>NC_141382.1:36094756-37389756 GCF_017979445.1 Akebia trifoliata | reverse complement strand
ATCTACCCAACACTTCCACAACCAACACAAACAACAATGGCGATAAAGGATCCCTTTGTCTCAAACCTCGCGAGCTCACAAAAAAACCAACCGGGCTTCCATTCACAAGAATTGAAAAGGAGGCCAAGGTCACGCATTTCATCACCCACTCAACCCGCATCTCTCCAAAACCCATTCGCAGCATCAAATACTTCAAGAAAGCCCAATTGACATGATTATGCATGTCGATTTTCATCGTTAAATTTGAATTTTAAATTTAGGAGTTCAATAGTCGTCTATTTTCATAACCTTAGATCAAGTCCCCCAAAAAAAATTATTATTATTATTTGGATTTAAGTTTTTCCATGAAATCTAGAGGGTTGTGGTGTTGGATTGCCAATTTGGTAATGAGTCCAACTAGCCTAATTAATTTAGTAAGGATTTCACCCTTACCAAGGGTCCTTGGGATGACCTCGTGGCATCCACAGACATGATCTAATTCTTTAGGGTTGTAGATGACAAAATTCTATAAACTTTGAAAAAAAAAATCCAAAAAAATATATATATTTTTCACCGTTGAATTTTAATTTTAAGTTTGGATTTAGGTGGAAGTTTAGCGGCTGCCAATTTTCAAAACATTGGATCAAGTTCAAAAGATTTTTTTTTTTTTTTTAAATTGATCTTAGTTTTTTGATGCAATTTAGAGGGTAGTGGTGTTGGATTGCTGATGTGGTAATCCATTTGAGAAAAACGACCCTTAGTAAGAAGTGTTTCGCTTTTGTAATCCATTTGAGCTCAACGATCCTTAGTAAGATTTCAGGAAAGTGTTTTCCTATATGAAAATACAGAACTTCTATTAACACAACAACTTTTACTAATTATACCCCAAGATGTGTGTTAATTCTTCAGTAATTTACATACGAATTAGGGTACTGATAGCAGAAGTTAGTGTGGCAATATTACATATAAAAAGCCTGTGCAACTGTCCACAATGATTCAGCCTGTGCAACTGTGAAAGATTTTTTTATCCCAAGATTTTACATATAAAAATATTGTGGGGGGAACACACCATGCACATGTTGTTCAGAGCTTCAGCCTTGTGTTTGTAACTGGGTTAAGCATATATAGAAAATATTTTCTGAAAATTTTGTGGGGGCCATGGCCCCCCCTTGTCTCTACATGGTTCCACCCCTGCCTACCTCCATTACAATATGGCTTTTTTCAGTCTAGAATTCTTTCTTCAATCAATTTAGGATTTTTATTAGATTCTTTCGAAGTCATCCCACGACCATGATTGTTATTGGTAGACTAATGTATTTTACTCTATAGGAGGCCAGGCCCTTGGAAGCCCCCCCCCCCCCCCCCCCCCCCAATTTTGTGGGGCATCGAACAAGAAAGAAGCAAACAAGAGTTTAAAAGCCAAGAGAAGGTGAATTTGGATGTTTAATGTCGACTCCAATGCTCCCTTGTCTTATTGTACTAATGTTTTTAGAGATTGTAATGGTTTTTTCTTTAAGGATTTTTTTTTAGATGTGACCTTATCGAAGCATGCGTTTCCTTTTTCTCTTTTACAATCTCAGTAGGTCTCCCAAACCTCTCTATTTTTTTTCTTCACTAATAAATTTATACTTGTCAAAAAAAAAATATATATATATATATATATATATATGGGGAATGCTAACATCCAAGACTCATGGGAACATTAGCATTGTCCACCAAATTCACTTTCTAATAGTACTCCTCCCAATTTTGTCTTTTAGTGAAAAAATAAGGGTATGTTAGTCTAATACATAATAAAAACAATTATTATGCCCTTAATAAATGCATTTATTATGTTGGCATTGATTGCCAAAGCAATTACTTCAAAAAAGATATTTAAATAGAAAGACTAAAATGCCCTTAGCATTTATTATGTAAACAAGCATTTATTATGTAAAAGACAAACATACCATTGTCTTTTTCACTAAAAGACAAAATGGGGAGGGGTACTATTGGAAAGTGAATTTAGTGGAGAATGCTAGTGTCCCCATGAGGTCTTGGATGTTAGCATTCCCTTATACATATTATATTTCGTACAAAAGAAAAACGTAGAGAAACCTATTTCTAGGCCACCAATGCCAACAATTATTGCCCAAAAATATTTAGTCATCAGATTTTAAGTAAAATTATTCCCAAAAACAAACAAGACAATAGAGCCATAATCAAAAAGCTTCAAAAAATATTTGTCCTTTAACCAAATATATTTTGACTCTTTCGATGATATGTTTGGGCTCAGTCAGTAAAATTTCATAAATGAGGGACCCCCAGCAAGGTGACAACAATACTACTTAGCATATTATCCATATGCCTTATGGACTAAAGTCCTTACTGAAATAACTCAACACGAATTATTTAGGGCTTATAAGACATTTACGCATCACAACATTGTCACCAAAATTTATTTAGGACTTTTTTTTATTATCTCTTTTGATACTATAATGTTATTGACACAACTGAGAAATGTATGGACTTTATTAGATAAGAACAAAAACAAAAACCAAAAAAATCAAACACTCTAGGGAATTCATCTTTCCATCAAAAACCAATACTGCAAATCAAAATCTGCAAACCTGAAGATTCTCCATTCCTGAAGCTAAGAATTGACACTCAATTGTATCCTACTATAGAAAAAAAAAATCCTTTTTGATACGTATAATGTTATCTACACAATTGAGAAACCTATGAACAAAATTAGACAAGAATTAAGAACATTAAAATAAACAAAAAATCGAACACTAGTTTCAGAAATTAAGAAGAAAAATTCATATTTTCATCAAAAAAACAAAATTGCAAGTCAAAATCGACAAACCTAATATTAAAAAAATCGATCAGTTTAGTTCCGGAAAATTAAGAAGAAAAATTACATATTCACATAAAAAATCATCAAGATTGCAAGTAAAAATCTCTACAAACCTGAAGATCCAACAGTTCCAACTCCGCTTCCAGAACTGAAATCTCCAGAACTCTTCCGAGTGTCTGCCTCTGCCTCTGCAACGCCAGATTCAGCTCTGCTTCCAACTTCGCTGTCGACAATCTCAACATCAACAGAAGAACTATCCGAAGAAGAAGAGCTTCGACCATTCACCACCACAGATTCAGGAGAACTCTCACTTATACCATGTTCATGCTTCTCCTTCTCTACAACCAGAGTTGAACAACTTCCTTCTTCTTCTTCTTCCTTCGCAGGAGCCATGGGAGAGAGAGCGATTTGCGTGACAATGTCTGGGAATTAGATGCTCTTATGTGTGATTGTGTGTGAGGAACTTTTAAGAAACCCCTTGTATTTTCGAATTGATGAGATGATCCCTTGCCCTTGGTCTTCTCAAATACACAAAGGAAAAATTTACCTAAATGGCCTTGTTTGATCTCAATATTGCTCAATCACCATGTAGTGTTTTTATACATAAATATTTTATAAAACAAAATTCAAAACCTTGTTGATGTTGTCCAATTTTCATTAACTCAAATGATATTTTTATAATGTCGAATGAGTTGAAGAAAGATTCACGTTGAGCTTCTCATTCGTTCAGGAATGAGGTGTCAAGATGCCTTAGATGATGTTTCAAACGACTTTTAAAATTATCTTTTTCAATCTCACTTGAATCTTTATTTGATTAAAAAAATCTTTTTATTCTTGAAGTTTGAAAATTAAAGTTAATATAATCTTAATGTTGACGACTAAGGTAAAAAGTTTACCCAAAAGGTCAAATATGGCCAGTTTTGGGATGAAAAAGAAAGGGTGTTTACTTACAAGGTGAAGATGAGGGCACTTAGGTCATCTTTTATTATTCTATTTGAGAAGTCTAAGGTCAAACCGCCAAAGAGCATCCTATTGGTTTGAAAAAAAAAATGGAGGTTTGTAAAAATATTAAACCAAAATGTCGGTGGGCATATCAAAATTAGCCAAATTTTTAGGAATCGTGTCTCCGAGTGAGTTACTTCCCCTTAGAGCAAATCCTACCACGTGGCCAACTAACGCATTAAAGGCGAATCTTTTATGAAAAATTCCTTAAGGCACCTTATGCAAGGGATTTCTTTCAAAGTCCCCCCTAATTTTGTTGTCGCATGATCTCGATGGCCTCTTAAGGCTTAAAATGGTATGGATTTTATTTGAAATCCAAGTGATCCGAATTTAGTTTGTTTGGCTTCATCAAATTTATTCGAATTAAAATATGATGCAGATATGAGTTGACATCCCTTGATCCATTTTCGGATCGGATACGATTCCATCTCTATATTTGTCAAGATCCGTATGATATATTATTTTGCAAGTTGTATTATTGCATGTTTTAAGTCATCTTTCATTAACCAATAATGATTGGATGTAATAGTCAAGAACTCTCTTCATGATGTAGAAATCTTTAGGTTCAAATCATATTTTAGTAATTTTATTTGAATAATCTTAAACGATTTAACATTATCCATCCCGAAACAATTAATTCAATCGGATTGAATCCGTATATATTTTTAATGAAAATAAAATGATTCAAATATGGTCTTAGTTAGTATGATCCGAGCCAAATTCGGATCCAGATATGAAATCGAATAAAAAATTTGGATATGGATATGGACACACTCATATCCAGCCCGAGCCCAACCCGTTTTAAGCACTATGGCATATTCTTCAAGAGTTCAACTTTTAAGCAAGTAGTATCAATATTTTGGATACCTCCTTAGATATGCCACATGTAATCTAAAGGCGAGGGTTCTATCGAATTTTGAAGTTAGTTAGCCGCTTCAAAGTTTTTCCTTTCAGCAATATTTTCTTTCTTCCAATCATGGAACATTGATATCAAATATTAAAATGTTGATCACGACATTGGAAGATCAACATTCAAATGGTCAAGATCTATCTTTTTTACAATCATCAATCTATTTCAACAATCATCAAGTTCAACTATTCAAATTAGGGAATATTACTTAATAGTCGTTGATGCTAATTTATCTTTTAATTTAGTCTTTGACTTTTGCGGGTTATCAAAATAGTCCATTTAGTAAATCCCTCTTTTAAAAACAGTTATTGAACTCACTCTAGACATTTCTCACAATTGAAATGGTGATATTTCCTTGGCCATCCAAACTTATCATTTTTTTGTCCAAAAAATTTGGATTTTCAACATCTCGATTGAATTTTGGAGACTCTATTTTGACGAAAAGGATTTGAAAAGAAAGAAAAAATCATTTTCAAGTGATTTTGAATTTTTTCATTATTTTGAAGCATTTTAAAGATGTTCGTAAAAAACTAGGATATTTTAAGTTTTTTGCTTCCTTTTTGGATGAAAATCAATTAAGGATGATTCTTTTAGTTTGGAATCATCTACACAAGTTGTTATGTCAAGTTTTAAGAATATATTTCCTTGTATTTTAATTGGAAAAAATGAAATTAGGTGGGTTTTATAGCGTCGAGGTCAACATTTTAAAATATATATATGTTGTCAAGATCACCAATTATTTAATTATTGTCGACCTCACCAATATTTTTTTTTTTAAGTGTTGACCTCGACGATAAAAAAAAATGGCGACCTTGACGATAATTTGTTAAAAAAAATTGTCGATCTCAACAATAAATGTGTTTTAAAATTGTTGACCTCGACGCTATAAAACTCACCCGATTTCATTTTCGAGTTTTTCCAACTAAAATACATGGAAAAATCAATTTAAAACTTGACATGATGATTTGAGTAGATGATTTCAAACCAAATGAGTCATCATTGATCGATTTTCATCCAAAAAGGAAACAAAACATTTGAAAAAACCATAATTTTTACACACATCTTCAAAATGCTTGAAAAAAAATGTTCAAAATGGCTTCTTCTTCCTTCTCAAATCCTTTTCATCATAATGGAGCCTCCAAAAAATCGACCGGGATGCCAGAAATCCAATTTTTTTGACGAAAATGGTGAGTTAGGGCAATTTCAACTTTCAATCATGAGAAATGTATAGAGTGGGATTCATGAATTGTTTTGAAAAGAGGGTAAAAAAAATTGATTATTTTGATAATCCGCAAAAGTAAAGAACTAAATTGAAAGAAAAGTTAGTGTCATGAACTATTAGGTAATTTTCCCTTCAAATTATCAAGATCGATGATTTCAATGGTTGATCTTGACGATTTGAATCATCAATTGTGACGATTACGAAGTGAGGGACATTAAGAAAAAAAGATTTACTAACTGTGTTGTTAAGATACCACCCTAAATCTCATGGTGTAATTAGAAAGATGCCTCTCATATTAAGTAACTTTCTATCTTTTATTTATGTTTTCATAAAGAAGGTTTCAATGTGTTGTCTGTGAGTGAGACAAGGTGTTTTATTCCCCCACAATGCATGAGTCATGACTACAACTTGGGTAGGCGTTTTATTGTCCACAACTTGGGGTCAAGTATGGGCATAACTAACCTAAGTTTGGTATCAAGTTCAAAAAAAAAAAAAAAAAAAGATCGAATCAAATTGGATAGGGTTCGAGCATAGGCATTGAGTTGTGTAATTTTCCCTAACCCAAACTTAATATGGTTACAATTTAAATATCATTTTCTTATATCTTTGTTATATATATATATATATTTTAATTTAAACATCTAAACTTATGTATTATTATTTTCATTAAATAATCTTTTTTTTTATTATTAATATTTTCTTTTTTTATTAGAAGGGTATCTGGGCCAGCTTGAGCGCACCAACTATTCCCTCCTCCCCGAACAAGGCTTGCAAAACAAGATTTTAATCCTGCAGTCCGTGGCCACTGATATTAATAGCTGGTGGGAATTGAACTTGAGACCACAGGGGGAACATACCCCTAGATCCCGAAGTACCCCTTACTTAACAAAAATGTTATTAATATTTTTGTTAATGTAATTTATATTGTCATAGAATGATATATGTTGCAATTTTAAATATTTGTCTTGTCAGAGCATCTCCAATGGCATCTCAAATTTTGATGGCAAATCCAAATTTTGGAATTATCTCCCATAAAATTTCTCTCTAATACAAGAGTTATATAGACTCTAAATAATGGAATATGCTAAAAATAACGCTATATTTGATACTACTTTTAAAGTATCTCAAAAATTGCTAAATTGTCTTTGAATTATTCTTTTTATCAAATTATTATCCAAAGCATTAAAAAGTTTATATATTATTATTATTATTATGGATTATTTTAATATGTCATTTTTTTTTTCATTTTATTGCTTCAAAAAATGGAATTCAAAGATGCAATTGTAGCATTCCCATAAGAGATGTTCGTAGAAATCACAATTAATAATGAACAAATGTGGTTACTTTAGTTAATCATCATCATCATTTTCTTTATATTTTCTTACACTTTTTGAAACATATTTTTATGATAAATAATTGAAAATTTTATATTCTTAATTTCACATACCATTTAGTTTTATATAAGTCTTTATTATTATTAAACTATTTAGTATTAATGAGGAATGAACTGTCACGTCCCAAAATCCCAACACGAACCCCAAGGACTCGTTAGTCAGAATCTCGATATATGAGGTAAACATACATACAACCTGATAGAAATAACACATACAATAATACTTATGAAATGAAAATATACGCATCAGAACAACAAATATAACTAACATCTATACATATCTAGAATATGTGGAAGCTGTCATCAAACATAGGCATAATCCAATCTTCAATCTCATAATACATTGGGTTATAAAATTCTTAAACTAACATGTTTCTTATATATAATCACATAATCGTTAAAGTCTTCTAAAGATCATCAAATTGATGGCGGTGGCAAGATATCGACCTGATTCTCCTCAAGGACTTCCTCGAATGACTCCTCAAATAACAGCTCATCAAAAGTTAAATAATTTATAAGGGTGAAATATAGGGTAAGTAAGAGGGGAATGTTACTCGACAGGACGAACACTGTTCTAACAGCGAGTCATACATGCACGAGTAATATCTTAACAATTAAATAATGTAATTTTCATAATAAAATATAAGATAAATGTCTAAACATAATCAATAAATAATTGTAATAAACTTCAATCTATTATTTATATCATTTAAAATAATACATACAACTTTCAAATGAAAAATATTTATCAATATTTAAAAATAAAAAAAATACATAATACTAATATAGTGGTGTAGTTGATAAGAGAACAGAGGAACACATTGATATAACCACCTTGATTATGGCAATGCGATCTTCTAAACTTCCAATCGGACGTGAAATCTCATTGCTATAATCTGATTTTGTAGCCGGTCTAACATACCACTGTTGGATGACCATTTATCTGTAGACACCCATTTTTGTACTCGCCTGATTAATCAACTCGTCAATCTGATTGTGACGGTTCCCAATGATGGATGAATATTCTAATATTTTTATTTGTTAGTAGATATATTTCAGAAATTCGGATGAGGTATCTCAAGCGAACAAAACTTTAAAAATCACGTCACGCTAGGAAAATCATCATTCTTAAGACAAAAAGAGCTTTACAAGTAAAAATCACTAAAAAATGGTCAAATTACTTAAATACCCCTAACATCAAAACATCCGTAGAGCTTACATTACACTTAGAAAAATCCTTTCGAACACATAAAATAACAAACTAAAATCAAATAAATCATTTCCATAATTTTCACAAATTTTGACAAATTACGAAAATACCCTTCATATGGTCTACGATCATTTCACACCAAAAATCCATAAATGACACAAACTGATACTCCCATTGAATTTCTTATGAAAAACCAATTCCAAAATATTTCAAAATATCAAAAAACGACATTGAAAAGCAAAAACCCTCTTTGAGGGCAAAACGGTAATTTTTAAATCCTAAAAATTCAAAATTTTAAAATTAATAATCAAAACATTAATTAATGTAAAGTGAAACCTTAATAAATTAAATTTAAACTTTTAAATAAATAAAATCAATTAATTAAGCCCGCGGGCCAAATTTAAGTGGTAACCTACTTGTTCAAATGGAGCCCACCTGACATTTATTAAAAGATCCCTCCATCTGGGGCCCAAAGAATTAAAGATATAATTAGGGGGGTTCTCCCAAAAATTTTAAAAAATATTCTTTCATTTACGTAATAATGAAAATCCTAATTAAAACCCTAATTCAAAACCCTAATTAAATAACCTAATCTTATCTAAAATAAACAAGTCAAACTAAAAAGCTTAAAAAAAACTCTATAAATAGGAGTCTCCACAATCTAATCTCGCAGGTCAAAATAAATCTTATGAAAGAGAGGTTGGAAACTTCTCCTAGCCTTCCCAAAATCCTAAATCTGAAGCCCCAACTCCCTACCTAACGTCCAAACCTCAATTTTTGCTAAAAAAATATCTAGAAAACCTCCAAAAATACCAAGTAACCTTTCAAAAACACATCCAAAAAATTAAAAAATACTCAGATCTAGGAGGAAAATACCTCAACTTAGAGATCAGAAGCAGATCCAGTAACGGAGAAAAAATAGAAAAACTCACACGAGGACGCTCTCTGCCAATTCTGAGGGAACGTATTGTCGCAATCACCGAGGTAAAATAGTCTTTTTTATTTTATTATTTATTTTATTTTTTGTTAGGTTGTTTTTAGCAATGTGATTTTTGGGAAAAAGTAGAGACCGACGTTTGCCGAGCGGGATCGGTGTCTAACACCTTTCGATCCCATAACGTGATCCCTGGACCTTTTCGTAGATTAGTACATTTTTCTGATTTAGAGTTAATATTCGGTTCCTAAACCATAATAACTAGGTGACGAATCCCAAACACAAAAAAACGGATCCGCAACCCGTAGATCGATGCGCTTTTATTATCCGGTTCAGACTAATCATTGACCAAGAACCCAATATTGAGTTCAACTAACGGTGAGATCAACATTTGACAACTACAGATTAACAATGATCACTAACTAGCCCAAGAGACCCTCGTGTCGAAGCTATCAAGAAGCATGCATGTGAACCCCGACTATCTCTATATTATACAGAGATCGCCTTTATACACAACGTTATCTAGGAAATAAATAGGAGAAATTCTTCGATCTCATAAGCTGTAATATGTTCTAAGGTATCCCATACTACCGAAAAGCATATGACATCTAGTGCTACCTTAGATTGACCCACTGCTTCCGGATATATAGCAATGTGTTACTCTTTGTAGTGCTCTCCAGGGATATCCATCTATCATTTTCATCTATCTATCATGTCTTACATGGCATAGCTACCCGTATATGGTTGGAGACATAGTCCATTTAATCAATCGAGAACATACGTTATCTCTATCCATTCATCAATTAATTGATCAATCCATCGAATAATTTTTTACATATTTATCAAAGTATTTTCAATTTTAAAGTTATTCGATTTCATAGAGTCTCAACCAATTCCATTTGATGGTTTTGGTTAAGTATAAAGATTCGGAAAACACAATAAAGTTATAATATGTAAACATTGGAAAAGCTATAAAAATTTAACTAAGTGTTGAAAAAAGTGATTTTTCAAAACTATTTAAATTGAAAATTAACTTTTTAAAATAGAAGCCCTTGATAACATGAGAAACACCATGTAATTTTCATAACTTAATTCAAAGGAACAATAAAAATATCAAGTTTTAAAAATCAGACAAAAACGTCGAAATTTACATTTTGTTCTTGAAACAAAAAATCAAATTTTTATATAATGAGATTTGGATCTTAAAATCATTCCCAAAACTTTCAAATGGAAGGTAAAACCATAATTTCATTAAAGAAATTAAAGTAAATGAAAAGTAAATAAATTAAAAAGAATATTTACTTAAATGTTTTTAATGAAATGAAAGTGTCATTCCTATGTGTACACCTTCACAAAGTATTTACTATGAAATAAATGATATTTACTTAAATATTTTTTGACAAAAATTTACAAAAATCGGTGGGACTAGTTTTTGGGCCGGTGGGACGGCAACAAGTCAAAAATCACGAATTTGCTCGCAGGTTTGATATTTTCGCTTGGTAAGTTGAAGTGTCTTTATTCGAAATTTCAACGAAAAATTTATGAAAACTTAAACTTTATCTATCTAATACTTCATGTAGATTTGAGGAAACATAATCTAATCGATAAAAGCTTTAGAACTACGCTTAAATCGAAATGAACATACATGAATATCATCGATTTATCGATAAATGGAAAAATGAAAATAATATCAACATTCAAGATTATTTTCTATGGAAAATATCGTACAACTAGAGGGTAGAAAGGAAGGCATCTTACCTCGGACTATTTTCGACGGTTGAACGAAGTTAAAGATTGTCTTCGACTGATCACAGAAACTTTCTTTTAACAAAAATCAAATTTCTTTATGTCCACGCGTAATCCTTGACAAGTGAATGACTTTCATTCTTGTAGTAAAACCTGGATCGTTCTCATTTGACATAGATCTGAGTTACAAGGATCGAGGAAAAATAAGACTGAGTTTTATTTGGAGAGAAGAATAAGAAAAATCATATTTTTCTTTACTTTTTTTATATTTATATTTAAGTGGGGACGTAAGCATCATTTCGAGAATTATTTTTCCTGAATGCCGATTCAGACATTCTTATACTCTATTTCGGGTGATTTTCGACACGAAACTAAACGGATTCCTCAAATTATACCCTAAAATTAACTTTTTACCTATTAGGTAAAAGTTGACACAAAGTTCGAGGATTTTACAATGTTTTCGTTCAATTTTTGATTAATGCATGTTTCAAGTTAAAGTATGTTTTTTGATCCTTTTGAATCTATTGGTCAAGTTAGTTTACCTCAAATATTTAAAATTAAGGATCCATACTTTTAAAATTAACATAAAAAACTTCAAATCTTTTATTGAGATACGCATTAAACTTTCAGGTCATTACATAACCAACCCGACTTGGGTAGGTTTCGGATTGAGCATTTCATGTTCAAGGTCAAGTTAGGCATGGGTTGATGTTGGTCCAACCCGCCTGAGTTGTAGTCCTAATGAAAAATCAAATATCACTTATACAATGTAATTTGAATGAATGGTTAGGAGCGTATTTTCTGGAGGTTCATCCACTAATAGAGTTTTTTTTTTTTTTTTTTGGCAAGCTAATAACTAAAGAAGTGAAATCATAGAGCCAATTCAATCTCAAAAAGCCATTGAATGGTTGCCAATAGATTGGATCAGACCCATAATTCCAATCTAATAACTACATGTCTAAGGATTTGGGATCCAATAAAGACCCAATCTATTAAAGAATCAATTTAATAACTTAAATGATTGATTTTGGATCAACCATCTTCTAATTTGATAAGCTTGTGATGTATCCCGACCTTTGGTATATGTGGGGCCGCACACACCATTCCACCCTATCACATGTTAGGGCATTTAAGTAGCCACGTTAATGTGGAGGGGACATATGGCTTGAAGTCATGATCGGGGAACACACCCAGATGTTTCTTACCATCTCAGCTAACCCCCTGTGGGTTAAGTTTAACATTTTATTTAAATATATGTTGGATTATATATATAAGCACCAACTACGCCTTCAAAGCTCTTCGTTCCTTTCACTCTCTGGTTCAAAGCATGCTAAGCCCACCCCTGTAGCTTATCAATATCTCAATTACATCGACCCTGCCATCATCGTCCGAAGCATTTCAATCGAGTGGATCAAAGGGACCAGAGCACCAAGTAAAAGCTTACCCGCGGCGAGCCAGCCCGAAGTAAGACCTTCTAAGGCTGCCTCAAACTCTCTTGTTCCCGTTCCTCCGACTGAATGCACATCCATGTCTCTTCGTTCACCAAAAGCTGTATCAAAGCCCAACTACCCATTGGAAGCTGGAAGCTGTATTCGAGGCTCCTTCACCCGACCCGAGGCAAACTCAACTGATTCCAATCCTGGTTACTGGCACCTGGGAGCAGAGGGAAGCACAGGGTCCGAAGGAGAGTTTGTTTTGAAGCCCTTCGAACGGACGAAAGCACTAGAGAAGAGGATGGGGAATCCATTGACTGAGATCCCTCGCCCTCAGCCTTGACTGGTGATGTCTGCCCTTGACTAAACGAAATATATATATATATATTACTAAATCAATTTGAATTGAATTAAGTTCAATCCAAAATATATTGATTTTTCGGATTGGATCAGATGGAATGATACGTATGGATTGGGTTTGGATTTCAAAATGGCAGATCCAATTAGATCAGGTCTAATGGATACCATTTTGTACCACGTCAATCCGAACTAGATCCATTGATAGCCTAACCATTAATTGTTAGATAACGGTGTCGTAAAAAGGATGTCCAACATCATTAAGCTCATTGAGTTGTGCTGCCAAACAGAAGGACCTAGACCACCTGCTCTGACTTGTATTGTATTACAAATAATTAGGGTGATCTAGATAAAGGGCCTCCATGTTTTGATATATATTTGAGATACTGCTATGTTTTCAAACAGATGACTTACCCCCTTGACCTCATTCTACTCTGGAGTGCTTATGAAAATTGACCTAAACACCCTTGTCTTCAACCTCAAATAATTTTTCTCCATCCAAACCCATCATTAAGCCAAACCTTTTTTTTTTGGTTGATTTTCAACCTTAAAGATTCAATCTCCTTCTACCTTCAAACCTTAAGAGCAAAAATGGATCTTTTTTTTCTTCCGCAAACTAAAAAGCAATGAATTTTAACCTTAATTGGCCTCCTACCCAAACCTACCATCTTGGGTATAATTTTCACCTAGTTCTCAATCTTAAGATCATATCTCCTTCAAACTTCAAGAGCAAAATAGGATTTTTAGAAAGTGAAAAACAATGGATTTTTGGGTAGAAAAATATAGATCTTTTTAAAAGGGGTTGAAGATAAAGTTGAATATAAATATTATTGATTGAATACGAAGTTGGATATGTTAAAAATAAAAATAATTTATCCAAGAAATTGAAGAACTTGAAAATGACTAGTTCTTTGTAGAAGATTTTCAAGAGTTTTTTGCTAGAGATTGAAGACAAGAACATTTAGGTCATTGTATGGAAGTCTTACAGTGGAGGCCAAAGTCAAGGGCATGTCATCAATTTGAAAACAATGGGGAGTATGATTACTTTTGAATTAAGGGTTCTTTCAAAATATTTAAAAAAAATAAAAACAATTAAGTTATATACTTATTAAGAATTGTCAACTATATCACGAGAAATGTGCCCATATTATTTTTTTATATAAATTATTTACTAATAAATAAAAAATAAAATTATAGGTAAAATGTCTCACTTAATTTTTTCATTAAAAAGAATGAAAAAAATCTATAAAAATGATATTCATAGGTAAGGTTCTAAAGTTTATGATGATTTATAAATGGGTAGCGTTCGGCAGACAATCTTAGGGGGATAATGTTGGGAGACAAAATTTGTTCTATATGGCCTAAAAGTTTCAGATTGAGCTGATTTTTTGTGATGATGATTTCTATGGTGAGGAGATCATGCTCTCAAAAAATCAACCCAATATGAAACTTATAACCCTAACAAAAGTGATTCAGAATTGTGAATTGTCGATTTTTACTAATAATTTGTAAACGATTTTTTATGGAGTTAGAAGTTTCCAATTGAAATGATTTTTTTGTGAGGATGATCTCCTCACCATATAGATCATCCTGACAAAAATAAGTCCAATCGAAATTTTTTAAGTCATATAGGACAAACTTTTTCTCCCAACTTTGTCCCCCTAAGATTGTTTGTCAAATGCCCCCCTTTATATATATTAAATTTGGTAATAGAGAATGTGAGAAATATGTTTATAAGTTGATGTGAAAGTAAGAAAAATAAAATTAAAGACTTGGACAATGATAAGTGCATTAAAGGTGCATATAAGATGATATTGATAAAAGATAAAGAATTAGAGAAATTGAGTTATGTTAGTAAACTAGATTTCGCCCTTACCAACGACACACACATCTTCTTTGAGTTAGGGGGTAAAAAAGGAAAATAATAAAGTTGGAGGGGTGTTATTAAAAATCTTTGAGGTTAATCCTCTTCGCGGTTCAAGGGGATAAGAAAGAAAAGATAGTAAGATTGGAGGGAGATTATTGGAAAGGAGAGGGGGGGGGGGGGGGGGGAGAGAGAGAGAGAGAGAGCATAATAAAATTAAAAGAGTGAAGAGAAAAGACAATAAGATGAGTAGTATGGACTATGTAACTCACAAAATTGTGGCCGGAGGAGACGCATATCCCCCACAAAACTGAAACTTAGTGTGATCAACAATAGTGTCTTATTATATAGATTATTAGATGAACACACAAGACACTCGGATTAAATAAGAGATATACAAAAAAATTTATAACAAACATACTTTTGTAGGATTAAGAATGCATAACTGAGAATGACACTGGTAAGGATGAAAACAAGTTGGCTTTTAGAATTGGATGACATCTTGGTAGAAGTAAGGAAATAAATGATATTTTTATATCATATTTGTTAAGTCAGTTGTCCAATGATATTTTTAAATGTTAAAAAGATGTTTGATTAATAGAGAATAAATGAGACATTTAGAGTTATACAAATTGTCAAGATATTAAACTTATGAGGTATACAATGAAACTAAAGGGAATGTGATAAAACAAAAGGTTAAGACAAAAATTATAAATATATCAATTAATTCTTTTGATTTAATTTAGGCAGATCAATTTTATGATGATTTTTCATTTAGACAAATGATAAAGGAGTTCAATGAAAAGAAAATGATTCTCCATATACATTTGTTTTGACTCAAATAAATAGTATAACAAAGTACCTAAGGTGTTAATTTGATTATTGATATGTATGATAGGGTTATAACCATTATAAAAATAAATATAACGAGTTATTTCTTTAAATGAGGTATCCGAGCCTCTTAAAGCACCCGACTAATTCTCGGGGCACATGCCCCCCCCCCTGCAACAGATAAATTTTGGGATAAATCCCTAAAGGTGGCCATTGTGTGATCTTGGCCATCTTACCAACCCTTAGATTGTTAATAAAATGAGTTTTTAATTACAATTTATTTACAATCGAGATCAACCTTTAGCTCATATTTATTTATGATAATTGTTGATGAAGTAATTACTCAAATTCAATAATAAGTACTATGGCCTTTTTTTATGGG
Source organism: Akebia trifoliata (assembly GCF_017979445.1). Lineage (NCBI taxonomy): Eukaryota > Viridiplantae > Streptophyta > Magnoliopsida > Ranunculales > Lardizabalaceae > Akebia > Akebia trifoliata. The sequence continues at coordinate 37,373,654 of NC_141382.1, read as the reverse complement.
TAAGCTGGGTTTGAACCTACAACCTAAAAGTTGATTTGCAACGTGTCAACTAACTGAGCTATGCGTCTAAGCCCTACCTTGGGATATATTGTTTACAAATCATATGGTTAATGAGGTTAGAGAGTGAGCCAATGCAACAATAATTATGGAGGGGCTGATCTCCAAGGGTTTTTAAATAAATGCAACCAATCACTATAATAAGACACAATGGTTATCTTCCCATTGTTTATCCCCTACATAAGTAGGGGTTGGGATTTAATCTCCCCAAGAATCTCAATGATAACTTTTGTCTTTTTCTCTTCTCTTTTTCGAAGGATATACTCCAACTTTATTACTTTTCTTCTTATATCTCTTTCTAATAATACCATTCGATTTTATTATCTTTCATCTTCTCTCCTTTTTTCAGTAATACCCTTCAAACTTTATTGCATTTACCCTTCTACCCTTGTGCAATTATATACCCATACAACTTTACTGTATTTCTTTTTTACCCCCTTAACTCTAAAGAGGATGACTGTACCTAGGCAAATTCTAGTATCAAATATGTGGAGAGCAACTTTGGTAATCACGATCATTGTCACTATCTCGAGTCTAATACATATAAGAATGGAAAAATTGAGGAAGATATTTTCCACAAATCTAAGTAAGATACACTCCTAATTAGGAAAGCACTACAACAAAAATGACAATTAGGAACCATTTTCAACAGTTCCTAAGTATTCTTGAAACGGCTCAAAGACGATTTCGTATTGATGCGTTGCAAAGGAATTGAAATGGTTCAAAACCATTTAAAATTCTGGGGTTTTGGAATCGTTATAAACCATTCCACATTTAGGAATGGTTATTAATCGCTACAGAGTTTAAAATACTTAAAAAAAAAAAAAAAAATCAATGAAAATCCTTCTCATTCTCGTTACAAAACACATTTGCAAGTATAGGAAATACAGGGAATTGTGTTATAAATATTTTAGGATGTTAAAACTTGATGGTCGAGAAAATCATGTTTTTCTGAATGGTGGAACCCCCAAAATGAACAATGTTCATGATATGATATAAATTGTTAGTGACAACGACTACTCTTCAAGCATAGCATGGTCATAATATTCCAAAACAATGACTATAGGACTTGGTTCCTCCATAATTCAGATTGGTAAGCTCTAAGCTCCCTTATTACCAAATGAGACTTTCTCCATTTGTTTATCTGAAATATGGTTTTTGCTCAGACACCTTACTAATTCATATTATTTTCATATTTGATTTACAGATGATAATGCTAGAAGGGCATCGGAAGAAGATGGGATGCCTTGCATGGAACGGACAATCTATACTAAAATTAGGAAATTGCGACAAATCCATTATCAATCATAACGATACTCCATTAACACTTACCATTTTTATTTAGTCCTACATTGAAAAGTAATCTAAAAGAACAAAAAATTAAGCTTACATATATTACACGGGATCAAATCAAGGTTTTTTCAAAAAATTTCATTTTTGTGCAGAGTTCGAGGAATCATGTAATATTTGGGAGAATATTAGTCGTAAGATTCGTTTTGCAAATCTAATATAGATTGATGATGATTGGACCCTAATTTGACTTTAGTCTTTGCGTGTCAACTGTAGGATAGTTTTGGATTGTAGTAGAGATCGATCACTTCGATCAGGTAGGTTCAATGCCTAACACATTCTGAAACCCGTAATCTGCCCCCTTACCTATTTCTCTTACTCGTGGACCAACTCGATCCATTTTAGAGTTATTTATGGTTCTTAGATCTAAATTAGGCGACAACTCCCAATTCTAAAAAAATCCCCTATTTGCAAATCGGATTCCTTTTTACTACTTTGTGAAAAAGGGTCGAGGCGATTTCAATAAAAAAAGGACAGTAACGAGAATCCCTTATTTATAGAAGGACCAGAAGGATGACGTATGCCTAGAGAGGATAACCCCTTCTAGCCTAACTATCGCAACATTTAGGTTTAGTGAAGACGTTAGTGGGGCACGTGGACGACTACAAATAAGGGACGATTCATCTCAACCGTCTAAGAAGATTCAGAACGATGCTGCATTTAACGCGTTGATATGTTCATGACAGAGGTAATGATAGGAGATTATGGCAACCAATCATAGGATAGATACGTGTCTCGAGAAGACGACGAGACTTCGTATTTCTTCGAGATGGGGTAATTGTAGAGGATAATAATGGTACGTTATCCAAACTATACATGTATCCAAGTTGATTAAGTGGTACTTTGTGTAAACCAGTGCATCCGACCCACCCTGCCTAGTAGTAGGATAGACCAAGATAGAGACGTCTGACTTGATTGGTAGAGCAAGACAATATTAGTAGAAACCTGGCTTGCCTGGTAGGGCAGGCCTGGTCTAAGTATCTACGTAATCCTGGTTTACGCATATCACATCTTGAGATCTCAGAGGAGATTTTTCTATAATCAAGGACTTAATCCTAAAGATCTTAATTCTGTTTAGGATCCTTATAGTTCAGGGATTCATCGTGGTCACATCCCGATTAAAGGGAAAACCTTGATTCGAGGGAAGATTTATAAATAGAGAGATCAACAAAGGCAAAATGATCTTTTTGCCAATTCGAGAGAGATAGAGTTCTTCTTATTTTTGTTCTTCTACTTTAACGTGAGCGTCAGAGGGTCATTGGCAGGAGGGGTGCAATTTGGTTCGGGTTAGAGCAAAATCAGAACCAGAATCGAACCAACCCAAACCGACCTTAATTCGGTTTGGTTCCATGGGTTGCCAATATATTTATGGTTTGGTTGTAAATTGCAACCGCAGCCATAGTAGTAGGTCTCAGTTGGAGAGAGAGAGAGAGAGATGAACTTGTCGTCGGTCACAACCGCAGGCTGCAAGTCGCAGGACGCAGTCGTAGAGATATATATATATATATATAAGCCGCTAGTAGCTGGCAAGAGGTCGCACTGTCGCAGAGATGAGAGAGAGAGAGAGAGAAAGAGAGATCAGTTGATGGTCGTTGGTAGTAGCTCGTAGAGACGAGAAAGAGAGAGAGAGAGAGACAAGAGAGAGATGAGTGTTAGGTTAGGTTTTGTAAAAATTAAAAATTAAAAATTAAATATTTTATTTTAAATTAATATTAGTTCGATTTTCGATTTGGTTCGATTTTTTTATATTACCTGAACCAAGAACCGAACTGAATTCATTAGTTTTTTATTTGTTAAACTCGAAATCGAACCGATACTAATCTAAATCGAACCAAACCAATCCAAATTTCACGATTTGGTTCGATTCTCAGTTTGAACCGAATTAAGTTGCACCCTTAATTGGCAGGTATCACATCGATGCTAATAGGAAGGATGAGGGAATAACTTTGGTTCAGTAGGGCAAAGTTTATCAAGGTATCGCCAAATTTCTCCTCTACAAATATATAATATTAATATTAATATTTTAAAAATTGATACAATTTTATACAATAATGCTAAAGTTTTCTTAAGATTGGCACACACTTGGCATGTAAGTGAATGGCAAAAGTATCTATGGTTCCCCTTGTGTGGATACACCTCTCCACGCAAGAGTAGAAGCTCAATCTCTTTGCGTAAGAGTAAAAAATCTCTTCGTGAAAGAGCAAGTTTTTGGAACTTCTCAATAAATAATAAAAATCTTTTCATGCAAAAGCAAAAATCTCTCTATACAAGAGCAAAAGTCATCAAGAAACTCTATCCAAACGCGGTGTTAACTTCCACGTCAATATTGACGATGTGAGGTCTAATCTCGAGGTTACTCAGTACGACTCAATTTTTGTACTCTAGACCGTGTGGAATCGGAGGCGTGTTTTTCTCGACGCCACAAGCTTTGGACAATTTGGACAATTCCTCTAAAGACCCTGGGTAAGATTTGGACAATTTTACGTTTCTCAAACCTAAAATATATATAATAAGAACGATGATGGATGATGACTACGATAGGATGACACGTGCTATAATTTTGAAGCAGCATGCCGGCCCAACAGTTAATTAGATTCGACATATTACCACGTGTCACAAATATAGAGCTTGCGTTGATCATCAAACAATCTCTTGGAGCACAGAATCAAAGTCTCTCTCTCTTTGCTTTTTTTTCACGTTTGCCGTCTGCAAGTCTGCAAGTCTGCAACTCAACCGAACTCCGAACTAAGAACAGTTGAGATCTGAGAAATTAAAAATCTAAAAAAAAAAGAAAAAAAAACTCATACAGAGATTAACCAAAGATGCAGTATAAGAACTTGGGAAGATCTGGATTGAAGGTAAGCCAGCTCTCTTATGGAGCTTGGGTAAGCTTCGGAAACCAATTAGACGTCAAAGAAGCCAAATCTCTCCTCCAATGTTGCAGAGATCATGGCGTCAATTTCTTCGACAACGCAGAAGTTTACGCTAATGGTCGAGGCGAAGAGATCATGGGTCAAGCGTTTCGAGAACTCGGATGGAAACGATCCGACATTGTTGTCTCCACCAAGATCTTCTGGGGCGGTTCTGGCCCCAACGACAAGGGTTTGTCTCGAAAACACATAATCGAGGGTACAAAAGCATCTCTCAAGCGTCTCGACATGGAGTACGTCGATCTTATTTACTGCCATCGACCAGATTTTTCTACACCTATTGAGGAGACAGTTAGGGCAATGAACTATGTGATTGATCATGGTTGGGCGTTTTATTGGGGAACGAGTGAGTGGTCGGCTCAGCAGATCACTGAGGCTTGGGCAGTTGCAGATCGGTTGGATCTTGTTGGACCTATTGTTGAGCAACCAGAGTATAATCTTTTGAGTCGGCATAAGGTGAGTGATTGTGATTTGAGACTTTAGCAATCAAGTTTAGTTAGGAAAGTTAGGATTTTGGGAGATTTTTGTAAAAAAAAATGGGAAATTTTGGGGGATCATCAAATGATGTTTTTGAGTTTTTAACCAGGACCCATCATCTTTAATCTTCCTAAAAATCCTATCTTTTTTCTTGAGATTTGAGACTTTAGTAATCAAGTTTAGTTAGGATTTTGGGAGAGGTTTGTAATTCTCTTTTTTGTGGGAACTTATCAGTATCAAATGATGTTTTTTGGGGTTTTAACCAGAACCCATCATCTTTAATCTTCCTAAAAATCCTAACTAGTTCTTAAGATTTGAAACTTTACTTTGGATTTTGGGAGAGTTTTGTAAAATTTTTTGGGGGATTATCAGTTTCAAGTGATGTTTTTGAGGTTTTAACCTGAACCCATCATCTTTAATCTTCCTAAAAATCCTAACTTAAATTGACCAGTACCAGTAATACTATTTACTATGATATTATTATGAATCCAGAGAGAAGCATGTTGCTCGACATTACGTACCAATTGCTTGAAGCAACCGGTTAAGCGCTGAAGTTTTATGGCTTAAATAAAGAAAATGGAGAGGTTCTTGAGATTTGAGAATTTAGTTTGGATTTTGGGAGAGTTTGTAAAAAAAATTGGGAAATTTTGTGGGATTATCAGCATCAAATGATGTTTTTGGGGTTTTAACCAGAATTATCTTTAATCTTCCTAAAAATCCTAACTTTTTCTTGAGATTTGATTATTTGACTGTTTTAGAAGATACAATTTTGAGGTTAAATTAATTGTTAATTCGTCAATTTAATCGGCTAGTCCCTTATTCGGCATTTTTTTCCTCTTCAAATTTTTGGAAAATTAGGAGAATTTGTGACTGTGATCTCCCCTATCTTGTTCTTGAGATTTGAAGGTTGAAGATGATAACATTTTGAGGTTGAAGGGTAAAATTGTTGTGATATTGGGTGATTAATTGATAAATTTGTCAATTAATTTACCGATTTCATTGGCTGGTCCCTTGTTTGGTGAATTTTGGAAAATTTTGTGACTATGATTGAGACTAACCCATAGCTAGAAAAATTAAAAGTCTTATTATTTCAAGAGTTTTGTTCTTGATTGATAATGTATTTCATGTTTATTTCTTGGGTAATTTTGAGATATTCCTCTGGTTTTCGGTTTGTACATTTGAGATATTTCTGGTTTTCAAACTGATGACAAATCCCATTGATTGTGGTTGAAAGTGTGAGACTAACAACAAATGACAGGAATGTCCAATCTTTGACCTCGTTAGTAACCCTTGATTTCTCTATCTTCTTCAACATCTTCAAAGTCCAGGGTAAAAAGTTTGACCCTCACCTTTAACCTCTAGATTCTATCTACTTCAACTTTCAAACCTCAAGAACAAAATTGGGTTTTTGGGAAGAAAAATACTTGATGATTTTTTCCACAAGAATTTAAGAAAATATTATCCAAGAGGTTGAAGACAATCGGTTTTGGGGAAAAAAACATCAAGGTTCATTTTTGTGCTAGTCACACATAAGATCTACCCAAGTCTGAAGGAATATATCAAAACCACCCTTAAATCTAATAATACATTGGATCCCATTTCTAAAACTCTCTATAGGAATATTGATCGGAAAACAATAAAGCTTGTGATGCTGAAAAACCTAAATCTAATCGATTCTAAGGTTGTTCTACTTGGGAAGGGTGGTGGAAAGGTTAATTGGAGGAAGATGAAGGTCAAAGAAATTTTATTTTTATTTTTATTATTATTTATTTTTTTATTTTATAGGAAAAGGGTTTAGAAATCTCTATTAGTTGTATCCTAAAGGGTAATCATAAAAATTTGTCATTATGGCATTTTTTTAGGGCAGTAGTGTGTTAATTTTGGTGAAGGTTTTAGGTTATTTGGTTGGAGCTGGATGAGGGTTGGGGATGAGAAGATGATAGGAAAAATATTGCCTTGGTATCACATTCCACACTAAGATGGATGGCCTCTAATCACTAGAGAACTCTCTAGAAGAGCTTCGATCTTTTGTTTTTATTTCAAAATTATTAAAAATTAATTACAATAGCCATTTATATTTGTTAGACCCGAAATCCTAATTCTAAAATTACATAAAAATTGACACTTTTGACTATAACTTTATCAAAACTCATTGGAATTGCGAAATCGTAGGCTTGTTGGATAGGTAATTAAATAACCTTTCAAATGACATAAAAATGGTCAAATACTACAAGTTTTGACCCGTCAAAATAAGTCCTAAATAAAAATGATGTGAATAGTATCTAAACTCGAATTAAACTCCTAAATTAATCTAAAGACAACTCAAACTTGGAAAATAAGTAATCCAAAAAAAAGAAATCTAGATCCAAGTAAGTGAAAACGTAAATAATTATTAAACTTTGGATTGTTCCCTTGATTGTTTTCTTGATTCGGGTTCTACATTAGCTTGAGGTCTTGTAAAATTCGGGGTTTGAAAGTGCCCAACGTGATATCTTCAGTTTTACCCTCAACTGGCAACTTAGATGGCTTGTGTGTATTTCCCCAAGTGGGAAGTGGTGGGTTTAATCCCACGAGTAGGGTAAGTTTCCAGGAGTTCAAATTATCTTATTCCCAAGGTTAGTCCTCTTGGGAACAGTGTACTGCCTTGTAGATGCAGCAATAAGTCTAGAAGATTAATGATCTTTCATATGAAGAAAAAAGCTTCAGTTTTCGCCACACGAATGCCCTGACCAGGACAGCAATATTTAGGTTAGCCGTATCCATAAAAAAAAAAAGGTTAGGCATCCACTGAAATAGTATAGTTAATTTTATATTTTGCTTTCAACTGTGGGCAGCATGCTCAACATCAATTCTCATTGGTTGGGTAATTTTAGCTAATTTAGGCCTTTTTATTGTATTGGTTCTGTTGTTTCACCTTGTTTATCACCCTATTTAGTGGATCCTCTGGCCTAGGGGACAGCTTTAATTGATCCCTTTTTACGATTGTGGCGATAATTTTTGCAGGTTTAATAGGCAACTAGTGAAACTTTGCTTTGTAAACTTCTTGGTATTCAATGTGATACCTGGATATTGTATATTGATGCAGGTTGAATCTGAGTTTCTACCTCTTTACAGCAACTATGGTATAGGTCTTACCACATGGAGTCCACTAGCATCAGGAGTACTCACTGGAAAGTACAACAAAGGAACTATACCGCCTGATAGTCGGTTTGCTTTGGAAAATTATAAGGTAAGAGTTCTTTGATTGTGGATCTACTCTTACACTTTCCCAAAGTTGTTATATCCTGGTCTCATTAATATTTATCCTTAATTTTTTGGGTTTCCTTTTGGTTCTTAGTTACAGAAAGATTCAGCAGTAATATGCTTTTGCATTGACGTATTCACCTATAACTACTTAGCTTAACTAGCATTATTTATTGAGTGATGATCGGTTAAGAAAATTCTAAGTTAGTGGTTGTGTAACTATTACTTTCAGAGAATTCATAGCATTAACTTGGGAACTCATCTTGGTTTATTATTTATTGGGGCAAAACAGTTAACATAGCCATTCATTTCATCATAAGCATCTGTAGGTGGCTTTTCAAGTCTGCCGTCAAATCCCAGGGCTCAACCTTGGACAGGCAGTGGAAAGTACCAAGCTAGAATACGGTAGGGGCATAGGGAATTTCCGGGATCTTTCAAGTCAATCTCTTAGCACTCTTTTTTTCTTGATAAATAAACATTTATTGAAGAGGAGGACTATGTGTCCTCGAAGAGAACAAAACAGCTAGTCTCTCTTGCTACAAACAAGATCCCATCTAAAAAGGAAGTCCTCAAAAAAGAAACCTCTAAAATCTATAAACTGTTTGCACCAAAAGAAAAGTCAGCCGAGAATGATAATGATTAGATCCTGAGAGGAGCTTTCCTTTCCTTCAAAAGATCGTAGAAAGCTGGAACAACTGCGTGGTAGTTTTCCACCAAACTTTAGTTTCTAAGGTTAGGATATGCAAGTCCATACTTTTTTTATAGGGGAGGGTGTGGGCAATGAAGTGGGTTATTCAACTGGTTTATCATCTGTAATGGGGCAAAACAATTTGAAATAACTGTTCATTTTGTCACATCAAGTATCGACCATTGTAACTATGAAAAAATATTCTAAGACCCATTCACCCTGGTTCGTTTACTTGACTTTCTATTTTATCAAATACATCTTCAATGTTGATATCTTCTACCTATCCTTGATTTTTTCCAGTTCTATATCCTCATCAATAAATTGAAGAACACCTTCGCCCTTGCATAAATAGCTAGCCTTGGTCATATGACTTTGACCTCTAAGTTCATTTGGTTTTACCTACTATTCTTTGTACATTATCAAATGGAGACAAATCTTGAATAAGGTGCTTATCGCAAACACGTGTATGATTCAAGAAGTGGTAACAGTGAATTGGGGTTTTAGAAACCATGTTGGGAGAATGGGGTTTCGCTTTAAGTGGAGGAGATGGATCCAGATATGCATCTCTTCAGCCTCATTTTCCATATTGGTGAGCAATGAGCGGCTCCCCTCCTAGGTACTTTCAGGAGTAACCGGGGCTTGCTTCAAGGAGAGCTATTATCTCATTTTCTCTTTATACTGGTGGTGGAAGCTTTTAGGTTGATGGTGACCAGATATGCTGAAAGAGGTGCTATGAGTTTGTTTTGATGTTGGCAATGAGGCATTGCACATCTCTCAATTATTGCTTGCAGATGAAAACGTCCTTTTCCAGGAGCTTCTCAGTAGGAGCTTAGGCTTGTTTGCATGGCCTCTTGTGCTGCTTTGAGGCTGTTTTGGGTCCTGAGGGGTTAATTAAGGTAAAAGAAAAATGTGGAGGTTGAAGTTGTGGAAATATCTATATGTTAGCAGGGTCATTGGGTGTGACACTAATTCCTTCTCACCAACTGTCTTAGCCTGCCTTTAGGCACCATGCCAGCTCTCTCTCTAAGACCCTATGGGACCTAGGGATGAAGGTTGTCTTTGTGGAGACCTCTTTGTTTTCCAAAGGTAGAAGCGTAGTGTTGATCAAGAGCACCCCTTTTGGTCTTTTGTTGTACTCTATGCCCTTACTAACTACACCTGTTATCCTAACTAGGGAGTTAGATTGACACGAATTTTTCAAGTGGAATGACTTAGAGCAGTTTGACAATTATAATTCGATAGTGGAAAGTGAGTAATTCTCCAATGAAAAATGCCTGTTCGGGGATTAGAAAATTAAAAGAGATGGAATAAAGCTTTGTTAGGGAAGTGACTTCCACAAATGATTCCAGAGATATAAGAATTCTTCCCATATTGTATGTTCACACAGTAGAAAAATGTTTTAACTGATTTACTTGTACACGTACATCAAATTAATAGGCTTCCTATGAAGTCTCACATGTAATTATTTTTTTAGATGTTTTGACATTCTGCATGATATTGTTTTTGTAACTAACTTTTCTTGAAATTTGGATTGGATTTTGATTGTCTTTTGAAGAACACCAAAGTTTTATTGTATCATGGAAGAGTACTTGTTTGAACATGGACTATGGTGATTCTCAAATTTTTGTTGTCTACGCAGCATCTCTGATGTACAATTATATGTTGTGTAGAATCTGGCAGCCAGATCACTGGCTGATGACATACTGAAAAAAGTTAATGGATTGAAACCCATTGCGGATGAACTGGGGGTGCCTTTATCTCAACTTGCAATTGCTTGGTGTGCGTCAAATCCTAATGTTTGTTCAGTTATTACTGGTGCAACAAAGGAGTATCAGGTATGTTTATTGTATAATTGCGCATCCCTTGGGCTTAACTGTAAGATTATGACCCTGAAACTACAATGCATCCATTACCTTCACTCCGTCTCTCCTTTAATTTCTTTGCAAAAAAATAAAAATATCACTTTAAGTGCAATTTAAATTAGAATGTAGTAGTTGTCTTATTTGTGTACTGTAGGTTAATGTGATGGAATTGAGGTGGTCTGCATTTCTAATTTACATTTATCTGTTTTTTTTTTTTTTTTTTTTTTTTAAATTTTTTTTTTTTTTTTGAGAAGTATAATATATTGAAAAAAGGCAAACAAAATACATGGAGGCCGAGAGAGCCTCTCGAAAAAAACAAAAAAAGAAAACTACAACATTAATAATTACATAAGGAATGCCATCTAAAAACAAAGTCCTCAAAAGTAGTCCCTGCAAACTCTATACTCTGTCTCGACCACAGGTATAAAAAACCCAAGATCTCCAAGAAAGTAGCATGAACGCTGTTAATCCTGTTATTGAATACTCTGTTATTACGCTCGATCCAAACCCCCCAAGCAATAGCTGAGGGAGAACAGCCCACAGGATCCGTTTTCTGGTGTGAAAAGCAGTACTGGTCCATTCTACTAACAACGAGGAGAAATTACGAGGAAGGACCCAATTAATATTGAAGAGACCAAAGAAAGTAGACCAAATATTATAAGAAAAAGAACAATGGATTAGCAAATGATCCACAGACTCTCCATCTTTCAAACAAATGGGACAACAATTGGGAGTGATCCAACCCCGCACAATCAAATTATCCAACGTACTCTTTTGTGTGGAAGGTTTAAGATTTATTCTGAAAACTGTATAGGGCCTAACAGGTTGAGATAACCTACAAAAGAGAAGCGAGAAATACACATAAGAGATGTGTTGGGAGATAGAAAGTTGGAGAAGCCAACAAAAATTGATGTGCAAATGTTCATTGCTAGGAATTCTGCTTCAATGCTTCAAAAAGGAATGCGTTGTGCATGAAATGAGGCTGACTCCTGCTTTTGGTGTGTGGAGTTCACTAGTGTGGTGTATAGCTAATCTTTATTCGATAAAGAAACTAGTGTTCCCTTTTTTATTTTATCCACTTAAAGCTAATAATAATATCCAATAATCAAGAATTAGAAGCTGTTAGTAAGGGTTTGGGGTGATGGATTAAGATACAGTTAAAGTTCCTTGGAGTATGCAAATATTTTGGTCATGGCTAGGGATTCGGTTGTTCTAGAAATGATGGAAATGCGTGAGTTCAAAATGTTACGTTCTTGAAGTTTGGGTGAGTTGAGGCTAGACTGATCAGCTACATCCAAACTTCTTTGAGGATTGTGTTTGCAGGTGGCCATTTTTTCTCTCAAGGTTAGGGAGGGTAGGAACCCCAAGAGTACTGTAAAAGCACTCTTTGAACAATAGTGCAAGTTATAATGAACAAGTTCAAGAAGAAAATAACTTCTCCTTGAGTCACTATTCTCTTAGTAGCTCAATCAATCACATAGTGGGACCATGTCCATCATTTCTTGGTTCAAGGATTTGAATATAAGAGCCTTGAACAAGAGTTTGGACCTGGTTTAGTATTACCCACCTCAGCATTAGGACTGGAGAATCTAAGATGACCCCTATTTAAAAAACTATTCACATTAACTATTGATTAAATCTTCTAGATCGCCTAATAGGTAAAACTTACGCTTACAACGCTGCTCTTGATTATGTTCTCCTAATCAATTTCAGTGTCTGGTTTACCACATATCATAATTCTTTCTAGACCCACATCCACCTAGTAATCAACTTTTTGACTGCGTCCATGATCTCTTTTGTAGAGGAGTTCTTACCTATAAGTTGTGTTCTACAAGAAGGACCACTTATCTCAGCAGTAAGACCTTGTGGAGGTTGTTCCCAAGGTCTTAGGTTCAAACCCCTTGAACCCCTTATTCCGCTAACCACTAACCCCCCTAGCAAAAAAAAAAAAAGATGTGTTCTAGGAATTCTTACTTAGACAACACAATAAACTCTATTTGAGAAGTTACATTCAAATATTGATATCCAATAAAAAGGAAGAACCTTCATATGATTTTTGTTAATTTAAGAGAAAGAATACGACAAAGTATTTAGAGAGCTAATTTGGTGGGTATTGGGTAAGAAGGGAGTTCCAACTGGATAAATTAATATTATTATGGACATGTATGTGGGGGCTGTGCCTAGTGTGAGGGCAAATGGAGAGGTGAGAAATGAGTTCCCAGTTACAAGTAGCCTGCATTAGTGATCAGCTTTGAATCCTCTCTTCTTTTTTTGAATCCATATTTGTTTGCTCTAGTTTTAGATGAAATAACTGCTCATACTTAGGTGTATGTACCTCGGTGTATGTTATTTGCAGATGTTGTATTAGTTGGTAAGACTAGAGAGGGAATTGACACAAAACTAGAATTATGGAGAAACATGTTAAGAGTCCAAGGGCTTTATGATAAGGAGAACCAAGGTCGAGTGTGTGGAGAGCATTGACACCCAGAAAGAGGAATGCCCAGTTAAGTTTAGTCTAGAATCAATTTTGTTATCTCGGGTCTATTATTTTTAATAAGTAGACCAAATTGTATTAAGAGAAAAGACCGGTCGAGGTAACCAGCCATTAAAAAATGGTACAAGTTATGAGTACTAAAACGAAAATATACTAAGTTAACTTGAACATAAAGCCTCTCATTTAAACACAAATCCGTCAAAGAAGACCCCTTTGAAATCCGCATCTAATTTGCACCAAAAGTTATCTTGGGTCTATCACACATAAGGATGGAGAGATTGAGGAAAATCTTATGCATAAAATCAGAGCTGGATGGTTAAAGTGGAGGTGTGTTATGAAGTACTATGTGATGGATGCATACAATCAAACTAAAAGGAGAAATTTATAGGACATCAGTAAGACCAGCTACACTTTGTGCAGAATGTTGGGACGTCAAGAAGTATCATGTTAATAAATTGAGCATTGCAGAGATGAAGATGTTAAGATGGATGAGTGGAAAGATTAGGAATAGATAAAATTAGAAACGGACATGGTCATGAAAATGTAGGAGTGGCTCCAATAGACGATAAACTGAGAGAAAGTTAGGTGAGATGGTTTGGGCATGTTCACCAAAAGCCAGTTACAACCCCCCTTACAAGAAATGTTCAAGTTGAAATCCTAAAATTGCGAGTGGAAAACCCAAAAGAACATGGATGGAGACAGATACGAACTCCGTAAGTATTGGGGATATGGCTTTGTTGTTGATGCTTGTGAGTAAGCCGGACTTGAACAACCTCAAAATTGCATGTATACATGATAATTTCTCTCTTACCTGTATGCTTGAATGATCTGTGAGGTGCACGTATGTGCTTCAATGTTATGATGGAGTTTCTCCCCGTTGATTTTCATGCTTACTGTCTTTGATGTTGGGATGGAGACGTATATGGTTTGTTGTTAAGAGAATACTTGAACTTGGTTTTGTGATCTTGCTCTCCTGTGTGTGTTTTTCTCTTAAATTAAGAGACGTCCTTTGCCACTAATGCAGATTCAAGAGAACATGAAGGCGATTAATGTCATCCCAAAGCTGACACCTGAAGTGCTGGAGAAGATTGATGCAGTTGTCCAAACCAAGCCTAAGCGTCAGGAATCGTACAGATAAGGACCGAACATTCATATACTCATTCCTTGTAGCAGTGAGTTTGTTGCTTGCAACAAAGGACGATTCCATTGATCCTGGTGATTGCATCAAAAAATGTTTCGAGACACTAAGATTATGTATTTTAATTTACGAAGAGTTGCTACGAGATGCCAAATTTGTTTTGCTTTGATTTCCAATTGGTGTGGAGAAAAATCACATTTGATCCAAACATTAATTCAAAAACATTTATTTGTGCCTTAATGTTACTATCCAACATTGTTGTGTGATCAGTATTAAGGAAGCTGACATACTGCTTGCGTTGCAGGTGACAGTGAACACCTTGGAAATACCAAGTGACACTCTCTCTCATCTAATATTGTACCCAATGGTAGGGGTGTAATATGGGTGACGTTGGTCGGGTTAGGTCCAACTCTGAAGCTCTGATAATTGAACCCAACATGGACCTAGGGTAGGATCTATGCTGCTTGACCAGGCTCTAATTTGACATATAACCTGATCCTGGGACAGTCATCCTGTTGAGTGCCACAGTGCACCCAATGGCCTGAACTGCTTGATTGTGCCTTCACCTGATCTTATTCTGGTTAGTTGGACTGGATTAGCATGTATGAGGGAGACAATATTTAGGCTGGGTCTTTTGAGGTCTCAAAGACCCCTAGGTAGCAAATGCTCAGTTCAAGCTATTAGCTATGATTCAGGCATTGTAACGAAGTTCGGATTCCGCAATAATTATCGACAGGAGGTTTGGTTTGAAAATTTTTGTATACTAGGGTTTCTTCCCTAAAGCCCATCATCTTCAACCTCCCTAATCTTCTTCTGGAGATAAAATTTTGAGGTTGATGGGTAAATGTTTTGCCCTATTTGCCAATTAATTGTCAAAATCCTCAATTGGTTTGTTTGCTGATTTAATTGGGAAATTTGAACAATTTTGTGAGAGTGGACTCAGGATCAGTATGGGCCTAGTGCAAACTTAATGGCTATAGGTACAAATTGGTTGTACAAAAGCTTCATGTCATATTCTGTGATTTCTTGTAGGATACCTTCAAGTTTTGGGGCCAACTACCAGTTAGGCTCCTGCCTTAACTAACACTTCTAGGTGTGCCATGTGGGGGTAATGAGTTAAGTTTACCCCCACGTGACATGCCCATAAATGGATTGACTCGAGAGTTTTTCTAATTTTTCTATGTATAAGTCCATTATGAGCTAATCTTGCTCTTACATTCAATTATGCTTAAAGTTACATTTAAAAAAAAAAAATTATTTTTGAGGTATAAAATCTCAAATCGATGGAATGTTTTTGTTTGGAGAAAATTTGAAATAATTTTTAATACAATTTAAAATATTCTTGAAACATTTGATGGTTTGAGGTCAATGTCGTGTTTTGTACCCTATCAAAATCGGAATATGTGAGAAGAAAATTTAAACCATGTTTATATCTGGTTTCCTAATGGTAAATTATTTTTCCCCATCCCGAATAGGGCATAAAATGGGTTGGATTTTGCTCAAAATCCGAATGTTCCGAATTCGAATTTAGTAGGATTGATTCATTGGAGTATATCAGAATAAAAAAAAATGGGTCAAACATGGGTTGATGTTCCTTGACCCGAGTCAGATTTTGGTCAGAGACGAATCCACTCTTATATCCGTTTAGATTCAAATGATATATTATTTTGAAAATTACATTTTTATATATTTTTTTGATATCTTTCTTCTACTGCAATCAAATTCTTATAAAATAAAACTTATAATAGTACAACAATTGAAAAAAAATATAGCAAAAAAAAGTTGAACGGCCCGAAATTATTCGACTTGAATCAAGTAATTCGGTCGGATCTAGATACAGGTTTAGAGAAAGCAAAATGGGGTTTGAATATGGTTTATCTAATAGGATTCGAATAAACAATTCGGATCTAGATATACTCATATCCAACTCATTTAAGCCTTAATCTCTAACTCAGCCTTATTTAACCATGGACATAAAGGTCCTAGGGACCATTATGGATTGAATTGGATCGACCCGGATCCAATTTGGGATCAGTTGACGACCAGATCTCCATTTCCAATCCTTTTTGAGTGTTTCATTCAGGGCGGTGGACATTGGGCCCACAACATCAAAAGCAGGAAGAGAGGGAGGGGAATAAAAAAGGTTAATAAATAAATAAAAATTTCTTTTGAGTGAGACACAGAGGAAGAGTTAAAAAGAAAAAATAATAATAATTTTTATAAAAAAAAATTGTTTCAGATACCTCTTGAGTTTATGCCTCCTTATTCTGGTATTGGTGTTTGTATCCCATCCATCAATTCAAACAACACCTCAAACAGTCAAAATTTCCTGAATCAAATTCGAATTCCATCTTTTGGGTTCTTCCAATTCGATCCCTAAATAGATCGAGAGGAAGAAAAATCGAATTTGGAAAGAGAGAGAGCTCTGGAGCTCATTAATAGAAGAAAGACAGGTATATGTGTTCTTGAACAATTTTTTTTTTTTTTGTAGAAATTCTACCCTGTCTGTTTGATTTCACTTGATTTTGATTGTTACCCATATCGAAATTTTTTATTTTGAAAGATACCCAAATCTCGAATTTTATAATATGATTTTTGTTAGACAATCATCTCGAATTTTCTTCTAATTCCTTCACTACTTCTCTGATTTCTCATTATTTTGTGATTCAGCTGTTTGATTCTTGGAAAATTCTCCAATTGAATTCCTATTGTTCCTGTGCTCAGATGGCGGGAATTTTCAGGAGGGTTGAACCTATGATGAGTGTTCTCTAGCTTTTCTGTTTTTCTTTTTGAGTATTTTACCGGACAGGATTTGATTGATAGTTAATTATTGGATACCCATTTTGGTTCGACTCTCGAATACTTAAGGGATTAATGTGGTTGATTCTGAAGGTTGATGAACTATGTGCATAAACCATTACAGTTGAGCTACATTTTTTTCCACCCGTTTTCGGTCAAATTCAAATGTTTTTTCAGTTAAAATAGATATCTGAAGCTGAAGATTTGCATATTTTATTGTAAGTGCTGGATAATGACCTTCACCATTGATTTGGAAATTCGATGGAGAGACGAAATACGGCTTCGAGGAGCTAGAGAATGTTATCATGCAGCTAAATAAAAGAGAGGGATTTCAATTGAAACCATGAAAAATGTGGCTGTTGGCCCTTCAGGCCGGCGGATACAGCAAGGTTCAGCTTCTGTTGTTTCAGATTATGGATTCCCTACAAGACAACATGGGCATAATGTCTTGCCACAGACAGGTGAAGAATTTTCTCTAGAGTTTCTTCAGGATGGGGTCACTTCAAGACTATCCAACATTCCTAATATGGATCAGAGCCAGTTCAAGAGAGCGGGATTTAATTTCAATCAGAATCATCAGGTGGGGTATGTGGGTCTCACTGGAATTCTTGGACTAACGAGAACGGATTCTGAATGTAGTAATGATGTTCCAGACGTGAAGGTTGAGAGCAAGGCTTATTCCGATAAAGCAAGCAAATATCACAAGGAGATTAGTGTTGGTGGAAAAGAATCGATGACTTATTTTGATCAAAATCAAATGAATTGCTATCGAGGGTCAACTGATCCACCTGTTTCAGAGTCTCTTCATGGGTACACCCCTTATGGGTCCGGAACTTCCGATGGTTCACAACTTGGAAAGATGAAATGCCTTTGCAGCTTTGGTGGAAGAATTCTGCCAAGGCCAAGTGATGGAAAGCTTAGATATGTGGGTGGGGAGACACGGATTATAAACATAAGAAAGACCCTTTCATGGGTTGAGTTTGTACGGAAGACAATGGAAATTTGCAATCAACCGCATACAATCAAGTACCAACTCCCTGGTGAGGATCTAGATGCTCTTATATCTGTGTCATCAGATGAAGATCTTCAGAATATGATGGAGGAATACAATGGGCTTGAAAGGGTTGATGGTCAACGACTTCGATTATTCCTCATCTCTTCAAGTGAATCCGAAAGCCCATGTTCTTTCGAAACAAGGGTTACAGAACAGAAGAATTCTGAATATGAGTATTTTGTAGCTGTTAATGGCATCGTGGACTCTACTTTCAGGAAAAGCTCTAGTGGGCAGAATTTAGCATCCCAACTGGGACATAATGTTGATGGAAATTCGAATTTCCCCACTTCATTGCATCCTTCGGAGATCAGAGATGATGTTAGTTCTTCAAATTTGGTAGGGATGTTGTCACATCCTCCTGACCAGTTTTTTATTGCTCCCCAAAATCCAACCAAATCTCCTAATCAATTACCACCCGACAAGTACTCCATTGATACCACCAGTGATTGTGATCCTCCACATGGTCCGACACCATCGGTCCATCATTATTATCCTAACAAACAAGTGTTGGATATCAAAAAACCAAATCAACCCCGTGGAGTACATTTCCATGAATGGAGACCCAACGAAGATTTTGCGGCTTTACCGGCAATGGGCCGAAATAATAGTGATTTGGATGAGTATTCCTGTGAGAGGCCAATGGTCAAGGAAAGGGCCTTTCATTCTGACAAGTTGCTCTCTCAGCTCGAAGATCTGTCAGGATCACACGAATCGTCCAGCTCTCGTCGTGGGATTCCTCAAGTGCTTTCTGATTCACAACTGCAAGAACATGGGGATAAGTCTGTTTATTGTTTCCAAGAAGTAACCAACCCAAGTGCCTGGAACAATGGGCTGATACAACTTGAAAATACCGACATTTCCAATCCTGAGTTCCAAAAGAATTTACCAAATACAGAGTCAATTGGCTCCCTGAGGAATCTGTATTTGCCAAATTCTTCTCATTGTCCAGATGTCTCTGATAGAAATGAATGTATTCGCTTGGGCGCTCCCGATCTTCGTGAGAAAGATCAAACTACCGAAGATGAGTCGAACTTGATTTCATTAGAGCTTTACAAGGAAAATCCTGGATCGAATCTTAAAATGTTGAACTTGATGGATGAAAAGGGTTCTCTTCTACATCAGGAATTTTTTCCAGATATAGTAAGAGAGCAAATTCAAGGATTCCAATTGGACGAAACAACATCTGATCTTCTTGTGAAGAGCCAAAGAGTTGACAAGGATCAGAAGTGTGCTTTGACCGAACCAATGAATGCTGAACCAAGAAATGAGAAAAGCAGAGTCTTGCCATGCACATCTTCTGATGAAAATACCCCTATGGATCCTGTTTGTGGTTCCTCCAGTGCCTTATCTTCTTGTGCATCACCTTCGTCACTACCCGTTGTGTCTCAGAAGGAAATGGGTGATCAAGAACCGATAGTCATAAACTCTATAAATTTAGCTCCTTTAGTAGGCACTGTTGCGGAGGCAAGCTTGAACTTGCATATAAACGAACCCTCTCTTACTTGGTCTTTGTTTCAGAATCAGGTTGCTGATTCTTCAAGGATAGATGTTTCTCTCCTTGATGAGGCTCCTGTGATTTATCCTAATCATAAGGTTGATAAGCTGGATCCTGGGGGGTACCCTAGTAAAGTGTCCAATGTGGAAGATGTTATCTTAGTCAAGTCAGATCCCACTGATAATAGTTATGTTCAACAAGATCAATTGGAATCATTGGTTATGGTTGAAGATGCAACAGATAGGATGGCTCTCGACATCCACTTTTCCTCAACAGTTGTTCCACATGTAGCGGATGCCAAGAACATCACTCCAGGGTCTGGGTCCCAGGTAACATTCTTTTTTTCCATTTCGTTCAGACCATTTAGTTTTGAGTCTATTGAGTCACTGTTACTTAAACTTCTATGCCATAGGACATTAAAGCTGATGAATCAGATACAGATGAACCTATCAGTGATGCTGCAATTGCTGAAATGGAAGCATGCTTCTATGGTTTACAGGTTTGAATTCATTTCTAATGTTATTCTTAATTTATGAGTATAGGTTTCCTTGTTTAACATGCGTTGTTTGGGATTATTAAATAGAATGGTTTGAACATGCAGCTTCTTGTTTCAATTTCTAATTTAAGAGTGAAGTTTCTTTCTCTCTTTTTCATTTAGTAGGAAAGTTCGAAACTTTATATGTAGCTGAATATTCCAGATACTCATGGGCAGATCATAAAGAATGCCGATCTTGAAGAAATAAGAGAGTTAGGATCTGGTACTTTTGGAACTGTTTATCATGGGAAATGGCGTGGAACAGACGTTGCTATAAAGAGAATAAAGAAGAGTTGTTTCTCGGGGAGATTATCTGAGCAAGAGCGATTGGTGAGTCCAGAAATAAAAACTCTTTAAGTGCTGAAATTTCTTTTATGGCATCCAAGATGTGTGTTAATTCTATGGTGATTTACGTATGAATTGGGGTGCTTTTAGCAAAAGTTGGTGTGGCAATAGAATCTCACTTAATTTATTAGCTATGGAAATGTACCCTGTACGTGATTGTGAGTGATTATTCTTTTGCTTCTGCAGACTAACGACTTTTGGAGAGAGGCACAAATCCTCTCAAAACTTCACCATCCAAATGTGTTAGCCTTTTATGGGGTGGTTCCGGATGGGGCCGGGGGTACATTAGCGACCGTAACTGAATTCATGGCGAATGGATCACTCAGGCATGTCTTACTAAGGAAGGACAGGTGAGTTCATCTCCACTTGGTTCTCTGTTTTTGTGTCCCCTCTAATTAGCTAATTAATTTATGGGACATTGGAATGCTTCTTGTAGGGCACTTGATCATCATAAACGGCTCGTAATTGCAATGGATGCAGCTTTTGGCATGGAATACTTGCATTCGAGAAATATTGTCCATTTCGATCTCAAATGTGACAATTTACTTGTCAATATGAGAGATTCCGAACGGCCTATATGCAAGGTGATTAGTAGTAGAGAACCTTATATATAACGGGCTGCTTGGGCCATGTTAATGATTAGTTGGACTTGGATGTGTCTTTGAGATCGGTGTTTGGGATTTTAGCTTTCCATATACGCAATACTAGTTCTTGAAACCTTGGGTGCCTAAATGTAGAAAACCTTTACCTACCAACAATACTAATTTTCACTCTGGACAATTCTCTCGAAGATTTGCTCCATTATTTACTCTTTATTTTTATCATTTCTGGTCATGGTTGCTGGAAATTGACATTTTTCAGGTTGGAGATTTTGGATTGTCAAGGATTAAACGCAACACTCTAGTCTCAGGTGGTGTACGAGGAACCCTCCCATGGATGGCACCAGAACTATTGAATGGTAGCAGCAACCGAGTTTCTGAGAAGGTTCGATCACCATCATTCATGGATTTCATACATATTACCCGAACCCCACCAATGTACACATGCCAATAGGAAATGGCATGAGGTGGGACATGGGATCTATGTCAAATCTGACTCAGCTGCACACACATGCAAGCAAACGTTTTATACCTTATGGGGATGTTAGCATTCTCCACCATATTCACTTTCCTAAAATACCCATACCCTTTTTATTTTTTTAATGAAAAAGACAAGCGTATGTTGGTCTTTTGCTTGATTTTTATATAATGAATGGTAAAGGCATTTTAGTTTTTAGATTTTAATTCTTGTTTGTAGTAAATGCTTTGGCAATCAATGCCAACATAATAAATGTATTTATCAAGAGCATAATAAATGCATTTATTATGTAAAAGACAAAAATACCCTTGTCTTTTTCACTAAAAGACAAAATTGGCAAGGGTATTATTGGATGTTATCATTCTCCATATCCATATATATATATATATATATATGGGTCAGGTTCGGTAGCTAATGTTAGGGAGCCAACACGGAGCAATCGATTTGTCCTATATGGCTTAAAAGTTTCGGATTGAGCTAGTGTTGCCAAATGTGATCGCATATGCTATACAAAAGTATGTGATCGCATATTGTAATATGCGATGACATATACAATATGTGATGACATATTACTCCAATAGGCAATGATTTGACCATTGGAGCATTAAATTCAAATTTTTTTAATCTATCTTTTCCTACAACTATTCTATTTCCATCCCCTATTCATGCATTATTCTAAGCTATTTCTTTTATTCTTTCACTCACATATATTCTCTTTAAATCTTATTTTTACTTTATTTTTTCAAAATATTGAGTTTATGCATTCTAACATAAGATCATAGTATCCAATGATTAAACTATTAAAACAGAATCCACGTTAATTATCTAGAACTAAAACTTGAACTTGATAATTAAAGTAGGCCACCTTTGTATCATGAATAGTTTATATATTATTGACTATTTAGCTTCTTGAGTTCGTTTATTCTTGTTACTAAGGCTCCGTTTGATATCATTGTCAAAATTTGCTATCAGATTCTGCTGTAAGAAGCAATTGTAAAATGCTGGAACACTGAAAAGTTTGTTTGATAGAGTCTTGTAAAAGTGTTGTGCTGTTTACTAGAATTTGGTAATTATTGTTTGATACAGCTACTGGATTCTACTGTATTTTGGTAAAATGACCAAAATACCCTAATAAATATATAATTACACTAAATATATATAAATATAATAAATTTATATTAAAAAAATTATTTTAATTTAAATAAATTTATAAATTTTATAATTTTATCAAAATTTCGACAGCATCTCTAAAAAATGGATATATGTCTTGATAAAGAAAATACCTGCATAATACACAATCCAACATGTACATAACATCCTATATAGATAACATATCTACATAACATCTAATTTTTATTTTGACATCATTTAAACATAATAACCATAGCTAATATAATAAGTAGAACTGAAATAAATAAAAACATGAAAAATATGCATATAAGATATATTTTTCATTCTTCTTATTTGCTTCCGTTATTTTATCTTGAGTAAAATGACCAGAATACTCTTAATCTTGATAATGCACTCAAAGTGCACCAAAAATGACCAGAATACTCTAATAAATATATAATTACACTGAATATATATAAATATAATAAATTTATATTAAAAAATTATAAAAATAATTATTTTACTTTAAATAAATTTATAAATTTTATAATTCTATCGAAATTTCTCCAGCATCTTATCTAAAAAATGGACATATGCAATTTTCCTGATAAAGAAAATACTTGCATAATACACAATCCAACATCCACATAACATCCTATATATATAACACATCCACATAATATCTCATTTATATTCTAACATCATTTAAACATAATAACCATAGCTAATAATAAATAGACTGAAATAAATAAAAACATGACAAATATGCATCCAACAAATGCATACAAGATATATTTTTCATTTTTCTTATTTGTCTCTGTTACTTTATCTTGAATAACATTATCATCGATAATGTCAACTCCATCTGCCCACACAAAAGACCCTGCATGTTTATATAAAGTAAAATAACACATGAATTAATATCAATCTAATTATATAAGTAGGCACATAATATTAATATTAATGAGATATTATCTGCCAAGATAGACACCTATAAAACATCCTCCCATAATTTTCTTTTGTTTTAACTGTAATTAATGTCATCACTCGACCACATGAATAAAATGGTGGATACATATAGGTTGCCATCAATGCAATTTATCATACACAAAAACAGAAATAAATAAGCATGGAATCTTGGAAATATACTTAAACATAGTATAATTTTTATCCTAACATCGAATAATAATATTTACACTTACAATACAAAGTAATAAATATAATATGAAAATGTATTAATAATTGCCAGTATAAATGGCATCGACTATTGAATTCCTCTGTATTTTCATTGTTTGTTGGCTCTGACGACTTACTGATGGGGAACTGGATACTCTTGATCAGTGATGCTCTCTTCTTTCTCTTCCATTGATCTTTCTTCCTTGAATCGAGCAAATTCTTCATCAACAATGACATATTTCTGATAAAATTGTACAATGCCATGCAGACAATAATAATATTTTGTTGTTTGTCTAAATTATATGAACGCATCAACTTCAATATTGGCCATTTTGCCTTCAAAATCCCAAATGTCTGCTTGATCATGCTTCAAAGTGAAAAATGTAAGTGATTGAATAGTTCTTTTCGACCATTTGCCCGTGATCTCATATAGTCTTGTAGATCGTATTGAACACCTCAATAAGGTGCGAGATAACCATCCATGAGTGGGTACCCAGCATCTACCAGATAATATTTACCTATTATAAAAAAATAAAATTTTATATTATAAATAAACATATATAATTGACAAACTTTTACATACAGACCTGGTAGAAAATACGAAAAATTTAAACTGAGATTATTCAATGTATCAAGGGAGACACGTGGATTATTAGCTGACCTTTCCCAACCAACCACCACATGAGTGAACATGTCAAACGGACATGTTGCCATTATATTTTGTGTGAGGCCCTTATGTCCTCGATATCGCACTTGTTCTTCTATTGGTACAAATACACTAATGTGTGTCCTGTCTATTGCTCCAATACAACCCTACATATATTTTAATATATTAATTTATAAACATTAATAAAATAATTTTTTTTAAAGTATATATATAAGAAATTATCTTAAAATAAAACAAAAAATGAGGATTGTTATGGATATGCGGGGAGACTTCATTAAGGTTGGGAGGTACAATTAAGGACATTGACAAGTTCACAATAGTCAAAAGAATTATGTTGAAATACTTGCTAACTATTTGAATTGAGTGAAACAAAACGATTTACAATTATTTTGTGCCCTTAATTGTGTTCTATTATCAATAAGAACATTTCTACTTATTCTTGAATAGTAACGTATCGTTCCATCTTTAATAGATCTCGCTCCTTTAAAATGGTACATAGATTCAGAAAGACGTGTCTTTCCATTCTAAATAGTGCGTGACATGTTATAGGATTATCATTTAGTATATCCCGCACAAAGTCAATTTCTGTGTACCAACTATTACTATGTGGCTCTCTAATTAAGAAATTCTTGTAATAAAATAAAGAAGTTATGACCATTCCTGTCGTGACTATATTTAAAATACTAGGATCGATAGTATTAGTGGTATCACCATTTGAATTGATGGTATCAGTCGCATCATCATCTGAATCCATATAACCTGTATTTGAATCCATATTAAATTAAATACAAACCAATTTATAATACAGAAATAAAAAACACAATTAAATAATATCCACCACATACAACATAAATCATCATTCATAATATTAATCACAATATCCATCCAACATAAAATAAAATATCTATCCAATATAAAATAAACAGAGTATATTGCATCATATTAGTGAAAAAAGTAATATGGTGTACCCTATAGGTGCATCATAAAACTAACATAAAAATAGATAGAACATGGAAAAAAATGTCTAAAAATCCTTCCTAGTCAGAAAATCAGCATCTTGCCCTCCAACCACCCAAGACGAATAGCTGTTAATCGTAACTCATAAAAAACCTTTCTAAATTGCTTGTTCTTCATAAACATCTTTAATGCAAAACGATAGTGATCACCGTTGGGGGTTACATCTGTTAGCTGGTCTAAGAGGTTGATGGACTCTTGAATACTAACTTCTTTAATAGGAATGGGGTTGCATGAAGCAGATGTCTGGGTGTGAATTATATCTACGAGCTTATCCAATGTCTAGCCAATTCGCATAGCAGTAGTCATCTTTTGTATACAACCTTGAGGGTGTAGAGTATCGCCACCTTTACGTTGATCGGGATCTGTGGGTGGGGATACAATAGGGATAACATCATCCTCAAACTTGTCAGCATCATCAGGAGTCAGGTCTAGAGGTGTCCGAGACTCCGGAGGTTGGGTCTCCATGACATCATCTAGATCATCCGCATCAAGGTCCTCTTTTTGGGCTTCTGATGCAGGCGAACACATCCGCCCACCAATAGCATATGTACTTCCAAAGATGACCTTGATAATTAAAGTAGGCCACCTTTGTATCATGACTAGTTTATATATTATTGACTATTTAGCTTCTTGAGTTCTTTTATTCTTGTTACTAAATGACTAAATGTAATTAATTTTATTCAATTTGAAAAATAAGTGCTATACAAAATCCAAATATATATTGTTATAGGTTTGTTTTTATTTTCTTATATTTTTCTGATTTTTTAAATATTTCCCCATTTTTTTTCTCATATTTTACTGTTTTTATTTATTTTAAAAAATAATAATATATATTTTGTGCAATATGCGACCGCATATGCTATTTGATAACATTGGATTGAACTGATTTTTTGTGAGGATGATCACTACGATGAGGAGATCATTCTCACAAAAAATCAGCCCAATATGAACCTTCTAACCCCATCGAAAGTGATTAGAATTGTGGACTATTGATTTTTAACGATAATTTATAAACCACTTTTGATGGATTTAGAAGTTTTAGATTGGGCTTATTTTTGTGACGATGATCTCCTTACCCTACAAATCATCCTCACAAAAAATCAGCTCAATTCGAAACTTTTAAGCCATATAGGACAAAATTGACTCCCTAACGTTGGCTGCTGAACGCCACGTTAAAATATTATTGTATCAGAAAAATATATGGATCTCGCACCATGGTTCAAAGTTTCATTCCGTTTGGGAGTGTTTGAAGGAACATTCTGGTTTTGGGCGGGACTGGAACAAAAACATTGAATGCTTCACGTGACTGAAAGATAGCCTTGAGAGGAGATTTTAAACCTTGTCTTGCGCTTACTCTAGGCTTTGGCGGTTAATTAAGCGGCTTCAACATTAGGACCGATACCCATAACCAACACCAAAACGCTACTCAGAAAAATAAGAAGTGTGGAAGAAAATATAAACTGTTTTGTAACTAAATGCACAATTTGGGTTTTGACAGGTTGATGTTTTTTCATTTGGCATTGCAATGTGGGAGATCCTGACTGGGGAAGAGCCTTATACCAATATGCATTGTGGTGCAATCATAGGTGAGACATTGTCATTAACCTAATAATTAATTGCTTGTTGTTTTGAATGGAGAATTTTTATATGACCTATATCAAATTTTTGCAACCATGACATGTTCTATATATTGATGTCAAACCCAAAGAACACTACAATTAGAAGGACCCCACCATTATTTTTAGAAACATTGGTGAATGTGATTCTTGTGTTATGCGCATGTTTGTATTTCATGTGACACAATAACCATTCCTTTACCTGTTTTTGTGTCGTATGTTATTATTACATTTGTCCATACCAATGGAAGATATAGAAAACCAAAAACTTATTTCCAACTTCTATTAGTATCATCATCAAAAAGACTAACAGAAATGACTGAAATGCCCTTGTCTTCAACATCTTGTAAAAAACCTTGATCCCCCCCCCCCCACACACCAAAAAAAAAAAAAAAAAAAAATTCTTCAATCTCTTATAACTCTAGGGTTTTCTTTTCTTTTCTTTTCATTTTTTAATCTTCAACCTCTTGTTAAAAACCCTTGATTTCTCTTCCCCAAAACCCCTTTCTTGTTCTGGTGGATTGAAGGTTGAAAATGGGGATAAATATTTTTTACACTATATGTTGAAAAGATCAAAGACGGTGTGTTTTTTTTTTTTTTTTTGGGGGGGGGGGGGGGGGGGGGGGAATCAACAATTTTGGGAAGAGTTTGAAGGCGCTAGCATTTTGGTTAATGTCTGTCAAGGCTGGTATGTCATCAATTTGAAAACTGGGGGCTCTCTTATTTTCTCCAAAACCCAGTGGAGTACCTCAAATTTACCCCTTTTTTTTAAAGATGTTCACAGTAACGTAGAAGTAATTTATAGAGACTATTTCCATCATTTTGAGTTTTTTCTGTTTATTTAGTTAAATACTGGAACCATGTCACACTCTTATCCAGCACTAACAAAAATTCCATCTTTTTGAAATCTATGCGTGAAGGGGGGATTATGAGCAACAAGCTTCGTCCACCCATTCCAGATCATTGTGATCCCAAGTGGAGATTGCTAATGGAACAGTGCTGGTCGACTGATCCGGCAGCCCGACCATCTTTCACTGAGATAACAAATAGTCTGCGTGTTATGTCAATGGCTCTCCAGACGAAGGAACATAATCAGGCAAAGAAATGAAGCCCATCATATACGCACACAAGTCATTTTTTAAGAGCCTGCACGGTGCAATAGCCTCTCGCTTGGATTAAAAGATAAAACCTGTTGAGATTGAGAGTGTGAATAGTATGGGTAATATAGTTTCACACCTTTGTTGATAAATTTATTTGTTTATTTTTACTCCTATGTGAATACCTCAGATCAAATTATGTATCACAGAGTACATATTGTGTTTAAGACATTATTTAGCTTGCATACGAGGTTTTGCATATTGTTTCTTTGTATGGCTTGATTCAGTTAAATTTTATCGAGGAGGGTTGTGTTAGGTTGAAAGTGGTGTTAAATATTGTCACAAATCAGGCGTAAAATATTATTGAACACTTTAAAGATTTTGATTATATTTTTGTTGATTACTAATACGATATATTTGATTGGATGAAAATTCTTGGTGATATGAATTATATAGGATGCCTTGACTTTTCTATTTCATATGTGGGAAGCTGGTTATAAATCAGGATTTAGTTTGAGGGAAGAACATTTGAGAGAAGTCCATTAGAAGGTTTTGGCTTCTCGAATAGGCAAGATACAAGGAGGCCAGCCAACCCCCGCTAATATATTATATTAATTTTTTTGAATGTTTTTGTTGAATGATTCTATTTTATTAGTTTTTTTTTTATGTCTTTCTTCCTAATTAGTTTTTTCCACTTATTAGACTATGTAATCACCTTTAAAGCTTAATTAGGATTTTGTAATTAATTTAATTTTAAGAATTCTCTCAATCCAACTTGGTATCAGAGTCAGGTTCATTGCCCTCCTCTTTCTTACTACAAACCCCATTGTCCCCATCCTCTCTTAAATCCATCTTTAACACCTCTTGTCATAGATTAAAACATCACCCTTATTGGGGTTTTAGGCTAAACGATAGCCCTTGGACCATCTACAAAGACTAGCTTTAACACCTCCTTGGCTGTTTGTTAAATTTTTTTTTGAGATAGGCGCACTTCTTTTTTTGATACCTATGTGACCTGCGATCACAACAAGCTATTGTTTGGGGGTTGCGATAAAAACAGTTGTGCTGTTTGGGGCTGTGCTCATAACAATGTTGTTTGAAGGTTACAACAAGAAGTTGTTGTTTGAAGCTTACGACAGCGGCATAACTACTCCTTGGTGCTTTACGATTGAGTTAATGACTGCTCTGGTAACCTACAACAGTGTTTAATCACCTTCCACGCCTCTTACAATTGTGTATTGTCACCTTTAGGGTGTTGTGATCAGTTTCTTATTTGAACCCTCTTCAAATCAAAGTACATCGACTCTTTGATGGCTTCCGAGACGTCTTCTTCCTCGATCACCAGTAATAGTGATGGATCAAGCAATTTTCCCTCTCATTCGATCGACTTTTCAGACATGCAAATTACCACCTTAAAATTAGATGGTTCTTATTATCTTCTTTAAGTACGATCGGTTGAAGTGTTTATTGGTGGAAAAGAAAATATTGGTTACCTCACAGGGGCGGACAAACAACCTACACCGATTGATACTCATTACCCCCAATGGTTTGTTAATGATTCTATGGTTCGTTATTGGCTGGTTACATCTATACAACCACACATTGTGGCTGGTTTTATATCTTCAAAGACAACAAACTAGGTATGAGATTCCGTAAAGAATATTTACTCGCAATGTTAAAACGATGTTCGTATCTTTAACTTAGAGCGTAGGATTTTTCGTTTTTTGCAAGGTGACTCTTCAGTCACCACCTATGTATCACAATTAAGTGCTTGAGGGGAAGAGTTGACCTTTTATACCTCATCCTATGCTAGGACCTTCTTAATGAGGCATTATATGCGTCGATTCTGGATAAGAATTGAGTCTTTCAGTTTTTAGTTGGTTTCTAGGATGAGTTTTGAGTATGCGAGAGTTCATTTATCGAATATGGATCCCATTCCGTCCCTATAGACTACATATTTTTATGTCTTATATGATAAGAGTCGTCGTACAACTGTCCTACCCTACTCTTTTGGAGACCACTCTACTATGCTTGTTCGCATATATTTTTCACTGTTTCTTAGTAGATCTCTGTCTACACGTTAGGGACATAAGTGTGATCACTGTGGAAAATTGGGTCCGTTGTTATGCGTTTCATGGTCATCCTAATCAGCAACATCAAATGTCTCAACGATCCTTAGCTCATGTAGTCTCTCAGTCAACTACTGATCAGACATTTCCTTCAACCATTACCCCCTTATCAGATTTGGTATCTATGTCCCAGGCTGAATTCGACAAGTTCAGGCAATTCTTCAATCAGATGGAGACTTCATCTCAGCCGGTCTCTACTTTCACTCACTTAGGTACCTTTGCATCTGCACACATTGTTTCCACCACTTCCTCACCATGGATCATTGATTCTAATGCCTCAGATAACATGACTGGTATATCCTTTCTATTCAAAATCTATAGTGTTTGTTTTGATCATCACAAAGTTTCCCTTGCTGATGGTTATTTATCAATTATTGTTGGTCAAGGTCATTTTCTTATTACACCTTCTTTATCCTTAACTAATACACTACATGCTCTTCAACTTACTACTAATCTTATCTTCGTTAGTAGCATTACTAAAAATTTGAATTGCAATGTAGTCTTTTATCTCTCTAATTATGTCTTTTAGGATATGGAGTTAAAGATGACGATTGACACTGGACGTGAAGTGAATGTCTTACATATCTTGGAAGCACCTATTTTACCTAGCACTCATTTTATTTCTCAACTTAGTAGTCGTAGTTAGTTTAATAAGGCACTTGTAATGCATTGACACTTACGCTTAGACCATATTTCCTTTGGAAATTTGAAACACATATTCCCTGCTTTATTTTATAATACTAATTCGTTTGATTTTTCTTGTGAAATTTGTTAATTAGCTAAACATGTTAGTTTTCATTATCCTATTAATATGAATATTATTTTATTTACTCTATTTGACCTAATTCATTCTGATGTGTGGCGTCATTTCCTCGTCCCATTTACTCTTGGTTTTCATTATTTTGTCTTATTTATCAATGACCACAGTCGTATCACTTGGGTCTATCTTATGAAACACAAGAGTGAAGTATATGAGATCTTCAAGCAATTTCTTACTATGGTTCATACCCAGTTTGATCGTACTGTCAAGAATTTCTGTTCTGATCATAGTACCGAATACACCAATAGTGAGGTATTGAAGCTTTGTTTAGAGTTTGGCATTGAACATCAAATGTCCAATGTTAGGATTTTTTAGCAGAATGGTCCATCAGAAAGAAAAAATGATGTCATGTTTTGGAGTTAGCCCGTATCTTTCTATTGGCATGAACGTACCATAATCCTATTAGGCCGATGTAGTTCTTACTACTGTTTACCTTATTAATCGGACCCTTCCCAGGTATTTCAGTTTGTTTATTCCTTCCTTCAGTTCCATCCGGATGTCCCTTGTTTCCACTTTCTCTGTGTGTGTTTGGGTGAGTCTACTTTATTCAAATTCTTGATCAAACTCGTACTAAATTTGACCTTAAGATCGTAAAATGTATTTTTTTAGATTATTCATTTACCCAAAAAGAATACTGCTATTATAATCCCCCCCTCTCGAAGGTGTTTCATTTATCGGGATATCTCTTTCTTTGAGCATACCTCATACTACACTAGATCAGTTAGCATTCTGTCTGAGTGGTTTCCTCTAGATTTCCTTGATAATAACCTCTCTCCATTGTTATTTCCTCATTCCATACCCGTTCCTCCTTCTCCATCTCCTGTCAATTCATTACCTCATCGATTGTAGGTTTACTCTCGACAGCCATGCAATACTACCATCACTTTTATGTCAGACCAACTCGCTTCCTAGCCTCCGGTTCCGCTTCATACTGTCCCTTGTGATGATCGTTCTACCGTCACTCGTAAGGGTAAATGCATTTGTACTTATCCAATTTCTAATTATGCACCTGATTCTGTTATCTTACCCTCACATTGGAGTTTTCTTGCTTTTATTTCCATTGTTTCTCTTCCTAATACTATTGCAGATGTTATTGCCCATCTTGAGTGGTAAGTATCTGAATACTTTTAAAAAAACGCAGACTTGGAAACTAGTTCATCTTCCGCTTGAGAAGAATGCTGTGGGATGTCATTGGGTGTTCGCCATTAAGCATAATCCTGATGGTTCTATTGTTCATTATAAGGCTCGTCTAGTGGCTAAAGGTTATGCTCAGACTTATGAGATTGATTACCATGAGATATTTTCTCATGTTGTTAAGATGACCACCATTCGAGTTCTCTTTTCTGTTATTGCTATCAAAGGGTGGCCCCTCTTTCAGATAGATGTCAAGAATGCATTTTCTTAA
Source organism: Akebia trifoliata (assembly GCF_017979445.1). Lineage (NCBI taxonomy): Eukaryota > Viridiplantae > Streptophyta > Magnoliopsida > Ranunculales > Lardizabalaceae > Akebia > Akebia trifoliata. The sequence continues at coordinate 37,341,073 of NC_141382.1, read as the reverse complement.
TGGTGATCTTCAGGAAGAAGTCTAAATGTTATACTCAGCTTATGAGATTGATTACCATGAAACATTTGCTCATGTTACCAAAATGACTACTATTCGAGTTATCTTTTTTGTTGTTACTATCATAATGTGGCTCCTTTTTGGTTAGATGTTAAGAATGCATTTATTAATGATGATCTTCAGGAAGAAGTCTAAAGGTTATGCTTAGACTTATGTGATTGATTACCAGGAGACATTTGCTAATGTTGCCAAGATGATCACCATTCGTGTTTTCTTTTCTGTTGCTGCTATCAGAGGGTAGCCCCTCTTTCAGTTAGATGCCAAGAATGCATTTCTCAATGGTGATCTTCAAGAAGAAATCTATATGGTCCAACTTCCTGATTTTCTTGCAGCTACTTCTTCTGGACATGTCTGTTGTCTTCACTGTCCTCTCTTGCGCAAGGTCTGAGCACTTTACTAAGGCAATTCATTAGTTTTGTTTCCATCAGAGTTTTGCTGATCATACCCTTTTCTTGCGTCATTCCCAGGGAAAAATTGTTGTTCTGATTGTTTATATGGATGATATTGTCCTTATTAGAGATGATTGTGACAGCATTACAGAGGTAAAATCTTATTTAGGACGTCAATTTGAGATTAAGGACCTTAGGCATCTTCGCTATTTTTTGGGCATTGAGGTTGTGTGGTCCCACTTTGATATCTTTATCTCTTAGGGTAAATATGTCCTTAATTTACTCAGTGAATCCGGTCAGCTTGGTTTTCGTCCCGTATACTCCTATTGAGTAGAATCATAGGTTGGTTGATTATGAGGGGGAGTGTTTGTCGAATATTGACCAGTATCAACGTTTTGTAGGAAAATTGATCTATTTATCTATGACTCATCCAGACATTGCTTATATTGTTAGTGTTGTAAGTTAGTTTATGCACTCTCCTATCACATCTTATCTTACTACTGTCTATCGTATTTTTAGATATCGTAAGGGATATCCTGGTCGAGGTATTTTGTTCAGTAATCATGGTCATCTTCGCGTTGAGGCATGGACTGATACAGATTATGCTAGTTCAGTGACTGATAGACTATCCACTTCTGGGTACTGTTTTAAAGTTAGTGGTAACTTGGCGCAGTAAGAAGCAGGATGTAGTTTCTCGATCTAGTGCTTAGTCAAAGTACATAACTATGGCACTTGGAGTGTGTGAGTTGTTGTGGCTCAATACCTTACTAATTGATTTGTGTCTTCTCGTGACAATCCCATTTTTACTATATTGTAATAATAAATCAGTTATTAATATAATAGTAAATCTGGTTCATCATGACAGAACAAAGCATATTAAAGTTAATCGACATTTCATTAAAAAGAATATTATTTCTGGGCAGATTTGTACTTCATTTATTCTCACATCTCAGCAACTTGTCAATATTCTTACTAAAGGTGTTAGAAAAATCGCCTTTTAAGGCGTCTTGTCTAAGTTTGGCATTGCTGATATCCACACACTAACTTGAGGGGAGTGTTGAATAACTCTATTTTATTAGTTTTTTTTTAAATATGTTTTTTTTTATCCTTTTTAGTCTTTTTCTCTTATTATACTATGTAATCACCTTTATAGTCTAATTAAGACTTCGTAATTAATTTAATTTTAAGAATTTTCTTAATCCAACCGTTTTATTTTCAGGTTCATAGCACATTTGTTTAATAAATGTTTCAATATCAAGGAATGCATATTTTCTAAGGCTCATAGCACATTACAAGTTTGTCTGCTAATAAAGTTCCCTCAAAAGTGGCCATAAGCACCCACTAATGTTTTTCTTCATCATTGGCTTCTCTCTTTAGATTTTTATATTTGTCGCTTGACATTTGGTCTACATTGGAAGATTAATAGAAAATGATGCATGTTCCCTCATCTTAAGCCTCCCGCCGAAAACCTTTCATTTTTCTTAAAAAAAAAAATGCAAGTTTAAGCTCTTGAACCTTTAGGATAAATAATGTTTAACCTCTTCAAACTCTTGTAGAAAATTGATACGGATGCAAACAATAAACCAAAAATACCTAAGTGTTAATGGTGTGGAAAAACATGGGTTGGGGTCATGAAAAAAAACCCATCATCGTCTACTTTCCCGTCTTGTTCTTAACTTTTTAACATTGAAGAAAATGGAATCTAAAGGTTGATAACTAGAAAATAAATTTACCCTAAAAGTTAAAGATGATTGATTTTGGGGGAGAAAAAATCAATGGTTTTAAGCTAGAAGATTAAAGATGAGGGTGTTTGGCTCATTTTCGGTTAGTCTTCAAAATAGAACATGGTCAAGTAATACAAAATGCAAGATTAGATTTGCCCCTTATTAAAAGTCAACAACCCTTTTTGTTGATGAATTAATGGCAAAATTTTATTTTTATTCAAAGTATCTTTAAGAAACTTAAATTACTGTATTAAAATTTGAATAAAATCGAAATTTCACCATTAATTCTTATCAAGGGTTAAATCTAATCTTGCATTTTTCAGGGGTAAACCTAATATTACCACTTTTGTAAAGGTATAATAAATTTCCTTTCTCCAAAAAAAATAAAATAAAAATTGAAGTTCAAAAAGACATCACATGAGTCGTGTGGAATACATGACAAGGTCGTTCCGACTTCCACCAAGTCCAAGGAGTATTTTTCTTTGCATTTTCACTTTCCTTGACCTTGACTGCAACCGGTCACACACAACATAAGATGCTTTCTACATGTATTGACCTACAAGATAAAGAGAAAAAAAACTTTACAAGTCTTTCAATTTAGTTGGGTCGTTTAAAATTTTATTTTTTATAAATAATTAAATAAAAAAGTAATTATTTGAATTAATGGAAAGAAAATAATCGTATCAGACGATATTTGAGACTCCACATCAAACAAACGGCTGAGATGGGAGGATAATGCAACATAGATTACTCTTAAAACGAAGGTCAAGAGGTTAAGACAATAATTAGAAGACACATGGGTATTTCAAATAGTCTTCAAAACAAGTTCTATCCACTCTTATGGGATATATCTAAATCATCATATTATATAACTCAATAGAAGTTCTATCTACTATATAAAGAGATTTTTTTGCTCACAGAAATGTCAATTTAGGATTCTATGAAATCCATGATGATCAATCTTGCACGAAGCCTAATGAGGGAAGCTTTAAAATTTGAGAATGCTCTCAACACACGACAAAATCTCATATTAACTTTTCTGTGAGTAAAAAATTTTATGTGTCTACTTTCTAAGAAGTTAGAAGTAGTTCTCATAACATACCCGAGTTGCATTTTTCACTTGGAAGTGCTTCCTAATTTAAATGGGAATTAGAAAATAGAGGCGGATTCATGATTGTTCTATTATAAAACACAATATTTAAAGGAAAAAAATACAAGTCTCAACCCACTCTTGAATCTCTCAGTCAAATAAAAGATTGAGATTTTAGAAATTCCCAAGACAACATTGGGCGCTTCTGTTGTTTCGGATTATGGTTTCCCTACAAGACAACATGGGCATAATGTCTCGGTCATTTTCAGACATTTTTGGTTTAGTTGTATTACTGTATAGTTGAAGAATTTGAAGATGAATGGTTTTAGGGAGAGATTCAGAGGTTTTTAATTAGAAGTTGAAGAAAAAGATATTCAGGTATTTTCAATTAATATAGAAGAAGGACTGGTCAAAGAGGCAATGTAATAAATAAATAAATAAATAAAATTGAAGGGTTGATGGTCAACGACTTCAATTGTTCGTCATCTCTTCAATTGAATCCGAAAGCCCATGTTCTTTCGAAACAAAAGAATTCTGAACATTTAGCTGTTAATGGCATTGTGAGTGTGAGCTCTACTTTCAGGAAAAGCTCTAGTGGGCAGAATTTAGCATCCCAAATACAGGCGCACACGATCTTATTCGTGAGAAAGATGAGTCGAACTTGATTTCATTAGAGCTTTCTTTACAAGGAAAATCCTGAATCGAATCTTAAAATATTGAACTTTGATGGATGAACATCAGGAATTTTTTCCAGATATAGTAAGAGAGCAAATTCAAGGATCTGATCTTCTTGGGAAGAGTCAAAGAGTTGACAAGGATGAGAAGTGTGCTTTGACCGAACCAAGAAATGAAAATACCCCTATGGATCCTGTTTGTGCCCTATCTTCAGGGTTTGAGTCCCAGGTAACATTTTTTTTTGGTTCCATTTAGTTTTGAATCTATTGAGTCACTGTTACTTCCACTTATATGCCAAAGGACATTGAAGCTGATGAATCAGATATGGATGAACCTATCAGTGATGCTGCAATTGCTGAAATGGAAGCAATCGCCCATGGTTTGCAGGTTTGAACTCATTTCTAATGTTATTCTTTAATTTATGAGTATAGGTTTCCTTGTTTAACATGCTTTGTTTCTGATTATTATCATTATTATTATTAAGTAGAATGGTTTGAACATGCAGCTTCTTGTTTCAATTTCTAATTTAAGAGTGAAGTTTCTTTCTCTCTTTATCATTTATTAGGAAAGTTTGAAACTTTATATGTAGCTGAATATTCCAGATACTCATGGACAGATCATAAAGAATGCCGATCTTGAAGAAATAAGAGAGTTAGGATCTGGTTCTTTTGGAACTGTTTATCATGGGAAATGGCTTGGAACAGACATTGCTATAAAGAGAATAAAGAAGAGTTGTTTCTCGGGGAGATTATCCGAGCAAGAGCGATTGGTGAGTCCAGAAATAAAAAAAACTCTTTTTTAAGTGCTGAAATTTCTTTCAATTCTATGGTGATTTACATATGAATTGGGGTGCTTTTAGTAAAAGTTGGTGTGGCAATAGAATCTATCTTAATGGAAATGTACCCTGTACATGATTGTGAGTGATTAGATTATTCTTTTGCCTCTGCAGACTACCGACTTTTGGAAAGAGGCGGCAATCCTCTCATCACTTCACCATCCAAATGTGTTAGCCTTTTACGGGGTGGTTCCGGATGGGGCCGGGGGAACATTAGCGACCGTAACTGAATTCATGGCGAATGGATCACTCAGGCATGTCTTACTAAGGAAGGACAGGTGAGTTCATCTCCACTTGGTTCTCTGTTTTTATGTCCCCTCTAATTAGCTAATTAATTTATGGGACATTGGAATGCTTCTTGTAGGGCACTTGATCATCATAAAAGGCTCGTAATTGCAATGGATGCAGCTTTTGGCATGGAATACTTGCATTCGAAAAATGTTGTCCATTTCGATCTCAAATGTGACAATTTACTTGTCAATATGAGAGATTCCAAACGGCCCATATGCAAGGTGATTAGTAGTAGAGAACCTTATATATATAATTAGCTGCTTGGGCCATGTTAATGAGTAGTTGGACTTGGATGCATCTTTGAGATCGGTGTTTGGAATTTTAGCTTTTCACATATGCAATACTAGTTCTTGAAACCTTGGGTGCCTAAATGTAGAAAACCTTTAGCTACCAACAATACTGATTTTCAGTCTTGACAATTCTCTCAAAGATTTGCTTCCATTATTTACTCTTTATTTTTTATCATTTCTGATCATGGTTACTAGAAATTGACAATTTTCAGGTTGGAGATTTTGGATTGTCAAGAATTAAACACCACACTCATGTCTCAGGTGGTGTACGAGGAACCCTCCATGGATGGCACCAGAACTATTGAATGGTAGCAGCGACCAAGTTTTTGAGAAGGTTAGATCACTATCATTCATGGGATTTCGGACATATTACCCGAACCCCACCAATGTACCACCCATGCCAACAAGAAATGGCGTGAGGTGGGGCATGGGATCTATGTCAAATATGATTCAGCTGCACACACACGCACGCAAATGTTTAATGCCTTATGGGGATGTTAGTATTCTCCACCATATTCACTTTCCAAAAATACACATACCCATTTTGTTTTTTAGTGAAAAAGTCAAGGGTATGTTAGTCTTTTGCTTGATTTTTATATAATGAATGGCAAGAGGATTTTAGTCTTTGGATTTTAATTCATTGTTTGTAGTAAATGCTTTGGCAATCAATGCCAACATAATAAATCCATTTATTAAGTGCATAATATATGTATTTATTATGTAAAAGACAAACATACTCTTGTCTTTTTCACTAAAAAACAAAATTGGCAAGGGTATTATTAGACATTAGCATTCCCCATATATATATATGGGTCAGGTTCAGCAGCCAACGTTAGGGAGCCAACACGAAGCCAATGATTTGTCCTATATGGTTTAAAAGTGTTAGATTGAGCCAGTGTTGTCAAATGCAAACGCATATGCTATACAAAAATATGCGATTGCATATTGTAATATGTGATGACATATTACTCCAATAGGCAATGATTTAATTATTGGAACATTAAATTCAAGTTTTTTTTAATCTATCTTCTCCTACAACCACCCTATTTCCACCCCTATCAATGTATTATTCTAAACTATTTCTTTTATTCTTTCACTCGCATATATTCTCTTTAAATCTTATTTTTACTACTTTCTTTTTTTTTTTTTTTTTTTCAAAATATTGAGTTTATGCATTCTAACAAAAGATCATAGTATCCAATGATTAGATTATAAAAGCAGAATCCACTTTATGCATTCTAACAGAAGATCATAGTATCAAAATATATTGTTATAGGTCTGTTTTTATTTTCTTATATTTTTCTAATTTTTTAAATATTTTTCCCCTTTTTTTCTTATGTTTTACTGTTTTTATTTATTTAAAAAAATAATGTATATTTTGTGCAATATGCTATCGCATATGCTATTTGATAACATTGGATTGAGCTGATTTTCTGTGAGGATGATCACTATGATGAGGAGATCATCCTCACAAAAAATCAGCCCAGTATGAACCTTCTAAACCCATAAAAGGTGATTAGAATTGTGGACCGTTGATTTTTACGATAATTTGTAAACCACTTTTGATGGATTTAGAAGTTTCAGATTGGGCTGATTTTTTGTGAGAATGATCTCCTCACCCTACAGATCATCCTCATAAAAAAACCCAGCTCAATCCGAAACTTTTAAATCATATAGGACAAAATTGACTCCCTAACGTTGGCTGTCGAACGCCATGTTAAACTATTATAGTATCAGAAAAATATATGGATCTTGCACCATGGTTCAAAGTTTCATTCTGTTTGGGAATGTTTGAAGGAACATTCTGGTTTTGGCTGGGACTGGAACAAAACATTGAATGCTTCACGTGACTGAAAGATAGCCTCGAGAGGAGATTTTAAACCTTGCCTTGCGCTTACTCTAGGCTTTGGAGGTTAATTGAGCGGCTTCAACATTAGGACCGATACCCATAACCAACACCAAAACGCTACTCAGAAAAATAAGTAGTGTGGAAGAAAATATGAACTGTTTTGTAACTAAATGCGTAATTTGGGTTTTGACAGGTTGATGTTTTTTCATTTGGCATTGCAATGTGGGAGATCCTGACTGGGAAACAGCCTTATACCAATATGCATCGTGATGCAATCATAAGTGAGACATTGTCATTAACCTAATAATTAAGTGCTTGTTGTTTTGAATGGAGAATTTTCATATGACCTATAACACACTTTTGGAACCATGACATGTTCTATATATTGATGTCACGCCCAAAGACACTACAATTAAAAGGACCCCACCATTTTTTTAGAAACATTGGTGGATGTGATTCATTTGTCATGCACATGTTTGCATTACATGAGACACAATAACCATTCCTTTGCTTGTTTTTGTGTCTTATGTTATTATTACATTTATCCATACCAATGGTAGATATAGAAAACCAAAAAATTATTTCCAATTTCTAGTAGTATCATCATCAAAAAGACTAACAGAATGGCCGAAATGCCCTTGTCTTCAACATCTTGTAAAAAAAACCTTGATCCCTCCCCCCCCCACCAAAAAAAAAAAAATTCTTCAATCTCTTATACCTCTAGGGTTTTCTTTTCTTTTCTTTTCATTTTTTTTTTATCTTCAACCTCTAGTTAAAAACCCTTGATTTCTCTTCCCCAAAACCCTCTCTTGTTCTTGAGGATTGAAGGTTGAAAATGGGGATAAATATTTTTTAGACTATATGTTGAAAAGATCAAAGACGATGTGTTCTGGGGGGAAAATAAACAATTTTGGGAAGAGTTTGAAGGCGCTGGCATTTTGGTTAATGTCTGTCAAGGCTGGTATGTCATCAGTTTGCAAAAAGGGGGCCCTCTTATTTTCTCCAAAACCCAGAGAAGTACCTCAAATTTACCCCTTTTTTTAAAGATGTTCACGGTGCCGTAGAAATAAATTATAGACTATTTCCATCATTTTGAGTTTTTTCTGTTTATTTAGTTAAATACTGCAACCATGTCACACTCTTATCCAACACTAACAAAAATCGATCTTGTTGAAATCTATGCATGAAGGGGGGATTAAGAGCAACAAGCTCCGGCCACCTATTCCAGATCATTGTAATCCCAAGTGGAGATTGCTAATGGAACAGAGCTGGTCAAATGATCCGGCAGCCCGACCATCTTTCGCTGAGATAACAAATAGGCTGCATGTTATGTCAATGGCTCTCCAGACAAAGGAACATGATCAGGCAAAGAAATGAAGCCCATCATATACACACAAAATACATTTTTTAAAAGCATGCACGGTACAATAGCCTCCCACTTGGAATAAAAGATAAAACCTGTTGAGATTGAGAGCGTGAATAATATGGGTAATATTGTTTCGCACCTTTGTTGATAAATTTATTTATTTATTTTTACTCCAATGAGAAAACCTCAGATCAAATTATGTATCATAGAGAACATATTGTGTTTATGACATTATTTAGCTTGCAAATTCTTGCATATGAGCTTTCGCATATTGCTGCTTTGTAGCTTGATTCAGTTAAATTTTATCGAGGAGGGTTGTGTTAGAGTGGGTGTTAAATATTGGCACAAATCAGGCGTAAAACATTATTGAACACTTTAAAGATTTGATTAGATTTTTGTTGATTACTAATTATTTAGGATGCCTTGACTTTTCTATTTCATATGTAGGAAGCTGGTTATAAATCAGGATTTAGTTTGGGGGAAGAACATTTGAGAGAAGTCCATTAGAAGGTTTTGGCTTCTCGAATAGGCAAGATACGAGGAGGCCAACCCCCGCTAATATATTATATTAATTTTTTTAAATGTTTTATTTTCAGGTTCATAGCACATATGTTTAATAAATGCTTCAATATCAAGGAATGTATATTTTCTAAGGTTCATCGCATATTAGAAGTCTCTGTGCTTACAAAGTTCCCTAAAAAATGGCCATAAACACCCACTAATGCTTTTCTTCATCATTAGCTTCTCTCTTTAGATTTTTGTATTTGTCGTTTGACATTGTTCTACATTGGAAGACTAATAGAAAATGATGCAAGTTCCATCATCTTAAGCCTCCCACCGAAAACCCTTCATTTTTCTTACAAAAATATGCAAGTTTAAGCTCTTGAACCTTTAAGATAAATAATGTTTAATCTCTTCAAACTCATCTTTGAACTCTTGTGGAAAATTGATACCAATGCAACCAACAAACCAAAAATATCCAAGTGTTAATTCTGCAGAAAGACATGCATCGTCTACTTCCCCGTCTTGCTCTTAACTTTTTAACATTGAAGAAAATAAATTTACCTTAGAAGTTCAAGATGACTGATTTTGGGGGAGAAAAAACAAATGGTTTTAAACTAGAGACTGAAGATGAGGGTGTTTGGGTCATTTTCGGTTAGTCTTCCAAATAGAACATGATCAAGTAATACAAAATGCGAGATTAGATTTACCCCTTGATTGAAAGTCAACAACCCTTTTTGTTGATGAATTAATGGCAAAATTTTGATTTTATTCAAAGTAATTTTAAGAAACTTAAATTATTATATTAAAATTTAAATAAAATCAAAATTTCACCATTAATTCTTATCAAAGGTTAAATCTAATCTTGCATTTTTCAGGGGTAAACCTAATATTGCCAGTTTTGTAAGGGTATTCTAAATTTTCATTTTAAAATAAAATAAAAATTGAAGTTCAAAAAGACACCACATGAGTCATGTGGAATACAAGACAAGGTCGTTCCAACTTCCACCAAGTCCAAGGAGTATTTTTCTTTGCATTCTCACTTTCCTTGACCTTGACTGCAACCATTCACACACAACATAAGATGCTTTCTACATGTGCCGACCAACAAGATTAAAAAAAAAAAAAACTTTACAAGTCTTTCAATTTAGTTGGGTCGTTTGAAATTTTGTTTCCCATAAACAATTAAATAAAAAAATATTATTTTTTGAATTAATGAAAGAAAAATAATAGTATCAAATAATGTTTGAGATTCCACATCAAACGGATGGCTGAGATGGGAGGATAATGCGACATGAATTACTCTTAAAACAAAGGTCAAGAGGTTAAGACAATAATTAAAAGACACATGGGTATCTCAAATAATCATCAAAACAAGTTCTATCTACTTATGGGATATATCTAAATCATCATATTATGTAATTCAGTAAAAGTTCTATCTACTATATAAAGAGATTTTTTGCTACAATTTTTTTGCTCGCATGAAACCTAATGAAGGCAGTTTTGAAATTTGGGGATGTTCTCAACAAAAGTGAGATTTTGTAAAATCTCAATTTGACTTTTCTGTGAACTAAAAATTTATCTACTCTGTAAGAAGTTAGAAGTAGTTTTCAGAATATACCCGAGTTACATTTTTCACTCTGAAGTGCTTCTTAATTTAAATGGGAATTATAAAATATAGGCCAATTCATGATTGTTCTATTATAAAACTCAATATTTAAAGGAAAAAATACAAGTCTCAACCCACTCTTGAGTCTCTCAGTCAAATAAAAGGTTGAGATGTTAGAAATTCCCAAGAAAATGTATCCTTTGAGGGAGAGCCTCAATATTTAAAATAAAATGATGACTGATGAGGATCAAAATTATGTTTGGAAAGTTCAAAAAGGCATCACATGTAAATTACATGCTAAAGTCGTTCCTTAAGTATTTTTATTTGCTTTCTTACCTATTTTCCTTGGACTGTTGTGACCTTAACTAAGAAGCTGTCCATGTAATGGCCAACAAAGGTCTTACAATGTTGACCCTTTGATATTGTATTTCCCATAAGTAACTTAAATCTTTATAATAAAATAAAATATGGGATTTAATCTTATTACAAATCTTGAAGATAATTTTTAATTTTATTGTCTTTCCTCTGCCCTTGTTTTTGAAGAATACCCTTATACTAATTTTATTGTCTTTCTCTTATACTTCCTTTAATTTTATTTATTTGTTCATCTTTTACCCTTTAAATCCAAAGAGGATGCTTGATACGGGCATATTCTTGCCTATATAATGAAACAAAACGATTGCCCCTAATGTTTAACCCTCATAAAGAAGAATTCAAGTTCACACGTATTTCGAAGGTAATTTTCAACTTTATTACTTTTTCTCTTTTCGTCCTTCCCTTAGAATGAATTTTGTTTGCTCATGAAAATTAAGGATCCACCAAACACACGAACCTGAGTTTATTGAATGGCATCCTTAATTTACAAAACTACCCTTGCATGCTTGACATGACACATACTGAAGAGTTTGTGAGCAAGAAATAATTCGTCGTAGAATACCCCTCAAACTTTATCGTCTTTCATCTTCTCCCCCCTCCATAAATGTTAGGTACACTTCGGTCATTGTACAATAATTTCCCACCCAATCAAATTGAATTTATGTAAGATGATGTGTGTGAAACCTTTATGAATTAATAAATGGGCCTACAACAAGGGGGCCCACAGAAAAAACGTTTTTTAGGCCCCCAAAGACAAAGACCAGGAATTTCTCTAGTCCACGGAGAATCGGAGACCTGTCAATCAACAAAAGTTTAAGCTGTTTCATACTTTTATTTGTACATATGTAGTTTGATGTAAAATATTTGATGGAGACTGAATTGGCCCACAACAATTTTCATGGCTCTACTATAACAAATATTCAGTGACATTGGTGAATTATAGTTAAAGAGTCATAATAATATGACTCGCCACGTGGCATACTCAATCAACTCCTTGACGTGAGAAGTTCGGAAGCCATAGATCTGTACGTCTCGAGATACATGAGTGCACTTCCCCATAAAAAAAAGTGTATCCCAGGACATACAGATCTATAGTTGCTGAACTTGTCCACACCAGAGTCGATTGAGTATGCCACTTGACGAGTCATATTATCAGGACTCTTATAGTTAATAGATTTGATCACTTTTCATAATTGAGTCTTAGATTTTTTTCGATAATTTCAATAGATCATTAATCAAATTATTATTATTATTATTATTATTATTATTATTATTATTAGAAGTATAAGTGTATAACGAGAAAGTTTTTGAATGATTATTGGGCCTGTTCCAAGGTAAAGAATATTAAAAGAAAATAAAAAAAAAAAATAGGTCAGATCACTCATTAATAATTATTAAAAATTAACTACTTAAAATATCATTAAAACGAATCACAATGTAGGATTGTCCAATATTTTAGTAATTCTCTTGGCAATTCAATGTTCTATTAAATAAAACATTGAAAATGTTCTTCTATCTAGTAAGGTTTATTTTTTTTTATTTTTATTTTTCATTTAATTTCATAAAATAACATAACATGTTGGATTGTCCCACAAGATTTTTTTTTTTTTTTTTTTTTTTTTTTTTAATGATGTGTAAGACGATCTTGAACTTCCGATGTTAAAGGTGCTTTGCAATGTGTCAAATCAAGTGTGTTATCTCTTTAAGATCGACTAGGGAATTACTAAAACATTAGACAGATTTATGTTTTATATAATTTTTAAAATTTTAATACTTTTAATTAATAAAAAATTTATTTTTTTGTTTTTTATATAATTTTCCTTTAAGTAGGATCCAGAACTGTGTCATGTTCTTGTAATAAAGGTAAGGTGTCTACCAGACTAGTTTTTGTTGGACTTTAAAACACTTAGACTCGTAACCCAGTTGTTCATGCAACCTAGAGTGTTTGAACTCCAGTAAAAATGTGCCATGTAAACACTTAAAGTTGTTATAGAAACGGAACACCGTTATGGATCACGACTCTTTTCTTTTTATAGTTCATATCAAATTGTCAAATATTAATTAAAATAGCATATGAGTAGGGATCCAGTCAGATGTCCCGTTCCTAGCGAGGTCAGGTGGCACCCCATTTTATATTACGTGCCATTTTTGGGGACCCACTCATCGTAGGGATATGTTGTCCATCTCTTGGTGAACTTACGTACCGAAAATCATTGTGTTTAACTTTTATCCATAAAATCTAATCGCTTGAAAAATAATTTAAATGCAATAATTAGACATCATTCTTAAGACAATATTATTATCAACATGGTTTTAAAACTCGGTTTCGTGTCTAGTCCCGTCCAGGCCCGATATCGAGTCGTTGCGGATGAGTTTTTGGATATGTTTGAGTCGTCTTGTTCAAAAAATAAATTTTTTTATGTGAGATATTAAATCTCGGTCAAAAAATTAACTTGTGTGTTTGTATCGTTCAGTTATGATTATCAATAGATGCACATCATCAATCAAATTAATCTTTTTTATGTAGATTCACCGAGGGATGAATCACATATTGATATGGTTAGTGAGCCACAAAATGCCACGTGACATAAAATGGGGTGACTTGTTTTTTAAGGCATTTTCAGTATAAAACATAATTTCCAAAGTGTATTATTTATTACACTTTAACGTGTGCCCTTGCCCCGCCTTACGGGTCACGTTATCAAGAGAAACTTTGAAGCGAGTAGCCTTTTCAATATTTTGAAGAAACCTCTCCATTGAGTTACACGTGTCATTTTAAGAGGTATTTCAAATTTTGGCTAAAATGTAGGGCGTGAAATAAATTTTAAATGCCACGTGTTTTGTTACGAGGAGGTACGGTGACGTATTTGTTTGTTGGTTTTTTCTATGTTTGGAGGTCGCCTCAAATTTGTTCTCCTTCAAAACTTGACTTTGACTTGACTCACATACAAAACGATTTAGGCGTACCGATCGACGTTTTGGACTTTTGATGGATATCAGACTGGGATAATACCCTTAAGTTTTCAAATTGGTGAGATGACCCTTGACCTCAGTCTTCTATAATAAACTGATTGAAAATGGTCTAAATGTCCTAGTCTTCAACATGTAGTTAAAAAAATACTTGACTTTTCTTTCCAAAACCAGTTATTTTCAACCCCTTAGGTTAAACTTTTTCCCCTCATTTTCAACTTTAAGATATCAACTTCAACCTTCTAACCTCAAGAATAATATTAGGGTTTTTCGAAAAATAAAAGAGATTAACATGAGATTGAAAACAATGGATAGAAGATGAGGTTGAATAGAATAAAAATAGAGTGAAAGATAAAATTTTGAAATTATGTGCATGCAATTCTCCTTTCACCATCACAAATCATCATAATGGATTGTAACGACCGTTGAAAAATTTTGATAAGTTAAAAGAGGTGAGAAAATTATTTTTGGATATTTTAAAATTTTTCTTAAGGTGAGGGGGAGTTATTATTATTATTAATAATAATTAGACAATTAAGTTATTGTCCAATATTTAAGGGACATTTAAAAAGAAGTCCATCTATCAGGATCGATAAAGTAATTTTTCAAAGAAAAATATGACCGTTGAACTCTTCAACTTAAACAAAGTGATTTTGATGACTTGTAGGTGTGGCATTCTTTCAACCATTGACAAATAGTATGGGGAAAAAAATGATAAATAGGATATGATTCCTTAAATGATAGATTTTCTAAGAGAAAGATCAAGGATTTTAGCTATAGTGGTTGAAGCAAGGACATTTAGGTCATTTTATCTGACTCTCTTATACAAAGTGTGGCAAAGGGGGGCATATCGTCATTTTTAAAACACATGATCGTATTTGTGTATAATATTGACCAAAACATGGATGTACATTTAAATCACCAATCTAATCTAACTTTTGTGAATCATATAAATCAACCCGGAGTTTTATGATATAAAATCATTGTGGTCCTAAAATGTGCATAGTTTCGATCTCAATCAAATGTTAAAAACTTGTAAGTAATAGAAATAGAAAGGGAGAGAGATGGAGAAAGCCATTAAATAAATATAGAGTTTTGCTGAAACATCTTCGTTGATAAGATGAGGTAAAAAACTATGGATTGAAGAGTTTAAAGTTGATGTATTTGGGGTGAAAAATCATGGGTTTTTGGTTAAGGGGCATAGATGTTCTACAGCATTTTTTTTTTCATTTTTTAGCACTTTTTCCATAGTAGAAAGAGCATCACATTGAAAAATATAACACTTCAACCCAAAGATTCATGGTCTAGACCAGATTTAAAAAAAAAAAAAAAACCCACAAATTTGACAAGAGAAAAACTTTGAAAAAATGGATGATCATTGGACTCCCAAACTTAAATAAAGTGATTTTGATGTCTTATTGACAAGGCGCCCATTTTCTTATTGAAAAAAAAAAAGAGTCGTGATAATATGATTACCCCACGTGACATACTCAATCAACTACCTGGTGGGACAAGTTTGAGAATCGAAGATTTGTACTCCTCGGGATAAATGGTTCTCTCGAGATACACATTTTTATGGGAAAGTGCAACCGTGTATCTCAAAGAGTATAGATCTACGGTTCCTGAACTTGTCACGCCAGGATAGTCGATTGAGTTTGCCATGTGGGGTAGTCAAATTATCACGATTCAAAATAAAACAAAAACAATACTACAGAGAATTTGTTTCCTTCTGATTATTGATTGACACATTTTTTTTTTTGAGAAATATCCAAGGGATTTTAACCTGAAGTTAATGAAGCAAGCGTATTTTGATCATGATTAATTGCTTGAAGATGACACATTTTTTTTTTTTTTTTTTTTTTTTGAGAAATCACCCATCTAATTAATGTGTATAACGTGCAAAAGCACATGACACTGTGTCACCCGCTAGAGGCCAAAAAGTGGAGAGAGAGAGAGAGAGAGAGAGGCAGTCTGTCTGAATCATCCCAAGTTTTAGGATATAAGAGCACGTTTTGATCTTAAAACTCACACAGTTTCTCTTTCAAATATCAAAATCTTGTAAGAGAGAGAGAGAGAGAGAGATGGAGAAAGCCATTAACAGACAGAGAGTTTTACTAGAACATCTTCGTCCTTCTTCTTCTTCTTCCTTCTCATCTCAGACGCAGAGAGATGAATCTGCAATCTCTGTAAGTCTTTCTATGTGGAATATTTGAGTGATTCTATTTTTCTTTGATGATCTATATAATTTATTTTGATGGAATTATGTACTTCAATTGATCTTTTGAGTTTCCATGAGTTTTGATATTTTGGATTAGATTTGGTGTTTTTGGTGAATTGGTTTTGATTCTATGCGATTTAATTGAATTATGGTGAATCGGGTTTCGATCTTCACTTTTATGTTTGTTTTTTTTAATATATGATCCATTTCGATGATATTATGTAATTTAAGCGATTTTTGAGCTACCATGCGTTTTGATGTTTTGGAATAGATTAAGGTTTTTGGTGAAATGGGTTTGATTCTATACTACTTAGCTGAATTATGATGAATTAGGTTTAGATATTCACTTTGATAATTTTTCTGATTCATTACTAGTGTAATTCAAATGATTTTTCAGCTGCCTTCAGTCTTGATATTTTGGAATTGATTAAGGATTTTTGGTGAATTGGGTTTTATTCTCAGCAACTTTATTGAATTATTAGGGTTTTTATATTGTTTCTAAAGATATGGAATTTAGTGTTTCAGATTGTTTTGATGTGGGAATTTCTTTGGTTGCGACCTTAAAGGGAGAAGTGGTTGACTTTGATGCCTTGGTGCTTTTTGGTGTATTGGTTTATTATGGGCATGAGGTCTATCATGTTCGATGAACATTCGCCAGAAAAAGGAAAACTATATCTTTGATGGATGAAGCAGTCGATACTTACATGTGAATCCCCAATTAATGGGGGACTATTTTATCTTTCTTATCTAGAGCTAAAACTTGTTACCACTGCAAAAGTGGTATAAAGGTTTATATATGGTGAAGAATGTTTAGATAATGTAGTTTAAAATGTCCCGTGGCCTGAACAGGGGCGGAGCTAGAAAGAGCTGGTGGGGGCAATTGCTCCCACAGAACTTTGAGACAACCCTATATTTTCAACTAATTACATGCCCCATTTGTCCCCACTCCCTCACCTCTCTCCCCATTTGCCTCTACACCCTCACCTCCTTCCAATTTTTGCCCCCCCCCCTTTCAATTTTTTTGTTGATGACATTGCCTCTTGACCGGGACTTCTCATATACTAATTGAAAATGACCTAAATGTCCTTTTCTTCAACTTCTAACCAAAAACCTCTGAATTTCTCCCTAAAGCCATTCATCTTCAAGTTCTTCGACTATATAACTAACCATAGTTTGCCCCCACTACAAGAAAATCCTGGCCCCACCCCTGGGCTGAATGTTGGTTTATGTCTCAATCCAAGAGACAGTCGACATATTGAACTATTTGGCTTGATGATTTTGTGGTCTGTGTAAGACTTGGTACCAAGATCCAATAATGAGCAGCAACATAAATAAGTTTTAACAATGTAGTTCTGTTTGCTAGATTTTGTTCTTTTGTTTGTTTTTTTGTTTTTTTTTTTCTTTCCCTGAATTGGGTTTTATTTGATTGGTTGGTTGGCAAGGCGTCCATTTGTTTGGCTGGGGATAGTGCCGCATACCAAAGAACTGCCGCTTTCGGGGAAGATGTTGTAATTGTTGCGTAAGTCATTTCAGTTTGGAAAATGGTGTTTGCAAGCTATGTTTGTTGGTCTTGTCTCTTAATTTGTTTATTCTTATTAATCATTTTCTCTTACTCCTGTCCTGTTTTTCTCCATGCCATGTTGTACAGTGCGTACCGAACTGCACTTTGCAAATCGAAGCGAGGGAGTTTCAAGGATACACACCCAGATGATCTACTTGCACCTGTTTTGAAGGTTTGTTAATACTTGTTCCATTAGGCATGAAATTTAGTTCCCCTTCGGTTTTAACAAGATTGAAGAATTTCGAGCTCTTACTTTTGGTTCATTGCCCTTGCAATCCCTTTTGTTTCTTTGTTCACTGCAGGCCGTGGTAGAGAAAACTAATCTCAACCCAAGTGAAGTTGATGACATTGTTGTTGGCACTGTCTTAGCACCAGGCTCCCAACGAGCAAGTGAATGCAGGATGGCAGCATTCTACGCTGGCTTCCCTGGTATTTATTTACCTTTATATTCATTATTTGTGACTAGAAGGTGGCTTCTGCAAAAGCATGTGTATCTAAGGGCTTATTTGTAATTTAAAATATTGATTAAAGGGCTTTTGATGATTACTTTGTAAAAAGGGTATATTTTTGTAATTTTCAAAGTTTACCAACGGTCGTGGGTTGCAATTTTCTTGGTCAAGGTGGGGGCATTTGTGGGATCCAACATTTGGTGTCGAACCACTTCTACTCCACCTTCTCTCATTATAATAGTAAAGATTCCTCTCTTTTTTTCTTTAATTTTATTTCTAATCTCTCACAATTACAATGTATTTGCTTCGTCCAGAGACTGTTCCCATCAGGACTGTGAACAGACAATGCTCATCTGGTCTTCAAGCTGTTGCAGATGTAGCTGCCTCCATAAAAGCTGGTTTTTACAACATTGGTAAGAGCACATCTTTCTTTTGAGGATCTGTCATGTTTCATCATCCAATTGAATGTGTAGCATTATCTTTTTTTGGTTGTCAATACAGGCATTGGGGCAGGATTGGAGTCAATGACAGTAAATTCAATCTCTATGGATGCATCAGTTAATCCAAAAGTATGTTCTCTAAATAAATTCTTTTTTTCCTTTTGAGAATTGTTTCTTTAACAATTACTTTCCCTTCAATAATACCAGGTAAATAGCTTTGTGCAAGCCCGAGATTGTCTTCTTCCCATGGGTATTACTTCTGAAAATGTTGCACATCGTTATGGTGTAACGAGACAAGAGCAAGACCAGGCTGCTGTGAGTTCTATAGACCCATTGCTTTGGTCTTGTATTCCAAGACAGTTATTTTATTGGATGATTAAACCCCTTAAAATATGTGTGCTTAGGTTGAGTCTCACAGAAAAGCTGCTGCAGCAACCGCATCTGGAAAATTCAAAGATGAAATTATCCCCGTTGCCACAAAGGTAAAATCTCTTGCACCGCCCTAGCAATTTGAAGGAGAGGAGTGAGAGGTTTTTTTTGTGTGGAAGTGCTGATGTTTCATCTTTGTAGATTGTGGACCCAAAAACTGGAGATGAAAAACCTGTTACAATTTCTGTGGATGATGGGATTCGACCGAACTCGTCAATGTCAGATCTGGCAAGGCTCAAGCCTGCATTTAAGAAGGATGGGACCACCACTGCTGGTATTCTATGATTTCATACTTGTGCTATCTGTTGCTTGAACTGTTTGCTAATCTGTTGGATCACATGCATGCCAATCCTAAGTATTTCATCTCGTGTATAAATTCGTCAGGAAATTCTAGCCAAGTGAGTGATGGTGCTGGAGCAGTCCTCCTTATGAAGAGAAGTCTGGCTATGCAGAAAGGACTTCCCATTCTTGGTGTCTTCAGGCATGTAATCTCCATCTTGATAGAAGACTCAACTCAGGCAAACTTTGAGTTCAATAGGAATATCGAGTCCGTCTCTGGGTCAGGTTCCAATGACTCATGAGAAAACACATGATCCTAATCCTGTAAACACAAAATCCAACTGCCAAGATTTATATATATCTCCATAACATTCATCTTGGATTTACTTATCTCGAGGATAAATCTAAACTGTGGGATTTTGTATATAAACGGTTGGGATCATGTGTTTTTTCCATGAGTCATTCTTCGTGAGTCACAGGATCCTGACCCATACATACATATATATTCCAAAAATTGCTTCACGTTAGTGTTTCTTTGGGTGGACCATGAAGTATATTAGCTTGTTTACAAGAGGCACCCCATATTGTTAATTTTATTTTGGAGTGTTTTTTCCAAAATCACTAGTGTATGATTGAGAATTAAAGTGCCAAATATTTCTCAAGAATATTTATTTGCTTATTTTTTTCATTTTTCCTTTTTTTTGTATTGGGCTCTCTGTAATCGCTTAAAACTTCTTATTAATTTGCTTTCTCTCTCCTAACATTATAAGATATTGTTATCATCTTGTGTTATCCATGCAGGAGCTTCAATGTTGTTGGAGTGGATCCTGCTGTCATGGGCATTGGCCCAGCTGTTGCAATTCCTGCTGCAGTGAAGTCTGCTGGTCTTGAACTTGATGACATTGATCTTTTTGAGATAAATGAGGTAGTAATTTAGGGCATTATCTCTCTATTGCTTCTTCTTT
This sequence comes from Akebia trifoliata, assembly GCF_017979445.1. Lineage (NCBI taxonomy): Eukaryota > Viridiplantae > Streptophyta > Magnoliopsida > Ranunculales > Lardizabalaceae > Akebia > Akebia trifoliata. The sequence continues at coordinate 37,320,711 of NC_141382.1, read as the reverse complement.
TATGATGAAATCCAACATTTTTAACTGATTGCAATCTCATGGTACTTTTATGCAGGCATTTTCTTCTCAGTATGTTTATTGCCGTAAGAAGCTGGAGCTCGATCCAGAAAAAGTGAATGTCAATGGAGGTGCTATGGCTCTAGGACATCCTTTGGGTGCCACAGGTAATTTTGATTAATGAATTTCAACTTACAGCAAGTTACCAACTCTATTGTCTTTATTTGAAAACCTCCAATAAATGCTGCCTGACGCCAATGAAGCTAATTTTGTTTTACTCGAATAATATCAACACACTAACAAGGGCTTAAAATGGGTTGGATCCAAGTATATCCATATTCAGATGTGTATTTTTTTATTTGGATCCTACAAGATAAATCCATATCCAAAACATTTTCTTTCACTTAATCCAGATCCGACCAACCTGAATTACTTGATTCAGGTTGGGTCAAGCAATTCCGGACTGTTTAACTTTTTTCTGCTATACTTCGTTGCAGTGATGTCCATTAACAATTTATATACTTTAATTTGAAGTAATATAATTTATATACTTAATTTGAAATTCCTACAATAACTTGGTTTATTATTTACTAAACTCCTGTAAAAAAAAAAAAGAGCAGACCAGAAAATTTATTATTGCTACTGTAGATAAAGTAATATAGTTATCCTTGTAGAATTTGTGAAACAATTTGATTACTTAAGCTATGTCATTACTTCTAGCATAATGTGCTTTGCAAGTGCCCATCCCCTAGTTGGTACACAAACGAATCATCATCAAATTTCTCATTTTCTCTCGTAAAGCTACTCTAATATAAAAAAACGGCCTCCAAGATACAAAATGGCCTCTACACATTATAATGATTATAGAATCTGATATCCTATATCGTAAAAAGGAAAAACAAGCTTTGCAAAATAGCAAGCCCCACCTATAATCACTCCACTTCCTTGTGCCTTCTTCTCTAATCTGTTTCAATTATTAAAACACTCAAGACATGAGGATTAGACAGAAAATGAAATAGGGGATTAAGTTGGCCTCTTGATCTAAGAAAATATTTGCTGGAGCAATTTATAGACAGGGATTACTTATAGAATCTAAGTGGTGTCATTGTCCTCAGTAATTGCGTGAAGGAAATAATACTCCTTTTTTTTATATTCCAATTTCGATAGTAGTAATTATAGACACCTTCCACCAAAAATGAATGGTTTATAATGCAGTTCACCAATGGCTTCAGCCTTCTATTAGTACAGGTGATGTTATTATTGTGTGAAGCTTAGTGTGATATGATCCCTCCTTTATCCTATTCAATGGGGCATGGTTTACAATTGCTTGCTATTCTCTATAACAGGTGCCCGCTGCGTTGCAACTCTCCTACATGAGATGAAGCGTCGAGGCAAGGATTGCCGCTTTGGAGTGATATCAATGTGCATAGGTGGGTTGCTTTCTCACTCTCCCTCACATGAATGATGATCAAGTTCTTCTCCTTTACGTTGACAAATTTACAATTGATCACCCCAAATGTCTACAAATTTGCAGGCACAGGGATGGGGGCTGCAGCTGTTTTTGAAAGAGGGGATTGTGTCGATGACCTCTGCAACGCTCGGAAGATTCAGACCAACAATTTCTTATCCAAGGATGCTAAATAAGGACCATCACCGCACAGCATTGGAATCCTAATAAAACTGTGTAATATTTCTTTGTTTCTACATTGATGACCTTTGGGAGATTGTCTTCTTGTGGCCACTATATCAATCATATTTTAATGAAAACTTGTCTGTTTTGTTTCAATTTACAGCAAAGCTTCAAAGTCTCCATCCTTGTGTTTTGAGCTTTACTATTCTGGAACACATTTGGGTTGAGTTGGAAAGAAATCAGTGGGTGCTTTTCCACTGTAAATCGATCACCTTATTGATTCATTCAATGTTGAATACTTCTACCGAGCCAATTGGATATTTAAAATATTTTTCATTTTTTCAAAAAAGAAAGAAAAAAGATGCTCCAATTGATCTTGAACCGGTTTGGGATGGTTTGATCAAGTTGGTCAAGTTACAGTTAAGGTTTCTATAAACCGAATGTTACAATTTATTCAAAGGTTTACAAGCACCGGATTTGTTTAGTTCTTAACCGTAGCTGTAACAGGAATGGTGCAACTGTCATGGAGTGTAACCATTATTTGTGTGTCAAAGAAATGGATTATGTACCGACATTTCCACAACAGAATACAGAAAGTTTTGATGTAAAAAAAAGTTTAATAACATTTGAAGAACACCAAACCACGAATAGCAACCCCTAGAGGGAATCAAACTGAATACATATATAGATTTGCCATTGGAAATAGCATTGCTGCTGTTTTACTGGACCATGTGGTGGGCACTTTGTTATGAGAACCATTGGGAGTTTCACTGCCAGCCTTCTCAACATTAGCATTGAAACGGATATTCGAATGTTTTTCACAGCTTCATGGCAGATCCTCACACTTGTAGCCACTCCGATATCCCCTAGAAAATGATGCTGTGTACACATAGACCTCAGCCTGGGCCTGCCATAGAGACAGTTAATAATACGACTAGGGGATACAAAAAAATTGGCGAAAAAAAGGATCAAATTAAAATAATAATAATAATAAAATCTTATAATAATCAGAAATATTAGAAAAATAAACTAACATAATTGGCAACTTTGAAATTTTTTATATTTAAGTTTGTGATTATCATGATTTTAACAAAAATTGGTGATTAACTCATAGTGAATTGTCCACAACATAGATATCATCTCTATCCATTTTGAGATATTCTTATTAAAAGTTGATTTGTATTTGATAAATATGGACTATTCATTTAAGCCATTAATTGAAGTAGAACTTCTTTATTAGTCAGTAATGATAGAACGTACTGATTTTGTGTGACAATGAACTGCTGCTGAAAATGACTCATAAATGTCCCATGGATTGTTCAAAATATTCTTCATATGGACAAGTTTACCATCCTGTGATGAAATAATGAAATTATCACTAGTTGCACTTGTTTACCAACCCAAGGAGAGATTTATTTGCTAAACAAATGAGATGTAACTTCCATTGCCAGACTTACTTTTTCTTACAAAATAGAATTAAATAAATGGGTTGACCATTCTTTCTTTTCACTACCAAACCCTTCTACAAATCCAGATTGAGCGAGAGAGAGAGAGAGAGGGAGAGAGAGAGAGAGAAGCATGTCCAAGCCACAACCCAGGCATCCACACTAGAGAAAAAGTCATCCAACTCAAATATGTGGGTCACAAAGGGATCTCCCACCATTGCCATTCTCAAGGGACAAGAATGATTGCTTTGGACTCCTTTTTCGAGATTAATCTTCTTTCTATCCTTGTTTATTAAATGATTTTACAAGCATATGCCCCAGCCAAAAGGTGTATGCCTTCTGAGCCCATCTAGGTATGAGGCGTAAGCCTCAACTGTTTTTACGTTTCTTACTTGCGCCTTAGGGTATTTTTAATGAACCTTGCTCTAAGGTGAACCTCAAGACATAAGCCTCACACACCTTTGAAAGCACTTCAGGTTTCCAAAGGAGAAAGGACTGCTCCACCACAATTGTTATCAAGAGATATGCTCTTTGGCCGCCTTCTTCTAAGGTTTCTTCTCCAAAGAAAACCTAGAAGTATACTAGATAGATAGTGTTTATCCTTATTTGGTGTTTCATTTATAATTTCATTAATTAGGGTGTTATAAGAAAAGTTGGTGTGACAATAGAAGTTCTCTGTTCTCCGGGAGATTGAATACTTTGTGGCTGCTTCCGTTTGCCACTTGTTGGGGCTTATGGTTGGAAAGGAACAGGAGAATCTTTAAGGGTAGTATCAACAACTCAGGAGATTGTGCTGAAAGATTTAGGTCTTTTATTGTTATGGTGTAAGTTATGTCCTGAGTTTAAGGGTGTTTTCTTTGAAGACTTTGTCTTTCGTTGGGAGACTTTGTACACTAGTTAGGTGTTCTTTTTGGTTGGCCAACTCGACCGCCTTGTTTGCTTTTCTTGTATTTTCTTCCTTGGCTTAATAAAATTTATACTCACCGAAAAAAAAAATAGTTCTCTAACTAGAGGAATTCGGCATTCTTCCCAAACGGTTGGAAAACCTAAGTTTAATCAAAATCTGTTATACAAAGACAGCTCCATAAAAACCTTTACTAAGAATACAATGGTAAATTGAGCAAAGAAAAAAAATCAGGTCATTGATGGTAACTGAATGAAAAGGTCAATAGAATGTATTCAAAGGGGACTTACATAGGAAAATAAGGCTTACACTGGTTACACATCTTTGAACAACAATTGAAATTTTGGTATCCTCTCAGGAGGCAGGGGGCAATTCACAATCAGTTTCCCTTTCATTGCTCCTCTGTATATTGCCTGCAAGAATAATAGATTCAATTTCATGCATACATTGAAATGTTAAGATTTTTTTGTTTTTTTTTGTTTTTAAATGAAAACAAAACAAAAATGTCAAGAATATCATTACAAAAGATCCAACAATTTTTCTGTAGATAAAATGATGATTATTAGGATGTGTACATTTAAAATAAATAAATAAAAATCTAGAAGAGCCTTGCAGTGATGACCATCAAATGATGGGTCCAGCCCCCTGTTACATGCCACATGTATGGAAGAGGCAGTGAGGATATCTTCAAACTAAAAAATGACAATACTAGACTAAAAGCAAGTTAATTTCAACCATATATATCATTGAATGGACCAAAACTGATTTCTTTAGCCCTTCTTTGATGCCACTTCATTCTAGTGTTGTGCTTCATTATACGTACTGAGCTTTTCGATTTGGTTTTAATGGTGATTACAAAGTCTGGTGTTCATTTATACGAAGAACTGTCCTTGTCTGCTTGAGATTTGTTGGAGCTCAGAAATTCTTTTCATAATAATGCCTCCTTAAAAAATAAATTCTACTGGTTTGAGAATTCCAAAACGGTTGAAATTTCCTTTCAAGGAAACTTCTTTAAAGTTAAAAAAAAATCTAAGCTTCCAAATGGCACAAGTCTGATTCCCACTCAACAACCTTTCATTTTTTTTAAAAAAACTTTCATTTCCCAGATTCCCTTCAACAAAGGTAAGGTAACAATACAAGACCAGATAAACAATATCAGACGTTTCCATCCTCAATAAAATATTAAATTGTTCAATACAAGAATAAATGTATAATTGCTTGATAGTCTACCCTTTTCTAAGGATAACTATATTGATAAGGTTATTGGATATCTCTATGTTGAATGAATATTTTTCTTTTGCTATCTTACATTGTTTTCCTTGCTTGTGCATAAAAATTTAAAAAAAAAAAAAATTCTGATATAAATATGACTAACAACCTATAATAACACATGTGTAAGGGTATATTTGCATTTTGATTTTGAATTCACCAAAAGAGCCATATATGATACCTTGAATCTGTGTTGAACAACATGTACATATCTGTCATTGTATGCAGCATAATATTTTTATGTAATTGCCTATCAGAAAGAAAATATTAGTATGCAAAGTGGCATGGTGGCCACTTAATTAATACTTAAGGTAATGACCCATAATCTTGACCAAGTGCATTACCAAAGCAGCATTCATGGTAGAGATTAGAAATTCCAATGACAAGTGTCTCAGACACAATGATAATGCAACAGGATCCAGAGAGAACATCCTATATTAATACTAACTTAACTAACAACACCGATACTGTACCTCTTAAAAAACAAACAATTAAGATCAGCAATTAACAACTTGCCAAAGTGAATGGCGAAAATCCACAGTATTGCTATTATTCAGTTCATTAATTTTAGTGAATTTCTCTACATACCTCTACGACGTCAATGAAGTCTTGCTTTCTGTGAAATGCACCTATCCATTTAGTGTGATCTGCAGTCCTGAATAACCAGTAAAATGTAACTTCATCGTAGCGTTCAGTTTTCAAGAAAGATCATGCTATTTAATGAAATCATTCAAAATGCATGGAGCTTACTCTAGAAATGAAATCTTTTAATATAGAACACCAGAAAGTGGGTTTGTGAAGCATGGTAAAGGAAACACATAGTTGACAGACAGCTTATCTTTAGCATGAAAAATGTATAATGTAGTAGTAGCACAATAAAGATCTGTCAAATTCTGACATGAAATTAAGTGGTATGCTCGATCAGTGAAGGCTGTACAGTACCCAGTAGATGTGATAGAAGTCATAATTTTGCATGCAAAATATGGAGCCAGCCTAATGCGGAATGCAAATCAAGCCAACATTCACAGGTCCCAATGGAAATTTTGTTTGGGTCCAGATTTTTTTTTTTTATCACTTTTATTTTTTTTGGGGCTAATTTTCAATTAATTAGGTTTATCACATTACAATTTTGAGTTGTTTCCTAGAGATTTTAGGAGTTCAATTTGGGTCTGAGTACTTATTCACATGACATCGTAACATTTCTTTAGGCCTTATAATCAGGGATCAAAACTTATCCTATTAGATTGATTATGGTATCATTTGAAAGGTTATTCAATTACCTATCCTATGAGTTCAAGATTTTACAAATCTGATGTGTTTTGAGAAATTTATAAGCAAAATACTGATACAGGCATTATTTTTTGACGGGATTTGTATATCATGGTCAAAAAGGTCAAAGTTTAAGTCATGTTAGGATTAGAATTTTGGGTCTAAAATGTGAGAACCTATAAATATGGCCATTGTGATTGATTTCTCTCAATTTATTAAATACAAAAATTTACAAATATCAAATTGAGAAATTCTTCAGTCACTAGATATGGTGGTGTGAAGTCATCTTGGTGTGATCATAGTAACAAAATTTGGATTCAGCTATTATTCGTCAAGGCGTCAATTCGCTTAATTTGGATAAATTTTGAAAAGAAATTCGGGAAAATTTCAGAAAAGTTTCGGAGACTATAAAAATGATATCTTTCAATACATTTAAAAAAATTGCAGTATCTTTCAATACATTTAAAATATGTGCATTTTTCACAAACGCTACAAATTAAATCCATATTAAAAAAATGTGTCATAATAAGAATAAAAAAATTGATAAACGTTAAGGTATTGATCATAACAATTAGAAGTTTAAGTATGACAATTTTAATAGTTGATTTCCAAGGTTTAAGTTTGGACATTTTATGGGGTGGGGTATTAAGGAAGAAAGATTTATATGGGGCGGAGGGCATTAAGAAAGAAATGTCAGGGGCATTAAGAAAGAGATTTTTATGGGGTGAGAGGGCATTAAGAATGAAAATCTTTTATGGAGGGAGGGGCCCTTAATTAAGAAAGATAATTAATTGGGTAGTAAGATACAGCCCCAAAAGTGGGTATATTTAGAAAGAAGTCCCTACTGCAACGTCACTAGTAAATTTTCCTTCGTTTTTTTTTTACATGGTGAGATGCAAGTAAAGTTTAGGAGCCAAATTAACGGGAGTTTTATATTATAATCAGCAGATCATTGATTTAATTGACGATTCAACCTTGTTTGCAATTAATCGTCAATTAAATCTATGGAACCTCAAACTGTGAATTTTCCGAATTTTTCCAGAAATTTGGTGAACTTTTTGACTATGGATGTGATTCCAAGGTAATTCTTATATCTTTTCTATTATATTTTTCTTCAATTTTTTTTTTTAATTTTTAATTTTCTATCTTAGATCAATGCCTAACCCCAACCTAAACTTAATTTCAACATCCTATTGCAAAACTTTGTGTTTCACATACCCAATTGGCCTTATCGAAATCTTTCACAGGAGAGGGGGGGGGGGGGGGCGCTTTTAGGTCTAAAACATTTTCTTGAGACCATTTCTATAATTCACCACCCAAATAGCTTTTCCCACTCTTCCTAAAACAGAACATGCCTAGAATCAATAAAACCCAGGTTGTCCTGTCCACACCTCCTTAACTTGCTTAGTGATAATAAGCTAGAGTGAACTAATAGAAGGACGTCCAAACCCAAAAGAAGACATTTTAAAGCTGTATAGAAAATGATTGCAAGCTTTTTTTCCTAGATAGGGGATTTCTCAATATTTTCTTGTATAAGAAAGTTGAACCTTGAAGGTAGCAGTTATGTACTTATCAAGAAAATAAAAGAATGTAATGGTAATGTGTGTGCAGAATGATGCGAAATCATTAACTTAGTCACACTTCTCAACTTAACCACAAAGTAAAATGATATATATAAAATCCAAGTCTCATAAAATTTGTTGTGATATAACTTGTTTTCTGTGCGAGACTAGTGGGGAAGATGCTCATTATATTCTCATTAATTTCCCTTTTTCATTGAAAATTTGGTACCATTTCTCTCTCCTTGTTCAAAATTCCTTGGAATTTTCCATAGTCCATTTCATCACACCATTTCATTCACGGCATTTGTTGGTGTTTTTATCAAAGAAAAAGATCCTAACGAGTATGACTCCATTCGCACTATGTTGGGCCAAATGGAGAGAAAGGAACAATCGAGCCTTTTAAGGGAAAGAGAGAGCAATTAAGGAAGTGATCATTAATTCTATGGGGTGCCTTTTCTTTTGGAGTAAGGTCTTAAAGGAATTTGAGGGATTCATCTTTGAGGATTTTCCTTTTAGGTGAGATGATTTATCTTGTGTGAACCCTAAGGGCATGGTCTTGTGATTAGGAAGTTTGTGTATTTACCTTATTTTCCTTGCTTGCTTATGTTATCTCTTGTAGCAAGATGGTCAATCGACCACCTTTCTCAATGAATAACAAATCATCTATCAAAAGAAAATTTTTAAACTTGTTCTAGTAAAGGGTTATTTTTGAGGATTTTGTCTACATATGGACCTCATAGTGAATGATCTAGGGTAGTTACCTTGGGTTTTTTTCCTTGATAGGTCCTCTTAACCTCATGTTTTCTTTGTATCAAAGATTTAGTGTTTTTTGAATAATAATAATAATTTTAATCACATGTTTTCCTTGAAGGTAGTGCTTAGCAATGTCATTAGGCCAGCTCAAGGAGCGTTTGTGGCAGGGAGACAAATTCTGGATGGGGTTCTTATAGCAAATGAATGTATTGACTCGCGTAGGAAAGCCAAAATCTCGGGGTTAGTTTGCAAAGTGGATTTAGAGAAGGCCTATGATCATGTGAATTGGAATCTAGTGCAGTATTTGCTTAGGAGAATGGGGTTTGGTGAAAGATGGGTTGGATGGGTTATGAAGTGCATCTTATGAAGTGCATCTCTATCCCCACCTTCTCGATCTTGGTCAATGGTTCTCCAGCAAGCTATTTCAGAAGCTCTAGGGGCCTTTGTCAAGGAGACCCGCTGTCCCCCTTTTTATTTGTGATAATTATGGAGGCGTTGGGTAGGATGTTGTCCAAGGCGGTGGTAGAGGGAGAGCTTTCTGGTTTCTCTACTAAGGTGGGAGGGAATGTTATATCTCACCTCTAGTTTGCGGATGACACTTTAATTTTTTTGGATTACTCGCCTAGACAGTTGAGTTTTTTGAGTGGTCTGCTAGGATGCTTTGAGGCGATTTCTGGCATTCCGGTCAATCTTCGTAAGAGTAAGTTATTTGGAGTAGGTGACGAGGTTGGGGTGGAGGCGGCAGCAGCTTTGCTAGGTTTTCAGATGGGTGTTTTGCTGTCTACGTACTTGGGGCTTCCTTTGGGTATGGGTTATAATAAGAAGGAAATTTGGGAGCCGGTTCTCGAGAGGTTGAGAAAGAAACTGAGTTCATGGAAGGCCAAATTTTTATCCAAGGGGGGAAAGATTACCCTTATTAAAAGTGTCTTGGCTAGTATTCCTATATATACTTTTTCTCTGTTTTCTTTGCCTAGAAATGTGGAAGTGCAGTTGGTTAGAATTTGCAGGGATTTCTTATGGCATGGTAAAGAGGGAGAGAGAAAACACCATTGGGTGAGTTGGAGGAATTTATGCTTGCCAAAAAGAAATGGGGGCTTGGGGTTCCGTAATTTTAGTCATATGAACTCGGCTCTGTTGGGAAAATGGCTTTGGAGATTTGGGGAGGAGGAAGAGTCTTTGGAGAAAAGTTATTGCAGATAAATTTGGGGTGAATGTTAATGGGTGGGAGAGTGGTCCGGCTAAAAGGGCGGCGGGGTGTGGGGTGTGGAAAGGTATCCTTAGAAGGAGTCTGCATCTCAAGAAAAACATAAAATGCAAGGTGGGGAGGGGAAGTAAGGTGAGATTTTGGGAAGATTGGTGGTGTGGTAATAGTCCTCTTAAGGACCTTTACCCAGATCTTTTTGCCTTGTCGTTGAAAAAGAACCAGGTCATTTCGTGTTTCAGAAGTTGGCATAATGGGGTGGTTAGCTGGGATTTTGGGTTCAGAAGATCTTTTAATGATTGGGAGGGGGATAGCCTTGGGATGTTAATTTCTATATTGGAGGATGGTAGGATGGAGGTTACCTCGGAAGATAGAAGAGTGTGGGGAGGTTCGAGGGACGGGAAATTTACGGTGAAGTCTCTGTATGATTGTATAGTTCCTAGTTCAGCTATGACTTTTCCTTATACATTTGTGTGGGGTGGTAAGATTCCTCCGTAGATTTCGATTTTTTTTGGATGGCTGCTTTAGGCAGACTTGCTACTATGGACCAATTGATCAGAAGAGGTTTACTTTGCAGAATCAGTGTTGTATGTGTAGATCTTAGGCGGAATCGGTGGACCACTTATTCATTGTAGTGTGGCTCAGTTCGTTTGGTCGCATTTCTTATCTTTGTTTGGGATTGTGGGTTGCTTTCCTAAATCTGTTAAGTCAATTCTGGAGTCTTGGTTGTCGTGGGGAGGAGCTTTCTCGTCTTCTAAACGGACTCTCTGGTCTCTGATTCCATCGGCAATTTGTTGGGGGATTTGGAAATATCGTAATCAATGTATTTTTGAAGGGAAAGAAGTCTCGAAGGATGGTTTAGTTTTCGTTGTTTTGGAGCTCTTGTTTTCTTGGAGTAAACTCTTTAAGGAGTTTAGGGGGATTTTCTTAGAAGATTTTGTGATGAGATGGGACAGGTCTGTTCTTTGTCGTGAGAGTTTTTTGTTGTGTTTATTTTGTTTGTTGTTCTTGTTTCTTTCCTCTTTGGTTTGGGTTGGTCCACTCGACCCCCCTCTTTTCCCTTTATCAATAAATTCTTCTTTATTGATAAAAAAATTAATAATAATTTTAACCACTGCCAAAGAATATCCCTAAACAAGTAAGAAGTTCCATTTGGTTAATTGGAAGTGTGTGTACCTTCCAAAGAAGGTAGGCAACCATGGGTGAGGAATTTGATGAAGATGAATCAAGACCTCCTAGGAAAGTGGTTGTGGAGATTTGGATTTGAGCAGGATAGCCTATGAAGGTTGGTCATTGCTGCAAAGTTTGGTGAGGGGCATTCTGGTTGGGTTAGCGGTGGTTCTCGGATGTCTTTTGGTTGCGGAGTTTGGAAAGAAATTTTAAAAATTCGTCCTTTGTTTTAGCATCTTGTTAGGTTTAAGATTGGTAATGACTTGAGAGTGAGATTTTGGGAGGATCGATGGTGTGAGCAATCTACCTTAAGGGAGCAATATCCTAGTCTCTTTGAGTTGTCTATGAAAATGGAAGAACCCTTTTTCTTCCTTCATGTCAAATACGGGAACAAGCTTATCGTAGGACTTTGGTTTTAGAAAAAACTTCAATGATTGGGAGGTGAACTTGTTAGCTTTTTTTGTCTTTGTTGTAGATTTTGTGGTTCTCTCCTTCTAGGAGGAGAACTCGTGCGTTTGGAATCCGGATAAGAATGGGGTGTTCTCAGTTAAGTCCTATTGCAGGTTGGTAGGTTCAAAAGCTCAATCGTTCCCTGTTGTGGAAGTGTGGGGTTCTAAAGTTCCTTCGAAAGTGACTTTCTTTATTTGGGTGGCTTCCTTGGGTAAAACTCTGACAATAGACAATGCTATGAAGAGAGGAATCATTTCGGTGATCTTTTGTTGCCTTTGTAAGGAGGATGAAGAGTTTGTGGGCCATTTACTTCTGCAATGTAAGATGGCTTCTGAGATTTGGTTGCATTTTTTGGGTCTTTTTGGCGTTTCTTGGATGCTCCAAAATATTTTCATGATTTAGTAGTTGGGTGGTTAGCCATTGGAGTGGGTTTCTCGGCCTTCAAGAGAACTTTGGAGTTTGACGCCCTTTGCGATTTGTTGGGAGATTTGAAAGGAAAGAAACATTAGGACTTTCGATGGAAAGGAGACTTCCTTGTAAGGAATTTTGTTCTCAATTTTGGGGTCTATTTTTCTTTGGAGCAAGGTTTTCCATGAATCAATTGGGGTCTTCTTTGAAGATTTCATAATAAAGTGGGGTTGAATGTGTTGCATTGAGGTGAACTTTGGGGTTTCTTTCTTCTCTTTTTTGTTGTTTTTTTATTTTTGTACTTTTCATGATCACCTCGACCGTGTTTCGTTTCAATAAAGATCTTTGCCATATCAAAAAAATAATTTTAACCACATATCAAAAAATAATCTTCATTGGGTTAGTTGGAAAAAGATGTGCACGCCAAAAAAGAAAGGAGGCCTTGGTTTAAGGAGTTTTAGTAGGATGAATTCCACTCTTTTGGGCAAATAGTTGAGGAGATTTGGGGAAGAGAAGAATGGACTTTAGAAAAAAGTTATAAATAGTAAGTATGGCGAGAATGTTTTTGGGTGGGAAAGTAAAGAAGCAAAAGGCCCCTTCGGGTGTGGGGTGTGGAAAGGAATACTCAAAGGTTTGTCGTTTTTTAGGAATCACATTAGGTTCAAGGTGGGAAGAGGAGACCGGGTTGGTTTTTGGGAAGAATAGTGGTGTGGTGACAGTTCTCTCACGGATAGATTTCACCTTATTTATGCACTTTCTTGTAAGAAAGAGCAGCCAATTTCTTGTTTCAAATCGGGGGAAGACATTTTAGTGGCTTGGGATTTTGGCTTCGGGAGAGATTTTAATGATTGAGAGGTAGAGGAATTAGGGAGGTTATTGAGGTGCTTAAAGAATTTTAATTCTTTCTCTAATGTTGAGGGCAAAAGGAACTAGGTGGCTAGAAAGGATGAGTCTTTTTCAATATGTTCTTTGTACAACTTCCATTCTCATTTTGCAGAGGAGTTTTTTCCAACATCGACTATTTGGGGACCAAAAGTGCCTGCAAAGATCTCTATCTTCATATGGCTAGCAGTCTTGGAGCGCCTACCTACAACGGACCAACTCATTAGGAGAGGTTGGGTGATGCCAAACTATTGCGGGTTATGTAAGGAAAATGGGGAAACCTCAAATCATATCTTTATTCATTGCAGTTTCGCTAAACAGATATGGGATCACTTTTCTTCCTTGTTCGGTATTTATGGGTGCTATCCCCTTTCGATTCAGTCCTTGTTTGAAGTTTGGCATCATTGGGGTAACTCATTCAGGAAAGCAAAGCGGATTCTTTGGAGATTGACGCATTTTGCCATTTGCTGGGCTATTTGGAAGGAATGAAATAGCTGAGTCTTTGAAGAGAAAGAGATGGATGCTAGGGGTATTATCACCTCGGTGTTAGCTTTGTTGTTCTATTGGGACAAGGCTCTCAAGGTGTTTAGAGAGGTCTTTTTTGAGGATTTTCTTGTAAGGTGGGATAGGATGTGTAACTTGGAGGAGGAGTAACTTGTTTGGGGGTCAATTGTGTTTTGGTGTTTTTCTTTTCTTCTCTTTGGGATGGATATCTCATCCTCCCTTTGTACTTTTTCTGTTTCTTTGTTTATAAAATTTCTATTTACCTATCAAACAAAAATAATCTTAACCAAAACAAAATCTCTTTAGAATGGAGGAACAAGATTGTAGAAGGTCCAGTGTAGGACAAATATAAAAGACAAATTCATGATAAGAGTAAAATATGATGACATTAGCTATACAAGGAGAAAGAAAAAAAAAAGCATCATTAATTCTAACAAAAATGAAATCAAGCACCAGTTATACAATGGAATGTAGTTACTTGATCACCAACAAAAGCTCCAATTGAACAAAATCTATAATTCTATATAATATGACCTATATTGTGTAGATATGCAAATGAAGAACCTTTCCTATTGTATTTTCAGTTTGAGCTTTTGAAGGTCTTCCACATTTGTTCAATGAACCATGCAAGCCATGTTGAAGTCAAATTGAAAGATTTATATTTTATTTTATTTTTCAAATTTTGATAAGAAAGCAGATTAGTGGTTAGTAATTAGTGGGTGAAGGCAGGATTTTGAACCCATCATGGTATCAAAATACACAAAATTTAACCAACTTAGGAAGTTGGCACTTTCAAGGTCAAATGCAAAGATATGAACGGTCACATCAAAAAGACAAATATATATATATATATAGATACACTCTAGTGTTCTTCATAAATGAACCCCAAAGAAACAAAGAAAGAACTTGTTTGTGAAGAAGAGCCGTACCCAGAATCCATCTTCATGTGATGTGCATTGAAGAAAAATATAGTTGAAGGTATCAAAGAGATGTCAAAATACTTGACATATACTTGAACATCCTCTGAGTCAATATCTACCAACCCAATGGTTACAAACTTAGAAACTTCCCGCGCCGATTTGGCAAGCTGTGTTCGAAGCAGATATTAAGTAAAAGACATTCAATCAGGAAGGAGTGCATAATTAACTAAAAAGCATAATAACATCAAACCAAGAATTTGTAGAAACAACCTGCCTGTTAAAACGGGTTCTTATACAGTCTAACGCCATTGGGTCTTTCGTGTACAGCGAAGACAGCCAATGAGTTAGTGACATGTGGTACCTAGGGAAATTTCTTCTCTAATCTCAATTAAAAGAAATGGAACACGTTTATTGGTCTTCTAATGACGTTGGATGCCCAATTATCCTAAAAAAATTTAACAAGATGAACTTCCACAATTCACTTTATATAATAAACAATCAAAGAATGATTTGAGCACTAAGAACCCAAAGTATTAATGATGCATTATTAATTAAATTCGCTCCAATCTCCCAATTTTGGGTATAAAGGAAAAGAGAGAGAGAGAGATTGAGAGAAATAATAATTTGATAAATTTTTTGCAATTAAAAGTTACAATATTATGGGCTAACAATCACCAGTTTCTGCAACATAAGATATGTTTATTTCTTAATTTTGGTTGTGAATTAAAAGCACTTAAGATGCAGAGATTAATAAAGGGAATAAAAAAACCCTAATCAGAAACAATTAAGCGTTGAGAGAGAGAAGAAACCCTAATTGGTTGAGAGAGAACTTACAATGTCGTCGAGTTGGAGACAAGCGAGATCAGAAGATCTACCAAAGCGAAGAACGAGGACCTTATCAATTGTGTCTCTGATTATGGAATCCACTTCTCGCTTCTTCGTCAGCGTCGTTAAGATGGAACTCATCTCTCTCGTATCCTTCTGAGATTCGGGCGAAGAACAGCTTCGACTCGGACGATGATTTGCAAATTGTAATTGTGTCAAATTTTGTTTTTGCAGATTTTAATCTTCTTTTTATGACTCTAGAAACTTGTCAGGTTAAATTTAACTTTGACCCTTATAGTTTGACATAATTCTATGTTGACTCCTAAAGTTTTGAAAATTCTATTTACCTCCCTTATCGCAAACGTTGATAACTTTCCTCTGTCATTCTACTATTTTACCCTCTTATCTTATTATCTTTCTTTCACGGAAAACTAAATTTTCAAAAACTAAAAATGCCCCCATTTAAACATTCTCGCACTCACTCTTACGTGTTGTAAGAACGCATTTTTTTACAAGGATATTTTTGTTAATGACAAAAAATCACATTTTAAAAAGAGTAAAATAATCTTTATAAAAAAGATTTTTTTAAATATCACATTTTAACTGTTTAATTGTTGAAAAATGGGCAAAAAGGGAGTAAGTGAGCTTGTTACATAACTATAACTATAGGAGACGTAAGTGTAATTTTCAAAAGGTTAGGGCATCAATATAAAATTATGTCATACGATAGGGGTAAAAGTGTAATTTACCTACTTATAATTTTGAGGTAGGGATGTGAAGTAATTTTTTTTTTTGCGGGGTAATTTATAATTATGTCACAATAGATTTTTTCTCCCTCGAGATACACAATTATACATTTACATAAAGATGTACAATTGTATATCCCAAGGAAAATTATCCCTGGTTCTAGCACATGCCACATTGGGGGCATGTGTCTGAGGGGGGGGTGTCAAAAAATCATTATTTTATGAAATATTTCATACCTAGGACAAGAACAAGAATTAACAAAATGGCTAATATTGTTTTAGAAGTTTTCACATGGGCTGACTTTTTGTGAGAACGATCTCATCACCATAGAGATTATCCTTACAAAAATAAGCTCATTCCGAAATTTCTAACTTTATGAAAATTAGTCTACAAGTTAACGGTAAAAATTGATGATCATGATTCTTCAACCTATAAACTACTTTAGAAGTTTCGGAATGGGTTGATTTTTTGTAAGGATAATCTATATCTTTGACGAGATCATCCTCCCAAAATAAGCATCCCATTCCCAAACTTCTAACCCACATAGGATGATACCTTATTTCCCAACATTGGCTATTGATGATGCTCCTTCATCTTTACCTTTAGGAAAAGTTACTTAAAGGATTGTGGCAGAGGGATTTTTTTTTAAATAGTCTCTAAGTTTTGAGCGTTCTCTTAATAGTCCATGTAGTAAGCTTTTCTTTTCTTAATAGTCCGTAGACCTCATTTCATGTATATAATGCCATTGTAATATCCAAATTACATTTTTCTCATCTTTTTCACATAGTTAGGTTTTCAAACGACAATTGGGATCATTTCTGATGATCTTTTATCATGAATGACGAATGAAGAATGATATTCTCTGATGATTTATAATACAAAATTTTGAACTTAATTTTGATGATTACATCGTAATTTTGAGTTGCAACTATGATTTATGCATTTTTGGTATTTCCAGGAGATTTACCAAGTATTCGACGGTAATTAAATGGTGAACTCGACGTTGTAATGTGAACTAGATTTTTCATTTTTTTCGTTTTTTTCAACTTTGATACTTGGTAATCTCCTCAAAAAACCCAAAATGCATAAACCATAGTTGCAAATCATAAATCACGATGCAATCATTATAAAAAAAATTGAATCTCAACTTCATTTTTCATTTTTTTAATTATAAATTATCGAAATAAATAAAAAAAATACATCTAGATGATCAAAATTAAGAGAATATTAGTTTTCATTCATCATTCATGGTAATAGATCGTCGGAAATAATCACAATCACCATTGGAAAACCTAATTATGTGAAGAAGATGAGAAGGTAGTTTGAGTCTTTAAAAGACCTTATACAAGTGAAATGAGTACAGGGCCTATTAAGAAAAGAAAAGTTTACCAAATGGACTATTAAGAGATCGTTTAAAATTTATGGACTATTTTGAAAAAAAATACCTCCACGAGAGTCCTTTAAGTATGTCACACCTTCGATTTAAGATCAAGATTTCTCTAAATCTAAAGGATGGAGAGAAAAAAAACAAAATCAAAATTCTCAAATCTTAAATACGATATGAATTTCTTCAAACTAATTTCAATAAGTTTCTCATAAAAATTGGACTTATGAAAACTTTTTTAACTGTATAATCAAAATCTATATATCCAACTGAATTTCAACCACCATATATATATATATATATATCATTGTTAAAAAGTATTAACTCTCACTTTCTAGACATATACATATAAGGAGACACAACACACAGGATGCTAATATATACAAATAAGTTTAAAAATATACAAAATTAGTTCTACTAAATTATCATATTAGCTCATATATTACAAAAATAGTGCACATCATCATAATCATGTGATCTTCTATGTAATGTTTCCCATCAAGAATAGGCATCTCGATAGTTGGAACATTTATAATATTTTCTTGGTAAGGTGAGTAATCAGAAAATTACTCAATAGTAAACTTACATTTCAAATTAATAATTCTAACATGAATGGTTAAACAAGTTAGTTTATTATAAATAATACAGATTTTTAAATAAGTAAAAAATGGAATAAAACTAAAAACATGTTAATTATTAATGAAATAGTAATGAAAAATCTCTCATCTTATAATAAAATATAAGAAACATAAATATATCATAAGAATATTAATACTAGTGATGTATTTGATAATAATGACGAGGTACACAGTCAATACAAAAGTATCAATTTGTATATTGATGATCTAATACTTAATTAGTGTGGAACTTATCATTAATTCATGATTTTACGGTGGGTTTGACAATTTATCATAATTGAGTGATCGTGTTTTTTTATTCAGGTTGGCTGTTGATCCCTAATGAAGATTAATGATTTTATTACTGTAGACTACAAATGATCATTTGACAAATCAATTTCATCGTACCTTTGTGATATATATGTGTCCTCAATTAATTTAATCATTTACAAATCATTTTTACATTATAATTTGTTATTTTCTAATAAAGATAAGATAATTTTTTTTCGAATAATAGATACAATGATATTTCTAAGTGTTATTCCATATTATTGAAGAGAATATTAAATCCATATTATTCTAAACTAATTGGTTACTTCCGGGAAGAGTTACTGATTAATCGTATAAACATTCATTATCCTCTTAATGGATAACAAAAATAATAATTTATATTTTTCAAAATTAATTTAAAATAAATTACAATAATTTGCAATTGTTATGGCATTTCTAAGTATTTTAAAATTTTAAACATGTAGTAGTATATAAAAAGTAACAAATCATAAAACAGTAAACATACAGATTGTAACGTCATAAAAATTTATTACATATATCGAGAAATTAAGTCAATTATATTTTATTTTCTTATTAAATTTTTAAAAAATTATTAAAAATAAATCGTGATATTGTCGATATAAAATAAGGATTTGCTATAAGTAGAATTTGATAAATGAAATGTATAATTTGAGGAATCTTACTATAATTATGATCGAAAAATTAAAATATTTAGTCAAAATAGATAAAATTCAAAATTTTAGAAGCTCTTATGGTTAAATAGACATTATCATTGAGTTCAAAAGCATCGAAAAATATAGTTTAGACTATTAGCATGCTTAAATCTGAATTTAGTATGATAAGTTATAAGAACATTAATTTTATTAAGAGACTTTAGGATTTAATGGGTATTTTGGTTACTAGAGAAAAATCGGGAAGGAATTTCGAAAAATCCGAGATACATAGTTCGAATTGGTGTATATAATGGACATATGAAGAAAAGAAAAAATATATGAAAAAAAAATATATATATATATTATATATATCTATATATTTAATTATTATTAAAATATTAAATAAATTTTTATTGTAAATTGAGTTTAAATGTAATTATTTATCTAAGACTGATTAATTTGAAATTATTAAAGTGTTATAATATATTATAAGTCATAAATTTATTAATAGTTTAGATAACTAGATGTATTCATTTTATATATTATATTATATTATATTATATTATTTATATTATAATCTTATTTGATTTCATTCATTTATTTATGAAAATACAGAAATCAGAAACGATTGAATTTAATAGTGGGTTTGTGTACGTTACTTTCATACTTACTATCTATATACTCTATGCCGTGATCTTCATTATCTGCAGAGTTTGAATTCAATTGAGTATTATCCTTAACACTCCCCTCAAGTCCAACGGTATGGGAAGAACGTTGAGCTTGGAAAGCAGGAAGGTAAACCAAGAGGAAAACAGTGGTTTAGTCAAGAGATTCGCAAGTTGGTCACGTGTGGAAACAAACCGAACCAAAAGAGATTTGGAAGCCACCATGTCACGAACAAAATGGAAGTCAATTTCAATGTGTTTGGTTCTAGCATGAAAGACCGAATTTGTGGAGAGATAGGTGACTCCAATGTTGTCAAACCAAAGAATAGGCGAAGATGAGCATGATTGCCCAAGTTCATGTAGAAGATATTAAAGCCATTTCACATCAGCAGCAGCATTAGCTAGAGCTTTGTATTCAGCTTCAGTGCTGGAGCGAGCAATTGTGACTTGCTTTTTGCAACTCTAAGAAATGAGATTTATTGCCCAAGAAAATACAATAACTACCTGTAGAGCGACGTTCATCACGAGAGCCAACCCAATCAGCATCGGAAAAGGCTTGAATCAAGGGGGCAGAGCTATAAGAAATGTGAAGACCAAAGTGAATGGTGTGCTTCAAATAACGTAAGAGACGTTTGACGGACTACCAGTGAAGAAGTGTGGGCTTTTGCATAAATTGAGACAAGTTGTAGACTGGGAAAGCAATGTCAGGTCGTGTGAGACTCAAATATTGAAGAGCACCCACATTGCTTCTGTAGAGAGTATGATCAGGGAAATGTTCACCCTCAAAAGCAGAAAGACTGGTAGTTGATGCCATGGGAGTAGTGATAGGTTTAGCTTCATTCATTTTGGTTCGAATAAGTAAATCCATGATGTACCGTTGCTCAGATAAAAGAATGCCATGAGGAGTGGACAGAACTTCAACACCCAAAAAGAAATTAAGTGGACCTAAGTCTTTAACAACAAAGTCATGAGTGAATGAGCGAAGTAGATCATCAATTGCCTAGGGTTGTGATGAAGTGATGATAATATCATCAACATAATCAAAATGAACATTGTGAGAGACTCGGTATTGTAGATGAACAAGGAAGAGTCTGAACGAGACCCATGAAAATCCCAATTCCAAAAGTTTGGTGCTGAGATGAGAGAACCAAGCCCATGGAGCTTGTTTTAACCCATAGATAGCTCTTTGTAACTCACATACATGATTTGGATAAATGGGATGTTGATAACCTGGGGTTGAGACATAAACACCTCTTTGAAAAGAGTACCATGAAAGAAATGCATTTTGTATATCAATTTGACGAAGTGACCAGCCAGAAGAGATAGCAATAGAAAGCATAGTGCGTACTGTGGTGGGCTTGATCACAGGGCTGTAAGTCTCATCATAATCAACGCTAGACTATTGATTGAAACCCTTTGCAACCAGCTGAGCTTTGTGCCGTTCAACGGAACCATCGGCTTTGCGTTTCATCTGAAAAACCCATTTGCAGCCAATGAGGTTTTGAGAGGGATGTGAGGGAACCAGTATCCAGGTATAATTCTGTAACAAAGCATCGAACTCTAGGTTCATGGCTTGGCGCCATTCACGGCTTTTGGTAGTCATGGTGTAACACGTGGGCTCTGGCTCGGAGAGAGAGCCGTGAGCAATGGCGAGGAGCGCCTTGGGCAGAAGGTACCGAACAGTGCCATCCGTGGGAATTTTTGGTTTGGTGATAAAGTTTTTGGAACGAGTACCATGGGATGAGGTGTGGAGATGGTAATAGTGGTTGGGGAATTTTCTAGAGAAGTTCTAGTGATGGAGACAGGTTGGAGAAGATGGGATTGAGAAATATTATCAGCTGTGGGCTCGGGTTGGGATGATATAATGGGCTCATGTGGGTCGGCTTGTGTGTTGATGGTAGAGGCCTGTGAGTGAGTAGGAGCTTGAGCTGAAGCAGTTGTGAGTGATCGGGCCTGCAAAGAAACCATTGGAGACAGCCCAAAAATAGATGTGGACTGACTAGAAAGTGTAGGTGATGGAGAAGAATTATTTTGAGAAAATGGAAACAGAGTTTCAAGAAAAATGACATCACGAGAATGTAAAGACGACCAATGGGAATGTGAAGATATTTGTAACCACGATGAAAAAGACTATAACCTAAGAAAACACATTGGAGAGAACGTGATTGAAGTTTATGAGAATTATATGGCCTAAGGTTAGGTCAACAAGCACACCCAAAAGTTTTGAGAAATAAATAATTAGGAGCACAGTGAAACAATTTCTCAAAAGGGGATTGATTTTGAGTAATCGGTGTACGAAGATGATTAATAAGATAGCAAGCAATTTGAAAAGCATTATCCCAATATCGAAGATGCATGTGAGTATGTGAGAGGAGAGAGAGACCTGTTTCGACAATATGACGATGTTTGCGCTCGATGGAGCTTTGTTGTTGATGAGTGTGAGGACAGGACACACAGTGAACAATGAAACATTTTTGAAAAAGGTTGAGATGGAGCGATACTCTCCTCCCCAATCAAATTGAATGGATTTAATTTTAGAATTAAAGAATTTCTCATCATATTTTTGAAATTGGAGAAAAATATTAAAAGCATCACTCTTTTTTGTCATGGGATATAACCAAGTGTAACGACTAGAAGCATCTAAAAAGAAAACATAATATTTAAAACCATGTTGAGAACAAATTGGAGATGGTCCCCAAACATCAGTAAAAATTAAATCCAAAGGACAATGATATTGAGAAGGAGATGGAGAAAAAGAGAGTTGCTTGCTTTTGGAATTGAGACATGCAAAACAAAAATTGTTATTTGAATTTTGAATTACAGGGAGACCAAAACGAGAAACAATCCTAGAAATAGTACGAAGGGTAGGATGCCCAAACCTAGAATGCCATTGATAATGTGACACGCATTCACCAACAAATGTTGTAGGAGAACCCAGATTTTTATTTGACCTGCAAAATTTATTGATGAGAAACGGAAAAGGATAGAGTCCATTTCTACTCGGGCCGTGCAGCAAAAGTTTCCCTGTTGCCTGATCCTTCACATTGAAAAAGTTGACGTGAAGTTCAACAAAGGTATGAGTATCAGTAGTAAATTTCTGAATAGATAACAAATTCTGAGAAATTTGGGGAACATGCAAAACATCATGTAATTGAAAAGAAAAAGTAGGGGAAAGAAGTTGGGTGGTTCCAACATAATTAATAGGAAGACCTTTACCATTGCCCACATGGATTTGTTCCTGGCCGTGATACTCATCAGCATGAACATTCAAGTTCACAAGATCAGCTGTGAGGTGATGAGTTGCACCAAAATCAACATACCAGTTTTCATTAACATAAAGTTGAGGCATTGCAAAAAGAGCCTGCATGTTGGAATCACTAGAATACGAGTTATCAAATCGATGATAACAAGTTAAGGCTATGTGGCCAAGTGTACCACAGACTTGGCAGGTAGGACGAGAGCCATTGTTGGAGGGGCCACGACCTCGACTATGACCACGATTGGTCTGTTGGCCAGAAAAGGTGGAAGTGCAACTAGTTTGAGAGGTATTAGAGAACCTCCGACCACGACTTCCACTAGAAAAAGAACCACTACAACTGGCAAAATGTGTGCTAGCAAGAGATAAATCCACCTTGGGTTGTGCTTGAGCCATGCGAAGTTCATGGGAAAGGAGATGCCCATAGAGAGCTTCAATAGAGAGAAGGTCGGTTTTCATTTGAATCGTGGTGACAAAAGACTCAAATTCGGAGCCAAGACCAGCGAGAAGAAATGAGACTTGTTCTTCTTCAGTAAGAGGTTTATCAATGGCAGCTAGTGTGGCAATAAGGCCAGTAAACTTGTGAAAATAATCAGCTATAGAAGAATCTCCCTTCTTCAAAGTGGAGAGCTGATAGTGAATGTTCATAACACGAGCCTGTGAATGAGTAGTGAACATTTGTTCGAGAGTGAGCCAAACTTCTCAAGATGTTGTGTATTTGACAACATAAGTTAGAACATTTTCAGATAAAGAGGAGATCAAGGCACTAAAGATCATCTGATCCTAAATAAGCCATGTTTGAAACTCGGGATTGGGTTGAAGCTTGGAAATTCCATTGGTGGTGGCAGTGATTGTTTGAGGAGGGGCTGGCCGGGAGGCATTTAAGAAACCTAAAAGGTGTTGGCCACGGAGGTGAGGAACAATCTGAGTTTTCCAAAGCGAGTAGTTGTCATGGGTTAATTTGATGGTGATCATGTGATGAATAACAGGAAAATGAGTCCGGGGATCATGTTACAGGGTATTAACTCTAAAAGGCAAATAACACTAATCTACGAAAGAAAATATGAGTCCGGGGATCACGTTACAGGGTATTTTGATAATTTGATCATTTTTTAGTAATTTTTATTGTAAAGCTTCTTTATGTCTGAAAGATGATGATTTCTATGTTTTTGGGATTATATTTTCTTAGCGTAGCGTGGTTTCTAAGGTTTTGTTAGTTTGAGATACCTCATCCGGATTTCTGAAACATATCTATTAACAAAATAAAGCATTGAAATAACCATCCATCATTGGGAACCATTGCAATCGGATTGACGAGTTGATTAATCAGGCGAGTGCAAAAATGGGGTGTCTACAATTAGTTTTGTAAGGCTCTTGATACCATGTTTTGACTTGAGAATATATAGAGTATAGTATATGTTCTACCTTACCAATTGGTTAAGGTTGCTACTTTATTTATATTGATGTATAGAGAAGATATTTACAAGAGATTAAAATAGATGTTTATCATAACAACCACAATGGAGATAAAGGTTTATCATAACAACCACAACAAGAAAAGATCCCTACTTTATAGGGAGATGATCTCTATCTATATACTCTATGCCGTGATCTTCATTATCTGCAGAGTTTGAATTCAATTGAGTATTATCCTTAACAAGTTCAAGTGAAATCATCTCATCATTCATTCAAGATTCATCATTCAAGACTTCAAGTTCAAGAATCAAGTGTTCAACTTCAAGCTTCAACTTTCAACTTCAAAAATAAAAAAGATTCAAGAACTCAACTCAAGAATCAAGATTGATCAAGGGTCAAGGCATTAAGCATTCAAGCATCAGTCACATTCAAACATCATTATAAATTCTAATTTCTATCTACCTTCAAGATTTCAACTCACTCAAGACAAGAAGACTTA
This sequence comes from Akebia trifoliata, assembly GCF_017979445.1. Lineage (NCBI taxonomy): Eukaryota > Viridiplantae > Streptophyta > Magnoliopsida > Ranunculales > Lardizabalaceae > Akebia > Akebia trifoliata. The sequence continues at coordinate 37,295,994 of NC_141382.1, read as the reverse complement.
AGAATCAAATCAACTTCAACTATCAATCTATCATCATTCATCATCTTATTTCTCTTTTACTAATACTACTTAAGTTGAGATTGAGGTATTTATAATTTATATAATTTTTTTTTTTACTTTAATAGTTATTACTTGTAGTTGTTTTTTATTTTAGATTTTTTACTTTTTAAAAATTAGAACTTAAAAAATTAGAAATTAGTATGTCATCCTCATCGGCCAACTCTTCCCTAAGACATAAATCTAATGATCCTAATTAGAAATACAATCATTATCGTCATCCAAATGAAAAAAAAAAAAGAAAAAATCTAGTAGTATGTAAGTTGTGTGAGTGCATTAGTAAAGACAGCATTACACACCATAAATAATATTTAGTACACATGTTGGGATCAAATGCTAGGGCATGTGAAAAAGTTACTCCCGAAAATAAAAGGAATTGATGGAGTATATGGATAAGATTTCAAAAAAGAAACAAGATGAGGCCATAAATCTAAAAAGTTATATGGAAGGTGGTGATTGAGAGGATGATGATGATGATGATATCATTGCTTACGATGCCCTCCTACGTTGACAGGGCGTAGTAGACCACCGGTTCTACCACTACTATCTCGAAAAGCTTCTAAACGATCTTGTACCCTTGGTCCAATAGATAAGTGTGTAGATTACATTCGGAAGATGTGGTTGACCAAATAGGAAAAAGTAAAAGTTCATACCAAACCACCATTGAACATAACACCAAAGATAGGAAAATCACCATTCAATTCATAGTCAAATGACTATATCAAACTAGATTTGCATTTAACACTGTCAAATTAAAGAACTTCAAAGTAATGGTGGAGTCAATAGGTCAATTTGGGCCTAGCTTCAAGCCACCTTCTTATCATGAAATAATATATCCATATCTTAAGAAATAAGTGGAGTTCACCCAAGGGTTAATCAACGGATATCGAGAATTATGAACTCTGATGGCTGATGGATGGATCAATAGAATCGGTTGGTTATTAATTAACTTTTTAGTTAGTTGTCTGATCAGAACAATATTCCTTAAATCCATAGATGCATCAACTTATTTTCACATGATTGAGTACCTTTTTCAATTTTTAGATAAAACAATTGAGAAAATTGGTGAGGGCAACATTGCCCATGTTGTAACGGACAACGCAACTGCATATGTGACTGCGGGTTGTCTATTAATTGATAAACGCTCTCGTTTGTATTGATCTCCATGTGCAACACATTGCATATACCTAATTTTGGAGGACAGGTAAATTTCATATCAACACCATTGCTAAAGCTACGAAGATTACTGTTTTTATTATTACAACGAATAAAAGCACATATAGGTGAAAACCTAGTTAGGCCTACAATCACTTAATTTGCAACGACCTTCTTGACACGACAAAGCCTACATGGGAAAAAGATTGAACTGAGAACCTTCGTAGTGTTGGGCAATTGGAACAATGGGCCTTGGTCAAAGAAAATCGAAGAAAAATTAGTTGCCTAGACTATCTTGTCCCAAAATTTTTGGACAGATGTCAAAGGCCCTAAATAATGTCATGTTATTAGTTTCTGTTCTTTGGTTAGTAGATGGTGATTAGAAAGCCCCAATGGGCTATATTTACAATGCAATAAGAAAAAAAAAACTATTGAAAAGATTAAGGAAGCACACCGATATCGTGAAAGAAATTATAAAAATATTATTGATATTATTTAGAAGAGATGGGACAACCAAATGAAATCTCCATTGTATTTGGCTGCGTACATCTTTAATCCAGCCCATATACTTCCAATCTACCAGTTAGGATGAGGTGGATTTGATGCATATGATTGGAATTCTTGATGTGTTGGGAAGAATGATCCCTTCAGGCAGAACAAGATATAATGTCGATATATTTAAATTGTTACAAGAATTATGAAAGGATCTTTGGAAGAGATATAGTCAAAAGGCATAGAACAACAAAAAATTCAAGTAAGTAATATTTAGATTTAGACTATAGTAAAGTTAACTTATTTAATTATTTTTCATCTTATTATCACTATTCTAATTATATTGTATACATCTGATTGGTGGTCGGCATATGGAGTTGATCTTGTTACAAAGGATCCATGTTGAAGAGGTTATATGGATTCTTGGCCTAACATATTTTGCATCTGGCTACGAACTCAATTGGAGCACCTTTGAGATGTAAAAACTAATTAACTAAGAACTAAACTAAGTAAAACATTAATATTTTGTTTCATACTTTCAAATTTCAATGATATAAAACTAAGTAAAACATTAATATTTTGTTTCATACTTTCAAATTTCAATGATATAATTATATAAATAAGTATGTAATATTATATAATTTTTTGTACTGAACATATACACATTAAAAAGAGAAACATACTAGAATAAAAGAAGTTGAATGACTTGGTGTTCGTGTAATACAACCAAAATTTGCATGAACGATTCAAGTTGAGGAAAGAGAATCGTGGCTTCTATGATTCCATCTCTATTGATTCATTGATGCACTGGGCGAGTTTGTATTCGAAGTAGAGGATCTAACTTAGGCCCAAGTTGAGCAATCAGCTTTGGCACCAGTACATGGAGAAAGCTCAACGCAAAGAAGAAATTACACTAGTCAACACTTGAGAAAACTAGAAGACGAAGTCGAAGATGAGAATGAGATACAAGAAAAAAATGAAAATGAACATGAAGCAATACAAAATCAAGGAGGTGAAGAATTAGTGAGATTTGAAGATGAGAAGACTAAGGAGGATGACATGTATATGGATGAGGGTGATGACTCTAATAATGACGGGAATGGAAGCGATGATGATGGTATTGGAGATATTCCACAATGGATTATGGATGCTTGTGTGCAGACTAGAGTATCAAACTAACTATTAGAGTTAGTTACTTAGACATTTCTATGACTATTTCAAGTATTGTATGACTATTTAGTTGCATGTTTTGATGTATGAATTATTATTTATGAATGAAAATATGGAGTTTGTATATTGCTTAATTACTAAGTATTTTTCTAGATTGTTTCTACATTTTTTTAGCATTTTCTGCATTTTTTCCAACTTTTTTTGTTGAATATGACATGGCATATGTGATATGGGATTTTGCATATGCAAACAACCCATACTGGTCACATATACCATTTGACAACATTGAAGATTAGTATTGATGAAGTTTGATAAATAATATATTATCTAATAGGATTAAGGTTGCATATGCAAACAACCCATACTGGTCACATATACCATTTGACAACATGTGAAGATCACATATATAGATGAACATTGATAATTAATTATTGATAAGTTTGATAAATAATATATTATCTAATAGGATTAAGGTGTATTTGATTAAGGATGCGATTGCTTTACTTTTAGAATTTAGGTCAAAGAATAGAAGAGATTAAATATTTGATTGAAATTCTTTAGGAGGCTTTGTCCCCTCAAGGCAAGATGTAAGGAGATTCAACCACCTCAAAATGTTCATATTAGTAAAATAATTCATAATTTTCTATTTTTTTTAAGTATTTTAATTTTCAAGTTCACAATATCACTCTCCTTCCATACCTAACTTCCCAAAATCTCTCTCTCTCTCAATTCGGAGCTTATCGAGTTAACTCTATTGAATGCAATCTAATTTGTTCGGACAAGTCAAATCTTAAATAACCAATTTAAATTTTAAAACTTGGTTTAAACTCTTGTCCAAGATCTAGGATGATTTGACTAAGAATAATTATATTTTTATTAGTTAAATATTTGTTATTTATATGAAAATAACATTTTGTGAATGATCATTTATCAATCCAAAAAAAAAATATATATTATACTTATATAAATTCCAATACGTTAATAAATAATTTTAAAATAATTTAAATAGTTTGACTCATTTGAAATAAGATGATCAAATAAGTAAACTTTGAGACAAAATACCAACTTTTAAAACCATGGTTTAAATTTTGAGAATATATTAAGATTTTCCCTCCTAGTGGACATATCATTATCATCAAAGCCTCGTTCCAAAGATTTGGTATCAGCTAAAGGAATCTTGTTCCTTCATTCAATTTGTTAGGAGGCATGGTGAAAATCTTCTCATGATAAAGGTTTTCATTTGGAGTATAACGTCTCTACGGTGATCCCCCTTTTCCTTAAAGTTTCTAATAAGCTCCTTGAGAGCATTCATGCATATCTCACATAGTTAAAATCAAGCAAACATACTAGCATTATCCATGTAATCTAGATTCTATAAATGACAAAATAAGATTGTAGAGTATACCCTCATCATGAGATGATCGATCCCCTACATTTGTAAGTTCATAATAAGTTCCTATGGAATATTTAGCATGCATGCATCTAGCATCTATTCTTACATGCAATCATGTAGTTTAAACATAAAATATGTGAAGGTTTCATGAACGAAAATATTACTTCAAGGACCTTAATAGAGGGACTTTTTTATAAATAGACCATAAGTTTTGAGTGGTCTCTTAATAGTCCATTTAGTAAATTTTTCTTTTCTTAACCATCTATGAACCTCATTCCCCGTGTATAATTTCTTTGAAATACCCAAACTACCATTTTCTCATCTTCTTCACATAGTTAGGTTTTCCAACGACAATTACGATCATTTTTGACAATCTTTGATCATGAATGACGAATGAAAAATGGTATTCTCTTAATTTTGAACATCTAAATGTGATTTTTTTAAAATTTATTTCGATGATTTAAAAAAAATGAAGAACGAAGTTGAGATTTGAATTTTTTTGATGATTTAATTATACTTTTTTATACTGAACTATGATTCATGCATTTTTTTTACATAGTATCAAATTAGAAAAAGAAGAAAAATATGGTTCACATTTACAACGTTGAGTTCACCATTTAATTATTGTAGTGTCGAGTTCACTATTTTTTTATTTAATTACTGTCGAGTTCGACAATATTTTCATAAGAAAAAAAACCATTGAACTTGACAATATTTTCATTTTTTCTATTTATTCCAATTTTGATACTTGGTATATCTCCTCGAAATACCCAAAATGCATAAATCATAGTTGCAAATCAAAAGTTACAATGTAATCATCAAAAAACTTCAAATCTCAACTTCCTTCTTTTTTTTTTTATATTTTTTTAATTTATAACTCATTTGAATAAATAATAAAAAATATGTATAGATGTTCAAAATTAAGAAAATGTTATTCTCCATTTGTCATTCATGATCAAAGATCGTCGATCGCAATCGTCGTTGGAAAATCTAACCTCGTGAAGAAGATGAGAAAAGGGTAATTTGAGTATTTCCATGACATTATATACGTGAGAGGTCCAGGGACTATTAAAAAAAGAAAAGCTTACATGTGAGAGGTCCGTGTCTTTTAGTCGAATCTCCTTACCTGAATCTCTCGGTTAAGACTAATTTGGGAGTCACTTTCAAAGACAAAATGATTTTTATAAAACTAGATTTTAGGTGACCATTCACATGCACCTTGATTTCATGAATGGTGACGATTCTAAAATCCAAGTAGAATGGAGATTTCTTGAATGAAATCTCGCATGTGCCTACACTAGCCCATTAGAGAAGTAAGGAGTTTTTGTTGTTATTGTTGTTGTTATTTGTTTAATTAAATTTATCTTTGTACGGTATTTAAACTAATGGCATACCTCCCATTGAACTTGGTCTAGTATGGAAAACTAAGAAAAATGACTTAAATGTGCTCATCTTCAATCTCTAGCCAACTTCAAGCACTTCATCAACTAATATAAATTATTTTTAACCTATGGAAGCTCATCTTCATTCCATCCTCTTAAAGACCTTGATTTTTCTACAAAAAAATACATCATCTTCTACTTCTCCAAAAATCTTATCTTGTTCATGCGATGACATTTGAAGATTAAACAATATGGAATTTTATCTTAGAGGTAGACGATGATTGGTTATGGGGAAAAAACATGGGACTTTGGTCAAGGTTCAATATGAGGATATTTACATATTTTTAACTATCCTCAGAGATGAACGAGGTCTACGGGGCATGTAATCATTTTGAAAATTTGGGATGAGAGAGGGGAGGGAGGAGGTGAGATTTTTCTCTATTCAAAATCCATTCCACGTAAAAATTCTTTTTTTAATCTTGAATCATACATGATCGACAAAACTCATATATATCTCAAGAAAAATCATACAACATGTTAAGCATAATGTTAGAGTTAATAGAAAACGTACCTTGTGCCATTAAATCGATTAGCCAAACAATAAAACCTGTAGAATAATGTCCAATACCCACGTGTTGTGAATCAGGTTAATTCACCTTTCTTTGATCAGTAGTTTAGTAGGTTTCCTATCCATCAACGTTTTCTTCTAAAACCTAATGAGGATCTTTCCAAAATTTCTAATTCAACATAGATTCCTTAATTGTTGACTTTATTTAATTTGTAGGACTCATAAATTTTGAAATAATAACCCATGGTCTAACAGAAGGGATTATTACAAATACTTTACCAAAAATTGGAAGGACTTAAAAGAAATATCAATATAATTATTGAGGACCTTGTATTAATTTGAAGCCAAAAATATCACTTTTATGATCAAATCATCTTGAACTATTATTATTATTTTAATATGTATTGATATAAGGGGCTTGTCTAATCTCATTTAAAAAAAAATTACAATTAAATATCTTTACTATTATAATGAGAGAGAAGGTGAAGTAGAAGTGTTTCCATGCCAAAATTTGAAATCCCACAAATGCACCACTTTTTTCACATTTTAACCTAATATTATCAAGTCATTTTCATAAAAAACAAGTAAAATTACAATCAATGATCCAGTAATCACATTAGATAGATTTTTAAAATTACAAAATATCCCCTTTTATGTAATTTACAAAATCGTCTTAAAAAATATTTTAACTTACAAAAAGGTCATTATAATAATATATGTGCATCATCGCATACCACACTAGAAGGGTTGGATGGGATTCAGGTTGATTTGGTACCAATCCAATAAGGATCTAGTCGGATCCTTGTCCTATCGGGTTTTTATTAGATCTCAATATTAACATCCAGATCTGATCCACTAACAATTGGATAAGGTCTGGATGGGTCAAACCCGATTTTATATATAAAATCTAAGTAAATTTTATATATCTCAACAAATCTGTAATTTAATTTATATACTTTCCAACATATTATCAGATCGGGACACGGTTGATCCATACCCGATCGAATAATATATTGGATCGAAATCTTATCGGATAAAAAAGGAACGGATTTCAGGTTTGAACTGATCCATTGATAGCCCTACGTACTAGTAATATATAATATTAATAAAATATGGACAAAAATTAAGTGTCCAGTTGACCCCAAGTATTTTGTACAAGATTTGACAATAATGATGATGAAGTAAGGCACAAGCACAAACAAAACAAAACAAAACAAAAATCCTAATCATTCAATTTAATTATCAATGTTTGATTGGTAGCTGATTGTCCAAAGCTAACCAACAATTCTTCTTTGTTGATTGGTAGCTGATTTATTGCAATGTGTTTGGAAATCTTTGTCTTTTTCGAATACTTCCCTTTTCAATGAGTGACGATTTGATTGGTGGCCCTTCCCTTCAAAACTGAACATCATCAATACATTATGAATTAAGTATTTCAAGAAAACTGCTATTGGCGCCCCCACTTTTACTTATTACATTTTAATTAAAATTTAACAACAACAAAAAAATCAGGGCAAATTACCATTTCGTGTGATGAAAATCCAAGTTTGGTAAATTGGTCATTTTAATTCCCAAAACATGTTTTTCGAGTTCGTTCGTTCGTAGGTATTCTAATTTAAAGTGGTGATCTCACTGATAAAAAATGACGAACTCGCTGATAATTATCAATGATGATCTTGCCGTTAAAAATTAAGAATATTAAAAAAAAAAAAAAAAAAAATTTACCAACGAGATTGTCACTTATAAAATTAAGGATATTTATTCTTTACAAGTTACCGATGAGTTCGTCATTTTTTATCAACGAGATCTATACTTCAAATGAAAATACCTACCAATGAATTAGTTCGAAAACATGTTTTCGAAATTAAAATGAACAGTATAATGGAATTGGAATTTTTGCAAAAGTTGTGCACATTTTGAGAAAAATCTCAAAACTCAATGACTGAGAATAAGAAAAGTTGGGGTACCAATAGAAACTCTCTCTCTCTCTCTCTAGATTCCTATTTGTTAGATTTAGGATTTTATATGAGCCTAATCCTAATTTTAAACAACGCTGCGAAGTTGTTTGAATGTCTTATAATGCTATGTAATGTTGATGTAAATTTAATCAAACTTTTGTAACGTCTGAATGGCATTTTTAGGTTTTAATTAGGATGTGATAAATAATTTAAGAAGTTGGGGTTATAATGAGTAACAGTCCAGGTGCCAATAGCAATTCTATTTTTGAATTAAGATTTGAAAGACTTCCAATTTACCCATTTTTCAGCATTTTGTGTGATATTAGCTGGTAGTGGTATTTGCATGTTTTTGACCTAATCAATCTATTTCATTATAACATGAAACGTAACATAGATGAGGATGTTGAGATGGATGAATGCAAAATACTAAAAAAGGCCGATAAATTTATAAATGAACACATTCACGAAGACGTAGGAACAACTCCAATAAGTATTGATAATTACATATGTTATTTGTAAATATCATTATATATTAAGGGCATTTAGCAAAAAAAATTCATAGGTTTACGACAGTGGCAAAAAGGGCCCCTTTATTTTTAATACTCAAAAACATTCCATTTGCTATAGTAACTTGTATTTTTGGAGAAAAATGCCCTTCTCTTTATTTTCTCCATTAAATCTTTTGTAAATTCTAACTTTTTCCCTCCTAACTATTTTCAGATTTTTTGAACGAGAGAACTCCCTATTCTCACTCCAATACCCATCAAATAGTTATTGGAATCATCAAAAGGGATTTGGCTATAAGGAACGACCAACATTTTGTTGATCTTGGTGAATCTCGTGTTCCATCCATGATTTATTGGACATTTTCATCAAATATTATCCCTTTCTCCTCTTTTTCTTTCATTTCTTTTAAAATCATTTGCATAATCTTATATAATTTTATCATCTTGATTATAAAAAATGGAAAATGGTAGCAAAAATCACAATGATTTCATGGATTGTTTTAGGGCATAAATCATAAATTTTTTGCAATGTCCAGGCTCGACTTTGAAATATAACAAAATTATCATTGAACCTATAATTAATATATAATCGTTGAGGCTCAACGCTACAAAAGTTTTATTTACTTACAGTAACATTTTGTTATAAATTTATTGTCGAACATGTACAATACTATTATAGTAGAACCTCTAGCTAATATAAATCATTGAGGTTCAACGATGCAAACAACTTTTATTTACAGAAGAAACATTTTATTAGTCATTCGTCAAGATTCAATGATAGGTAATGTTGAACCTCAACGATAATTCTATCATATTCTAATGTTGAGTCTTGGCATTGCAAATTTTTTATAATCTATGCCCTATAAAATTTGTGAAATCATTCAAATTTTTGTTATCATTTTCCATTTATATAACTATGAGGATAAAATTATACAAAGGATTTTAAAAAAAAATGAAAGAAAGAGACGAGAGGAGAGAGATAATATTTGATGAAAATATCCAATAGATCATGGATGGAACATGATTCACCAAGATGTTGGTCATTCCTCACACAGCCAGATCTTTCTTTATGATTTTAAAAGCTATTTGGTGGGGTTTGGAGTGAGAATGGAGAATTCTTTCCTTTCTATTACAAAAGATTTAGTAGAGAAGATGGAGTGAAGAGCATTTTTATCTAAAAACACGAGTTACCATAGCAAATGCAATGTTATTGAGTATTAAAAATAAAGTGACCCTTTTTTGTCATTGTCATAAACCTATGGCATTTTATTGCTAAATGTCCTTATAATAATAATTATTAATTGTAACTATTTATACTTACAAATAATATATACAATATATATGGGGGGCGTTCAACGGCCAACTTTTTAGCAAACTTTTTGGCAAAAAATTTTCAAAACATGAGTTAGAGGTTTTGGAATGGGCTGATTTTTGGTGAGGATGATCTCTACAGTGAGGAGATCATCATCATCAAAAATCAGCCCATTCAAAACTTCTAACCCCATCAAAAACAGTTTACAAAAAATGGACGGTCTACGATTTTTCAACTGGTAAACATGGGTTAGACGTTTTGGAATGGGCTGATTTTTGGTGAGGATGATCTACTCACCATAGAGATCATCCTCACCAAAAATCAGCCCATTCCAAAACCTCTAACCCATGTTTTGAAAAAATGTTGCCAAAAAGTTTGCTCTTGATCGCTACCCTATATGTATATATATATATATATGTATGGGTAGCGTTCAATGGCCAACAGTTTGGCAAACATTTTGGTAAACACATTTTTCAAAACATGGGTTAGAGGTCTTGGAATGGGCTGATTTTTGGTGAGGATGATCTCTACGGTGAGGGATCATCATCACCAAAAATCAGCCCATTCCAAAACTTCTAACCCCATCAAAAATGGTTTACAAAAAATGGACAGTTCACGATTTTTCAACTTGTAAACTGGGGCTAGAAAGTTTTGGAATGAGCTGATTTTTGGTGAGGATAATCTCCTCACCAAAAATCAGCCCATTCAAGACCTCTAACCTATGTTTTGAAAAATGTGTTTACCAAAATGTTTGCCAAACTGTTGGCCATTGAACGCTACCCATATATATATATATTATTTATTATTGTAACTATTATTTGTTAATAATTATAACTATTATATTAAAACAAATTTATTAATAATAAAAATAATTATATTATTTTTTCATAATTTTCCTTTAAAATAAGGGAAAATTATTACAAAAAGAATATATTATTTTATTATTTTTAAATAATTACTAATTTTAACATATTTTTGACGACATAACAAAATAAGAAATTTAAAACATAAATATTTTCTTACCCGATTTATTCAAAATGAGAGTATTTTGATGGGGATCTTTTGCGAAATGAGAGTAAGTGGTGGACATAGGCCACTATCTATCTATATCATGAAAAGTAGTGTTCCAACCCCCAGTTTTCATTAAAAATAAGTGGTTGGGGGATGAAGAGTATGGTGGTTATGAAACCGGGGGTCAAACCATCACTTTTCATGGTAAAAAGGGTATTTTGATCATTTTAATTATTTAACATTGAAAACCGAAGATTCGACCACCAGGTTTTTACCGTTTTGAAAATTTTGAATTTTTTCAATAATTAACAATTAATCAATTATTTTTCTAATAATTTTCCCTATTTATTATTATTTATTATTATTATTATTATTATTGATATAAAGGGTTAGTCTAACCTCACTTTAAAAATAAATAAAAATAAAACATGAAAAAAAAAATTATGTGGAAGTGACACGTTACCTATGTCGCTATAGGTGAACCCCCAAGTTTTTGGAACAAGATTTGACAAGATGATGATGAAGTTCGGCATGAGCCACAAACAAAAAAATCCTAACCATTCAATTTAATTATCAATGTTAATCTAACAGTTGGTTTTATCTCATCACCATCACAGTCCAAAGCTGACCAACAATTGTACTTGGTTGACTGGTAGCTGATTTGGTGCAAAATACCACAAAGTTCAACATTATGACCACTTTTGAGTCCACCAACCCCATAAATGTTCAATCCAACCTTTAGAATCTATGAATCAAAAATCAATTTTAATTTCAATTGAATTTTATGATTTTCATGAGTTAGATTTACACATTCAAAATCTTAAACATAACTTTAATGAATTATGATTCTCAATATGATTTAATTTATTGCATATCTCAAGTATGCTATTCATATAAATTATATCGAGTTGATGGTACTTACTTCATGTCGTCATAAATTTGTTGATTCAAAAAAATCATTGGAGGTGTATCTTACAATCCATGTGTTCGTCGAAGCATTCGAACCCCAATCGTATTGATTCTTGCATTTTAGACTCACTTTGTCTCTTCTCTCTATGTGAAACGACTAGAATTCTAGTGATTGATGGATATCATTGATCTTAGAATTCTCTACCTTATGTGTGTTTTCCACACTTCAATTAATTAGTTACCAATATGATGTCGCTGATCCTCTTTTATAGATAAAAATTGAGGGCCTAGAATTCTTCTTTTAATAAGATTCTTATACATTAAAGTTTCTTACTAGCATTAAAGAATACTATTTAATTCCAACAAAATTGATATTATTTCAATATTCACCTTCATTAACCCTTAATCCCCTTGCTTGCTTATATATATATATATATATATATCGAATTAATCATTTTGGATCTCGATTCATATTAAAAACTCCAATCATCTTGATCTTATATAATTTTTAAAAGAATAATGATTTTTTGACGCTCCTAACACGGTATGTGCTAGAATCATAGATCTTTTTTCTCGAGATACAAAACTACACATATGTATAGGATGTGCAATTGTGTATCTCGAGAAAAAAATATATATGAGTCAAAGGGAGTGCCAGATAATCACGACTCTTTTCTAAATTACAAATCTAGAATTTAAAATGATAAAATGATAGATCCAAGGATCTATTGGCCAAAAAGTTTGCCATTTTATAGTTAAAATAGTACGAGTCAGATAGTATGACTCACCAGGTGATATACTCAAATGACTCCGTGACATGGACAAATTCGAAACTGTATATTTATATGTCTCGGGATACTTTTTTTAAAATGAGGAAGTACAATCAAGTATCCCGAGACACCCGAACTTGTTACGTCATGGAGTCATTTGAATATGTCACCTTGCGTGTCATATTATCGCAACTCAAATAGTAAATATCTTTGCCGAGATGCCCTAAAGATATTTAACGGCCGTTATGCATGAACAGTGACTTTTCTTTTATGAATTCAGTTAGCAAGTAAGATTTGTACACGTGGTGTTTTTTTTATAGTCAAAACTTGTGGACACACCAAACTCAAATCATGTGCGAGCCAGCCATCGAGTGGTTGAGAGAATTAGACTGGTAACTATAGTTTGGTTGGTTAAGCACGTGACACTCATCCAACACACACACACACGCAAAACAATTAACGCTATATAAATCTTAGCTCTTCCTCATTACTCCAAATATATCAACTTCAATAGCATCAAAGCATCCACTTCACTCCTTTTAGTATAATTTTGGGAGGAAAAAAATGGTGAATGTTGATGCAATCCGAAAAGCCCAACGGGCTGAAGGCCCGGCCACGGTTATGGCGATTGGTACGGCAACTCCAACAAATTGTGTCGATCAGAGCACGTATCCCGACTACTATTTCCGTATTACCAAGAGTGAGCACAAGACCGAGTTGAAAGAGAAGTTTAAGCGCATGTGTAAGAACCATTTTTCTTTTTTGATCAATTTGATTTAATTCTTTAAATTTCAATATTTTATATGTTGAGTGTGCATGGGTCGATGTCTATAATTACATGAAAAAGGACTCGTAAAGAAACTCAAAATCTTAATTATAAAGATACAAAATCCAACAGTTGAGATAAGGTATGTGTGTGTATCTTAAGGATACGTCACATATCCCTAAGACATCCTTAATTATTGGATTTTGTATATTAAAAGGTATGGATTGCATGTTTCTTTATGAATCATTTTCCACGAGTCTACACATATCCCGACTCATACATTATTTTTTAATTAAAAAAATTCTAGTGTCCAACGAACAGTTGAAATGGGACGATACTCCTCTAGAACTAATACCTAAAAAATAAGGGTTGATTGGTTCGTCGGATTATTTGATTCTGAATTAGGGTCGTTAGAGATTATGAAAATTGATGTTTAGAATAAAAAATCTCGTTCGATTGGCTTATCGGATTATTTGATTTTGAATTAGGGTTATCAGAGTTGGATTATGAAAAGTGATGTATAGGATAAAAAAATCTCGTATATCTACATTATTTTTGGAAATTAATTTCAAAATCTAGAGTCATAATATTCTTTTGGTGAATATGTTTCAATAATTTTGATATGAAATATTATACCCAGTTGTGAAATGCACTATTTTACGAAACACCGGCTTTAGTTTAAAAAATGCAATAAATTAACAGATTCCAAAATCGTAAAAATGGATCTTACCCCAATTTTTGATTTGGTTGATTTATGGTCAGATTATGAGATAACCCCTTTCATAATCTCAATTGAACATACCAAGCATTGGAATCTAGAATTGGATTCTAGAATCCGTAATAATCACCCCTTAATATCCACAAAGAATCTCCTCCCACCTCAAGACTTTGTTGGAAACTAGAAAAATCCTTTTAAATAAAATGTAGCACAGAACAACTTTTTGTACGGAAATTTTATTTTATTAAAAAAAAGAGAGGAAAAAAAAAAATGAAAAAGGAAAGAAGAAGAAAAGTTTTAGACTAGGGGTGCAACTTGGTTCGATTTGGTTCGGTTTGAGGTCAAATTGGAGTCGAACCAACATAGGTCGGTTCCACTAAATAAGAACCAAAACCGAACCAAATTCTATTGGAACCAAACCAATCCAATCCAAACCGAAATAAAGTCGGTTTGGTTCAGTTCGATTTTACGCATTGCCAATCTTCTATAAATTGTAAGTAATATTTTTTAATGAAAAAATAAATATATAATAAATATAAAATTTCATACAATAATCACTAATCTATTCATAAAAAGTCATTATTTTATCCATAAAAAACCACTAATCTATGTCCTAACTTATAAAATAATTCATAATAATTATTATCTATACATATATTTATTTATTTATTGCATAGGGGTTCGGTTCTATACAAGCTTGATCCGAGAACCGAACCAAATTGATCGGTTCTCCATTTTCGTAACCTAGAATTGAACCGCAATTTATTCCAAATCGAACCAAAAACCACTCCAAAGCTATTGGTTCGGTTCTCGGTTTGAACCGAACCAAATTGCACCCCTAAGCTAAATTGGGATGTTCTTGAAGTTGAGTGAACATGATGAATAGTGAGTCAACTCGAGCAAATCTCTCTCTCTCTCTCTCTCTCTATATATATATATATATATAATGCAAACATGCAATACTTTATGAGGATGTTAGCATTGTATAACATTTTTTTTTTTCTAATAATACCCATCTTCGTTTTGTTTTTTACTGAAAACGATAAGGGTGTATTGATCTTTTACCCAATAAATGATTGTTTATATAGTAAATATTATGAGCATTTAATTATTTTGAACTAAATAACTTTTTTGGGTAAATGATTTGGCAATTAATACCAATGTAATAAATGCATTTATTAATGGTATAATAAATGTATTTATTGTGTAAAAGACTAACATACTATGTCTTTTTCACTGAAAGACAAAACGAGAAAGGGTATTATTGAAGAAAAAAATTGTTAGATAATGCTAATGTCCCTATGAGGTTTGAACGTTAGCATTCTCATATATGTATATGGACATCATTCGGTAGACAAAATTGTAGATAGTGTTATAGACAAAGTTATGTCTTATATGGCTAAAAAATTTCAGAATGAGTTGATTTTTTGTGAGGGTAATCTCTATGGTGAGAAGATTATCCTCACAAAAAATCAGCCCATTCTGAAACTTCTAACCCCATGAAAAGTGGTTACAAACTTAAGGTAAAAAATTGACGATCCACGATTCTTTAACTTATGAAGTAGGGTTAGAAATTTCAAAATGGACTGATTTTTTGTGAGGATGATTTCCTCACCATAGAAATCGTCCTCACAAAAAATCAGGCCATTTCAAAACTTTTAACCCAACTATTTGGCTAACACTTTTTGTCCTACATGGGGTTACAAGTTTCGGAATGGGCTGATTTTGGATGAAGATGATCTTTATGGTGAAGAGATCATCCTCACCAAAAATCAGCCCATTACGAAACTTGTAACCCATGTAAGTCAAAAAGTGTTGGCCAAATAATTGGCACCTAAACGGGACCCATATATATGTATATGACTCAAACAATTTGGTGGCTATAAATTGTTTATGAATTCATGCAGGTGAAAAATCAATGATCAAAAAACGTTACATGCACTTGACTGAGGAAATTCTTGAAGAGAATCCAAATGTGTGTGCATACATGGCACCCTCATTGGATGCTAGACAAGACATGGTTGTGGTAGAGGTGCCAAGGCTAGGCAAAGAAGCGGCAACAAAGGCAATCAAGGAATGGGGCCAACCCAAGTCCAAGATTACCCATCTTGTATTTTGCACCACTAGCGGGGTTGACATGCCCGGAGCGGACTATCAGCTAACCAAGCTCCTCGGGCTTCGTCCCTCTGTCAAACGATTCATGATGTACCAACAAGGTTGCTTTGCTGGCGGCACAGTGCTCCGTTTGGCCAAGGACCTAGCCGAGAACAACAAAAATGCACGTGTCCTTGTAGTATGCTCTGAGATCACGGCGGTTACATTCCGTGGTCCTAGTGATAGTCATCTTGATAGTCTAGTCGGCCAAGCACTCTTTGGAGATGGGGCGGCCGCAATCATAGTTGGGTCAGACCCAGTATCTGGGGTTGAGAAACCCTTATTTGAGCTAGTGTCAGCTGCTCAAACAATTCTACCTGATAGTGATGGAGCTATTGACGGGCACCTTAGGGAGGTGGGACTAACCTTCCATCTTCTTAAAGATGTGCCCGGGCTCATCTCAAAGAACATTGAGAAGAGCTTAGTAGAGGCTTTTGAGCCTCTAGGCATCTTGGATTGGAACTCGTTGTTTTGGGTTGCACACCCAGGTGGACCTGCGATCCTAGACCAAGTAGAGGCTAAATTAAGCCTTAAACCTGATAAGCTGCGTGCAACACGACACGTGCTTAGTGAATATGGTAACATGTCAAGTGCTTGTGTGCTATTCATATTGGATGAAATGAGGAAGAAGTCGGCTCAGGAGGAGCTGAAGACGACGGGGGAGGGGCTTGAGTGGGGTGTGCTCTTCGGGTTCGGACCGGGGCTCACCGTCGAAACCGTGGTGCTCCGTAGTGTGGCTAATTAGAATTTATCTCTGTGGGTTGTTTTATTTCGTTTGTTTGAATATAAGTCAATTGAGAAGGAAGCTTGTGCTCGTGTTTGTCATTTCCCTTCAGTGCAAAGATATTGCAATTTGTATCACCTTTATTATTCATATAAAATAAAGTTTTTTACTATTCCTTTGAGATTATTACCAAGAAATAAGAATCCCTTGTACAGTTGTACTTGGGTAAATTTGGAAAGTGTGGTGATCCCATCAAGTATATTTATCTCAAGTATACATGATCAAATATACGTGTTTCATGGGAACATTGATCAGACAAAGAAAAAAACAGAGAGAGAATATGTGTAGTTTAGGCTTTAATATTTTTATGAAAATGGTCGTTTACCCAATTTCATAGTAATTCATTTTTACCAAAATGTTTTTATGTTGTACGATCAAGTTCGCTATTTGCTTGTTTACCCTTCCTACAAACTTAGGTACATTCAATTCATGAGCAAGGTAAATTTATCAAATTATATTGGTACAACAACCATTCATCAGATACCAATTTTGCATGCATATGTTATTGGGAAAATAGAGTATAAAAAAAATAAAGAAAACCAGAATTTTGGGATTTTGAGGTGCGAAAAGATCGCTTGTCTCCACTCGTAGACGAGTTTGTTGACAGGTTACCGACAAAATAGTCTCCAGGATACAACAAAGCCATCGTGAGAATTTGCATACAACAATCTTGATAATTCTCCTATAAAACAATGTGTATTTTCCAACTTAATAATTTGAGAAAACTAAAATACTCCATAATTTGTTGGAAAACTCTAGTTGAATTCTAAATTCTAAAAAACACAAAGTTAAATTCTCAAAAACTTGAGTTATTTGGTCTAAATGTCTATCATATTTATAGAAAATGAAGGGATTCTTACATGTCTCTCCATAAAGGACAGGATTAAAAGGTTAAATTTTAAATTTGGGAATTCCATTCCCGTCCATTTTCAAATTGAAGACTTAGTCTAAAAAAATGTTTTTTTTCAAACCCAATCTAGACTACAAATCAAGAGGGATGAAGTGTCATTTAGACCAATGTGGCAGTCCACATGACTCAAATGTGATCCTCGGCCTATGCAACATTTTCCCATATATATATGAGTGACGTTCAGAGGCCTTAACAAAAGTCAAATATTTTTTCAATGTTTGGGTTAGAAGTTTTGGAATGGGTTGATTTTTTATGAGGATGATCTCTATGATGAGGAGATCATTCTCACCAAAAATCGGCCCATTCCGAAACTCCTAACCCATCAAAATTGGTTTACAAAAATTGGACGCAATTCTTCAACTTGTAAACTAGGGTTAGAAGTTTCGGAATGAACTGATTTTTGGTGATGATGATCTCTTCACCATATAGATCATCCTCACTAAAAATCATTCCATTCCAAAACTTCTAACCCCTATTTTGAAAAAGGTTTGGCACAATGTTTGGCTTTCTTTAGGCTTCTGAAAGCTTCCCTATATATATATATATGGGTCGGATTTACCTGCCAAATTCCCAACCAAAGTCTCAGACAAATAGATAGATTCGTTGAATATACGAAGATCGACGACGCACGATGAGAGAGATTGAAATAGCCCACATGTGTTTTTTTTTCACTTAAAAGTTTTCAAATATTACAAACACCTTCCAGATATCCCGCTAACCCAATTAAAAAAAAATAAAATTTCTCTCTTCTCCTCTCTTTCTCTTCTGTAACAGAAACCCAAATCCTTTCTGTCTCCACTCTGTAAGGGATACTACATGCATCGCAGACCGAGTCGAAGATTCTCAATCTACATAATATAGGTTAGTATTAAAAAAAAATAATAATAAATTAATTGATAAAGAGAGGTACAAAAACTGCAATCACTTTCGCAATTCCAGACTCCTAGATCTTCACCTCAAATATCTTAAATTTTAATGCACCGAATAATTATGGGTGTACTCTATAATTAAAATATTTAAAGAAAAGTAAGAGATTATAGAGAATGGGTTATTATTGCTTGAGTTGTGTTTTTCGAATAAGTAAGTTCCCTATTTATACTAGTTCGAAATTGAGAATTAATTCTCTTTTTATATATAAATACTTCAGAAGTAAATATTATTTAATAAACAAAACCTTTTACATGCATGCACATGAAAAATGTGATTTCATTAAACGGAGAGTCAGTTTTATGCTTGCATGCTATAATTCGAATACAATTTGATTAATAAAGGATTTGCATGGATGCATGAATAAGGTTTTTATATTTATAATAAAGATTACAACCAATCATATTTAATAAGAAACTTCATTTGTATTTACATACACAAGTTAATTTAATAACTTTTAAATTTATTTTATTTAATGAATAAGTTTCTTTAATAAATTTTTATCCATTAGCAATGAGATTTTACATTTACTTTTAGAAATTTGTCTCGTACAAATGCATGCATTTGGTGTTTAATTTTTATTTTATTTTATAGAATAACTCGAATTGTTACTAAATACACCCAAGTGTTACTTTCAATCAGAGACATGCAAGTGATCTTTCATATATCCTATTATTATAATATATATATATATATATATATATATATATATATATACTTATTTCATAATTTATAACCTTAACTAACTATCAAGGCTATATTAAATAACTCCATCTCTAGGGTGAAATTTCTATGGGTTGAGGGTATGTACCTATACCCAGTGGTAGCACGCAAATACCATCGCGTCATTATACTCTATCTCATAATCGATACATAATGTATTGAAAAATTAATTCAACTCACACATGTAATCACATCATGATCCTTCCACACCACTCAAGTATCTTATTAGATCATCCAGATTGTCTAGATCATCAAGAGTTTTCCCACCATCTTAACCATTTAATATATAATAGACGACATAAAAATATTTTAAAATATAATATAACATATATAATATTTTAAAAATCATTTGATCAAAATCTCGTTGGCCAGTATATTTATTTATTCATCCAAATATTAAAATGATTCAAGTTGTGAGAAGTCATGGAAATAACCATCCTGTGGAATCATATATTGATATCATCATGATGTTCTCATGAGATCAATTAGATCCCTAAAACGTTTAGTATATTGGTCAATGAAGACCTAAAGCTTTTGACAAATCAAATGATCATAATTAAAGCTTATAGAATTTCATATAATTCTCACGTCAAAGAATTAGTGTGAATACATACAAAAAAATCTTCAAGAACTTCATCAATGAGGTCAAAATTATGCGACCAATCACATATCTAGCTGGAGAAAATGGAAATGATCTTCTGCATGATTTTCCAATATGTACTAAAACATATTCTTATGCCAATGGGACTACCCAGTCTCGATGGAAAAACTTGAATCCATAGAAAGGGTCATCGTGCATGTGAGAGCCATAAAAAATGAGTTGTCCCAAAACTCATTTCATAGCTCTGGTCAAAATTTAAGGTTTATAAAGATCTGGGATTTTTGAATTTCCTCCATAGATCTATTATGGTCTAAATCACCTACAATGTTGCCTCGGGAAAAAACATCCATATCTAATGAATGTTAAAACTAGTTACCCATAATACATAATGATCACATAATCATATTACTTTTATTATAAATTTTGGGTTATATCAAATATGATCAAGCCTTGCTTAGTTCATAGATTAAAAATAAAATAATCTCAAAATACAATTGACGTTTCCATCCCTTGTGACGTTTCCATCTCTGCCATGATTTAAGGCGTACAAGAAAAGAAGGTCCTCCTAATGAATCCATCATCAGCAGTGGCATCTCTCTTAGACTTGTTTCAATTATTAAGGGGAAAAAAATTACTTTATGTCTCATATTTGAATCTAGAAAAACATTTTTTTTTAATTTCTTAGAGATTTAACTTCGAAACCTTATGAAGTTCTTTATTTTATTTATTTTTAATAAAATATATCATCAATGAACTCAAAAAAACAATTAAACCGAATCAACAAACCATGTAAGAGTTGTGAGTTGTTATACATTAGAGTTCTATGTACAATTATTAAAAGAGTGAGAGTGGGGTTCATGTTCGCCTGGACCTTCTTAATCGTCTAATATGAAGACGAGTGATGGTGAAGATGGGTGAGATGAAGGAAATCATAGGAGACGGTTAGGGATATGTGAATACGAGTTTTGTTCGATTTTGGGTTTGGGTATACGTAGGGAGGTAGCTGAAATTTCGCAAAAGTTCTTAAGTGAACTATATTTTTTTTAGATCTTTGTTGTTGGATCTTTGTATATCCGACGGTTCTAACTATTTGTCTGAGACTTTGGCTAAGAATTGGGTTATATATATATATATATATATATAATCATTTTCATTAATATTTAAAAATATGACTCATTCAATAAAATTTAGCAAAATACATAACTATATGTTTTGATAATTCCATCTAAGAATATTGTGATGCTAAAATGTAAAAGGTGCTAATAATTAATCCCTGGAGTTCCGTGCATCATAATCAACAATAGAAATAAAGAGTTTACATTGCCACACCGAAACTTTTTTTTATTTTATTGTAACAAATCAAATAATGAAATTATCAAGGAAAATGTTGAACTGATTTCATTCAACACTCCACTGATGTGGTAGTGTGTAGACAACCCTAGATTTCTTTCCTTGTATCTTGAGGAAAGAAATCTATGGTTCTCTGTGCACAATCACATTGCTACATCAATGTAATGTTGAAGGCAGTATTAAAGGAAGTCAATGTAGCACAACTCAATTATCAAGGGTGTTTCGATTAGAAGGTAACCATTATAATTTTCCAATGACCACATCTCTATTTCCTTTCTTCTTCTATTTTGAAATTCTTTGATTTTGGATTTTACTAAGATGATAAAAGTTTTTCAAGTTCTAAAAAAGGCCAGTTATGAGATTGTGCTTCTTTTTTTTTTTTTTTTCTTTATTATTATTCAAAATCCTTGTCATGTGTCCATATCCTTACTTCTTGTGTTATCATATAGTTTCATTAATGTTTTATAATAAAAAATTTAAATAAAAAAAAAAATTGTTTGGCAATATAAGTAATCTAAAAATATGAGGAGCAATATAAGCACTCTAAAATAGAGAAACCCCTTTTGTTTTGATTCTAGATGGTGAGATTAACACTTTACTTAAAGAAGACTAGGTTTTGGATATACTGGAACTGAAGAGCATAATTCATATAGTCGACCTCAAATCTTTGGGATAAGCAGGGGTGGAAGTAGTAAAGAGCTGGTGGGGGCAATTGCCCCCATAGAACTTTGAGACACCCCTATATTTTCAACTAATTACATGCTCCATTTGTCCCCACTCCCTCATCTCTCTCCCCATTTGCCCCCACACCCTCATCTCCCTCCAATTTTTGTCCCACAGCCTCACCTCCCTCCATTCAAGTTCTTCAACTATACAACTAATCATAATTTGCCCCCACTACAAGAAAATCCTGACTCCACCCTAGGGATAAGGGTTCAATGTTGTTTTTGTACAATATTATGTAACTCGTTATTTATCTACATGCAATTGATCGTTTTTATTTTAAAAACATGACGATAGTTATGTTATTTAAGTCAAAATACAAATTGTGAATAAAAATTTTAGTTGAAAAAAAAAATCTCTAATTAATTTAACTCAATAGTAGTGTGATGAATCGAAATGCTAAATAAGCTAAAAAAAGATTTTGG
This sequence comes from Akebia trifoliata, assembly GCF_017979445.1. Taxonomy (NCBI): domain Eukaryota; kingdom Viridiplantae; phylum Streptophyta; class Magnoliopsida; order Ranunculales; family Lardizabalaceae; genus Akebia; species Akebia trifoliata. The sequence goes on along the minus strand of NC_141382.1, from coordinate 37,273,230 downwards.
TCAGGCGAAAAACAGTTATATTATACAAAAAGTGATTCCAAGATGGAAGAAATTGACATTAAAAGATGATCAACTTTTGTATCAAAGTAAAATTCAAAACTTTATTAAAAAATTCGGATGCACTAATTACAATAGCCCTACACACCCTATGAATCTTTAGCTTCTAATATAAACATTAATAGACCTACAAAGACCAGTTTAATGGTCTTCAAAGTGCACCTTTCTATGTCTTATTTTCTACAAGAAAACACCAAACCACTAACCACTTGTGGTCCCATCCATAACTAAAAGACTAAAACATAGTTTTCACCGCTTCCAACAAAGGAAGAAAAAATATAGGCATCTTTGACTTTGACTTGGACTTTCACTCCCCTAAGTAAGTAGGGGAAAGGTTGACTACAAAATTGTCACATCTCTTTCTAAGTTGCCTAAGACAAATCAAAGAGTGCTAATCCTGTCAGCTGTCCCTTTCTTTCGGGTGTATGCACAATAAAAATTTATATTCTAATGACAAATCCACGTCGTAAATAATACACGGTCGATACACGGTGACATCGCAAGGGTAGGATTTGTAGATCTTTTTCCTTGTGTTCCCAACCCTTGCCATGCCAGTCGTATATCAATTGCATATTATTTATGTGTTGATTTATCACGTCTTATCTATATAATAAAACACAATTGAATTACAACAGTTTTGTGCTTTTTTTAATTAGGGACAAATGTCTTTCAATTACAGTTCAGTGAGTGGACATATGTCCCATCTATCTAGATCACATTTTTTGTCTTTACTCTTTATTCATATAATTTTATTATATCTTTTTCATAACTCATTTTAATGTTTTTAATTTTATTTTTTAACTCTTAACCTCAAAAAAATGAATAATATTCCTTCAACTTTATTTTTTTCCTTTAACTCCTTTAACCCGTAGAGAGGATGCGTGTGCCATTAAAATGAGATTGAGGTGATTTTTTGTAAACCACATTTGATGGGATTAGAAGTTTCAGATTGAGTTGATTTTTTTATGAGGATTATCTTCTCACCATAGAGATCATCTTCACAAAAAATAGTCAAATACAAAATTTTTAAGTCATATAGGATAAATTTTATCTTCAACGTTGTCTCCCTAAGATTGTTTGCGAATGCTACTTATATATATAGGGAAATATTCAGAGGTCCTAAAGAAAACCAAACATTTTTCAAAACATGGGTTAGAATTTTTGGAATGGGCTGATTTTTTTTAGGATGATCTCTATGGTGAGGATATCATCCTCACGAAAAATCAGCACATTCTAAAACTTCTAACTTCATCAAAAGTGTTTTACAAATAATTGACGGTCCATGATTCTTCAACTTGTAAATTGAGTTTAGAAGTTTCAAAATGGTCTGATTTTTTGTGAGAATGATTTCCTCAACATAGAGATCATCCTCACAAAAATCAGCCAATTTCGAAACTTATAGGCCATGTATTGAAAAATGTTTAGCTTTTTTAGGACCTCCGAACGCTTCCCATATATAGGGCAGTGTTCGACTAACAATCTTAGGATGACAAAACATAGCAAAACTTTTGTGTTATGTGGGTTAGAAATTTTGGATTGAGCTGATTTTTGTGAGGATGGTCTCTATGGTGATGAGATCATCCTCACCAAAAATCAGCATAATTTGAAACTTCTAACCCTATCAAAATTATTTTAGAATTGTGAATTGTCGATTTTTTATTGAAAATTTGTGAACTACTTTGATGAACTTAGAAGTTTCAGATTGGACAGTCTAATCCGAAACTTTTAAGTCATAGAGGACAAATTTTGTCAACCAACGTTGTCATCCTAAGATCGTCAGTCGAACGCTCCCCCCCCCCCCCCCCCCCCACACACACACATGAGGGTTCCGAATCTTTAAGGCAATTAACTTCTTAGAGCATCATATCTTATTGCAATACCCCCACAAATCACACATACCAAGTAAATAGGGATAAATCCTTATTATGGCCAATGAGGGGGTTTGAACTCAAGACCTCTCCCTTTTGAATAGATGCCTTCGCATTGCACCCGACTCTTGTTGGTTTATAAGATAATATTTTTTCTTACTATGCAATGCATTACTAGAAAATTCGCTACAAAATACAATAAAACCTTACTACACATTGTCTTTACAATCTAAATAAACTTTCCCTACCACAAAAGATTCATAAATAGTTAGATGAGCACAATTGTTGAAATGGATACATATAAACACAATGGTGTGAACTTCTAATGCTTAGAAATTTAGAATTTCAATGTGTCTCTATGATGTGTTAAACCCGTCCCAAGTCTCACTATTATAAAAGGAATTAGCTTAGCTGACATAGTCTATGGGTGATAATATCATGGACATGAGTTCAATTTCCACCATCATAGAGATACTGATCTCACTGATCTCATTAAAATCTAGTTTATCAATTAAAAATAAAAAACCCTACTATCTTATATTTCAATGTACCTTTGGATGTAAGCAATTTGTGGAATTTGTATTCGAGGGTCTTGGCTATTTTTTATCGAAGGTGTCAACATCCAATAATTGCAATGAAGGCTTCAAATTTGTGTCTCTACTACTTTTCTTCCATCTTTAGGACCTCATACTTTCCTCGTCTAAATAAGAATCATAAGAGATTGTTTTTTCATGGTTTGGGTTTATGAGGGCCACCTGTTTCACCGAGCTTGAGAAAAGATATACTTATATATAGTCTGGGTGATTGCATATCCTCCATGTTTACTAGGTAGGCAGTCATTCCAACTTCAGAGGCAAGTGAGCCGGGTCAAGAAGCCACTTGAGTTAGCCTAAGGGTTAATATCCTCTCAGGACCGTCGGGTTGGGTTTCAAATGATCATGATCACGCATTTTTTTTTTTTGAGTCAAAGGAACCTAACCATGCACACATAGAGTTGGGATCTGGTGAATCATGAAAATTGATTCAAGAAAAAATATCAAATCATTATTATTAAATACAAATTCCAATGGTTGCAATAAAACACATATCTTAAGGATACATCATCTATCCTTAAAATAAAATTGGTCATCGGATTTTGTGTTATGAAATCTCGATAGTGCCATCGATCATAATGTATGATAGAGATACATGATGCATCTCTAAGCAACATGTTCTATTCCAACCATTGAGTTCAAGGGCGGATTTAGAGTGGAGGCACTTGCCCCCACAAGAATTTTCAAAGTCTATGAATTAGTGGGCTATTGCAATAGATTTTAGTGGTGGATAAAAACTCTGTCACTATTGCCCCCACAATTTTTCTTTTCAATCATAATTGTCCCCACAATTTTTTTTTTTTTTCACTCTTGATTGTCCCCACACAAAAATTTCTACACTCTTAGTTATCCTCACAAAAAAATTTCTACTTTTGGTTGCACCCACATGGGCAAAATCCTGGCTCCACCCATGATTGGATTGTGTTGTAATGATCACAATTTTGTATTCTTTCATGAATCACATGATCTTGACCTTTAAAACATGTAATCTAATAGTTAAGTTTTTTTTTTTTCATTAATAAACATGGTAACTACAGTCCAAACATGGGGTGCGTATTACACACCCATGATCACTTTAGTATGAAACAGAGTTAAAAAAGGAATGATCTATTTCCCTTTTTAGATAAGATTCTTTCGATATTTTCCATTTTGCCTCCCATTCAAGTAGTACAATAGAAAGACCTACCTCCCTACTTAATTAGCAAATTAAGTACGCATCCTTGGATTTAAAATATTAGAATTGCCTCTCTTGACCAATTCACTTTGAAAATTCCAAGCATTATTAAACCACGGTTTTATAAAGACATACTTAAAGTCTAAACTTTCCATTTCAAAACCAAATTGACTCAAACCAACCCAAGATCGAGTCAAAATAAAATAAAAATCAAGTTAAAATATAATATGATCGATTAAGAGTAAAAGACAGATACAAAATATCAATTGCCTTCGTTTTAAATTTCTAACGTAAACCCTTTACTTTTCTCTTCCAATCAATCTTTAGAAGAAAAATTGTCCCCCAAAATCTATAATCTTCAAGGTTTTGACCTTTGGCATATTTAATTTCATCTACAAATTTTTTGTAAAAATAAAATAAAATAAAAATTTTAATTTTTTTTTATAAAATTTATCTTTATTTTGAGATTTTAAAGGTTGAGGGAGATAGAATCTTAAAGTTGAATATAAAAAATAAAAAATTTACTTTAACATGACTAATTTTAGAGAAAAAATCAAGCTGTTATCTGTAGATGTTGAAGATGAGGACATTTTGATCATCTTATTTTTTGTTCACAGAAAAATCTATGTGTTTGAAAATATAGGGGTGTCTTTAATATTAACCAAATATGGAGGGGCATGTCTACATCACCCAAGAATTAATTGATATAAAAAAATTATTTTTTTAAATATTTTTTTCACCCTAAAGATTGAAAAAAATATATATAGAAAATCTATTTTTCCCTCATTATTTATGACAAAAATCTTGAACATTAATTTTCAAAATCAATTATTAAAAGAAACATGTATAAATATGGCAAATTAATGAGGGAGTTAAATAATAATAAAAATTCAACTCTTTCTCAATCTCTTCCTTGGAATAATTAATTAATCTTTTTCAGTCAAAATCAGAGCCATTTCAACTTTGCAGTTTGCATCTCTTTGGAAGGTTTAAACTTTAAAGATTGAGAAAGTGAGGTAAGTCTCTCTCTCTCTCTCTCTCTCTCTCTTTGTTGAAGTTGTACATATCTCTTTCTTTCTTTCATTAAAATAATATTCTGTTATTTATCCTTTGAGGATTACATGATTCATGGTGGGTTTTTAATTTTTTTAGCTTTGGGTTTGGTTTGAACTTTGAATGGTGGGGTTTTGTTTCTTTATAGTATTAATTCCTTTCTTGATTCTGCATCTTTTCATTTCTTTTATTCTTTTCTCACCCACAAGCATGTTCTTGGGTTTTGTCTGGTCTGTGAGTTGGATCACAAGCATCTCTTTGTTTTTTAATTCTCAGATGAAAGAGATACAGTTGTGGGGTTCTAAAGCTTGACCTTTTTGGATTTGTTTGAAGAAGAAGAAGAAGGTGAGATTTCAGGGCCTCTGTGTTCTTGTTTCAGGACCGATCCTGACTCGTTTCTGGATCGGCTCCAGTGTCTGTACTATTGGGTTCCTCTTATTTTCTGTCTTTTAAGGATATTTTGAGAACTGGGTCTGATTCATTTGTGTGAAAGGTTGTGTGGGATTTATCATTTCTGTCAATAATTTTGAGATTTGGGCTTGAGTTTATTTACTAAAATTGAGCGTTTTATTGCATAATTCCAATCTGGGTATTATCTTATTGGGTAAAATTTCACACTATTGGTGTCTTTTTCGGTGTTGATTTGACTTTGGTTTGAGTATATACATCATAGAAATTGGTTTGGAAGGAGTTTTTTGTGGGGACTTTCTTGTGAATTGGGTTTGATTTTGTGGATCTCTTTGGATCGATTGCAATGGCCGGTAGTATCGATGTTTCGAAATATGCTCACAGTTGTGTGCACAAAGCTGTAGCCACAAAGGATTATGCCAATCTAAAAAGGATATTGGCGGGTCTCCCGCGATTCTGCAACCCATCTGATATTCGTACCGAGGCGATTTCGATCGCAGAGGAAGAAAAAGCCGATGCCATCTCTGCCATGATTGACCGTCGCGACGTTCCTAATAGGGAAACACCTCTCCACCTTGCTGTCAGACTCGGTGACCAAATTTCAACCGAGATGCTAATGGTTGCCGGGGCAGACTGGAGCTTACAAAATGAACAAGGTTGGAGTGCACTACAAGAAGCAATCTGTAATAGAGAAGAAGCCATTGCTATGATAATAGTTCGGCATTACCAACCTTTGGCTTGGGCTAAATGGTGCAGAAGACTACCTCGTCTGATCGGGACTATTCGAAGGATGAGGGATTTCTATATGGAGATCACATTTCACTTTGAGAGTTCTGTAATTCCTTTTATATCACGGATTGCGCCTTCTGACACGTACAAGATTTGGAAGAGGGGATCGAATTTGAGGGCAGATATGACTTTGGCTGGTTTTGACGGTTTCAGGATTCAACGTTCGGATCAGAGTATTTTGTTCCTTGGGGACGGGTCGGAGGATGGGAGGGTCCCAGCTGGTTCTCTATGCATGATCTCACACAAAGATAAGGAGGTGATGAATGCATTGGATGGTGCCGGGTCACCAGCCACTGATTCAGAGGTTCAACAAGAAGTCGCGACAATGTCTCAGACTAATATTTTCAGGCCCGGGATTGATGTGACACAAGCAGTGCTCTTTCCACAATTAACATGGAGAAGGCAAGAGAAGACCGAGATGGTTGGTCCGTGGAAGGCTAAGGTGTATGATATGCAAAATGTGGTGGTGAGTGTCAAGTCGAGGCGGGTTCCTGGAGCTATGACGGACGATGAATTCTTCTCATCTTGCAATGAGAATGACACGGAGAGTGAGGGGTACGATGACCTTTTGACTGAGGATGAAAAGAAGCAATTAGAGGTTGCTTTTAAAATGGATTCCTCGGATTTGACGGCTGAGGATGGTGTTTCCGATGGGCTTATTGCTCATCGACATAGTTGTTATGAGCAAAGAGATATGCCTATCGAAGACATGCATAGTTGTAACAATGGCGAGGCTAAGCAGGAGAGGAAAGGTTGGTTTGGTGGTTGGAGAAAGCGGGATTCCAAACTTGATGGGCAAAAGAAGATGGCACCACCTAGAAGTTCACTATGTGTGGATGAGAAGGTTAGTGATCTTCTTGGGGATTCTCCATCTAGGTTTCAAAGCCAACCTGGAAGGCACTCTGTAGAGGTTGCCGTGAGAGGAGATGAACTTCGTAGAGTAAGGGATTCGAAAAAGGCTTCTTCTTCAAGTTCTGAGAGCGGACATCGACGCAAGGAAGGTAAACGTGAGAGTGAGTACAAGAAAGGATTGAGACCTATTCTCTGGCTTTCTCCCAACTTTCCGCTTCGAACTGAAGAGCTACTACCTTTGCTTGACATTCTCGCTAACAAGGTCAAGGCAATCCGCCGTCTAAGAGAACTACTTACAACAAAGCTTCCACCCGGAACTTTTCCGGTCAAGGTGTGTGACATTCGATTGACACTAGTTGAAATCATGACATAGTTCTTTCAGTAGTGCTTTTCTTATGCTGCTTGCAAAATTTACTTATATCGTTAATATGGATGAATTCTTTTACTAGAAATAGTTTCATCCTTTTTTAATTACTGCATGCCAACCATTTTTCTTTCTTTTATATAACGTACTCTTTTTCCAGAATTTGTAGGTACAACTTAGATCTTCCTTTTGCATTTGTTTTTTACAATTTAGATCCTTCAGTAGGCTTTGATGATGATAATGATGATTACAGAAGCATTTACAGAACCTGTTGATGAATTTCTTTCTTTCTTTGGTTGAATGTTAACTAAGGCTTTGTTCTTTCAAATAATGAACAATGGTGACTTGCTTCGAATGTTGGAGAGACATTAGGATGCATGTGGCTTGGCCTGTGATTGATTTTACGATGGTCACTTCAATGGGTCAGCCGGATTCATTTTTATGCTTTGTTGTTGCTTTAGGCTACTATATGAGGAGTAAAGTATTTATAATCAACATTATTTTGGATGGAAGAGGCCAGCTTGCTAAGTCATTAAGGTTGGAATGACTTGATGCTACTGTGTGGGATCTGGAAACTGTCATAACTTGCTTATTTGTTATCCAATTAATCTCCCTTGCTCCCAACCAAAAGCAAACATTGTTTTGGATATTTCTTACTCCGACCATTAATTTTTTTTAGCTTAGATTATGATTAATGAGGTTTGTACAGTGGGTGTATAGTTTTGAATTGTTGACTAGTTCCCAAGGTATTCTTATTTTGTTTTGGCCTAACATTTTTAAATCCCTCCATACTTTTTTGATCTCCATATGACCATCCCGTGGCGATCTTTAAGCATTTTTTGTCTCACTCCTAGAACGGGATATTTCTGGTTCTCATTATTCAGGGTTTCTGTAGTCTAGTTATGGTGTAAACTGGAAATTGATCACATGCAAAAGATTTATTTAGTGAAAAAGTGCTTCTTTAGGGGGAAAAAAGGAGTGCTTTTTAACAAGCAACAGTTCTATGTTGTAATCGTATTCAACTTTCTAACTCTAACTCAACTTTTTCCTTGTAGCAATGTGACATAAAACATAAAGATTATTTATTTTTATTTTTTTCACCCATAAGGACTGCTTTGGTCCCAGAACTTCTGTTTTTCTGGAATACGTAGCCAGTTCCCAGCCCAGAATCTGATACTTTCCTTGTTGCTTATTTTTTTGCATTTGGATTGAATTTTAATATTATATTTACCCTCTTATGGGATGTGATGAGGTTTAATGTGGATGTGAGATTATAGTTAAGAGTTGAAGTCAAGCTCCCATAGGTCTCAATGCCCCATACTTCACTTATGTCCCTATCCAGCCATGAGTACTACTTCTACTAATAATAATAGTATTATTATTATTTCTGTTATTAATTTGTGATAGATAAAGATACATTTTTTTTAAATGTATAGAAGATGTGAGGTCAAGGAAGAAAGTTCTTTCCCCATACATAGTTTTAATTTGTCCCATCATTAGCCAAAGAATCGTTGCATCATTATGTGTTAACAATGCATGATAGAAAATGATGGACCATTATTATTTGACTTGCACACTCTTTTGTTGTATGCCTAAGAAATTGTGTTAGTGAATCCCCTTACACTTCCAATGATATGAGAGGTTGTCTTTGAGTCTGAAGCCCTTGACGAGGTAACCTAACCTCCCCACCCCATTAAACCCACTTGTCAGATGGACTGGAAGACTCGAATAAGCTTTGAGCACATTCCCATTTTCACTGCTGAAATCTCTTCTTATGCTCCTCCATTCTTGGGTCCTCATATTTGCTTGTGTTGTTAAGGATGTGAACAGACTTAATGTTGATGGGGAGATAATAATTAAGAGTTGAAGTCAAATAGCTATAGGTCCTAATGTCATGATATGTATTTTCCATGTTAAGGTTCTGATCTTTCTCTTTTCAACTAAGGATTTGAAGAAGTCTTTTTTTTCTTTCTTTTCCCGTACCTTCTGTGGAGTAGAGAGGCATCCTAGTAACTACGAGGGAATTTTAGTGCTCCACGCCCATAAGAAGTGTCCTTTGTTTAGTACGTTCGAGTTTGGCTGAGAAAGAGGATGCCTTTGGAAGTCTTGATAAGCTGATCCATTGAATGAGGATAAGATATAAGGATAGTGACATTCTTAATTTTAGAGAGGGGTTTAGCTTACCAAATATGAAGGGAGGCCATCCATCCATAATTTTCTTTTCCAATTTGAGACCCTTGAGATAAACAAACTTAGTTGCAATTAAACTAAAACTTGTTTGCAATATATGTTTCCCTACCCTCGCTCCCAAGTCCCCTCCTATACCACTCCCACTTTGTTGAACTAAGTTTGTAGTAAGACTGCTTCAACAATAACAAGTGTGAAAAGGGAAATGGTGGACCCTCCTAATGCACCAAGTTTGAACTAGCCTTTTGGGGATTTATTTGTTAATATTAAGACAATGAGATGAGCTCTAATCATTGACTGCATGTATCCTTTTTTCTCAGATCGAACACAATTAACTCCTATTAATTGTGACCAACCACAAGCCTTGTCTAAATCTGTTTGTAGGAATATGGTCCTTTCAAGTCTTCCATTGGCGATAGTCGATGAGGTAGCTAGCAAGATGGATTTATGTTTAGGGAATCTCCATGTACTTTATAAAAGGTTGCTTATTATTTAAGTAAGACACTTGGCAAGTACCTTGTCGGTGACGTTGAATTTTTTTTTTACTAGACGGACTTGGTCGTAGTGGCACCCTTGAACTTTCAAATCAAGGTTATTAATGTGGGATTGATTAATGTAGGAGTTATTTTTATGACTAGGCTGGGATTGAACCATGTCCTAGTTAAATTGACTCCGAAAGGATAGGGATACGTGAGTTTGAAACTGGACATGGATAGATATGGAACCTTATGACATTGAGTGGGACACATTACCGTTATGCTGCAGATTTCTCATTTAGTTACCACATTTAGGTATTTTCTCCCCTACCTTGAGGACTCGATGGCTTGTCATAATAAAAAGGTTCGATAAGAGGAGTCAAAATACTTATCATGAACATGAGCCTTGTATTTACCTTTTGAAAAAAAAAAGCATGCTGGATATGGATATGACGATGTGCTTCATTGCTCATACATTTTTATTTCATCATCATCAAACCTTATTCCAAAATTTGAGGTCAGTTGTATGTATGTATCTCATCCCTCCATTTAATTCTGGGGTGTTCATATCCACTCTCAATCTCAACCATTTTTATGTACTTTTCTGATTGTGTCTAAGAGAAAGAAAGGGGAAAAAGCCCCCGAATTGTGCAACCTCATTGGATGTCATTATACAGCTAAGTTAATTACTCTTTTAAAGGGAAACTGTGAACATCATATTAACAATTGGTTGTTACTCTATAGTTTAAGGGATTTTCATCAATCACTTTTATATTATATTAGGTATAAACGTTGTTATCAGAATCATCAAAGCCTTATCTGAAAAAAGTCCCAACTGAATTAATCTTCTTCTTTCTTTCAATTCTATCTAAACCTATGTTTTGAAAACTTCCCATGTCAGATACCGTGTAATGCACATGTGTAAATCACATGATTATTTCAAAGAGATCTAGTATAACTTAAACCTTATACTGTAATACATGTATGCAAGTCTCTTTTTTCGGACTTCTGAAAGACGTTTGTGTTAGACACCAACACATGTTCATGTCCTTTTTTCATAGGGATCGACTAACTTTTTCAAGAACTGGTTCATGGATGCTGCATTCTTGAGAGTTCATTGATTGAAGCAGGTCCATGTGTAAGGTTCCCTTACATGAAAAGCGTTTACCTCTTCTTAATCATGCAGTTTTATACTTCTATTGTTGCGAGGGTCAAGGGGACTTCATGAAGTTTGGCATGGAGGAAGTTGGATATATACTTTGTATCATCGTTAATGACTACATCATCCTAAACGTCTTCCCCAAGAGAGAGAGAGAGCAAGGGAGGGAGGGAGGGAGGGAGGAGGAGGGGGGGGGGGGGGGGGGGTCGATTTAGATTAGGGCGATAATGAATAGAAGGCATGTTTTAGTTAATTAACATTGGACAGTTGATGAAGCCAATTTTTGGCTTTCGTTGATAGAAGGATTGTGGTTGCCATGCAGTGGGTTTAAAAATATGTGGTATTTGTGTGATTTTTTTACTTCTAATATCAAGCTCAAAGTGGGATCATGCAAACACTTGCTGTTTTTTAGGCATTGGAATTTATTTCACCATCAGATCCCCAAATTTTGGGATAAGGCTTTGATGATGATGATTTCACCAACAGATCCAATGACCTTGAAGACATGACATTTTTATTATCAGAGCCATCACTTTATTTAGTTTCAAGCGATGCATTAAATTTCAATTTTGATGTCTATTTCGGTTAGCTTGGAAATGGAAATATTTCGATAAATGTTGAAGTTAATACAATTTTCATGAAAAGGGATGAAAATGTTGTGGAAATGACAGAAATATTGAGGAAATTTTCATTAAAAATGTAGTAAATGATAAAAGAAATATTAAATGTTTAGAACACATTTATAAGTTATCAAAGAATAATAAACAACCAAATAGAGTGTGCAAATAAAGATCAACAATGTCCCGCTATGTGTTTGGAGGAAGTATTTGAGAACTCAACAATGAAAAACAACTATATTTACATGCATATGAGGACAATAATGCTACAATAACCATACACACCTTAATATGCAAAATACTTATTTAAGTACTAATTCATTAATTATTATTATCATCATCATCATTATTATTATTATTATTATTAGAGAACTACTATTGGCACCCCAACTTTTATTTATCACAACCCAATTAAAGATTAAAGCACACTCTTCAAACACTACAAAGGTTTGGCCCAACTTATAATCTCAACATTACAAAACATTCATTCAAACAATTTCAGTAGTTGTTTACAATTATGATTATAAAATCCTAAACTCAAAACAAAGAAATAGTTGTTTACAACTTATTTTCTTTATTTTTAACTGGGGTGTTATAAGTAAAAGTTGGGGTGCCAATAGCAGCTCTCTAGTTTTTTTGGATAGGTGAAATTTTTTATTAGGAGGACAAGGTGTCCTTAAAGAGAATACAAGAGAAACAGGCAGATGAAGCTAACCTCTATCCTACCTATAGAGGAAGTCCTTGAAGTAAAAACCTCTACACTCCCCAAACTGTTAACCCATTATTATATATATATATATATATAATATGTATGAATAAAATTTTCATATACTCAGCTAATTAGGCCATAAATTAATATATGTGAGTGCTTATATGCACATGTTGACAGGCTTAGTATACATCAAAATAAAATGATTTGGATGTCTAATTAATCATAATTCATTTCTATAAATGATTTGTGATTATTATATATTTATGTTATTTTCATAAATTAAGAATAATTTTTCCAACTAAAACATTTCTGTCTATTTTATTATTGTCAAAATATTTCCACCAAAATCATGCATTTCTATACCTAAGTCGAAAGTCATTGTTCACAGAAATATTTCACAAAATGAATGGTGATTTCCCCTGAAATATTTACAAAAAGAAACTGTCAATATTTTGTGTTGGGTCTTGTGGAAATGGAAACATTTCGGTATATTTCTTTAAAATCTATCGAAATTAATGTCATTGTTTCAGGTTAAGAGGAAACTTGCATGTTTATCTGGTTAAAACAACCTTGTATTATTGCGAGTACACCTATCTACTTCATCGTTCATTGTTTCAGTTTGCAGCCGTGTTCGCTTTTATTCCTAAAAGTTCTTGATATTTTTCCATGTATTTGCTGAGAAAATTATCCTTAATTAATTCCAGGTTGCCATTCCAGTGGTTCCTACCATCCGAGTTTTGGTTACTTTTACGAAATTCGAGGAATTACAGCCATTGGATGAGTTCTGCACACCTCCTTCAAGCCCTCTAACAGGCCGAGAGAGCCCAGCAGTGATGCAGCCTTCGGGTTCGTCGTGGCTTCAATGGATAAAAGCTCCCTACCAACGTCAGAACTCTTCCATATCAGCTGGCCCCAGCAGTCGGGTTGAAGATATTCAAGACCCATTTGCAATACCATCTGATTATACTTGGATCACCGTCGAAGCAAAGAAAAAGAAGATGCAGGAGAAGAAGGGCAAATCAAAGAAGGGAAGAGGTCGAAATCAATGAAGTTTGTGGCTAAAGAGGATTTTGTCTGCTATGGTGTGTCCCCTCAAAGCAGTAGGGGGGCTGTGCTCAGCATATAGAAGTGAAGTTTCGATCCCTTTACAAAGGTAAAATCCAGGAAAACAATGTTGTAATTGTTGAAAATTGTTTGTAACCAACATGAAGTCTGTTTGGATTCTTGGGTACGTTTTTGGTGAATGTTTGCACCAAATATAGCTCTTCCATTGATGATGCTTGCCATATTTTTTTTTTTCTCGTGTTTTAAAGTGTTGCCTCGTCGTTACCAATGCATTGGGGGTGACGATTGTTTTTGGTGTATGTATTGATTGTTCGTTTCAGTTTCATAATTCCTCTGTTTATCTCATTGGGGGTGGTCGGGGGTGACGACTGTAGAAAATAATGTACTTTTGAAGTAAAAAAGAAAAGAGAGAATCTATGTAATTTTTTTCTTTTTGAAACTGAGGTGTCCCGGCCTCTTAGAGCACCTGACTAATCCTCGGGATGTCTTAGATAATTTCCTCGAGGGTGGCCCCTAAGGGGGTGATTCTAACTCAAGACCTCTTTAACTTCTTGAGGCATGGGGGTTGGGAAACCATGTATTACTTGCAGCAACTGTTGCAATACTGTTCAAGTCATAAGGTATGGGGCAATGGATGAGTGAAAAATCATGATTGTATTATTGAAGGCTCATCTCCTTTTAAATCAAAGCAGAAACCATAGTAATCAATTTTGGATTTGGCAACTATTTGGTGTCAGTTTTTCAGGAAAATTAGCCAATTTTATATTAGTCGCCAAGTTTAATAGGCAATTTATTCGGCAGATCCCCTTTTCATCTGATTTGGACCTGTTCCATGCTCTAATCACTAAGGTTGTGACCATGGAAATTTAGTTGTCCAATTATTTCTCCTCATGGAACGATTTTGATCACCAATTCATTATACTGAAGTAAATCTCAAGTATATGGTAAGAGAAAATTAATAGAAGAATGCTACAGGGGATCGGTTCTTAAGAAAATTAGAATCGTAACCATTATATTTTTTTCTGGGTTCCGGTTCTTTTCGGTATCGAATCCAGTTCTAAAATAAGTGAAACCAGAACTGCCAAGGATCACAGGTATCAGTCAATTCCAGCTCCTAAGAATCAAATGAGAGGAAAAAAAAAAACAAAAATTATTATTATTATATGTATGCAGGGAGGCATTCGGCGCCTCACTCTTTAACAAATGTTTTAGCAATCGTTTTGCAATCGTTGGATATGAAGAGATCGGACAGACGAGATTAAAAACAACAGCCAATCTGCGTTAAATTATAAACGATATGTTTATTTACAACACCGTCCCTCAATAACATATTATTTAGTGCTTCCTCCCTCTTCTCTTTAAACCCGATCGAACAAAATAACAGAAAGTTCTATCGATCCCTCTCTTTCTCACTGAAACCCCCTCTCTCACTTCTCTCATTCTCGTTCTCGCTCTCTAGCTGCAACTACCTCCCTCTCTCTCACTCTCTCGCCTGCAACACTTGCTGAAACCCTCTCTCTCACATGAACACGAACGGCTGCAACACTCTCTCGCTGCAACTCCATCTCCCTTGCACGAACGTCTGCAACACCCTCTCGACGAAGACAGGTACTCTCTCTACTATTTTTTCACTGAAACAAATATTGAAATCGCTAATCTTCTTAATCGATCTGATTACTAATGTTTGATTTTGATCTTCACTTGATAAACTAATTCTACGAATATATATATAGGGTCGTTCCTGCAACACACATTGCGACACATAGACAACGTGTTTGTCTTATATGGGAAAAAATGTTTGGAATGGGCTGATTTTTTGTGAGAATGATCTCTGTGATGAGGGGATCATCCTAACAAAAAATCATCACATTCCAAAACTTGTAACCCCATCAAAATTGATTTACAAAATTGGACGGTCTATATTTTTCAACAAAATTGGACAGTCTAGAAGTTTCATAATTAGCTGATTTTTGGCAAGGATGATCTCCTCACCACAGAGATCATCCTCACAAAAAATAGCCCATTCCAACATTTTGCCCATATAGACAAAACACGTTGTCTATATGTGTGTTGAAATGGTTGCCGTTTGATGACCCATATATATATATATATATCTTCAAATAAATAACATATCATCTACAAATAATCCACTGAATAATTATTTGTTCCACCAAAAAATATGATTTTAATGAAAATTAAAATTCGTCTTCTTTACAAGTAATAAAATCCCAAAATGTACGATAATCTGAGTACTGATAATTGGCAGAAACTCCTAAAATGGACTCTGAATTTGAGTTGGAATAGGAGTAATCATAAAGCACCCTACACAGAATTGTCAACATCCCTCACCACAAAGCAGACAGGGTAACATGATTGACCTTAGAACCACAGGCAACCTTGCCAGGTTGGGCTGCGTGGCCTATGTGGTTAGGTGCCGAGTGGCAGTCGGTAGGTTCAATAAGAGCCTCACATCATGGATGCAAGGAACCTGGTGTGATCAACATGACATATTGGGTCCATCTTTGTTGCTTGTACATAGTCATAACATCACGTGACATGGTACTGGCTCAAGACACTTGGATCATGTGACCCAAGGACATTGATTTGAGTGCACGAAGGCCTCGACATAGTTTTGCATTCGTGTGTGCCATTGAAGCCACCAAGGCAACATGCCAGGTAAGGCAATCCAAGGTTTGCATTAATTGGGCCACAACTAGTGCATGGTCCCTCAGCTGTTGAACCTAGGGACCATGTCGCATGGGCTTAGGCAGAGTTGAGAGAATCAAGGAAGAACCAAGATTGGTCATTGATCCAACTTTACAGATTTGCTGAAGCAAATGTGTAGACCCAAGGGCAATAGTGAGTATGTCCCATTGATACGAACTAAGACCATTCATTAGTACTAGTTTCTAGCTATCCATTCTGGCAATCAGTACTGCATTGTGAGACTGATCAAGGGAAAATGGTCATTCTTAATGGTAGCCTGCAAATCACCATAGATTAGCACAATATTGGGTGTAAGGTTTAAAACATACCTTAATCATATTAGCCCAACCATCTGACTCAGAGATTATGTACCAAGGTTGTAAGAAATCTGCGAAGGGTCCAGAAATTATATCAACAGATTTGATACTAACGATTGCATCAAGTGGCGTCCGGAGACTCCCGATCCTACATTTGCTTCGTGTCTCTTGTTCTACTAGAAAATTGAAACATGTCCCAAGAACACCAGCACAAATTAAGTAGAAGTAGAAACATAATTCCCAGTTCTGTACAAATTTTATGTTGGGGGTGGCAACAGTGAATTGAAACAAAACAACAGTCACTCAAATAAACAGACCAGACACTCTAAATTCCCTGTCTCCAAATGGTAATTTTGCAGCAATGCACTCCTCCCCAGAAAGTTTGCAACTTAATTTCTGAATCCTCGACTCTTTAGCAGACTTTGAAAAATCAATAGGGCAGCCTGGGGCAATTCTGCAAAGTACTAAAACATTCACGCGGAAATTACCACTTAAATAAATTTGAAGGAACCAAGAACATGAAACGTGATTGGTGACTCGTAAAGTGTAAATTACCAGATTTTTCATGATGTTTATCATGGCAGATCTTCGGACCGGGCCCGCGAAAACCGTCGGCGCCTCCTTGGTACTGGAGGAACATCTTCTTCGCCCATGCCACTCGGCAGATTCCAATCATCATCGTCGTCTTGCAAACCCAACAAATTCTCACCCCACAGATTACGGCGATCAGGGAATGTTCCAGAAGGGCGGCGATACCTTCTCCAAACCCTAGACAGGCCCCGTGGCTCAGAACCAGGAGAAAATGGTCTGATCATCTGATGCAGAATGAACGAAGACAACAATGGTCCACTGCCTTCACCTGAACTGTTTTCCCTATCACCAAAAATCCCATCACCATTTTCAATAACATAGTCCCCAAGCACAATGGCACCCGGCATGGCTGAACGGATAGCACTCACAGTGTCACCATAATCTTGTTGGTTCTCAAGTTGTCGCCAAGCGGATTGCCTCTTCGGGTCAACGACATTAGGTCGAGTTGTTGGGTGGTCCCTCCTGGCATGCCTGCACAGCTCCCCATAGTTACCAAAGAAAGAGCACGACTCCAAAGAACAGCTCCTCTGTTTCAGGTTAAGATATTGCCGTGCCTCTTCAACAACTGTCCAGCCTTTTACGGTTCCTCTGCACAAAGGACATTTCAAGTAAAAGCTTGAGTCCGATATATTCCCCCCAACACTTTCCGTGTATGGTTCAATAGCACCAGTTTCACTATTGTTTTCTCCTAATACTTCTCCAGTTGAGATTCCATTGTTATTTCCATCTAAACTGTTATGTTCATCAACTTCTACCAAGTCATTTCTCAGTCTACCATCCCCGTAAATAGTTTCGTTAGTGCCATGAAGATGCCTCTGACCAAGCCTTGAACTGTCTGGGTTTTCAGGGAAGGAAGCGCTGGGCTGCGAAGGGCTGTTGTTCTTAGGGTGCTTTTTAAACCTATCCAAGCAATTTGAATGCCTGTAATTTGTGTTACAAATGTAAGGCCTGCAACCCTTATCATATGAACAGCACAGGAGGAGAACGGAATGATGGGGATGGTCCATACAAATTGGACACAAAGCTTCGTCCCATTCCTTGTGCAGTAGACACGTATCTGTGTCAATGGATGTGCTCCCTTTGATATCTGTCATCTTTGGTGTACTGTATTTAGGTATTGCAATCACTAAATTCGTTAGAAACTATTGTTTTTTTTTTCTTTTGAAACAAGCATAGATTGATTAGAGAAGCTAAATCTGAAAACAATCAAGATGGGCTACATTTTTCATGGCAAAAGGAGTAGCTGTAGTAAAAATATAATGGACCAACAAAATTCGTTACAATGCTTGATGGGCATGCATATCAGCAGAACCAAAACTTAGTTATTCTCTATGTTAAGGTTTATGCCCAAGTCCACCACATATAACCTTGGACAGCTGTAAAGGCGAGGCTCATCTATAGACTATAGCACTCTTATACTTTTCTCCAATGACTAATGTTCTAGTAATGGTTGAATTTCATGTGTTCCATGACATTTCTAATCAATATAATGTTTGTAAGCACACAATGGGCCAAACTGAAAATTAGTTCACTAACCCAATTCAAAGATAGGAACATCAGACAATCTAGAACCTCTTCCACTCTTCCCCACGGACTTCATCATTATAAATAACAGAATGATAATTAAAATAACGGAACCAGAACCTTTGTAGTGAAAAGGAACTGAAAGCATCAATAACTTCCCTTAAGAGCAGGAATAAGTGTAAAATTTCACTAAACTCCACACCCTCTGTTTTTTACCGGACACATCACTCCTTATCTAGAATCCATATACCATCTAGCAAAACTCTAGGCTAAAGTTTTATTATGAGACATTGAGACTGATGAAACAATATCAAGACATATATAAGGCCCTGCTTGACACGCTCTGAATTAGCTAGCACTGATATTTTGGAAAGAAAAATTGCATGATTTCTTGAGGAAATTCGTTGAGGTGCAAAAATTTGTGGTGATTTGTAGCCGACAGAGGACAACCAAGTAACAGAAGATGATTAGAAGTTATGAAAACAATCTTGTCACTTTTTCTAAATCTCTTCATCTTTTACCAAGACACTCTCATCGTCCTTTAAGGTATCTAACATGATCCAAGTATTCAGTTTTCTTAACTTCTTCAACTTGTAGACATCTTTCTCTCTTTAGTCCTCAACCTGTTATATAAATCATCATATCCCCGTGTGTAGCTTGCTTCCCTCACTCACTCATATTTGGAAAGAAAATCTGATCCAAGAATTCGCAATGTTGTTTACAAAAGACAACAGTTTTTCTTTGGAATCCTCTATTCTCATTCATTTTAATGTAAACATATATGACTATTTGAGTGGTCAAACTCCACCTAGAATAACCTTATAGGATTTGCATACTAATTGTCCATTTCTCTTTAAGTAGAAAAAGTACATATGGCTTGCATTAGTTCCAGTCTTGAAAGTTACTAATGTCCATCCCGCATTTGAAATATGATCACAAGGTCATACACCATTGCAGATTCAAAGAGTGGATTTAATATCTATTTCTTTCTTTAAATCCAAGTCTTCAATGTACCCACTCATATCCTCTACTTTCCTTACTCGTATAAGCATTAAGTCTGTCCTATAAAGATATCATACTATCATGTATCCATCAAGAGGTCCTTGAATGAGTTCATCCATGTCTTCCAAAAATCGTGTCTACATATTTTCTCCAAATCAAAATTATGTCTTCATATTCCCAAAATTGAAATTCAGCCAGCTATCGTCTCAAGTATAGTTGTTTAACAATAATAAACTTGGGATAATATTTTGTAATTTTTCTTCCTACAAAGTTTGGATAAATGGATACGGCCAAGGACATATGATTCAAATGTAAGTCCTCACAGTCCATCAATATTAACAACTAGCAAGGCTTCTCATTTTTTCCTTGCCAAATTATCCCCGATTTGTCCCATAGTGTTTCATCCAGTCTGACTTCCCACAAAATTGAGAAGCCAAATGTGAGTCCGAGCAGCTTCAATTTCTGGCCACTTTTGGCTTAAGGTTTTTGCAGGAATTTGGAAGTCAAGTGGCCACCAAAGATGCTTTTGACTCTAGAAAATGCTTTTGATCAGCAAGAAACTAAAGTGGAACCCAAATGCTACAACAATTGCAACTCTTGTTTATAAAGATAGAAAACAAACAGAAGATGATCCAGCTAGCTATGGTCTTAGTAAAGTTGTTTCACAAACTTGGGCTAATATTTTGTAACTTGATTCTCTAGTGTTCCAAAAACATTATCAGATTTTTAGAAAATTGGATACAGGCATACAACCAAGGACATATGATTCAAATGCAAGTCCTCCTCACAGTCCATCAATATTAATTCCTAACAAGGTTTAAAATCCCATCTTGAGGCAATGTTTCATTAGGGGAAAAAATGAGATGGTATCCATTGAAACCGGAACGTTCTGCTAAAACATCTTGATAAGGAGTGAAACTTTGAACTACGGTTACCAAAAGTAAGAGGGAGAACGATGTATATAAATATTTTTTTACATGTAATAATAGAAAATTCGGCAGAAGATAGGAAAGAAACTTTGAAACATGGTTACCAAAAGTAAGAGGGAGAACGATGTACATAAATATTTTTTACATGTTATAATAGAAAATTAGGCAGAAGATAAGAAAGAAGCGTATCAGTCAATTACATATACAGTATTATCTAGGAAGTAATCTATGGGAAAAGAGATAGGGTTGACGAAAACAACATGGATACTCACCCAAAGAGGCAACTCTGAACTCTATTCCCAAAGCTTCGGAATTTTATGACACAATCAGATAATATATGTAAAAGCTGGCAATCTTGAGTTGTTTTGATGAAGAAAGTCTTTACAAATTCAAGCCTCAAATAATGCTTCAAAGGATGTAACAAACAATCAACCATCTACGAATCTTCAAGAATGATAAATTCTTGGGCTAAAGCATAACTGTTATGTTTCCACAAAGTCACCAATGAGTCCAAAAACCTGTACCATGGAAAAAAGGTGAAGTTCGTGTGCATTACATATTATCCCAACAAAGGAAAAAAAAAAACATAGAAAGATAGAAGCACTTGTAAACAGACCCAAGATATCACATGTAACTCTATTCTTTTTGTTTTTTTTTGGATAAATATAAATTTTCATTAAAAATGCAGGAGGATGAGAGGGCATCCAAAGAACAAACACCAATGCCAAAGAAAAAGCGAAAGGAAAGGAAGAAAAAAAACCACCCCTAGAAGAGGGCACCAACTACGAACAAAGCTCAACCCATCTATAAACAAAATGGCACAAAGATAGTCCAATTAAGAAATTTTCGGATTAATCATCGGATTAAAATCAGTAATCAAACCAAAAAATCCAAACCTAGATGAGCATTCATTCTTTTTTGGATGGGATAAGCTGGATTTGAACCCACTCCATCAAAGTTGCAATCAACGAACTGAGCTATGAGCTCAAGCCCTTAAAGACGAATTAGTCAATCATTCATCCTCCAATGCACATCCATAATCAAGAAAAGATAATAATATACAAGGATATCACTCCTAAAAGATACCTCCAGCACACATAATATCCAAATTCAAAAGCCTTTGGGCCTTCTAATAATATCCCAATGGATAAAGGCTTAACTTTTCGCACCAGTATTGCCTAGGTGCTTTTGGTGTATTGGTCAGGTTCGTATCACCATTTGACTCTTACCCAACATCTATTACATCCTGAACCCCTCGAATTATCACAAACCCATTAACTTTCATTCAGAATATTTCAATTATAAAACGAAATCAAAGACAAATACGCAGCAGAAAAATAAATAGAATCAACAATCACACAATTAATTGCCTAAGGAAACCCAACAACTTCAATTCCCTTTTGTGCGGCAAATTATAACAAAATAGCAGTTTATTTGAAAAATGTAGGGCTAGGTACAATCTATTTGAAAACCCTTATCATCCCTATTTAGGTTTTTCAGGTTTGTAACAAAAACAGTACTACTAGTTTGATACATCAAACAATGATACAAATAAGAAATTATCAAACGATAACCAAAAACCGAAATTATTAAAGGCCCATCAACTTCCATAAAAAATATATCAATCATAAGGCAAAACAAAGACAAATGCACAGAAGAAAATTACATAGAATCAACAAACAGACAATTTCCTAAGGAGGCCAACAATTCAATACCCTTTGCAGCATAAATTATAGCAAAATAGAAATTTCCTTCAACAATGTAGGGCCAGATACAACCCAAATCAATAACTGTTAGGATCCTTACTTAGTTTTTTCAGGTTCAAAACGAAAACCTAATTTGTTAAAAGCCAACCCTAACTGGATAAAATTCCTTTCGATCAACCAAAAAACCCAAATCTTAACCCTAACCAGATAGATATATCTATCAAATTGAATCTACAATAAATAAATAAATAAATACAAAAAACCTAAATTTCACAAGCAACATCAGATAATAAATGAAACTGAGGCAGATCAAGATCAAAATCCAAAGAAGCTACCGATCATGAAAAATCAAATAAAAGTGAAAATTTATCACATAAAAAAATAATTAATCAAAGAAATTGCAGGGGGAAAAAAAGTAAGGATTTTACAATAATCGGGTGGTGGATTGGACGACTGGTGTTGTGATTACAAACAAATTTTTGCTCTTTTGGTTTAAAATTTCTTCTCCTTCTGCAAAATCAAGAATAGAAGGGGAAGAGACTCCATGTGAAAGAAAGTTCCCAAATTTCTGTACTTATAAGAAGAGGAGGAAGAATGGTGCTTTGGAGTAAGGGAAGTCAGCAACATACAGCCCATCAAGTCCTAGGGCTATCAATAGGTCGGATCAGATCCGAAACCTGATCCATCCCATCCCATGGCTATGGGTCTGGATCGAGTATTTGGGATAGATACGGATCGGATCGGATGAGAATCCAATTTGATCATTTATATACGAAATCTGATCCATCCCATCCCATAACCATGGGTCCGAACAAGTATTTGGGATATATAAGACCCGATCCGATGAGGATCCAATTTGATAGTTTATCAGATTGGTTTTAGATCAATCATGTCCCGATCTGATGGGTACCTGCTTAATCATGTTTTGAAAATCTATATAATAAAACACAATGGTAGGTCTCACTATATGTATAGTTTTATAAGGTATAAATATCTACTGTGGAGTGGAGTCCATACTATCCCACTTTATTGTTTTTCATTTTCTCTCCCATCAGTTTTATTTCTATTTTTCCACTTTTACCTCCTTTATCCGAAAGAAGTTGTTCATGTCATAGACACAGGCAAACTCCAGTATATAAATAAAGTTAGACATCGAAGAATCACGAGTAACGATCTCAAGAAAAAAACACATGATCACAAGAGTGTACAAGTGCAAAATCTAGTTATTAAACTTTTAATACATCCCTTTGATGCTCATCTCGAGGATAAAATTCTCATTTACACAAGAGTCGTGATAAACTGACGCTCTTTGTACACTCCATAACATGGCAGTGCATACAACCATAGATCTTTTTCTTTGAGGTACACGAGGAAAAGATCTACAATTTTGTGCACTATCACGTCAAAGCGCATACAAAGAGCGTTCGGTTTTAAAGCGTCAGTTTATCATTAGTCTTTACGAAATTGTGAACTTATGTTTTTTTCTTGAACTATTTGAACTCGACTCGTATTTATATTAAATATTTTGGTTATTACATTTTTATATACATTTAGCAAATTGAATTGGAAGGAATTACGAGTTATCCAAAAGGTTCTGAAACACCATGTATTGGATCAATTTCGGAGCTTAAAATGAATAATCTAATCAGGTCCGTGCATGTGAAATTCCTTATTAGGTTCGCGTGTATGAAATTTCTTATCCATGGGTACTGATATAGTACTGATATGATCCCAACCCAATCCATTGACGGCCCTGTCAACGGTGTGAGTGTGGCCTTTGAGACTTGTCCAATATGTTGAAAATTCAGCCTAATTAATAAAAACTCGGTCAAGTTGATTGGGTTTCATATTTTCTAATTTCGAATAGTTTAAATATTTAGTCATTTTCTAAGAATTTTGTGACCGAGCATCTTCTAGTTGCACACCAACTTGAAAAAATAACTCTATTACGATAGGTAATTCCATCTCAATGTAACGATCAAGAAGAAAAATTGAAATGTTTTCTTCTTGATATGAACAATATTCATTCTACAAAACATTGGGAGTTCTTTTGAAATTTTTTGAAACAATTATAAAAATTAGCATTTTAAGCAATAAATATTGTTAAACAAATATATTATGGATTATTAAATGGAGAAATGTTCTCAATGTCAATGTATGACTCAAAATGCGATTTTTTTTTTCAAGATAATTTTTTATAGAAAAAAAAAAAATTCATAGTGTGGCCTGGTCAATCTAGGCTAAAATTGGGCATGACGAGCTGAGCACCAGTCCCTGTTCATGGCCTTGCTTAAGACTAAGCATAGCTTGGTTACATCAGGTGGAGATTGGGAAGAGATGATTGCCCTTACCAGCCCTTGAGTTGGCTATAGATTGTGTTCATTGAGATATTGTGCAATGGCGCACTCGTAAGTAACGACCTGCAAATAAGTCTAAAGAGAACTCTCTCTCTCTCTCTCTCTCTCTCTCTCTCTCTCTCTCTCTCACATACACACACATGCATGCACACACAATGCAACATACAAGAGTACAATGTGAGACAAATGGGATGGATCCTCTGTAGTCTATTTTTCATGTAGCTCTTGTTCTACAGTCCATAGAACATCGCATTGAAGAAAAATAACAACTCAATCCTCTTGCACTCGTGGTTTTGATATAAAAAAAAAAAATTGGGGGGCGGGGGGGGGCAGGGGGGACATAAAAAAACATTTTTTTTCTAGTCCAGCATTTGAAGTGGACTATCACAACTCCTAAATTTAAACTATTGGATGTAACCGTTTTGATGGTGTGGAACACCTCAACCGTTGATAATGGCTACAGAGAGCTACGAAGATAAAGTGCTACAAAGGATCTGCTCTAGAGACAAATACCCAAAGACCAACTTTATTAATAATGAATATAGTCCTAAATCATCGCCCAAGTAACTATTCCTATAGGATTACATTTTCCAATTGGATATCAATTGAGTCTTAAAGAAAACTCAAACATTGGTTGAACATCCCACCATAATTAGATCCTTGTCCATTATATACGGATTTGATCAAAGTAAGAATATGGTTTCCAAATGCTTTTCGTCCCATCCAATAATTTGTTAAGGTGAACCGTGGCTTCCATTAATTATTAGTTGAACATCCTAACAGGGGGGAGCACCTCTTGCTCCACTATAATTTTGAAATTGGCCATGTGGATGACATTTTTCTTTTTAATGACAAGGTGTCTAGATTCATAGGCCTAATTAGGGGGAGAGGCAACTGGCATCTTAGAGCATCATATCTTGTCTAAATCCCCTTGAGTACATGCATACCCGACAAACCACACATACCGAGTATGTTGGGATAAATCATTATGCATGACCAATGAGGGGGCTTGAACTCAAGACCTCTCTTCTTGGAGGAAGGCCTTGACCACTATGCCCAACACTCTTTGGTTAGGATATTCTATTCTTGATTTTTCAAAATCGAACAACTATCCAGGAGTAATATGTTATGGAGTTAAAGTAATATGGGATTATCCATATTGCACTTGCATCCTTGTAATTCAATATTTAATCAATATTGAGAATTTTCACAAATTTATAATCAATTAGGTTTTTCCATGATATATAATATCACAAACATGGGTCCTTGATATTTAATCTACTATCCAAATCATAACCTATATATGAAATCATTTAGAATCCCACACAATTATTTAAACAATGCAAAAAGACATTATCTCAATTAAAATAATCTATCACGAAGATAAATTGATTTTATTACATAAAATGGCCACCAAATTTTGGTGAATATATATAAGATACCCCTAAATTTCAAAATTGATCGAATACCCTTTTAGTTCAATCTTTTAGTAGAGCCTAGAAAAAAATTGAAATATCTTCATCTTCAACCTATTGCCCAAAACCTTAGGCCCTGTGTGGATATATCTCTTCACGCAAGAGCAAAAGTCCAATTTCTCTGTCTAAGAGTAAAAAACCACTTCGCGTAAGAACAGGTTTTTGGAGCTTCTCAACAAAGAGCAAAAACTTCTCTGCGCAAGAGCAAAATCTATCCGAACATTTTCTAGTTCCTCACAGTAGCAGAAGTCGTCAAGAAACTCTATCCAAACGCAGTGTTAGAATTTCTATCTTAAGATCTCGTAGGCCCTGCTTGTTTATTCCGAGAGCAGTCGTAAAATCTCATAAACGCAAATTAATCCGAGTGTTCACATTTTGCGCTTGCTTGGTTGTTACAACGACAAGTGGGCCCTATCACATTATCTGATTTTTTTCTATAAAATCCACTTAACACGCAAAAAGTTACAAAACATTTGAGGGGGAGTTTTATCAAATTGAGAAACGCAAGTCCTGTTTGGTTTCCTTTACTCTCTCATATCTAATCTCTCTCGAAAGGTAAAAACTCGAAATCCTCTCATTATCCACTCTCTCTCTTCCTTATTTTTCCTCTCCATCATGTTTCTCACAGAGAGATATCTCTCTAAATCCTCACACATATCTATCTCCAATTCTCCATTCTATACAGGTCGCGAATCTTAAGATTTCATCTCTCACGAAGGTAAAAATATTCATTCTCTCACTCTCGATTTTTATTTTTCTTTATTTTTTTCTTCGAGCTTTATTAAAACCATACTCCCCAAACCCTTATCCAACTTCCTCCTCTCCTAGGGTTAGGGTTTGTTGCCTTTCTATTATACTCTCATCTCTCCTTCCTCCTTATCCTCTCCACTCCAAAATCTGAACAAAAAAATCCCATGGAGGAATCAAACTATGGGATCTCTTGCAACTAATTTATGGGTGTTGTTGGGTTTGACTGGAATCTATTAGGGTTTTATTTTTCTTGCATGATTTTTTTTTTTTTTAGATTCATACTTCTGCAAGGGTTTATTTATTTATTTATTAGGTTTTTTTTTCTTGCTTGATTTTATGTTTATCTTGAGATAAATGCTTTTTATGGTAAATCATACATAAGAAAATCTCATAATAGAAATGTGTTACAGAAAATATGAGGCTCACACAATTACTTGGGTTTGGGTTTGACTGAAATCTGTTAGGATTTTTATTTTTCTTAGTGTGTGTTTGGTAACACTTATAAAGTCTGAATAGAGGTGGTCCACCTTTAAAATTCAGATTTTAGAAGCTTTATTTCCGTTTGTTTTAGTTCAGATTTCAGACTTCAGAATCAAAATTCAAAAGTTTTGAACCAACGATGGAGGGATGCTAGATGAAACTTCTGAAATCTGATTTTTTTTATTCCTAAAATACCCTCCTCAAAATCCTGATTTATCTCACTTATCCTTTCTTTATATGAACCCTAAAACTATTATTTTTAACTTTTCTACCTCTCCTTCCTCTACAACTGTGTTGTCAAAGTCTCTCTCATTTTTCTCGTTTTGTGTTCGAAAATCCTATATTTTTATACGAACCCCAAAACCCTATATTTTTCAATTAGAAAATGAATGATTGTTTATTGTTTGAGTATCACCTTGTTGAAATACAATTTCTCAAGTATGAATTCAATTTGAAAACAATACTTTTGGGGTGTTTGATTTGTTAGAAATCAAAATTAAATGTGTGGGTGGTTTCATTATGCATAACATGTTATGTTTTTCGGTTAACAATTTATTAGAATTACAAAAGGGTAATATTGTCAAAATGACCATTATGTTTTAAAATTCTATTGGTAACCAAAAGGTTTTAAAAATGATAAACAAACAACTTTTCTAGAATAAGATTTTAGATTTCAAATTTTAGATTTCAGAAAATAGACTTCAAACTTTAGACTTCAGAAGTGTTACCAAATGTACCCTTCCTTGATTTTTATTTTTTGAAATTCATATTTCTGCAAAAAAAAAAAATTGTACTTGATCAGTTAGGGTTTTTTTTCTTGCTTGATTGTATGCTTACCTTGAGATAAGTGCTTTTTTATGGTAAATTATACATAAGAAAATCTCATAATACAGAAAATAAATATAACTTTGATGACAAATACAACTTTTGAACTTTAAATAGAGGTAGAAGAGATAACAAAGTTGCACCTTGTTAAAGAAATAGTTGGGTCTAGAAGGAGTTCTTCACAGTAGAAGAAAATTAAGATAAAAAATATTTGTCCAAGGCATCATTTAAATGACTACTAAATGCCCAATCAAGTCAATGGCTTCTCTAGATGGTTGCCAATAAAGTTGATGATTTGTTGCAAGTAGTGACCTATTAATGTGGCTTAGAGACAAGCAATTTTCCAATTTTGTTTTTTTCTTCACCGAAAAGCCTTTAGGGTGTTTATATTGATTTTTCTCATTAGTCTCTCCAAGTAATTTTTCCCATCTCAATAACTCAGACCAAATCCTATTGATTGGAATTTGTATGAAATCTATAATATTTTTCCATTTATAAGATTATATTTGCTATGATATATTTTGTTTAACCTTGGTCTGATAAACATATAGATGGAGAATTCAAATATTGAAAATGCACGTAAGAAAGGGGTTGTTGTAGTGGCTGCAGTCACTATGACTTTGAGGGTCACTAACCTTCTTTTAGATATACCTAAAGAATCTTGTGTTAATAGAGATAAAGAAAGACAACAGTAAACGAATTCCAACGTACACAAGTGTCGTGTCAATTTACGAATGGGAATTGATGCATTCCACCATCTGTGTACCTTGATTAGAAAATAATGTATTGTAAAAGATACAATACATTATAAGGTGGAGGAGTTGATGATTCATTTTCTACATTTGATTGGTCATAATATACGACGTAGGGTGTTGGAAAGACGTTTCTATTGATCTCGAGAAATCATAAGTCGTCAATTCAACCAAACTCTGAATTGTGTGTTTCGATTACACAAGTGTCTAGTAGAAGATCATGCAACTACATTTTATGGAGGTCAGACCCCATTAGAAATTGGCATTGATCCTCGATTGGCAACATATATTAAGAATTGTGTTAGAGCATTAGATAGGACACACATCATTGCTATTGTACTAAAAGAAGAATAAGATACATTTCGAGGTAGAAATGGCGGTATCACATATAATGTATTAGCAGCGTACTCTTTTGACTTAAAATTTACTTAAATCCTTGTGGGATGGGAAGAAATAACACATGATTAGAGAGTATTAGATAATACTTTTGTGCGACGTCACCCATTCACATTTCCATCAAGTTATCTATTGTATTTTTATATTATTAATAATATCATTTACTCATTATATTTTCACCCTATTAAACTTAAATGTCGTAATGATTGTAGGAAAATATTATCTCGTGGATGCCGCATACACAATTCAACCTGGCTTTCTTACCCCATATCATAATACACTATACTACCTGAATGAGCATAGAGGACGCACCCCAAAAAATCATAAAGAAATATTCAACAAATGACACACACAACTTAGGAATGTGATTGAGAGAACTTTTGGAGTTTTGAAGAACCAGTGGACTATATTATTGAGTGTGTCATTTTATCCATTTAGAACATAAGTAAGATTGTGGTTGCTTGCATAGTCAACATCATTATTGTCGATCCCAGTGATCCATTAATATCTAAAGTGGAAGAAGAACTTCAGGAAAATGATTATAATGTAATGAATATTCCTATTTTGAGTATGCTTGTCGTTAGGCAATCAACTTATAGAGTGGATTTGTAAAGGTGGGCTGAATTTATGGACGATACTGTGCATAAAATGTATGATAACTATAAACGTCGTCATAACATTGCTTGATTTGTTTGTGGAGGTGATAGTCAGGTCATCATAACATTGCTTGATTTGTATGTTTAAACATTTATGTAACTTATTTGTATTTGTTATCTTCGTATGTTGGAACTTTTTATGTACTTATTTGTTTTCTTTGTAATTTATTATTTTTTATTTGGAACATCTTGTCTTAAGTAAACCATTTTTAGGTATGGAGAGTGGTGGTGATAGTCAAATCAAGTCCAATCTCAACAACTCTAAGAGCCAATTGAGATGGAATGGTACTATAGATAACATGCTTATAAACATGTTGTATAAAGAAGCCAGACAAGGAAAGAAGCATGGCAATGCTTGAGATGGTAGCGTATCCGACTCCCATCATGAATGTTTTGATTGAGAAATGTCAACAAGAAGTTAATAAAATACATATTGAGAATCGCCTATGCACTATGAAAATAGAGTATAAAAAATTCTTAGAGTTAAAAGCAATTAAAGAGTGGCTTTGGGCGGAATCCAGACTAGAAAACAGTGACCGCCCTTAATGATATATGGGATACACTATTGCAACTCCAGTTAAGTTTTTTTTTTTTAATTGATTCTTCTTTGAATATGATGTAAGTTTATTTAGATAATATGTGTTGATGTATTTCTTCTATATATTACTTTAGGGAGCGGAAAAAAAGTTCAAGCAATTTCGTGAACGGGGGTTGAGATGGAATTTTGTCAAAATTTCAGTGATCATATGTAATGATATTAATGATATTAAGTAGAACGTGCAAGAAACTCAAAACTTAAATGATATTAATGAAGCGGTATTTATATATTTTGATTATGGAGCTATAAGGGCAATCTCTTCTACCCAAAAGAGGCTACATGGCAAAAAGTCGCATATTTCTGACGAAATTATGGATTTCTTAGAAGATATAATTTATTGCCTCGATGGTCTAACGAAGTGTGTTGATGTTTTTTTAATCTCAAAGATGCTATATGATGAGATAATGAAGTATGATAAATTGAGTACAAAATATTTAGATGTTACATTTGATATCATTAGCGGGGATGATCGTGAAACAAACAAGTTTCTGGTGAAGAGCCAACAATTCAGAATGAGGAAATTGGCTTCATTGAGGGATCAAATAAAAAATATATTGGAAACTCTGATTAATAAACATGTTTTGCTATTTTTTGGATAATTTTTATTGTCATGTGGATGACTAAGTACTTAGATGACTTATTTTACTATCATTTAGATGATTTTGCTATGCTTAAATAATTTTATTTTTTGAGACCTATGCTATATTTGGATTAATATTTGTGAAAATATATTGTGTTTTTAATATCATTAGGACATTAATGTTCAAGTATAATTTTGATGGCTAAGTAAAATCAGGGTTGTAAACGGATGTTTATCAACTCGAATATGGGCATATTCGAATTCAAATTTGAAATATTTTTTTAAGAGAGAGAGAGCTTGGGATGAGAGATTTCTTGGCTCGGTTTGAAACTTTGTGTAAAAGAGAGAGAGAGAGAGAGAGAGAGAGAGCTTGTATTATCGTCGAAAAAACTTGTCAGAGAAGATGATTAGAATCATCGTTTTGTTGAGTGGGTCATCCTTACAAGACCTAACTAACAACTAAACTCCATGTAGCCAGGTTATGAAACATAAAATAAAGATAAAGTAATTATAAAAGAAAAAATATATATTTATAAATAAATAATAAACGAATTATTAATAATATATAATATATTAAATCAAATTAGATTTTATCGGATTTGAATGTACTAACATCTGAATCCGTATTTGAAATGTCTTTGAATCCTAAAATAATATTCGAATTTGAATCGGATATCCAAATTTTTTGGATTACATTCAAAATTTCGAATACAAATTTGGATTTTTGAATATTCACTAACAAGTCCAAGTAGTATGTCGTGATCATGGGAAGCAAGCTAGGAATATACTCTACTTAGGAAGAATGTCACAGGTATATCGATGGTTACCATATATGGAGCATTACATAAAGCATACAAGACCTTAGAAGATGCTGAGAAACACTTTTTTAACTACCATCTCTATATGCTTCATTTTTATGTGGCAATGTGTATGGTGTGTTCCATTTGCTTCATATAAAGCTTTTGCTTTTATATTTGATTCTTGACAGAACTTTATTCGTATTGTTGATCCCAAATCATTTAAATAGGGCAATATTAATAGTAGTACGTGGGATTGCCTTAGCCCCTTCTATAGACATTCTATGTTGGGGTATTATTGACACTTCTTTCAGATTTTAACAGATCATATGTGTTAAATTAAATGCCTATGGTGCATGTAAATGATATTTGGTGGTCTTAGTAGACCAAGGACAATAGTGATAGAGTGGGTGTTGTCTTATATGATTGCACATCTTCTATAACTTTCGTCATAGGTATTACATTGACCGATAATTTAACAACCCAATCCAATGGTATGTAATTGATCATAATCCCCTTGCATGTATGTGAAAGCGCCCTCGATCCGTGGGGTGCGCGGATCTGCTTTTGACCTTTGAGGTTTGGGAGTCGCCACCTAGTTATTACAGTTTAGGAACCGAACATCGACTCTAAACGGATAAAATAACTAATCTACTTAAAAAAAACAACTGAGTTCTGGGATCAAATTACGGGGTTGGAAGGTGTTAGGCACCAACCCCGCCTGGCAAACGCCAGTCTCTACTAATTCCCAAATAAACTACATTGCTAAAAGACCTAAGTAATAATAAAAAAATAAGAAATTTGTATACCTTTCTGAAGACAACGGTTTTGTTCCCTCAAATCTGATAGAGTAACTCCTTGTATAGTACTCCTCACTTCGTTCAGTCTCCGGATCTGATTTCTGATCTCCGAGGCAAGGTATCTCTTTCTTAGATCTGGATTCTTCAGATTTGTTTATGGATTTCTAGGTGTTTTTGAAGGGCTTCTAAGTATTTTTCGAGCTAAAATTGAAGTATGGGTGTTAGGTAAGGAGTTAGGGCTTCAAAATTAGGGTTTATGGGAGGTTATGGAAGCTTTTTGACCTACTTCTCTTAGGGTTTTTTCTTGGATACGAAAATAGGGTGTGGAGGCTCCTATTTATAAACTTTTTTAAGTGCCTTTTAGATAGAGTTAAGGTTTAATTATAATTCTTTTAGAGAGAATTGTTATTTAATTATAATTCTTTTAGAGAGAATTATTATTTAATTATAATTCTTTTAGAAAGAGTTATTATTTAGTTAGAATTCTATTAAATAGAATTATTATTTAATTACAATTCTATTAAATAGAATTATTATTTAATTAGAACTCTATTAGGATTTTGACTTTAGTCTTACTTGGTTGACTTTTAATATCTTGACTTTAGTCTTACTTGATTGACTTTAAGATATTGACTTTAGTCTTACTTGATTGACTTTAAGATTGACTTTAGTCTTACTTGATTGAATTTAATTTTTTGGAGAACCCCCTTTATTATATTTTTAATTCTTTGAGCCCCCAGATGGAAAGGTCCTTGAATAAATATCTTGGCAACCATCAACAATTTTGCCTAAGAGTTTGATTAATCGATTTTTTTTGTTCAAAATTTTAAATTAATTTTATTAATGTTTCACTTTACATTATTTAATATTTATTTATTAATTTTAGAATTTTTAATTATTAAAATTGTAAAATTACCGTTTTACCCTTGGAAATTACTTTTTACGTTTTAAGTCATTTTTCAATGTTCCAGGATGTTTTGGAATCAGTTTTTCGTAAGGAATTCAATAGGAATTTTGGTTTTTATCATTTATAAAGTTTTTTGTGCGAAATGGTAGTGAACTTTATGAGGGGCATTTTCATAATTTTGTCAAATTTTGTGAAAATTGGCGAAATGATTTATTTGGTTTCGATTTGTTATTTTATGTGTTTGGATGGATTTTCCTAAGCGTAAAGTAGGATCTAAGGATGTTTTGATATTATGAGTATTTTGGTAATTTGATCATTTTTTAGTGATTTTTATCGTAAAGCTTCTTTTTGTTTGCAAGATGATGATTTCTATGTTTCTAGGTCATATTTTCCTAGCGTAGCATGGTTTCTACAGTTTTGCCAATTTGAGATACCTTATCCGGATTTCTGAAACATATCTAGTAATAAAATAAAGTATTGGAATAATCATCCATCATTGGAAAACCTTGCAATCGGGTTAACGAATTGATTAATCAGGCGAGTGCAAAAATGGGGTGTCTACAGTATGCCCTATGTAGAACCCTGACTGCCAGTCTTTCAAATCTAAAATTTTCATAACATGTGAGATTTCAGCTACCTGAAGTAGATGTTAATATATGATGCCTCGACAGGAATAAAACAAGCAGTCCATGCGACAGGTATTTAATACATAATTACAGCTTGCAATTGTTATGCTGCAGTTAGGCCTGTGATGGTGTCCGCATATACATGAGTTGCAGTACACATGTTGACACACGGGAAGCCAATCAATTTAACTTGATTGCATAGCATATATAGTGTCCGGATGATCTAAGGCTAGGTTTGATGATCATTAGTCTTGTGGATCCAATCCCTGATAAGTGTACATATGGCCCAACAATTAATCTATATAAAATCAGTCCATGTGCATGGACTGTGGACCACCTCTCCAACTCTTTGAAGTAGTGTTATTCCTCTAACATGGGATAGGAAAGAAGAGTGGTATATTATTTCACTTTGAAAAACTGAACTCAAAATGGTCTTCCATTCTCTGCAGCGTTGGCTTTGTAACTAACATGCTTACACCTTGTAATCATTATCTAATGCACATGATAAACAAATATTTGTGATCCCTTAATGTGCTTGAAGCTTCAGCAGGGTCCACATCAATAATGCCAACAAACACAATAACCCAAGTTGCACATTTTGTTGCTGAATATTTTGGGATACCAGGTGTTTTCACATTGATGGTATGCCCTTTGAACTAATAGGAGGTGATTTTGGTTCAATATCCTGTTAGTGAGGTAGTAGTGAAATATGAATTGACAACCAAGCACTTGGAAAGTTTTGCGAGACTTTCCGGTTGTAATTACTAAGCATCTATGAATCCCAAAAGGATGGAAATCACTGCAAATGGAACGTTTTGCATTTGCGAATTTTCACAAAGCAAATGAGCAGGGCCATAGTGTTTTCTTGCAATGTTTGATTCCACAGAATCTTGAACTCTAATAAAAACACTACCCCGAAACCCTTAAAATGATTGGATCACCTACCCTCATCTTCTTGCAAACATGGTTAGATATCTTATTTTCCTACTTAATAGATATTATCACGACCTAGGTTCAAATCTCATTGAATCCACTTTCACGTTGATAACTAACCACTTTTGCTTGCCTAACAAAAAAAGAAGATATCGTCTACTCTACAAACATGGTTTTTGTTTATTTGTTAAGTAACCTACTTTCAAATAGGGCTGCAACTTGGGTGGGCTGGCCCAAACTCAACCCGATAGATGGGTGAGTCGGGGTTGAGTTATGTAGAAAATGAGTTGAGCCTGGGTTAGAATATCTCAACCTGATTTCAATTCGGATTGAATTTAAGTTTAGGGCACGAGCAACCCGACTCAACCTAAACCCGATGCCCTATAGTAATAGGATTTTGTTAACATATGCCTTAAGGATCTAATTTTTGTACCGAAATTACCTTTAGAAAATATATTTTTTTACCAAAAATAGGTGCTTGTTCCCTGGGTGTATTTAATGCACTACAACGTGTGCCCTTGGGGCACATGGTAACAAGACCCATATTAATATATATAAATACTTTATATAAATTATAGATTGTTTATTTAACTTTTTTATTCTATCTTATTATTATGACTTGTGGACAATTAAGGTATGTTTGATTGCATGGAAAGTGACTTTCCATGGAATTTGAAATCCATGGAAAAATAGTGGTGGAAAATAGGTAGGGTTGGAAAATCAAATTCCATTGTTTGATTTTACTTGGATAAAATCATGAAAAAAATATAAGAAAAAAAGAAGAAGAGAAGATGAGGAGGAAAAGGGAGGGGGCAGGATGTGGCGACGAAGGTGACATCGATGGAGACGGTGGTGGTGGCAGCGGCGGCGTTGGTGGCGGTGGAGGTAAGTGAAGAAGAAGAAGGGAGAACGTGATAGTGATGGTGGCAGCAGCGGAGGTAAGTGAGAAAAAAGATGATGAGGAAGATGGGAGGAAAACGTGGTGGTGGTGGTGGCAGAGGAGGTGAGGGATGGAGAAGAATGAGAAGAAGAGAGAGAAGGTAGCCGGAGATGGTAATGATAGAGACGGCGACGGCGACGGTAACGATGATGATGATGACGAGGTTAGTGTAATTGTGGTGATGATGATAGGAAAGAAGAAGATGAGTGGGAAAGAATTGGGGATGGAAAATATGAGTGGATTTCACTTTCCCACCCATATGGGTGGGAAAGTGAAATCCATGTTTTGGTGGACTTTTTGATTGGGGTGGAAAATGAATTTCCATTTCCATATGCAATCAAACACTTGAAAAATGTCATTTTTTATGGAAATTGATTTTCCAGCCTATTTTCCATGTGCAATCAAACATACCCTAAGTTAATATTAATATGAACTTTGGTTTAGTATGATTTGTCTAAATATTCTCTCAATGATGAATTTGAAGGTTGTATGCAATTTTATTTACTACTACTAGTTATGTTTTTTTATTTTTATATATTTTTTTTTAAAATATTAAATTTATTTGCCAATCAAAATGAAATTATGATTATTCAATGAGCCCAACCCACTCAAAATTATCTAAACTTGGGCTAACCCGAACTTTTCCCAATTTTATAATATCAAAAGTAAGTGAGCTTAAGCCCGATGGTTGGGTTGAGGGTTATGCTACGTGGATTGAGCTTGGGCTTGCCCTCCAACCCACCCAGGTTGCAACCCTACTCTCAAGTGACATTTTACACATACAATTCCTTTCCTCTCGACAAGTGCTCGTAGGATTAACTTAAATTTTGTTTTATCATGTTCTTTTTTAATTTAAACTAACTAGTTCAAGTGATGGATTTTAAATCTAATGTTTTTTTGTACCTTAACAATTCCTTAGGATCTATTTAATTAAGTGGAAAAAATGAAATTCAGCCCTTGTTGAATTTTTGAATGAGAGTGAAAATCCATTTTTCACGGACAAATCGATCAAATATATAAAAATGCATTTTCCACCCATTTTCCATGCAAAGTCAAACATGCCCTTAGAAACACATGATAATAAAAAAAATTCTTCCATTTTTCAAGACTCTTTATTAAAAGGGTACAGTCAAATACATCTGTAATACGATGACGAATGTGAGCATCAAGAAGAAACGTTTTATATTGGGTTTGATTCCTTGTCAAGTCAGTTTGGGGGGGTGTGAACACACTTGCACGAATTCGGGTAACGACTGCAAGGGAGAAATCGAAAGGAAACTATACCCAACCAGGGATGGATGTAAACTACCGATGGTAGGGATAATCGTCTTTTTTGCACGTGTACCAATGATTTTGTGTGTGTTAGTAATGTGTGGATGTGGGCTTAGGAATGTCCAGTTGGTGTGGAGGGGGTGTTGTGTGGGTTGGATGAGGAGAGATTTTTTGCTCAGACACTCTCTCCTCATAGATCTTGTAGGATATCCATTGTGTGACATGTGAAGTCTAATGAGGGTAGTTTTATAAATTGGGGATGCCTCAATACATGTAGACTCATGTGATTAGTCGATCCTGGATCTAGTGAGATTTGTGAGCAAATTTTTTTCGTTGGATCCTATATGTATAAATCACCTCTTTATAATTATTAATAATTAATTAAAACAAGTGTATCTTAGTTAAAGTTGTCAATGGGTGTCCATTTAATCGAAAACCTCAACCACAACCAAAAACCCCTATTATAGATCAATTTTTATTGGAATCAATTAGAGTTAACCTCTTAGAACAACTCGAACAAGCTCTTTACATGTCAGATGTTCTTTATTATAAAGAGTCAAATGACAAAATAAGGGTCTAGCAGACTCTTTACCAACTCACGTTAAAATAATGAACACAAAAATTGATACGAAAACTTGCCACATTTGGCGGGGGTACCTTGACTCTTTATTAACAAAATTATAATATAAAATCATAAAAATACTTTCTTTACTAACTTAGTAAGATTTCAAATTTTACTAAGAGTCATTGGGCCCACATGGATTATCACATTGACAATCGAACACAACATCTCTTTAGATTTAATGGAAAAAACTCATATTCACAGAGAAGGAAAAAAAAAAACAGTTTTTTTTTTTAGCTTGATCTAAGGTGTTGAAAATGGGCGACTATGGAACTTCCAAAACTTAAAATTAAAATTCAACAATGAAAAATAATACTTTTTTTTCTCAAAGTTCTTATAATTTTATTTTCTAAAAGCTTGTAGCATCATATTGTGTTTTTGGCTTCTAAAATTTGAGGTCACGACTCTTATTAAGATTTGAGCCAATTTTCAATAAATGAAAATTTTGTTGAGTCTTTAGACTAGCTAAAATAACATTAGTCAGATTTTGATAAAATGCACTCTTTATTTTAAAGAGCATTGTCAGGGATGCTCTTAGAGGCATTGAGAATTAAACCCAATAAGGACCAAGAATCAAAATTATTTAAGGAGAATTTTTTTTTTTTTTTTTTTGATAATTCCCACTCTAGCTATATTAATTTGAGAAACAAACTATTTTTTTTTTCTTTTGCTTATCGTGGCATGGGTATCGCCAACCTTCGGGTGAGACTAATCTCAAGGTCACAGGCACCGCCCCCTCGAAAAGTTGAGTTGAGGGTCAATCAAACCTTGAAGAGTGGCCCCAAAGAATTCATTGCTTCCTTGGGTTTCTAATGCTTGACCTACTCATTTAATAACCGAAACAAGAAATGATAGGAATCAAAACTAATAAAATTTAGGGTAAATTACACTTTGACCACTAGTAGTTTGGTCTAATTCTATGTTGACCCTTTAATGCTTTGATAATTACACTTACCTTCTTTATAATTATCTAAGGGGATCATTTACCCCCCTTCCGTCTACTCGTCGACAACTAAATAGTTAAACAAATTATTTTTATCATTATAAAGACCATTTTATCCTCTCTTTTTTTATTAAATGTTATTCTTCTTGATAAAAAATATATCATTGTGAAAAATTGATTCATACGTAAGAGTAGGAATGCTTAGATGGAGGCATTTTTAAAATTTATTTTTTAATAAAAAAAAGTAAAATTTTAGGGTAAAATAACATCTGATTTTAACACATTTAGTGACAGGGGAGGTAAGTACAATTATTAAAATTTTACGGGGTCAACATGGAATTATGCCAAACTAAAGTGGGTCAAAATGTAATTTATCCTAAAAAATTTCGATTCCAATTCTGAGTCATTTAAGAACCAATCCGACCCATTCACATGCCTAAATTTAACAGGGTCATATTAACGTGTGCCCTCGTGCACACGTTAAAGTGCAATAAATACACTTTGAAAAATAGATTTTGTACTATAAACGTCATTTAAAAACTTGCTTTTTTACCAATATACCCTTCGATGTTTATTGTCAAAGTTTATTTATTGTACTTTAAGTTACGACACGCATTAAAGTGCAATAAGTACACTTTATTTCTTGAAAAAGTTAAGGTTTGTTTGATTGCATATGAAAAATTCTATTTCTTAGAGAAAATCATCATTTTCTTTGTTTAATTGGAATTTTTTCATGGAAATTTATTTTTCACCTTAATATAAAAATCTTCTAAAGATGGATTTCATTTTCCCACTTTAGAATTTTCTTCTCCCCTCCTTTCCCATCTCTACTACTATGGATGTCATTCACCTCCTCCTACTTTGCTCCATCGTTGTCGTTCTCAACCACCAAAGTCTCTCTCTCTCTCTCTCTCTCTCTCTCCACCTCTACCCCTTGTCTCCGTCCCCTTGCTCCTCCATCGTGGCCCTTTCACCACTATTCTGTCACTACTCCACAATCTCTCTCTCTCTCTCTCTCTCTCTCTCTCTCATTGTGCTTCAACAACAAACCTTTATCCCATGCCCATTACAGCTTTTACACTTAATCCCTAATATGAAATTTAGATTTTTTTCTTTTCTCATAGATCCATTCATTTCGACCCTATTGTACTTTCAGCTACAAGAACTCTTGAATTATGTCAATATAGGGTTTAAATCCCATAAACAATTTGTTTGGATCTTGAAAAACTTCTCTTAAAATAAGTGTATTGGATTCGACACTATTTATGTTTTTTTCACTTTATTTTTTAGATGAAATCAAACACTAAATTTTCTATATTTTTTCATAACTATCATCATTTCCCATGAATTTCGAATTTCCATAAAATCAAACAGACCCTACATACACTCTGAAATTTGGATTTTGTAACAAAAAAAAAAAAAAAAATGCCATTAAAAAAAGAAACTTATTTTTACCAAAGTACCCTTAGATGCTTATTCCCAAAGACAAACCTGTCCTCATACTCACACGCACACCCACCCCTACACCCACCACTACATCCTCTTAACATTTCCTTCCCTAATTTGTCCTCCCAAACACAAAACACAAAACACAACAACAACAATTTAAAAGAAAATAATAATGATAGTTGGTTGGAACTTAGAATCCAATTCAACGGCTGTTGTTAATTGTTATCCATGGAAAATAGATTCAGATTCTTTACATCACCTCATCTTCTTCTTCTCCTCCTCCTCATAATCATCATCATTAATGGCGGAATCCAATTCGAATTCGAATTCAAATTGGGGATCTCTAAGTTCTGATCTAACAGAGCTAATCCTCTCCCACCTTCCAATCCTCTCAATCATCAGATCCACAACTGTCTGCAAGCTATGGTACTCTATCATCACTCACCCCTCTTTCTCTTCTCGCATTTCCGCCATTAAAAAACCTTGGTTCTTCCTCTACGGCCAGAACAACATCTTCATCAACAACAACCAAGCTTTCGCTTTCGATCCAGATTCCAACCAATGGATTCGCTTACCCCCGACATCTCTCTTCCCTAATCCTTCCCACGAAGATTCCCTCATCGCCTCCTCAGGATTCCTCTTCACCACTACCACAACATCTTCAACAAACCCTAAATTCAGCTTCTCTCCTGTTCTTAAACGATCTTGGCAACAGACCTCTCCGCTTAAATTCTCTAGATCTAATCCTCTCATCGGTGTTTTCAAAGACAAATCTTGTTTATTTAGATTCATTGTTGTTGGTGGTGTAAGATTCATTGGTGGATTGGTTGATATCGAGGATCGATTAGCTGTCGAAATCTACGATCCTCGAATTCATTCGTGGGTTCTTTGCCCACCTCTTCCTTTAGATTTCAGATCGGGGAATTCATCTCAGTGGTTATCATCAGCATTGTTTAGAGGCAAATTCTACGTTTTTGGGATTTATTCTTGTTTACTTTCGTCATTTGATCTCAATTTCCAATTTTGGAGTGAAGTTCAGACCTTGAGACCGCCAGGGATTCTCTTCTCATTCTTGATCGCTTGTAAGGATCAACTTGTTCTTGCTGGCCTATGTAACAGTCCTCATGGACCTTCGTTTAATCTATGGAGCATCGATGATCGAACAATGGAGTTTAGTGAGATTGGAATTATGCCTCAAGATCTTCTTTACAGCTTGTTTGATAGTGATGGGGACGATAAATTTGCTTGCTTGAAGTGTGTAGGATGGGGAAATTTGATCTATGTGTTCAATGAGGAGAACCACATGATATACCCAACTTGTGTTTGCGAAATTGACGAAGTGAAATGTATCTGGAGAAAGGTTCCTGATTTGCCTGGACCTGTGAATCGGTTTCATAAGATCATCAGCTTTTGTTCCACAGTATCTCTAGGTAATGAACCTTAGGTTGGTTTGTTTTATGATTTTATGGTACATTATTTTGTTATTTTTCTTTTTGTTTCATGAATCTATTGTATATTAACTGTTTGATCATTTTTAATGTATTTTGTGGGTATAAAATCACCTTCTACACTTCTAGAAATGTGGCACAATCCACAATCCACAATCCAATAGGGGTCCTCTGGGCTCTGGTTATTTTCTTTGGTGTTGGAGAGAATTTCGATGAGATGTAGGGAAGTACTCAGGTTTGAGAGTGAGTAATCAGGGACCTTTGATATCATATCTCC
The DNA here is from genome assembly GCF_017979445.1 of Akebia trifoliata. Classification (NCBI taxonomy): domain Eukaryota; kingdom Viridiplantae; phylum Streptophyta; class Magnoliopsida; order Ranunculales; family Lardizabalaceae; genus Akebia; species Akebia trifoliata. The sequence goes on along the minus strand of NC_141382.1, from coordinate 37,231,198 downwards.
AATTTGCAGATGACACTTTGGTCTTTCTGGATCATTCAAGAGATCATGGGAGAGTACGCAATTTCAGGTTTGCACATTAGTTTGCAAAAGGAAAAATTGTTTGGGTTGGGGCATGTACTGGATCTTAAAGTCTTGGCGGCAACACTAGGTTGTACTAGTGATATCCTCCATACTTCCTATCTCCTTGTTGTAGCAAACACATTTGGGAAGAGGTAGTCGAGATTGAGTAAGTGGAAAGCTAGATGCCTTTCTAAAAGGGGAAGGTTTCTTTGATCAAAAGCACATTAACTAGCATTCCGATTTCCTTTATCTCCTAATTCTCGATGCCAAAGTCTGTGAAGATCAAATTGAAGATACTCATGAAAAACTTCTTATGGAATGATAAGAAAGAGGGGAGAAAATACAATCTTGTGAATTGAAAATTGATCTGCATCCCAAAGAAGAATGGAGGTTTGGGGATTAGAGGTTTGAGGTTAACTAATAAAACTCTCTTGGGCAAGTAGCTTTGGCTCTTTGGGGAAGAAAGGGGGAGTTTGTGAAGGGTAGTTCAAGCTAAATATGGGGAAAATAGGTTTGGTTAGCATAGCATAGTGGAGAAGCAAAATGATCCTATGGCTGTTGTGTTTAGAAAGGAATGCTCAAGGTTACCGAGCAGTTTGTTAGTGGGGTTAATTTCAAAGTGGGTTTAGGAGGATAAGGTTAGATTTTGGGAGGATAGGTGGTGTGACAATTTTACTCTGTCAACACAATGCCCATATTTGTTCTCTTGCTTATTGAAAAAAAATTGTATGATGCAAAATTATCTGATTCGCAATGGAAGTACTTACTCTAGGGATTTGGGCTTGAGGAGAAATTTTAATAACTGGGAAATAACATAGGCAACATTTCTTGTAAATCTCCCAAGTTCTCACTAAATCATGGAGATGGATTAGGATAGAAGAGAATGAATCAAGGGTAAGGATAAGAGATTTTCCGTTCATTCTTTTTATAAATCATTGCTTCCTTCCCTTGATGTGTCTTTCTCAGAGTATTGTTTGGTTGGCCCTTGTTCCATCCAAGGTTTCATTTTTTATGTGGTTGGCTTCCCTAGGGAGGATTCTAAGCTTGGAAAATTTGATTTTACGAGAGTTAATTTATCCGAACTTCTGCTATCTTTGTAGGAGAGATGGAGAATCTGTTAACCACATTTTAATGCATTGGCCCTTCTCGAGAGAAATTTTGGAGTAATTTCTATCCATTTTCTAGGTGGGTTGGGTTTTTCCTTGAGATTTATTTTCCCTTATGGAAGGGTGGACATGCAATGTGTTTTCTTGTAGAAAAAGACATCTACGGGCTATTCTTCCTTTGGCCATTGGTTGGGGGCGGATTTTACTTTTGACAACTTTGTTTTTAGATGGAATTGCTTATGTAACCGCTGATGTTGTTTGTTTCTTTCTTAGCTTTTCTTTGTGAGGCTTTCTTGGCCTCCTTGTAATCTGTTTTTTCTTTTTTCAATATACTATACTTTAAAAAAAAAAGAGTGTTCCAGGGTTAGGAAAGTACCATCCAAGTAGTGTTTCTGGAGATATTGGGTTTTCTCTACTTTTGGTCTAAGCTGAGTAAAGAGTTTGTCAGGATCTCCTTTGGAGACTTTGTGATCAGATGAGATGCATTCTGCAAAGCGTAGCTCCCGGGGGTTTTATTTGTGTTTGGTTGTTTCTCTTTTGTCTCTTTTTGTTTTGTTTGGTCTTCTCTGTAAAAGGGGTTATCGCAGCCTCTTTCTCTTGCTTTTGTTCCAATAAATTTATCCTTGTAAAAAAAAAAAAAAAATCAGTAAAAAACTGAACAAAATATGGGTTGAAATCTAAAGTGCATACATCTTTCTTTACTACTCACACCTGGCATCACTTATAAATTTAGACCATTCATAATGGTTCAACAACCTGGGTACGCCGCCCAAGATCGTGAGATCAAATCTCCCAACCCACGACTTTTATCCAATACGTGTGTTTGTGGTGGTAGGGCCTATTTGTAGGCATTAATCCTACTTCCAAATCGGGTGGGGACACTTGTCACATAAAAAAAAATAGGGGTAGTACTTACATGATCATATTTATATCTTAATTTCTCTAACTTGGAGACAAAAACAGACTGTTTGCATAGATGCCATGGAATTCCACAAGGCACACTTTGAAAAGCCACTTCTCTCATGAATGTTTGGTTCACCTCTTGATGGAGGCACACTTCCAATATTAACTTTATCGATGATTTTTAGTAATTGGATTGAGTACTAAAAAAATGAGATGATTTAACAACTATCATCGACAAGCCATTAAATCGATCCTCTAGAAGTTATTAATAAAGCTGATTCACCTGTGTTGATTCTACAAGGGTTAGCCCCAATATTTGTGGGATTACCACACTTCCAATGGGTCAAAAGGAGTGGCAATGTGTCATTTTTGGGATTTCAACTTTATTAATTATTATTATCTAGCTCTTTAAAGTCTAATAGCCCTATGAATGTTTGGCCCATCCATATATTCAATCGATTTTTCATGCATGACTTTTAGCCATTGAAATGTGCAAGTTGTAAATGTAAAGAAAAGAAATCAATGTCGGCAAGTTGTAAATTATTCTAAGTTTTAGTGTGGAGATATAGCAACTCAAGGGAAATCACCCTAGTCTTCCAAGCTGTCCAATATGTGATCCGAGTGCTGGATTGCTGCATCATTTCATTAATTATATTTTTCGATCTATATGACTTGATGTGAATTTTGAGACTTGACTAAATGAGCTTAGCTACCCAATAAGCCCTAGCATTTTTATGACATTGACTTGTATTGCTCTCTTACATATGGACTTCTCATATCATTCCAATCCTGAATGTGTGTCCATCACTCAAACGGGAAGCATGACGCTTTCCCTGACAAAATGCATCTACACATATTTTGTAACTATGTAGCTCTCATTCTTAATCAACTTGTATTGAAAAAGATTTTGAATAGTGTAGGCCCGAAGATCATCCCTATATGTCTTTGCATTCGGGAACTCCATATTAACTTCTAGTATCCTATGTAGAAATTCAGGTGCTGAATGAGGATTGACATCCTCGTCATCAATGAAATCAATTGGATCGACAACTCCATCATCCTCGTCTGAATATAACTCAACCGAACTCTTCACTTTCTTCCATTCCGGAGAATTGGTAATCAACATCTATACCATCATCCTCATCTTCTTCATCAACAGTAGGAACTGCCTCAACATATTCATTAAGTCTCCATCACCTTTTACATTGCACAAATAACCCCCATCATTTATATATTGAATGTTGATGATAGTACCATTAGAGAATTTGCATTCGTCTTGAATTTCTTTTAGGATGTCGATATAGCAACACCGATCCAAGCCAAGTTTAGAAATATGTTTTTGTTTTCCACCAACGCAATCACTACTTTTGTATCTTTTAATCATATAGACGATGATAGGTTATCACCATTATTTGAGGATGATAAAAGAGGGTTCTTACTCACAACGACGATCGAAGAGGGTAGAAGAAGATGAGGGTTTAGATTGAGAGTTCTGTTCATTGAGAGTTTTGTAGACAGATCGTTCTCTAATTTAGCTCCGAATAAGCAAAAAGGATTCTGTTTAAACAAGTTTTAATTCAAAGGTAGCTTCGTAAATTCACGTATATTTGAATCATTTTACCCTCTCTGTCAACATAAACTTGTTTTTCTTAACAGTTTGACCAAGTTAATGAAAGTCAAGAGAGTAGGCCTCATCTTGCATTTCGCACGGGGAATTATCACTAATTTTATCAATTTATAGGGGTGTAAGACTAAATTTTTCAAAAAGAAATCATCAATTATTTTGAAAAATAGATGATTCTTCAAACTTTTCAAATCATCTAATTAATCACTGATTTTTTGGACAAAACCCATTTCAATAATTTTTTTGAAAAAGGTGTTCACGAAAATTTTACAAATTATACTAACAACAAAGGGTAATCATTGGTGGCTGAACTACGTGGTGGTGGATGAAGTAGGAAGGTTGATGTGAGGTTTTGGGTACATGTAGAGGGGGAGTATCGCTAACTTTCCCAATTTTATAGGGGTGTAAGACTAAATTTCCCAAAAAGAAATTATCAATTATTTTGAAAAATCATTGATTCTTTCCTACTTTTCAAATCATCTGATTAATCACTGATGTTTTTTTTTTTTTGACAAAACCCATTTCAACAATTTTATTTTTTAAAAGTGTATAAGAAAATTTTACGGACAACAAAGGGTAATCATTGGTGACCGAATTACGTGGTGGTGATGGCTAAAGTAGAATGGTTTATGTGAGGTTTTAGGTACATGTAGGGGCAATAATGGATAAACATTGAAAAGTGGGAGTGATAGGTGATATTGATGGATTTGGAGAAGTGATAATAAAGTATCAAAGAGCAATCAATTATTGGGACAATGGACCCAATGTATTAAACGCGTAAATAGGTTGGCTTGATGGCATATTCACATTTGGCAAGTCGTCTTCATCCAAAACAATATGATGAGATATATATGTGAGAATTTTATTAATTCTAAATTCTAAAATCTAATATATATAATCACATGAGACATTAGTTGATAAAATACCAATAAAATCATACAAACAAATATATATATATATATATATATATGGAAATGTTCAGCACCCTAAGTTTTACCACACATTTTGACAAACGTTTTTTGTCCTACATGGGTTAGAAGTATTGGAATGAGCTGATTTTTGGTGAGGATGATCTCTATGATTAGAAGATCATCCTCCCCAAAAATCAGCCCATTCCGAAATGTTTAGCCCCATGTTTACACGTTGAAAAATCGTGGACCGTCCATTTTTTGTAAATCAATTTTGATGGGGTTAGAAGTTTTGGAATGAGCTGATTTTTGGTGAGGATGATCTCCTCACCAAAAATCAGCTCATTCCGAAACTTCTAACCCATGTAAGACAAAACGCGTTTGTTAAAGTGTGTGGTAAAACTAAGGGTGGCGAACGGGACCCATATATATATATATATATATATATATATATATATATAGGGAACGGATCAAGGGACATATGAAAAATCATATTTTAAAACAATGTAACATTAATAAATTTTCAAAATATGGGTTAGAAGTTTCGAATTAAGATGATTTATTGTGAGGATGATCTTTATAAAGGGAAGATCATCCGAAAAAAAAAATTAGTCCAATCTGAAACTTTTAACCCCATTAAAAGTGATTTAGAATGTGGACCGCTGATTTTCTGTCAATAATTTGTAAATCACTTTTGATGGATTTAGAAATTTCATATGAGCTGATTTTTTGTGAGGATGATCTTCTCATCATAATGACCATCCTCGCAAAAAATCAGCCCAATCCAAAACCTCTAACCCATAGTTTGAAAAACCATTGTTTTTACATATGTCATTTTAATAAATTTTCAAAATATGAGTTAGAAGTTTGGAATTTAACTGATTTTTCGTGAGGATGATCTCTATGATGGGAAGATCATTCGAAAAAAATATTTACTCCAATCTGAAATTTCTAACCCCATTAAAAGTGATTCAGAATGTGGACTGTCGATTTTTTGCCAATAATTTGTATATCACTTTTGATAGATTTAGAAGTTTTAGATTGAGCTGATCTTTTGTGAGCATGATCTTCTCATCATAATGACCATCCTCGCAAAAAATCAGCTCAATTCAAAACCTCTAACCCATATTTTGAAAAACCATTGTTTTTACATATGACCCATGAACCGCCCCCTATATATATCTCAAGAAATCTTTGAACACGATGAATTAACAAAGTTAGAAAAGCATACCATGACTCATTGTGATTTAGTTGATTGAATAATAATAACTCATCGAAGACAAGCAATAACCCTTGTATCCTCAATATGGACTGGTTAGGATTATTATTGGAGTTGTGATAAACTGATGTGCTAAAATATACATTGTTGACGTGGAAGTGCACAAAACCATAGATCTTTTTCTTCTAGATACACTAGGAAAAAAAATCTATGGTTTTGTTTGTTCACTTGCCACATCATCCACATACAAATCGCATACGTTTTGGCTTGTCATTTTGTCATACCATTGATCTCACCTCCCACTACAGCATGAATCGAAAAGCAAACTCTTCAAATTGAAAACGAGCTAGCATAGACCACTTGCTTCAAAACTCAAGATTCTTCTATAGAAAATCTATAAAAAGGTCGGTTATTTCACTCTTAGCGAGTCGAAATACATTTGTAGTCATCACATCAGGAACGGTTTGTTTCAGGAACTAGTGCAATAAATAAATAAATATAATCCGCTTGCCTCTTTTAATGAAGAATTAGTTTAATTGATATCCTATTATTAATATTGTAATAATATTGGGTTACAATATTAATAATAAGAAAAATAGCAATTCTTAAAAAGATTTTCGACCTAAGTTTTAAAATTCATGAAAACTTGAAATGTTCAAGATGAGTGTGGAAAATAAAACCAATGATATTTTTTATAATCACTGATAAAAATAACATAATAACTCAACCCACCAATAGGCTTAATCGGCACAAAACCCAAATGTGAGAATATAAATGTTCATGAGGTTTGGGTTTGTTTGATTGTAAGGAATTCATTTCAAGGGAGTACTTATTCTCTGAGAAAATAGATAAAATCCATGGAAAATGAATTCCACCAAAAAAAATTAAAAAGAGAGTTCATTTTAACATAGTTTTAAACCCGTCAAGTCGGCTTGAAACCCTGCCAACTTGATTAAGATCAATTTTATTTCGAGGTGTTTCAACTCGAAGATTTTATGGAATTAACTCAAAAGTGAACTCGATTGTATCAACTCAAAAATATAAAATGAGTCCCTTTAGAGACTACCAAGTTATTCCATTACACATTATAATTTTGCAGAATTTGTTTTTATTGTTTAAATATATTAAAAATACTTCTTTAAATATTAATAAATTTAATATAATTTTAGTTTATTTTACTCATTCAAATCGACTCACAAATTGTCATCTTGACTCAACTCAATGAATATTGCTAAAGTGACCTCAACATTGTACCTCATATTACACATCCTATAGGAAAATGTATAGGAATCATAGATACTTTCATCGAGAGACAAGTTAAAAAACATCTATGGTTCCTACACACTTTCACGTCAAGGATGAGTGATACGAGATACAATCTTGAGGTCACTCCAACACGACTCCAATTCAATTTGTTTAGTTTTTGAATTTTAAAACTATAATTTTTAATTTTGAAGATGTGATTAACATAGAGAGAATAGCATTTGGTGGGAAAATTATTTCCCTAGGGAATGAGATGGGAATCCATTTTCCCTCCTAAGGTTGAAAATCATCTAAGGTGGGGAATATAATTCTAGAGATTACAATAACAAGTGCTAAAAAGTCTTTAAAAAAATAATTTTTCAAAAAAAAATAATTTTCCAAGTATTTTTCATGCTTAATCAAACATACCCATAGATAACTTTTGACTTGAAAGTAAAAAATGATCAAATAATCATTATTGACGGACCGATAGTTAATCATAATTAATTTCCCTTTGTGAAGATCAACAAATTTTACGACCAATACAACTTTGAATTGAAATTAAAAATTTATAAAAATAATCATTATTGTATATCTATAATTAATCATAATTAATTTTCTTTAGTGAAGATGAATAAATTCTTGTCAAAGAGAACACCTTTTTCCCAGATTCTTTCCTTGACAAAGGGTATTTCCCAAAAAATTGAGAATCTCATTTTTGTCCCCCCAAAATGCAGTTTTTGTGAGGCCTAATGTCCCAACAAACTTAAAGCCATGAAAAATAGCTGAGGTTTTAGCTTAAAGCTCAGCTCATCTGCTAGGGTTTTAGGGTTTCTATCTCTCTGTTTCTCTTTTAAATCCCAAAACCTCCTCTCTTGTCTACTCTCTTTCTCTCTCTCACTCAAGAAGAACAATCATGGATAGATATCAGAGAGTCGAGAAACCAAGACCCGAATCAACAATAAACGAGAACGAGATCCGAATCACTGCTCAAGGTCTGATCCGGAACTATATCAACTATGCAACCAATCTTATTCAGGTAATCTCCCCATTTTTAATCCATCAAAATTTCAGAATCTATCTGTTCTCTGATCATAGTTTCTTGTTTCCTTTAATGGGTTTTGAAGTATTTTTGGTTTTATTAACTGTAGGCTTTCATGGTTGGATATATCTGTTTCTTTTTTCCTCTTCAAATAAATCCTTTTGTGTTTAGTCACTTGTATTTTCACTAGCTGCCTTTTTTACAGAAGGATTCTTATTGGTAATTTTTGTTTTTGTTTTTTTGTTTTTTTGTTTTCCTGAGATGGTTTGTTTGATAAAAGCTAATTTGCCTTTGTTCATAGTTCTAAGTTTTAATATTAATTTTTACACCCCCCCTTTTTGTTTTTGGCATGAAATGGCGATTTTAGATATTAATTTGTGTCCCTTTTTTGCATGAACTTGTGTAGAATATCTTGCTTGTCTTTTCGCGCTCCAGAGCAGTTATTTTTTTTGGATAATGGAGTGATCTTCATTTTTCTTTTACTCTAATGGGTTCGATGACATTAGTAGAATATCAGTTGTGAGCATTTTGTATCTGTCCTAAAGCATCTCCATCGGTGTCTCAAATTGGGATGGCAATTCCAAAATTTGAAATAGCCTCTCAAAATTGCGCTCCAACGCATCTCTCAAATTGTCTCTCAAATATAGCATATGCTAAAACTGATGCTATATTTGCTAAAGTGTCTTTTAGGTTATAAAAGGTGTCTTTTTAATTTTCTTTTGACCAAAAAAGACCATTTTTTGTTATAATTTTTTACCAAATTGCCATCCAAAGCATACCAATGGCATTTTTTTTTAGATGAAGCATTTGAGAGGTACATGTCAAATATGCAATTTTTGCACTTTATTATCTCAAAAAATAGAATTGCTAAAGGCAAATTTAGCATTAGCATTGGAGATGCTCTTAACAATTTTACTTGAAGTTCATAGAATAAATGCAAATGACTGAAATTATGGTTTTTTGGGACACAAATTATGGTTTTATTGAAAATATACGTAGCAAAGTGATTAACTGAAAATAACTAAACGAAAACCGAGAGATAGGACTTAGCATTTTGAAAAATGATGCAATCTTCCACCAATGAACCCCAAGAGCATTAGTGTGAATATATAAATCAGAAATAAAGAACTTATATGGGAATGGATGGAGTGAGCACATATTGTACACACTGCTCTAAAGATAAGATTTCATCACGCTTTAGAAAAAAGGCTAGAGTTTCTAGGTGTCAACTTCTTAGATTCAATGGCCATAACCTTGCAAAGGCAACACTCCAAGTCTCAAGGTTATAATGAAATCAAGAATAACAAGTCACCTATCCAATTATGAACATTTTAAAAATATCAAACACAGTATAAAAATTGAAGTAGATCAAAGCGGAGATATTGATTGTGTTTGTTTTTTATGGAGTCCAAAACCAACGAATAAATAGACTACTAGGTTAATGTTCATGTCTTAGACATATTGCTTGGGATAACAAGTGAAAAGAAAAGGTTGCAACTTAATAGTTAAAGACACTAAAGAAAGAGATGCAACATACTTGTTGGATTTCCATTGAGGTGTTTTATTTACTAATCAGCTTAAACCCATTGCTCATTATGTTGAATACACAAATTCTCTATACAACCCTACGCAAGTTATCATTAAAAAAAAAAAAGGAAAAATCTCTATACAACACTTCACTAAATGAATGTGTTCAATACTCTTTTTATTTCTCAAAATCAATAGAGGCGATACCATTAGAGAGTTGTTTTTTTTTTTAAGTTGTGCCTACATCTTATTTGTCTGAATTCACAATTATACGTATTGTTTTGTCCAAATTCATATTTATACTTACTGTTCATTGTTTTATCTATTGCCTCTTATCAATCACAATGAATTAAAATAACCATAAATGTTTATCTACAAAGAAGTTTCTCAGTGGCTTTTACACCAGCCTTATTTAGCACAATAAATCTTGATTTCAACGTAGATCAGGTAATACATATTTTTTGGGCGGATTTCAGCGAAATAAAATACCTACAAGAGTGAAACCTATCCACTCATGAGTTCAACTCCTCGTATGATATCCAAATGGCTTTGCTTTATCCGTCAAGTATCACACATAACAAAAAAATAATTTAACACACTTATTGATGCTTCTGATCATAATTTGGGTTGTTGGTGTATTTACACACCTTACCAACAACATAGTTTACATGTGGTCTAGTTCAATTTGTATTGTACATTAGGCTTCCTCTTTTCTACTATTGAGATGCACCTTCTCTCATATTTTTAGAATCATACTTGATTAAACATCCTTAGTACTTCATATAGTGAGATTTAGGTATGATTATTCTTCAGATGGTCTCATTATTTTGATTCCAAGTTTTAATCTGCAAACCCAAGTATTTCATGCTAAATTTTCATTTGATTATTTTAGTGAATGTAGTGATTTTATTGTTTGTTCCCATAATTAACACGTTTTTAACATATTGACAATCAATCACACAAGCCAATACTCTTTGTGTACACATATGTCTCATATTCATTAATACTAAATCCACTATATCATTGCTCAGTGGAATATTCGTTGCCATTGGTTGAGCTTGTTTTAATCCATAAAGAGAGCTACAAAGTCTTTTGAGTACCTTTCTTCTATTTCACTATTTAAAGATTCCGCTTTACATTCATTTGATGTATTTCTAATTTATAAAAATCAGATATTGTTATTAACATTATAATTCAGGTTATCCTTGAAATTGATGAATAGGAAGTCTGAACTTTGTATCATAACATTTACCATGTCTTTTAAAGTTTCGTTTTCCCCCATTTTACATGCTTCATTTTGTTGTGGCTCATAAGATGCAGTAGCTTGATTTTTAGCAATTAAGTTCATGAAATTTTGATAGAAGTAAAATCGTACATGCCTCCTATGTTTGGCCTTAATAATTTTATCTTTTTACCTTGTTGATTTTCAATTTTATCTTCATCTGTAGGATCTGTGCCCCTAAATACACGTATCGTATCTTGTGTAGATATATAAAAGTTATGAAACATTTTTACCATCTTGTCTGTGTAATTTTCAAATCACACAACCACAATTAACAGAAAAGGGGATAAGAGACCTCCCCATCTTAGCCCTTGTGATCTTTGAAGGAAACTTGTCTGGGATCCCTTAACTAGGATGGAAATGGAAGGTCGAGAGTACAAACGTGAATCCTCTTCTTCTGTTTAAGCACAAGACCATTCTACCCGTCAAGCATTCTATGAAGCACGATTAACATGATCGTTTGCCTTCTCCATATTAATTTTGCAAATGATCCTTGACTTGCATAATCTGACCTTGGAATCAATAACCTTTTTTGGCTTCAACACTCCATTAATTTCTCCCAGTTCCTCAAACACCACCTTCATCATTTGGTGCATCATACAAAATTCCCTATCTCCACACATTTAGTTCCTCATAAGGGCCTTAAGCTTCTTATGAAACACAAAACCTTCCCTACCCTAAAGTGGAAAGTGCTCATTTTGCACTCTTACCATTTACGTTAAGATCTTAGAGCTACATATTTTCAAACCTTAAGGGCGAAAACAAATGAGAGATTTTAGTAATATGGTGTATAGTTCAGATATTCTTTGATGTACTATTACACCCCTGTGCTAGCAAATACTCTACAAATAAAGAAGAATACATCAAATTAACAAAATACCCTTGATTTATAGCATAACTTGATGTGCAAGCTTTGTTGTTTTGAGTTTATACTAGATCTTGTACAAAATCCTTCCTTACTATGGTGAGCCCCATTTTCTCACATTTTCTGTTTTTTTTAGAGCTGCTATTGGTACCCCAACTTTTAATTATTACACCCCAATTAAAAACAAAGAAAATGTGTGAATGGTTGAGAATAAGTAAAAGTTGGGGTGCCAATAGAAGCTCTCATTTTTTGTGTGCTAGATTTCTATTTTTTGGGTTTAGGATTTATATGAGCCTAATCATAATTGTAAACTTCTGAAATTCTTTGAACAAGTGTTGTAATGTTTCATAATGTTGAGTTTATAATTTGAGCCAAACCTTTGTAATGTTTGAAAGGTGTGTTTTAATCTTTAATTGGGGTGTGATAAATAATTTATGAAATTGGGGTGTAATAAGTAAAATTTGGGGTTCCAATAGCATATCTCTCTCTCTCTCTCTCTCTCTCTCTCTCTCTCTGTTATGCATGTCGTCTTTTATATATATTTGCTATGATTAAGATTGATCCTTGTGCACAAATGTGTCAGCCATTTGTCCATTTCTATGATTAGTGAAGAACTTGCGACACTTCATTCTGAATTATTTGCTACTCCACATTTTTTCATGTTACTTTGCTCAGGAGAAAGCTGTGAGGGAGATAGTCTTGAAAGCAATGGGACAGGCAATCAGCAAGACGGTGACCATTGCTGAAATTATAAAGGTTAGTTTCAGTTGATTACAAGCATTCTTTACATATTTATTGTATTCTACAAATGCATATAGATGATTGTGCTCATCCATTTACATATAAAAACAGAAGAGAATGCCCGGGTTACATCAAGAAACGACCATCAGCTCGACAAGCATAACTGATGTATGGGAGCCCATTGAAGAGGGTCTTGTACCGTAAGTCTCTTGTCTTTCTTTTTCTCGTCACCAAATGAATTTATATCTCAATGAGATAATTTTGATTCTTGGCCATGAACATTTCATGCAGTTTAGAGATGACTCGACATGTTTCAATGATCTCAATCTCCTTGTCAACAAGAGAGCTGAACAAGAAATCGCCTGGGTAAATTCTAGATCTTCAGCAGTCTTCGAGCTTAAACTGACCTGAGTACTATTTGTTTAACTCTTTATTTTCTTTTACTTTTTTCTGGGCTACATTAATTCTGTTCGGCATTTTTTAAAAAAAAGAATTTTTAATTAAATTTGGAAGGAAATTCTCTGTTTTATTAGGTATCAAGCTCCATCATATGTGGAGAAGCCAAGGCCACAACATCAGTATCGACAACAGCAGCATCAGTATCAACGACAACAGCAGCATCAACCAAAACAAGTGCCTATGGCCATCACTGGTGCTAATGAAGGTGATGTGTCATATATGGGCTGGGGCAGGATTACCTAATTCGCTACTAAGGTTCCGAACCACAAACTGGTTCTAAACAAACCAGTTTGTGGTACGGTTCGCTCTTGGTTCATGATATGCAGAGAACCAAATGAATTCATCATTTTATACTAGTTTTATTACACCTGTCTACATATTGATAATATTTGAGATATCCCCCTAAAATTTCAAATTGATAGCATGCCCCTTTGACTATTATAAATAGACAACTAGAAAATGACAACTAAAAAAATCTGATTTTTTCTTCCCCAAATCTACCATCCTCAATATCGTTTTTACCCTACTCATCACTTCAATCTACAAATACCCTCATCTCTGTCTACCCCTACGAACCTTACTTGCAAACCACATGAATTCGAACTGAGCAAACCCACGAACCAGGTAACATAGGGCTGGGGATGTCGAATTGCTTGTAATTTAGCAAAGTCTTAACTATTTATGTGCGTGCGATATTCAGATTCATTTGGCCGGGGATGGGGTCGTGGCAGAGGAAGAGGGCGGAGTTGGGGCAGAGGTGGATACGGGAACCATCAAGGTATTTTTCCAAGCATTATTTATTTTTATTTTTTTTTATTTTGGCATCGTGTATATTCCTCCTTACCCACTTAAAATTTTCTTTTGCAGAAAATGGTGGGAGTTGGGGCAGAGATGGATATGGGAACCATCAAGGTATTTTTCAAAGCATTATTTTTTTATTTTTATTTTTTTTTGGCATCTTTTATATTCCTGCTTACCCACGTAAAATTTTCTTTTGCAGAAAATGGTGGGAGTTGGGGCAGAGGTGGATATGGGAACCATCATGGTATTTTTCCAAGCATTATATTATTTTATTTTTTATTTTGGCATCTTGCATATTCCTGCTTACCAACTTAAAATTTTCTTTTGCAGAAAATGGTGGGTATTGGAACTTGGGTCGAGGAGGTGGACGAGGAAGAGGTTGGGGCTATCATGGTAAGCAGTTAATATGAATGTATGCTTTTGTTAAAATGTATGTATGCATTTCAAGCTTGCATGAATTGCATATAAAAAGATATGTTTTTAGCACCTATGATTTCATTCCTTGCATGTATGTCTGTTACAGACATGCATATGTGCGGACATCTATGTTCTGTGGACATGCTTACTAGTTTGCATAGTGCACAAATTCAGGTTCCATGAACACCATTTTCTGTGGACGTCTTTAGCATGAAGACAGGGACATGTAGCAGATTTAGTGAATCTTTCTTCCCCTGAAGTGCTCATGCACACCTCTTCCATGTGGCAGAATTGAACATGACCTGTATGTGTTTGTGTGTTTTGTGTTTCATTCCACATGCTTTGACCCAATGTTTTCAATGTTGTTAGAGGCTTACCCCCTTAGGGTCATAGCAAAGGCCTTGAGGCAAGGAATCATTCTTTTAAAGTTTACGCCTTCTTCAAATAGGCATTGAAAAAGCTTGTCATAGGGGAAACATTGCCTTTTTGGTTCTTTTTGACCAAGGCTTATGCTTTATGGGATGTGGTGTATTTTTCTCTGTTTTTTTTCCCCCAATTTCATTACATAGTAGCCTGCAATAATTATGAAAGTTTTTATTTTTTTATTTTTATAGATTGTATAATTATGGAAGTTGCAATGTTAAAGCATTATTTTTATTAAAGGTCAGTAACAAGATATATGTGTGTACCAATCAAGATAGTTGAAAATTATTGACCTTTAATAGGGGAGAGGGAGGAGAACTTTATGGGTCTTTGTTTGAAGGTTTCATTTTAGTTATATACCATTTTACCAATTCCTATGCCCTTCAAACTAGCAATTCTTTCCCAGCTTCCATTGTTTTGGGGTTCGAAGGTCCCTTCTAAGGTGGCTTTTTTCAAATTTACAGTTATCTTGAACAAGATTCCAACCACGGATACTCTCATGCATCGGGGTTTTATCTGTGTCAATTTTTGCCAGCTTTGTGAAGCCAATGGAAATCTGTTGATCACATTCTCATTCATTACCCCTTCGCTTGAATAATTTGTCTTCTTTCCTATCCCTCATAGCCATAGCTTGAGTCTTTCCCAATACCAGCCAGTCCTATGGCTTTTCAGTTGTTGGAGAGCTAATGTCTTTAGATCACGCAAAAGAATTCTTTGGAGCTTCTTTCCATTTGCTATTTGGTGGCTGGTGTCCTGTTTTTTCCTTTTTCTTTTTTATTTATTGCATCCTTGCAGTTTGGTCTCCTAAGACCTTTGCTTGCCTTCCCTTCTCTCTAATTAATTCTACTTCACCTGTCATTCTGTCAATATATACTCATATTTTGTTTTGTCCTAATTTGTAGAGGCCCAAGTCAATTTGCAACTCCTACTATCTCTGGCATTTCTTTTTCTTCTAATATTTTCTGTTTCTTCCCTGTTTCTATTTCTCTCCATGCCGACCTTACTCATCTGCTGCTTCTCACAGTTTTATATTACTATACTTTTTTACCTAGAGTGGTTGTTATACTCTTAAATGTTGCTTCTTCTTCTTCTTTTTTGACTTAGGATTAAGTCTTGGAAATTAAGACAAATGAAATTATGAATGGGGTACAATTTTTAATTCAATTTTGATAATTTCGGAATTTGGATTGGATACTACATTTTGGGAATGTCAGTAATTCTCTTATAAAGGAATTTAGCTATGTTTTTATTTGTATATTTAATCAAGTGTTAACATACAACAATATGTTTTTTTAGTGTTTATTGTTTCATTACCTGCAGACATGTCTTGCACATTTCCTGTAGAGAACTATCTATCATTAAGTCAGAAACATAGCATAGTTTGTGAATCTTGGTTGATCCTGAGTGTACACTACACACACCTATACCATGTCTCGAGATGAAAGTGCTTCAATGTGCACGTGTGTGTGTGCGTGTACATGTATTGGTCGACATGCTTTGACCATTAGGATTTGAACCAGTCGAAACTCGACTTGTACTCATCCCTTCACTCCAGTGCAGTTTGTGTGAATAATTTAGCACAGATATTTATCACAATTTTTTCTGGTGCAAAATGATAATTTGGTTCATTAATTCTCACTAAATTCAGTGTCAGTAGCATATATCTATACTTTTAAGGATAATCATTTGACAATCTGTTTTATAGGTACTGGATATGAAAGAGGCAGAGGGGGAGGAGGGAGAGGTTATGGTCGTGGGCAGGGGAGGATGGGCAGTCGTGGGAGGGGTGGTGGCAACCAGGAATAGTTGGGGGGGTTGTGTTAATACTTGAAATGCTTGGCTTGGTTTGATTTGGACCTATAATAGGGAAGCTGGTTCTATTACTGTTTTTGGGGTGTTTAAAGCAAGCAGTGTTTAGTTGTTTTCTCTATTATATGGAAGTGAGCAGGTTTGGAAATGTTTTGTTGCGTTTTTTTTAGCCAATAGCAAAGTCAGGGTTGCTCCTTTATTGTAATTAATTTTCAACTCATCTTTGTATCCATAATGTATCCCATTTTTCTCAGTGTGTCGTGTTGCTTTTAGGCTCTGTTTGGTATTATTTTGCTCACTAACACCATTTTTTTTTCTAGCTCAACTGGACCACCACAAAAATATGATTGGTCTTTTCTGGTCTTTGGGTTTTGAGAATTTTTCATCATGGGTGGGATTGGGAAAATGTTGTTTTACATGTGGACCCGGCAGTGTGACCCATTTAAGTCTCATCTCATGTCTTGGTCTCAAGGCCAATGTTTAGAAGAGAAGAGGTTTAATTGTTGTTTTTTTAATGGATATGTTTATATATAGTGATTAACTGAACAATTATTTGTAATACTAAGGACAATAAGCCTGTTGAAAAACATCCCAAATATCGGGTGAGTCATCTTGGAATGTGAAGGGCGATTCCTTGTGAATTCGACACACTTTGAATAGGTTCGTGCTTTATAATCAGAATTTATATATCCATGAATTAATTTTGGATAAGTAATTGTAGTAGCGAATGGTCAGAAAAAAGTTCTCTATCAAAGATGAGGATGATGGAGAAAATACATGTGCTTTTGGAGAACAATGTGACCGATGGATATTTTATTAAAATTAAATCAAAGAAGAGGATGATGGGGATGGGTGGTGAAAAATTAACTATAGAAATAAATTATTTGAGAAAGTAGAGGATAAACTCCAATGCAAATAAATTAAAGGAAAGTAAATTGAGAGAGTTTTCGGCTCAATTAACCAAAGTCGATTACAACCTCAGAAGAATTATGCAATTTGAAGGATCTTTAATAAAATAAAATAAAAAAGAAGCAAGAGAAAATTCAAAGAACGTCACACTGAAACTGGATATAGACAAAAGATAAGAAGACTAAGGAACAAGATTTATTCGACCGACCCCAAAGCTTTGGGATATATGGCTCTCTTCGATGAAAGACAAAGGCAAAGACAATGGATTAAATTTTTTTTTTTTTTTTTTATATTTATTTATAAACGGTGATCCACCTTGGGATGGTGGTGCACGAATTGAGAACTCTGATATGCTTAAAATTATTTTTATTTTAAATATCAGCATCATCACATTATGCCAAAAGTTTGAGGTAGGCCGAGCAAATCTCAACCAATTTTAATGGTGCAGATTACATGCTAAAACACAATCCAGTGACCAAAACATCCTCATCACATACTTTAAGTCCTTTGCACAACGCTTTCCCTGATAAACTTGTTTTTGTTTGTTGTGTGATTCCACCAAGGATGAGTAATATCAAACATTTTACCGGTTCAGTTGATCCAAAAAATAATAGCATGTGGCAGCTTTTATGGGAGACAATATCAAACTTTGCTCCCTCCATCGAGCAAACTTTTAAGTAGCCAAAGATCTGTGTTGGTTTGGGAGGTGATGCCCCTATGGGAACTTGATTGAGCAATGAGAGAGGAGATAACAACACACTTGAAGAATTTGCTTTTGATAGAAACCAAATCAATTTTTTTTGGTGAAAGGCTTTGATGATGAATGCCTAAGACACAAATTTGGACATGTAGCAACGACTTCTGCGTGTCATCAACTTTCAAGGCCCCAAGTGTTGAACCACCCCCTCCCCCCTCAAAAGTGTTCACACAGGTCCAAAATATAGTCAATTCCACAGAGAAAATGTGCCAACACATGTGGGTGCATGTGTGTGCTGAGTATGCTGGCAAAATTCTGACATGTTTTATGAGTTCAAAGCAGAGTTGGAACCCCGAGGCCCCAATCACGTGTGTATGTAGAGTCAATCCCTTGAATCATGAACATAAATGGAAAACAAACCCAAAGAATGGATCCCAGAGATAATAATAAGTAACACGTAATATGCCATGTATGGTAAATTCATTATAAAATAGGTAACATCATGAGGTGTTGGGTGGATTGATTTTCTTGCACATTGGAGGCAGTAACTACAAACTTGGCTGGAAATTTTTTCTGTAACTAGTATCCCCAACTACAAAGTTAATGTTTTACCTTCAGTTTAAAATTAATATAATATCAAAAGTAAAAGTATTTTGACTTCTTTCAACTGAGAATGAGATATATAAAGAGACAACATAGTTATCCTAAACATAATAGAGCTTTTACTCAAATTGAAAGAAATTTGAGCGTACAATCTATATATGCAACAGTGTCTTACAAGATACAAACCATTCCCAACCCAGAAAACTAGCAGAAAGGAAGGAAAAGGAGAAAAAAAGAAACACAGAAAGCACCAGAACAAACAAAGCAGCTACCAATCTAGTATAAAATTTGTAATCAAGCACAGTTGATGATGTTGTAGGGTGGTTGGTGAAGGTATAGAGGAGATGAATGGCTCCAATCAGCATTTAGAGCCACCACAAATAGACAAAACTATGATGAGAATCAAGGCAATGAGAATACCCAACACAATTAGCTTTATCTTCATGTTCTGCAACCACATCTTCCTCCTCATCTGGGTTCCCTGTTGGCGAAAATCTTGAGCCTGCAACAGACATTAATGACATATGAAATGAGAACTAGGGCTTATCGATCAATCCCAAATTTATAACTTACTATTTGGTTTTGGATCAACCATGTTCCAATTCAATAGGGACCTGATCCGATAATATGTGGGAGAACATGTAAATGAAATATATTTTGTTTACATATATAATGTGTATCCATATTTCATATATTAAATTGGATTGATTGGACCTGGATCTTAACAAATTGTCATCAGAGTAGATTTGGGTCCTAATACGGAGATTGTATAAGAATCTGATCCGAAGTATCAGAGCAGTTCTGGATCCAATGCAATTATTATCAATTTGATTCCAGATTGACACTGACCCAATCCTAACCCAATCCATTGCATGTGCAAATGTCATCTTATGAAACAGAAGTGGTTAGTTTTCTTTTATTGATGACAGCTTTAAGAATGCAGCCAGGTTTTCAATCCTAGGTCTATGATATTAACACATACTTTACCACCTCACCAGGGTGGCGCCTTCATGTTAGTAGTTCTACACCATTTGTAACAATGAAGGAAGTTTGGAGCAGTCAAATGGGCCACATAAGCTTCCACTAACCTGTGAGCGGAGATTTTCGGTTTTGTCCACCAGAAGCTCAATTTTCTCACCACGGTCGAGAACCTGCAAAAAAGATGAACGTACATAACCAAACCATACACCATTTTCAAGTATAACAAAAGTAGGACGTTCTGTGAATAAGAACTATTTGTTGGACTACATGAAAGTAGCACAAAATCATTTGTGAATAAAGAAGACATCTTAGTTGAGGAGTAATTACATTGAAAAAGAAATTAACTGGGTCTAACCTTCTCAATGTTTTCCATCATAACTCCCTTAACTTCCGAAACCTGAGCCTTCACTTTTGCAAGCTTGCTGATTTCCTCGGGATGATCAACACAGTACTGCATATGCTCCTTCAGTTTTGGCCTAAAATGTAGATTAAGCACATGTAATGCCTCGTTTAACACAAAAAAAAAAAAAGGCATGTTCCATTGATGGGTTAAGAGGTAATTCAGGGAAGGAGAATTACCCAAACTCCTTGTTCAAGCTGTTGGCAGCAGCAGTTGCAGCTTTACCTCCTCCATATTTCTTGTTGAAATCTTCCTTAACTCGCTCCAAGAAGGCAATAGGAACTTGTCTACCAGCCGACTCAACAGCAACTACACAGTAGGCTGCAGTATCCAGATATAAAAATGCACACTTAGCTCCATTTAGATAGCAGGATAAGATTCAAAGAGAGATTTGGCCTTGGGGGGAACTATACATAAAGAAATCAATGAACAAAGCTTAAAGCACTGGCATATGCCAGATATACAGAACAGGATGATCTGAAACAACTATTCCTCATCTTAATTTAAGGATACAATACAAACCCCAGCAGCATTGTTTGAGAACTTTGTACCTCATTACTCAAATGCAAACTTGAAGCAACAAGACAAGCACCTTCTGTGTTTTGTTACTTGTTTTGTGAACAGATCATGTAAACCTATGCTAAGAATCTAACCCCAACTAACCATCCATGGCTGACGAAGTCTGAAGTTCTCTTTATGTTTTTCTTTTCCATATTATTGGATACTGAACTTAACTCCTTTTATGTTCAAAGGTGACAATTAAGAAAAATGAATACTACAATGATATTCCTCATTAATCGTACCATTAACACATTATAACAGGGTTATGCAATTAGAGTAGCAACATAGCATTGTATGTGATATTGATCAATGCATCATGGTGTATAGTGTTTGTTCCTTATCCTTTTTTTTTTCTTCGAGGGCTTTGCAGGAGTTTTCTTCGAGGACTTTGTGTTCAAATCGGAAGAGTTGTGCTGCTTTAATGTTGTTAGAGCTTGGTTTGGATTGTGGATAGATGCCTCTGTAGTTTTTCTTTTTTCTTCTATTGTTTCTGTGTCATAAGGGGGGCCACCTCGTCCTCCATTTTCTACTCTTTGATGAATAAAGTTATACTTATCCAAAAAACAAAAAAAGAAAGATCTTTGTTCCGTGTGACTGTAAATACATCTATTACATATAAAAATCCATAAAGCACCTGGGGATATCAAGAAGTTCCTCTTAATACATATTCAAGAAATGGCCGGCACAAAAAGCTGGATTTGCCTTCTAGTAAGAATGGAGAATAGATTTATTTCCACTGTTTATATTAGAACAAATCCTCCAGTGTAAGTACTATAATAATTGGCAGCATTAATTAGGAATTATGAATGATCTTGAGAAAATATTTATTTCTAAGCTCGAATCCCATGAAACCATTTCACAGAAGTTCATTGAGAGTGGGAACCACACATTCCGCCAAGGAATTGGTTACCAAACTCAAATCATTTTCCTGATATTTTAGATATAAAAAAATTCATGGAGTTTAACTCACCATATAAAGGTCTTTCAACAAATGAAATAAAATGTACAGACGTGCTGAGTTGGGAGCAGGGGCGGAGCTGGTAAGGAGCATGTGGGGGCACTTGCTCCCACAGAACTTTTTTGGATGGTTTTTAGATATCTTTTATAATTTGAGATACCTCCTTTATTTTCAACTAACTACATGCCCCATTTGCCCCCACTCCACCTCCAATTTTAGCACCCCCCCCCCCCCCCCAAACACTTCCCTTTCAATTTTTTGAAGATGACATTACCTCTTGAGTTGGACCTTCTCTCATAAGACTAATTGGAAATTACCTAAATATCAAATTTTTAAAACTTCTAATAAAAAAAACCTCTGAATTCTCCAAAACCATTCATCTTCAAGCTCTTCAATGGTACCATTAACTACAGTTTGCCCCCACTACAAGAAAATCCTGGCTCCGCCCCTGGTTGGGAGTCGGTGTATCACTGAATCAAACACTTTGTACCAGTGTTGGACATCAACGAGTGTACGTGCCTGTGTTGCATAGATATCATCTGAATTTGCTCTAGTCTTTGAGTCGTATTTAATAACCTGATTATTTCCAAGTTTGATCTACAGTTAAATAATTGGGGACTTTTAGCAGGAATCCCACCCTGCAAACTATTTTTGGTATGTCATCTACACTGGAAAAAATCTGAATGATCTTTAAAGCATTGTGTATAATGCATAAAAAATTAAAATGACTTTCAAAGAAATTTACCTGCTCCTAGAATATGTTTTTTTGGCCAATACAATGTAACACACTAAATACTTTACATTAGATTATGTTTCAACCTCAAGGCTTAAGCATAGATTGATTCAAAAGTTGCTTTATGTGCCTTGAGGTACATTGCATGGGCTGAACATATAAAAACCAATTCGTTTTTTATGTCCATTAATCTTTTCTATTTTCAGAAAAACAACCTTTACGTTAGTATTCTATTCCAAAAGCAACCTTAATGAACGTGATTTTAATCACTTTCTTCCTCTCATTTCCATTAGTAAATCTGAAATATATGAAGTGGGGCTTGTCAGTTAAAAAGTTTTTTCAAATTCCAAAAGACTACATTTCTACACTCAATGGGAAGTTAAAAAATGATAAGACATAAATAAACTTGAGTTTAGAGTTAGAAGGATAAAGATTCTTGAGGTTGAGATCAGTATACTTCAAGATAATAAATAAACCTATTTTTTTTACAAGTAGATAATTAATCAACCAATTATCCTTGCCAAAAGTACGTGTTTATTTGTTGGTCAACTAAGTAAGGGACGATACTAAATTTGGAGTAGATTATTGAGTTGAATTAATAATTAGATAATGAGTAATGTTAAAGTTGACGACTTCAACGGGATGCTACCAACCCCCAAAATCAATTTTTTCCATAATTGCCCCAAAAAGTAACACAACTTTTTCCTAATGCAAAATAGCTAAGGGTTTTGTTATCATGGTTCAAAAGGTAATTTTTTAAATATCAGTCTTAAAAGATATTTACAAAATATTCACTGGACTATGATAATAACACACTTCCCTTTTTTAATTAAAAGAAAAATAGGTATACCTTATTGGCCAGTGGGTTACATATGAAAGAAACATTCTTGTGGAAGATGTTAATATCACATTGAATCTTGGATGTTAGCACATCCCTCGGATAATATGATACGAGAACAAGTAGTAAAAGCCTTAAAATGATCAAAAGGATAACTTTTGCCGCATGGACACATACTAATTAGCTATTGCTTATATAAAACATTGAGCCAAGATATTTGTATGGTAAATCATTCAAAAGTAATTCCCAACTTCATTTGTTGTTTATTATTTTTATTTATGTAGTTAGTTCATTTATTTAATTTTTTACGATATTTGGAGGCTTAAGCCTCCAAAACTATATGGCGGTACCACGGGTTGTAACCTTAGTAACCTAAACTGTTAGGTAAGGTTGGCAAACCCACTTTCAACCTGCGGTTTGACGATTGAGAGGGGGTTCACCTAGAATCCGCGCTATCCATATTTTAAATCGCGTTTTTATTATCCTAATCTGCTCAGCCTCCTTACATTTCATGAATAATACTAAACATTCTTAGAAATCTTAATTTTCTGTAGTTATTAACATAAAACATTTGATGTTATTCCTTCCAACGTATCTTGAATACTTTTCAGTCCACAAGTTGTCGATCTACACATCTATTTATTAATTTCTTTAGAAATATTTTTTTGTTGTAGATATTTCTATAAAATGTTTAATGTTATTCACTCAAATCCTTTTAGAATAATTTTCTGGACCACAAACCTTATAAGTAGATCTTTTCGTGGAATTTGCTAATCTTTTATAGAAGAAATTTACTAATCACTGTCATTCGGATTTCAAAGATTACATTGCTCTCCAAATTTTCAACAAGACCAATCCGTCAAATCAATGCCACTTGGAATTTTTTATTTTTAGCGTCTTGAGACCTATTAGATTAAATTATAGGATCACTAATTTATGATCATTAAGTTGACTTGACTATTGATATTAGTATTTTGTATTACTAATGATCTCAACAAACCATTAAAAAATATATATATTTGAAACCACACGCTCCGGAGACACTCCCGACTTGAGGACGTTTTTTAAATGGGCACTCTCACGTTTCCGTTCCTGCATCTGCACTCACACCCGCTTCACGCTTTGGTCACTAAGGGTGAACTCTTATCCATTAATTATACTAAGTGCGCATAATCCTTAGATATGCTAAATATAAGCACATACACACATTTATAAGGTATTGAACATATATGAAGTACATACAATGACATGGCAGAACAAACACAAGTTCATTATAATCCAAATTTGACAAACCTAATTAAGAAGGCATGTAGTCGAAAAAAAAAAATTTGATAGGTAAATGCAACTTTTATATTAAAACTATGTGCTTATTTTTTTCATAAGTATTAAATAATATTTTTTTCAATTATTTAATATCTTTTGATATTTTGAGCCATGGCCACTGGCACATCTTTCTTAACGTGGCAACAAGGTTTGCCCAAATAAGCAGTCAACAAAGTATCCAATTTAAGGCCTTTCAAAGGTTGAAACCAACTTATAGATTAAAAACAATTAAACTGGCCCAAAATAAAAAATACCACGTTTTTGTGCATCAAACTTTCTTGCATTCCTGCTAGAAGTCTAAAGGATGGAAGATCAATCTAATGCTTCCTTTTATTCCCTACACTTTTATCTATTAAGAACTATCTTATCTAACTCTGATCATCGCAAACTCCTCCTGTGTCATATTTCCCATGCCGATCTGGTATCAGATCCATCACGCTAAAAAAACAAGGGATCTATGCTCTTTTCTCTTTTTTCTTAAAGGAATCCACACAGATCATCAATTATTGAGGGAAAATAAATAAATAAAGCGATCTGAACAAGAAACCCTAGAACAAGAGAATCGAAAACCAAAAACAAACAGAAACAACAACTAACAACCAAATCAACTAATAATCAAATAGATCGTCCGCAGCTAAACAGCAATCGGATCAAATAAATGGTTTTGCACGTAGATCAAATAAAAAAAAACCGAAATCATAAACAAGAAGTCAAGAACAACCAAATCAACGAATCTGACAAAGAAAACAACATAGAGATCTGAAGAAAAACTTACTGAAACCGTCTTCAACGAGATAATTGAAAGTGTGACCATCACAGTTGTAGGTGAATTTGTTGTTGCTTGCAGGAAGCTTTTGGAGACATTGGAAAGCTATACTGTTGAAATTCCCTGAAAATTCGGTGTATTCGGAGAGGATCACTGTTCCTCGAGCAACAAAGCTATAGATCAAAGACTGCTGCCCCATCTCAAGAACCCTAACCCTAGAAGTTTATCACAGAGATGGAGACGCGGAGAGAGATAGATTTAGTTCTTCGCTTTTTGTAATGAGAACTTTGGAGGAAAATGTTGGGCGAGGGTTGCAGAGGAAGAATTTTTTTTCATTATTTTATAGAATATCTTTTTGAGTCTTTTACAAGATAGACCCATCCATAGGTATTATTTACAGAATCTTCCTTGAAGTCCATAAAATGCTATTTACTCCCAACTTTATGAACTTTGTTACAAATCCCCTCTTCACATGTACAGGCACACATGGCACCACACATCCTGCCAGTGGACCACTTATTGAATGATGAGGTGGATGGTCTAGTAGATCATAAATCATAAATGTGATAAGAGATTTGCTCTTCTCAAAGATTTGGGGTCGATTAAATGAATCTTGTTCCTTCATTCCATTTTGTTCAAAATTCAAAAAAAAAATTATTATTGATGAGTTTCTATTTGTATTATTGTCTTTATCTACATATGTGTGTATGTGTGTGTGTGTGTTTTTTTTTCCCCTTATAGATTTTAAGCTTAAATATTACTTTTAATTAAGATTATAATCAACTTTCCTAAATGTATAAGCTAAAAGATGTTACAATTTAATGTAAATAAGTACACAAGTCCAATTAGATTTATGGTTTAGAGAGAATAAATACGCAATTCATATACCCAATTCCCTACTCTTTAGGATAAGATTTTCACTGATGATGATGATAGAATAGACACGAGGCTCTCAAAAATTACTAAATGCATGTCAGGATAAGGGATCTGCATGTGTCCCAAGGATTAGTTGGGTGTTGTACGAAGTTCAAATTACCCTTTTTTTTTTTTTTTACTTTGACGGGTCGCATGTACCAACCACCTTAACACGTGTTCAACGGTTAAATATAATCACTTTTATGTGAAATGACATATAGAGATTCTAAAGTATGACCTGAGGAGCAAATCTAATTATCCTTACCATCTCAATTGATCCCTGATGGTAGAAGCCGAATAATTTGGTTCAAAAAAATAAAAATAAAAAACACGAGATCTATTATCCATCATAGATTAAAAGCCTAGTTATTAGATTGGTGATTCGTCATTGTGATTATTATCATGATCATCATGTGATTCCTCATTTAATAAGTGACTCATCGATTGAATGATCTGAATCAGTGTTTGAGTGAGCCATATGAAAAGTAAGGCAGTTCACTACAAATAATATTGGACCTCAAAGTCATAGCAACATGCCTCCTAGTTTTGTTTTAGTTACTAAAATTTAAGCTTTTTAGAATCAATGTAATTTGCATATATAACTGCTTACTTCATTTCCAATGAAGGTTGATTATGAATTCAATTAGAAAAAATATACAGTTGAAAATACTAAAATGGAAAAGAAAGACTCAAAAGAACTTGGATTGTTATAGAAATAGCAAATATCAACAAATGTTTTGCAATAATTAAATAGAAGAACAAGATTCATTTAGTTGATAATGATCTCCATTGTAAGGCTTCAATGAAGATGACTCTTATTTACATTTTTGTTCTATAATAATCTGGACCGTCCAATTGATCATTCAAAAGGGTTACTAAAACTCAAAAGTTCAATTTATTAGATGACCTTAAGATTCTATTATTGTATATTTGCAAGCGTGAATATTAAACAAAGATACAATTGGGTGTGGGATTTATTTTTATTTTTATTTTTTGGTTTTAAAACTTGTGGAGAATATAGTAAATTTACTTATTTTGGGGGGTCAGCTTAATTAATTTGTAAGGGAAGACTTTGCTGGGATGGGAAGACAACTTTGTCTTGTTTGAATTGTTACTAATTTATTGGCCTTTACCTGATAGGAATTTCCGGTAATGCCACTCAGATGTTTTTTGTGGGAAAATACCAGTCACAAATCACAATCACATTAAGCTGTCAATGGATCGGATCATCAGATCCAACATCCAACCCGTTCAAATCCAATGGGTTATGGATCTAGATCAAGGGTTTGGATTCTAAGAAAGATTTGGATTCCATATTAAGCTACTATAAAGAGAATTCAAGTAGTAATTAAAACCATTAAATAAATCTACTCAATGAAACGTGGGACACAAGGAAAAATATATAGAACCCTAGTAAGTCTCATATGGAGAAAAGTTTAAAAGAAATCCGTTTTAGAAATTAATTTTAACTACTGTTAATAATACTCTCCTGACGTGGCATATGCTAGAATCATAGATTTTTTTCATCGGGATATACAACTACACGTATAAAATATAATCACGACTCATATGAAAATACTAAAATTGGGATTAGATTTAAATATTTTAATTTTAAATGATCTCACTACGACTCCATTAAGAGTATGTTTAATTGCATGGAAAGTGACTTTCCATGAAATTTGAAATCCATGAAAAAATAGTTGTGGAAAATAGGTAGGGTTGGAAAATTAAATTCCACTACTTGATTTTACTTGGATAAAATCATGAAAAAATATATGAGAAAAAAGAAGAAGAGGAGAAAAAGAGGGAGTAGAAGAAGAAGAAGAGGAGAAAAAGAAGGAGGGGAAAGGATGTGACAGCAGTGGCAGTGGCGATAGCAACGGAGATGGTGGCGGCAGAAGCGACGACTACGGTAGTGGCGATGGCAACGGTGGAGGTAAGTGAGAAAGAAGATGATGAGGAAGATGGGGGGAGAACATGGTGGTGGTAGTGGCGGAGGAGGAGAAAGAGAAGGTGGTCGGAGATGATGACGGAGACGACGACGACGATGGTGACGATGATGGTGATGACGACAACGAGGTTAGTGTAATAGTGGTGGTGGTGGTAGGGAAGAAGAATATATGAATGGGGAAGAATTGGGGATGAAAAATATGGGTGGGTTTCACTTTCTCACCTATATGGGTGGGAACGTGAAATCTATGTTTTGGTGGACTTTTTGATTGGAATGAAAAAATGAATTTCCATTTCCATGTGGAATCAAACACTTGAAAAATGTCATTTTCCATGAAAATTGATTTTCCACCCTATTTTCCATGTACAATCAAACATACCCTAATTAGATTAGATTGTCATCCATTAATTAGAGTTTACTTCTAATTAATCCAGACTTTTTTTTTTAATTATTCTCTTTATAAACTCAAGTAAGATTCTCATAACGATCATCCATAGTTTTAAAGTTGAAAAGCTCGAAGAGATTAAGAAAAGAAGTAGGTCTAGATTAGACCATCTTCCATTAGTTGCGAGTTTATTTTCAAATCGGATTTTTATTATTCTCTATATAAACTCTACTAGTATTCTTGAGATCACATTCATAGTTAGAAAAGTCGAACTCTCAACCCAAATGGCCAATTAGTCAAGTCAACTATGCAAGTCAAATAAAAATCTATTAATTTTATAAGTATTTAACAAACTAATTTTTAATATTTTTAAATAAATAAAATATTTATATTTTATTCTCTACAAAAATATTATATATAATCAAATTAATTAAGCTAAGTCGATGGGTTCACTGAACATGTTGGTTTCACTGAGTTTGGGGTAGAATCACCTCAAAATACAATTGAATCAATTTGACGAGTTAAAAAGAATACGATTTCATTTCTTTATATATGACTCTGACTCAGCCAACTTGATGACTTGACTCATGACTGGTCAACTTTTTTTATTTTTATTTTTATAATGACGGGGTGTCCAAACTTACATCCAGACAAATAATTGCTTTGTTATTTATGTTTTGTTTTAAATGTAACTCGAAATAGTCATACAAATATTACACATTTAAATGTTTTTGTTCTTTTCTTTGAAAACTGTGATTATTATTAATAATAATAAAATTGATTATTTTAGTTAATTTTTTTTTCCTCTCTCTTTAAATTTACTTATAATTTTATGTATATAAACTTTTGAAACATATTTTTAAAAAAATAATTATAAATTTAAATTTCTTTTACATGCCACTTATCTTTATATAAACCTTTACTGATGCTAAAATACCTAATATTCACCATTTTTGGATATTTTAGGAAGTCACATAGAATTTTTGTTCAAAGTACATAATTGGATACAATTTTAAAATATTTGTGTCGGGATAAATTTATATACCCGTCTTTTATAGTGAATTTACCTTTATACCTTTTTAATTTAATTTTAAAATTAAAATATTCGATTAAATTATTTTTGAAAATACTACCATCACATCGAATGAAGTTTCAAGCAAAGTATCAAATATTGTAATGTTGAGATGGAAAGATATTTTTATATAGGGAATCCCTAGGAATATCTTCCCATCTCAACCGCACTTCTGATGCTCTACTTAAAATGTCGTTCGAAGTTAGAAAGTCTTGTATGGATTGCGTGTATTAAAATTCCATCATTGTTGTTCAAATTTTGGGTCCATGTGAATAATTTTACCCAATTCAAGGATAAACCCACAAAGGATTTCTTTCATCAGACCAAATTTTTTCAGGGATCGCAACTAATTGGTGGACAAAATTGTTTAAGAAATTGGAAAATGAAAACTATTATAGGATGAAAATGAGATCGACGATTTTCTTGTGCTTGAGAATACTTAATTATACATTGCTTCGGTTGTATCAAGCCAATGCCAATAACGCCAGTCTTCCCCCCAAACAATACACATAGCCTTCACAAACAACATGAAGTAGTTGTGCCCTGTTTTCTTGTCAATCCAATATTTCTGCATGAACACAAATGTTATAAACAAATAATAATAATAATGATAAAAGTAAAAATGGAACACAAATCTGACATATATTTCCATTCTCATCATCAATAATTCTCAACCTATAGAAAATCTGAAATATATTTATAGTTTTGTGCTTATTTTCTTTTCTTCTTTATAGATTATTGACACTAGTATGTTAAATCATATAATTCATACCGGTGTTTTGAGATGCACGTGGGCTTACACCTTGAGGCGCATCTCAAGATGAGGCTCATTAAAAACGCCTTGAAGCATAAGGTTAAAACCTTAAAGTAACTAAGGTTTAAGCCTCCAACCCTGAGACACCTAAAATGCATATGAGGGATATGTCTTTTGGCCAAGGTATACGTGTCACATTATTTAATTTTTTTAAAGAAAGCATTTCTTTCTCATTCTTTTCTTGCTAATTTACTTCTTCGCTTCTTTTTTTATTATTTAAGTAAGATTTTATATATATTTCACTTCTTTTTCTTTTTTTATGATGGGGTTCCAGACCTATAGACTCAACTGGTAAGGGTGAGACAATTGACTTCTTAGAATACCAAATATCGTCCAAATCCCCTAAGTACATGTAATACCCCACAAACCACATACATAAGGTAAACAAGGATAAATCTGTGTGTGTGGCCAACGAGGAGCTTGAACTCAAAACCTCACCCTTTTTAGAGGGATACCTTGGCAACTATCCCCAACGCTCGTTGGTCTACTTCTATTTCTTTATTACTACTCAATATAATTTAAACACTTAGACATGAATTTGAATACAAAATAGTAACATATACAAAGAAAATCATTGAATTAAGTTTATCTACAAATAATTTTTCGTAGTATTAATAGTTTTTCATAGTATTTATTTTTATGTTGGTGAAAAAATAGCTTTGTTATAGAGATATATAAAAAAAGAGACATTTAGTTATTATAGAGACTTACAACTATTTATATACAAAACATTTCTATTTTGCAAAAATATACAGTAATAATTTTTTGTATTACTATTTATTGCTATGGATTAAAACTTGACATTCGATTATGTGGATTTGAAATTTATAAATATGCAACAAGTGTCCTAATTTTTTAGTTTTATAATATTATATTATTTATATAAAAATATCGTGCATGTGAGGCTTATGCTTTACACCTCGAGACGTTGGCCAGCCGAGTGCCTTGCCTTATGCTTTAGCATCTGAAAACATTGATTCACACAACACAAATTTTTGCTTATGTTTCTTCATTCCATGCTAGTAAACCTATTTGAGTACCTAATGGAACATTTGTTCCTATCACTCATAAAGGAAACATCTCTTTACAATTAAAAGATTAGGGGTGTCAATGGATAGTCGAAAATTCGAATCCGATTCGAATTCGCATATGAAAAATTAGATATTATCCGAAAATTTTGGATATCGAATTTGAATTCGGATAGTTTTATATATTCAAATCCTTATCGGATACAGATATTAACATTTTGAATCCGATAATATCCAATTCGAAATAATATATAATATATATTATTTTATTTGATTTATTTTATATATAAATAATATAATATATATTATTTTATTTGATTGATTTATTATATACATTGTATAATATATGATAGGTTTTTTCTAATAATGAAAAATCAATTGGATAAGAAAAAAATATGTTTTTTTAACATACAAATTATTCGAATTCTAATCGGATATTATCTGATATCCAATAGGATAATCGAATTTGAATTTAGATGGAGTTTTAGAACATTCGTCGGATTCGAATTCGAATTCAGATATTAGATAAAATTTTCAGATTCAGATTCGGATATTGCTGTATCCAATCCGATAAGCATCCATTGACAGCCCTATAATCCTTTGTGTTTCCAATTTCACCTCCAACCTTTTATTTGATGATTAAATATCGAGGTTTTAAATTATGCTATCACTCTCTCCCCTGGATTTGGTGTTTTTTAGGATTTTTCAATGTAGAAGACGATTGTTCTAGGTAAAGAGCATGGTGGAATTTACCATTCTCATTTTACTTAATCTCCAGTCAGAGTGACTGCACATGAACAAAGTTCTTTTGATGTTTGGCATTTGCGTTGGGGCTATCCCTCAAATTCTTGCCTTTTAACTTTATCCACAACTGTTGATGAAATTTTCACTTCTAATTGTCAAAATGATATTTGTCCTCTTGATAAGCATACTTGTTTGCCTTTTCTGAATGATGTTGAAAAAGCTCATGCACTTTTTTCCTTAAACCATACTTACATTTGGAGTGATTTTTCTATTAGTTATATTTCAGGTGCAAATTATTTCTTAACTATTGTGAATGACAATTATTGTTGCGGGTTTATTTGACAAGACATAAATCTAAAACACAATTCCTTAAATGTTTTTGTTTTTTTTCATGGTCAAAGCTCAATTTACATGCCCCTTTCAATAAAGAAAAACACTTTCCTTATTAGCTTAGAAAGGAAATTTTCTTGACCACAGCACATTGTGGCATCCAAAACATGATCTGATGCCACGGAGTTGTAGAGGAAAAACTTGTAAGAACTTTAAAAAAAAAAAAATTAAATAAAAGGTTGAATTTTAATCTTAAAATTGGGAGTTTGGTAGCCGAACATATTCAACACCTTAGAAGGTTGTGGTGTTGGATTGTAAATGTGATAATCCACATGGGTCCAAAGACCCTTAGTAAAATATTAGTAAGTTAGTAAGGCTTGTCTGGTTCTTTAACAAAAAATACAACATTCTAGAATTCATGTTTCTAAATACTTATTTTGATGAATATGTGGTTGGCGGCTACAAAATGGTGTCTCTGATCACAATAATCGACCCCTTTTGAAGGTTGTCCTATCCTTTTATTAAAGTTAAGTACAAGTGTTCGTGTCTTTCGAAGCGGTAGTTATTTATATTTGGAGTTGGAGTTGTTGGAGTCCATTATAACTCCTCAAATGAACTCCAATGCTTGGTTTCGAACTCAAATCAAATATGACTCCTTTGTTATTTTGAAAATATTGTCCTACTCAATAAAACTCAATCGATGGATTTTTTATATTTTTATAAAAATAATGATTTTTTGATAATTCACATATTTATTATCTTAAATAAATATGGCTTTGATTAAAATATTCTAATTACTTCATTTTATAAAACATGACTCTAAAAGATAAGAACTAATAAACTATGAAAAGATTTGGGTACGGGACTAGAAAGTGTTAAGTACCAATCCCGCCTGGCAAAAGTCGATCTCTACTATTCCTAAAAATTTACATTGTAAAACAGCATAGATATGAAATTAATGAAAATTTAATTTAATTTTATCTGAGTGATTGCGATAATCGATTCCCTCAAAAACTGGTGGAGAGTATTCTTTGTGTGAATCTTCTCACTTTATCTTTATTATTTGATCTACCTTTAATCTTCGAGATGAGACTAATTTTTTTTAGATTTGGATATTTTCTGACTTTTTGAGGGATTTTAAGGTTTCTAAGTGTTTTCTATGTGAAAATTAGGGCTTGAGGGTTAGGTATGGACTTGGGACTTCATATTTAAGGTTTTGGGAAGTATTAGAAGAGTTTTTGACTTTTCTTTTTTAAGATTTTTTTAATCTATGAATTTATGTGGTGGATGCTACTTTTTAAAGAGCATTTTGAAGATTAGGGTTTGGATTAAATCTTTTAGAGATAAAGTCCATCTTTAACTAATCCGTTAAGTTGTTTAGATTAGGATAATATTTTAAATAAGTTTTATTTGAATTTTGACTTTTGTGACTTACGTAGAATGAGAATTTTTTAATTTTTGGAGAACCCCGAATAGAGGGTTCCTTATTAAATTATTTTTTTAATTCTTTAGAACCTCTGATGAAGGGTTTATTAAATATCATGTGAGCCCCATTTAAGTAAATGAACTACCACTTAAAATTTGGCCCGTGGGCTTAATTAATTGATTTTATTTGTTCAAGAATTTTAATTTAATTTATTAATATTTCACTTTATGTTAATTAATGTTTTAGTTATTAGTTTCAAAATTTTGAATTTTAGAATTGAAAAATTATTGTTTTGCCCTCAAATAAGACTTTTGGTTGATAGGTTATTTTTTGACGTTTTGAAATATTTTGGAATCAATTTTTCATAAGGATTTTAATGAGAGTATTGGTTTGTATCACTTATGGATTTTCGACATGAAATGATTGTGAACCTTATGAGAGGTATTTTCGATATTTTGGCGAATTTGGTAGAAATTGACAAAATAATTTATTTGGTTTTAGTTTGTTGTTTTATGTATTCGAAAGAATTTTCCTAAGTATAATGTAGGCTCTAGGAATGTTCCGATGTCAGGGGTATTTTTGTAATTTGATTATTTTTTGATGATTTTTCTCGTAAGACTTTTTTTTTTGTCTCAAAAAGATGATATCTATATTTTGGATTATATTTTTTTAGTGTAGCATGATTTTTAAAGTTTGTTTACTCGAAATATCTCATCCGATCTTTAGAAATACATCTAGTAATAATTAAAAACTTTAGAATATTCATTCATCATTAAGAACCGTCGCAATCGGGTGGACGAGTTGATTAATCGGATAAGTGCAAAAATGAGATGTCTACATCTAAATCTGATGATTCATGCTTAGACGAGATTAAGCTTAATCATACTTATTTACGGACATTTGATACAAATCTGATTATCTCGTCTTATCTAAGGATTCACATATATTTGAATCACATAGT
Source organism: Akebia trifoliata (assembly GCF_017979445.1). NCBI lineage: Eukaryota > Viridiplantae > Streptophyta > Magnoliopsida > Ranunculales > Lardizabalaceae > Akebia > Akebia trifoliata. Next base: position 37,196,375 of record NC_141382.1, on the reverse strand, counting down.
GAATTTATAGATTTACCTCTGATTCACGAACATTAGTTATGTTACGTGGATTAAGACAAACATAGAACCGTTAAGATGTTGAGATAACATGCAAAGGTGGATTTGACCCCTCTAGCCTATATGCTGCATTTCATTTCTTGTTTTACTTCCATTTTAGTTAGCAATACTCTTTCCTAAAACTTTTTTAATTCAGTTACTAAATTTGAGTCGGTTTTGAGTTGAAAGAAATGTCTAATCAACGTTGTCCTTGTGGATCGATTCTGATTTGGCAATGTTTAATTTTGTTCATTATTATATTGATAATCTGCACTGAACAAATCAAATCTTCTTTTTTGCTAACATTTTTAACTATTAAATTTAATAATATATATTTAATATTATCTTTTTATAAAAAAATGTATTACAAATTAAGCAAAAAATCACAAAGTTTTCTTTGTTTTTAAATGTATATACCATAACCCAGCTGCCATTTGTAAAACCCCTGGATTAAAATATTAACATATTTAGGAGGATAGAGATATCCCCCTACAATATAGGAAGGAATTGATTGTAAAGATTTTCCTTTTATGTAAAAGTGAGCAGTGTATGTATTGGAGAGTGGCAAATAATTTTATTAAAAAATAAAAATCAAAACCGTAAGTGGGTTTCTTAATGTTGTTTAAAAAATAAAAATAAAAAACTGGTGCATCCTTGTAGACAGCGGACCAGGCCCGTATATGGGATTTGTCCAATCTATGGTCTTGTCTAAGGATTAGTCTTGGGGCATGTGCAACACTTGCACATTATGCGCACCAAGTTATTGAGGGGGCACCCTCGTGGGTAGCCTTTGAGGATAATTACGCCTGATGAAAGAGTCATGATAGAGTAATATTAAAATTGACATATATCCACGCATCACTCGCATGGAGGTGAGCACAAAACCATAGATACTTTTAAGTCGTATCTTGATGAAAGGATCTTTGGCTATGTACATGCATCCACATCAGCAATATGTGAATCGATGTCAATTTCAATGTCACATTAACGATGAGGCCGATTTCCACTACCCGCCAACTCTTTGGGTGAGAGTAATCTCATGGTCACACGCACCGACCACCTCCTGCAACTGGTTGAGTCATGGGTCAACTAGACCCTAGAGAGTGACCCCAAGGAATTCATTGCTTTGTGGGGTTTCAAACACTTGACCTACCCTTTCAAAAGAGCTTATTAGAGCTCAGCTTGCCACTAGGCCAACCCTTTGGGGTTAGCTCTCAATCTCTTTTGTCGTTGAAGAACTCTCCCATCTTTATCTCCATGCACAACAAATCTTGCAATATTAGAATCGATGTTGAATTGGGATTTTGATTCGACTTCAGTGAACAACCAATTTCAATTCAAGTTTTATATTTTTCTATTTGATTTTCCATTTGTAGTATGTAGCAACTATGTATGATTAGCCTCTTTGGTTAAAGCTACAAATAGGCATTATCAGAAGCTAGAGGATATTGCTTCTGATGGAGAAGGATGTTGAGATGATGGAGTCCCTGTTCACAGTTGACATTGGATATCATTGCCAAGGCATTGTTTAATTATGATTTTGATTCTTTAACAAATGATACCGCAACAGTTGAGGTGCTGTATTTTACTTTCTAATAATGATTTTCAAACTCCCCCTCTTACATACTCCCCCTTTACTCTCCTGACATGGCATGTGCATAGAATTAGGGGTGCAACTTGGTCTAGTTCAAACTGAGAACCAAACCAAACCGATGGCTTTAAGTTGGTTTGGTTTGAAACAAGTTGTGGTTTGATTCTGGGTTAGGAAAATGGATAATCGATCAATTTGGTTCGTTTCTCAGTTCAAGGCTTCTATAGAACCGAACCAACTCGAGAAACAAACTCATAATGACTTACTACATTTTTAATGATCATTTAGCTTATAGTAATGACTTTATTTTATAGATAAATGAATGACATGTTTTATATATCAATTAATGACGTATTATATAAAATTTCATATTCATTATTTATTTATTTATTATTTTCATTAAAAATATGTTGTTTCCAAGCAGGATTATAGGATATTAGTATCCAATAGAACCGAACCGAACCAAACCGACCTTAGATTTGTTTGGTTTGATTTTGTTCTATGGGCATTTCGATTCGATTTTGATTCTTATTTAGTGGAACCGACCTATGTCGATTCAGCTCCAATTTTGCCACAAAGCGAACCAAGTTGCACCCCTACATTGAACCATAGATTTTTTATCGGGATACACAATTGCATATATGCATATGTCACGTCAGGAGAGTATGTGAGAATATTTCAGAGGGGGGAGTCAAATTATCACGAATCTTTTTTTAACTCTCTTGTTGTTTGATTGATACTTAGATTAATGATAATCTAACGCTCTTTTTTCCGACACCCTCAAACACTCCCTGACCTGGCAGTTACAAAATCATATATCTTTTTATTGTGTATCCCAAAAAAAAAGATCTATCGTTTTGTGATGGGGGTGTATGGAGAAAAGAGAGTCCAATTATCATGACTCTTATACTTATTTCTTTTGAAATTTCCTTACATCGTTTGTTTTGAAAATTGTTGCTTGACGTAAATACACATTATTTAGTGTATAATTAATCAATACCTTTTGAAAAATAGTTCATACCAGCTCTAAAATTGATTAATGATACACTCATTAAGACATGCAAAGTAATCTTACATGTAAAAGTAGATGATAATTGCGATTTTTCTCGACTAGCTGATTAATGGCCGATATTATGGTGAACCCCTCTTCTGCATTTTCTTTTCCTTCTTCAAAATTTCAATAAAATATGGCGAATAATGGTCATTATAATTTATAACTCAAATGGAGGGCAATGCATGTAGACTCGATCAAGAACGGCTGAAACTTTTCTTGATATGAGATGACAAACTACAACAAAAACTGCCTCAACAGCTACTAACAAAAGTGTTTTTTCTTTCTCAAACTAAAAGTTTAGCAATTAATTATTTAAAAAATATCTTAAAACAACATCTATATTATATAAAATTTGAAAAAAAATAAATATTATGAAAATATTCTTGGAAGTTCAAGTAAAAAATTGGGTAATTTAAAATTTTCTTTAATAATTGTTGATATATTTAAAACTATACATTAATGACATAATAACTAAACGTGTCAAAATGGATTAAGTGAGTTGACGTCCCTAACCCAAACCCAACCCATTTAATAATCGTGTTAGACAGGTTGACACCATTATAACCCAAACCCATTTAGGCTTGATTCAAACCCACTAATTTCGTGTTGTTTTCGAATCATGTTAGGATTGCCACCACTAGTTTTCTCCAAACTTTTAAGTTGGATAGTGGTTAAAAGCTTTCTACATAGTCAAAGTATTGCTGAGGAGTGAGGGGTTCTTAACTGCTACTTTTCAACTCTACAAAAGCTGTAACTCCAATTTTAACACATTTAAGATTAGGGCTGCAACTCAGCAGGTTGGCCGAGTTAGGAATCAACCCAAGCCCAGCCCAAGCACGACAATCACCAATCCATACCGGTGCCCAACCTGATTGGCTTGGTCAGGTTAATTCATTCTTAATTAATCCTAGGTAATTTAGTATTGATAAGGGTTAATATAAGAGTCATGTAAAAGAATTTATAATATATAATTATTTGGCATAAAAATGTATTTCAAAATTTTATAAACATAAAATTATAAGCAAATTTAAAGAGAGAAGAGGAATAAAAAGATTAACTAAAATAATCATTTTTATTTATTATTGCTCACAATTTCCAACAAAAGAATAAAAAAAATATTTAAAATTATAATATAATCATTGTATGACAATATAGAATTACACTTAAACAAAAACAATAATTTATTTAATGAAAATAATCACATTAGTTTTGATATATAGATAACTAAAAGTATACATATTGAAATATGAATTGTGAGTGCCAAAGAAAGAAATCAAGGTAAGAAATATTTTTAAATTATAATCATGTTAAGTTGGACTCGGGCAAATCAGGTTGGCCGATACCTATACCTGAACCCTACCTGATTTAAGTCATATATTTTTTCTTTGTAGCTCGAATCTGAGGCCGAACCCAAGCTAACTATGCCTAGACCTGTTTCGAGGATGGGTACAATGCATCGGATTCAGGTTTGGGCCGCCCTAGTTAAGATGGATCTGATTAATGAGAAAGAAACTTTGGATTCTCATCAATATGCTTGGTTCCACAAATAAATAAATAAAAATTCAATTACAAAACATTGATAGTTGACACTACAAGGAGAGAGGGCTGGTGCCTTGGTGCTGACACAAGCTGGAGTATCGGGATCAAAAGCTATGAATGAGGATGAATTTCTACTTCTACACACATTTGTATGAAAAACAGGACAAAAGGACTGCTCAATCGTCAAATATGGTTTGGTTTCCCAATCAATAATATTTGAGAGATTCTATTGCCACACCAAGTTTTGCTAACAGCACCCCATTTAATACTAGATAATTTAAAAATGATAAGGGCATATACAAATGTAAGTGGTATGTAAAAGAATTTAAAATTTTAAGAAGAAAACGATGATTAACTAGAGTTACCATCTTAATTTATTTATTGTTGGTCGTAAATCCAATAAAACAAACATTTACATTGTGTTTGGAAAAATAGAATCACATAAACAAAAGTATTAATAACAAAGCAATCGTTTATTTTATGAAAATAAACCCACAATACTTTTGATACATAGGGAAACAAAAGTACATATACTACATGAATGCAAAAGAAACTAATATATTAAAAAGTATTTTTAAATTATAGTCATATTAAGTTTGGGTTCTAGTAAATCGGGTTGCCCAAACCCAACCCAATTTGAGTCTAGTATTTTTTTTTTGTTGCCTAGACCCAAGCTAACTATGCCTAGACCTAACCTAAGGTCAAGTTCAACCCATCGCGTTTGGGTTTGGCCCACCCAAGTTGCAGCCCTAATGTTGGGGTGGTATTAACAAAAGTTGGTGTGGCAATAGAAGCACTCTAATATTTATCTTGAAAAAATATCCTTGTACTACTTAAAATATCGTTATAAATATTGTCCTGTTTTCCTTAATTCTTTCATGATTATCATAAAACACATGATAAACTGATAAGTCAGTCGGTAAGTTTATGACTCAATCGTAGATTAGATAATTAAGTCCCAAGTTTATGATATCTGCACGTGCATCGCACATGCATGGCCCACTAGTTTTATTAGAAACACAGATTTTAAAAAGGAAATTACATAATAATATCTAATATCGACAGTAATTCAGTCCACACGCATACCTTACTCTCCTTCAATGATGAGGCCGAATTTCCACTGCCCAACTTTCACCTCGATTACAGTCATCTGCAGCACTCCCATCTCCTTCGTCATTGACTCAGTTTTTAGAGCGAATAATAAGGCCTTTGATGACAAGCCCTCGTTTCCACTGAGGGGTGTTGTATCCTATTAAAAAGACTTCCATAACTCCATACGGATCGTTAGATGTTTCGAATTCCCCTATTATAATCTCTTGCCATTCTGATCTAGTCAGTTCACTTAAATTCTGCCTATGTTCGTTTCTAACTCCAGAAGGTTGTTGGATTGCAAAGATAACATCAAAATCCAACCCAAACGATCGTTCTTCGATCATCACCTCAAATGAAATCTCATAAGTAGTTTCTGGGGAGAGGTTTGATATATCGAAGTTCACTTTTGCTTCGAGCCAACACACATTTAGAAGTTTAGCTACGGAGATAACATCACCACTGTGAATAAAATTGTTAAAAAGAAATTAGAAATTAACTAATACTGTATCTTACATGACGCAAAAATATTCACATTTTAGATAGTCAGATAGAACTTTTGGTCAAATTTATATATCTACATAAAAACTTAAGTAATGAATTTAACTTCATAAACCTTTGTTTTTTTTTTCAAAAATAATGTAACCAAATATTTTAATTTTAAAATTAAAAAGGTATAAAGGTAAATTCACTTCAAAAGACGGGTGTATAAAAGTTTTTACCCATTTCCTTACTTTTACCATTTTTTGTTTATTTATATATGGAATAGAAAATACTACCATCGCGATAAATGAACTTTCAGGCAAAGTATCAAATATCGTATAGTTGAGATGGAAAGATATTTTTTATGTAGGGAATCCCTAGGAATATCTTCCCATCTCAACCGCACTTCTGATGCTCTACCTAAAATGTCGTTCGACGTTAGAAAGTCTTGTGTGGCTTGTGTTGTATCAAAATTCCACCATTGTTGTTCAAATTTTGGGTCCATGTGAAGAATTTTACCCAATTTGAGGAAAAACCCATAGGATTTCTCTCGGACCAAATTTTTTCAGGCATCGCAACTAATTGGTCAACAAAATTGTTTAAGAAATTGGAAAATAAAAGCTATTATAGGATGAAAAATGAGATGGTTTATTTCTGGAAAAATCAATTAGATCGATGATTTTCTTGTACTTGAGAATACTTAATTACCTTGTTTCTGTTATATCAAGCCAACGCCAATAACGCGGGTCATCTACCCATATAATACACATAGCCCTCGCAAACAACATGAAGCAGTTGTGCCCTGTTTCCCGGTCAACCCAGTATTTCTGCAAGAACACAAATTTTATAAACAAAAATGATGATAATAATAAAATATAGCAAATTTGCTCATATAAAAAATATATATATATATAAAACAAATTTTCAATATGTAGTATCAAGTAAACTACATGATTATCTCCTAGACAAGGTACTGTAGCGGATACTTTTAAGAGCACAACAAATGTTGCCAAAGCCTCAACCATCTCTCCCCAACTCATCAGTGAACAATATCAACAAACTTATTTCCATTCTCATCATCCATACTCCTCAAAATTAGCAAATCTGATAGATATTTCTATTTTTTGTGTCTTTCTTTTCTTTATAGATTATCGACACTAGTATCTCAAATCGTATGATTCACACCTGTGGTTTTAGAGGCATGTGAGGCTTACACCCTGAGGTGCATCTCAAGATGAGGCTCATTAAAAATGCCCTGAGGCATAAGGTTGAAACCTTAAAGTAGTTAAGGCTTACAAACCATGAGACACCTAATAGGCATACGCCTCAATGTGAGGGATACGCCTTTTAGCCCGAGGCATACTCCTCACATTTTTTTTTTAAAATAATGCATTTCTTCCTCATTCTTTTCTTTCTAATTTACATCTTCATTTCTCTTTTATTATTTAAGCAAGATTTTATAAATTTCACGTGTATATATATTAAATTCAGATTTCTAATTTGTACATTCAAATTTAGATTTTGGTTCATCATGAATATTCAATTTCAGAATTTTCGGTATTCACATGTATGTTTCAATTTTGATTTTGGAATTTTGTTTTGCATACATATACATGAGTTACCAATTCGGTTTGGGTTTTGATATGTATTGCCAATTATGATTTTGAAAATTTTCGATGCCACGTAAATATTCAATTCAATTTTAGTTCATGAATTTTGGTTTCCACATGTATATATATTTCTAGATGTTGGATTTTTGAATTTCGGATTTATTGTAAGCATGTGATTCTAAATTTTGCTATTGGCATCATTTTGTTTTGATATTGGATTTTTTGTTGAGCAAAACTTTATGTAAATATTATTGAACAATCAAGAGGTAGCTACTAAAATAGCCTTAACTAGTAAAATTTATGAAATATCTAATTATATTAAATTTGGTCATCGGACTGACATTAAGAAACAATAATCTTTACAGTTGCAGACTCAATTAGTTAAATGGGATTAGTCCAAAAGAGAATTTCATTTAACTAATTGAACTCTACGTAAGGTAATATAATCTATATAATTTAACAGAGCTAAGATTGGATATCCAAAGGTAACAAAACTGACTAAATAAATTATATAGATTATGTTAGCCTTATAGGGCAAATAAAATTAGTTTTTACCCTTAGATGAGTGAACAATGAATATACCTAGTTTAACTCAAAGGATAAATTTAGGTGATATTTAATGAATTCATCATTTATTTAATACAACTCAAAGCACTAACTAACGCATTGTCCTTATAAAATTTCAATTTTCGATTCGTTCCATTCTCATGCATCTACCATCCCAATCCTTGTTGGATCGAATTTTTCGAAATAGTATGAGCACATCCAATTCTCTCTAGGAGTTCAGGATCTTGACCTAGCACTTATTTATGCAAAACCTGCAAAATTAACTGAGAATAGTACGGTAGAACAAGAAAACTTAGTTCTCGCTTGGGAAAGATCGAATAGACTTAGTTTGATGTTCATGAGGATGACTATTGCTAACAACATCAAGACCTCCTTACCTCCGACTAACAACGCGTAGGAGTACCTGAAGAACGTGGAAGAAAAATTTAAATTTGCTGGTAAGTCACTTGCGGGCACACTAATGGCTCAATTGACAATTCTGAAGTACGATGGGGCACAAAGAATACAAGTCCACATCCTCAACATGACGGGTAAGGCTGCAAAGTTAAGAGCATTAGGAATGAGCGTGGACGATTCCTTCCTGGTTCAATTCATCCTCAACTCTCTCCTAGTTCAGTTCGGACCTTTCAAGATCCACTACAACACTAATAAAGACAAGTGGAATGTGAACAAACTGACAAATAAGTGCATTCAAGAAAAGACGAGATTGAGACAAGGGAAAAAGTCTGCTTTTGTGATGATTCAAGGAACGTGGAAGAAATGATGAATATCAAGGAAATTGAAGAAAAATTCATCAGGAAAAGATAAAGCGCCTAGGAATGTAAATCAGGTTGAAGGGAAGAACAATAATAGTGTCGAGTGATACTTTTGTGGCAAAACGGGACACATAAAGAAAGACTACGTTAAACGCAGAAGTTGGTTAGAAAAAAAAAAGTATGTTTATTTCTTTTGTATGTTATGAATCAAATTTAGCTGAAGTACCTCTAATACCTGGTGAATTAATTCTGAAGCCACAACTCACATTACGAATTCAATGCAGGGATTCCTTTTAAGCAGGAAACCAATGCAAAGTGAAAGATCTATCTTCATGGGGAACTGTCTCGAAAAACAAGTGCTAGCTGTAGGGATCTATCGCTTGGTATTGCATATTGGTCATTAGATGGATCTGGAAAGCACTTTTTATGTTCCTACCATATCTAGGAATTTAGTTTCTTTATCTAGATTAGATAGTTTAGGTTATTCGGTTTCTTTTGAATATGGACAATTAAAGTTATTTTTTCGTTCAGTTTTAGTTGGATCTGAGATTTTAATTGATGGTTTATATAAAGTAAATTTAAATTATGATTATGCCTAATCTTTAGTTTCCTTGCATTTGAATAATGGTTTGAAACGTGACTTGATTAATGAAAATTCCTTAATCTTGTGGCATAAACGTCTAGGACACATCTCTAGAGATAGGATAGAGAGATTAGTGAAGGACAAAATTTTAGACAATTTGAACTTCACACATTTCTTAGTATGTGTGAATTGCATTAAAGGAAAGCAAACCAAACATACTAAGAAATGAGCCACAAGAAATAAAGAACTTCTTGAGATTATACACACTGATATTTGTGGACCCTTTCCCACTGCATATTTGGGTGGAAAAAGATATTTCATCACATTCATAGACGACTTCTCTAGGTATGGCTATGTCTATCTAATTCATGAAAAATCTTAGTATGTGGATATCTTTCAAATATTTATAACTGAGGTAAAAGGCAGTTAGACAGAAAGTTCAAAGTAGTTAAGTCAGATAGAGAAGGTGAATACTATGATAAATTTGATGAATCGGGTCAGAACCATGGCCCTTTTGTTAAACTTTTAGAAATGTTAGGTATTTGTGCACAGTACACAATGCCTGGAACGCCTCAGCAAAATGGTGTAGTTGAAAGGCGTAATCGTACACTTATGGACATGGTTAGGAGTATGTTGAGTCACTTAACAGTTCCAGAACACTTGTGAGGAGAAGCATTAAAGATGACAATGTACATCTTAAATAGAGTTCCTAGTAAAATAGTTTCCTAAAATTCCATTCGAGTTATGGACTGGTAGGAAACCCAGTTTAAAACACTTACATGTTTGGGATTGCCCAACAGAAACAAGGATCTATAACCCACAGGAAAAGAAATTGGATCCCAAGACTATATCTAGATATTTCATTCGTTATCCAAAAAAATCTAAAAGATACAAGTTCTATTGTCTTAAACATAGTACGAGAATATTTGAAATCAAAAATGCTATATTCTTGAAAAATGGTGAAATTAGTAAGAGTGTCGATCCACGTAAAATAACTCTCGAAGAAATAAGAGTGGATATCCTATCACCTCTTAATCTTCATGAAACTGTTAGTTCTCAAGATGTTCAACAACTTAAGAAGAATGGACAACAGTTAAAACAAGTTAGTTCACCACTCCATTACGACTCAATTATTGTAATTGAAAATTCACCATAAATAATTCTGAGAAGATCTCTCAGAGAAAGAAGACCTGCCATTTCAGATGATTACTTGGTGTATCTACAAGAATCTAATTTTAATATTGGGATAAATAAAGATCCGGTTACGTTTCCACAAGCAATGAAAAGTAGTGATATCAAGTGGATAGATGTCATGAAAAAAGAGTTAAAATCTATGGACCAGAATAGTATTTGGGATCTCGTTGAATTGCCTCATAAATTTAAAAGAGTCAACTGTAAGTAAGTCTTTAAAATCAAGCGCGACACAAAAGGCAATGTCGAACGATTTAAAACCAGATTTGTGGCCAAATATTTTACTTAAAAGAAAGACATTAATTACACTGAGACTTTCTCTTCAATTTCAAAGAAAGACTCACTTAAAATCATTATAGCATTGGTGGCTCATGATTTGGAATTACACTAAATGGATATGAAAACGACTTTCTGAAATGGGAGTTTAGGTGAAGAAATCTACATGGAACAACCTGAAGGGTTCACAGAAAAGGGAAAGGAAAATCTAGCTTGCAGACTTAAGAAATCAATTTACAGACTTAAACAAGCTTCAAGACAATGGTACATAAAGTTTAACGATACCATTACCTCCTTCGGATTTAAGGAAATACTGTTGACCAGTGTATATATCTAAAGATCAGTGGGAACAAATTTATTATGTTGGTTCTATATGTAGATGATATTCTGTTAGCTAGTAGTGATTTTGGTTTGTTGCACGAAACCAAGAATTATCTCACTAAGAATTTTAAGATGGTTGATATGGGTGAGGCAACATAAGTCATTGGCATAGAAATCCTTAGGAATCGATCTCAAGGATTATAAGGGTTGTCTTAGAAAAGTTATATCAACAGTCTTAGAAAGATACAATATGCAATCTTGTTTTAATGGTGATGCACTTATTGAGAAAGGAGACAAATTCAACTTAATACAATATCCGCAGAATGATTTAGAAAGAGAGCAAATGAAGGATATTCTATACGCTTCAACTATTGGGAATTTGATGTATGCTCAAACCTGTACTAGACTAGATATTAGTTTTGTAGTTGGAATGTTGCGAAGATATCAAAATAACCTAAGAATAGATTATTGGAAAGATGCAAAAAAGGTTATGAGATATCTACAAGGGACGAAAGATTATATGCTCATTTACAGGAGATCATATCATCTTGAAGTGATCGAATACTCGGATTCAGATTTTGCCAGACGCTCTAATCGCAAAAAGTCTACATAAGGTTTCGTATTTTTACCAAAGGAGAAGCTATCTTGTGGAAGAGCGTGAAGCAAAACATTATTGCTTCATCCACTATGGAGGTTGAATTCGTGGCATGCTTTAAGGCCACGAGTCATGCTCTTTAGTTGCGAAATTTTATCTCAAGACTTGGGATTGTCGACTTTATAACCAGGTCGCTAAAGGTATATTGTGATAATACTGCAGCTGTGTTTTTATCTAAGAATGAAAAGTATTCAAACGATGCGAAACACATGGAAGTCAAGTACTTGGTAATTAGAGAAAGAGTTCAGAAACAGTTAGTCTCAATAGATTATATTCGTACCACTCAAATGATAGCTGATCCATTGACAAAAGGGCTATCACCAAAAGTTTATAAAAAACATGTTACCAAGATGGATTTTTTGGGAAAATCTTTTATGTATATGAAATAAATTATTTTAAAGTGGTTATGTAATTAACATTAATATTAGTACTAAATAAAAATTTGTTTATGTTTATTTCCTGTTTCCAATTATATTATGCATATTTTATTTGGATTTAAGTGATACAGGAAATATCTTGACAAGACAAAAGAAAGGGGCACGATTAAAGACTATATCAAAGAAGGTATTAATAGCGTGGTATATGGAAGGAAGTATGACATAGATGACATACAACCGCCATTACTCACATTAATATTTAATCGAAATATAACATTAAGGAATCTAATTACATATTGGGAATATTGATGGTTTTAAAAGTCGTGATCACGTATAAAATATTTTCAATTATAGAATCCTAAAATTGGGTCATTTTGAAAATGTTTTGAAACTCACTATTAACACAATCGGTTTAATGGGCCAAGTAAGAGAATGTTAGACCCATGTAACGTGTGGCCCATTGACCTTGGTCAATTGACCTCCACGATTTTAGTTTCCAAATCGCACAATGATTTTATATAATAATAAAATATCAATATTAATAGAATCCCAATATAATTAGAATTCTATATTCTTTAAGATTTACTAGGAGACCTTGATAGATAGAAAATTTACTAAGAAAATGATTATAGACTCTCAACCTTCATCTATAAAAGGGGATCGACTAACCCATATTGAATACGCTGAACGCATAAAGATTTGTGGAGAAATAACAAAATAAAAAAAGTGATATCCATCAATCACTAACCCAATCGATCCACATAGAAAGAAGGGAGAAGGTGAGTCTAGTAATTAAAGGGATCAAATTCGATTGGGGTTTCGAAGGCTACGAGGAACAAGGATTGAAGTCCACACCTCCAAACACATTGAATCAAAGATTAAATTGCGATGACATGAGATAAATAACCATACCATGTTTTTTGATTTAACATGAATATGTATGTTTGAAATATATGTTGATTAGTTTCTATTGGGACAATGAAAGTCATGTTGAATATTTGAATGTTTAGATATTTACAACACCATACTGACATTTGGAATGATTTTTCTATTAGTTAAATTTCTAGTGCACATTATTTCTCAACTATTGTGGATGACAATCATTGTTGCACCTAATCTAAAATACAATTCCTCATTCATGCCCCTTTCAACAAAAGAAAAACACTTTCCTTAACTTAGTAAGAAAATTTTCTTCACCATGTCACATTGTGGCATCCAAAAACATGATTTGATGCCATAGGGTTTTTGAAATTTTTTTTTTAAGAAAAGGTTGAATTTTAATTTTAAAATTGGGAGTTCGGTAGACGAACGTAATACAAAACTTTGGTGTTGGATTGCTAATGTGATAATAAAATCATCAAGAAAAATATATAAATACTATAATTAATAAAAAATAAAAATTATAATTAAAACATACAAATAATTAAGGGTATTATTGAAAAATCCTTCTTTCAAATTCGTTTAGAAAAATAGAGTAAACGTACCTTATTACCCCCATCGATGAGAATGGGATGATCGCAGAGATGGAAATAAAGCTCTTTCTTGGAGGAAAAAGTCACATTAGAAAGAGAAACTGATCTGGAGATGATCTCCTCATAATCCAACGGTAGAAATTTCTCCCACACCACATCTGAATCTGAAGCGGATTTGAATAATGACGAAACCAGAGATGATCTACACGCATCTCGAGGATTTGTCAAGGAGAGGATGTTAGAGATGCATCCTTCAGGCAGGATGTTGAAACCCACCAATCTTTCTTCTTCCATCTCTCTCTCTCTCTCTCTCTCTTTTCTCTCTCTCTCACACACACACACACACAGATTGGCCGGTGATTTATCGCTTAAAATTGCCTAATTGCCACTAAAATCTAAAGTAACAAGGAGAATATTATGAAACGACCTTTTCTTTATGGGTCAATTAGATATGCCCCCTTCATATTTTTTTTCTTTAATTTTATAGATGCCCTTGATCTTTTTAAATTGTTGACATGCCCCCTCATTGACTTTTCACATGTGTAGCACCCATCCAATTTCCTCTATGAATGCTATGGGGCAATTATACTTAGAATTGATTTTTGGGTATTTTAGAACACCCCTACGACACGAGTGATATTATGTTTATCATTTCATTGAAAGCCAACATTCTTTTTTTTTTTGTTTGATAAATTAATGATGAATTTTTAATTTTATTCAAAATTTCACTACTAATTTGACAATAAAAAGTACATTGACTTTCGATCAACGGATAAACTTAATCTCGATCCTAATCTTGCATTTTGTGGGAAGGCAATTAATCTAATATTTTAAATTTCATAGAAAGGTTGTGTTAAAATTCTTTTTAATTTTATTTATAAAAAATTTCAATTAAAAATCATATCATTAATGAAGAAATGTTACTAGTTAGACATGACTTACAAAAAAAAAAAAAAAAAAAGTTCATGTAGGATAACATATTTATAAAAGGATACGAGGAAGAATACATTTTCTTGGAAGATAAAGTGTTAACAAATTCAAATAAATATAAAAGTAATAATAAATTTGAAAAACAATTCAAATACAAATATGGAGGTAAATTATCAGGAGTGAAACACATTTAACAAATCATTTTATCTAAGTCCGATTCATGCATACATAAAATAGAGGTATATTTCTACTGACTCGTCCAGAATGACTTGTGGAAAAAACACACAATCCCAACCATTTAAATATGAAATCCAAACGATACACATCTAGAAAATACTTTTCCTAAGGATAAATATCAACCATTGGATTTTGTGTTTATAAGGTTAGGATAATGCGTTTTTTTCCATGAGTCATTAGAGTTGAACTCCTTTTTAAGAATATCTCTCCAATTTCATTACCTCTCTTCCTCTACCCTCATTTTCAAGAATTATCATTCATCTTTATAAATTACATTTCCTCTTTTCCCCCCTCCACCCCTCCGACTTTATTGTTTTTATTTACCTCTTGTACCCTCTTAGTCATTGTATTCTCATAGTCATTCTTTCAAGAATAAGGGTAAAGGTAATCAAAATTTCCATTATCAGTTCTTTTAAGGGATAGGCTGAACCAATCCAACTTGGCAAGAATGGATCACAAATGATTCGCCCAAAGGGGATGCCTGTGCCGATATGCACAGACAAATTCTAACATATATAGGGTCAGGATCGAGGTACAACTATTTGGCACAATAATGTTTTACAACACTGCCCTGAATGTTGTTCATTGTTTTCAATGTTTTTTACAACATCGTCGGATGCCATTTTATTTTGTAAAATGGATGGCATTTGAATGTTTTAACAAATACTAATCTCTCGAAGTTTGTTATCCATCAGGGATTAGAAGCTTTGTTTGTGCATCTAGCCAATCAATCCGACCATCTAGATCATTAGATTCATAAGCCATCATTATCGTTGCTAGCATGATTGTCATGCAATGCCTCATTTAATAAGTGACTGATCAATTGAATGGTCCATATCAACATCTGAGTATGCCATACGACAAGTAAAATGTACACCAAGAATAATATTAAACCTCAAAGTCATAGCAAAATATCTCATAGTTTTGTTTTATTTATTAAAATTGAGTTTATCAGGATCAATGTATTTGCATATATAATTGCCTTTTTTATTTTATTTTTTTATGGCAGGGTTACAGACCCGTAGGCCTAACAAGCATGAGCATGACAACTAAGGGCCCATGTGGATACAAGAGCCAGAAGTACTTAAAACATAAGTACTTCCAAAAGTATTTTCTGAAGTACTGTCTGAAGTAGCTAAATACATGTTGTACGTTTGGAAGTAGGATCTGAGAAGTATTGCCAGAAGTACTTCTTACAGAGTTTTGTGTTAGGGAACTATTATGTATTCTGTTAAAATGACCAGAATACCCTTATATGTAATAATTATTGTTTTTAACATTATAACTCAATAACATATACTCAAAAAAAGTAATAGTTACTGTTTTTATTAAAAAAAAATATTATAACATCATTTTATACTCAAAATATACTTATTCTTATTTTCTTAAAAGTTCGATAGAACCTCTCCTAAATATTAGACATATGAAAAATAAAACTTGTATAAAAACATGACAATCATTATATAATAAAACCTGTATCATCATACATAAAATCATATGTAATAATTACACCAACATATGTAAAATGAAAAGAAAACATTCATAACCAAAATTTATATGTGATCGTCATACCAATAAATAAAGATGTTCATATAGAAGAAACATACTAAATTTACCCAAAAATATAATTTATTCAGTTAATAGTAACTTCTAAATCATAAAATTATATAATTATATCACGTCGATTATAAGCTTTTTTTTATAGCTTCAGCTATGACTTCTCTCCTACGTTTCATTTCTCTATGTCTTTCTCGTTGTGAACGTCTCGAGGGTCCAGGCTTATCTACACTCTTAGGGACGGCTTCATCTATATAATCTAATTTTTCGAATGTAACAAACTCAACATCTGTCAAAACTTCATTTCGAATGAAATTGTGCAGTCCTATGCAAGTAATGACGATGTCTCTTTGAATATCAATGGAGTATGTGTGTATGTCCCTAAGAATTGCCCATCTTGCCTTTAATACCCTGAAACACCTCTCTATAACATTGCGTAATGAAGAATGAAAATGGTTAAATAACTCCTTTTCCTTCTGCCACGCACCCCGTCGAAAATTTTGTAAATGGTAACAGACACTCCTATATGTTGTCATGTACCTATTCATCAATGGATAGCCAGAGTCAACTAAGTAATATTTGCCTATAAATGAATAATAATTTCATTATATATATATATATATATATATATATATATATAAAGTATACTTGAATGTACTTCTAAGTAAAAGTTTGAACACCAACCTGATGGAAGGTGAGGAAATCCCGAATTAAGATTATTTATGGTTTTTAAGAACACGTTCGCGTCATTTGCTTGTCCTTCCCAACCAACAACTACATATGTGAAGAACATATAGCCATTACATTTTGTGTTATACCTTTTTGACCTAAATATAGAAGTTGATCCGCTATTGGAACTCGTGCTCCAATATGAGTACCGTCAATCGCTCCCACACAATCCTTCATATAGAAATAAATTTTATATTAGATTTGTGCGAATTTGATGAGGAATCTAATCTAAAGAACGAGACACAATGAGAGTTTTGCACAATTCAAGGACAGCTTCAAGATTCTATGAAAGTGTCTATTCACTGTTTCTTCAAAATGTTGAAATCGATCACCAACACGTCGCATGCCCTCGTTTTGTCCCAATATCTTTAAGAACATTCCTAAGGATACTTCCAAATAAACGTTCATTGTTCTTTCGAGACCCACCTCTTCGTGTAAAGTATTGCATAATTTCTTGAATACATGTTTCTTCATTTGAATTTGTTTATGACATATTTTATTATTTCTAGACAAAACATAATTCATATAATTTTGTCTAGTAAAATTACAATTAGTTTTAGGTTGTCGAACTAATTTATTTTTACGAGCCGTACGATAATGATTTGCTACAGCAAGTGCAGTCATATATATAATCTCATCGTCTGAATCTAAATAATCCATCTTGCTTCTGTTTACATTATTAATAAAAAAAATATCATTTAATATTCCATATTAATAATCACATAAATATATTTAATCTATAATTAATTACATAAAATATTAAAATAAACATTTTTAACAACCAAACCATAATCATAAGACATAATCAACAATCTACAAATCAGAAATAAACAGAAATTTAATCCATACAGAATAAATCCAAACCATAATCCATAAAACAAACTTTCTTTTACTAACCACATAGTCCACAAAAAAAAAAATGATTCATAAAAGACTGACGTATAAAAAAAAACTATGCTACCCTTTGGTGATCATCACGATAACGACGATATTTAAAATCAAAGTACGATAGACGAACATTATTTGTCGGCAAGTTATAAAAGGCATTCCTAAAATCTATACTTTTCACGAACTTTGATACCGCATAACAATATCAATTGCTACCTATAGGAATCTCATCCACTAATTCATTAAGAAGTGGTAAGCATTCACTAGGAGTAATCTTTTTTTGCTCGTTTGGAAGTTTATCCTTATTAAGTTTTTATTGAAAAAGATCCACCAAACGACTAAATTCAACCTCGAATAAATAAGATTTTCTTCCTTTTTTACGTTTTGATTTAGAATCCCCACTTATTGACGACCTTCTCTATGATGGTCTTGAACTTGGTGACTCATCAATATCATCATCAGGGTGAGTTGGAAGTATATTTTCTTGTGTCGCTGGAATGTATTCAGGGGTATCATCATCATCATCATCATTAGCAATTGACTCATTTGTCATGTTTGTCGTTGCAGAAGATCGAACACGAGATCCGGTAGTTGTAGTACCACTAAATAACTTGTTCAACTCATCTCTGTGCTCCAATGCCTTATAACGAAACTTATTATCTGCAGAATGTTGCTATAAAAAAATGATGAATACTATTAATAAATATTTATTGACATCTTCATAAATAAGTGAAATTAAATATATTAAAAAATATGTATTACCATTTCTTATTCAATCCACCATTCATCGCTCATGTTAATAGAATAATCATTCCAACCGATTCCAGTTACACTCATTAGATTGGACCAAGCCTTCCAATCTAATTTTGTTTTGTTCCAATGATTTTTGAATTGTTTTTGTTCGAATTTAAATCTCGTTTTCTTGAAAAATTTATTTCGAATAAACTTCCATCCTAACCTGTCTAGAGTTGGCCCATTCATATGACTTTGCGCAACTGCTTTAACACATAGTTCAACAAAGGTCTTATGTAAATACAGACTCTAATTTGCTTTACCCTTATCATTTTGTGTTGCAACTTGTTTATCCTTGTTCATATTTGTTGTTTCAGAAGACATCTTAAAATGAAAACAAACAAATATGTGAAAAAAAAATCGTGTTAGCAAAAAACATAAATAAATCAATAAAAAAACATTTTTTTATAATAATAACCTAAAAAACATATTTCACAACAAACTAATTCTCATGGATTAGTACTTGAAATTCAAAGCATACAAATACATGCATTGCATACTTTTTAACTAAAAAATCCTTTAAATAATAGTTTAACTCTTCGCTTTTGGTCAAGTCATGCCTTAAAAAAATATATTTTTAAAACTCGTCTTATGGTGTCAATTCACACCTTAAATTCTTTAAATGATGGTGACTCCCAAACCCAAGTAGACGAGGTTTAAATACCCTTAATGTTGATAATGCACCTAGAATGTACCAAAAATGATCAAAATACCTTAATAAATATATAATTACATTATATATATATATATATATATATATAATAAATTTATATTAAAAAATTATAAAAATAATTATTTTCAATTTAAAAAAATTAATAAATTTTATAATTCTATCAAAATTTCGGCAACATCACCTCTTAAAAATGGATATATGAAAATTTCCTGATAAAAAAAATACCTGCATAATACACTGCAGAATACACAATCTAATATTCACGCAACATCCCATACACATTAACATTTAAAAAAACACATAATACGTATATCAACATGTTTTAAACCATTATGACTCAAAGAGAATTATTAAAGTTTCAACTTCTCTAATAAAGCAATTCTAACTACTGAAATAATACTTTTAGCTCATATTTTAATAATTAAGGAACTCTTTACACTTTACAAGTAACACTCAAGAGGTCTTGAGTTCAAATCTTATCTCCCAACAAAACATAAGAATAAAATACATAATAAAACAATGAATTTTTCAACAATTATTCTCATTGATATGTTTTTAAGGAGGGGTCCCTTCAACCCCAGCTTATTAATAAAAAATGAAAAAGGTTATTTGCATGAAATTCAAAATAAATGTATAAAAGTAAATTCAATATAAAATGACCATAAAGAAGGTATTCATTTTGATAAAAATAAATATATACCAAAATAAGAATACATCCTTTTTGACAAATATTTGAAAAAAGAGTCGTGATAATCTGACTCCCTTTTTTGTACACTCCCTTTATAGAACCGTAGATCTTTTGCTTTGAGATAAATATACCAAGTTAATGAGTAGATTTGATGAATTGGTTCCATCGAATTTTGGGCTGAGTCATCAAAAGATCCAATCAAGTCGAGTTGAGTTGACATGGGTGAATTTCGAGTCCATTTTACAAGTTTTAAAAGTATGACTAAGACAACACAAGGTTTGCACAAATAGAAAAGAATTCACGTGTACTTGAATCAAAATAACATGAATCACTAAAATACAAAATTCCAAACCAAAGTCCTCATTCAAACCCAATTTCCTAGATGATAAGATCTTACAAAAATAATTATTTTCTTTCTTCAATGTTGACGACCAAATGTATTTTCTCAGAGTGATGAGATAAGATGGGATCTTAATGACTTTAAACAAATAAAGAACAAACAACACCTACTAAAATAATAGTGATGCAACAACCATAATTAATTATGAGAGATGCTATTAGCACACCAACTTTTACTTATAATACACCAATCCATGTGGATTAATTACAAAAGGATTGGAGTGTTGATTTGGATTGGGAGTGGGGCTATAAAAAATATGTCAAGTTGATGAAGTTTATGTTCTTTTATGTTATATTTCTACCCATCTTTGAAACTTGGGAAAATCGGCAGTTCTTTAGGGAAAAAAAATCACATTTGAGTAGATTGGAAACCAAAGCATGGGATTTCTCAACATGTGAAATTAATAATTTACACACAAAAATCAGTGGGAGTGTTGATTTGGGATGTTTTTTTTTTTAATTTATTTATTATATGAACAAGCACATACAAAGTAAAAAAAAAAATATTTGTGAAACCAATGCTCAAATTTTATTTTGAAACCATTCAATTTTATCCTTAAATCAGTCGTGTATGATCCAAACCATCCAACCATATTGATTTGTGAAACCATTCAATTTTATCTTGGTGTTCTAAACATTATTGTGACTGCAAGATCAGGTTCTACTATGTTCGAAAATTCGAACTATATTTTTAGTCGATTGATTTTGTATAATCAGTCGATTTTGTAACAAAATTATAAAACACAAATATTCCCCTTTGTCTTGATAGATATGAGAAGAGAAAAGACAATCAGATGAGTGTAAGCTGATCGACTTACCTATGAGGAGAGGATGAACTCGCCGCTGTAATCGTCGGAGAGGTCGTCGTCGTAGTCACCTGAGGGAAGATACACTTTCGTCGTAGGGAGGAGAGGGTTTCGACAGAACTTCTGTTGAGGATTTAGGGTGAACGATGAGGGTTTACAAAATGAAAAAACAAGGACTGTTTTGCCGAATTGAGTCAGAGAGGTCGTCGCCGTAGTCGTCTGAAGGATGAGATGCTTCTGTCGTAGAGAGGATAGGGTTTCAGCAAAAGTTCTGTCGAGGGTTTCAAGCATGAACGACGAGGGTTTTTTTTGTTTAGACGAACTGATTCAGGATACATGGAGTCAAATAAGAAATTCATGAGGGTAGTTTTAGAACCGCACCCTATTAAGTGACGAACAAATTTACTCCCCGCAAAAACAGATTTGAGAAGCACTGTTCTCGGTACTTCTCATAGAAGCACTAATTTTACTCTTTTGAAAAGTTATTTTTCAAAGTACTTATTTGTCCAAATGATTCAAATAGTGCTTCTGACCCCTGTCGGAGCCAGAAGCACTTGAAGAAGTCAATCCAAATAGGCCCATGGTTTTTAAACTCGTTCGAGACCGAGATGTATTGCCCGAATTAACTCGGTATGGAGCTAAACGAGACCAACTCACAAAATCATTTTTTGACCCAGTTTTACGTCTCAAGTACAATTTTTTAAGTTATCTTACGAGACGTCTCAAATGCATCGGAAAACTGGTCCGAGACGACTCGGTATCGGGGGCTGAACGAGACGAGACGCGATGCCGAGTTTAAAAACCAAGATGAGAATGGGATAGTTACAGAGATTGAGATAAAGCTCTTTGTTGGAGGAGAAAGCCACAGTAGAAGGAGAAGCTGACCTGGAGATGATCTTCTCATAATCCAACGGTAAAAATTTCTCCCACACAGCATCTGAGACTGAATCTGAAGCGGATTTGAAGAGTGACGAAACCGGCGATGATATATACACATCTCGAGGAGAGGATGTAAGAGATGCATTATTCAGGCAGGATGTTGAAATCCACCGTTCTTTCTTCTTCCATCTCTCTCTCTCTCTCTCTCTGCAACCCAAAAGTCTCTCTCTCTCTCTCTGCAACCAACAACTAACGTTTCGAAAAGGGAGGGAAAGTTTCCCGCCAAAACTGTCGGTCAAAAATATCAAAATGTTCTCTAATACACAAGTAGCTCATTTGAGGGGTCTATGGCCGATACGTTAAAAAAACCGTTACAATGCACACCGAAACCGAAACAGAAACAGAAACAGACACCGAAACGAACATCTCCTCTGAAACCGAAACCCTCACCTTCTTCGGTGCTTTCGTTCCCTCAGACCCCAGAAACCCTAACTCCTCGTCGTTCCTCGCGGCGGATTTCTTCGACTCCCAATCTTAAAACCCCTCTCAGATCATTTGATTGTCAAGAAGGAATTATCAACAATGTGGTAGAATCATCCAATTCTACTAAAATGTCGGAAGATCGACAAAGAGGACGAAAAAATCTTTGTTTGAATCTTCGATCTCTCCGGTCTCACTCGATCTTTCGTCCCCAAAGAAAAGGAAAAAATCGGACGAGGCGAAGACATATGAAACCAGAGCTAGTGTTTCTAGAAAAGCTAGATTTGAGAAGAAATCAAAGAAAAATGGTGGATCGAAGAAACGTGTTTATTACAAGAAGGTCATGTACGATGGTGGAGAATTTGGGATTGGGGATGATGTTTATGTGAAGAGGAGAGAGGATGCAAGCTCCGACGACGAAGATCCTGAGGTGGAAGAATGTAAGATCTGCTTGAAGGCTGGAACGCCTTTGATGATCGAATGCGACGATTGTTTGGGTGGGTTTCATCTCAAATGTCTCAAACCTCCATTGAAGGAGGTTCCAGAAGGGGATTGGATTTGTGGATTTTGTGAGGCTTGGAAAATGGGGAAGAAAATTGAGCATCCTACACCTCCAAAGGGGAAGAAGCGAAGTCGAACTGCAAGGGATAAGCTTCTTTCGAGTGATCTTTGGGCTGCTCACATTGAAAGGTAGTCTTTTTTTTTTTTAATTGTTGAAATATTGTGTTTTTTGATCTAGTGGGAATGTTTCAGTTTATAAAGTTTTGTTTTTTTATGGAATTTGATCAGTTTATGGAAAGAACTGGACGGTAGCTATTGGTTTAGGGGCCGTTGGTTTATAATTCCTGAAGAGACCGCAGCCGGACGTCAGCCACATAACATCCGTAGGGAGCTTTATCGCACAAATGATTATGCCGACGTTGAGGTAACTGATGCGATTGTTATGTTTTGTATTGATTTTAGTATCATTAGAAATGTGATTCCTTGTAATTAGACCAACATTTCCTATTGAAAAGAACCCAACATTGCATCTAATCAAATTCTGAAATGGGCATCTTTTATTACTTCATGTGTTATCTTTGTTTTCGGTTGAATTTGTGCAATTTTGAATTAACAGGATGACATCAACAAAATCCTATACGTCACGTGAAGTAACAGAAGAGAATTGCAAATGACATAGCTAGTAGTCTGTAACCATTGAAACTTCACACAAATTTTTATTGATAATTCCGACTGCAGTAGCTGAAGGTGTAAATGGCAGGGATGGAGATGATGATTTTTTCTTTTTAAAGTATGAATATAACTATTCTCAGCCGACCATTTATCACTTTTTAATGCATTGAGTTTCTGTATGTCTCATATTCTCTCATGGTGCATTTATTTGCATGTCATATCCATTAGGTATCATAAGATGTTAATTCCTTTTGTAGGAAGGTTTCTTAGGTTCGTGCATGTATCTAACAGGATGGTTCAAACATTATCGAAATCAAGAAGTGATACTCCATTTTATTGCTTTATGTAGAGGGACCTTTCCTCCTATAATAGACAAATATGAGCTAAATAAATCCGACTTAAAATTTGGCTTCTGCTACCTACAATCCATGATATCTGCCATTTACATGAGAATGAATTATTCACATAATAATACTCCAGATCTTACTCGCGACGTTCAGTTTATTTCATCTGCTTCACAATTTTATTTCTTACATAGTTATTGACTACATCATTTACTAGTCTCAATCCTTGTTTATTTATGTGTAGTGCATTGGACTTGCAAAGTAATATAGCTTTTTTTCTTAATATTTGGAAATAAGATGCTTTCTTTATGCATTTTTAATCCTTAGTTTATATGGTGGATCCCCATATTTATCTCTGTCAATTCACGTGTCTTTGGCAGATGGAATCTGTCTTTAGGCATTGTTATGTTATGAATCCTAAAGAATTTTCTAAAGCTAGCAATGAGGGAGATGACGTCTTTCTCTGTGAGTATGAATACGATGTCCATTGGCAGAGTTTCAAGCGTCTCGCAGAGATTGATAATGGGGAAGAGGTAGGTCTTTTAGAAACTTGAAAGTAGTATTGAATGTGAAATATGAATTTAAGTGGGAGATGGTGCTATACATATATTTTTTGATAGTTCGATGGTGCTGTAAGAATTAAATTATGCCCTTCAAACTCCCTAATATGCTAGGATGAAAAAGATGCCTGTAATGATGAAGAATGGGATTCTTGCAAGGATTCAGACTCTGATACAGAAGAAGACTTGGGACCTGAAGAAAAGACCCTGAAGGGTTTAACTGGGCGGTTCCCTCCACGTGCATTTGCTGCGGTGATTTCACTTTTTACTTGTCTTTATGTAGCATATTTTCAGCTTTAGCTTAATGGTTGATGCTTATTATCTTTTATACTGCATACAGAACTCCAGGAAAGGGCAGATATTTGGCCTTCAAAAAATAGGGACAAAGAAAATTCCAGACATTGTGAGATGCCATAAGCAAACTGAACTAGAAAGAGCGAAAACAGCATTGTTATTAGCAAATTTACCTAAATCTTTGCCTTGCAGGAATAAGTATGTACCAACTGTTGTATTTCTATAGGTTCTGTCTGTACATTAGAATCTAACAAAGGGCACGTGCTTACATGACAGAGAAATGGAGGATATATCTACATTTCTCAAAGGTGCTATCTGTGATGATCAATGTCTAGGGCGATGCCTGTACATCCATGGTGTTCCTGGAACAGGGAAGGTAGGGCTCAACATCTCTAATAATATGTTACTTCTGTTTTATACTATTTTGATAGTATAAATATTTACTTATTTGCACTCTTATCTGCTTCAAACTGCAGACTATGAGTGTACTTGCAGTGATGAGGAATCTTAAGTCTGAAGTTGATGCAGGAAGCATAAAACCATATTGTTTTGTAGAGATTAATGGGCTAAAATTGGCTTCTCCAGAGAATATTTACAAGGTAATAGAGTTTACTGGAGTAAATCTTGGCTTGAGTTTCCTTTATCCTTCTTTTCTTCCTTGTAAACTTTAGACATTACATGAGGTTCTTGCAGGTGATATATGAAGCACTAAGTGGACACAGGGTTGGTTGGAAAAAGGCACTCCAATTGTTGAATGAGCGTTTCTCAGACGGTCATAAAATTGGCAAAGATGATAATCAACCGTGTGTTCTACTCATTGATGAGCTTGATCTTCTTGTAACCAGGAACCAATCAGTAAGTTTTGCAGTTCATGATGTACAAGATTTTACCATTATTTGTTTTTTTTTTGGGTGTTTTTTTTTACAGAGTCAGTTCAGAAGCGTTGGCACTTGTAATTGCAGGTTCTGTACAACATTCTTGATTGGCCTACTAAGCCAAATTCCAAATTGGTTGTAATAGGTACTGTTTTATTATTAATCGTGTTCCTTCGAAGCTGAATTATCCCTGTTCATTGAATTTCTAAAATCGTGTTGTTTCCTTTTCCATCAATAAATTTTGCAGGGATAGCAAATACTATGGATCTACCAGAGAAGTTGCTTCCCCGCATTTCAAGCCGTATGGGGATTCAAAGGCTTTGTTTTGGTCCTTACAATTATCAACAATTGCAAGAAATCATATCATGTCGTCTTAAAGGCATTGACGCATTTGAAAAACAAGCCATAGAATTTGCTTCAAGAAAGGTGGGTCCTTTTGTATTTACTTTGTCATATGATATTGAATTCGTGTTTTTATTATTATTTTGTTATCCTCTAAAATGGTTGCTTAGTGATCGTTTTCTTCAATAACCTGCTCTGAATTTTCTATTCATTTCACCACTGCTACATTACACTTCAGGTGGCAGCTATCTCAGGAGATGCACGTCGTGCCCTAGAAATATGTAGGTGTGCAGCAGAACTTGCAGATTATCGACTTAAGAAATCATCCTCCATTCCAGATTCTGCCTCCAAAGGTGTGAAAAAATTCTGAGTCAAACATATCATAAAGAAGTTTCTCATGAACAAGATAGAGATTTTCTCCCTAAGAACAATAAATAAGCTACATGATTTTAGTGGAATAGAACTATAATACAAAAATACAAATTTCTCTCTAGGAAACTATAAAACTTTGTTTCTATTCATTTCCTCGTACCATTTTCTACACTGTACCTTAGATGATATACAAATACTGCCTGCTCTTCTGCTGATCTCTAGTGTAACAAGAGACCCTCACTTTTAATCACTTTCTTTAGCTTGCAGGATAGGCTTTTAGTGGTGTAATAAGTAATGAAGAGGGTTATTCTTATGTGCCATTTCTGCTGTGATAGGGTGGCTGTCCATCCACATTAGCGCGTAATATCTTCTTGCATGTAAGGTGAAACACTTGCTGACTAGGTGGATGTTTTACTCCATTTTCCAGGAAAAGTCCTTGTTGGCATGGCTGAATTGGAAGCAGCCATACAGGAAATGTTTCAAGCACCACATATTCAAGTGAGTTGATGAACAATTTATACAATTAACTGCCCCGTTCTTTTGAAATATATTTTGCATGCTATCTTGATTTATTTTTCTGGGCACAAGTTTATATCCATTTTCTTCTTGCAGGTAATGAAAAGTTGTTCGAAACTAAGTAAAATCTTTCTAGTGGCTATGGTGCATGAACTCTATAAAACTGGAATGGCTGAAACCACCTTTGAAAAGGTTAATCTCTTGATCTTCCCTTTAATATTTTCTATAAACACCTCGTAGTAGTCTGTTGACCTTAGGATCTATCACCCCATAATCACCATTCAAAATCACTACTATGATATGTGAATACTTATGTTTTTTATTTTTATTTTTAAACAAGGATTGCTTCTAGAATGATCTATTATCTATAAAGCTGGGGAGATTGATTACAATCCATTCTGTATAATTTTGGATGATGAAGGGGAGGTGCACTTTTGGTTTGCTACATGATTGACCCATCCTAATTCAAGAGTAAAATGGCAATTCTATAAGACTAGGAAGACCGAGTATGTTTTATGGAGCTGAATGTTGAGAATCAAGAAACAAAATGTGCATAAATTGAGTGTAGCAAAGATGGGGATACACTTAGATGGATGTGTGGACCAGCTAGGACAGACAATTAGAAATTAACTTTCAACATCCTTTTCTTTTTTATGCAATTACTGAATCTGATATTTGTATTTCAGATATGTTTATAGGTGTTGGGAACTCTATTCTATATTGATGTTTTCGTTCTATTCTCTTGTATTGCAGTTGGCAACGACTGTTTCCTGTTTCTGTGCAAGCAATTCTGAAGTGTTTCCCGGATGGGATACACTCTTGAAAGTTGGGTAAGCCATGCAATTTTATTTTGTTTTTTTTATGTAAGTATACTATTATCAATATGATTATTGTTCGTTCGTTTTCCATGTTAAGATCTAGTGATGGAGTGGTGATCTTGCCAATTTATTATTTTGCATCCCATCTCTTGGTAAATAGAAAGATTGAAAATTTTCCAATTTTATGGGTATTTTTTCCAGCTGCAATCTTGGTGAATGCAGAATCATTATATGTGAAGCAGGAGCTAGGCATAGGTTGCAAAAGTTACAGCTCAATTTTCCCAGGTTATTTCTCAACTTCTCGTCACTCGAATACCCAAATCAGTGTCTAAATAGCCATTGACATTACTGGGCGTGTAACGGCCAAGACCCATACCTTTATACCCCAAATCAATATCTAAGACAACCATTAACATTAGTGGGTTGTGTAAAAGCTAAGACCTATAACCATTATTTTTGTTGTAACTGTAACAGAACAATGTTATATGATGGTCAATCCAACAACAGTTCTTCAAAAAGATTTTGGAAAAAAAAAAAAAAAAACTCAAATGAAATTTTGAATTCAAAATTTTAACTTCAGTAGAAATGATAGTAAATAATGATTGCTATTTGAGATCGAAAAAAAAAAAACAAAATGGGTCACCATTACGACAGTTATTTACAGTCTCCGATATTATTTAGATAATCCTCAAGGTAACCCACCAATTGACCGAATCATTGGTCTTATTGATTGGGTTCTTTGGGTAGTGGACTAGTGATATACATTTACAGAACATGTTGATTTTCTTATCCTGAACTAGTTGATGATTTGGTGAAGTTCCAAACGTTAAATCATCTGTATAACATGTTGATTTTAGAATTAAAAATCAGATCCTCAGCAGCAATTTAATTTGTTCATTTCTTGTTATGACACGGCAATGGCAGTGATGATGTGGCATTTGCGCTGAAGGACTGCTCCGAGTTACCTTGGTTGGCTAAGTACCTGTGAATGAATTGAAGAGTTGGGAGGAAATACAAAATTCATAGGAGATAATTTATCTCTGTTTTCATATTTCAAAGTCCAGGTTTGAGTTTCCTGGACTAATAACTTTGTTCTTTGTTTTCACTTAATTAACTTTGTTCTTTGTTTCAACTTCACATTCAATTATTTATCCGAAAAAACACAACTTTGAGAATTTCAAATCTTTTGTTGCTTTTCCTCTTGGTCAATTCCAAGAGCTAGATTTGTGATCTATGGTGTTCATGGCTTAGGGGTCCCATCTTGGACGGGACATATATATATATATATCAAAGAAATATCAACTGATGGGAGTATCTTTTACCGTCTAGTTCACTAAGATCTGACAGCCAGGAAAGGATCCATACCACAAGTTTTCTAGAGTTTTTTTTTTTTTTTATTTAAAAAAAGCTAAAGTGAATCGGGCCCCAATCAAGAGATGATTCCTTCCCCATCATGAGCTTGAAACACCATGGCATGCTTATGCCGACTGTTAAGGGGTTCAGCAAAATCGCCTGTTTTTATGTGGGAAAAACTGTCTTCTTTCACAACGCTTTGCCCTGGCCTGCCATATTTCATGAATATTTCAAACACCCTCATGCACTTATACACTAATGAAAAATGATCTAAAGACCATTGATCTTTCTTTCTAAACCTAGTTATCTTTAACATCTTGGATAAGATATCCAAGATGACAATGAGATGACTTTTTTTTATTGATATATAAGACGAAGGTCAAGAGGGCATTCAACAGTTTGAGAAGATACCGAGTTATCTCAAATATTCACTAAAGAGTCGGGCTGAAGTGACCTCAAGATCGGATCTCATAGTGCACATCGTAATGTGAAAGGGGATAGTGACCATAAATGCTTTTTCACTCATATCTCAAGGAAAATATCTATGGTTCCCATACACTTTCATGTCAGGATGTGCGATGTGAGGTCTAATCTAGAGGTCACTTCAGCATTATTCTTCACTAAAATGTAGTGGTGCCCGTGTCATCCGTTTCAAACATAAAATGGACCATGTGTCATGTATAGGAGATGGCTTCTCCAACTGATATCTTTATAGCGGTAAGGATTTCCACCATGAATGGACCTCAATTATCATTTTGTATGAAATCTCAACCATCTCATCCAAATTTTTTAAGAATTTCAATGTTTGTCTATCTATAAAATATATGATTTTGTATCTATAACTTCTATTCATCGAATTTCTAATCAAGAAGAAAAAAGAATATTATTGTTTAAACATGTATACATATTTTTAATCAAGTTAATTTCATCATGTTAGGAAGGGTTTGACTTGACCATCCCATATGCCTTACTTTAGTTAACTTGGTATTAAAACCATGTGCAATCAATGCTTCTTTAAAAAGAGCCCATTATACATCACACACATACTAACGACCAAAAGTTATTTTTTTTTGGTGCTTTGTTGAGACCATGAGGTTATAAAATCAATCTCAGCTTTCTTGAAATATAAAAAAAAAAAGAATGTCAAAACCTGCTTCATAACAACCCATAAATTCACTGGCTGCGTACTAACATCTCTT
This sequence comes from Akebia trifoliata, assembly GCF_017979445.1. Classification (NCBI taxonomy): domain Eukaryota; kingdom Viridiplantae; phylum Streptophyta; class Magnoliopsida; order Ranunculales; family Lardizabalaceae; genus Akebia; species Akebia trifoliata. The sequence continues at coordinate 37,165,872 of NC_141382.1, read as the reverse complement.
CAAAGCACTTTCCTACTTATTTTAAATACTTTAGTCTGAACTTCACAAACATTCTCTGATAACCCAAAGCCCTTTTAAGATAATTGTGTAACTTGTAGCACAGTACAGTGATTTCTTTTAATCTTTGAAGAAATGATAACTTCTCTCCTTCCAAATGGCCCATCAGCCATAATATTTCCTTCAATTTCTAACCTAGAAGATAAGCCAAAGCATATTTCAAGTTTCTCTTTTTACCTAAGAGAGAAAATTCCAACATACAGTAAAAGACCGTTCATGTAAATGTGGACAGTATGTGTGTAATAAGCTATTGGTACACACTGCAGTTATTTCCATTAAGCTGCAACCTACAAACATTTAACATGCACCAGTGAGAGATACTCGGTGACTTAATGATTTATGAAATTTCAAGGTTGTTCAAGTTGATCATTAAACCCATTGGTTTATGCCAATTTCGTAGATTTTGTGCTATAGGAAGCACAAGAAAGCTAACAGTGCAGTGTAATGTGGGCAAGGCAGATACCTGTAAAAAGGGTGAGGACATCATATGTCAAGTAGAAATCAAAGAACTTAATAAGGACCTAAAGGGAAATGCCAAAATTAAAACGGGCGTGAACATGGTTGGGCTGTTATGACCAATCCATAAGTGTCCAATCTGCCCAAAACATTGATTATTTATAATTTTTGGAGAATTCTCCTTCGTCAAAATCTTAGAAATCTTCTATAGTTTCAATAACTTTCACTCTAAACCAATAAATTGAGTATGGAGGGGATTCTTACATGAAAATTCAGTGTTGGATTTAGCACTAAAACTCGACCGGGATGTTAGAAATCCAAATTTTTTGGAAAAAATGATGATTTTGAATGGTTAGAGAAATTTTGACATTTCAATCGTGAGAAAATGTCTAGAATGGGATTCATGGACTGATTAGAAAAGAGGGATTACTAAATGGACGATTTAACTAACCCGATCATTAAGTAATTTTTCCTTTCATTTAAAAATTGTTCAATTATAAACCATATCATTAATGAAGAAATGTAACTAGTTAAACGTGACTTACAAAAATGGTTCACACAAGATAACATATTTACGAAGTGATATAAGGCAAAATGCATTTTCTTGGAAGAGAAAATGTTAATAAATTCAAATAAATATGAAAGTAATAACAAATTAGAAAATCAATTCAAATACAAATGAGGTAAATTACCAGGAGTGAAACACAATTAACAAATCCCTTGATCTATTCAGATTCATGCATACATAAAATAAGGGTATATTTCTACAGACTCATACAAAATGACTCGTGGAAAAAACACACGATCCCAACCGTTTAAATATGAAATCCAAACAACACACATCTCAAAAAGACTTTTCTTGGGGATAAATCTCAACCATTGGATTTTGCATTTATAAGATTAAGATCATTGTTCTTTTCCATGAGTCACTGAACTTAACTCTTTTTCAAGAATATCTCTCCAATTTTATTACCTCTCCTCCTCTACCCCAATTTCTAAGAATTCTTATTCAACTTTATATATTACATTTTCTTTTCTCGCCCATCCACCCCTCCAATTTGATTGTCTTTTTTCCCCCACTTGAACCCCCTTAACCATTCTATTCTCATGGTCATTCTTTTGAGAATCGGGGTGAAGGTAATCAAAATTTCCATTATTGGTGTGTTTAAAGGATAGGCTGAACCAATTCAACTTAGCAAGAAAGGATCACAGATGGGATGCCCATGCTGATACACACGTGCAAACTCTAACATGTATAGGGCCAGGATCGGGGTACAACTATTTGACACTATAATTTTTTACAGCATTGCCCTAGATAGTGTCCATTGTTTTCAATGTTTTTTACAACACCGTCGGATAATGTTTTATTTTATAAAATGGACAACACCCGAATGTTCTTACAAATACTAGTCTCTAGATTTATGTTATGTAAGAAATATCGCTATAAAAGTCATTAGATTTATCTGATGTGTTCATGCCAGGTGGCAGCATGAGTTACACTACATAATCTAGTCTTTGGAGGGGATTAAAATCCCTTACAAGGTCTCCATCGAACATATTCGTTACAGATGGCCATATTTTTAATTGTGATCGGTCTATATGTAATATGAAGGTAACATATACAATGAAATAGATATACAAGAAAATCCCATCTACATATTCATTTTTTTCTTGCCACTGCGACCTTGTCTTGGAGTTAAAACTTGATCCGCTAGCATGCATCGATAGATCTAATCTCCTTCCACAATCCTTTCAAATCCCTCTTGTTCTTTCAATTGGTATCAGAGCCCTATGATATTGATATTTCTGGTACCTCTGCAAATCCTTAATCTTTGCAGAAACTCCATTCCCAGATGGCTTTTTATGTTTGCAAGTCCCATTTCAACAACTTTTTTGACCGTGTTAGAATATGTTCGTAAGTTCTAGTCCTACAGGTTTCACCCATTTTTTCTCTGGGAGATTTAAAAAAAAAACCCTAATTAAAATTATATATTTTTTTAAAAATTAATAAATTTTAGACAATAGCAAGTATTTGAAAAATGGTTGCTCAACTGGCTATGTTTCATTATTTTAAATAAAAATATACAAAAATGCCCCCTCAACTATTATCATGTAAACACTTATATTTAAACTTAATACGTTAAGGGTCATTTTAGTACAAACATAGAAAATTGCAACCCACCACCTTATAATCACGTTCTTTGGTTTTCAAATAAAAAAAATCTTTAATTAATATTTCAAATTACAAATAGGCCCTTATATGCACTCACTTTAATTTTAAAATTTGAGGTCAGAGTTGTTCATTTTCAACACCTTGGATCAAGCAAAAAATAATTTTTTTTTTTAGTATGAGTTTTTCCATGTATTGACTGTTGGATATGCTCCCAGATATGACCCCCAATGGGGAACTCTATAGGTTTGCATTGAAGCTGTTCATGAAAAAGGAATTCAGAGAGATATTTTGTGGTCTACGATCACTTGTTGTTCTTTGTGAATGGTTGGATGGGGAGCTGAATGACTTTCCGGGTGGCAATTGGGTTTAGTTTTGTGTGATATGTGATATTTTCATTTAGCTTCGTTGGTTCAAATAATATCTTTTATTTCTTTGGATGACTCTTAGTTTCATACTACTATTTTCTAGAATTGGATGACTGTAATATTTCTAATATTTTGTTTCATATTTTTTTTCATATTTTTTTTTTGAAGGTAATATTTTGTTTCATATTTTGATACTTTATGCATGTTTGGACAAAGGTAATATTTTTAAGTTTATTATATTTGTAAGGTCATGGATACTATATATGTATGTTTAATAGTGGTTGATTTGTTTTATGTTATTTCTTTAATTTATCAATATAAATACTAAATTTTAGGTTAGATGGTTGTGTATGTTTCAATTAATTATAATTGTAAGTGATCAGGTCCCATAAAGTCATTTTTTGGGATCATAATTACACAAAGATTACTCACACTTGATTGCTATTTTCCTAAAATAAAAATAAAAAATCGTATAAATATCAAATTATTGATAGCTAAAAGAATTTCTATTGAGTGCAGGTAAAAGGCTAAATTCGGAGACAAATAAAAATAAAACAAATTTTGCATTACAATGAGGGAGCCAATGTGGATCATCCACCCAAAATTTGGAGCCAAAATCAGTCACGTTATTGGGCAACGGTGATCCTGGGGAGATTGGCCTCGAGATTTGTACTGAAGCTTCTAGACCCTTTGACTGTTGTAATGACTCGCAACAACTAGAGCGAATATGACCCGAAAACCTAAAAGAAAATTCTATAGATAGAAGGGTTGTCTCAAAGAAAAGGTTCCCTCTCCCTTCTTCGTAATTTTACTATGTAATTTTCTGGTTTTTGTGAGAAAAAGAGTTCTTGTAGTGTGAGAGCTAAAAGAATCATTTCTTCCCTTTCTGCTTTATTTCTTCTTATAATTCAAGTTTAATTTTTTTTCAAGCTATGTAATCAAAGAGCTTCAAGTTGATTTTTGGAATCAAAGAGCAATAAGAAACCTCCGCTGTCTTCTCTACTTTGCTCTCTCTATTTTATCTTATTGTTGTTTTGTTTCTCATGATGATCGACTAGACTCTTTATCAATGAAGCTGGAGCGAGTTTATCTTAATGTTGTCGAATCAATTCTATTACTTTTGTTTCATTGTGCTATTGTGAAAACAATTAAGAGTGAGATTATCAGATAAGACATTTGATGTTCTAAATCTGATGATTCATGCTTAGTCATACTTATTTATGAACATTGGGTAAAACCCGATAACCTCATCCTAGTGAAGGATTCACATACATTTGATTCATTCTTAGAAGTAACTGATTTACATTCCGATCTACGAACAAGAGTTTTGTTGCATGGATTGAGATAGAGATAGAATTTTCTAGATATTGAGATAACTTGCAAGGACGGATTTGATCCCTCTACTCTTTACATTACATTTCAATTCTTGCTTTAATTTCACTCTTTCTTAGTTATAATCTCTTCAAACTCTGTTTTAAATTAGTTATTAAAATCTGCATTGATTTTAAGTCGATAGAAGTTTCGAATCGATCGCTATCCCTGTGGATCGAACTTTGCTCACCAAAGTTTATTATTACTTGTTCTTTTTTATATCTACAATCTGCATCAAACAATAAGAGCACCCAAACATAATTTTCCTCTTTTACAACTAGCACATTCCCACCAATGAACTCCTTGATGACAGTATTGAATTTAACTTTGATACTATAAATCAAAGAGATTATTTAGTCTCTCGACCTTCTACAAGTTCTTCTAGAAAGTCTTTTGACTAACTAACAAATAGAACATATAACACTGTTCCTACTCATATTTCCTATCTCGTTTATTCAAAACAGAAAGAAAAAGAAGTTGAAATAGAATATAATCCCACTGAATTGGATTTGGGAAGTCCTCCTAAGCAAATTAATATTATTTCATTTACAAAATCAACCTTAAAAATTAATAAATAATTATTAGAAGATAATATAATTAAACATCCTTTACACCAATGGTTCTTTAAGAGTTTTACTCTTAATGAACATAAAATTATTAAACAACAATGGTTTAATGACATGAATAAACTACAAAAACACATATTTCTTTTTGATTGGTTAGAAAATAAAAGAAGTCTAACTGAACCAAATTCAATCAATATGCTTAAACAAAAATTTTAAATTTGGGAAACCACAAAAAATGAAAAAATTGAATCTCAATTTCCTCCCTTCCGTGCAATATAAACAACTGGCACTGTAGCCACTCCATTAAAATCCAGAAATCTATTTCAAAAGGATGTTCCTTGTAGACATGAAGATATTTCCCATTTATTAAATAAAATAATTATACAAATTTATATTTATATAAAATAGGAAACAAATAAGTTCTCTTCTTTCTAAATCTCCAATAAAAACCTTAGGCGAAACATTTACATTTATACCTTACCAAAAAACATAAAATCCTTTTCATCTTCAAAAAGACATAACACATAAATTCTTCATCCTTTATGGACGAAATAATCAAAATAATTCAAGAAAATCTTAATATCAATGTTATTACAGAACAAACAAATGACAAAGAAGATGATTCTTCACACAAGTCCAATAATTCTTCCTCTAAATCTTCAACAGATGTTGATTTAATATTAAAATCTCAATTTACTAAAGTCACAACAGACCAATCACACCTAAATAAACTTTGTAAATCAACTTATTCTCGCCCAAATTATTATTCAAAAATACAAAATTATTATCGAAAACCAATCCCTATTGATGTCTAATTTGAAGAAAAAACGAATCCTACAAAACATTATAATGGCAATGAAATATATGAATGGAATATTGATGGATTTACTAATTATCAAATCTTAAAAACCTTATCTCAAATGATTGTATTTGGCAATACTTGCCTTAGATATAATTTACTTGAAATCTATAGTGTTCGAGTAGTTGTTGGTGGATTTACTGGCCAACTATATGGTTGGTGGAATAATCTACTCTCAATAGATCAAAGAAATGATATTTTAAATCATCTAAAAATTGATAGTGATGGTGAAGAAATATTAGATAGTGAAGGACAACCAATTCTTGATCCTTTCATAATTCTCCTCTCAATATATTATACTATTTCACAAGAAGATTAGATGAACTAGGATAAAAAGATCGTGAAATTCTTATGAGTCTTAAATGTTCAACTCTAATGGATTTTAGGTGGTATAAAGATATATATCATGCCAAACTCTATAAAATCCCATCTTGCAATGATACTTTTTGGAAATAAAATTTTATTTTTGGTTTACTTCCCCTTTTTGCCAAACAAAAAATCACAAACATATTAAAGGCAATCTTGAAAGTATAGATTATGATTCTTTCACCTTTGGTGAACTAATTCAATGAATTAACATGGTTGGACTTAAACTTTGCTCTGACATCAACTGAAAAACAAACAGAATGACAAAAATCACACAAGGAACTAGGCAATTTTTATAATCAATTTGTAAAAGGAATGTTCTTAGCCCCCTTTGCAAAAACAAAAAGACAACAACGAAAATCCGGTTCAAAAAATAAAAAAACGAATTAACTCTTCTTTTTATAATAAATCAAAATCTAATAAAATAACGTATAATAAAAATATAAAAACATCCCAATTTTCTCCTAAACCAATGAAATTTGATAATAAAGAAACCAAACCAATTATATGTTACAAGTGTGGTAAACCTGGCCATACTGCTAATAAATGTATCTTAAAATTTTTAAAAAGAAAGTTAATGAAATCCATTTCTCTTCAATTGAATTTGATTCTTCATTAGAAACTGACAATTGTAGATGTCCTTGGCATCTTGATTCAGTTCCTTCCTCCTCTTCTATTAATATGCTCCAACTAAATGTTCTGAACGACAATGAGAAATTAATGTTAAAAATATTAGATGACATACAAGACAAAGAACAATGTGATCACTATATGTTTCAAATCTTAGAAAATGTAAAAAGCAATAATAAATCTTTACGAAGTTCAAAGTACTAGGAAACCCTATTTATTCAAGACAAGATATTTGTTCTTGAATTCATAAAATTCCTCAAAAAGCTGAAGATCAAATTCTAACCTTAGCTAAACTACAACAACAAATTAATCAATTAAAATATAAATCAAAGACCTTCGCGAACAAATATCACAAATACAACAAAATGATAATGAATCCAAATCTAATAAGTTATCTGATTCTGAGGCACAAACAAATCAATTTTTAAACACAATATACTTATTGAAAATGAAATACACATATCACATTAAAAATTCCAAAATTCTCTTAAAAATTTGTTGTCTTCATAGACTCTAGAGTTGTCCTTAATTGTGTTCGAGAAGGAATTATTCCTCTCTCCTAGTGCGAATCAACTCAAACCACTTTATTAGCCGCAACTGGTAAATCCATTTTCGTAAATTATAAAATCACAAATTCTTATATTTGTAAAAAAAACTCTATCTTCTAGTTACCATTTTAGTTGTTCCAAACCTATAATAAGAAGTAATTCTAGGAATACCATTTCTTCATTAAATCCAATCATTTTTAATGATTCCGAAAGGAATTCTTTGTAAAATTGAAGAAATTGAAGGTTTATTTAATTTTTTATCTCCTCCAGCTTATGGACAAGTAGATCTTTTAATAAATCTTATGCAAGTAAAATAACAACTTAAATTTGTTAATAATGAAAAATATTTTCACCACATAAAAACCACAATAAATACTCCTAATTTTCAATCAAAAATTAGATGTTTTGAAGAAAGACTCATCGAAGTTTGTTTTACAGAAATCCCAAGTGCCTTTTGGGACAGAAAAGCTCATCAAGTAGCCCTTCCATATATACCCACCTTTAATGAAAAAGATTACCTAACCAAAGCTTGCCTTATACAAATGATTGCTCAATACCGTGAATTATGCAAAAAGGAAATTCAAGATTTACCTGACAAACAATTAACTAGAAAAGCTAAATCCCCTTGGAGTTGCACTTCTTTCTATGTAGAAAACGCAGTTGTACTTGAAAGTGGCACTCCCCAACTTGTCATAAATTACAAATATCTTAACAAAATTCTTCAATCAATTCGATATCCCGTCCCTAATAAACAAGATCTTATTAATAGATTAACCAATGCAACAATCTTTTCAAAATTCAATCTTACATTTGGATTTTGGCAAATCCAAATTAAAGAATTTGATAAATACAAAACTACTTTCACTATTCCCTTTGGATGTTATAATGAAATGTAATGTCTTTTGATTTAAAAAATGCATCCAATGAATTTCAAAATATGATGACTGATTTTTTTCCCTATATTCAAATTTTCTCATTGTTTATATCGATGATATCTTAGTCTTTTCAGCTTCTATAGATGGTCATTGGAAACATTTATATTTTTTTTGCAAAGTTATTATTCAAAATGGTTTAGTATTATTTCAAAGAAAGATCAAACATTTTCAAACGAAAATCCAATTCCTAGGTTTCTCGCTGAAACACCAAACTTATACACCTGTAAATCATGTAATTCAATTCACTGATAAATTTCTCGATGAAATTACTGATGAAAAGAAACTTCAATGATTTCTTAGCTCTCTAAATTATATCCTTAATTTTATACAAAATCTTAAATAAGAACGAAAACTTCTTTTATGACTTCTTCAAAAAACCAAAAAAGAATGCTTCAAAATTGTCTGGACTTCAAATCACACCTTAGCAATTCAAAAAATCAAACGTGTCGTAAATATCCTACCCTGCTTACATATTCAAAATCCATATTTACCCAAAATCATCTAAACAGATGCCTCTGATATAGGATATGGTGGAATTTTACTACAAAAAACTCTTACAAATGAAGAACAAATCATTAGATATATTATAGGAATTTTAAATTCTTGTCAATAATCAAAAAAGAAATTTTAGTCATTGTCTTAACAATTTTAAATTTTCAAAGCAATATTTTAAATCAAATTTTTTTACTTAAAAGCGATTGCAAATCTGTAAAAATTATTTTAGAATAAGATGTCAAAAACCTTGCATCAAAACAAATATTTGCTAGATGACAAGCTTTACTTGCAATTTTCAATTTTGATATTGAATTTATTCTTGACTCTCAAAATTCTCTCTGAGATTTTCTTACTCGAGAATTCCTTCAGCAACCACAATGAGTTCTTCAAAAAGCAAATCAAAATCGAAAGGTTAGGAGAAAATCCCTATTGAAATTCAAATTTTCTCTCAAAATTTTCTCCAATCTCTCCAAAATTTGATCATATTTCCAAAATGAGTCAAGACATTTTTACCTTGTCTTCTCATCAATTTGAAGACTTGATGATATCTCAAATTTAACATAAGCTTTTTCCTTAAAAAAAAACTCATCAATCCTAAATAGCCAAATTTGTCTTCAAAATTTTATGAAGATATTCTGTCTCAATCACAAAACGTCATTATCTCCTATAATCATGATCAAGAAGGTAATCTTGCCTATTCAAAAATTAAAATCTAAAAAATTATCAAAACTCAAGAATGGAGAACTTCTCATTGATCATCTCATTATGTCAAATCCCTTTCAAATCAACAAATCCCTTATTGGGATTATATGAATGCTTGGGAATTTATCCTTCTTATTCAAAATTCAAAAGGTTCTCATTCCTGGCTCCTTTAATTTTGTCAAAATTTCAATAATCAAATTCCATTATGATTTTTCACCCTGTGGTGGCAAATCTTTGGTGCCTTGTTAGATATTTTGCCAAATCATTATTTGCAACAATTTGAAGACTTTAGTAGTTCAAATACATTCAAAACTGAGGAACCTAATTATCAAACAATGCTCTATTTCTCAACTTAAAAAATCCCCTAGATTCTCAAATGACATTATTCCTAAGAAATTTTTTACTCTTTCCCTACCCTTTTTCATAATACTTTTGTCAAATGATGGGATAAATATGATTCATCAAAAGTTATTGTCGATAATCCTCAAAAGAATATGAACTCCAAAGATTTTCCTCAACTTTCAAAAGTCTCAAAAGCTTCTTATGCTGCAGGCGCCAAGTGTTCAACTACTTTTACAGCAACATTGACGTCATTTCCAATAACTATCTCTCCTCACACCCAACAAACGACAAAACCCAAATCTTTTTTAAACCTCCAAATGCCTGTGGCCACAAAATAAACAAAAAATCTATAACATAAGTATTATTCCTCGACAATTTCCACTATTCATGAACAGTGCCTATCGTGGACTGTCAAAATTCTGCCACCTGGACCTTTTCAAACCTTCCAAATAGTGCTTCTTGATGCGTGCACGTTTACGTGTCCATCTAATGTTCGGACTTCAAAATTTTAGTTTCAAGTCCAACTCTATAAAAGGAGGATAAACCTCATCTTCAAGCATCGGCAAATTCCGACCAATATGCATCCTATGACCACCTTCTTCGACCATCCTCCGAGCATCTTCTCAAACCATCCTTTGACCAAAATAAGCAATAATTCTTCAACAAAACCAATAAAAATAATTTCCATCAAGCAAAATGATGAAGTTTCATATGAAAATATAGAACAGTCCATACAAAATTGGATAATCCCAAAAGTACTAACACATGAAATATATAAAGATAAATCAAAATTGAAAACTGATTATATTATAAATACCATTGAACAGTCCATGTCAATTTCACCCCAAATGAAAAATATTCATTTACTTCTAAAATAATTAATTGAAAAACTACAAAATAAACACTATAATAATGTTCATTTTGGCTTAATTCAAGTAGCCATAGTTCCCTTAACTAGAACATGTTTAAACATTTCTACCTTAGCACATGTCTGAGATAGAAGACATATTAAATTCTCAGATCAATTGATAGAAATGGTTCAAGCTCCTCTTAATGATGGACCAATATTTTTCTATTGTTTTTCAAATTTCTCAGTCTCTTTGATAGATCCAACAATTTCAAAATCCTTAATAAAGGTTTTAATATGCCAAAAGCTAAAGACATAACTGCAATTTATAGAATTTATTACAAATATATGATGTATCTCATTCCAAATGTTGCCTATTAAAGTCAAACTAAAGGATTAACTACACTATTCCTAAAAAAATTCAGAAATACAGTAATCACCCCTAAAAAAATCAAATGGGACCCTATTGACAAAAGTATATAAAGTATGTGGTTTTCCATTTTGATTTTTTATAAGATAATGAGTATACTTTTAATTAAGCAAACATATATTTACGTGCGATGCACGTGCACCCTACTAGTATTCTAAATTTCTAATGTTCAAGGGTATTGAGTTGTCAACCATTAATTATGAAAGTGCCCTTTTCTTTATGAGTCAATTAGATATGCCCCCTTCATGTTGTTTTTTCCAATATTAAAGATGTCCTTGGTGTTTTTAAATTGTTAACATGCCCACTACTTAGACTTTTTCCATGTGCAACCATCCAATTTCTTTTTTGAATGCCACGGGGCCATTATAATTAGAATTGATTTCAGGGTATTTTAGATCACCCCTGTGAAATTAACAATATTAGGTTTACCCACTTCATCGAAGGCCGACTTCTTTTTGATAAATTAATGATGAACTTTTAATTTTATTCAAAACACCCATCAAAATTTCACTTTAATTTGGTAGTGAAATATAAGATGACTTGATCAAGGGATAAACTTAATCTTGGTTCTATTATTTCCAAGTTATACTAAATCTAGATTAATTTCTTCTATGAACGCTACGGGGCCATTATACTTAGAATATATTATAGGGTATTTTAGAATACCCCTGTGAAACAATGATATTAGGTTTCCCGCTTCATTGAAAGTCAACATTCTTTTTTGTTGATAAATTAATGATGAATTTTTAATTTTAATCAAAATTTCACGTTAAGTTGACAATAAAAGGTACATGTACTTTTGATCAATGGATAAACTTAATATTGATCCTAATCTTGCATTTTGCGGGAAGGTAATTAATCTAATATTTCACATTTCAAAGGAAGGTTATGTTAAAATTCTTTTTAATTTTATTTACAATACTGTTCAATTAAAAACCATATCATTAATGAAGAAATGTTACTAGTTAGACAAGCCTTATAAAAAAAGGTTTAGGATCATGTGTTCTTTTCTTGAGGATAAATCTCAACCATTGAATTTTGTGTTTATAGGTTAGGATCATGAGTTCTTTTCCATGAGTCACTAGAACTTAACTCCTTTTCAAGAATATCCCTCCAACTTTATTACCTCTCCTCTACTACTCTAATTTCCAAGAATTCTCATTCAACTTTATATATTACATTTTCCTCTTCTCCCCTGTCTACCCTTCCGACTTTATTGCGTTTCTTTCCTCTGGTACCCTCTTAATCATTATATTCCCATGGTCATTCTTTCGAGAATAGAGGTAAAGGTAATCGAGATTTTTCATTATCGATTCGCTTAAGGGATAGGCTGAACCAATCCAACTTGGCAAGAAAAGTTCACAATTGATTTGCCCAAAGGGGATGCCTAGGACTGGCAATGATCCAAAATAAACCCGATGTCTGAACCGGTCCAAATCGATCCGATCCGAAAAAACATAAAAATTTTGGATCTTCAGATTTGATTCGGATTAGAATCTTAGATCCAAAGCAATTTCGGAATGGATTCGGATCTATCCCAATGCACTCCGAAAAAACTCCAATCTGAACATAGTTTCATAATTTTTTCTAATTCTTAATTTCATATAAATACATATAGATAAAACATTTTAGTCTTTCTACTTTCCTTCTATATTTGTAATTGGAAAATAGATTTTTAAAATCTTTATATGATTTTATATTTTTAAAGTTTTTTGAACATTGATCATTTGAAAATAAGGCATGTGTTCAGATTGGTTTCGGATTAAGGATGAAATGAATGGATCGGATTCGCTTCACATATTCTTTAATGCGTCAGGATCGATCGGGTACATTTTTATAAAATTTCAGATTGGTATTGGAGAGGTATTGATCTGGTACCAAACCGATCCGTTACCAACCCTAGGGTTGCCTATGCTGATATGCACAGGGAAATTCTAACATATATAGAATCAAGATCGAGGTACAACTATTTGACACAATATTTTTTTACAGCACTGCCTTGGATGTTCTCCAATGTTTTCAATGGTTTTTACAACACCATCAGGTGCCGATTTATTTTCTAAAATGGATGGCATCCAAATGTTCAAACAGATACTAGTCTCTCGAGGTATGTTATCCATCATGGATAAGAAGCTCTGTCTGTGCATCTAGCCAACCAACTCATCCATTTAGATCATTAGATTCATGATCCATCATTATGGTTGCTACCATGATTGTCATGTAATGCCTCATTTAATAAGTTCAATGAAAATACATAAATAAATCAAAGTTCATAGAATTTTGTCCTTTACAAGCCTGTGGCATCAGATCATGTTTTTGAATGTCATAACGTGATGTAGTAAAAAAACTTTACTTACTAGTCTTATTGACTAAGCAAAGTGTATTTCATTATCAGATGAGACATACTAGTCTTATTTAGTAAGATGGTAAATCTTATTATGGGTCATTGTGCCCACATTGATCACTGAATTAGGAATCAAACACTACATGCCTTTAGATTTCGATAATTAATTATTTGTACAATATCTTAAAACACTCTCTATATTTTATAGAATTAAATTTTTTTTTTTTTATGAAAATGTTCTAAGAAATTCTAGGAAAAAAATGAGTAATTTAAAAAGTCTTAAATAATTCTTGATATATTTAAAATTACACATTAATGAGAGAATGACTAAACATAACAAATTAAACGGGTTGATGCCGCTAACTCAGACCCAACTCATTTAATAATCGTGTTAGACGGGTTGACACTATTATGACCAAATCCCAATTAGATTTGACCCAAACCAACTAATTTCATGTCATTTTCGAGTCGTATTCGCAAGTCATATTAAGATTACCACCCCTCAATATCCTCACTAAGTGATAAATTAAATTTGGGTCCAACTCAAAACCAATTGGCAACGAGTGGAGAGGCCGAAGAATTTACTTATAAGGAGACAGACAAGGCAAGGAGTGTCTGATGTAGGACTAAACTCAACATGCCCCCCACAGATGTGAGCTGGACTGGGCTAAAACACGTGGAGATATGAATGGGTGACATGGAGGAGATAAAGGTCCGCTCTTATATCATGATAAATGTTGGGGTTGTAGGCATCAAAATTTTATGAAGGTTCTCACAAATTTTATAAATTAGAATAAAGTCCTTAGAAGTCACAAATAGATTCACACATCCAAATTGGGCTCCGTTAATTGGAAATAAACCTTCTAAAGATTGAGTTTTGGGTTTTCACAAATAAAGTCCATAATCTTATAATTCCAAGTGATACATATTAAATATTGGGCTTTACACCCAAATAAATGAGTTTGGCCCACCAACAATCCATAGAATCCTTATAATTGGATTTGGACGAATTTAGCCTTTAGATAAACCAATCAAAACTCCTTAAGTTGGGGCATAATTGGAAAGTTAAATTTACTTTAAGTCTATAAATAGCAAAGCCTCCCTCATTTAGAGGGGAATCTGGATCACTTTCTCTCAAAAGATAGAAGCTCTCCATCTAGAGAAGAAGAATTTTTCAAGTCCTTCTTCAGAGATGAAGCAAAATTCTTCAAGAGACTCGGAATTCAAATAAAAAGAAGATCACGTCTAAAGCCATTATTTGAAAGTCAAGAAGTCCTTCTCAGTCGATAAAACGCGAAACACGGAAAGAAGAAAATCTACAAAAACCCCTAAGAAATCAAGCACAAACAAATCCACCGCCAAAACAACCTTTTTAACTGATCAAGTGTGAAGCCCGAAGAAAAGAAAGTTACTCACGGTCATCTTTATTTTTGTACTTGACTATTAATTATAGGAAACCACTAAGATTTGTACCATCATTTTCATCAAAATCAATAAAATCATTTGTGATCTTATTTTACGAATCTCGAGGTAGATTTTGTGAAATTTATTTTTGATAAGGTTCCAACTCAAAACCAATTGGCAATGAGTGGAGAGGCCCAGTAGCTTATAAGAAGACAGACAAGGCAATGTGTGTCTATGTGGGACAAAACTCAACGCTAAGTTTTGACAAACTACCTACCCCAAGCTATCAATGGATCGAATTTGGATTTTGGTACTAATTGGCATTGAACAATATGGACCCGATTAGATATATTATTTTAATTTGTTCCGGATCCGAATGGAAAAATTAATATTTTTAGATTGAACCTAATTCAACAGGGCTTGATATTATAAAAGCTTATATTAAATACAATAAGGTTAGGATCCAATGACTCGTGAACAACAACTCACGGAAAAAACACATGATCCCAAGCATTTAAATACAAAATCTAAAACCAATGTCTTATTTAATTCAACAAGACATCAGTTTTAACCAAAAGCGATCTCTAGACTCTTAATTAATAGATGCCATTTAAAAAAAAATGATTATCTATAAATAGACATCAATTCCTAAGTTAAATGGTGTCTTATATTTTTCTGGAAAATTATAGGCTTTAGACATTGGATTTTTCTAAGAGATGTCTAATGTCATATCTAAAAGACACCAGTTCCATGAAAAATCTTACACATCGTTTATTTTATAAATTGATGTATAATATTGTTTTTCGTGTTGTGCCTATTTCAATTGGTGTACTAGTGGGTGTCAATATAGAAATCAGTACTGTGACACTACTAATTTTATGTGCCTTGGAACATTAAATCCATTATCCTCTTTGTGTGGGTAGTCCGTGTACTCTGACTTGATTATATATAGTAACATCATTTAATAATGCTTAAAAGTACATACAAAATAATGTTATTAAAATATTATTAGAGTTTGCACTAACCGAACTTTGTAGTGTTGCCTTCCTATTAATAGATATTTGAAGGGTTTTGTTATTCAAACATTACTTGTGTTAATACAAATTTCAATTAATGTTTATTAAGCTTTGATCGTCTTCCTGTAATCTTTTTCAAAACTTGTTTTTAAGTAGGTCTATCTAGTGGCATTAAACTTTCCATAGGATTTCGCTTTGCTAATTTGTACTTGTCGACATCAAATTTCAAGATCCTTCCTCGAGTTGAGCAAAATAAGATATGACAAAGGATTTGATTGATTTTTTATATATATGAAAATGAAGGTGATACAATTTCCAATACACTCACTAGATAAAGCATTCTCCACTGATTAATAGTCGGATATTTAAAAATGATGATGTGTGATTTTCTTCTCTCTAGACTTCACGCTTTATCAATTGAGAATGATGATTTTATCTTTAGAGAATAGATACGATATTGATCTTCTCTAAAAGCTAGAGTCCAAGAGTGTAGTTGTAAATCTTAGTTGTTTCTCCGGAGGAGGGCTTGTGAACTTCTTCTGCTGTGAATAAGAAGATTCTCTTTCGATAGATAATCTGATTCTATTCTTTGAGAGAAAATGATCTAGTTTCTCTTTTTGGAGAAACTGATCAAGACTTTTCTGAATGCTTAGACTTTGACATTTAAATAATTAGGTAAGAGTGATTTTTCAATTATACCCCCAACTTAGAGGATTTAAGTAAATTGGTCTAAAGGTCAAAATGATATCTTACCAAATTAGATAGTTTGGAGATTTTTAATGGTCCTGGCCCAATCTTTCTAATTACATGGCCCATGATCAAAACGTTTCATGTTTTGACCCAACCATTTGGTGGGTTTTGATTGTTTGATCATAACTAGCTAACCCAATATCTAATATTTAGACAAGTGAAGAGCTTTGGATTTCATCTGCGAAAATACCAGTCCAAATCAGAAAAGACTATTTTTAGTAAGTGAGCCTAAATTGAAGTTGCGGGGCCCATTAGTAGTCTCTAGGGACCATGTTTGTTCTTTATGAAAAATAGAAGGGTTATCTGTATTTTCAAGGAATTTAAGAACTAGAATAATTTTTTTTTCCTACAGTACTAATCTACTATTGTATGCTTATTAACAGATCGTGAATGGTAAAATGGAGTCATCCTGAATGTAGATATTGTATAATGTTATAATGGTGATCATAACTCAAAATAAGGTTTACAACTAACTGTTTTTTTTTTATTTATCAATTTACTTCATATGGAATTGTACTAAATGTGGTTAGATATTTTTTTTTTAAAAAGTGCAAATATACAACTGTGCATGGGCTAGGGATGTACATTAGGGTAAATCCCAACTGGACCGAACCAAAGTATGGCTAAAACTAAGACCAACCCGAAAATCTCAGGTTCGGGTTCAAGTATCAAAGGTCAAAACCGAACCCAGACCAAACCGAAATTCTAGGGTATTTTTAAGGTTTAGATAGAACCCAAGTTCAAAGGTTTGTATCGAAATATTTTAAAATAAAATGAGATTTACGGGAGTCAAACCTTGGATGTGGCATGGCCACCGTGTCTTACCAACTGGCCAAGTGTTACTTTGTGCTAAAATTAGTAAAAATAAACATAATATAATAAATCGGTTCTTGGTTTGGGATTCAGTCCTGTTTTGGAGGAGCAAACCTAGACTCGAACTGATATTCATCGGTTTTGATTAGGTCTTAACCCGAAAGGGTTCGATCCATTTTTCGGTCTGATTTTTGGTTCAGGTTCTGGATAAAATGTACATCCCTAGCCTAGGGTGTGTTCATATATTTTCTAAAACAAATATCAAAAACACAACCGCTGATCTAATAGTATATAGTGGTGGAAAAATCGGTCTTGGTAGACCTTTTCTTCCTTTGTAACGAATTTCAAAGTTTTAAGACTTTAGTGGGGGCTATAGCCCCCACTTGCCTACACGTGACTCTGCCCCCGGTAAGCTATCTACAAGACACATTTTGGTTTGAGATTAAAACATATCGGGCTCTTAACAAAGTCTTATCTATTTTAAATGGCAACTTGACGTATCTATTTACAATGAAAACATGCCACATATACACCATATGTTACTATAGGGACAAGACACCATTTTGGATTGCAACTCGTATGTTAGTGTGTAAATGTTTGAAGAAGAGTAGTAATAAATGAAGAAACGTAACCTCCATAGAAGTTTCATACATAACAAGCATGAAAAAATTGGAAGAGTAATAAGACATTTGCAAGTATTAAAGACCATGCTGTCCACATGTGTAGATATGTGGAAGATTGTAAGTCATTGATCTTGATGTTTGAATATGAATCATTGATATGAAGATTCAAACTGTGAGCATAGATTATTTCCATCCAATATTGATTATGGTCATCCTGTAGGGATGTGGATGTGACTATCGTCCTTAATGAACTTGAAATTTGATGTGTTTTGGCATGTTTACATGGAAATTACATAATTTCTACTCCTGACAATAATTCAGTCCACTCATACCTTCCATAACAAGAAAACAAGTCTTTATTTATGTCTGGAATAATGATTTTCTGATGCCCCCAGTCCCCTCTGGCACTCGCCCCTGATGTGGCATGTGCTAGAACCATAGATTCTTTTCCTCAGGATACACAACTGCACATATTTATGGGATGTACGGTTGTGTATCCCAAGGGAAAAATCTATGGCTCTAATCCATGCTACTTCGAGAGGCATGTGTCAGAGGGGGGCAATAGAAAATCAGGACTCTTATTTATGTACTCTCTTTGGGTCTGAGCTCAATACCTTCAACAATGAGGCCGGATTTCCACTGCATGCCTTTCACATCTTTAAGAGTCATCTGCAACTCTCCATCTCCTTTGTCATTGAAGAACTCTACCATCTTTATCTCCATCCACCCGTCTCGTCTCTCCATAGGGAACCGCCCCTTGGTATGGGGCCAAATCTGCTACGAATTGACCCAATATGGTCCATTTGGATCTGCTGCCTCCTTCGATCAGGGGACATATAAACAATATTGTGTCGTTGTCCACTCCCCACTTGATCTCCTTGACCTTCGTGTCCGACAAATTCTACTGAGACCTTTGCAGGTGAGCTATGGAGCCCATATTCACCCTCGATAAACTTGATCACAAGGTAGGCTCCATAACTTGTGTTTGGAGACAACAATCGAGTCTCAATCTTGCCTTGGATTTCAAGCCAACACACGTCCAACAGGTCAGCCATCTCTGCAAACCTATATAACATGTATGTATGTCAAAGTACATTATAAACGTTAGCATACTCTAATATCTAAGGTTTTCTATAAAAGACCTTAGAAAGCAAATTTTTGTCTTCAAGTAGTAAAAAATAATAATATTATTATCCACAACAATTTCACAAACATAGCAAAGTTTCAGAGAGTTCAGTAGTTGTCCATTGTTTAAGCCTTTGATAAGTTAAACCATGAACCTTAGGGGGCGGAGATGTCATTTGGACCAACATGGCAGTTCTCTTGTGGGCCAAATGAGTTCTTTCACAAACACACACAAATATATATATATATATCCCTTTCGCCACCCTACGCTTTACCAAATGTGTTTTGTCCTACATGGGCTATAAGTTTTGTAATAGGCTGATTTTTGGTGAGGATGATCTCTATGGTGAGGAGATCATCCTCACCAAAAATCAGCCCATTCCAAAACTTCTAACCCCATAAAAAATGGTTTACAAAAAATGGATGGTCCACGATTTTTCAACTTGTAAACATGGGGCTAGAAATTTCAGAATGAGATGATTTTTTGTGAGGATGATCTTCTAATCGTAGAGATCATCCTCACAAAAAATCAGCCCATTCCAAAACTTCTAACCCATGTAGGATAAAACACGTTTGGTAAAGCGTAGGGTAAAGTGTAGGGTGTTGAACATTTTCTTATATATATATATATATATATATAGATATGTATGTGTGTGACACAAACGTCCAATTAATTACAGTGTTGTGGGAGACAAACCAACTAAGACAAACATCCCATCAGTTGCATTTTTGTGGGTTAAACCTCTAGTGTGTGACATAAACGTTCAATCAATTACAGTGTTGTGGAAGATAAATCCAACTAAGACAAACCTCCCATCAGTTACATTTTTGTTGGTTAAACCTCCTATCAAGTTATAGTTAATGGGACTTATTTTATTTTTTTTCTTTATTCGTTACTTCTTATAATTTTACTACATTTTCTCTTTTACCCCTTTAATATATTTGATTGTTTTTCATCTTTTACTCTTTTAATTTCAATTTTTTTAATAATACCTCTCTAACTTTTTTTTTATATTTTTACTTTTACCTTTTTAACCCAAAAGATGATGCTCTTCTTCTAATTTTACTATATTTCTTCCTTTTCCCCTTTAATCCATTTTTTTTAGAATATCTTTTATCTGTTTAATCTCAATTTTTTTAATAATACCGCTTCCATTAAGTTATAGTTTCAAATTTTATGATAATATCCTTCAACTTTCTTTTTTTCGCTTTTACCCTCTCAAATCGAGAGAGGATGCTCATGCCATAGGCACAAATGAATTCTAGTATATATATATAGGGAAATGTGTGGCACCCTATTTTTTGCCCTACAAAATTTGTCCTACATGGGGTTAGAAGTTTTGGAATGGGCTGATTTTTGGTGAGGATGATCTCCATAATGAGGAAATCATTCTCACAAAAAAATCATCCCATTATGAAATTTCTAACCCTAATTTTTAAGTTGAAGAATCGTGGACCGTCAATTTTTTACCGTTAGTTTGTAACCACTTTTCATGGGGTTAGAAGTTTCGAAATGGGCTGATTTTTTGTGAGGATCCATTCCTTCCAAATTTTTTTAGCCATATAAGACAAAACAATTTCTATAATATTGTTTACCAAACGTTGTCCATTCCAAAACATTTTAGCCGTATAAGACAAAACTTTGTCTATAATATTTTTTACTGAACGTTGTCCCTATATCTATATAGTGGGGGGGGGGGGGTTGACTAACAATCTTCGGATGACAAAATGCTGCCAAAATGTTTGTCCTATGGGGTTAGAAAATTTTGATTGAGCTAAATTTTTTGTAAGAATGATCTCTATGGTGAGGAGATCATCCTCACCAAAAGTCCAATTTGAAACTTCTAACCCCATCAAAATTATTTTAGAGTTTTGAACCGTCGAGATTTTTTATCAAAAATATCTAAACCACTTCTGATGAACTTATAAGTTTCAAATTGGGCTGATTTTTGGTGAGGATGATCTCCTCACCATAGATATCATCCTCACAAAAAATCAGCACAATTTGAAATTTCTAACCCACATAAAACAAAAGTTTTGGCAGCATTTTGTCATCTTAAGATTGTCAGCCGAACGCTCCCCATATATATATATATATATATATGTGTGTGTGTGTGTGTGTGTGTGTGTGTGTGTGTTATCACGATACTCATAAATCTCAACCATTGGATTTTGTGTTTAAAGGGTTGAGATCATGTGTATGTGTTTTATTCATGAGTCATTCTTAGGAGAAACCAGATCTTGACACTCATATATATGGGTAGCATTCAATGACTAACTTTTTGGCAAAACATTTTTCAAAACATGAGTTAGAAGTTTTGGAATGGGCTGATTTTTGGTGAGGATGATCTCTACGGTGAGGAGATCATTCTCACAAAAAATCAGCCCATTCCAAAACTGCTAACCCATGTTTACAAGTTGAAAAATCGTGGACCGTCCATTTTTTGTAAACTATTTTTGATGGGGTTAGAAGTTTTGCATTGGGCTGATTTTTGGTGATGATGATCTCCTCGCTGTAGAGATCATCCTCACCAAAAATCAGCCCATTCCAAAAGTTCTAACTCATGTTTTGAAAAATGTTTTGCCAAAAAGTTTGCTAAACAGTTAGCCATTGAATGGGACCCCATATATATATATATATATGGGAAATGTTCAGCAACAAACATTTTGACAAACATTTTGGCAAAACATTTTTGAAAATATGGGTTACAGGTTTTGGAATGGGCTGATTTTTGGTGAGGATGATCTCTACAGGGAATAGATCATCATCACCAAAAATCAGCCCATTCCAAAACTTCTAACCCATCAAAAATAGTTTACAAAAAATGGACGGTCCACGATTTTTCAACCTGTTAACATGGGGCTAGAAGTTTTGGAATGGGCTGATTTTTGATGAGGATGATCTCCTCACCGTAGAGATCATCCTCACCAAAAATCAGCCCATTCCAAAACCTCTAACCCATGTTTTGAAAAATGTTTTGCCAAAATGTTTGTTGCTGAAAGGGACCCTATATATATATATATATATATATATATATATATATATATATGACAAAATTCTAGACAAAGCATTTTATCTTATATAAACTAAAAGTTTTGGAATGGCCTGAATTTTTGTGAGGATGATCTCTATGGTGGGGAAATCACCCTCACAAAAAATCTGCCAATTCTGAAATTTCTAACCCTAATTTATGAGTTGAAGAATTGCGGACTGTCAATTTTTTACCGTTAGTTTGTAACCACTTTTCATAGGCTTCCAAGTTTTGAAATAAGCTGATTTTTTGTGAGGATGATTTACTCACCATAGAGATCATCCTCACAAAAACTTAGTCCATTCTGAAACTTTTTAGTCATATAAGATAAAACTTTGTTTGAAACGTTGTCTAAAATTTTGTCTATGGAATGCTACCCATATATATATATATATATATATATATAGGGAAATGTTCAGCAACAAACATTTTGGCAAAACATTTTTCAAAATATGGGTTAGAGGTTTTGGAATGGGCTGATTTTTGGTGAGGATGATCTCTACGGTGAGGAGATCATCATCACCAAAAATCAGCCCATTCCAAAACGTCTAACCCATCAAAAATGATTTACAAAAATGGACGGTCCACAATTTTTCAACTTGTAAACATGGGGCTAGAAGTTTTGGAATGGGCTGATTTTTGATGAGGATGATCTCCTCACCATAGAGATCATCCTCACCAAAAATCAGCCCAATCCAAAACCTCTAACCCATGTTTTGAAAAATGTTTTGCCAAAATGTTTGCCAAAATGTTTGTTGCTGAAAGGGACCCATATATATATATATATATATATATATATAGGGTCAGGTTCAAACGACAACCATTTCAACACACATATAGACAATGTGTTTTGTCTTATATGGGCAAAAATGTTTGGAATGGGCTGATTTTTTGTAAGGATGATCTCTGTGGTGAGGAGATCATCCTGGAAAAAAATCAGCTCATTATGAAAATTCTAGACCGTCCAATTTTTGTTGAAAAATTATAGACCGTCCAATTTTTGTAAATCAATTTTGATGGGGTTACAAGTCTTGGAATGGGATGATTTTTTGCCAGGATGATCCCCTCATCACATAGATCATCCTCACAAAAAATCAGCCCATTCCAAACATTTTTGCCCATATAAGACAAACACGTTGTCTATATGTGTGTCGCAATGTGTGTTGCAGGAACCCGACCCATATATATATATATATATATATATATATATATATATATAGGGTCCCGTTCAGCACCCTAAGTTTTACCACACACTTTAACAAACGTGTTTGGTCTTATATGGGTTAGAAGTTTTGGAATGGGCTGATTTTTGGTGAGGATGATCTCTATGGTGAGGAGATCATCCTCACCAAAAATCAGCTAATTCCAAAAATTCTAACCCCATCAAAAATGGTTTACAAAAAATGGACGGTCCACGATTTTTCAACATGTAAATATGAGGCTAAACATTTCGGAATGGGCTGATTTTTGGGGAGGATGATCTTCTAATCATAGAGATCATCCTCACCAAAAATCAGCCCATTCCAAAACTTCTAACCCATGTAGGACAAAAAACGTTTGTTAAAGTGTGTGGTAAAACTTAGGGTGCTGAACATTTCCCATATATATATATATATATATATATATATATATATATATATAAGATGGCATTATGACGACCCCTATTACGACTCACATTGCGACACACCGTTTGTTTATATGGGTAAAAATGTTAGGAATGGGCTGATTTTTTGTGAGGATGATCTCTGTGATGAGGGGATCATCCTGACAAAAAATCATCCCATTCCAAAACTTCTAATCCCATCAAAATTGATTTACAAAAATTGGACGGTCTAAAATTTTTCAACTTGTAAACATGGGGCTAGAAGTTTCATAATGAGCTGATTTTTGGCAAGGATGATCTCCTCACCATAGAGATCATCCTCACAAAAAATCAGCCCATTCCAAACATTTTTGCCCATATAAGACAAAACGGTGTGTCGCAATATATATATATATATATATATAGAGAGAGAGAGAGAGAGAGAGAGAGAGAGAGAGAGAGAGAGAGAGACCTCAACTGTGGAAGAGCTCTCCGCCTCCAGTATTGGGTAGCGTCTTCCCATATGATTGAAAGATCTCTTGCTCCAAGCATGTAACACTTCTTCCCACTCTCTTTCTCCAGTCTAAAGCTCTAAGACATACACCAACATTTCAATTAAATCAACATGTAAGGGAAAAGGTTATTTGGAGCAACATTTGCTCTCCTCACTAAATGGTATAAAAAAAATTATAAAAAATATATATAAAAATTGGGACCAAAGCAGAGATGAAAGCCCAACCTAATTTCATAATAAAGTTGGATCGATTTGATTATACAAGGCAGGTAATAGAACCACTGATGTTTACAGATTAAAATGCAACATTGAAAAAAATAAAAACTTGTTCTCTTTTTAACATCAGATTTTCGGCATTCCTCAAACAGTCCTAGTGTTGTTTAATTTTGGTCCCACTGCACAATTACTCAATGAAGATAATTATGCCACTTGGAAACGTGCCATGAGATTGCTAAAAATAATCTTGGCTTTTATGAATGAAAGCCCATCCAAACCAATATCTGCATTGGTCGTTGCTAAAGGTGATACTTCTATGAAGTATTGATCGTCATCAAAATAATGACAAAGGATCACGACAACACTCAATTTGTGACTACAACAAACAACTAAGATATGTTAAGGCTATATGCTACATTGGGAGACATTGTTGAGAGCTCAAAAAATGTTGTTGAAGCCTCAACCATAAAACCCCAACTCACCATTGAACAATATCGATAATGCTCAAACTATGGAAAATCTGCTACTTGTGCTTCTTTCTCTTCTTCTATATGGATTATTGACACTGGCATGTTAGATCGTATCATTCCCACAACAAAAATTGTGGTTCACGTATCCACTTTCCATGCTAATAAATCTATTTGATTGCCTAATGGAACTTTTATTCTTACTACTCATAAAGGAAACATCTCTATGTCCTCTTGCATTTAAAAGATGTCTTTTGTGCTTCCAATATTTTCACTTTCAACCTCTTACCTAATAGTAAAATTACCAAGCCTTTAAATTATGCTATCACTTTCTTTCTTGGATTTTGTATTTTTCAAGACCTTTCCATGAAGAAGACGATTAAAATGAGTAGAGAACATGGTGGACTTTACCATTATCACTTTATGCCTTGACTGCTCATCAACAAAGTCCTCATGATGTTTGTCATTGGTGCTTATTAGTCCATCCCTCAAATTCTAGCCTTTAAATTTATGCAAAATTGTTGATAGAAATTGCACTCCTAATTTTCAATGTGATATTTTTCCTCTTGATAAGGATATTTGTTCACCTTTTTGACTAATATTGAAATTACTCATGCATCTTTTACTTTACTCCATTGTCTATCAGTTCTATTTCCAATGCACATTAATTCTTAACTTTTGTGGATGACTATTCTTGTTGCACCTATTATTTCATAGGAATAACTTTGAAACACAATTCCTTCTTAAATTTCATTTTTGTCATGCTTAATACTAGGTTTTCATGCCCCACCCAACAAATACGAATCAATAATGGTCTCGAATTCATCTTTGTAAAATCTTTAATTTTTTTTATGAACATGAGGTCTTTCATAGGGGTTTTAGGTGTAGTAAAATTCATAGTTTTATTCATTTATTTTGTTGAGGACAAAGTTTGAACTCAAGAACCATTGAGTGTTGTTTGTAAAGTGTAAAAATTTCCTTAATTGGTGGAAGATAAGTTAAAACAGTTTTTCTCTTTTTGTACAAGTTGAAAGTCAAAAATTATCTTTACTTTCTTGGTTATGAGAATTGTAGAGACAACTCTTCAAATCTTTAGTCCCACATCGGATAAATACAATAATATTATTTAACTAATAATGAATCTCTTTCTCTTTCTATTGTTTGAGTGTGAGTGAGAAAGAGAGTGGGCTTTGTGTGCACATAAGGGCCTAAGGCATTGTGGGACTGCAGCATGTTGGAGTTGATGTGTTGACCATTCAGATTCTCTAACATTCAGAAACAGTTGATCTACTAACCCGTTAGAGTTGATGTGTTGATCGTTCAGATTCTCCAACATTTAGAAACGGTTGATTTGCCTAATTTGTTAGAATTAATGTGTTGACCGTTCGGATCCTCCAACATTTAGAAATGAACTAATTAAGGCCCAAAAGTATCTACCATTACTATAGTGGACCGTTGGGCCTATTATCTATAAAACAGATCGTGCCCTAATTTTTGAGACATATAGGTTTCTGATCTCTCTCTTCTTCTCTACTTTACTGTTCTCTTCGAGATAAAATCTTGCATATAATCTTGTTGGTTGTACAATGTTCAATCTGATCGAGTTCACTATAGATATGTTATTTCCAAGTGTACAGTTAATAGACAGTGACTGTTGAATCTTGGAAACCAAATGTCTTAGATCGATTGCATTGAGGATTCATTCATAAGGAGGTAAAATTGGTTTTAAAGACAACGACTTCTCCATGCCTTAATTACGGATAAGTTCTTCCAATTTCTTCGTGTTTTTATATTATTCTATTGAATACAATCTACTATTTCAAGAACACAGCCAAAAAAACCAAAACCATAAATCACAACAATCTTAAAACTAATTGATCTAAATTCTATTTCGATTTTTACACTTTGAAACATGGATTATAAAATTGAACATGTGAAACCTGATTTGTTGAAACTAGAAACCTTTAATGGGAAATTTTATCGAAGATGGAGCCAAAAGATGCTCTTTTTCCTTGAAGCCTTAAATGTATTATTCGTTCTCAAAGGAGAAAAACCTGTAGAAACATACCCTAATCTTTAAAACTAGGTCAAGATAGATGGTATTTGTAGGAATTACATTTTATCTTATCTTGTAAATACTTTGTATGATATTGACTATGTATATGAGACTTCTAGAGAATTGTGGGGGACATTACAGAAGAAATATGCAACAGAAAATGCGGGTGTCAAAAAATATGTAATCAAAATATTTTTAGAGTTTTTAATTATTGGTAGGAAGTCAATTATAGACCAAGTGAATGAATTTCAAAATACCATTCGTTAATTTGTACTTAATGTTATGAATGAAAATGCATCGTCTTCTGCTTACCTTGTCGAGTCAATTTCTTTATGGCATGCTAGATTAGATCACACTAGTATAGGAAATTAAAGAAATTAAAAAAATTAGGTAATTTACTCAATCTAGAGATTAAGAAATTAGACAAATGAGACATTTGTGCAGAATCTAAATTTACAAATAAGCCACACTATAGTGTATCAAGAATCTCTTTAGAACTTCTTAGTCTTGTTCATAGCGATCTTGAAGATCTTAAAAATAAAGTCTAGAGGAGGTAAAAGGTATTATATTACCTTTATAGATGATTAATATAGATTTATAAGAGTTTATCTTCTTAGAAATAAAAAAATGAAGCAGAAGATACATTTTTAAAATATGAAAAGAAAATAGAGAATCATTTAGCTAGGAAGATTAATAAACTAAGATCTGATAAAGGAGGAGAATATGATTCTAATCTTCTTAGTCAGTTTTGTGAACAAAATGATATTATACATAAAGTCACGCCACCATATTCACCTAAATCAAATGGAATAACGGAAATGAAGAATAGATCTCTTAAGGAAATGTTAAATGCATTGTTGATAAACTTTGGTATGCCTATTAACATGTGGGAATATGCTATTTTGACAGCATGTCACTTAACTAATAGAATTCCTCATAGGAAGTTAAGAAAAATTCCTTATGAATTATGAAAATGATATGAACCTAACTTAGGTTTCATCAAAATGTGGGGGTGTCTGTATAAGGTAGGACTCCTAAAAACCAAAAAAAGAAAAATAAGACCTAAAATAGATGATTGTGCATTTTTAAGATACTCTTAAAATAGTACTTCATATACATTCTTAACCTTAAGATCAAATGAAAATGAAGTTGATAGCAATGTCATCATTGCAGTTAGGGATGCTGAATTTTTTTAGGATGTTTTTCCTATAAAGGTTAAAACTTCTTTAAACTCTAATGACAGAAGAAAAATGGTGGAAGAAGATGGAACACCAATTCTTGAACCTTTTCCTCAAAAGATAGATCTTAGGGATGTTACAGAAGAAATAAAATCTAGAAAGAGTAAAAACTTAGAAAAAAAACTAATTTAGGAGATGATTTTTATACTTATTTAGTGGATGATGATCTGTTATTTTATCAAGAAGCAATGACATCTCGTGATGCTATTTTTTTTTTGGAAAAAGACTATTAATAGTGAATTCAAGTCAATCATGTTAAATCATACTTGAGAATTAATGCAGTTACCTAAAGGCACCAAACCTATTGGATGCAAATAGGTATTTAAAAAGAAATTAAGATCAGATATATTAATAGATAAGTTTAAATAGAGGTTGGTTGCCAAAGAGTTTAAATAGAATAAAGGGATATATTTTTTTGACACATACTTTCCAGTCACTAGGATAACTACTGTTAGAGTTTTAGTCGCATTAATTTTAATTTACAAACTAGTTGTTCACCAAATAGATGTCAAAACGACATTCTTAAATGATGATTTATTAGAAGAAGAAATTTATATGGAGCAACTCGAAAGGTGTGTGGTTCCTAGCCAAGAAAACTATGTATGTAGGTTAGTAAAGTCTTTATAGGGACTAAAACAAGCACCTAAACAATAGCATGGGAAGTTTGATTCTACGCTAAAATTTGATGGATATATCTTTAATGATTGTGATAGGTGTGTGTATAGCAAATTTAATGGTAAATCGATGCAATCATTGCTTATACGTAGATGATATGTTGATTTTGGGAACAAATCTAAAAGTTGTTGAGGATATTAAATCTTTTCTAAAATCCAAATTTGAGATGAAAGATTTAGGAGAAATTGATGTCATGCTAGGGATTAAAATAACAAAGAAAAAGAAGGATTTGTATTGTCACAAGTCCACTATGTAGATAAAATTTAAAGAAGTTTGGGCACTTTGAGAGTGTACTTATTTTAACTGCTTTAGGTCTAAACATGAAGTCAAAAGGAGTATGCTAAGATCATAGGAAATTTATTGTATTTAATGAACTGTACTCATCCAGATATAATTTTTGTTATAGGGGTGTTTAGTAGGTTCACTAGTAATCCTAGTAGAGACCATTGGATAGCATTAGTGAGAGTTCTCAAATATTTGAGATGAACAATGGATATGGGCTTACACTTTAGTGGAAGCCCAAATGTGTTAGAAAGGTATAGTGATACAAACCGGATCTCAGAATCTGATGAATCCAAACCACTAGTGGTTATATTTTCACATTAAGTGGAAGAGTTGTCTCTTGAAAATTATCTAAGCAGACATGTATGGCTAAATCTACCAATGGAATCAGAGTTCATTGCATTAAAGTTAGTTGCCATCAGTATTTATTGATTGTGATAATCAAGTAGCTATAATCAAGGATATATATATATATATATATATATATATATATATATATATATATATATATATATATAATGATAAGAATAGACACATTCATCTTAGACATAATGTGGTTAGACAATTATTAACGGATGAAATAATTGTAATGACCTTGTGAAGTCAGAAAGTAATCTAGCAGATCCATTAACAAAACTACTAACTAAAGGGTTAATGAGTAAATCATCGTGGAGAATGAAACTACAGCCTATGTAAATAATTAGTTTGTGATGGAAACCCAATCTATATGAATGGAGATCACAAGAAGTAGATTTAATAGGTAATAACAAGTCACTGAACTAATTGGTCTAGTGAAAAAAAGTTAACAAACTCTTTGTCCCTTTCCTATGGTGTTAAGTAATACTTATCTATAACGAGTTAAAGATGAATAAAAGTTCTTAATAAAGTCCATAACCTTCTTGGGTGGTGTGTAATATTCATAGAACATACTTGATGGGCTAACCTATGTGAATATTAAAATAGGATCGCTTCATATGAATATTATGGGCAAGTATTCTAAAACATTCATAAAAAAACCAAGATTTGACACATGATCGAAAAGTGTCAAATCATAAGAACTCGATCATTCTTAGAAAGAAATATATATATATATATAATATAGTTACACCAAGTCCTTGTGAGTTATGTTTATCTATACTAAGTGTCAATTAAATCCAAAATACATTGACATTAGATATCTGATATTTCACCTTGTACAAGCAGCATTTCTTTTTTTCTTATTACGAATTTGTGGGGTATTGTTGTAAAATTCATAGTTTTATTCATGTATTTTGTTGAGGATAGGGTTTAAACTCAAGAACTCTTGAGTGTTGTTTGTAAAGTGTAGACCTTTCTTTCATTGGTGAAACATAAGCTAAATGAGTTTTTCCCTCTTTGTTTAAGTTAAAAGTCATATTATCTTTGCTTTCTTGGTTATAAGAGTTGTAGAGATAACTCTTCAAATCTTTAGTCACACATCGGATAAATATAAAAATAGTATTCAACTAATAAAGGATCCCTCTCTCTCTATTGCTTGAGTGTGAGTGAGAAAGAGAGCGGACCTCGCGTGTATAGGGGGGACTAAGGCACCATGGGACTGTAGCCCATTGTGTTAGGGGCCAACCCGTTGAAAAATCTTAGTGCACGTGTGTGCATACAATGCGTGTGCAAGGGGGTAAAATTTTACTCTCTTAGGTTCATTGTTTATTTTTATCTCAACTGTTGATTTACCTACGCGTTAGAGTTGATGTGTTCACCATTTGGATTCTCCAACGTTTAGAAACGGTTGATCTGCCTAACCCGTTAGAATTAATGTGTTGGCTGTTCGGATTTTCCAACATTCAGAAATAAGCTAATTAAGGCCGAAATGTATCTACCATTACTATAGTGGACCGTTGGGCTCTTTTCAACCATTGGTCCTATTGTCTATAAAACGGACTGTGCTCGAATATTTGAGATATATAGAAAAACCTTTTTGATATCCCTCTTCTTCTCTACTTTACTATTCTCTCCAAGATAAAATCTTGCATACAATCTTGCAACTTGTACAATATTCGATCTGATCGAATTCGCTGTAGATCAACTATTTCCGAATACTTGGTAAGCATATAGTGATTGTTGAATCTTGGAAACTAGACGCTTGAGACTGACTGCACTAAGGATTCATTCCTAAGGAAGCAGAATTGGTTTTAAGGACAACGACTTCTTCGTGCCTCAGTCATCGATAAGTTCTTCCACTTTCTTCATGTTTTTATATTATTCTATTGGTTATAATCTACTGTTTCAAGAACACATAACCAAAAAACTAGAACCAGAATTCACAACATTAAGGTCACGAATTCAACTTTACTAGGGAAGTGGTTGTAAAGGTTTGAGGATGAATGAACGAGTCTTTGGAGTATGGTAATTAAGGAAAAATATGTTGAGAAATTAATGAGTAGGAGAATGAGCAAGTTAAAACCTGTTTTGGTTGCAATATTTGGAAAGGGGTCATGAAAATGTACTCGAAGTTTAAGAAGTGGACCAGATTCAGAGTGGGGAGGGGTGACATGATCAAATTTTAGGAGGACTAATGGTGCGGTGCTACCCCTCTTTGTCTCCAATTCCCACGACTTTACACCTTGTTAAGGAAAAAGAATTAGCTAGTTGGAGCTTTTTAAACCTCATTGGAAGTGATCCCTTAAGGAATTTGAGTTTTAGGAGGGATTCCAACGACTGGAAGATCCAGGAGCTCAAAGACCTAATTAATCAACTTGAGCTCACCCCAAGGGAATTTTCAAGGGTAGATAGGTGGGAGTGGATATTCACCAAAGATAACTATTTTTCTGTAAAATCTTTTTTCTTGGCTTCATTGGTTCCATTCCACTTTTTTTTATGAGTTCCCTTTCTCACTCATTTGGGGTACTAAAGTGCTTTCTAAAAGTGTTCTTCATCTAGTTAGCTCCCCATGGTAGAATTCTCACTTTGGATCACCTCATCAAAAAAGGTTTTGTAACCCCAAACTTATGTTTTTTGTGCAAATCAAGTTCGTAGCCCACATCTTGTTGCATTGCCCATAGGGTTAGCAATGGGTCGGGTGTGGGTCGGATGAAGCTATTTCCACATCCTTATCCAAAATTATATCCGATTATCCATATCCAATTTTGTACTTACTTATGCTTAGGATATCCATATCCAGCTATTTTTCTATTTTTTAAAGGATATCCATATCCGACTTGAGGATTTCGAAGTCGGATATATATATTTGATTGTGAAAATGATGGAACAACCTTTACTTTAGGTTATACATATATTTTATTGTGGATGTACCGTATTAAACTCGGATAAACAAATATTTAGGTTGGATAGGATGCATATCTATATCCGATACTAAAATTTTTTGGATAAAAATTATTACGGATAAATTTACCCGAATTCTTAATCAGATAAAAAATTTGTACCCATACCTGAATAACTAGGGCAGAATGAGTTGAGTAAGCGGATATTTTCCGACCCATTGCCAGCCCTAATTGCCCACTATCTTAGTCTCTCTCAGATTACTTTTTTTTTTCTCTTTGGCTTAAGCTAGGTGTTTCTGAATTCGGTCTTGTCTTTTCTTCGAAGTTGGGACCTAACTATGTTCTCTAGGAAAAAGAAGATGCTATGGAATATCCTGCCTTTTGCAGTGTGTTTAGAAATTTGGTAGGAGATAAATAAGAGAGTGTTCCAAGGAGATGCGTCCTCTTCTCAGAAGATGATAATTAGCATATTAGGGTTGTTATTTTTTTTATGCAAAGTTTTCATTGAGTTTAAATGTGTATTTTTTGTGTTTAGGTAGGAGTTTTTGTGCTCTTCCTAGTTTTGTTTCTCTTTAAGGTTGGTCACCTCGACTATCTTTGCATATTCTCCTCCTTTTTTTCCAAAATGAAACTATATTCATCAATAAAAAATAAAAAAAATGGAACTTCATATACAGGCTTCCACAAAATGGTGTAGCCGAAGGCAAACACACACATCTTTTGGAGGTTGCCCTTACCTTTTTTACTTAATTTATTTATTTTTAAATGAAGGATATATTTTTAAAAATATTTAGGGTTTTGTTAACGTGTGCCCTAAGTGGAATAAATAGACATTGGGAATAAGCCTCTGGGGGTATTTTCAATACAAATATATTTTTTGAGGGTATTTTCAATACACACTTCAATTTCCCAAGAGAATTTATTGCACTTTAACGTGTGATGTAACCACAACGTTAACCAAGACCCAAATATTTATATCATTTATTGCATTGACATTTATTATTATTTAATATCCAAACAAAATGCCCCAACATGTTTTTAACAAAAAAAAAAAAAAAGGATTTAATATTCAAAACTTCAAAATACCCTTGCATTTTTTATATATTAAAAATAATAATTAAGAATATTGATTTTTTGACGCCCCCTCTAACTCACACCCCTGCACACGTGCTAGGTGGGATGGTAAGTGCGGCCCACCAAAGCAAAAAAGTAAAAAACACACCCTCTATATGCCCCCTAACGTGGCATGTGCTAAAACCATATATTCCTTCCTTGGGATACACAATTGCACATATTTATGGGGATGCATAGTTATATATCCCAAGGAAACAATCTGTGGTTATAGCCCATGCCACGTCAGGGGGAGTAAAAAAATCACGACTCAATAATTAAATAAAAAAATAAGTAGGGGTATTATTGAAAAAATACATTGAAAGATGCGAATGCCTAATGTTCAAGTTATCGCTGAAAGGTTAATACGCGTTCCAGATTCGTAGTTAAAAAGAGGGAAAATACCTTATTGCCACCATCGATGAGAATGGGATGATCGCACAAATGGAAATAAAGCTCTTTCTTGGAGGAGAAAGCCAAAGTAGAAGTAGAAACTGATCTAGAGATGATCTCCTCATAATCCAACGGTAGAAATTTCTCCCATACAACATCTGAATCTGAAGCGGATTTGAAGAACGATGAAACTAGCGATGATCTACATGCATCTCGAGGACTTGTCAAGGAGAGGGCATATGAGATGCATTCTTCTGGTAGGATGTCGAAATCCATCTTTCTTTCTTCTTCAATCTCTCTCTAAGTTTAGGGTCTCTGTTTGATTGCAGAAACTTCTTTTAAGTTGTCACAGTGGATTGACCAGTGATATATAGGTGTTTAAAAATCTCCTTTGAATTTTGTGTGGGACCCACTTTAACTATTTTATTATTTTTTTCCTTTTACCTTTCAAATTTATTTTCACTCCTTTAAATTTATCATATTTCTTCTACTACCCCTTTTAATATATTTTATTATTTTTCATCTTTTATCCCTTTAACCTTAAAATTCTTTAATAATACCCTTCTAACATTATACTTTTTTTAACTTTTATGCCCTTAACCCTGCTATCAAACTTTAATTTTGTGGGACCCACTTTATTTATTTTAAACTCGACTTCTTACAACTTAATTATATTTTCTCTTTTATCTATTTAACCCACTATATTGTTTTTCATCTTTTACCCCTCTAATGTTAGACCCATTTAACCCACTTTATTGTTTTTTTCATTATCCCCTAAACTTTATTTTCACTTTTCTAACTTTATTAGATTTTCTTTTTTACCCTTTTAACATATTTATAATATTTCCTCTTTCACCCTTCCAACTTTATTTTTTTCACTTTTATACCCTTAGCCTTCCCATCAAACTATTATTTTGTGAAACCCACTTAATTTTTTTTACACTTCAAACCTTATAACTTTACTAGATTTTCTCTTTTATCATTTTAACATACTTTAATGTTTTTCATCATTTACCCTTTCAACCTTAAATTGTTTTAATAATAACCCAAACTTAATTAGGCTTGATCCAAACCCATTAATTTCTTGTCATTTTCGAGTCGTTTAGTGAAAAAGATAAGGGTGCGTTAGTCTTTTACATAATAAATACATTTATTATGCCCTTAATAAATACCTTTGTCATATTGACATTGATTGTTCAAGCGTTTACTACAATTTTTTTTATTTAAATCAAAAGACTAAAATACCCTTAACATTTATTATGTAAAAAGATAAAATATACCCTTATCTTTTTCATTAAAAGACAAAATGCAGAGGGATATTATTGAAAAGAGAATTTGATAGACAATGCCAACCCCAACTTTTACTTATTACACCCCAATTTCTTAATTATTTATCACACCACTATTAGATATTTAAACATACACTATACAAAATTTTGGATCAAATTATAATTTCAACATTATAATACTCGTAGAAACAAATTCAATAATTGTTTACAATTATGATTACTCATATAAAATCCAAAAATTAAAAATCTAACAAAAAAAAAAAAAAAATGAAACAGTTTCTATTGGCACCCCAACTTTTATTTGTTCTCAACAATTCATTTATTTTCTTTAGTTTTAATTGGGGTGTAATAAGTAAAAGTTGAGGTGCCAATAGCAGCTCTCTATAACAGATGGTTGCAAATAGCAGCTAACTGGCAGGAGATTGGATTGATCTCCATCATTAGAGATGATCAAGGTAGGAACTTTCAATGTTGTGATACATAATTTTTTTAATTTTCTTAAACAGTCTTATAGTCAATATCCCCATAAATAATCTGTAGTTTTATTTTGTAAATTTTTTTAAAGAATCTTTACGTGGTCCTTTGCAAAATAATTTTAGTAAAATGTGATTTAGAAGATTGCTAAAGTAACTTCAAGGGATTAACTATAACCAAATCCAATGAAATTTGAGGTAAATATCCAAAAGAGATCTAACAATTTGGGGTGATGGATCTGATGTAGCCTCCATCTTCATCATAGAGAAGCTTGACCATGATGCATAGAATGCATATAAGAAAGGAAGTACTGTCATAGGATATATATTGATATATCATACCATGTTATACTTAAGATTAGGAAAGAAATTAGGGTCAAATTAAGTTATGAGTCTTGATAATCTGACTCACTTTTTTGCACGCTCCCTTCACAGAACCTTACTAAACCATAAAGATCTGTCCTTGTGTATCTTGAAGCAAAGTATCTACGGTTTTGTGAAGGGAACGTATAGAAAAGTGAGTCAAATTATCACGAATCTTAAATTATAGTTAAAAGTTTACTTCTTGGATTGTTTTTTTCTTTCTATTATTCTATATATAAATGCTATTAGGATCATTGTAGTTACATCTATAGATTAAAACTCAACTCAGAGTCAACTTGTGAAACTACTATTTTCTAGACTTGGACGACTGTAATATTTCTAATATTTTGTTTCATACTTTGATACTTTATGCATGTTTGGAGTAACAATTGGACAA
Source organism: Akebia trifoliata (assembly GCF_017979445.1). NCBI lineage: Eukaryota > Viridiplantae > Streptophyta > Magnoliopsida > Ranunculales > Lardizabalaceae > Akebia > Akebia trifoliata. The sequence goes on along the minus strand of NC_141382.1, from coordinate 37,129,311 downwards.
ATGTAACATTTTTAAGTTTACTATATTTGTTAGGTCATGGATACTATATATGTATGTTTAATAGTGGTTGATTTGAATGGACGTGTGATTGATTTGTTTTATATTATGTATGCTTGTCATGTGGATGTTGTTATTTCTTCAATTTATCAATATAAATATTAAATTTTAGGTTAGATTGATGTGCATGTTTCAATTAATTCTAATTGTAAGACCACCCAAACATAATTTTCCTCTTTTACGACTAGCACATTCCCACCAATGTTCAAATTGTAAGTTAGAGTGACAAATGTTGGAAAAAATCTGCAGCTTTTTCTAGATTTTTGTGATCGAGTGGGTCTATTCGAGCTACGATTTAAGTGGGTCCCACAATTATTTGAGGTGGGACCACTTGAAAATTTCTTCTTCTCATTGAAGAGAATAATTTCATGTATTTAGTTGTTAAAAATTTATTTTGGATGAATAAGAAATTGGCTCCAAACAACCCCTACTAACCATGGTTTGTTGTATGTGGTTTGTAGAACTATTGAGTTTATTAGTGAAACTCTTTAGTCCCACATCGGATAGGAATAATAAATTTGTCTACTTCTTATATAGAACTTCTCATATCACTTAAGTGAATATGAGAGAGAGACTTGGATAAACCCATGGGCTCAAGAAGGATTTGAACCATTGGTCCAAAAAATCCTTAACATGTGTGCAGGCACACGATTCCCGCGCAGGGGGTGCAAGTTTTGACAATTTGACTTCATGTGCGTGCGCGCGACGGGCCCTTTTGCTAGACATGTAGATTGTAGTGCTGCCTCTGCACGTGTGATCACTTTCATTGATGATTTTAGCCGAAAAACATAAGTATATTTTTTGAATGAGAAATCAAAAGATTTTGTAGCCTTTAAAAATTATAAAGTGCTTGTTGAGAAAAAAGTACTTCACACGGATCGTAAAGGAAAATATAATTCACATGAATTTGTAAATTTTTGTGAGACCCATGGTATCAAAAGGCAACTTACAGCAACGCCTCAACGAAATGGTGTTTGCAAGAGGAAGAATCGTACCATTCTAAATATGGTTCGAAGCCTTCTGACAAAGAGCGGCATTTTAAAAGATTTCTAGCCCGGAATAATCAATTGGAGCATTCATATTTTGAATAGAAGTCTCACACTTGTTGTTCAAAATATGGCACCAGAGGAAGCATAGAGCGGACAAAGGCTAGCAGTAAATCATTTCAGAATTTTTAAGTGTGTTGCCTATGCCCATATTGTAGACCAGAGAAGAAAAAAAAACTAGATAACAAGGGAGAGAAATGCATTTTTCTTGGTGTTAGTGTTCAATCAAAAGCTTACAAGCTTTAGCACCAAGAAAATTGTTATTAGTCACGACGTTGTTTTCGATGAAAATCAAACCTGGCCATGGAATGAGAATGTTGTTAGAGAAAAATTCCAGTTAATTTTAATGAAGAAAATGAAGATGAAAGGAAACAACCAATAGAGAATGAGCAACAACCAGTTCCAACAGCTACTCAAGAAGAAGAGCGACCTCAATATGTTAGAAGAAGACCTGCATAGATGTCAAATTGTGAGGTAACTGGAATTGATCAATCTGAGGACCTACTTACACATTTTGCTCTATTTTAGACTATGACCCTACCACTTTTGAAGCGGCTGTGAAATAATCAAAATGGTGGAAGACAATGGATGAAGAAATTGCAGCAATTGAAAGGAATAATACTTGGGAATTGACTGAGCTTTCGTGAGGGCACAAGACAATTTGTGTCAAGTGGGTGTACAAGATAAAATTGAAGGAGAGTGACGAAGTCGACAAGTACAAGGCATGCTTAGTAGCTAAGGGCTACAAGCAAGAGTTTGGTGTGGATTATAAAAAAGTTTTTGCCCTGTTGCAAGACATGACACCATTAAATTGGTGATTGCTTTGGTTGCTCAAAATTCATGGCCTATCTTCCAATTGGACGTGAAATCAACATTCTTGCATAGTGACCTACAGGAACAGGTATTTATTGATCAACTTCCTGGTTATGTGAAGATTGGAAGTGAATATATTTTTTTTTTCATAAGTAGTATTTCATTCAAAAACATCACCAGGCATTTCGAGGTAACCAACCTAGTAAAACACTACAAATATGACACTACTCATGCGAAATACATCGAATCCCATCCCAATTATACATAAAAATCCTCGAAGAAAATCCCCCTAAACTCTTTATGCACTTTGGACCAACAAAAAATAAGACCCAAGATGGATATAATTGTATATGTACAGTCTTTTTGATTCCCATAAAAAATATGCCTATTTCTCTCAAGCCACACCCCCCAACAAATTGCGAGAGGTGTAATATTCCATAATAACTTTAGCACGCCACTAAATGAGAATCCAATTGACAATCAACAAGTGAAAACATCCTTTACTGTTTCAGGTAGGCAAGTCAGAACTCCAAATAGGTAAAAGAAGTGAGCCCAAATACCATGCGCAAACTTATAATGAAGGAGCAAATGATCTGATGATTCTCCATTACCCATGCAAAGCACACAACAACTAACCCCGCACAGTTCACATCGCACCAAGAAATCCACAGTTTGAATCCTTCCTAAAGACACCGTCCATGTGAAGAAAGCAATTTTGCTTGGCACTTTCGATCCCCAAATTGAGACATGAGGAAAGAACGTATCTCCATTATTGCACAAGGAGTGATAAAAGTTACAAACTAAGAATTTTCCATCCTTGCTAGCCATCCACGCTCTCTCATCTTCTTTACCCCTATGTAATTCGATTGACACTTATTTTTTGAAGGAAAGTTTTAAAAAATATCCATATGAGCATACACTGTTTATTAAAATTGGTAGAGGAAAAATGCTCATTGTGTGCTTATATGTGGATGATCTTATTTTCACTGGAAATGATAGTGTCAAGTTTGATAAATTCAAGAAGTCCATGATGGTTGAATTCGATATGTCTGATCTTGGAATGATGCATTATTTTTTGGGTATTGAAGTGGTGCAATATGCCAATGAAATTTTTATTTCTCAAAAGAAGTATATGCAAGAAATTTTAGACAGGTTTCAAATGAATAACTACAATTCTGTAAGCACGCCATCCTTAGTGGGTTTGAAGCTCATCAAAGATCTTGAAGGAAAAAGGATTGACAACACCCTTTACAAGCAAATTGTGGGAAACTTGATATATATGAGTGCCACAAGGCCTGATATTATGCATGCTGTAAGTCTCATTAGTAGATACATGGAATGCTCAAAGGAGATGCATCTTTTGGTTGCCAAGAGGATTTTTCGATACTTCCAAGGAACCATTGAATATTGGTTGTTCTACAAGAAGGGTGAAAAGTCAAATTTGTTTGGTTTTACTGATAATGACTATGCAGGTGATCTTGATGATAGAAGAGTACGTCTGGCTATGTATTCATGATAGGTTCAGTAGTTGTTTCATAGAGTTCAAAGAAACAACTGATTGTTACTTTATCAACAATCGAAGCACAGTTTGTAGCTACAACTACATGTGCTTGTCAAGCCAATTAGCTGAGGAAACTTCTTGAGGAGCTGCACTTCAAACAACAAGAACCCACTCTACTTTCTTGTGATAATAGTTCAACAATTAAACTTTCCAAGAATCCTGTTTTGTACAGAATAAGCAAGCACATTATGTTAAGTATTATTTCTTAAGAAACCTCACAAATGATGGAGCTATTGATCTCGTTTATTGCAGAAGTGAAGACCAAGTTACCGACATATTTAGCAAACCCCTCAAATTGCTTGCGTTTCAAAAGTTGAGGAAGTTACTTGGTGTCTGCACTTTGCAAGATTGTGATTAGAGGGTGTTCAAACTGTTGATATGTATTAAACTGAGTATTTAAAAACATCAGTTTAAGAGAGGGATTGTTGAAAATGTCATCACATGAGTATGTTATTCTTGTCCTAGTCTTTAGGAATTGTTTCTTCAATTTCCTTTATTTTTGCAACATGTGGTTTATTGTTAGTTTTACTTGGTCTATAGGAGGGTACGAGTTTATTTTCTGTTTTGCATGTTCAGATGAGTGCCTAGTTTAGTGGTAGAACATTGAATTGCAATGCTTATATATAGGTTGCTTAATTGATGAATGAAGTGTAGAGAGAATCCACAATTTCCTCTTTCATTTAATAGTTCTTTCCTCTACGTACATATATAAGTTTATTTCTTTTTATCATTCTTGAGAATGAAAAGGGTCTGGTAATAAAAAATAAAAAAAAAAAAAGTTGTTTCGTTTAACTACAAATCGTCGTCTGATCCTCCATTGATCATATGTGTTGTCTGTGGAGACATAAATGTGGAGACAGAAGGGGTGGAACCCTATGTTCACTCCTATAATTAATTCTGGTGGCTCCCTTTTCTACTCAAATGTCGAAAAGGCTGATTGTTTATTATTTTCGGTGCCTACCTTTAAATGTGAAGTGGTATATTACGACTGTGCATGTGAAGCCGAATTTTCAACAGAATTTGTGTCGTTTGGTTGGGTTTTACACACATTGATTGTTCCGCCCCTACGCCTATATAAAGGCTTTGATGCCAAGACAATATATATAAGCCAAATCTCTACGAGAAGAGTCTCTTAAGCAAAGACAGAGACAAGACAATGTCGTGGTCTCTGAGAGTGTGTGGTGAGTGGTTGAGAGTTGAGTGTTTTGTAAAAACACGAGTGAACTCCTCATCTGAGAGATAGTGAGGGTGAATGACTTTCTTGTAGTAGAGCAATTTTCTCTTGGTTTTCTGATCTCTGATAGTAGTGGAATTTGGGTGTGGGTCCGTAGATGTAGGCAGGGTTTTGCCGAACCACGTAAATCTTTGTGTCACTTTCTTTGTGCTTGCTTGCGTATTTATTTTCTTACTCACAATTGTTCCCTAACAACTGCTATTAGAGCTACAACGTTATAGTGGGAGCTATGGCAGAAAGCAAGAATCAAGAAGTTCAATGGAGTGAATTTTGGTCCGTGGAAGATTCAAATAGAGGATTATCTCTATCAGAAAGACCTCTATCTTCCTTTAAGCAGCAGATCAAAGAAACCAGAGATGATGGCGGATGTGGACTGGTATTTGCTGGACAGAAAGGCACTAGGCCCGATCAAACTCTCTCTGGCTGCAACTGTCGCATTCAATATTTCAAAGGAGAAAGTTACAACGGACCGAATGGCATCTCTGTCAAAGATGTACGAGAAACCCTCTGCCTCAAATAAGGTATTCTCGACGAAAATGCTCTTCAACATGAAGATGGGAGACAGTGGTAGCATCGCTTAACACCTCAACGATTTCAACACACTCACAAATAAGTTGGGATCAGCTTCGATAATGAAGTCAGGGCATTGCTGACTTTATCAGCACTAACGGTTAACTGGGATAATTTGGTAATGGCCGTCAGTAATTTTTTCAGCTCTGGAAAGTTGAAGTTCAATGATGTCGTGGGAGTTCATTTAAGTGAAGAATTGCACAGAAAATCCTTGGGATATGTAGAGACGTCTAGGAACACTTTGAGCATGGAAGAAAGATGAAGATCTTCAAAAATAGGAATCACGAACCGTGGACATTCTAAATCCTGAAGAGTAGATCAAAGAGACCCCAAAGGAAAATGTTAAGATTGTTGGAGCTGCAGAAAAAAAAAAAGGCATCTCATGAGAGATTGCAAAGTACCAAAGCAGCGGAGTGGAAATAATCAGGAAAGTATAAACTACATTAATCTTTCTGATAAAGATTATGATGCTTTAATTCTTTCTCTTGCAACTAGTAATAATTTTTAGGTGGTAGATTCTGGTGCATCTTTTCACGCTACCTGTCAAAGGGAGATACTACAAAATTATGTGCAAGGTGATTTCGGGAAAGTATACCTTGGAGATGACGAACCATGCATCATAATCGAAAGAGGAGATGTATAGATAAATCTAGCGAACGGAATGACCCTACAACTAACGGATGTGCTACATGTACCAGACCCACAAGGAATCTGAAATCAGTGGGCCAAATGTCAGATTCAAGATGCAGAACCACCTTCACAAGTGATTCATGGAAGGTATTGAAAGGAGCTATGATAATAACTCATGGAAAGAAAGAAGGCACTCTCTATGTGACGGATGGGACAAACAATGTTATAATGGCTGCGTCACCAGATTCCAGCCTAGATACATGGCACCGCAGACTTGGACACATGAGTGAGAAAGGTGTGAAGGTCATGCTGTCAACAGGCAAGATTCCAAATCTAAAGCACTTAGACTTGAGCTTCTGTTAAGACTATATCTATGGAAAGCATAAAAAGGTGAGCTTTTCAAAGATGGACAAAAAACCAAAGCTTGAAAAGTTGGAACTGGTCCATACAGACATGTGGGGACCAACCAAGGTATATTCTCTTGGTGAAGTTACTATGTTACTTTTATTGATAATGCCACTAGGAAGTTGTGGGTGTATTTCTTGAAGCGTAAATCTGATGTATTTTATGTCTTCAAAAAGTAAAAAGCTATGGTTGAAAATGAAACAGGTCTGAAGATAAAGTGTCTGAGGTTGGACAACGGTGGAGAATATTATAGTAATGAATTTGAGGAATATTGTGCTCTCAATGGGGTTAAGAGACAGAAGAGAATTCCTAAAACACCATAACAAAATGGAGTGGCAGAATGCATGAACAGAACCATTAATGAGCATGCAAGAAGCATGAGGATTAATGCTGGATTGCCCAAACAGTTCTGGGCAGATGTGTTGAACACATCAGTCTATTTGATCAACAGAGGACCGTCAATTGCACTTGACTTTGGACTTCCAGAAGAAACGTGGACGGGAAAGGAAGTAAACCTAACTCACTTGAGAATATTTGGTTGTACCTCTTACATTAATACAAACTCTGATGAAAGGTCTAAGTTAGGCCCAAAGTCCAAAAAAATTATTTTTATAGGTTATAACATCAATGAATTCAATTATCGATAATGGGATTTAGAAAACCGAAAAGTCATAAGGAGTAAAGATGTAATATTTAATGAGAATGTTCTGTATAAATACATGTCAAAACAAGCAAAAAGGGAAACAAAAATAATGAATTTGTAGAATTTGAAAAGATTTCTACCAAAGAAGTGTTACAACCTAGAGATGTATATACACAGGTAGAATATCAAGTCCCTATTCCCGATCAGGAAGAGTTAACCAAGGTTAACTCAACTCGTTATTTAACATCTTTGTACTATTTGCTCTTAACTGACAATAGTGAACCAGAATGTTATGAAGAAGCAGTGCAAGTTGAGGACAAGCTCAAGTAGGAGGTCAGAATGAATGAAGAAATGGACTCCTTGATGTCAAATCAGACATGGGATTTGACTGAGCTTCCTGAAGGCAAAAGACTTACATAACAAGTGGATTTACAAGCTAAAGGAATAATATGATATGACCAAGAGATATAAGGCGAAGCTAGTTGTGAAGCGATTTCAGCAAAAGGCAGGAATAGATTACACAAAGACTTTCTCTCCTGTTGTGAAGTTGTGTACCATCAGATCGATCTAGAGTATTATTGCAATAAAAGGCTTACATCTAGAGTAGCTAGATGTGAAGACAGCTTTCCTTTATGGTGATCTAAATGAAAATATCTACATGAAGCAATCACATGGATATGAAGAACCAGGAAAGGAAGAGCTGGTATGTAAGCTCAAAAAGAATCTGTACGGGCTAAAATAGGCTGTTAGACAATGGTATATCAAGTTTGATAAATTTATGTCTAGTAACGGGTATACAAGATGTAATGTTGATCACTATTGTTATTTCAAGAAGTTTGATGACTCCTAAAGAGTATTATTGAAACAACAAAGTTGAAGGAACAACTCCCTAAAGAGTTTTCTATGAAAAATTTGGGTGCAGCAAAACAAATCCTTAGTATAGATACGTGAGCTTCGAAATCCTTGAGAAGGTTTGAGCTCATATGTACAGGTTTAGGAGTAGCCACCATTCAATTAAAGTGTGAAATGGATATTATAAAAAATATTTTTTTTTAATTTTTTTTTATCTTGTAATGACTCGTATATCCAAAAGATAAGGAGAAATGATCTACCTAAAAATCTAAGGTAAGGAGGTTCGTTTGAGGGACAAGGAAGATTTTAGGCACCTTGTCCCTCCCATCTTAAAATGATTACAAATAGATGACCTTAGATGAAAATTAGAAAACTTTTTTTTGAATTTTTGAAGACAAAGAAAGTTTTAAAAAACTAAGAAAAATTAACTATAATTTTATTTTGAAAAATGAATAAGTTAATATGATGAGCAAACCCCTACTAGAAATAGGTGCTTGCTGGGATTTTTTTGTCAACTTGGACTTTGATTGAAACCCACATGAATTTCATCATTTAGAGTTTCAAAACAAGTTTAGGTACTCCTTAGGGAGACTTTATTTGTTGATTCGATCCTTTGGTGAGGTTCATGATTTAACCACATCATATAGGAATCAAGACTATATGTATGAGATTTTGTTTATTTTTGAATTATCTTTGCTAGCTTTAAAGATTGAATATATGTCCATAAGGACTTATACTTTTGTTTGTAGTCATTTTAGAAGTAAGTGTGTACAAAGTGTAAACATGTAATAGACTTATCAAGAAAAGATTACTTCCAAGGAAGTTTTACTCTCTAGCTTTATTGCCATCAAAGGAAACAAGATAAAAAATAATTATTCTAGAATTGAAATTATAAAGAATTGAAAGCATCTATGCCATAGAAATTAAATTTCATAAAAGTTGAAAGTAAAGCAATCTAATCTAATAATCTCAATGAGCTTATTGAGGACTTATCGAGGAAGATTACATCAAAGAGGGATTACTCTCTTTCTCTCTCTCCCGAAGCCTTTAAACTAAAAATCTAGGAAACTATATTAAAAAGCATGAAATTGAATTTGCAAATACGAAAAGTGTTTAAAATAAAAAGGGGGTTAATAAGAAGGGGGAGATTAAAGTGGGAGGATGGAGGGTTTAAATCCCACCTTAGCTTTTTTCTTCTTATTTTTCTTCTTCTTCTTCTTGTTTTTGGGTTGAGCTTCTAGGGATATTTAGAGAGGTTTTAAAATAATAGGAGATCTAGAAAGGTTTGGGAGAGATTTTGACAGAATTTTAAATCACCAAATGAGCTCCTCATTTTTGTCTTTGATGGGGGTCCTATTTATAAGATTTTGAGAGATTGGGGATAAACTTGTCCTAAATCATAGAGTTTCCAATATTTTCAACAAAACCTCTATAGCAAAATCAAATTTCATATTCTCTCCTTGGACTTGATTGTCTTTCACTCACCTATGGGTCTCACCAATCACGATGATCAAGAGGATAGGATTATAAAAAATAATAGTTTCTAATGAATTCTTTGAAGAGGGTAAAATAGTCATAGGTCATTTGTTTTAGGTTAAATCCTACAGAACTAGGCTAGATGGCATGTAAATATAGACTTGAATTTTAGATATTAAGGTCATCTAGCCTAACTAATTCTCTAATAATCTAGGGTTAAGAATGTCTTTACTCACAAGTTCTAGAGAATTTTATGGGTTGGGCAAAGTTATCAGAATCTCTTGAACTTGATCTAATTACATTGACTCTTCTAAGATTGACGATGGACTTAGGGGATATAAGAGTAATCTACCTTAATTTAGTTCTAACAATATGGAGTTAGAGTAGTAATTATACTCATATGGGGACCAATTCAACCAAGGGACTTTGTTAGAAGAATAAAAAAATTATGATGGTGGAATTATCAAAGAGTTAAAGAAAAGTAAAAGAGTAAAAGAGTAAAAGGAAGGGATTTCTTGGGGAAAAATTCATTAAGGAATAGATTAAAAGATAATTATTTCCAATCAAATTCAAGCTCACATGGGCTTGTAACAGAATTGGACTTAGGTGAACCAAGGCCTGAACAAAAATTATGTCTGGTCGTGGGTCACCCTTGGACTAGGTAAAACTCCTGAACATGGGTTACCCTTGGCCAAGCAAAAAAAAAAAAAAAAAAATGTTTGGCCAACGTTTAGATACGGCCAGGCTTAAGATTAAGCTTGGCCAAGGGTTAGATACCGCCAGGCTTAACCTAGAATCTGAAAAATAGCCTTCATGTCTTGTGGTTGTTTAAAAATAGGGTTTTTGAACCCTATTGAAAATTATTTTGGATCAAGACCTTTCTCGAAAAAAATTTGGTGTTCTCGAGTTCAACTTAGGCAAAAATGGGATGTCTACACTTGGTATATGGATTAGCAGAGATGGAAAAAACAAAAGATTGTGGCTATCTCAGGCATAGTCGTCAAAAGAGTACTGAAGAAGTTCAATATGGACCGTGCCAAACTAGTGAGTACCCCGCTAGCAAGTCATTTTGCACTTTCAAGAATGCAAGAAATAGTTACAAATGAATAACGGGAATACATGTCAAAGATACCATATGACTCAACAATTGGTAGCCTTATGTATGTCATGGTCTATACTAGATCAGACATTGCACAAGCAGTAGGAGTCACGAGCGAATTCCCGAATAATCCAAGCAAGGAGTATTGAAAGACTGTGCAGTGGATTATGAGGTATTTGAGAGGTACAACAAATCCATCTCTATGTTATAGTGCGGCAAAGATCAGTCTACAGGGCTATGTTAATTCTTACATGACAAGAAACTTAGATGGCAGAAAGAGCACTACGGGTTAAGTCGTTACCTTGGGCAGTCCAACAGTGAGTTGGGTCTAGAGATTACACAAGATTACTACTCTTTCGACCATAAAAAAAAAATACATAGCAGTACCAGAAGCATGCAAGGAAATGGTATGACTACAAAGTCTACTCAAAGAGTTGGACAAAGAGCAAAAGGACTGTAAGCTTTACAGTGACAGTCAGAGTGCGATTCATCTATCAAAAAATTCAGCATTCTATGCTAGGACTGAACACATCGACATCAAGTACCATTTTATACGGTCACTTATAGAAGATGGGATTATTATGTTGGATAAGATCCACACAAGCAAGAACCCTGCTGATATGCTGACAAAGGCAGTTACTATAAAGAAGCTGAAAACATGTTCAGCTTCAATTGGTCTTCAAACTTGAGGATCGGGAGAAGACTTACACCAGGTTCTGTGTATGTTGCAGTTTTACTACAAGTGAAAGTTTATCTACAAAGGAGTGTCTCCAAGTGGGAGAATGTTATGGGTGGAGACATAAATGTGGAGACAAAGGGAGTGGGACCCTATGTTCCCTCCTATAATTAATTATGGTGGCTCATTTTCTACTCAAATATCAAAAAAAAGCTTATCTTTATTATTATTTTCGGTGCATACCTTTAAATGTGAAATGGAATATCACAGTTGTGCATGTGAAGCTAAATTTGCAACAGAATCCGTGCCGCTTTAGTTGGCTTTTACACGCATTGATTGTTCCCCCCTTGCGCCTATATAAAGGCTTTGATACCAAGTCAACATATATAAGCCAAATCTCTAAGAGAAGAGTCTCTTAAGCAAATACTGAGACAAGATAAGGCCGTGGCCTCTGAGTGTAAATCTCTTTGAGAGTGTGAGGTGAGTGGTAGAGTTGAGTGTTTTGTAAAAACACGGGTAAACTCCCCATCTAAGAGATAGTGAAGGTGAAGGACTTTCTTGTAACAGAACAATCTGCTCGGTTTTCTAATCTCTGATAGTAGTGGAATTTGGGTATACGTCAATTCTTATCTACCCCTCGCAATCCTCAAATAAATGGGTGAGTAGAATTTACAAACAAATCTCGATCAACAACCACAAGAAGAGACTTGGACATACAAAAGGAAGATGGGTTGAAGAGCATCCTGGAGTTTTATGGGCTTATAGAACCACACCAAGGAAAACCACTAAAGAGTCTCCTTATGCCTTCGTATTTGGATCCAAAGTAGTCATGCCAATTGAGTTGGATCTTCCAACAACAAGAGCCTAGCTACACTTCCTAATGAGAATGATGACCTCTTAGTCAAGACACTTGATCTTAATGAGAAAAACAAGAGAAGACGTAATGGTCCAACTTGCAGCCAGCCAACAACAACTCAAGAGAGCTTATGATCAAAAAATCCAATGAAAAACCTTTAATCCTGGAAACATGGTCTTAAGAAAGGTGTTCAAGAACACAAAAGAACTCAACAATGAAAAGTTGGGGGCAAATCAGAAAGGACCATATATCATAGATACAATGGGGGTAGTAGGGGTCTATTACTTAAAATCCCCAATTGGTGATGTAGTTCAGCATCCATGGAACGCATCAAATTTACGGAAGAACTATCAGTAACATGTAATCACTTATTCAGTTATGAAAATTGTATATTGACTTGATTAGAATTTAATCCCAACTCGAAGAGTCAGCATGTTGAAAGCTTACGACTAAATGTCCTTGCTCACCAAGGTAGCCCGTGCTTCCTTACTAAAGAGCTCTCGCTCACCAAAACAAGCTTCAACTTCATTATTAAATATCCCTCGCTCAACAAGGTAGCCTTTGCTTCCTTATAAAGAGCTTTCGCTCACCAAAGAAGTTCCCCTTTCATTATCAAAAAGCTCTTGCTTACCAAGGTAGCCCGCACTTGCTAATCAAGAGCTCTCACACTCCAAGAAGCTCTCATTTCACATCAAAGAGCCCTCGCTCTCTAAAAGCCTCCAAGACTATTCATTTAGGCTTCTTTGATGAGCTTTTTTGGGCTTTTAAGCAAAGAAAACTCACCTGTTAATGTTCGATTAAGCTTTAATAACTTGTGGAGTTTCAAAATAATGCCCTAAAGAGTTCTTATATGAACTCGACTTTGAGGTGCTTAGTAAAGGAGCTTTTGCGCAAAGCTAAAGATTGAAAATGGCTTTGAGTGAAATTATCGAACCAGCTTACTTTTATCTAACTTAATCTGTCGTACACCCCTTTTCTTTATGTAAATATTTGCCTGCTTTTTATATTTGTTTTATAATTTACTCCATATATTTTTCAATGGGACAATTTTTCATTCACCCTTATATGTCCTAATTGGAATGTGGATGAAGAGATACTGCTTCTCGAGGTATTTCTTTTTTACTAACCTAATTCCCATGGTGAATGCTACATATCAATTTCTTTTTAGTTTGCCTATTATGACATTTTAATGTTGAAGGCTCAATGTATTGCCCGCCATGCAAGTTCCTAAGTGAACTCACCAAGCTTTCCTCTTCCTTTATGACATTTATTTAAAAAAAAAATTCACTCACAATGCGCACAGAAAGCCGGGATCCACCAATCACACGAGCCCACATGTATCATGCTTTCAAAACACATCCAAGACCAAGACGTATCGTCCAACTTGTCTCGGTATCAGGCATGAACAAGACGGACACACTGTAGACACCCCATTTTTGCATCCGCCTGATTAATCAAGTCGTCAACCCGATCGCAAAAGTTCCCAATGATGGATGTTTATTCCAGTACTTTATTTTGTCACCAGATGTGTTTTCAGAAATCCGAATGAGGTATCTCAAACTGACAAAATCTTAGAAACCACGCTACGCTAGGAAAATACAATCCTAGAAACGTAGAAATCATCATATTGCAGACCAAAAAGAAGCTTCACGATAAAAATTACTAAAAAAACTAAATTACCAAAATACCCCTAACATCTAAACAACCTTAGAGCTTACATTACGCTTAGGAAAATCCGTTCAAACACATAAAATGACAAATCGAAACCAAATAAATCATTTCGCCAATTTTCAATAAATTCGACAAAATTATGAAAATACCCCTCATAAAATTCACGACCATTTCACACAAAATTTTTTATAAATGACAAAAACCAACATTCCCATTGAATTCCTTACGAAAAACTGATTCCAAAACATCCTGTAACATTGAAAAACGACTTAAAACGTAAAAAATCCTCTTCGAGGGCAAAATGGTAATTTCACAATTTTAATAATTAAAATTTTCAAAATTAATAAATAAATCATTAAATAATGTAAAGTGAAACATTAATAAAATTAATTATAAAATTTAAATCAAAAAATCGATCAATCAGGCTTTCAAGAAAAATTGTTGATGGTTCGCAAGATATTTCTTTAAGGAACCCACCATTTGGGGGTCCAAAGAATCAAAGATATAATAGAGGGGGGTTCTCCAAAAATTTAAAGTCAATCAAGCAAGACTAAAGTCAAGATATTAAAGTCAATCAAATAAGACTAAAGTCAAAATTAAAGTCAATTAAATAAGACTAAAGTCAAAACCCTAATCTAATCAAGTCAATCTCATAAGACTAAAGTCAAAATCCTAAATCAAAACCCTAATCTAAACTAATCAAGTCAATCTCATAAGACTAAAGTCAAAACCCTAAATTAAAATCCTAATTACTAAGTCAAAACCCTAATTGAAACTCTAAAAGAAACCCTAATCAAACCCTAATTCTCCTAAAAAACTTTATAAATAAGAGCCTCCACACCCTATTTTCGTATCAAAGAAAAAACCCTAGGAAAAGTAGGTGAAGAAGCCTCCACAACCTCTCTAAAACCCTAATTTTGGAGCCCCAACTCCTTACCTAGCACCCCTATTTCGATTTCAGCCTGAAAAATATCCAAAAACCTCTCAAAAACATCCCAAGAATCCACAACAAATTCGATACACCCAGATCCAAGAAGGAGATACCTTACCTCGGAGATCAGAAATCAGATCCGGAGATAAAACGAAGTAAGGAATACGGTACAAGGAGCCGTTTTCACCAGATCTGAGGGAATAGCACTTTTGCAGATCGAAGGTAAGATTTTTCATTATTTTTTAATCTAGGTTTGTCATTAGCAATGTAGATTTATTTGGGATAAGTAGAGACCGGTAATGGCCGGGCGGGGTTGGTGCCTAACACCTTCCAATCCCGTAACATGATTCCCGGATTCAGATTTTCTGTAGTAGATTAGTTCATTATCCGTTTTAGAGTCAGTTTGGTTCCTAGACCATAATAACTAGGTGGCGACTCCCAAACCTCAAGGGTCAAAAGCGGATCCGCGCACCCCGCGGATAGAGGGCGCTTTCAGTGGCGACTCCATTGGGGACATTGAGGATCAGACTTGAAAAACCCCAAGTATAGTAAAATAATCTTTTTTTTTTATTACTCTTTGTCTGTTTGTTTACTCATTATTTGCATTTTTTTTTCTTGTTATTTTTGTTTCGTTCGATTTTTGAGCATGCCATTTTTTACTTTAAATGTTTGACTCCGGCATATTATTATTGTGAGTTAATCAAGGGTCATCTAACATGATCCTAAATAATGAAGGGTTGCGGAATGGTTGGTTTTATTGAAGATAATATGATGATTGGTAGACCATTGGCATTTAATTTTTACGCGTGTAAATTTTTTTTATTTTTTTAGGGTGCGTGCCATTGATTATTAGACAATGTTTTGTTTTCTTAGTTTTTTTTTTTTTTTTTTTAAGTGTGTATTTAGTTTTTTAAAAATAAAATAATTTTTTTTTTTAGGTTAAGAAAGTAGTGTTGTCCATTGACAGCAAGAGGGGAATTTTTAAAGAAAATTTTTAACAAAAAAATAGAGGAAAATGCTTCAGTTTTAGGTTCTGTCAACAAGTTGGGTTGGTGTGTCATGAACAATGACATTAACACTCGGTTTACACACCAAACTTAATAACAGCGTTTGTGTGTATGGAATGGAGTGTAATAAGCAAAGCTGTTTTTTTCCTATTCCCACATCATCTTCCCAAATGATTTAAACATGATTTCAGCGTCCTCAATAGTGAGTTCTTTCGCAAATCTTTTTTTTTACATCTTATTTCATCGTCCCCAACGAAGAGACCTTTTTTTAAAATCTGTCTCTCTGCATCTTGTCTAATTTTGTTGAGGAAACGACTCTACCCGATCGGTTTAGATCATAGATCTAATCGATCTATGGCTTGGATCATCGAAAAAAGACAGATTTTTTAACAGAAAACTCATGGATTCTTCCTCTGTTCTTGGGTCTTCAAAATGGAAGCAAGAAATTGTATTCAACGAAGAAAGGGAATGAAACCGTGGCCAATAGAGTTTGTGGAGAGTTTCCACTGCAATCTCAAGCTGTAATGGGACGTTAATGGCAGCAGTGTAATTGTTTTTTTTTTTTTTTAATCCGATTTTGGAAATCACGAGAGGAGGATTCATAAGTGGGATGTAATTGAGTTCTCTCTACTTTTCCATCTTCCAGTGGTTAAGTTTTTCTTTGCAGCCGAAATTCATCGCCACACTTCGGGTTTTTGGTTCGGTTGGAGCATGTTTTGAAAAATAATTTTCGGTTTTAATGGTTGTTTGATTCAGAAAGTTTGAGTTTTAATGCGTTTATCTGATCAGTTTTTCGAAATTTCAGATCTTACAATATTGAAGATTGAGAGAAAATTACAGATTATAATGGAATCAAATTTCTTAAATCAGTTTTGTGAGTCCCGATTTAGTTGTATGGTTCACGTTCCAAAAGGGAACTTGCTTGGAGTTGAATTTTGAGCTAATTGGTTTAAATCGATCTCGATAAGATTGATAATTGTTTGAGTCAACCGGCCACTTCGTTTCCTATTCGTTTCCATTTTTTTCAAAAAAAAAAAAAGAAAACAAAAATGTGATCTCACGTGTTATGGGTAGATGAAATCTCGCACATCTGTTTTATATGATTTACACATAAGATCATGAATGTTTGGAAAATGTGGCAAAAATAAGATGACTAATTAGCAACCCACTCTATGATTAAATAGAGAACAATTCTGATTTCTATGTGAGTTGTTATTGACACACCAATTTTTTAATGTCACTTTAATCATAGTAATTATTTATTGATTTGCATGAAAATTCAGGTGACACTAGCAAAAGATGATGTGTCAATAACGACCCACTTATGGGTTAAATTTTTAGTTTTTTTTAAATAAAAAAAAGGGATTATTTGATTTTGGATCTCCATGCTAGCGATTATCCATTTATCCTCGATCCAATGTGCCTTAAAATTCTGAATTATTTTGAACCGTCCAAAATGACCCTTGATTAAAACACATAAAGAAATATGTCGGATTAAATGTTTGTTTCTAATACAAGTATGTGCTTGATATGCTTATTTTTTAATCATGTATTTAGAATGCTGTTGATCTTGATTAAATATCTATGTGATTAAGAATGGTGTTGATTAAATATTCATGCGATTCACGTTGTAATGATTGATTTGATTGAACCCATGGGCCCATTTGTTCGAAAAGGCCCCGGGCACACCCCATCCTGTTCTGCACACACCACATGCACGTTTACTATTTTACACACTTACACGTCCTATATAGCCAACGTGGCACTAGTGCGTGGCCCGGTCTCTTCGGAGATGCGACGTCATTCATGAAAATCACAACTCCAGTCACGTACCTTAGGGTATATCAAACTGGGGGCATCAATATCGTCTGATCAGGTGATTCTGAGAGGTATATTGATGCACCCAGGCTGGAGCGACTTGAGCCTTTAACCTATTGTGAGCCACACAGTCACATGTCCCGATTGCCAACGTAGTACTAGTACGTGGTCGGTCCCCTCGTGGGATGCCAAACCATTCATGAAAGCTACAACCCTTGACTTGTACCCGTAGGTATAAAAGCTAATCTAAATATATCAATTGCACTTCTTGGTCAAAATCGGTGCTAAGCAAGATCTTGCCCCGCTGTACCCTACTGTACGAGGGGGATAGACTACATCTATTCTAGACGAGAGGTATTTAAGTAGGCCCTTGCTCAGCATTGTGCACCACCTCTCAACTGGATATCAAACTGGCTGTTTTTTGGCTTCAGAGAAGTGAGTTGAGGTTTTAGATTATCACCTATACGGTATATCAAACCAAGTCACCACGTATCGAAAGGTATATAGATGTGCTTGAGCAAGGGTGACCAGATAAAAATGCATTGCATGTAATAAGCTTAGAGTCTAGAAAGCTTCCCTATAGGTCGCAACTCGAATTTATCGTGGGTGTTCCCAGGTTGTTTATTGAATGGAACCTTTTAATTGAGGAATGTATGTGAATGGTGTGAATGGCGAGATCAGAATGTATGATTGTCCTCAAGGATCAAAAATATTATTTTTGAAAATCAAAATGGGTGCACCGACCCAATAAAGAATCCATTCTTTTACAATAATGACCCAGTCCATCCCGATCCAACAGTCATGATGGACCGGGCCATTTAAATCAAAATGGAAATCGAATTTTCAAAGAAGAAAAGGAAAATATTTTTCAGAAAAGAATGTTCTCCAAAAGAAGTGTTCTTTAAAAAAAAAAAGTTTTTCAAAAAAAAGTGTTGATCTCTAGAAAAAATATTTTCTAAGAAAAAGTGTTTTCCAGAAAATATTTTCCATAAGAACAAGATTTTCCAAGAGAAAATGCTTTCCAAATAAAAAACTATTTTTTAGAAGAAAAAGTTTTCCAAAAGAAAAGAAAATGAAGGAAAAATGATTTACAAAAGATCTATTTTTGCATGGAAAATTTTTTGAAATATGTTTTTTACCAAAAATTTATTTTTTGCATAGACCTTATAAAATTATCAAAATATATTTTTCTAAAAAGAAAATGATTGCAAAAAATAATCAGAATTGTGAAAATTGTTATTCAGTAAAAACATTATTTTCAAGAGTGCAATAAAATTATTTTCCTTCTAAATAATCATTGAATGGATGAATTGTTTAATGGATTGGTGCACAGAATCCAATAAAATCTCAGGGTTCATTTAAAATGTTATCAAGGGGGTGATACTGAAATTGGTTAATTTCACCTTCAAAGAGGTTTTAAGGGTTATCATTGTATCTAAGCTCAATCGTCCATCGTCTAGCTAGGGTTGTAAATCCGATCAGTTAGAGTAAACGTCAATATCAAGTCAACAGTTAGAAATGACCTCAAAATTTCTCAACATCATCCAGTTGTTCTTTGAAGATCATAGTGTTTCAATCCTACCGGTTGTAAGCAATATCTCAGTCCTCAGTCCTAATCAAACTCGTGTGGGTACTTGTCTTGAGTTTTCATGAGTCATTTGGGTTAGCTCGAGTCCTTTTTTCCAGCAAGGTCATGTCTTCCTTAGATTGAGTTTACTCTTTCCTATTGAGTCAAGTTAGTTCGTCGAGTCTACAGAGGTGTCTGTCGGCCCTTCTGAATTTGATTGGATAAAGAAAATCTTTGAATACCCTGAGCGCATTAATGAATTAACTAATAATCTAGCTTCAAGGATATATTTTCTCCTGAACAAGAAGATAAAAGTCGGGCTCAAGAAGGCAAAGGTCATTGACCGTGGAACATAAATTAAATCCTAAAGAGATTCAAATAAAAATTATCCTATCCCTAGAGGAACACAAGAAGATAATGAATTTTCTCAGAAATTTCAAAAGACTTGTTCGCTTGGGCCTATGAGGATATGTTAGGTGCAAGTTTGGGTGTTGTCTGACACGGATTATATATTGACTTGATAAAATGAGATTAAAGAAAATCTTACAAAATGTATCAGTGCTAGACTTCTCAACATGGTAGAGCTCCCAGCATAGATTATCATTCTCAGATTAATGAAATAGTTGAAGCAGTATTGATCTCTAATAATGGGTCGTACATCAAAGCTTAAGTTATCACTCTATGTTCAAAGCTCGAGATTCGACATCACAGTATCTCTCTACCGCCCTCAGATTAATGGAAAGGTTGAAGCAGCCAATAAAATATCTCAAAAAAATCATCAAGAAAATGTATCAATCACACCAGGATTAGTTAGAGAAGTTACCATTCACACTAGGAACACATCATACTTCAATGCAATCTTCTGCTGGAGCTATTCCCTACTTTCTAGTGTATGATATGGAAGCAATCTTACCAGTTGAAATGGAAATCCCGTATCTCAAGGCCTTCAAGAAAAGTCAATTGTTAGAAACAGATTGGGCTAGTCAGTGGCATAAAAAATTAAACTTGATCGGAGAAAAATGACTAAGAGCTTTGTACCACTTGCAAGCTTATCAAAGAAGAATCACTCGTGCGTTTGACAAAAAGATCAAGGCCCCTCACTTGCAAGTCGAGAATTTATTATTTAAAGAAAATCGGACACCTATTTTTGATCCTAGAGAGAAGTTCAAACCAAATTGAAGAGGTTCGTTCATCATCAAGGAAATATTACCAGGAAAAGCTGTCAAACTTCAAGATCATGATCGAATCGAATTACCAAAGTCAACCAACCTTGACCAGATCAAACGGTACTACATTTAAGGAGGCCATTTTTGGTCGAATCAATTTTCCTACTACCTAGTTCATTATCTCCTTTCTCAATCCCTTTGCAGCTTGTTCAAAAAGAGAAAAATTATGCATTTTACTTCTTAGCCTGATTACCTAACCTAGGGGAGGAAAAAATCCGAACTACGTTGTGGTCTGATCCCAAAAATTTGGGGTACATAGGCAACCTGAGAAGTTACTTCAGGCTCGACCACATAAAAAAAAATTAGATTCCCCAACAAAGGAAAAATCTAAAAAGAAAAAAATTCAAAAGAAAAAAGAAATATCATCCAAAATTGGGAAGAAAGTTCAAGAAAAAATTTTTAAATAAATGCCACACAAGGGGCATTTGGGTTTTTAAGCCTCAAAATTCCTTTCTTTTTATGCCTAGTCCCAAGCCTACCTATAAAAGTCCTCCTAAGTACCGTGTGAAAAAGTCAAGGAGGGTAGCAAAGCATGATCAGACAATAATTCTAGAACTTCAGAGGAGAAGAAAAAGATAAAAAATAATAAAGCCTGCTAAGTTGAAAATCCGAAAAGGACAACTTAGGCAAAAATTAAGGCAAGCTCGCAAGGTTGAAAATCTGAAAGGACAACTTTGGCAACAATCAGAGCCAAGAAAAAAAAGAAAGCTCGCGAGATCGAAAACCTAAAAAAGGCGATCTAGGCAAAAACTAGAGCAAGCTCGATAGATTGAAAATCTGAAAAAGGCGATCTAGGCAAAAGTTAGAACAAAAAAGAAAAACAGAAGAAAATCCCAAGCTGAGAGCGGTCCGAGCTGAAACATCAGAAGTCCGAATAATCAAGTTCAATACTTCGCTTAAACTAGACATAGACTCAGAAGCCACAAGTATCTTGTCCACGATCGATCTAAGAATTTTTACTTCCCCAAGTAAACTAATGGAGAGAAGGGTGAATTCTATGATGAGTCTCAAAAGGAAATATTTTGTTCTCTTGAGCCTGACTCAAAATCTTCAATAAAATTAATCAAAATTAAAAGTTGGATCTTTATTGCGCCTGTGGTAATCAAATATTTCAAACCTTCATACAAGGGGCATTTTTCTTTTTCCTCTAAATATGTAATTTCCCCCTTATACCAGGGGCATTTTTTTTAATGATGTATTCATTTATTTTCAATACCATGTTTATTGTCAAACTAGGGGCATTTTGTTTTTGAGCAATGTTAATCCTAAAAGATAATGAGAACCCCAAACTTAATGTTACCCTCTTGATAACAGTTTTTCGAAAAACTTTTGAGGTTCAAAAGAAATAAAAACTCAGGTTTTAAATTCATAAAACTTTTTGATAAATCATTGAGGTTCAAACAAAAGCATTTTGGATCTCACATAGGAGATATGGCATTATTTCATTCTCCAGATTCTTTTCCAGATTCAATCATTCTTGGAATCGATCATTTCTCTTCCTGATTCATTCCAATTAGTCTTCTCAAAATTCATTCATTCTTTCCCAAAATTCCTTCATTCCTCTGCCAGTTTTGCTTAGTTATCACCAAGGGTTATCTTGGATTTTGCACAGTTACCGCCAAGGGTTAACTTGGATTTTGCTCAGTTGCTGCCAAGGGTTATCTTGGATTGTGCTCAGATGCCGATGAGGATTTTCTCGGAACTATGCTCAGATGCCGCCAAGGGTTTTCTTGGAATTATGCTCAGATGCCGCCGAGGGTTTTCTCGAAACTATGCTCAGATGCCGCCAAGGGTTTTCTTGGAATTATGCTCAGATGCCGCTGAGGGTTTTCTCGGAACTATGCTCAGATGCCGCCAAGGGTTTTCTTTGAATTATGCTCAGATGCCGCCGAGGGTTTTCTCGGAACTATGCTCAGATGCCGCCAAGGGTTTTCTTGGAATTATGCTCAGATGTCGCCGAGGGATTTCTCGGAACTATGCTCAGATGCCGCCAAGGGTTTTCTTGCCAAGGGTTTTCTTGGAATTATGCTCAGATGCCGCCGAGGGTTTTCTCGAAATTATGCTCAGATGCCGCCAAGGGTTTTCTTGGAACTATGCTCAGATGCCGCCAAGGGTTTTCTTGGAATTATGCTCAAATGCCGCCGAGGGTTTTCTCGGAACTATGCTCAATTACCACGGAGGGTTTTCTCGGAATTATGCTCAGATGCCGCCAAGGGTTTTCTTGGAATTATGCTCAGTTTATATTTACTTCAAGCTCAGATTTGACTCATTTCCAACTCAAACTCTTTGAAATCTATCTCAGATTTTGAGCCCACACACTTGCACAGTTGTTACATCAGTCAAGGAGAATTTTCTAAAATTCAAGGATCTGACACTGCCAGTAAGAGCTCGCGCTCAAGGACCTGACATTTTTCTAGTTCGGGGAGAGTTTTATGTTCAAGGATCTGAATACCGCGACGAATTGCTAAATCAGGCTGCAAAATGAACTGTCACTAGCTTTGGCATTCGGATATCGCACTATCTACCAAAATAGATTTGCTATCTAGTTTGCTTCAACCCTCTACCAAAGAGGGGCATCTGTAGACACCCCATTTTTGCATCCGCCTGATTAATCAAGTCGTCAACCCGATCGCAAAAGTTCCCAATGATGGATGTTTATTCCAGTACTTTATTTTGTCACCAGATGTGTTTTCAGAAATCCGAATGAGGTATCTCGAACTGACAAAACCTTAGAAACCACGCTACGTTAGGAAAATACGATCCTAGAAACGTAGAAATCATCATATTGCAGACCAAAAAGAAGCTTCACGATAAAAATTACTAAAAATGACTAAATTACCAAAATACCCCTAACATCTAAACAACCTTAGAGCTTACATTACGCTTAGGAAAACCCGTTCAAACACATAAAATGACAAATCGAAACCAAATAAATCATTTCACCAATTTTCAATAAATTTGACAAAATTACGAAAATACCCCTCATAAAATTCACGACCATTTCACACAAATTTTTTTATAAATGACAAAAATCAACATTCTCATTGAATTCCTTACGAAAAACTGATTCCAAAACATCCTGGAATATTGAAAAATGACTTAAAACGTAAAAAATCCTCTCCGAGGACAAAATGGTAATTTCACAATTTTAATAATTAAAATTTTCAAAATTAATAAATAAATCATTAAATAATGTAAAGTAAAATATTAATAAAATTAATTATAAAATTTAAATCAAAAAATCAATCAATCAGGCTTTCAAGAAAAAATTGTTGATGGTTCGCAAGATATTTCTTTAAGGACCCCACCATTTGAGGGTCCAAAGAATCAAAGATATAATAGAGGGGGGTTCTCCAAAAATCTAAAGTCAATCAAGCAAGACTAAAGTCAAGATATTAAAGTCAATCAAATAAGACTAAAGTCAAAATTAAAGTCAATTAAGTAATACTAAAGTCAAAACCCTAAATCAAAACCCTAATCTAATCAAGTCAATCTCATAAGACTAAAGTCAAAACCCTAAATCAAAACCCTAATCTAAACTAATCAAGTCAATCTCATAAGACTAAAGTCAAAACCCTAAATTAAAACCCTAATTACTAAGTCAAAACCCTAATTGAAACCCTAAAAGAAACCCTAATTCTCCTAAAAAACTTTATAAATAGGAGCCTCCACACCCTATTTTCGTATCAAAGAAAAAATCCTAGGAAAAGTAGGTGAAGAAGCCTCCACAACCTCTCCAAAACCCTAATTTTGGAGCCCCAACTCCTTACCTAGCACCCCTATTTCGATTTCAGCCTGAAAAATATCCAAAAACCTCTCAAAAACATCCTAAGAATCCACAACAAATTCGATACACCCAGATCCAAGAAGGAGATACATTACCTCGGAGATCAGAAATCAGATCCGGAGATAAAACGAAGTAAGGAATACGGTACAAGGAGCCGTTTTCACCAGATCTGAGGGAATAGCACTTTTGCAGATTGAAGGTAAGATTTTTTATTATTTTTTAATCTAGGTTTGTCATTAGCGATGTAGATTTATTTGGGATAAGTAGAGACCGGCAATGGCCGGGCGAGGTTGGTGCCTAACACCTTCCAACCTTGTAACATGATTCCCGGATTCAGATTTTCTGTAGTAGATTAGTTCATTATCCGTTTTAGAGTCAGTTTGGTTCCTAGACCATAATAACTAGGTGGCGACTCCCAAACCTCAAGGGTCAAAAGCGGATCCGCGCACCCCGCGGATCGAGGGCGCTTTCACACACAAGTCAATTTTTAAAACGAGATTTAATACCCCATGTTCATTTTTTCAAATTTTTGGACAAGACGTCTCAAACGTATCGAAAAACTCGTTCGAGACAACTCGGTATCTAGCATGGATGAGACGGACGCGATACCGAGTTTTAAAACCATGACGTGTATTGAATAACATCGATAATTTATAAAACTACCTTGTGAGGCTTGACTCATCTCATTTTCTTCCAACTCATAACTTCTGATACGGATAATTATGTTTTTATAGAACATGTCTCGTGTTGTTGGAAAGAATAGAAAGGACCTTCTTGAAATTATAACTAACACCCTGATTAGGAAACCTAAAGTACTAACCAACTGAATTCTAGGGTTGCAAACTATAAATGGGTTCTATTATGCCTTGAGTTTTGATTGATCTTTTGGGTACTATTGTATCCTGTGCATTAGAACTATATGGTTCTAGATCTTTTACTCTTGCCTCAAAAGCTTATTTCCATAGTGTAGGATGATTTGATTTGTAATTTAGCTCACTTCTAACTTGGTTCTATTTTTAATTAAAGGGGTGGGGTCCCTTGGAGTTCCCTCTGTATAAAGATAAAAGGAAGTGAAGGTAGGGAAACAAAATGTCAAGGGTATAAATAGTTGTTTCTTCAGTATCTCGAGGAAATTATTTATTGTTCTGTGATGGGGGCATATCTGTAGATTGAGGCGTGAGATTATCACGACTCAGGCTGTATTTTAAAATGAAACTTTTTTGCTCTCTATACTTGATGGTTCTATTATTTAGAATGATTACTTTTATAAAAGTCTGAATCATCAGATGCCTAATCCCTTCCAAGTTCAATGAATATGAAATTGATATATTCTTTAAGCACCTATTCATTTGTTGCCTCTTGACTTACCCTGTTGCACGTTGAAAAACTTCAACAATTTATCAAGGTGTTTCTTTAATAAGGTGGCCGAGGTTTAACAACCAAGCATTGGTGGATGCCTTCAAAATTTTTCCCCAATTTGGAGCAATTTATTTTACCCTCATATAGTGTAATGAGCAGAATCCTATAGACCTTTTCATTTTATTTTATTTGTATATAGAACAATTTTTTACTCATGGATGCTGAATATCTCAAAGAGAAGTTAGGACCTAAAAAGTTGTTTCTAGGGCCTTAATTACATAAATTTTAAGGCTTAATTACACTCTAAATTTCCTAAATAGACATCATTCATTAATAGTCCATATTTATTATTGCTTTCGAATAGTTTATGGTTTTTGGCCAAATTTCAGTTATTTATTTGTGATAGGTCAAAGTCACAAGATGCAAATGATGAAGCAAGACAATTGAAGAAGTATATTGCACTCCATGACCCAAGACAAAATCATGGACCGAAACCTAGACCCATTGGGCCCACAAGAGTCGCGACGCAGTGATGTTGATAGAAAAAACCTCGAGATTTGTGCAATGTAATAGTAATTTTATTTGTAACCTAATAGATTACGATTTAGACTTTCTGTAAAATATGGAAGTGTTCCGAATTTATGAAACCCTAATCTGGTCTCTATAAATAAAATACCAGATCAGAGTCGTAAATTATCTTCTCCATTCCTCTCCTATCTTCCTCTTCTACCTCCTTGCTTCTTCTTTTTTAGTTTTTAGTTTTTTAGGTTTACTTTATGTTCAAGCTTTGTAAACAGAAGGACTTTTATGTCAGTTTCAAGCCAAGATTAATAAAAGAAGCATCATTTCTCTTCACTACCCATTCTCTCTTTATTTTCTAGTTTTATTTTATTTTATTATACTTGCAATGATATGTGGCTAGACCTCCATCAGAGATGTTGATGAAGCTTAACCAAGATTACCTCAGATAATTTAATTAGTTTTTATATGTGTTTCATTGTTTAATTTTGATGTTATTTTGTTAAGTAGGGATCATTAGATCTGATATTTGTTTTCCTAATTTTGATAGTTTAAGCTTAGATAAGTTTAAGTTAAACTATGCTTTGTCCGAGATATTAGGTTTAATCTTTTAATTTCATCTTATTAAATCTAATCACAAAGGTCAGACTTAGTATTTGAATTTAGCAAATTTAATTGTTTGATCCAGTAACATTAGATTGTTGATTGGATCGAGATAACAATAAGACAAATAAACTAATGAGATGGATTGTTTTTAGTGGATTTGACTAATCTAATATTTTACATTGCGATTTTATTTCTTGTTTATTCTATATAATTTAGATTTAGTTTCATTCAGTTTTCTTTAATTTCTTTGAACTATAATCGTTTTAAGTGAAAAATTGTGGATCAACGTTGTTGCTGTGGATCGATTCTTGCTTGCCAAGGCTCATTATTTTATTCTTTATTTTTATTGATAATTTGCATCGAACAAATTGGTGCTGCTGTAGAGGGCAACAGTTTGATCCAATTTTTTATAGAATCCGAGTTTTATTTTTCAAAAATAAACAAATTTTAAATATATTTTATTTTGATTCTTAATCTATGAGGAAAATTAACAAATAATGTTTTTTCAAATTTTGTCAACTTTTACCGCTGCAACTAGGTCCCTTGTTTTTCTTTTTGGAAATCTCTTGCAATGATTCAAAATCAAATGAAATATTTTGACTTCAGATTTGTCTGTTGTTTTCAAGATAAAGATTTGACATGGGACGATGCGACTGAAACTTTATTTGGTTATCTAGATCCGATTCTTCAACAAAAGCATTACCATTTTTTCTACTTTCTTTCCTTTTCTTTTTCTTATATCAAACTTGTAGTAGGTTTTTCTTTGAATTGTAAACAAAATTTTAAACTTTTGAACTTATCTGAAAAGGCTCGGAATGTAATAGTTTTAGGGAAGAATAGCAGTGGGATGCAATTGTCTCGGCTCCTCAGGTTTATACATCGAGATTGGTGTCGGTGGTCTGAGTTGACTCAACTAGTTCATCCTCTATTCAGAATGGGAGGTAAAACTTGAAACCCCAAGAAACTCTTGTCAGTGGGTTTTTATATTATTTTTGGATGAATTAATTGCACACTTTAGATTTACACATAGTAAAAAAAGGCATACAAGGATGGCAAAATAAGATAACTATCGAATTCATCATCAATTTCTTGTCCTATTAGGAAATTGAATTCACAATTAGCCCATAATTAAGTAAAATTTGGATAGACTTGACTTTATGTCCCATTGAGCTCAATAGGCAAAGTTAATCTAAGTTGCACCAATGGCACTTCTTGATTAAGGTCAGTTCCTAAGCAAAATCCTACCCCGTTATACCATGTTATACGAGGGGAAAAGACTACGTCTATTAGAGACTAGAAGTTGATTTAAGAGTACCCTTACTTAGCATTGCACGCCACTTCTGATCCGAGGATTGAACTGACTGACATTGATTTCAGATAATTGGGTTGGAGGTTTAGACTATCTCTTTGACATAGTTAGGAGAAGTCTAATCTATAAGAACCCATAAAGTACTGTGTGAATTCCTTTCTATTTTATGTGCGAGTCTGTAGTGTTTGGTAGGTAGGAGATCCCAACAATAACCACTTGAGCTATTTGATCTAGAGATCACAAAAACTCATCTACTCCGTAGGGTTAATAAAGATTTTAATTCGATATCTATTCCCCAAATTCTTGATATGGATCAAGAGCCGTATTTTGCTTGTTCACCACAAGGTTGTATTTCATTTGATTTTTTTACCCTTTCTCAAGGATTTATTGCCTTTAGGTTTTTTTTCCAGCATTTGGACTTAGATCTAGGCTTTTTAGTGTTCCATTCCCTTTTTGGGGATTTGTTAGGGCACCATGAGTTTTGTATCAGCACTTCAGATGGATAGATTTTGATTGGATTGGTTTGGATTGGACAAATTATGATGGACATATCATGATTGGATTGGACTGGTATTTCTCCCTCTAATGCGGTCATATTTAAATAAATGAAATGAAGTGAAAAGTGTAGGCTAGAGTGGGTTGCATGGTTGTGATGGCGGATATGAGCAAGAGGGGGGGGGGGGGGGGCGGGGAGGACAATGATGAGTCCTTGGTTGATCTCGTCCCCATTACAAGGAGGTGGATCCGGGGTCCAATCCCACAATGTAGCAAGGTGATCGACTTCGTTATGTATTTTGAAGTTTTTCTAAAGTTCTGAACTCATAATCACAACTAAAA
Organism: Akebia trifoliata; assembly: GCF_017979445.1. Lineage (NCBI taxonomy): Eukaryota > Viridiplantae > Streptophyta > Magnoliopsida > Ranunculales > Lardizabalaceae > Akebia > Akebia trifoliata. The sequence goes on along the minus strand of NC_141382.1, from coordinate 37,100,756 downwards.
CAACATCTCAATTCGATCTGAAACTTTGATTCAGATTTGATTTAGAAATTAGTTAAAACTAATAAGTCGAGTTTCGTGATTAAAGATCAGAACCAGCAATTATGCACAAAATATGACGATCGAGATCATTTTAATTGAAGAACAAATAGACTAAATCCATGATAAAACACAAATTTGGAAAGAAAAGAAAATCAAAACCTAAGAGAAAAACGCAATGAATCGGGCATAAATTTGATCTTACTAGCATTAGCTTAGATGAATTTTTTATATCTGAATAAATGTTCTTCTATTGCTTCCTTGAGTTGAAACTCTAATCTTACAATAAGTTTTTACATTACTCAGGAGAAACTCCCCCAAGATTTGGATTCCCTCTCTTTTTCTCAACTTCTTTGGACCTGGAGAGTAAATCTAAAATCTCCTTGAAACTCTCTCCCTTTACAGGATCCCTCCCCAAAACCAATCTCCTTAGAGGTTCAAAGATGAATAATCTAACCTAAAATTCAAAGGGAATGAAAAGTTTTTTCTAAATTTGAATTTCTCCCCCAATTTATAAAATTATATAGGGATGAAAATTACAAAATGACCACAACTCGAATTGATCAACCCGTTGTGGTACAAAATGACCATAACCCAAAATCGTTATCTACTCTAGTCACTATTTGGATAACAACCAAAAATCATTATTGTTTGATTTTTCTCGATTCTTGGGTCTTCATCTCTTCTGACAATCGCTTCACTTCTTCAACTCTCTTGATTCTTGACTCTACAATCTTCGAATCTCTCAAAGTGTCACACTATTGGACTCATAAAGCTTTGATCAACTGCACTAATGTCTAATCCTCAACCAGAATACTTGTACCAAGGCTTGAACTGTGAGCGATCCCATTATCAAGTATAACAACTGGTTGTTTAGATCCCTTTTTACACCCACAACCTTACATATTTTTGGTGTCTGATGCTCACCATTAAGCTTCTCTTTGGCGAGCAAGCATTAATGGGACTTTATGTTGTACAATACTTTTGGCCCACATACATTTTGAGTATAAAAAAAAATATACATTTTTGGGCACTAAGAGATGTACATGTGAGAAATAAAGGGATTTAGGACAACAAAGAGATGGGTAGAGGAAGTTTTATATTTTGGGATACTTTTGTGATTTGTATTTCTGTAAATATTTCCCCCTATGAATCTATAAATAGGGGTCCTATTGTTCTCCCTCCTTTGGATCCATTCGAGTGGGATTACTTTAGAGTTTGAAATGTGGGAAATTCTTTGAGACCCTTGAGACAGCCAATTTAGAGAGACATTAAGAGAGAGACGGTGGCTTCCCATTACAAGGATAATGGATCAAAGATCCATCCTCGCAAGTAATGGGGTAATTCTTTGGATTTTCTTACAAAGTATCAAGGTGAACTTGTGGTTTAAATCTCTAACTCTAATGGGTTTAGCTCCAGTAACTTGTTGGAAAATAAATTACCAAGCAAAAAAGCTAACAAATTCTTTCTAGGATTAGAAGGAAATAGAGAGAAATCCAATAATTCTTTGAGCTTGTGGAGTAAATTTAATAGAGTTTCCTCTTACAATCCTTCCTCTCTCTCTCTTTTTTTTTTATCCCCCTATTTATAGGCTCATAGGAGGACTAGTTACAAAGAAAATTATAAAAATGAACCTCGAAACAGAAAATACACTTTGTCGATCGCTCTAATAATGGAGCTATTGCTCTCAAGCGATAATAAATATGATATTTTTACAATTTCTCTTGAAATTTTCTTCAATTTTGTTTTGGGACACTTCTATTTTTCTTGTACATGTATCAATGATAAAAATTGCGTCTTATTTTAGACATAGAACATTGTGAGTCAAAAGAATTGTACAAGATAAAATCCCCTTGATGCCTTGGTCGTTAGAGAGAAGCTCAATGGTGAGCATCAAACCAAATTGTATATCATAATTCTCACCGAAGTGAATATTTGCCGAAGCAAAAGAAATCCATAGAACCAAAATCTAAATTAGTTTTTTTAGGAAGACCCCCCTTGAAGTGGATCAAATTGTCCATAGGATCCAAGGATCCTATCATATCTTGATGAAAAGCACATATGGTTCTCACACACTTCCAAGTTGGAAAAGTGTGAAATGAAGTCAATCTTGAGGACACTTTGGCATTATTAAACGAAAAAAAAAAGACCCTTGTCAATGAAAAATGAGGAAGGTAATTTTGAGGGAAAGCTCTTTAAACCAAAAGCTATAATCTAACTAGACAAAGCCATAAGCGATCCTCTGTAGCACACAGTTCCTGTAGCAACCCTATAGCACACTTTCAACGGTTGAAAGAGCACCGCATTAGTGATAAAATTAGATCTCACAGCTTAAAATCTGGGGAGTTCAGTAGCCGTTCATTTTTACAGAGATGGATAAGCATAAAAAAACATGTTTTTCTGATTTTTTTTTTAAATCAAATCTAAGTCATGATCACAAGAGGTTGAGATGTTATTGTTATTATATTTTTAAATAACTCTATCTTATCCTTTGAAAGTGTGCTATAGGGTTGCTACAAGAACTGTATGCTATAGAGGATCTACTTCCGACAAAGCCCTATTAAAGATGGAAATTCTCTAATGTACGTTAGAAATTAACGAAAAGAAACAAGCAAAAATATCATGATTATTACATCACCCACATTTTAAAATTCCTAATTAATTATAATATAATTGGTTTGGATATTTTATTGGAGGGAGACTACTAGGGCAGTGGATTATGTAGCTCTACTTGGAGCTTTGGGGAGAAGGGGTTTTTTATTTATTTATTGAGGAAAACGTTGTCATACCCCCAACAGCTTCTGAGGATTCTAGTAGATGATGTAACATGTAATTACACTCAGAAGTAATTTTAATAAAAAGGGAGGGTCCCTCCAACTCCATTCATACTGATAAATAAAATAAAATAAATTGGTTAGGCAAAATTGAATCGTGGCTCAACAAATTTGAGGAAAAATGCAGATTTCCTAACTACAACCAATCAACTACTCTAAAATATAAAGTCTGCATAATAAGGCAATCAACTAAATATAGATTCAATCTCCAAAATAGAAATATCAGAAAAATATAGCAAGGCGATCTTGGATGAGGATTGCCTTCCTCCAACAGATTCTTGAAATATTATCTACATTCAAGAAAGGGGAAAGTATTGAAATAGTCCTGTATCCTTCCCAAATTACTGAAACAGTTATATACATAAAATATTAATCAAAAGGGGTCATATTCCCAATTTGGAAAAGAAAATTAATGAAATGATCAACTGTTGCATAGTCATTTCAATGAATTTACCTATTTGTCCTAGAGTTAGATGATGGTCTAGCTTTTAGTTTAGGTTGGCAGGTAGGCTATAAAAGTAATTTTACAAATGCATTGTACAATAGATGGTCACTTTGGTAAAAAAAATATATAATTCCGAAAATGGGTATGTGGCACTTTGAGCTTAGTCACAAAATTCTCTCAAAGTAAAGTTCCCCAAAAAAATCATTTGTACATTTTCCCAAAATTTTCTGAATAAAACTATCAAGAATTTATCCGAATTAACTGAATTGAACACCCACCGAAAAGATACCAGATTCAAACTTTGTTAAAATGTAATTTCAACAAAATATTCAGACCATTTTGGTAATTAAAAAAAAAAAAAAAAACAATGTGAAAAAATTGATGTAGAATGTGCAAATATAATCAACTTAAGTAGGCAAATTCAATTGTATTAAAATAACTTATAACCAAAAGACATCACCCTACCCAAGTGAAGATCTCACCATTTTCATTTATCCTTCACTTAATGGGATTTTGTAATTAAGACCTGATGTTCCTTGCACAACCTGTAATTACTTCACATCCTCTACTGTAGGGATTTGCCTCCCTAGAGTTATGGCAGTTGTAGTAAGAAGCACCAGGATTGGAACATGGAACCACATCCTTCTTCAGTGTCTCATAGCTTATATACTTCTTATTCTGCATCATCAAAACTCTCCTATTAATCTCTGAATCCATCTCCATCTCCATCTCCATCTCTATATGCTTCTCCTTCTCATTGCAAGATTTCCCCACAATTAACTCTGAATCATTGTTGTTCAATGAAGTAGATCCCACACTATAGACACACTTGAAAACCAACAGAAGTAGACCCAAGTAAAGCTTCTTCTTCATTGAGAGTAATTTTGTTGTTTTGGCCTCTTTTTTTTTTTTTTTTTTGGTTGCTCTTTCTCTTCCTTGGAGTGGACTTTTGTTTCTGGAGAAGAGAGAGAGAGAGTGTGTGGAGTGTGGGGCTGGCTCTCACCTACAACAACTGGCTTTGAGTGGTTTTAATGCAGATGACCAAACACCATTAAGGAATTTTATTGCCAGCTTTTACGAGGGCCCCACGGTGGTTTAATTTGGAATCAGCCTTTGTGTTTTTCAGCTTTTTAATGATCACGGGTAAGATGTAAGTTTGTGATAAATATAGACACCAAGGAATGAGCTAATAGCATTTCAGTAGAAAATAAGATGAAAACATGTGATCATGTCGATAGGGTTGTCAAAATCGGATCGAACCCAAAATTCTACTATAGGAAAATAGGTGTGAAAAAATAATAACAATTCAAAAACTAAACAAATTAATTAATTAAATCAAAAGAACACTAAGATCTACACGGTTCTACAAAGATGCCTACGTCAATGAACAATCAAATTTTTTTTACTATGCAACCAATTATAACTAATAATTTCTATAAAAAAAAAAAAATTTGACCTCAACAATAAATAAAAAAAATTTGTGAGATCGACAATAATTTAAAAAAACATTGTCAACCTCAACGTTGTAAAACACACCAGATTTCATTTTTTATTTATTTATAGTTTTTTCAACCGAAATACATGGAAAAGATTAACTTAGAACTTAACATAACGACGTGTATAGATGATTTCAAACCAAAAGAGTCATTATTGATCGATTTACATACATCTTGCTTGAAAAAAATCCTTGAAAATGACTTCTCCTTCTTTCTCAAATTCTTCTCATCGAAATGGATTCTCCAAAACTCGACCAAGATGCCGAAAATCCAATTTTTTGGATGAAAATGGTGAATTTGAATGGTTAGAGAAATTTTGACGTTTCAATCGGGAGAAATGTTTAGAGTGGAGTTCATGGACTGTTTTGAAAAAAGGGATTTGCTAAATGGACTATTTTGATAACTTGCAAAAGTCAAAGACTAAATTGAAAGAAAAGTTAGTGTTAGAGACTATTAAGTAATTTTCCAATCTCTTTTACTATATGACCAAAGAATGACATTACAAGCACTAGTACAAAAAAGACTATGATCGCACAGGTAAAAAAGCACACGAGTTTTGATCTCAAACCCCAAGCCCTAAAACCCTTGTACGACTACCTCTTTATCTCTCTCAAACCCTAGGAGAAGAATAATCAATTGTTATCGAATCACCTCATATCCTTTTGCTTATAAGATCCCTGAAGGAGAAATAATATGGTGTTTTACCAATACGTGCATTGAAAATTAAAAAGTTATCAAAATGGTACATTATTCATTTTTATTCTTAAAACGATAAATTACCATTTTCAGAATTTTTTATTATTACAAAAGCGGTAAATTTAAAAATGAACAATGTTTTAATACTAACATATCATTTTCATAAAACAATATACATATCCCTTGTTTAAGTAAACATATAGAAATATAATTGTTTAAGGACAATGATGTTTTCTTTCAAGATTTAATTTATTTTAGCACTCGCTGGCCTTGTAGGAAATTTCTTCAAAGAAACATGAGATTTGTGGGAGGGTATTAGAGTATTAGATTATGAAGTATGGTATTAAGGTGAACAAAGCATCATATTGTTATCTTGATGTAGTTAAGGTAGTTACAATACATTATATTAGGGTGCATTAAGAAACATTAAATCATATTGATGTTGTAGTTAGCTTAGTTAGGTAACTACATCCAACCATTCTCTATTTAATGAGACTGTTATCGAAGATCACAATATCCAAGAATTTCAATTTATCTCAAATATTTTACAACAACAAAAAAAAAAACTCCCACAAGGTCTATTAAGTAATTTTCCCTTAAAGCTATTTATGCATCTCGCAAGAAAGAAAATGGTGGTTTAGACCCTACACGTTTAAAATGTTATAGCCTACATTTTCAAATTGATAACATGTCCCTTGACCTTGGTCTACTTTGAAAGACTAATAAAAAAGACTAAAATGCATGAACTCCAAGCTCTTCTCCTCCTTTTTTTTTTTAGGGGAGAGGGGAATATCCATATCTAGTTGCCCCTATTATCAACTTGGCTTTCATACTGCATTGATTATATGAGAAAGTTGGAATTGATATATGAACAGGATTTTGAGAACTCACTTTGAACAAAAGATGGTACTTGAATAAAAATGATACATTTTTGGAAATTTCATTGCAATTGGATGTTATTCTTTTCATAAATAGAACTTGTAAGCTTAAAATATAACCAGAAGCTTTTGTCAGACTGGAACCTGATTAACATAGTTGGCTTAGAGTTTTTATTTATTTATTTATAGCTTATTCGACCTTATCGCTAGATTAACATCCCTTACAAACTAGAAACGTTAAATAACGGTGGATAATATCTATAATTGGTTGCCCTCACTATTGACTTAACTTCCACACTAAAAATTGATATTTTAATAGGAAATTGTGAACTCGCCTTGAACAGAAATTGGTACTTGAACTAAAAAATACACATTTATGAAAATTCCATTGCATCTGGACATTATTATTTCCCACAATTAAATTTGGAGGATAACTCCGTTGGGAATCTGTTGGGAGATTTGAAAGGAGCGAAACAAAAGATGCTTTGAAGACAAGAATATTGATGCTTCAAAGGTTTCTTTGCTGGTCCTTTCTTGTATCTATTTTTGGTGTGAAGTATTTATCGAATTTAAAAGTGTATTCTTCGAGGACTTTGTTGTTCAATGGAATTGAGTTTATTCTATTGCTTTACTTGAGTTGTTATGTATCTTTAGTTAGTTTTCTCGACCACCTTTTCAATAAATTTCGTTACTGGTAATATAAAAATAGAACTTATGAAGTAGAAAAAATAATCAGAAGCATTAGTCAGGGTGGTAGCCAAACTAACATAGTCAGTTAAATGATTTAAATTTTATTATCTAAATAGAAACATGATCTTATGATTGAGTAACACATAATCCACTTATACTAATGTTGTAAAAAAGAAAAAAAAAATTATAATTATTTAAATATAAATATATCTTAATAAATAGGCTTAGTTCCAACTCAATTGGTTAGACACATTGCAAAGCAATTTTGAAGCCGTGGTTTCAAGTCCAACACTCTAGCTTACCCATCACTAAAAAAAAAAAATATTAATAAATAATTTTAAACTAAGTTAAATGATTTATAAGAACTTGTAAGAGGGAGAATATCATTCTCTCACTATAAGAAACAACGTTAAGTTTGAATATTTTCTTCTCTTTGATAGAGAGAGGTCGAAAAGAGAATACCACAAGATCAACATCAAGAGGTCGAAGTAGGCAATCAGCACAGATGACAACTTATTATTTTCAATGGGTTATTGCCCATAGTGGCAATAGATATATATATTTTTGGCTTGTGTTCACCTTGAGTTAGGAATTGATAAGTTATTTAAGTAATGGAATGTAATAAGTAAAAAAGTTGAGGTGCCAATAGAATTTTTCTTTATAAGTCGTAGAAAAACGAGATGCCTCGGGCGAGTGAAGGCGGTATCGGTGCGCACGTTCTTTCCAGTTTCCTGAGCAGTCTGCACTAAAAAGATCTCCTCAGTGAAGATTTCTTCTCTGATCCTTCTGTTTCTGATTCTAGTGGCAAACCTCCATTTTTGGTTGGAATGGCTCCTCCTCCTAAGGTCCTCATGGTGAGGATTCTAGTTTCCTGTTTAGTTAGTTATTTGTGCTTAGTTGATGAAGCTCTCATCTCATCCTCTCGTTGATCTAACTTTCTTTCTCTTTGTTTATTTACAGGTCGCTGAGAAACCCAGTATTGCTCTCTCGATTGCTTCTGCACTTTCTCATGGTCGCGTAAGTCTTTTATATTTTTATTTTACATTTAATCTGATCTTCTTCTTCATTCTGAAACCCTAGCTTTTCTTTTATTTTAACTAAGTTACTAATACAAATACACAATTATACCAAGAGCTTGAGAGTTGAGAGACTTTTCTAGTATCCAAGGAATGGCTGAGATTGGGAATAGATTCTCTAGGGATTTAATTGTTTTATTTATTTCAATTTCCCTAGAGAATCTATATTCCATTTCAGCTGTTTGTTGGATTCTCAGTCAGGGCTTATTTGGTAATGCTGCCAACTTCTGCACGTTTTGGCAAATTATGGTTTGAAAACAATGTTGGATAAGTGTCGTGCTGTGTGCAGAAGCTGCTGATGTTCCTTCAAAGAGCCTGCTATTTCTCTCCCTCCATTACTCCAACATACAATCAAAAGGGTCAGATACCAAAGGATCCTAAGTCTCATTGAAATCAAGGAACTAGGAAAACACCAAGAAATATGAAAGAGAGAGAGAGAGAAACTGGACCCGAAATTTTCTTTTTTAAAATAAGTAAATAAGAATATGGTTGATAGATTCCTCATTTCCGTTGCACATTGTAAAAATTATCAGACATAATGCTTTTACAAGTAATATGGTCAGTGGTGTGAAGTTGGAAGCTACGCAAGGAAAACAACCTTAGATGGAATCTTTTTGTGACATACAAGAGAAGTTGGAAACTCATACTCAGATTCTTGACTCACAGTGTAGTAAAGTGACAAATTTGTGAGCACTTGAATAGATGGAATTTTTTATTACCATCTGGATAATTCCGAAGGAAGTTCCGGATGAGCTTATCGAAACACACTTTCACTTCTCGGCATGGTGGATAAAGAAAGGAAGTAAATGAAAATGCTAACAAGCGTACACTTTATTAGAGTTAATGTGCTACCCTTGGATGGTTTACCAATAACGTAAGTGCTTCCTCATTCTCTCTATCATTGGGCCCCAAATGGTGGAGTTCCTATAAGCAGCTTCAAGAGGGAGATCAAGGCGCAACATAGGAAGCGAGTCCACATGACAACCCAAGCACCCTGCAAGAGCCTGCAGAGTGTTAAACCTGCCTAATACTTAACACCTTGGTCTTCCTGTAGTTCATGACGTAACCTAAAATGGTTGCAAAACAACAAACCATCCTAGCTAGAAATCTAACCTGAGTAAAGCACGTATTCAGAAAATCAAGATATCATCCTTAAATTGGAGATGTTAAACTGTAGGACCCTCCTCTTTAACCACAAAGTCTTCTATTTTCAATCACCTATACATCATCCTACTAAAGGCCTTCACCACCAAATTGAAAAGGAACAAGTATAATGAGCCGACTTGTCTGAGGCTCTGAGCCCTCTCGAGTTCTTGAAAAAAGTGACAGGGGATCCATTGCCCAAGACTGAGAAGGATGGAGCATAAATACTCTTAATGATCCAATTGATTCATCTCTCACTAAAGCCCCCACGGACCATTGTATTCTCAAAAACTACCTACTTAGATGTTGTGTGCATTTTCCATGTCAATTTTACATACAATTCCAAGATACCCAGATCTCCATTGAGTTGATACATTCATTCTTGTTCAATACCTAATCTAAAATCTACTGCCCTTTTATTTAGGTTTCTTGCTCCTAATCAATCAAGTCCACTATTGTTGACATGAGTCTTGAAGCTAAGAAATTTTCCATGATCTTATAAACGAACTGAACCAGGCTCATTCGCAGTAGGCTTGAATACTTGACCTTTGTAATTTAATGATTTGGCCCAATATGGTCAGACCCGATCATTTGATGGTCCAGGTTTAGGCTTGATTTTAAGACCTTAAAAGGCCAGGCCCATTTAAAAGCTGACCCAACTCATTGACAGCCCTAATGGAAAATGGTGGCTGCAATTGCTTACACTCTAATGGAAAATGGGTCTCGTACCAAACAAGTTTGATTGCCGTGTTTTCTTCATGTATTCACTTTTTTCTGGTTGAGTATGGGCTCTCGGGGCTTGTTTAAGGCCATAGATAGCCTTATGTAGGCGACATACATGAGATGGATCGACAAAGCCTGGCGGCTGTTGCATGTATACCTCTTCGGAGAGAAAGCCATGAAGGAAGGCATTACCCCGAATCTGAAAGTGCCAAGTCAACTCCCTCATCTGCAAGTCAAAGTGTCTAATTCAATTGCAAACTAGAGTACTTAAAGGAAGGACCTACCGCTGAAGCTGTTATAGGATTGGTGTATCCGCTAGCTTAGTGGATATTTGATCCGGGATGGTGACGCCTAACCTAAAATGATGCATCTAAGACCAAGATTAAATCAAATAAATAATTCAAACATAAATCTCAGCTTGTGCAATCATATATGATAAAGAAAGACTAATGGGTAATTGAGGTCCAAATCCTAACCCAATCACAATTCCAAAAATAAAATCCCTTGAGTTTTAGAATGAAGGGATGCCTATGGAAGATTGAACGTTCGTCAGCTTAGGGCTTCCATTCAATACTCAATTAAGAGTTTATTGATCTGAGAATAAATTTTTGCTCCAAAAGGTTTTAATTGACTATTGTGAAGGGTTGAATAATGTCGACTGACTATTGATTAAAGTCAAAAGGTAAAGTTTGCAATTAGGATATGATATAAACATTCCAAAACAAATTCAGCAGTATTATATCCTAAGAAAAAAAGGAGTAATAGGCCTAATGTGAAGGGTTTTAGGGTATTTAGTTTAGGTTTATATGGGGCCTGGAGTTTGGGCAGCAAGGTTTTGGGCTAGTACTAGGGATAGGAGGGCTGAGTATGGATGAAAGAGATGTTTGTAAGGACTGCATTTGGGCTAGCATGTTTTAGGGTTAATAGTAGGGTCAACTGAGTTATTAAAGAGGGCTGGAGAGGTTCAGCTGCTATAGGGTACACCATAACTGAATTTTCTGCACTTGTAAGGTTTTGAAAAAATTTAGCAAGCTCTATGGAGGTTTAGGATGGATTTAGTCAAAGGTATCAACAGGTATTTAGTGAATAAATAGAAAATAAGTGAGGAAGAAGAAAATAAGAATAGATGAAGAAGAAGAGATAGGAGAGATAAAGATAGGCCCCTTACCTGGAGTCACACCAAGGAAAAGCAAGCCCAACTGAACCTGTACAGCAGAATGCCTGTTCTAGTTCAGGATTCCAAGATATATGGATTCTATAAAATTACTGAACTGTTTCCGACAAGCACAAGGGCTTCTTGAAAAAAAATGCCAAAATACCTCTCCAGCTCAAGTATCCTCTTTAAAATGTAGTATGTATGAGCATGTGCATGTGTGTCTTGGTGGTAAAACATCATTATTTTATGATGTTCAAAGTTCTAATTCTAATTTCCATTTTGATGAGTGCCTTGCTTTATTTTTATAGTACACATGGCTTATAATGCATATTGTTTGCATGCTACAGATGTCTACTCGGAGAGGTAGTACTGATGTCCATGAATTTGATGGATTATTTTTGGGCTTCCATGCGCAATATAGAGTGACATCTGTCATTGGGCATGTTTTCAGGTCTTTACTTTCTTATCGTCATTGCTAAATACCTATCTTGAAATTATCTGATTTATGCCTGACTGTATGCTCACGTCTCTTTTATAATTTAATTCATAGACGTAGTTTCTTTCTTTTTTCTTGTTGATTTTATATGATGTTTATGTAGGCTTGAATCCGAAAAAATATATATTCATTAATCAAAGGAATGGAGGTCAAGTTGACCAACCAGATGCAAAGACTACACTGCACGACTTGTTGGCATCAACTCACTCCTCACATCTAATGCTACAAACCCAAACCCTGAATTCCATCTACCCAACAAATCCTTAAAAAAAAAAATCCCTCTGAATTCTTTGAAGTTCATACACCAAAAAATAGAAACCCCATTATTGAAATAATCATCTTATGAAGTGAATGTTTGCGATCCTCAAAGTTATACTCATTCCTCTCCTTGCATATTCTCTAGCATGACACTATGCTCCATATAATTCGTTTTGAGGTAATGAAGGATGCTCCAAGTGAATGCCAACCTTCAAAGAATGAACACAACAAATTGAGCAAACACTTATGTGATATAGAAAACAGACCATATATCAAGAGTGATCTTGCAATTAATGAGTAGGGGTCCACGGTCTCCTCATATTCCTTGCACATCAAACAAATATTTGGAGTAATAAGAGCATACCGAATGACTTAGTTTATCATTAAGACACTCTTTCGATCCACTAACCAGATGAAAAAGTAAGATTCTTTTATGGAAATTTGGTCCCCCATATTGCTAGAGCTGTAAATGGTGTTGAAGGCACCTGCATTAAGGACTATATAACTGAAAACATCCCATTTCTATCAACCTCACATCTCCACTAATCATACTTCACTGGGTGAATGAAAATTTGAGGAAGACAATTTGTTAGAGCTAACACGATCTCCCAATCATTGATAACTCTCCTAAATCCCAAATCCCATGAGAACCCCAACTCCGATCACACAATAAAATCAACAATTGGTAAAGCTTTCTTTTGAGACGTTGCATACAAGTCAGGGAATTGATTTGAGAGGCAACTTTCTACACCACTGATCTTCCTAAAAACAAACTCTGATCCCTTTCACCATCTTGAATTGAATTCTATCGTGGAAAGACTCTTAACAGTTCCTTTCCATTCCCCACATTCGAAAGATGGTCAAATATGCCCTCCGAATTTAGATTTTCCAAACTTTTCTTTAATGACTATCCACCACATACTAGTATGACCCAACCCAATTCTCCACAACCATTTCCCCAAGAGTGTCAGATTTGGGCATTTCAAATTATGAAACCTGAGCCCCCTTTGTTTTTAAGGGAAGCGGATGTTGCTCTACTTCATAGGATGGAATTTCCTTTTCATCTCCTTATCGTGCTAGAGGAAGTCTTTAAAGAGTTTACCAAGCTTTGGCTCCACACTTTTCAGAATCGAAAATAGGGAAAGAAAGTAAGTTGAAGTGCTTGCTGAGGTATTCTGAATTAATGTCATTCTACCCCACTTTTGAGAGATTGTCTCCCAAGAATTCTGTCTTTTGCCCACCTTCTCAACAACGGGATCCCATATGACTTTATGGCCCTGCTTGGCCACCGCGGAAAACAATGGAAAAAGTTTGAATGGTAAAGTTTTACACTGTGCTGTGACTTGTGTGTGCTTGGTAGCGGAATTTTATTTGGCCTCTATCGGAAAACACTGTAAACACGGTAAAAATGGACTTTTTTGCGGTAAAGTATTACAGTTCTAAAAGTAGTGAAAAACTTTATCGATCGAAGAAGCGAACTATCCTCACCAAAAATCGTTCACCTAAAAGCTTGAACTCAACAAGCTATCCTCAGTCCTTAGCTCCAACATGCAAGGTTTTTCCTCATCCTTCTCCTCCTCCTCTCTCTCTCTCCATCCGTGGTATTTCCGTTACAGAAGTTCAAACATGAAAACGGTGAAAGTTCAAAAATTTATCGTTGTCGATCACTTCGAAGATCCTCCAGATATAAAGATTTATCATCGCTATCACTGCTAAAGGGGCAATATATCTTCCCTTCAAGTATACACTTGTCTCCCCAAGCAGCCTCTGCATTCCGATTATAGTCCTCATTCTTCAATTCTTTGGTGGAGCGTGTTTAACCAGAATCTAAAAGCCTTAAAATTTTCAGTGAAAATTGTGATCGTCGATGATACACAAGACTAAGCTTCCAAAAATAAAAATAAAAAAATGCAGAAGAATTGTTGGTGCCTAGTTGATCAAATATGGGGCTGAAAAATGTGGCATTTGTATGACATACACATCAGCCAAGTTGACAAGTGTCATCTTGATGGGTCTGGATGTGTAGACATTTCAAAACAGCATGGTACAATCACGATGTGATGACCACACTCCTCTCTGCCTAGTAGCAGAGACATTATCTTCACCAATAATTCACTAACACTTGGAGAAATCATGTTGAACCATCTGTGATTGCAATGAGCACGATCCCATACTAGCCCACCTCTCCACAATTTCGATGGGGAAGATTAGCACCATGGGATCACAATTTTTTTTATACTTAAAAAGCCCTTTTTACAAGATCTAAGCGCATATATCCCATTCTATTTGATTTGATTGACTAGTGAAAAAGGTCGGCCTAATCGGCAATTTTCACTTTTCTGCTATTCATTTGTTTCCTAGATAAAATTTTAATAAATTGATATTCAACCCTTGATTCTATCAAGATTGGAAATCTTGATGGAATCATACTTTTTAGTCGAATCAAAATCATTTGATATTTTGTCCCATGATTTTATCAGAATGCTTGTACTATCAATTTATGTAAATAATTGTTATTATCAAGTTTTGATAAAATAATTCATTTCTTGAGATTTTATAGAAGAAAAAACATATGTAGATTTTTTTGGGGAGATTTTATTAAAAAGATATAAATAGTGTAAAATATATATATTTTTACAATATTTTACATTTTCAATGTTCAACCAAGTAATCACAATGTTTTACAATGAATTTCTGAAAGGTCTACCCAGCATAGGAATCATAAACGACCATAGAAGACCGAAATTGTGAAAGATAGGAAATACAAATTTTTACATATTCTTGTCTTTCGCGGCATACCAAGCAAGGCCTATATGCCCGAATAGTAAACCAAGATAGTAAAAAGGAAAGCTTCCTTCCTGACATCCCAACAAGCTAGCCTAGGCTACTAAATTCGAAACTTGCCCTACCAAAAACACCTTGCTCTTATTGAGATTCACCAATAACCTAGATATCACCTCAAAATAACACAAAAACCTGCTCAGTAACCACGATATTTGGAAGCATCAAGGAATATCAATGCTTCATCTGCAAATTGTTAGTACGATAATATTGGTCTACCATTCCCCAAAGAAAAGCCAACGACATTCCCATTAGAAATTTCTTTCGCCACTATTCTTCCTAGAGCATCCTCTATAATAATGAACAATAATGGAGACAAGGGATCCCTTTACTCTGGAGCTCCTAAAAAGGTCAATTGGTGAGCCATTGACCAGAATGGAAAAAGACGGGGAAGATACACCTCATATTATAGTGGATCCATTTCTACCCAAAACCCTTACAACTCATTAAGCACCTTAGGTAACTCCAACTAACATGATCGTGGGGCTTCTCCAAGTCCACTTTACAAACAACCCTTAGGTTCCCTGATCCTAATCTTTAATCAATATAGTAATTTGCAATCAAAACCCCATCCCTGATAAATGCTCATTGAATTGCACCCATTATCCTTGGCAATAACGATTTGATACTTGAGCAAATATCTTTAAAATGTTCTTGTAAGTGGCACCATCAAAAATGTCTTTCGTCCTCAACCTTTTTGGAATCAACAAGGCAAAGGTACAATTTGGACCAAAATCCAAAAATTCCTCCACGAAAAAAACTAAGAAACCACTTCAATCAAATCATCCTTCATAGTCTCCCAACACGCCTCTTATAATGCCAAGGAAAGGTTGTAGTCTAGGTTCTTTATCTCTGCTCATTCCAGCTATTGCCTGAAACAATTCGTCCTCATTGAAAAGCCTCTTGAGCCAAGTTCATTGAGCTAGAGAAAATATTATCAAAATATAACTGATCAAAGGTTTGATTTGATTGGATGCTCCTCTGAATACAATTTCCTGTAGAATTCCACTACACAATACCTAATGTTCTCCTAATCTTCAAGCCGCACATCATTCACCTACAACATCTAAAAGTGAAATGTGTATTTGAAATACTGGTAGTGTGCACAATCAGGAACTTAGGATGAGAATATTTTTGGCATGTTGTGTCTTGAGGGGAAGTATTTTTTGATGCCTGAACAAGAATATAAAGCATGCAAATTAATTAACTATATGGTTAGTGTCTGTGGGTTGTTATATGGACTTGACAAGGTTACTAATCTGGTCTACAAATGTTCTTGAATACGGAGAATTTGGGTCATTTCTATAGTGTTTTGTCATTGATATGAAATAGGCTCCAATAGTTAATGCTAAATGGCAGGTGCCATCTTGCTTAGTTAGTAAATTGTATGGGTGATGATGCCAATGACCTGGATTTAATTCCTGGCAGCACCAGGTTACTGATCTCATTAAAAATGATTTTACTATTCGAAAATAAAGTTCAATTAAGTGCTAAATTTGTCTGCCAGTTTACCTAGATCTAACCTGATTATTAGCTGAGCCAAAAAATAATATCCCCAGCTCTTATGATTGGGTTAGATATTTTTGATAGTCAATATTTTGGTAACTATTTTCACCTCTACCGTGTATCCTTAAATGAACCATATATATTTTTTTGATGAGTACCAGTGACTAATATCATGTGAAAACAAAAAAAATATAAAATTTGCTGCATTTATATTTTCTACTAATATATATTTTTTATGGTATAGAATGGTATTTGATTTTTTTTCATCATCAGCACCATTGGGGTCAGCAACATGAATCCCATTTCAACCTTCAACTCTATCTTTAGGCTTATCTTCATTCAAAGCATTGTCTAAATATCTTTTCTTACTACATCCTTCCACTTCATTTTCAGTCATAATCTTGGCTTTGTAGAGCATCTGACTTGTGATAGAGCACTACTCGGTTATAGTTCTTTATATGCTCCCAGATCATCTAAAAACCTCCTCTTTAGTTTATTTTCTACTAGGGTCATTCCTAAAATAGGGTTTTGAGGTTTAAGTTTTCTGGAGAAGAGAGGAAAGAATAAGATTGAGAAAGTGTCTTAAGTTGTTCAATTTATACTAAAAGCAAGAGTCACATGATTGCTTATTTAGAAAAAATAAAGAATATAAGAGAATTAAATCTAAATACAAGACAACAGCTAACACTCCCCCTCAAGTTGTTACATGGATCTCTAACGTGCCCAACTTGGACAAAGCACTCTCAAACACTGTCTTGGTAATTGCCTTGGTGAGGATATCTACCAACTGTTGAGAGGTCGGAACAAATGGTGTATAAATCTACCTGGATAGAATATTTTCATAGATAAATGACGATCAACCTCAATGTGCTTTGTTCGATCATGTTAAACAGGATTGGCTGCAATGCTAATGACTGATTTGTTATCACAATACAGTGATAGAGGCAAAGAGACAGGACATAAGAAATTAGAGTGGAACGTTTTCAAATAGCAGTTCACAGACCTTGTGTGCCATGGCTCAAAATTCTGCTTCTGCACTAGAGCGGGAAACCACATCCTGTTTTTTTGCTTCGCCAAGTGACTAGATTTCCTCCAACCATTGTACAATAACCTAAGATGGATCTCCTATCAGATATTGATCCAACATAGTCGGCATCAATCCATGCTTCAACCCACAAGTGACCATGATTATCAAATAAAATACGACTACCTGGACACCCTTTTAAATATCATAGGATCTGAGTAGTTGCCTCAAGGTGTGGTGTATGAGGAGAGTG
The DNA here is from genome assembly GCF_017979445.1 of Akebia trifoliata. NCBI lineage: Eukaryota > Viridiplantae > Streptophyta > Magnoliopsida > Ranunculales > Lardizabalaceae > Akebia > Akebia trifoliata. The sequence goes on along the minus strand of NC_141382.1, from coordinate 37,083,205 downwards.
CATAAATTGACTCACTACACTGACTGCATGCGTGATATCAGGATGCGTCATGGACAAATATATCAATTTCTCAACAAGGAGTTGATACTGTCCAATATCAGACAATAATTCCCCCTCAAAATCAGTTAGGCGATGATTTTGCTCAATTGAAGTATCAGTAGGTCTAGAACCAAGTTGGGCAGAGCCCAAAAGGGATCAAGAACATACTTGCGTTGGGAAATGAAGATTCTAGTTCGTGATCGAACGACCTCAATGCCGAGAAAGTACTTGAGATGACCAAGGTTTACTTCGAACTGGCTATTGAGATACAATTTAACTGAGGCAAAACCCTTGACATCGTCCCTAATAAGAACAATATCATCTAAGTATACTATGAGAGCAACTGTCTTACCATTGAGATGACGAAGAAACGGAGTATGATCAGCAGAACTCTGATGGAAGCCAAACTATAACATGGCAGCCCCAAATCTATCTGACCAAGCACAAGGAGACTGTTTGAAACCATACAAAGAGTGTCTTAAACGACACATTATGCCATGATGAGCAGGAAAACAAAAGCCAAGAGGAGTCATATAGACTTCTTCATGTAAGTTTCCATTAAGAAAGGCATTCTTCACATCAAGCTGAAATCTCACAAAAAACAGATCTGATCTCACAAACAGGAAGACTACTGCAGATTTCATCTAGTCACACAAGAAAAAGAAAGAGAAAGAACTAGAAAAAGAGAGAAGGGAAGAAGAAGAAAGAAAACGATGGCTGCTGTAGTGTGCCCTAGATTGATTGTTGCTTTGATACCAAATAGGGTTTTAGGTTTAGATTTTCTGGAGAAGAGAGGAAATAATAAAATTGAGAAAGTTTATTAAGTTGTTTGACTCATCCACACAAATATAAACTAAAAACAAGTCACATGACTGCTTATTTATAAAAAAAAATAAAGAATACAAGAAAATTAAATCTAAATATATGACCACAACTAACACCTAATTATTTGGAATTATCTTGTTGTGCTATCTCTTGATAAATGCTTGGGGTGACAAAGTTACTAGTGATATCCATAAAAGAGAACAAATTTACTTGTAATGTATGCTCCTATGATAATCCTTGTCACTAACAATTATATGCTAAAAGTGCTATTTCTAACTTGGTCGATTTCTCTTTGTACAAATCCAGCGTAGATTTTCCATCAAAATATCAAGATTGGGGAGTGACAGATCCTCTGGATCTTTTCAACGCTCCAATTCAAAAGACGGAATCAAACCCAAAGGTGTAGCTATATTACTGCTTTGTTTTTTATTCCAAGCTCACATCATCTTGTATCCTTCTTTGAAACTTTGTAGTGATGATCTTGGTTTACCAAATATTAAAGTAAATTTTTTGTTAACGTGCTCATCAGCTAAGTATATAAACGACAAAATGAAAAATGCTCAATACGTGTTTCCATTGGTATCACATTTCAGCTTACTAGTCTTAACAATACAATGTTCTCTTTCAAGGGTATTGAAGTTGTCTATTGTTAATTTTGTATTAATATGTAACTAGATACAACTATTTGTTTTTAATAGTTTTGTTTATTATTATTATTATAATTATCTATGAGCTTCCTTTTTGTCTCCACATGATCTGTTCTTACTCTCCAGGACTTCTCCATAATTTTGTTTTCGGTAAGTTTATCAAAAAGCGAGAGAACCACTACAACCTAAGAGATTGAAATGAACTGCATAGGAAATTTAAAAAAATATTAGAGAAGACTACCCTTCCCCCTTAGCAATCAACTCCCATCTAAAAAAAAATCCTCACAATACAAACCCTGAAGCCTGTAAAAATGGATGACCCCTAAGTGAAACTCACCTGTTTCTTCCCCATTGAACATTGCTTTGTTTCTTTCTATGCAAATCCCCCACAAAATGAAGGAAGCACCATTATGTGTGCACACTAGAAGAGAAAGCTGAAAAATGCCAAGTAGGAAATACTTTGGACACAGTACTTTCCATAATCCAATGCACCCTAAACTAGAAAGAACTCCAAATTTTAAATTTTTTTTAGCTAGGTAACAAGGAAGTAGGAGATGATTCACTGATTCTACACTAGCTTTACACAGAATAAAAATTGACAGTGATCCAATTTCGGGTGATCTAATGTCCAATGGTTTATGAACCTACCAGTGAAGCAGAAATATGTCTGGTTTTTAAGGTATCACCTTGGTGATGTGTCACATACTTGGGATCAAGACCTTGCTTTCCCTGTAAGACCTATAAACAACAAAAAAGAAAGAATTTTATGGGGGAAGACGATGCAGTGGCTTGGGATTTCGGGTTCAGGAGAGGTTTCAATGATTAGGAGATCGAGGAATTGGGGAGATTATTGAGATGCCTAGAGGATTTTAATTCTTTTTCCTAATTTCGAGGACCTTTTTCGGTGCAATCTTTGTATAACCTTCATTCATACTTTACGGAGGAGCTTTTCCTAGCAACGGCTATTTGGGGACCAAAGGTACCTGCAAAGATTTCTATTTTCATTTGGCTTGCAGTCTTGGAGCAGCTTCCTACAACGGATCAACTAATCATGAGAGGATGGGTGATGCCTAATTTTTGTGGGTTATGTAAGTCAAATGGGGAATCCTCAAATCATTTATTTGTTCACTGTAGTTTTGCCAAACAGATTTGAGATCAGTTCTCATGCTTGTTTGGGATTTTCGGGTGCTTTCCTCTTTCGATTCATTCTTTGTTTGATGCTTGGCATCATTGGGGTTCCTCCTTTATGAAGGCTAAGAGGATTCTTTGGAGCATGACTCTGTTTGCCATCTGCTATGCTATTTGGAAGGAATGAAATAGCCGAATCTTCGTTGGGAAAGAGACGTATGCTAGGGGTACTATCATCTCAGTGTTAGCTCTTTTGTTCTACTGGGGCAAGGCTTTCAAGGTGGGATAGGGTTTGTAGTTTGGAGGAGGAGTAAGTTTGTTTGGTTGGTTTTTGTTTTGGTGTTTTTTCTTTCTTTCTCTTTGCGCTGAACATCTCATCCTCCCTTTTGTACATTCTTCCTCTTCTTTGCTAATATAATTTCTTTTACCTATATAAAAAAAAAAAAAGAATTTTAATGCGTTTTTGGTATTGGCTCTATCCTTTGCACTTCTAATAAAATGACATCCGACTACAAGCAGAAACCGATAGCTGAAGTACTGTTTAGTGTAGGAGAATTTAGAAACAACTTGGCAATTACTCTAAAATTCAGGTTTTAGTTTATTTGGGATCAAAGACCCAAACTGATCTTACTTGTGATAAGGTCATTTTTTAATAGCTCAATCATTGTTTGAGGCTGGGAAAATATCTTAGTAAGGGATGAAAGCAAACCCCTAGGTCCTTGCCGTCTTGCCAACATCCTTATCCAGATTAGAGATCTTGTTGCCATGTGTAATTTATACATGTTTGTGTGTGTGCAGGAAGGGTTTTGATTCCAGTCAGTGGTACCACCACACAGATTTACGATGTCACCAAGTTGGCTTCTTATTATGTAAATTTATGTGCTTTGGATTGTAATTGGAAAGAGGTCAATATCACTGAACAAGGCATTTCTTAGGCCTTCTGTGTATATGTAGAGGATATCCTGGATTTCCCCTTCTTAATTATTATTTTTTTAATTAAAATTCAATGAAAAAGAGCTTATTAGAACTGAGATATTTGATCGTAAAAAGCTATGAAAACTGACTATTTAAATTGTAGTTTATTATTGACTCTCCAAATCCATGACCAAGATATCAAAATCTTGTTTGTGTTTCGCAATTCGTCAATTGCTCCTTGGAAGATATCTTTCATGTGGAATCAAGTTACAGTCAATATATTATTAGAAGTTAGTTAGTTTTGATTTTTAATTATTAGTTATATGTGTATTCAATATAATGTTCTTTCTTTTTCATTTTTTTTATGTATGCTGACATATCTTCCTGTGATTAAGGCTCAAATTCGTAGGCATTTAAGCCTAGAGGCTCGTGGTTGTGGGCATCTAGTATTATGGTTGGATTGTGATCGTGAAGGCGAGAATATATGCTTTGAAGGTACTATTATCTTATTGGCCTTCCCGTAAAATAGTTATTGTTGTCAACAATGTACATTGGTTTACATTAAAAGCTGGTAATTGTGCAATTGGAAATTACTTCTCTCATCAACGGATAAGGCCCATTTTGAGCGGGATCGAAGTTGGACTGCATGAGTAAAATTGCTAGAGGTTATTAGTGATATAAATATCACTGATACCTATATACATGAACCCTTTCCCTTTTAGTGTTGCTGAAATTTTTGAAGGAATGTGATTTTAAATTCATTGGGATTGATTGGGGTGTAACTTGGTTATCTCAGTTATCCAATCTTCCATATCGGATAACTATTGCGTCAAATTGGTATCTGAGTGGGTAGTTCTCAGGACCATGGTTTCAAAAGTCATCCGAGATCGAGCTGGCTTGCTTGAGTCATCGCGGTAGCATTTGTGAACAAGATGAGACTCCATGGCCAAGATCTTCACTTTTCGTCGTCTTCTTGTTCTCAGTTATCTAATCTTTCATATCGAATATCTAACTTCGTCAAATTGATATCTGAATGGGTAGTTCTCAGAACCATGGTATCAAAAATAATCCGAGATCAAGTTGGCTTGCTTGAGTCATCTTCTTGGTATCATTCATGAACAAGACGAGACTCCATGGCCAAGATCTTCTCTTTTCGTCTTCTTCTTTCTAGTTCATAGATTGGGGAAAAAGCTCCCATCTTGTCCACAAGATAATCGAGATGACTCGTTGAGTCATCTTTGCTATCATTCATGAATGACATGAGACGAAAAACAGAGATTGAAAACCATGCTTGGGACAACACTACAAAGATGCCCTCCAAGAAGCTAGATTGTGATCACAAAGCTATCACTCCACCATCCATGGAAGAAATTGCAGCTATGCAAAAGAAGATTGTTGAGATTGAACACAAATTGTTCATGACAAAGAATGGGAAAGCTACTTGAGAAGTAGAATCTCTATCAATAATTTTCCCGATCTAGAAATGTTGATTGTTCGACACATGTACACAAAGAAAATCCAATTATGTCACAGTCAAAATCTCCAATTTCTTTTATTTATGATGACAATGGTCACATAGTCCATCAAGGAGAGGACGTAAGACTAAGTAGACTTGTCATTTTTTCTGTTCTGATTGAATAAGTAGATAAAAGATTCATCTTTAAAATTTCTTCTCAACTACAAACTAATAAATCATGTTATTTAACTTCCAAAAACACAGGATTAAGTTTGGTAGGTAAGAATTAAATTTAGTGTATTTTTTATTTTGTTATGGGGCAAGACATCAATGTAGGTGGTATCTTATATCAGTTGTCTATCTTTTCCTTTTTGAGTTACTGAAAATTGGATTTGTGATTCATTGTAAAGCTATATGGACCGAAGGACCATCTATCTATATGGACCGCATGCCTATGTGGCACCAAAAAACACGATCGGGTGGCACATGGACATAGTGCATGAACTTTCAACAAAAAAAATGAAATGAACAAAATACATGTTTTCACTATTGGATTTAAATATTAAATTTGGGAGTTCTGTGGCCGTCCATTTTCAAAGTCAAGATGTGGCCCAAAATAAGTTTTTATTTGGGATTTTTTTATAAACCCAATCTAATATGGAAGATGTTGCATGGAATGTAGGACCATGTAGTGTCTGGACCAAGGTCCTTAGTTGAGCCATGTGGACTGCCACATTGGTCCAAATGACACCTCAGCCCCCTAGATTTAATGGTCTATTTTGGGTTTAAAAAACATAATAAAAACTAAAATACTTTTTTAGCTAGATCTTGATTTTGAAAATGGATGGCCATTGAATTTTCAATTTAAAATTTGAATCCAACAGTGAACATGTCATTTTTAATTATTTTTTTAAGTAAATAGAATTTTATGCTCTATAACCATTTGACACTTGATCGTGTTTTTGGGTGCCATATGGACATATGGTCCATATAGATAGGTGGCCCTTCAGTCCATATATCCTCTTATATATATATATATATATACTAGAGGGTTAAATGTGTAAAAGAGGAACAATAGTAAAATTGGTGGGATATTATTGAAAAAGAGAGGGGGGGGGGTAGGAGAGGAAATTCAATAAAGTTTAAGGGGGTGAAGAAGAAAGACAATAAAGTGGGACCCACCATTGCGTTTTACTCTCTCTCTCTCTCTATATATATATATATATATATATATAGTTAGATGTAGGGTTGGGATCCGTGGACTCATGAAAGTGAATTCATATGTTCACACACAATCTCAACCGTGTATATATGAGATCCAATGGTTGAGATTTATCTTAGAGATTCGTAATATATTGCCAGGATACATCTTTTATCTCAACCATTGGATCTCACAGAAACACGGTCAAAATTGTGTGTGAACATATGAGTTCACTTTTCACAAGTCTACAAATCTTAACCTATATATATATAAACCCTTCTAGTATTGCTAAATGCGTGTGATTTTAAATCAATGGTGATTTATTTGAGTGCAACTTTGATTTCTCTAGGTTTTGATCCTCTATATGGGAGAATTGACTGCATCAGACTTGCATTGGAAATAGAAAGCTAGGAAGTGATACAACTATTCCAAAACCTTTGTTGTGACTTGTGATCCAATAGGGTTAGGTCACAAGGTTCTTCACATTGAGGGTGTATTTGATTGCATCAAGTCATTTTCCATGAAATTTGGAATCTATGGGAAAATTGAGTAAGGTGGGAAAATCAAATTCCATTGTTTGATTGCATTTAGAAAATATTAGGAGAAAAGTATTAGAGGATGCAGAGGAGAAAGAAGAAGAAGATGAAGGAAGGGAGGAGGCGGTGATGGATGTTGATGAGAGAGAGAGAGAGAGAGAGAGAGGATGGTGGGCGACGATGGAAACAGGGTCTTGGTGGCAATCGTGGTTGTGGTGGTGAGGAAGATGAAGAAAAAGGGATTAGAATTTTAATTTGGGGGTTGATTTCATTTTCCCATGGTGACTGGTGCGATGGGAAAATGAAATCAACCCTTTGCTGAATTTTTGGAAGAGGGTGAAAAACTATTATCCATGACAAAAACCAATCAAATGAATGGAAAAGGTGATTTTCCATGGAAAATGGATTTACCACCATCAAACACACCCTAAGTGTGCGCAATTTGCCTAGTTAAGTCACTTCAAGCGCTGTTCATGTCAAAGATTTATAGGTTCAACCTAGGTAGATGAATTGTCCTAGCTTGTATAGCAAGGTGTGGTTCTTCTCATGCTATGCCCAGGGCCTCTTGTCATCCTTCTTGTGAGTTTAAGAACACCTAGATTTGGCAGTATAAACGGTGCTTTGAGTTTACTTGATGATCTCCAGACCAACTGGTACGAAAAACTTAGACAAAAGCTAGAGAGATTTGATACCAAGTCTTAGCGTGGTTCTTGTACCCAAATAACATAAACAAGCTTTGATTAGACAGGGTTTCTGCGAAGTCCGCATCTTCTTCCTCTAATCTGTTTTTTCCCCTTTTCTGATCATATTTTTCTAGGGTCCATAAGTTATGGTATATATATACACCTTTTATCTTATACAATATTTGATTTGCAAGAAGGAATGATAATGATCATTGATAGAGTTTTATTTAATTTAAATTTTCTTTGGATAAAGTACTATAACCTGCTTCATAAAATGTAACCACTTCTGACTCTCACAATGTTCTCTATTTGGGTCTTTTAGGATCCTTTGTCTGTTATCTCTATTTGACACATTGTGCAGTTTACAAAACATTTAACATTAATGCTAAACTTTTCAGTTATAGAGTGCACTGGGTTTCATGCTAAGGAAGCTAGAAGAAGAGTCTATCGGGCTCGATTTTCTTCTGTTACTGAGAAAGACATATTAAAGGCACTGGACAACCTTGTTGACCCTAATGAAGATGAAGCATTTGCTGTAGATGCACGACAAGAGATTGATTTGAAAGTTGGAGTTGCATTTACACGATTTCAGACTAGTTATTTCCAAGGGAAATATGGGAATCTTGATTCCAGAGTCATTTCGTAGGTTCACTCTAGTACTCATTCCTTTCTCTTTACTGTTTTCTCTTTTGCTTGCATATTTGGAGTTATTGCTAGCGCACATTGTATTGAATGATGGATAGAAAATTAATGATTTTTTTATTAACTTTTTTGTGGGTAAGCTGTAATTGGACTTCCAATCGTAGGATGCCAACCAATTAAGCTGCAAATCTAGGCCTACTTTTATATATTAACTTACTGATGTGGTTCTGTTAGTAAGCTTATTGCTTCACCAATCGAATAATTTTGATAATGATGGATTTGTATTCAGATGTAGAGATTACTGTCCTTTTATTTTGTCATTTGTTCAAAATATTTAATTAATCTCACTGGGTTTATTTTTTTGATTTGATAAAGATACAACAATATAGTGAGACTATACTTATCTATATTATTTATGATTTAGTGTAATTGATTTTGTAGATTCTAGAAAATCTATTCCAGATTAAAAATATATGTACAAAATGCCCGTCTTTGGAGTCCCTATAAAATTCCTTGTTTTCTATGAATCATCAACATCATTAAAGCGTTATCCCAAAAATCTTGCATATTTCTTCTAACTGGTTTGTAATCAGTCTTTGTTGCACTTGACCATACCATCTCAATCACCTTTCACTTAGTTTTTCACCTATTGATATTACTTTATTTTCTCTTACCTAGTTTTTTCACTCATTCATATCAGCATCATCTTATTCTTATCTGCTACACAATCTGTGTTTCTTGATTGCTCAATATTCAGCATTTCATCTCCATAAAGCATAGGCGGTCGTACCACCATCTTATAAAGCACACCTCCAATTTAACTATACAGCTCTAATCCTACGATTGTGTGAATCTGTGGTTTTGAAATTAGACCATCAATTTATTTGAGAGGTTTTAGGAGATATACATACGTTTATTTATTATCTTATATATTGGACGGAGTTTTTCTTAAAGAAGTTGAAGTTCACAAATAGTAAAAAATGTTTAATAAGAAATTATAGGAGATTAATAGTTTATATGTTTTAGTAAATTTCCTTTCATTAAAAATATTTTTAATTTATATTGGGAAGGAGTAAAATAAAAATATCATTAAGATGGGCTTGCTTGTTTGGCAAGTCCTCTGAAGGTGGTCCTTTGGCATATATGTATTATAATCAAGTCAGGATGGTGTGAAGTTTCTGTTGCTTTCCTGATGTAGCTGTTCTTTATCTCTTGTTCCGACTTCAAATAATGTTTTTTTCCTTTCTTATTATTATTTTTTTATGTCATAACTAATGTATTATTTTCTATGGCTAGTGGTCTTATTCTTAGTTCAATTGAAGGAATCAAGCAATCATTCTTATCTATTGTTTGTTTCAGCTATGGACCATGTCAAACTCCTACTCTTGGATTTTGTGTGCAACGTTATCTTCAAATTACTTCTTTTAAGCCAGAAAAGTTTTGGTCTTTGCACCCTCACCTCATAAAGAATGGCTATGAACTTCGATTAGAATGGGATCGTAGCAAGTTGTTTGACTTTGATGTGAGGTTCTTCTCCTCTAAATTTCTGTCCTGTTTTCTTTTGAGATTTTTCTTGAGTTCTTCTATTTCTAACATGTTTCCACTTTCCACCAATCACAGGTTGCTGTGATGTTTCAGAAGATGGTTGTGGAGGATGGCACTCTAGAAGTAACTGATGTGTCTACAAAAGAAGAGAGCAAAGGTCGCCCTTCTGGTCTCAACACAGTCAATATGCTGAAGGTCATATACTTGTCAACCATTAACTACAGCTTTTCGTTTACCCGTTTACATCCTTAAAACAAGAAATTATATAATTCTTTAGTTTTAGATCTCATTGCTTTTGAAATTGTACCAAATAAATTATATGAACATAGGGTACAAGCTAACTTGCATAAATTGGTTCTTTAAAATCCAAAGTTTACTACAGGACATAGCATTTTACCTTCTTCTGTTTTGTCGTTCTTTTACTCTAATCATTATAATTATAATTAAATTTTTTTGGTCTCCCTTGGTATGTTAACTAGAGATCCAATAGTATTATAGGCAAATTGCGGTCCATAGTAATAATGCCAACTAGAAATGTTACTAGATGACGTTTTAGTTGGTTCTACAATTTGTTTTCCAAAGAAAGTGTTAGTCTAGTTCGGTGCATTTTATCTACAGTATAATGTTGGATTAAACAAGAGCATGATTACACTCTGATTATCACATCTGAGGTAGTCAGTTTTGCCTTTATACCGGATTCAATCAAAATGTTACAATGCCAAGAAATACACAATTGTTTTCATCAATTCATCATTCAATATTCAATTGAGTATTCGGTTTTGATGTTATACATCGTTTCATGCTGGACCATAAGATCAAAATGCCACCAAAGAGAAGACACAATGGCATGTTACAGATTTTCCTATGTGAGTGGCATCAACCACTCAACAAGTGGTAGGCCAACAGAGCAATGTCGATTCTTGTGCTATAGATGCTCCTTTGGAATAGAAGTGTCCACCAGACAATCTTCCATAGATACCTTTGAGTAAGTTCTGTGTCTCTGTGTGTGAGTGTGGTTGGGGGGCAGGTAGTTCCCTTCCTATCATATATCTGATGATATTGTCATCACTAGTGACAATTAAGAATGCATTCAAAATTTTAAAATAAATTCTCTGAGAAAGTTATTTGGAAATATGGATCTGAGGAAGCTAAATAATTTATTTTTGGGTGTTGAAGTTAGAGGAAAACATAAAAGGGGGATCTAATTGATGCAACGTTGTTTAAATGCGGATAAAAGTATTAATGTATTCTTTAACTAATTCAAAGTTCAGCTTTTATGTGGTTCTGCTAAATTTTTATTGAAAAGCTAAGAAGTGGATATCTTATGGCGTTTGTACTTATAGGTTCTTAAGATATATCAATTTTGATTTATAAGTACTTATCGAAGTGCCAACTTAGCTGAGACATGTGGAGTGTTGTTCCCACGTCCTAGGTTCAAACCCCCTTGAACCCAACTTCACCTTGCTAACCACTAGCCCTTTACCTATCAAAGAAAAGATAACTATTCCTGCCTAGTGTGGTTCATTTTGATTATATTTGTATACCCATATTGTTTGGGATCCCATTTAATCTGGCTTTTATGGTTTGGGGTTCCAAGATCCCTACTAAAGGTAACCTTTGTTTGGATTGCTGCTTTGGATGAGATGATTATTTGTCATCTTATTAGTCAGAAGATGATTGTGAATTTTTGTTCCATGTATAAGGTGAGGAAAAGGCCGGTGGACAATGTATTTATTCAATTTTAGCTGGACAATGTTTTGGAGTTTGTCCTATCCTTTTATGACTTGTATACACACAAGGATGGTTATGGATGCTTTTCAGAGATGAACCACTAAAACTTCCTTCTTTAGAAGTCCTGATTTTTGTTACTAACCACAAGGTTTTTGAGGGCAAAGAGGAGGAATAGGACATCATCTTTAGTTAAAGTGCTCATATTTTGGTGGTCCGTCGTGTTTGATGATTTCAAGGGGATTTATTTTGATGACTTTGTTTTTAAGTGGGGTGATATTGTTAATGAGGAAGGCTAATTTTGTTTATGCTTTGTAGTACTTTGTCTATGGCGGACCTTTGTTATATGTTATTTTTCAACAAAGATAGTGTGGAATTCTTAAAGTTGGATATTTTATGTTAATTGAATAAGAGCTCATATCAAGGAAAGTAAGAACAACTACTCTTGTGAAACCCAATTCAAAAGGTAGACTTTTGGCCATCTCAAAAAGTATTAAATTCATTTGAATCAAAGCTGTGCTTGCGTGATTGAAGAAAAAATGAAATATATTTAGAAGAAAATAGCGATGCACACCTGTTGCACTAAAGATGCCAATCTTGTCCCAAATGTTCGTCTAGCTGGAATTCTTCATAGGTGTGTGCTTGGATGCAAAGTGCTCACATTCTCATCGAACCACCTAGTCTAGGTTTGACTAGGTGTTTAAAACATGTCTAAAAATGTTCCAGCTTATGTAGGTCGTATTCTTTTACAACTCCAGCTAGAATTTCATATTGATGACTGATATGTTTAGGAAAAATAATTAGCTAGAATTCCTTTTGTGAAGTAATGACAATCTTTTAAGAATACAACTTAATTACGTGATATCTTACTTTATCCAGGTTGCTTCAAGTGCACTAGGTATTGGACCTCAAATAGCCATGCAATTAGCTGAACGCTTGTATACTCAAGGTTTTATCAGGTTTTTTTTAATAACTTATTTTTCTGTTCTCTGTGTATGAGTGTATGCATGTGGGCAGTTGTGCATGTATTTCTTAGTTCTGTTATAAATGTTCTAGTGTCTTCTTCTACCCATAAAGATTTCAGTTTGTTGCATAGGATCAAGTCCTTGAGATATCCTCACGCTGAGCAAAAAAAAAAAAAAATGGTCCTTAAGATCTTGATAAGTTCCATGGCGAGGAATTCCAAAGAATAATTTTTTTAACCATGAGATGCACTAAGGCAATGAGGCACATATTAAATCAACATGTTTATTATCTTGATGTGTTTTTTTAACCATTCATCTTCTTTTAGTCTTCTTTATCTAATAATGTTTTGTTTGATTGAAATCTTTTTAGCTATCCACGTACAGAGAGCACGGCTTACCCGGCTTCATTTGACTTTAAAAGCACTCTTGAAGCCCATCTTAATAATCCAACATGGGGTGATTATGTACATGATCTATTAGCTGTTGGTTTCCATAAGCCACGATCCGGAACAGATGTAGGTGATCATCCTCCCATTACTCCAATGCGTTCAGCAACTGAGGAGATGTTAGGCAGTGATGCTTGGAAATTGTATCAGTTTATCTGTCAACATTTTATTGGGACTGTAAGTCCTGATTGCAAATATGTAAGGTATTAAAATTTTTTAAATGTCTTTATGCATTTCTCTCATGTTTCGTGTTAGTTGTATACTGGTATTTATGTTTTAGATATTTAACTTAGTTGAACATTAACATAGGTCAAATTTGTTATGGATTATATTGTCACTATTTCGTGTATGGGTGATCTGGTTTGTCATCATCATCATCATCATCGTCATTAAAGCTTATATGAACAATTTTTGAAATTTTATGGAGTCACAATTGTAACATGTCGTCTGTAAAATGAAGGTGAGTTATATTAGGCTTGTCCTCTCACTTTAAGGCTTTCAATAAAATTCTAAAACATTTTTTTCTTCATAAGCTAGCCAAGCACCACCACAAGAATAAGGAGAGGAGGATTTAATAATCACTTTGTCTAAGCCCCATCTGAATGGTTGAAGTATCCTTCCTATGAATCATCAATAGAAAAGAAGTGAGCTAATGCATGCCCCAACCCAATTCCTCTGCTTTGCAAAACTCATTCTCTTCACACACAAGAAAGGAAACCACAATCTTCATTTCCATGTCTTTTGAGTGTCCAACTTTAGAACAACTCTTGTGTTCACTGTCCTAATCTAGGAATCGATACAGTTGCTACAGTTGAAATATTGGCAAGGATGCTCCTCCTTTCATGGAACAGCTTGAGTCTTGAGTCAATGTTTTTCATACAAAATTCTACGTGCATCCCACAAGACGTAATGGTTAAAGTTTTTCACCTTTTTTCATGCCCATTTTCGTAGGATTGGGACGATAAAAGTCACATGGAGACCCTATCCCAAACTGTTGCTTTGTGGTACTCAAATTACTTACATTTAGTCTTCCTTAATGGTATCCCTGCACTTCTAATATTCGAAATAGTAAAACCATGCAGACCCGATGCTCTTTATGGATCTTTGTTCTTTCCCATGTCCTTCCCCCAATCCATGGTTTGACGTTTCAATCTTGATATATCTCCTGATCAATTGGAAGTCCTAGATTTCTCACATGAGATCATTTGGGACTTCCTGAGATAAACCCCTAGTGTCTTGTGCTAGCCACACCCTGGTATGAGATTTCTCAACCGAGATATTTGAGATGAAATGAAATTTTGAACTATGTCCCACCCCTTTGCACCTTCCTTGTTGCGTACAATAAGTCACCATTAGTATCACCTTGTTATTCTGTTAACGTTAGTTCTGCTAAACAAATTATGTATGTGTAGATAGGTGCCTTTTGGAATTTAGTGACGAGTTACGTGAAATAAGGGTAGAATATGCATTTTTGGTTTTTATCACTTATAAGTGGTACTATTGTCTCTTAGTGTGCACATCAGTATCACTGTGGTAATATGTAAATAGGTGCATTCTTTATTTCGAGAATGCCAGAAAATATGATTTTTTTTTGCCCTAATATGCATCTTCATGGTCATTCCAGGAAAAAAGTTGAATTGTCGGCTGGTGGGGAGTTGTTCAACTGCATAGGGCAGCACGTTACGGCCAAAGGGTTTACATCTATTATGCCTTGGATGGCTGTAAATGAGAAGAATCTTCCTTCATTCACAAAAGGAGAGAAACTACAAATTTTGAAAGTAGAACTGTATGAGGTAGTTCTTTGGACCTTGGACTCTACTTGTAGATCTTTTTTGTTGGAATTTACAACTATTATCAAAACTCATGATCAATGATTGCATCTTTTGATTTACTTGTAGTCAAGGTATTTAGTTTCAATTTTGATCCCTGAAAATGGAAACATTGTCTGGAATATTTTGACTTGTGTAGAAATCAATACGATTTTCATTAAAATGATTGAAATATTATAAAATTATGGAAAATATTGATGAAGTTTTCATTGAAAGTGTAGGAAATGATACAACAAAAATGAAAGCTTACTTATAAATTATCAAACTATAATGAACAACTATATGGAGTGTGGAAATGAAGATCAATAGTTCTGCTACATGTTGACACACATATCTGAGAGTTGACTGTTAAAAACAATATATCATTCATGAAATTGAGAATAATAATATGACACTAATTATAAACGTCTTAATATGTAAAGCACTTAAATGAACAAACAATTAAGTACTACATTCTCACATTATTATATTTTCACTTTTTCATTATGTATGAATAAGTGTCTAATATATTCAATATTCAAAACATAGACAACTGTATGTGCATGGTTATATGAATAACATTCTTAAAATGTAGATGCATGCTGATATGTATGAATAAATCGCCAATATGTTAATATAATTAGAATATGGACGATTGTTTGTGCATGCTTATACAAACATGCTAATATGCTTGGAACTAGGGCTAGCAATGATCCGAATTATACCCGATGTCCGAACAGATTTTCGGTTCGGATTCGGATTGGAATCTTAGATCCGAAACAATTTTGGATCGGATTCGGATCTACCCCATTCCAATCCAAACTTATTTTAATAATTTTGTTATTATTCTTAATTTCATATAAATACATATAGATAAAACATTTAGTCTTTTGTATTTCCCTCTATATTAGTAGTTGGAAAGTAGATTTTTTTTAAAATTTATATGATTTATATTTTTTAAATTTTTTGAACATTGATCATTTGAAAATAAGACGTGTTTGGATCAGTTTCAGATTAAGGATGAAATGAAATGGATCGAATTCAGTTCTCACATATTCATTAGCCCGTTTAGATCGGGTACATATTTAAAAAAATTCGGATCGGTATTGGAGTGGTACGTACTGATCCAGTACCGAGCCGATCTGTTCTTAGCCCCACTTGGAACACTTCAAAATAAGAAGATATGTAGAAACCTAACTAATCATATAATTAATTTCTACTAATGGATGAATATTATTTCTACTTTAATATTTCTTTCTTGCAAAAATTAAATCTTTTATTATTCTATACATTTTATCAATATTTTTAAAATAATTTTTTCAAAAAAAAATCATGACTTTTGCCATTCATTAAAATATTTGTACTGCAATCTTGCATTTTTGTATATGAAATTTGATTATCTTCGTCAAAATTTATGTCACCAAAATAATTTGCGAAATGAATAGTGATTTTCACTGAAATATATTAGAAAAGAAGCTATCAGTTAACTTTCATTTCTAGCCTTTTGGAAGTGGAGATACTTAAGTATATTTTGTGAAAATATATTGAATATTAAGACTGCTTGTAGTGTAAGTTCTTTTCCCTTGCTTTTAGTATATTTTTTGTAAATAAATTAGGTGTTATGTGCAACTTAACCTGGGCATCATTGATGTTTTCTGATAAAGGCATTGTTGAAATTTGATTGAATTAGGGCAATACCTCACCTCCAGATTACCTCAGTGAAAGTGAGCTGATATCCCTTATGGAAAAGAATGGAATAGGCACAGATGCATCCATTCCTGTACATATTAACAACATATGTGAGCGCAATTTTGTGCAGGTTCGAAATCTTCTACTGCTATTGAATATCCTTTATCCTTCATCTGTAGCACTCTTTGAACTCTGGACAATTTATTTCATTTCACTTACTGAGACCATTATCATCAATTCATCATCATAGCATCTGAAGATTTAGTAAAAATACCATAAACAAGATCTGTTCATGTTGAAATTGCTTTCCAAGTCTTGAATGTTTGTCTTGCTTTTGAATTGAAGGTACAAGCTGGAAGGAGGTTGGTCCCTACAACCCTAGGAATCACCCTGATAAGAGGGTATCAATGCATTGATCCGGACCTCTGTTTGCCAGACATACGTGGCTTTATCGAGCAACAGATTACCCTCATTGCTAAGGGTCAAGCAGATCATTTTCATGTCGTTGAACATGTACTGCGTCAATTTACAAGAAAGTACTCTTATTTTGTTAAGCAGGTGATGACATCTCATCAATCAGTGTTTACTACCATTCTAGTGTTAAAGTTATGTTCAGATAAAATAAACTGATGTCTTGGTGCAAACGTCATAAAAATGTATTCTAGTAGTATATAAACATGTTCTGGATAGTTGTTTTCTTTGTGATCTGTTTGGTAGGATGTTTTCTTCATTAATAGAAAGATATTAGTGTTTTAGTTTATTTCGGTCTTCTATTTCTTTTTTCTCTTTATATATTCAGAAAGGCTTCTCAAAATTTGGAATGGTACAATTGGGTTATTCAGTGTTTCAGATTTAGACCCAGGGCTAAATATTAGTCTTCTGAGATTCCAATCCATGTGGCAACACGACTGAGATAGAAAAATCTGGACTGTTAAAACTAAGCTATTGATTTAGGTCAACTTTTTTTATATTGTTAGTGATGTTTGATTTTGGGCAATGAGGGTTATCTTAGTGACAACAACTCACAATATGGTTGTATCATCCAACATGATATTCATGTGAAAATAACAATTGGGATTGCATGTCTAAAATATCATTCATTATCTTCCTTATTATTTTCTTTTCAGGACATACCAACATGCTTTCTCTTTGGTGCAGATTGAGAACATGGATGCATTGTTTGAAGCACAGTTCTCGCCATTAGCAGATTCAGGGCGTGTACTTAGCAAATGCGGAAAATGCGTGCGGTACATGAAGTACATCTCAATCCAACCACAACGTCTGTACTGTGGGACATGCGAGGAGGTTTACTATCTTCCTCAGAACGGCACTATCAAGGTAATATAGTTTACATCTGTAGAAATATAAATTCTGCTGCTTGGTGTATTTGTGGATCCATTTATTTTATTCAGATATGGGACCAAATATAGTTCACACTCAAATGAGGTATTAAACATGATTCTTGCACCCATTTAGTTTCTATTTATAACACAACTTTATGCAATCCAGATGTATCTTTAATTTTCTCGTCTTTTATCTTCTAATGATCTAATTGATGTTTCAATAGCTGTACAAGGAACTTGTGTGCCCTCTCGACAACTTTGAGCTTCTAATCTTCTCCTTGATCGGCCCAGAAGCCAAGTCATTCCCTCTCTGTCCTTACTGCTACAACAACCCTCCATTTGAAGGTATAGACACACTCTTTGGCAACCTTAAGACAGGGGCCTCAGGAAAGTTGGGCAAAGGAGCTGGCATGCCCTGCTTCCTTTGCCCACACCCCACATGTCGACACTCTGTAATAGCTCAAGGCGTATGTGCCTGCCCCGAGTGTGATGGCACTCTTGTCCTTGATCCGGTGAGCGCTCCCAAGTGGAGGCTCTATTGCAACATGTGCAACTGCCTTGTCTTCCTTCCTCAAGGTGCTCATCGTATATCAACAACCCATGATCGATGCCCAGAGTGTGATTCAACAATTTTAGAAGTGGACTTCAATAAGAATACGACACCCTTGAGTGATGGAGCTACTTTGCACGTTGGGTGCATTCTATGCGACGAATTACTTCATTCTCTTGTAGAAGTGAAGCATGGGAAGTCATTCTTCAAGCGCATGAGAGGTAGAGGGAGAGGAAGAGGCAGAGGTAGAGGACGAAGTGGTGGGAAATTGGAGGACCCAAAGATGAGCTTTCGAAATTTCTGAAATGGACTTGGTTGATTTGGTTTTCTGGGCTAAACATCCCCTTAGCTTTCATGGTAATTATTTTCATTTTGTACAATTCTTCGTTTTTTTTTTTTTTTTTTGCATGGTTCATAAACAACTGACGCAAATCTCACTTTTTTCCGCAGTGAGTTTTGTTTATGAATCCCTGAAAGATGCTTTGGATGATAATTACTCGAAACGGGATTCTACTAGGTAGATGTGATGTGTTCGATAAGTTGAATACATGGCTCTAAAGTTTATCTTCGAAGACTTTGACTCTAAACTACACGAATTATCTCAAATGCAAGCATTGAAGGCTCAGATTCTTCTGGTATTGTCATTTATACTTGTACATTCTCAAGGATTTATCTGTGGTTGGTTGCTTTCGTGGTATACATTACATATATACACATGAGTTGTTTCTTGGAATCTTCAAGAGCAATGCGAGGATGTATTTGTATTGATTTTGAAATATATTTTTATTAACAATAGGGTTTGAATGTTTAGGATGATCAGATGAGAACCCTGTAGAATATTTTACAGGACGACACAGGCAATATCAATTAGAAATTTTACTTGTCATTTCAAACAGCCTTCCTAACCTTAATGTTTACTTGGGATTCTCTATCTAATGCATTAAGAGTATTGCAGTTGATGTTTTGTTCTTTTGTTGTTTAATCTGTTATTGTTGCCCCCTCTTTCGTACAGTTGGGTGGTCGCCTTGGCGTCCTCTTTTTCAATAAAAATTTAACCTATCAAAAAGAGAGTAATATCTGCCATGGCACAGATGTTATGGAATCGTTCCTAGTGTAGTCCATTTTGCCCATACAATGCCACCAATATAATACGAACAATATGGAGAGTTTGGTTTTTATATCTTCTTCATTGGCGTTATCTTTATTTATTTAATATCTAGTTTAGATAAGTGTTGAGATCCAGGCTATATATAATTTGTAAAATTCTCCAAATGAGGTATTAGCCGATTAAATCAATGGAACAAAGAATTAATGGATGGTTTGTTGATAAAATGCAGAATACAGCATCATTTGAACCTTTCAAGCTCAATTTTTTTTCTTCAACATTCGAATCTTAAGGACAAGATTAGGTTTGTAGGGAGGTTGAAGGTGATGGATTTTGGTAAGAAGCCCAAAAATATAATTATACATTCTCCAAAAAATTTCAGATCTCTTTATGAACTTTTATTGAGTTTATTTCAATTAACCAAATTGAAGTCCTGTTGATAATTTCCCGAATCCAAACTTTGTTACTATGGTTCTTTCAAGTAGACCTTGTACTATCATGTTGCAATTTTAAGACACAAATAATGAAAAAAAATGATATATTATCATATAGGAATCTCGTTATAACACCCCTAAGAAATATTTTGTCACATTTTATGAGCCCATTGATTTTTTGTTTTTTGGATTGATAAGCTGGAGTTGAGGGGTCCCCTCCCAAAAAATACACAACTAACGAGTTTAATTACATGTGAGATCGTCCTCTAAAATACTCTAAAGCTCTCGAGGAATATTTTCACCATCCTCCATTACAAAAAAATTGTCAGCTATGATCCTAAGAAAGCTAAAAAATCAGCCATCATATTTGTTTCTCTCCAGAAGAATTCAAATCTACGTGTAGCAAAGCTTGTGTTCAATGTCTGTATCTCCTTGACATGTTCCAGATATTTCCATAATGGTTCCATCTTTCTTTATGCATTTAATCGAGCATAAAGAATATGAACGATAATTTGGGGGATAGATCAATATTTCGCATACATCAATGCCTCAGAGATTGCCTGCAATTCTATAGTTATTATGTTATTTTCATCTGAGTTTCACCATCCTGCAAACGAAAGAGAACCATTATGAATACGCCCCATAAATCCAAAACCTGCTCTCTCCATGGATCAAGAAGCATCTGTCTCAAAACCAAATCCCTCGTTGTTGCTTTTTCCTCTAACGAATCTCATATTCCTCTCTCCAACAGAAATATATCGTGGCACAAAAGGAAAGATGGAACATATGAGTATTGATTTTATGAGGTAATCGAACACGTCTAATTACCAGAAGTTCCTCATCAATATTTCCAATACCCATATGCCTTACAACAAATTTCAGCAAGCATTTGTTCCAATCCCAACTCGTGAATGCACATCCAAAAAACAGATGATCATTCGTCTCACATTTATTTAGGTATATTGTACAACGGGAGGCCCATTTGAAACCTCTTTTGTTCAGATTTTCAATCGTCGCAAGCTTATTTTGCATAGCAAGCCACGCTATAAAAGACATTCTCGGAACGCGATTTTTCCTCCAGTTGAGCTTCGACCCCTCTTCCAAATTACTTTCCCCTTCAATCAATGCCAAGTAAGCCGATTTCAAAGAAAACTTCCTATTAGCTGTTAGAGACCACATTATTATGTCCTCCATAAATACCCTTTGGAATTGGTTTACTCCTTATTAATTCATCCACAGCAGCCATATGTTCAGTATAAGAAGATTTCAAAGACCACCCATTGTCATTTAACAAAACCTGCAATTGTTTCCATCTATATGGCAATCAAATTGATTGATAATTCGATAACCATATTTAGACACTATGCTTTCTCCATCTAACCATGGATCTCTCCACATCAGAAATTTTCCTCCATTACCCACTACCATACGGATAAATTTCCTTGCAAAATCTCTTACTTTCAAAATTCCTCTCCAAGCCCTACAAGCATAATTCGGTGGGGGTACAACTCCATATATCTCCATTTGCCACATACCGTTTCTTTAGCCAATGTGCCAAAAAAATTTCATTTTCTACCGTTCTCCAAAAAAGTTTAGTCAAGCCAATCTTATTGCAGTCCCAAAGGGATCGAATCCCTAAGCCACCCTTCTCCAAAAGTCTACAGACCTTGCTCCAGCTTACCAAATGGATATTACGTTCAAGGGAAGTACCACTCCAAAAAAAGTTATTCAATAGGTTTTTTATTATTTCAAGACACTCACCTAAATATTGAAGGAAGCTGACGAATAAATTTGGAAACTCAAAGGGAGAAATTTGATAAACTCTAATCTTCCTACATAAGATAGCAAACTTGCTTTCCATCCTTCAATTCATTTAGACACTCAATTAAAGGTTGACAAAGGGCATGGGTTGGACGAGAAGTAAACAAAAGGAGACCCAAGTATCAAATAGGTGAAGATCCTCTCATGAAGCCAAGGATTTCCAAAAGATTTGTGTTGGAGTGACCTCAAGCTAGAACCTCATATTGCACTTATTGACGTGAAAGTGGATAGGAACCATACATGCTTTTTCACTCGTATCTCGATGAAAAGCATCTATGGTTCCCATGCACTTTCACGTCAAGAAGTGCGATATGAGGCTCCAGACTGAGGTCACTTCAGCATTATTCTTTCCAAAATATTCTCTTGATTTTTACAGGTGTCACTAAAAAACACAAGGCTTTTATCCTTATTGACTTAGAGTCCAGAAATAGAATGAAACAAATCTGACACTTCTCAAAAGGAACGAATTGAAGAAGATACATTTTGGGAGAAAAGCAACACATCATCTGCAAAAACCAGATGGGACTCTCCTTGAACACCAAAGATACTTGGAATGAGAATAGAATTTTAATTGACTCTTTGAAGGATTAAACATGAAAATGCTTCCATGATTGAAGTGAAAAGGTAGGAGGATAGAGGATCTCCTTGTCTAAGTCCACGTTAACTATTACAAAACCCATGAGAAGGTCCATTGATTAATAAAGAGATACGCACTCCATAACCAAATTAACCTAGGTTAAAGGACATCCTAATTGAATCAAAACGGATTTTAAGAAGAACAAATTGACATAGTCATAAGCTTTTCTTAAATCTATTTTTGCACAAATAGACACAGAAGAACTTGAGAGGTGAAAATTATGTACCATCTCATGAGCAAGGATAATATTGTCTTGAATTTTTCAACCCTTAATAAAAGTTGTTTGGTAAGTAGAGACCAAAGAAGGGAGACAAAGAGCTAATCTATTTGCTAGAATATTTAAACGATTTTTTATAAAAAATTGTGAAGTGCAATTGGACGGAATTTTTCTAATCTCTTGGCATTATCTTCCTTAGGGATTAAACGAATCAGAGTGGCATTGACTTCTTTCAACAACTTCCCATGGCTAAAGAAATTTACAACAATATCACAAACATCGCTACCAACTATATCCCAATAGGTAGTGAAAAATTCCATACCAAACTCATCTAGTCCGAACGCTTTATTCTTAAGATAGTTAAAATTAAAATACTACAAATTTTATCTCCTCCTTACTAACAAGATGTGATAACATATGTATGTGATCCTTCGAGAATTTGGAAAGAACATGAATTTGCATACTTACAATTGGCCCTAGATTCTTAAAAATCTCCGAGTAGAAATGTTCAACCCAATTTCCTATACTCTCTGCATCTGTAAGGGTAATACCTTCATCTGTCTCCAATTCCATGATTCCGTTCCTTAGAATGTTTGAAGAAACAGAGCTATAGAAAAACCTGGAATTTCTATCACCCTCTTGTTACCACTATATACGAGATTTATGTCCATAAAACTTGTCGTCAATGTCTAACTCAGTGTTGTAGTTGTAGTCTTTTAGTGCACTTGGTTCTTTGTTTTGAAGGTTTGAGTCCAATGGATTTTTCTAAATTTTATTTTGAATCTCAAAAAGAATTTTCCTTGATTGCTCTTTACGAGCATTAACATTCGCAAATATGTCTCTATTTCAGGATTGAAGCGCATTTTTCACTGCTCTACGTTTTCAAGTGACTCTAAACATTAGATTTCCATGAACATATATACCCAAGTGAATTCCACCATTTCCCTCACCCCTGTTGTCTTATCCACATATAATCATATTTAATTATGTTCCACCTCTAAGAGGGATCTTAAGACAAAAGGAGAACCAATTTTTTTCACATACACAATGCCACAGAATTACTCTAAAAAAAATAAAATGGTAATTTTGAGCTTCATATGTTCCATAAACGAAATATGTCTGGTAAAGCTTTTAAGTAGTAATGGATTCATTCTAGGCTTCTATCAAAAATGAAAACCAAAAAAATCAAAATTGCAAAAATGGGGGTTTATTTCAATTGTAACATCACTAGAATGTTGGCTTGAGTTGTCATGAGAGAGATTATGGGAGGAGCCTTGATTGTCAATTCCCTCATATAAGGGTCAACCTTTATTCTAGCCATAAAATTAGTATAGCCAAGAATAGATAGGATTCCCTTGCTATATATACAGATTCATTCTTTGTAAAGACATACGAAAGAAATATAGAAAAGATTTTTCCCTTGAATTCAGTCATGGTATCAGAGCATGTTCCGATCATGTGCCCTACCTTTTTTCCCTAACTCTAACTCACTTCATCTCTTCCACATGCAACCATGGCTGATCTCGACCAACCCAATGAACTCCAACCAACACCATTCTTACCAAGTTGACCACCAGAATGAACGACGTCTTGACCAAAGCTTCGGCCCCAACCTAGATCACCGACACTGCCACTGCTCTGATTGGCGTTAAGTTGGACGACACCAACTATGTTCTTTGGTCCCAAGTTGTTGAGATGTGCATCTCTGACAAGGAAAAGTTGGGATACATTAACAGTGACATCTACCAGCCTCCATAGACAGATTCATCATTTAAAAGTGGCGCACAGACAATGCCATTGTCAAGGGATGGTTGATCAATTCCATAGACCCATCACTAATTGGTAACTTTATTAGATTTCCGACTACGAAACTAGTATGGGATTCCATTACTACTACCTACTTTGATGAAAGTGATACCTCTCAAGTGTATGACCTCCAGCGGTGTGTGACTCGCCTGAAACAAGCGGGTGTTTCCCTTGAAAAATATTTTACTGACCTCTAGGGCCTATCGATTGAAATTGATTTTCGTCGCCCAAACCCAATGGAATGCGATGCTGATATCAAGCACTACAACTGCATGCTTCAAGAAGACCAAGTGTATGTCTTCATGGATGGCCTCGATGACTGGCTTGATAAAATTTGAGGTGGTATATTGTAGATGCACCCGTTTCCAATGATTGAACAAGTGTATGCTTATGTTCATTGGGAAGCTATCCAGCAAGTAGTTATGATCACCGGTGCCTCCACTGATACTCTGGGAATAGTTCTGGCCTCGAAAGGCTTCAAACCTAGACAAAACACTCCATCCTCTACCAGATCTCTCTCTCTAAGAAATGGGAAAGTCGGCATCTCTTCCGAGCCGCGAGCCTCCTCCGATGGAACCAAGTATTCCCATTGTGGTAATCTAAAACATACCCGTGAAAATTGCTTCAAACTACACGAGTATCCCAACTAGTGGAATGAACTTCAGGCCCGAAAATGCCGTGATGCTACTGGCTCTGATGGAGGAACGGGTTAGGCTGCGATGGCTATAGCAGAATCACGTCTCTCTCTCTCACCCCATGTCGAGACCTCTCAGGAGAATTTATCAATCATGGATCCAGGTAAATATAGCATTGCCCTTTGTAGTTCTTCTAGAGATGGTAATAGTAGTCCTTGGATACTTGACTCTGGAGCAATCGACTACATGACCTTCAACGTCACAGATTTCTCACAAACTTCCCAACCATGATGCACCTACATTACCAATGCCAATGGGGTTCTTTTTCTCCGGTCACAAGGGACGACATTGTAAAATTATCACCTGCTTTATCCTTAACTCATACTCTACTTGTTTCCTCTCTTCCCATAAGCTAATATATGTTAGCCAAGTTACCACAACCATGAACTGTGTTGTTGTCTTATATAACTCACCTTTTGTTTGCTTCATGATATTCTACCAAAGAGATCATTGGGCGTGGTACTAAGAGGGGGGATATTTGTCAGTAAGATACAGCATATATATTTAGCTAGAATTACTCTCTCTAGTTATAGCATGATTTTGTATTATGGCTGTAGACATCTGTCAATCAGATACAGCATATATATTTAGCCATAATTAGTCTCTCTAGTTATAGTATGATTTTGTATTATAGCTGTAGATATCTTGTAATTAGTAGGAAGATTATAGTTTCCTTATTTAGTCACTCCTTGATTTTTGTAATTGCTGACATTCAACCTTGTAATCAGCCCAACAGTTTCTATATAATATGAGGAACTCTCACAATGAGAGGCATTCAGTACAATTGACATGGTATCAGAGCATAAATCATCTAAATTAGGATTGTTCTAGGTTTCAATATTTTAGGGCAGAGAGTTTCTTTTTTGCTGGAAACTACTTTTTTTGTGGTGATTAGTGACTATCGGCAGATTCTTTAGAGATTGTGGAAATTTTGTGGTGGCTGTCGACAAGTTCTGTGCAGTCTGTGGCGGTTGTTTGGTGTTGTTTGGGTTGCTGACTGGTGATTTTGGGCTCTAAAGGTTGCTGTTTGGTGGACTTGGGCTTGCTGTCCAACAAATCTGGTGGGTTTTATGCTGGAGTACTGTTATTTGGTGCTGTTTGGGTTACTGATTGGTGATTTTGGGCTCTAAAGGTTGCTGTTTGGTGGACTTGGGCTTGCTGTCCAACAAATCTGGTGGGTTTGGGGCTGTTACTTCTTTATCAGGTTTACAATTTCTGATCCTAGTGGCTTCGGGTGTTTATTTTGATTTCAAGTTGGTGTTGTTGTTATATTGGTTTCATCATGTCTTCTAGTGAATCTTTCGGGGTCCGTTTTACTGGAAAAAATTATTCTACTTGGGAATTCCAGTTTCAATTGTTTGTTACGGGGAAAGAGTTGTGGGGCCATATCGACGGTAGTGATCCAGCCCCTACGGAGCCTAGGGAGCTGGCTAAGTGGACCGTCAAGGATGCACGTGTGATGTCTTGGATCTTGGGGTCTGTCGATCCTCTTATTGTGCTCAATCTGAAGCCTTATAAGACTGCGAAGACCATGTGGGAGTATTTGCTAAAGGTTTATCACCAAGATAATACCGCACGCCGTTTTCAATTGGAATATGAGATTGCTGGTTACACTCAAGGCAATCTCTCTATTCAGGAGTATTTTTCTGGTTTTCAAAATTTGTGGGGGAATTTTCTGATATGGTTTATGCGAAGGTACCTGCTGCATCTCTCTTTGCGGTTCAGGCTATTCATGAGCAGAGCAAGAGAGATCAATTCCTGATGAAATTGCGCCCTGAATTTGAGGTTACTCGCTCAAATTTAATGAACCATGATCCTCCACCATCCTTGGATGTTTGTTTTAGAGAATTACTTCGTGAGGAGCAGCGTCTTCTCACTCAAGTTACGTTCCAACATGATTCCAGAATCTCCAATCCAAATCCAGTAGCCTATGCAGCCTATGGGAAAGGGAAGGACATGCGCAAAGTCCAGTGTTTCAGCTGCAAGGAGTATGGTCATATTGCTGCCAACTGTGCAAAGAAGTCTTGCAACTACTGTAAGAAACATGGCCACTTTATCAAAGAATGTCCCACTCGACCTCAGAATCGTCAAGCTAACGCTTATCAAGCTGTAGTGAACACCTCATCTGCTCCAGAGATGTCCTTAGCCTCTTCTTCTGTAGCTGGCATCTATTCTTACTCCTGAAATGGTCCAGCAGATGATTGTGTCAGCCTTTTCTGCCTTAGGGCTCCAAGGTAATAGTAATACTTCGTCTAAATCTTGGCTTTTAGATTCTGCTGCATCCAATCATATGACCGGATCGTCTGATACACTTTGCAATGTTCGTCCATATCATGGTTCATTCCATATTCAGATAGCTAATGGGAGTCATTTAGCTATTAATAAAGTAGGAGATATTAATCCTTCTTTCAAAGATGTTTATGTGTCTCCTGGACTTTCTACTAGTCTTATTTCAGTTGGCCAATTAGTTGATAACAACTGTGATGTCCATTTCTCTCGTGATGGTTGTCTTGTGCAGGATCAGGTGTCGGGGAAGATACTCGTGAAGGGACCTAAAGTTGGCAGACTATTCCCATTGCACTTTTTAACTCCTAGTTATTTATCTTTAGCTTGTATGACAGTTAACACTCAAAGTGAAGTATGGCACAAACGTTTGGGTCATCCAAACTCTGTTGTTCTGTCTCATATGTTAAATTCTGGTTTATTAGGCAATAAAGCACAAGTTTCTAAAAATATGTCATTTGACTGTGCTGTATGCAAACTTGGTAAGAGTAAGACTCTTTTGTTCCCTCCTCATGGTAGTCGTGCTGCAAAATGCTTTGATATTGTGCATAGTGATGTATGGGGCATTTCTCCTGTAATTTCTCATGCTCGATATAAATATTTTGTAACATTCATAGATGATTTTAGTCGATATACTTGGGTCTATTTTCTTCGGTCCAAATCTGAGGTCTTGTCTATTTTTCGGACCTTTGTAGCATATATTGAGACCCAATTTTCTACAAGTATTAAGATTTTGAGGTCTGATTCTGGTGGAGAATACATGTCCCACGAGTTTCATGATTTCCTAAACCACAAAGGAATTGTTTCTCAGCGCTCTTGTCCGTATACCCCTCAGCAAAATGGTGTGGCAGAACGAAAGAACGGACATCTCTTGGACGTTGTTCGCACCTTATTGCTCGAGTCCTCTGTTCCTTCTAAATTCTGGGTTGAGGCATTATCTACTGCAGTTTACTTAATTAATAGACTGCCCTCTCAGGTCTTGAATTATGATTCTCCATATTATCGTTTGTATCATCAGCACCCTAGCTATTTTAATCTGCATACTTTTGGATGTGTTTGCTTTGTTCATTTACCTCCTCATGAACGTCACAAACTTTCTGCTCAGTCTGTTAAATGTGCCTTTATGGGTTATAGTATTTCCCACAAAGGTTATGTTTGCTATGATCCTTGTTCTAACAAATTTCGTATATCTCGTAATGTTATTTTTTTGAGAATCAATGTTTCTTTTCTACACATGTTGAGTCATTGCCTGAGATTAGTATTCTACCTTGTTTTGATGAATTGACTCCTTCCCCTGAACGTTTCAAACCTGGAATAGTGTATACTCGACGTCTACCAACTTTACCCCTTCCCGAGACTGACCCTTCATCTGAGACGGCTTCGACGACTTTTCCTGAGATTGACCCGCCATCTGAGAAAGTTTTGATAAGTTCTCCCGAGCCTGACATGCCTCCCTATCCTGCTCCTCGACGATCTGCCCGAGTATCACGTTCCCCTGATTGGTATGGTTTTAATGCTACTTTGACTTCTATTCCCATCCCTACATGCTTTTCTGAGGCTGTTAAACATGAATGTTGGCGGAAAGCGATGGATGAGGAACTTCGGGCTCTCCAAGACAATCATACATGGGACATGGTTCCTTGCCCCTCTAATGTTAAAACTATCGGTTGTAAATGGGTTTACTCGATTAAGCTCCGCTCTGATGGGACTTTGGACCGATATTAGGCACGATTAGTTGCCCTTGGGAATAAGCAAGAATATGGTGTAGACTATGATGAGACATTTGCTCCGGTGGCAAAGATGACTACAGTGCGTACAGTTATTTCTATTGCCGCTTCCCAAAGTTGGCCACTTCACCAGATGGACGTCAAAAATGCTTTACTTCATGGTGATCTCAAAGAAGATATTTACATGACTCCTCCTCCAGGCTTGTTTTCTTCTTCGTCTTCCACTGTGTGTAAGTTGAAGCGGTCTCTCTATGGCTTAAAACAAGCTCCCCGGGCATGGTTTGACAAGTTCAGGTCTACTCTGCTTCAGTTCTCCTTTGTCCAAAGCCAATATGACTCCTCTTTGTTTCTTTGCAAGACACCGACTGGTCTCGTTCTTTTACTTGTGTATGTGGATGATATTGTCATTACTGGCAGTGACTCTACCTTGATTACCCACCTCCAACAGCATCTTCAGGCTTCTTTTCATATGAAGGATCTTGGTCCTCTTACGTATTTTTTGGGGTTGGAAGTGCACACTGATTCTTCGGGTATATTCTTGAATCAACACAATATACCCAAGATTTGATTAGCCTGGCTGGTCTTCAGGATTCTTCTTCGGTGGATACTCCTATGGAAGTCAATGTGAAATATCGTAGTGAGGAGGGCAATCTTCTTTCTGATCCTACTATGTTTCGACAAATGGTAGGCAGCTTGAACTATCTGACTATTACTGGCCTGATATTCCTTCGCTGTACAGCAAGTTAGCCAGTTTATGCAAACTCCACGTCATCTACATTTAGCTGCTGTGCGTCGTATCATTCGATATCTTCGAGGGTCACCTGGTCGTGGATTGTTCTTTCCAACTCGCTTTTCTCTTCGCCTTGTTGCTTATAGTGATGCAGATTGGGCCGGATGTCCTGATACTCGGCGGTCTGTCACGGGTTGGTGCATGTTCCTTGGTGATTCTTTAATCTCTTGGAAAAGTAAGAAACAAGCTCGCGTTTCTAAATCTTCTACTGAATCTGAATACTGTGCAATGTCTGCTGCTTGTTCTGAGATTGTCTGGCTTCGTGGGCTTCTGGCTGAGCTTGGTTTTTCTCAATCTGATCCTACTCCTCTTCATGCTGATAACACGAGTGCTATTCAGATAGCTGCTAATCCCGTTTACCATGAGCGTACGAAGCATATTGAGGTGGATTGTCATTCTATTCGAGAAGCCTTGGACACTCGTGTTATTTCTCTTCCTCATGTTTCCACTAATCTCCAGATAGCTGATGTATTTACAAAGGCCATGACACGACAACGCCATCAGTTCCTTGTGAGCAAATTGATGCTTCTTGATTGCCCAACATCAATTTGAGGGGGGATGTCAGTAAGATACAGCATATATATTTAGCTAGAATTACTCTCTCTAGTTATAGCATGATTTTGTATTATGGCTGTAGACATCTGTCAATCAGATACAGCATATATATTTAGCCATAATTAGTCTCTCTAGTTATAGTATGATTTTGTATTATAGCTGTAGATATCTTGTAATTAGTAGGAAGATTATAGTTTCCTTATTTAGTCACTCCTTGATTTTTGTAATTGCTGACATTCAGCCTTGTAATCAGCCCAACAGTTTCTATATAATATGAGGAACTCTCACAATGAGAGGCATTCAGTACAATTGACATATATTACGTGAAGGATTTCAATATGGGCCACACATCACATGCATCATCCAATTGACAACAAAGAGGACAAATTTGGCTTTGGCATCGTCTGTTAGGACATCCGTCCTTTGGTTATATGAGGCATGTTTCGTGGTCTATTTTCCAATATGTCAATATTTGACTTCAAATGTGAAACTTGCATTCTTTCTCAAAGTCATAAAACTACCTATCCTTTGAGTATGAATAAAAGTAATGTTCTTTTTGCTTTAATTCACTCCGATGTATGGGGTCCTCCCCCAGTTTCTATAATATTTGTATCCACTAGTTTGTGATATTTGTAGATAATTGTACTCATATAACTTGGCTCTAATTGCTGAAACATAAAAATGAAGTACTAAATATGTTTCAGTCTTTCTAAGATTCAGATTCTTAGATCAGATAAAGGTGGTGAATATGTGAACCATCACTTTCATGCTTATTTCCAAAGTCATGGACTTATTCATGAAACCTCCTGCCCATAGACTCCTCAGTAGAGTGGTGTGGCTGAGAGAAAAAACTGTCATATTCTTGAAACTGCTCGGGCTCTATTACTTGGAGCTCATGTGCCCAGTAGACATTGGGCCAATGTCGTTGCCACAACTGTGCATCTCCTCAATCGGATGCCCTCCAAAGTCTTGAACTTTAAGACTCCACTACAGACTTTTTCAACCTATGTTCCCTTACCTACAATGTTAATAATTCTTCCCCAATTTTTGGTTGTGTCACATTTGTCCACCTTTATAAGAAACGGCGCATGAAAATTGATCATTGTGCTATCCGATGTCTTTTCTTGGGTATGTCTTACATAAAAAGGGATATCGATGCTATGATCCAGCCACCAAACGCACCTATGTAACTATGGATATCACTTTTCTGGAGTCTGACGCATTCTTCTCTTCCTTAGTACCCAATTCTCCTCGTTAGGGGGAGATTAGTGATGAAGAACCGAATTAGTTAAGATTTGACTAGTCGAGATTTAATGACACCGAAATCCTAATCAACGAGGAAGAACCAAATACATGACTAGGTGTATCTTCAAAGTTGATATAGTTCCCAGAGAAGTATCAACACCACTTGAAGCTGAAATAGGAACCCCCCATTCCTCAATATCTGAAGATCCATCTCCTAAGAACATCCCTAAGGTAAACTCTCCTATTATACCTCCAAACTCTAATGATATGGATATCCCTGTTGGATATACTTTACCTTTTTGGCATAATTGTGGCAAACCACCAAATAGATATTCTCCAGCTATTGGAGAGAAAGAAAGATCAAAGTATCAAATTGCCAAATATGTGTCCACAAAAAGGTTCATGGACCACTCAAGACATTCGTGCATGAACTTTCCTCATGTCGTGTTCCTACCAATGTTCATAAAGCCCTGACATATCATAAATGGACTCAAACTATGAAGGAAGAAATGGAGGCACTGTTGAAAAATGAAACATGGACTCTTGTTCCTTACCCAAAGAAGATGGTGGGGTGTAAATGGGTGTTCTCCATCAAACACAAAGCGAATGGTTCAATCGATCAATACAAAGCAAGGCTAGTAATAAAGGGCTACACGTAAACATACGGCGTAAACTATCAGGAGACCTTATCGCCAGTGGCTAAATTGAACACGGTTAGAGTATTGTTGTCCCTCGCAATGAATCTCAATTGGCCACTGCACCAGTTTGATGTAAAGAATGCCTTCCTCCATGGTTATTTTGAGGAGGAAGTCTATATGGATGTTCCACAAGGCTACACTGTGAATTTTGTGGCTGAGGTGGTGTGTAAATTACAACGAGCATTGTATGGATTAAAACAATCACCTAAAGCATGGTTCAAGCGATTCAGCTTGGCAATGAAGAAATATGGTTACAAAAAGAGCAACTCAGACCATACAATATTCTTAAAGCATCAACTGGGTAAGGTCACAACTTTAATAATCTCTATAGATGACATGATTATTATAGGTGACGATCCAAAAGAAATATCAAGACTACAAAAGCATTTGGCGATTGAATTTGAAATAAAGAATTTGGGAGGACTTAAATATTTTATGGGAATTGAGGTTGTTAGATCGAAGCAAGGTATATTTTTTCTCAACGAAAATATATCCTACACTTATTATCAGAGATGGGACTACTAGAGTGTAAGCCTACAGACACACCAATTGTCCAAAACCACAAACTTAGAGAATACCCAGGCCAAATCCAACAAATAAGGAGAAATACCAAATATTAGTTGGACAGCTTATTTATCTCTCACATACTCGCCCAAATATTGTTTATGCTATGAGCATATAAGTCAAATCATGCATTGTCCGAGTGAGGATCACATAGATGTGATGATTAGAATTCTTCGATACATAAAGTCATCTCCGAGAAAATGACTCATATTCTCAAAAAATGATCATCTCAGAGTTGAGGGCTATACAGATGCAGATTGGGCAGGAAATATATCAGACATAAAATCCACCTCAAAGTATTTCATGTTTGTTGGCGGGAACCTAGTTACATGGAGAAGTAAGAAGCAGAATGGGGAGGCTTTGTCAAGTGTTGAAACTGAATTTCAAGGGATGGCTAAGGTCTTTATGAGCTTCTCTGGCTTAAAAGACTGTTAACAAAAATTGGTTTTGCGCCAAACTATAAGATAGACCTATTCTATGACAACAAGGCCACCATTGATATTTCACTTAACCTTGTCGAATATGATTGAACCAAACATGTGGAGGTGGATCGACATTTCATCAAACAAAATCTTGAGACTAAGATAAATCGGTTTCCTTTTATTAAATTCAAGAACCGGTTGGCAAACGTACTTACAAAAGTTGAATGCAATAAGAACTACAACTCACTTGACAAGTTGGACATCAGAGACCTATATGCAACAACTTGAGGGGGAGTGTTGGCATGAGTTGTAATGATAGAGATTATGGAAGGAGCCTTGATTGTCAATCCCCTCATATAAGGGTCAGCCTTTATTCTAGCCATAACATTAGTATAGTCAAGAATAGATAAGATTCTCTTGTTATATATACAGATTCATTCTTTGTAAAGACATACGAAAGAAATATAGAAAAGATTTTTTCCATGAATTCTATTATAGAATCCCTTAGCAACTCCAACTCTTTTTTGTTATGGCAACTCCAATCTCGGGACTGAGAATCTTTATGCATATGTAAAACAATTTTGTTCAATTGTTGTGTGTTAGCCAAGAGAACCTTACGAATTCTATGTTACCCTTAAAGTTGATTACTGTAATCCATTCGAGGTTGTTCTTTAAACATTCAAAGACAAGTGGCTTCCTCTTCATAGATTTAAAATAAGCCATTACAACATATCAATGATTATTGTCAAGCTTGCAATTATGAAAGTCACTAGTAACGGATGTAGAGTTTACCTAAAAGAACATAACCAAATGGCAGTACAATTATTTTAAAAAATAATACCTTGGACAACTTTGAATAATATTAAGACATATAAGAAAGAGAAATATTTTACTCAGAAGTGTCGGAAACTAAGAACTTGAGCAATGAAATAAACAGATCGATATCACCTCTAAAGACAAAAAGATCTACACATTTCATTTAACCAACAACCAATGTCTAAGGGAGATAATCACAGACAACTTAGTAAGCTAAACATTTTCGTAAAAGAAATTATGTGAAGCAAATTAGTGTAAACATAAGTAGAAAAAAAAAAGTCAGCAAAATCCTAGACAAGTGGTGGAAGTAGGGGTCATAGCCATACTAATACACCCTCAAACAATTAACTACTTTAGACTTGGATAACTTTGAAGCAAGCTCACGTAGTAATCCCAAATCCATTTGCAACTCCAAATTTTGTCAGACTCCGATATGTTGAATGCATAGTGTAGACACCCCATTTTTGCACTCGCTTAATTAATCAACTCGTCAACCCGATCGCAATGATTCCCAATGATGGATGTGTATTCCATTGCTCTATTTTGTTACCAGATGTGTTTCAGAAATCCGGATGAGGTATCTCGAACTAATAAAACCTTAGAAACCACGCTACGCTAGGAAAATACGACCCAGAAACATAGAAATCATCATCTTGCAGATCAAAAAGAAGCTTCACGATAAAAATCATTAAAAATTGACCAAATTATCAAAATACCCCTAACCTCAAAACAACCTTAGAGCCTACGTTACGCTTAGGAAAACTCTCTCAAACACATAAAATAATAAATCGAAACCAAATAAATCATTTCACCAATTTTAACAGAATTCGACAAAATTATGAAAATGCCCCTCATAAAGTTCACGACCATTTCACACAAAAAAATTTATAAATAACACAAACTAATATTTCCATTGAATTCCTTACGAAAAATCGATTCTAAAACATCCTAGAACATTAAAAATTGACTTAAAACGTGAAAAGTCCTCTCCGGGGGTAAAACGGTAATTTCATAATTTTTATAATTAAAAAATTCGAAATTAATAAATAAAACATTAAATAATTAAATTGAAACATTAATGAAATTAATTTAAAATTTTAAACCGAAGAAATCGATCAATCGGGTTTTCAAGTAAAATTATTGAGGGTTCGTGAGATATTTCTTTAAGGACCCCTCCATTTGGGGGTCCAAAGAATTAAAGATATTTTAGAGGGGGGTTCTCCAAAAATTAAAAGTAAATCAAGCAATACTGAAGTCAAGGTATTAAAGTCAATCAAGTGAGATTAAAGTCAAAATTAAAGTCAATTAAGCAAGACTGAAGTCAAGATATTAAAAGTCAATCAATTAAGACTAAAGTCAAAACATTAAAAGTCAATCAAATAAGACCAAAAGTCATAATGGAGTTCTAATTAAATAATAACTCAATCTAATAGAGTTCTAACTTAAAAATAATTCTATCTAAAACAATTATAATTAAAACACAATTCTACCTAAAACAAGTCTAACTAAAACACAATTCTAATTAAAAGAACTCTAATTAAATACTAACTCTATCAAAATCAACCCCTAAAAAAATCTATAAATAGAGGTGCTCACACCCTATTTTCGTATCAAATCATAAACCCTAAGAGAAGTAGGTCTAGAATCCCCCCTAGCCTCCCATAAACCCTATTTTTGGAGTCCCAACTCCTTACCTAACATCTCTCCTTCGATTTTAGCATAAGAAACGCCTAAAAGCCTTCTAAAAACATCCCAAAATCCGCAACAAACTTGAAGAGTTCAGATCCAAAAATAAGGACATACCTTGCCTCAGAGATCCGAAATTAAATTCGGAGACAGAACGAAGCAAGGGAGTACAGTACAAGGAGCTATTTTTGTCAGATCTGAGGGAACAAAATCCTTGCTATTGGAAAGGTATAAAATTTTTTATTTTTATCTAGGTTTTTAGCAATGTGATTTATTTGGGAAGTTAGTAGAGACCGGCTTTGGCCGGGCGGGGTTGGTGCCTAACACCTTCCAACCCCGTAATGTGATCCCCGGACTCTTTTTCTCTTTCGTAGATTAGTTTGTCTTTTTTAGAGTCAGTTTGGTTCCTAGACCTTAACAACTAGGTGGCGACTCCCAAACCTCAAGGGTCAAAAGCGGATCCGCGTACCCCGCGGATCGAGGGCGCTTTCACATAGTCTTTGGGACAGTTTGATTGCCAACAAAAAAGTTAGCATAATAAGAGATCTATTCAAGCTAACGTAATGAAAAATTGAAAAGAAAATTCACCTTAAAAGACCTTCCGACTATGGAAAGATGTCGAAGAGCGTGACCTAGATAGCACAATACCTTGTTCTTCACATTACTACCTTCTCAACGTCGAATGAAGTCATTAATACGACTATCTCAACGAAAAATTATAGCATTTTGCACATTTGTAAGTCCCTTTAGAGTGAGTATTGTTATTTTGTAGTAATAGTGTAGATACTGGAGATTTGGTACTCTTAATTTTACACAAGAACAATATTTCAGAGACAGATGTTCAAGTCTGGTATTAGGACTAGAAATGTCAATTTTCTGGAAACATTTGCATTTTTTAATTTTGAAAATAAGGGATTTGATCAGATTGTTAGAGAAGCTCACATATTTTAGAGAAACGATTTCAATGGATGTAAAATGATAAAAAGTGCGAAAGAGCTTGAAGAGGCAACTCAATTTCAAAATCCTTAGTATTTCAACACCAAATAAACAACTAGGTAATTCATAGCGGGGTGACCATACAAAGCTATAGAATCTCAGTTTGTGTTTGACCTCATCGAAGACCTAGAAAATTATCAATTACCTGTCGACCCTATCTTACTTCATCGAATAACTTACGTTGAAACTGCCTTGAAAATATCAAAGACCCCAATGATCTTGTCCTTATATTAGGGGCAATGACGTTATTCCCTACTGGCTGTCTACTAGAAAATTTCACAATGCCAGATATGGATAAGTTTGACAGAATTGGATGCCCTAGGACTCACTTGAAAGTATATGTCAACATCATGCAATCTCAGGTCTAAGTGAAGAACAGATGACTCAACTTTTTCTAAGAACTCTTACAGGACCTGCCTTACGCTGATTAATGTCACTGTACTCATCTCATGTAAGAACCTGACACAAATAAATGAAGGAGTTTATAGGGTGATATTCATTCAACATAAACCTTAAAATCACAAGAAGAGATTTACAAACAATCAAACAGAAGTTTGGGGAAACTTTCATTGAGTTCATTGCTTGATGGAGAACTAAAGTTGCTCAATTCTAGGATCAACTCAAAAAAAAAGAATAAGTCAAAATCATCCTCAGGAATCTCACTTCAACTTATGTCAAGTATTTGATGTCTCAATACCTTTCCATTTTTAATCATTTCTTGAGACTGTAAATCAAGTTGAGGATGCCTACTCTTTAGGTCTTTTTGATAACTTGTTTGAGTCAAAACCCAAAAGTTTCGAATACAGTGTCAATTCTTTACAAGTAGCCAACACCTCTTTCTTACTAGCTCCTTAAGCCACTCAATCCTTACAAGCCAATCCTAGGAGATAATTCATCAATCTTGGAATGTCCCTTAGTATTATCTTTCAAAAATTGATGACACCATTGCAACCTAAGTATTTGTTTAATCATCTTCCTCCAAACTTGGATAATGGACAATTCTGTAAATTTCATTAAATGTCTGGTTATGTTCTTAACAAGTATATTACTCTCCACAATACTATTCAAAACCTGATTGACCAAGGAAAGGTTACCATCCCTGCTCCTACCGCACCTAATGTTAAAACTAATCATTTACCTACCTTTCAAACTCAACCTCCACCCCCTTTGAACTTGATATCCCTATCCAACCCGAGTCAGTTAACCTAATTTCTTTCATTTACTCAGTCGGTCCTAACAGTACATCATTATTATGTCAAGATGAGCATATATACCCTAAGACAATGATGGAATTGAAGAACAGAGAGATTAGTGAAGCAACGGATTGTTTAGCATTTAACAGGCTCAAATTAGAATATGAAGAGATAGTGAAAGTAGACAAATTCAAGTCACCCATTGAAAATATCCAAAATGGCATAGACCCTAGCATTGTGTCCTTCTATTTAAAATGATGTCTTCACTTTGAGTTTTTTTAGCTTCAATTGGTTAGTCTTCAAATTCAATTAGTCATTTTAGTTATGTTAAGATTTATTAATTTGCAAGCTTTAGTCAAGTTTGTCAATTTATGTCTTTTTAATTCTCAATGAAATAAATAAACTTTTGATTATCATGCGTGCAATAATGATGTGAACATAAAATCTAACATGGGAAAAGACTTTGAGCTTATTGATCAAACTTGATAAATATTGAAATTAAATAGTAGACTCAAAAAGTACATATTGGTATTATATTATCCTCAAGAGAACATGAAAGAATAATAAACGTATTTAAGAAATTCATAAGTATTCCACATGGACTTATAAGGATATGTTGAGTATGAACACTACATTACCTTTCATCAGAGCAAATTGCACCAAAATAGATTAAGACTTAAAGTTGATGGTAAACTTCAAATTCAAAGATTATCAAAAATAATGTAATTGAAGCCATCGACATAGATGCTAAGACTCACAAGAATGAGCTACTATGTTTTTTACTCGAGATATGAGAGTTCTCATTCGCGAAAGAATAAAAGATTTTCTTAAAGTTCTGAAAAAGTTGAATAGTCAAATACAAAGAACTCAATCATATGTAATTTCACATAAGATAATTGAAAGCCACCTATTCTCAAAAGAAAACCCTACTCGATAGAGCAATCAAGACATCGAGTTCCTAGAATCTTAACCAAATCAAGTAGCATTTCACTAAAGAATGCCTTCTTTAGTCAAACAATTCTCTTATCTTACAAATTAAAAGGTAACCTTCTTTAGCTTCTCGTAGCTTCTAAAAAATCAATAGTCTCGTCTTTCTAAATCATACCAACCAACCTCAGGAGGGAAGTTTTTATATGAACTACATTTTGACCTGATCCCAAAAGAGAAAAAGATTTGGGGTACGTAGATAACCGAAGAAGTTAATTTAAGCTTGGAAAAAATGAAAATCAAAAAAATTGATAGAAAAGTTCAGCCTTATGTTTTTTCTTTCTAAATCATGTCATCGGCCCACCTATTAAGTCCTCCTGAATGCTAATTGACTCGGTTAAAATGTAAAGAACCAAAAAGTTGTCAAGTTGAATATTCGAGATCATCAAGAAAAAAGAGAAATCCGTTAAGTTGAAAATTCAAAAGGGCAACTTAGGTAGAAGTTAAGGCATAATCATAAAAAAAAAGGCATGCAAAGTTGAAAACTTGAAATTTTGACCTAGGCAAAATTCAAGGCATCCTTAGAAAAAGAAAAACAAAACCCACTAGGTTGAAAACCTGAAAAGATAACCTAGGAAAAAATTAGGGCACCAAAAAAAAATCCCACTAAGAAGAAAATTTTTAGAAGGAAGTTTACTAAGAAATGTAGAAAATTATTCAAGTCACAACATTCGTTTTCAGCCAAGAGCTCACATCCGATGAAAACAATGTTGAAGTCGATGAAACTCGAAAGTCATCTTAAGCATGTCAGATCTTTAAGAATATGTTTACTTGTTCAAGTGTTTGCTAAAGAAATGCAGATCCATCAACTACTTTGAAGATAAAGATCTTCTATTCTAATAATCATCAAGATTTTAAGTCTAGCTCAAGCATTTCTCAAAAGAAATTTGAAAGAAAATAATCAAATTCCTTATTGCACATATGATAATCTTAAAAGTCTTGAAAATTTAAAGGAATTTCGATTCTTCTATCTATTATTTATCATAGTACATAGTTTCTCATCCATACTTTCTAAGAGCAATCCATTTCATTAATTTCGTAGTCAAGTTCTAGTTAGAAGCCAATCTTGAAATTAGGGGCATTTTTTAAAGTCATTGTGATTGTAAAATTTCGTTCTTAATCACAACATAAAAAGGAAAATCTTACTCAAAAGTCTAAAAGTCTTGTGGAACCTAATGTTATTATGAATCCCAATGCATGGTAAGTCAATAAAGGCCCAAATTTATCAATATTTAAGTCCACAATACCGAGGCT
The DNA here is from genome assembly GCF_017979445.1 of Akebia trifoliata. Classification (NCBI taxonomy): domain Eukaryota; kingdom Viridiplantae; phylum Streptophyta; class Magnoliopsida; order Ranunculales; family Lardizabalaceae; genus Akebia; species Akebia trifoliata. The sequence goes on along the minus strand of NC_141382.1, from coordinate 37,043,128 downwards.
CTAACTAACTTAAGCCCGAGAAACGTGACTCTAGTAAGTTCGAATCTGAGAAAAAATACTCTAACATTTGAAATCATAGAATATGAGTTCAGGTAGGATTTTAATAAGTTCCTACAAACCAAAACTCGAGAAGCATGACTCCAATAAGTTCGAGTCTGAGAAACGAGTTTCCAACTTTTTAAATTAGAATTCTAATAAGTTCCTACAAACCCAAGCCCAAGAAGCGTGGCTCCAATAAGTTTGCTATGGTCTGATCTTTTTAATAATTCCTCTGTTTGAAGATTAAATCCAACTCTCCCAATGCAACCGCCCACTTGGCAATCCTTCTGGATTTTTCTGATTTATATAGGACTTCCCTAAGTGGGTAGTCTGTGATTACCTTGATCCTATGAACTTGGAAACATGGTTTCAACTTTTGAGTTGAATAAACCAATGGGAACCCAATTTTCTCGGTTCATTTGTACTTGACCTAAGATTTTCCCTAATTTTTTCTTGTAAAGTAGATTGACAACTCCTTAACTACTATTCTGAAAAGGACCGAGCTTATCTATACTAGGGTAGCTGCTAAGTAAACACCAAGAGTCTCCCCATCCACTAACTTGCTTAAGATCAGAGGTGTCCCGAGGTAAGCCTTCAAATCTAGAAAAATGTTATCACATTCTTCTATCCACTCAAATCCATTTAATTTTTTTGAGTAACATAAAAAGGCATTTGTCTAAAGATCTTGAAACAATCTTGTTGAGTGCAACTACCTGACCTGCAAACTTTTGCATTTGTTTTACACTGGTAGGATATGACATTTCTAACAATGCCATTATTTGGTCTAGATTCACTTATATTCCTCTTTTTGTCATTATGTATCTTAGTAACTTCCTTAATGACACCTCGAACGTGCACTTATTTGGATTGAAAGGCATCCCATTTTCTTTTAATCAAACATATGTCTCCTTTAGGTAATCTATGTGATATTCCAACCATTCTCTCTTTACGAGCATGTCGTTAATATATACCTCCATGGTATCTTTAATCTTATCCTCAAACATTTTGGTGAATAGCTTTTGATACATAGCCCTTGCATTCTTTAAACCGAACGACATCACCTTGTAACAGAAAAGTCTTTGCTCCGTGATGAAAGTGGTCTTCTCTTGATCCTCAAAGGCAAGTAGAATCTAGTTGTAGCCTGAATACCCATCATGAAAGAAAGCCTTTCTTGTCCAGCAGTTGCATCTACTAATCAATTGATCCTTAGAAGAAGGATTTGTCCATTGAGCACACCTTGTTGAGGTTAATGAAGTCGAGGCAGATTAGTACCTAATAATCTTTCTTACGAATTTATATTTGCAATTCAGGTTGGGTATTGTACTTCCTTAATGGATCTGGCTTCAAGTAGCTTGGCTACTTCTTCGTTAATCACTTGCCTCAGCCTCGGTGCTAACCTCTGAGGTTTCTGTTGCATTGGTCGAAACCTAAGGTCCACATGTAAGTGATGACTTGCAATTTGTGGATCTATATTGGGCATGTCTCCCAGTGACCAGGCGAAGACATCTTGTTTCTTTTTAAGAATTCCACCATATTTTTTGTTTCTTCCTTCTCCATACCCGACCCGATAAAGGTCCGATGTATGCCTTCTTCTCCCAAGTCTATCTCTTTCACCTGTTCTACTATTGACACCCATTCTGCCTGCAATTCCTTTTGTAAATGTTATTGATTCCCAACGTTAGGTGGGTCAGCTTTTACCTCCTCAATCCTATCTTGGTGTCATTCTTTCTTCCCTCTTTTATCGCGTTGGCACAGAAGTTTCGAGCTATTACCTAGTCTCATTTGATCTCTATGGGCCCATCGTAGGTCGGGAAATGTATGACTTGGTGGTACATTGAAGGCACAATCTTCATAGAATGTATCCACCTCCTCCTTACTATAACGTTGTACATCGAACTTCCTTAAATCCTCGGGTTCTATTACAAAGGCAGGATGATTTCCCCAATTGAACCCGTAAACACTGACCTCAATCTATTATAGCCCTCCGACCATCCCTATCTTCTCAGTTACTAAAAGAAATAGGATGTCCACTACGCTCCCAACATTAATGAGGATCGTCTTCAAAGCAATCATCCCTACCACCAGTGTGATAACCAATGCATCGCTGTGTATGTTAGTTATTCCTTTTAGGTCTTCCTGAGTAAACACTATGCTTTACTTCCCCAAATAGACTAGGGTACCTAAGTCATAGTTGCTCTCTTTGTAACCTGATGGACCTTCCGCTCATATTATGACTTCTTGACCTTGGTACATTGAGAAATTCTGACCACCTTATCGGAATCAAATTCTCCGACGATTGTGTTAACAATTCTCCAATACCTTTCCTCATGTGTTGTAGGTCTTTTTAAAGGCTAAAGGATAGGATCTCGTCTCCTAGGTTCTTTTGTTATCGTTGTCACATGCCTTCTAAGCTTCCTTTGGTCAATCATATCTTGAATGCTTCAACCTTTAGTAATCATCAATCAGATGATCCTCTGCCTTATGGTACTCAATATACGACTTTCCCGATTTGCCTCAGTAGTTCGAAGGAGGTGGCACGAAGCTAGGATCATTCTTTATGTGTTTTAGTATTTTCGAGGGTCTCTCTATTAGGGGCATTATCTTGAGTTCCATGAACTCCCACTCGTACCCTTCCTTGCCCTCCTTCTACTTGACGTTTTTTTCTTTTTTCCCTTTTGTTTTCAATTTCAGTTTTGGTTAACATAACAGTATGCATCGTCGGCTCTATCTCCCGAGCCTTGCTCTTTAGGGTTTCCTCTAGAGCGATATACTTTTCGGTTGGGATGTACAGATCTTCCAACCTTTCTGGTAGACCGGTGATCAACTCTTCATCCAACCATATTCTCGGTATGACCACGTTGGCATAGGCCTAAATTACCATGTTATCGTCAGGGTTCTCGACCAGCAATAACTCAAAGTAGAACCAAGCTATGAAGGCACAGATGTTCTCCCTTCCTTTCTGTCTTAGGTAGAATAGTACGTTGACCTGACCTTCCTACGCTTGTCGTGAATGTACTGAACTACAAAGAACTCTTCCAACTACTATATTTTTCTTACTAAGCCATGTGGCATACTTTGGAACTAAGTAATAGCAACCGATCTCAAGGTGGAAAAGAACATCTTGCAAGTGAGCATGTCATTCCCCTAATAAAGAATCATCAAGCTCTTGTAGTATATGACATGCTCTACAGGGTCCTTAGTTCCATGAAAAGAATCGAACTTGGGCATGTGGAACTTCCTCAATGACTCGGAGTTCTGGATCGTCTCTGTAAATGGTGACGTTCTCAAATCCCTAACAATTGAACAAGCGATGTGACCAATTTTTCCTCCTTTAACCATAACATCCTTCCTTCTTCTCAACAAGTCCTCTCCTTTCACCAAATTCATTAGGTTGGGTGGTTGTTTTGCCCATGGTTGACCTGATTTCCTTCCAAACGAACCTGGGAGTCATGGTTCTTAATTTGACACCCAACATCATCGTCGTTGCCCCTTCTGTTCTCTGATCATTCAACCCTCTGTTGTAGTAGCTTTTCATTCTCCCTATTGAGATATTGAATCTCCTATGATTGTCATCCTATACTCAGTGGAATTTCTATCCTTATTTATGCCAGTAAGGTTTGGACATCCTTCATGGGGTTTTGGTTCCCTTGTACTACCTGGATTATAGAAGGCTATCCTTTCACGGCTACTCCATTGCTGCACCTCTTGTTGTCACAACTCCTACAATAGTTTCTGCTACCCCATCTGTTTTATTTCCTATTGCACCCCTTTGACCATTATTTCTTGTGTTTTCCATGTGTACATCGTGTTTTTTGTCGATTCCCAATTGTAGAGATGATTTTTGTAATCACCTCGTTTTCCCAATCGAACGATATGTCTTTCCTCGAATCTTTTCCTGTTCTACAGAGCCTTTGATGCCTAAGTTAGCTCCAAAGAAGATTTGACATAGTGTTAGTGTAGAAAAAATTGCATACCTCTTATGTGAGGGTCATCCTCTATTTATAGAAAGGGGACTTTTTATTTTGCACATTTTCTTTCCTTATCCCCTTCTATTTTGGGATAAAAATCTTGTGAGATTCCCTTTCTAAGAGTCCTTGCTAATTTAATTACTCAAATCCCAAAATCTCAGGGATTAGAACCTTTTTTTCCATTTACAGAACCATGTTTTCCCAAACTTCTCCCAAGCCCACTCCCTCAGTGAATCGTTCGAACGATTGTACCACTTAGGTTGAAAGAATGCTCCATAGTGGACTTTCTTAATCCTTCATGACACATGTTGTTGCCTCGTAGGTTGGAGAATTTATCCCTCCACACTAAATACTTTCTATCTAATAATAAAACTAAGAACTAGGGGTGTCAATGGATAGGTTTTGATTCGATCTCCAAAAGAACTTGAAATATTAAATTATGTCGATTTTTGTTCCTGTTGGTTCCAATTCTCAAATTAATGGAATTGGAATTGTAAAATTGTCTCTTTAAGCAAGTCGAGGTCTCGGTTCTTATCGATTCTCGTTCTCAATCAGCTTGGTTCCAAGAGACCTAAATCTAATCAAATTTAATGAGAAGAAACTAGAATCGTCCCATCATTTCTGGTTTGGTTCTAATCCAGTTAAATTGGTACCCATTGAATCCCTACCAAGAATAGATATTAATAATGCAACAATGCATATGTTCTATTAAATATTTCAAATATATATTGACTTGTCCTAAATTCATTTAACAAACTTTAATTTTATAATTGATGGCCCTAATCAATTTGATAATTATTAAGAAATAGGATTACAACCTGGGTGGGTTGGGGGTAAACCCGAGCTCAACCCCAAGTGGTAGAACCCTCAACTGGAGTATTAAGGCCTAAACTAATTAACCCAAGCTCAATCCTTGCTTGAGCTTCTACACTCGGGTTAGCCAAGCTTAAGTACTTTTAGATGGGTTGGGTAGATTTTTATGGGTAGGGCTCGTTGAATAAGTTTATTTTTGTCTTGATTAGCAAAAGAAATTTATATTTTTAATAAGAAATAATTATAAATAATTTGAAATTATATTATAAAGATAAAAGTATATATATATATATAGATATATATATATATATATATAATATATATATATATATATATATATATATATATATATATATATATTAGCCTTGGGTTCGGGTTAAGCTGGGTTGCCTGAATCTTGAACCCAAATTAAGGTCTAGTTGAGTAATTCTACCCAAACTTGCTTATTAATCGGGTTAAGCTCGGGCCAACCCACCCAATTTGTAGCCAATTAGCCCTATTAAAAAACAATGATTGTAGCGGAGCGTCAAACTCTTTTAAAGTGAATACCAATAGCCAATAATCTATAATAATGGTTACATCATTTTTCTATAACAATTAGTTAGCATGGTCAAAACTCATCTTCTACTGACAGATTTTTCTAACGATCTTGAATACCTTACGATCAACAATGATACATGTCCAAATTGATTATGTGTGTTGTCAACGATGTAGATATGTGAGCTCTGAAATCTTTAAGGGTTTAAGCTCATCTACACGGGTTTAGGAGTCGTCACCATTTAATTAAGGTGTGAATGGGCACCATAAAAAGATTTTTAAAATCTACTTTTCTTGGCTTGTAGTAACTCTTATATCCAATGATAAGGAGAAAAAGTCTTCATAGAGATTCTATGATAAAGGAGTTCGGTTAAGGGACAAGGAAGGTGTTAGGTGCCTTGTCCCTCCTATGCTAAGATGGTTACCATTAATTGATGAAAGGTGAGATTAGAAATTCATTGTTTTTTAATTTTAAAGATAAAAGAAGCTATAAATTTTTTTTAGGAAAATTGACTATAATTTTATTTTGAAAAATAAGCAAAAGAAGATGATGAGCAAGCTTCTACTAGAAATAGGTATTTACTAGACTTTTTTGTGAGCTTGGGACTTTGAAGGAAATCCACATGGATGTTATCATTTAGGGTCTCAAAGCTTCAAAACAAGTTTTGTGCTCCCTAGGAAGATTTTATTTATTAGTTTGGTCCATAAATGATGTTCATGGATTGAACAAAATCATTTTGGAATCAAATTTTATGCATGAAATTTTAGTTCATTTTTTTATTATTTTTGTTAGCTCTAGAGGTTGGACATAGATTCACAAGAATCTACACCCTCACTTATAGCCCTTTTAAACATGAGTGTGTGCAAGGTATATGCATGAGATGGACTTATCAAGAAAAGATTACCTCTAAAGAGGGTTTACTCTCTAGCTTTATTGTCATAAAAAAAAAAAATGAGCATCTAAACTATGAATTTAAATTGTAGGAATATAAATGCATCTATACTAAAAATTAAATTGCAAGAAATTAAGAAATATAAAATAACATTTAATATTTTTAAGGAGTTTATTAAGGACTTACGGGGGGAGATTACCTCATAGAGTAATTACTCTCTCTCCCCCAAGCCTAGAGGCTAGGAACTATGGAATACTACATTATTACATTAGAAAATATCTAAATAAAAAAAAATGCTTGAAATTAAAGAGATGGAATGATAAGAAAGGGAAAATTAGATGGGGAAATTGGAGGGTTTAACCTTACTTTAGTCTTCTTCTTCTCTTCCTTCTTCTTCTTCTTCTTATTGATTTTTTTCCTTCCATGGATTTTGGGAAAGGTTTGAGAGACAAAATTTTAGATCACAAAATGAGTATTTCCCATTTTCCTTGAAAGGGTCTCCTATTTATGGGATTTTGGGAGACCCTTGGGGATAAATTGGTCATAAATTTTTAAATTCTCAATATTTTCACTAAAATCTTCATGAAAAACATATATTCCACCTTTCAATATTGGCCTTGATGGTCTTTATCCTCTTGTTGGGTCTAACCAATTTTAATCATCAATGGGTAAGATGGTAAAAATTCAAAAGTTCTAAAGAATTCTTGATGGAGGTTAGAGTAGTCATAAAACCTTGATCTTAAGTCAATTAAGAAATAACCAAGCAAAATGACATGTAATTAAATGATAGGTTTTTGACCTTTTTAATCACTTTCATTTGAAAGAATCTTCAACAAACTAAGGATTAAAAGGTCATTAGGCACAAATTCTAAAAATTCTCTTGAAAGGACAAAATAATCATGAACTTTAGAAGATAATCAATTTACATTAAATGTCATGGAAGCTCTTTGAATTTTGAAGAAGATTAGAAAGGAAGAAGATGGATTTACTTTTGATGAGTCTTAACAAACCAAAGTTAGAAGAGGTAATCGCCTTAAGTGGAGACCAAGTAAGAACTTGGATCAAAGATTAGGAAAATGAGTGATTTACTAAAAAATCCTAAGTGGAAGAAATTATGAGGGTTTTAGCATGGGTAGAAGTAGAATTAAGAAGGGATTAGGAAATAATTTTTTCTACTGAAAATTTGAGCATACATGAGATTTGGATGTACCCTAGGTACAACCAAGGAAAATTAAACCTAAGTATCACCAAAGTCAAGGTTAGAACAAAAAATAACTTAGCCATACGTACCAAATTGTCAGGTTATTTCTATGCTTAGTCGTTTGGTAGGTACGATTAGGCAAAAATCAAAATTTTTTATTAAATATAATTTTCTTAATTTATTTGATTTTGGTCCACTTGATTGATCGAAATTTTCTTGATTTGACTATCAATACTAGATTCAAACGAGTTCTCAGGCTTGTTCAATCAAATTAGGGTGTCTACAAATGACAATGAGAGAGTTGAGAATTGTAGATTTCTCAATTAAGCCTAATCAATAAAGTTCATTTTTTTCATTATATTGAGCCCGCAAAATAGCGTCTATGTCATAATTCTCAAGCCCATAACTTTCAAGGTGGAACAGGGTTATCACCTTTTAAGTGAAACCAAACCCCATGAAAATCTCAACTTATATTTATCTATTATTGGTATCATTGCCAACAGAACCCATATAAATATCATTTTAAATGATGATCAAACCTTATAATGAATTAGACAACCTTAGAGATCATCTTTATAAAAATTAAATTTGCACCATTGTTATATTTATAACCTAGCTAACAAAAAATTGATTCGGAGTTTAAAATTTTGAATCATTCATTTAACCGTCTTTTTTAAATCAACTTTATAATAATATTAGAATGGATCATATCTTTTTTTCAGCACTGACATCATCACGAGGACTTAATATCCTTTGATTCGTTCTAAATATAATCCGTATGATCCCAAAAGTGAACGTAAAAAGATAAAAATATAATCAACATTATCAAGTTTGAAACTTAATCGAACTTGACCCTCAACCATTTGAGCTGACTTTTCCAATTCAGGCATGGTAGGGAATTAGAGGATATGTCTTGTACTTTCATTCGGCTTTAGCCTCCATTAATATTAAGCCCTTACTTATCAATAAAAAATAAAAATAAAAAGATTAGGTACTCAACATTCCAACTTATTGGCGTGATAGTTTTGTTTTTTTCCTCTTTTCAAAACATAATGGGTGCTAATGCAGACTTCAACTGGTGTGGACGTCTCAAATGCACATTGTGTGGCACTTGTAGGTGATAGCCAAACCCAAATTATTTTAATATGTCAGTACTTGTACCTTCTTTATTATTAAATAATCATGAACCAATATAGAAGTTACACGTGTCAATCCAAAGTGATATTGACGTAATCACCAATCATAACGACCATTATATGACGAACACGTAGAGATATCATTATTAGAGAGAGAGAGAGAGTAGGTGACGAGGAGCACATATATATAACACAATGAAAATGATAGGCGTATGTCACCTCCGCCTCCATAGGTTAAGCCCAGTTGGGTGTGAGTGACTAAGCAAAGCAAAACAATTTCTTACACTAATACTATATAGTGAGAGTGGTCTCACCATCCAAATCCAAAGTTTATTAAATAAAAAGCCCACATTCCCATCATTCATCATTCATTATTCATTATTCAATTCAACATTAATGGTTTGGAGATTCAAGATAACACTTGGACTTCAAATTTGTTGGCTTGGCTCTTGATTCGCTCGAGTTTAGAACAATATTGTTGACTAGCATCTTTCAGAGAAAATCAAAACCTTTGATCGTAGAGTCTACAAAATGAATCCGTGACTCCAAATTCCATAATACATATTTAAGATTATCCCAATCATACATGTTTTGGATTTTCAAGTATAAAATAATGACAAACCCACTTAACACGTAATGCAATGAATTGATAGAATATGGCATCACACCAATACATTGTCACCATGTAGAATAGAATTCACAAATTGTCATTTCTGAATATTATACATATAAGATACGATGATTTGCAATACAATCAAAGCTCTATACGAAATTATAAAAATCGCTTAAATCAAAATAAATGTATTTGAGAATGATTGAAAATTTTTCATTATTCTGTTAAAATTTTTATTGACTTAATCATTAGAATATAATTATAGAAAAAACATGAAATTGAAGTTTCAAGAATCAAAATAGATGAAAAGATTTGAAGATAGTGACTACAACAGGACAAGATTTATCACCAGCAGGTATGACCCTTAGCAAATGGCTTCGGTTGTGGTCGACCCGCTCCATTATTGTTCTAATTAAAGACAATAAACATACTTAAAGAAGGTAGTATATGTCTAGGATTAGGTCGTGGGCCATGGGCGCCCACTTCTTTTTATATATATAGTGTCGTTTCTATGAATCACCGACGCATGAGGACCCATGAAAACTTAAAACAAGTTAAGTTCTTAGTTGGTACCAAGGAACACTGACAGAGACAAGACCGAGTCTTTGGTTGGGCCCATGATCCGAGCTGGCTGTAACGGTGGATGGGCCCAATTCCACTACATTTCAGTCTGGCTTGAAAATGATGGATGAAAATCCTGAATCTTCAAACTTACTCCCTCGTCTTGCACTCTATTTGGACTTGCCGAGCTGACAAAGATATTCTTATAATGAAGTAAGCATCTGTTTGATTATGTATGGAAAATGAATTTTTTTTTTTTTTTTTTTTTTTGAGAGTGATATTTAGGTTAGTAAGTCATTTTCTTGATCTAGATTCTCTATTCCTAATTCCTAGAACTATTGGTCCTAGAACCATAAATTATAGGTTTATTCATCAATTGAAACAAAATTCCAATTTGAATCGCAAGTATCATCGATGTTTTCTTTAAGAAATCCGAGAATCCGTATTAGATTGTGACAATGTGTGAAAAAAAATTGGGAAGAAAAAGAATCAATCTTTTTTTATTGATAACTAAAAGAAATATCGATTCTTTGGGATCCTTCTTTTCTTTAAATGGAATGAACAGGAATAGAATCAGATTAATTCCCAAAATGTCTTTCCGAATATTTCTCAATGTCCCAACTATTTATGGAATGTGAGAAGTAAGTGAATAAAATTTGTAGTTTCTAAACTTTGAAACTACGATTTTTAATTTTGAGGATGAGGATAATAGAGAGAGAATAACACTAGGAGATAAGAAAGTCGTTTTCCCAAGAGGTCAGATGAGAATTCATTTTCCCACCCAAGTTGGTAAACTCATTTGCATAAAAATTTGAAAAATATATAAAAACAAAAATTCAAATAATAAAAATAAAAAATAAAAAATAAAAACTAAAAAGTGTTACAGATTTTCTTGAAACCATTCTATTATCGTCAAATCTACGAAGGTTTCAACTTTTTTCTTTAAAAAATTCTAATAAAAATGATTTTTAGTAATTATAATGTTTTAGTTTTGAAGATTTGGTTTATGAGAATCAACTGTTTATACGGTTGAACCGTTAATTTTCAAAAAATTGATGCTTATTTATAAAGTATTGGATCAAAGAGAGCTAGACCGATGTTTTTCAAAAATCAAGTCAAACACAATTGGACCGTCAGTCTTGTTTGATTTTCAAAACATTGATTTGAACCCTCGATAAACAAAAGCCTACATAGCAATGTTATGCCTTGAACCACTCATAATTTTTTTGGGTCCAATCGATCCTTATCTAATTTTTCCTAGAACTAGACAAAATCAATTGACAACCCTAGTAATTTACAATGAAAAAACAGGGATGGGGAAAACAAGTACAATTGTGATAGATGAGGGTAACACACATGATCAGAGGTGCTCTGATGCCATGTAAAAAATCTTATTTAGATATTAAATTATAAGAGATATATCCAAGACCCATCGAGAATTAGCTGACATGATAAGGATGTACTAGGTATGCTTTTCAAGTCCTGACTTCGAATCTCTATATATTCTTCTACTATGTGACTATATTTAAATGTTGTAAATGATAATGGTTCGTGTAACCTGTCAAAACAAAAAAAATAAATAAATAAGGGGCATCCAAACCTTCAAGAAATTTGAGTAAGTCAAAGATTTACCTGTCACAATGAAGTTATGCTATTTTATATAGAACAGCGTTCCTAAGACTCATATTGGGACTCACATTGCGACACACCGTTTTGTCTTATATGGGCAAAAATATTTGGAATGGGCTGATTTTTTGTGAGGATGATCTCTATGGTGAGGAGATCATCTTTACCAAAAATCAGCTCATTATGAAACTTCTAGACCGTCCAATTTTTGTTGAAAAATTATAGACCGTCCAATTTTTGTAAATCAATTTTGATGGGGTTAGAAGTTTTGGAATGGGATGATTTTTTGCCAGGATGATCCCCTCATCACAGAGATCATTCTCACAAAAAATCAGCTCATTCCAAACATTTTTGCCCATATAAGACAAAACGATGTGTCGCAATGTGAGTCTCAATATGAGTCTTAGGAACGTGACCCTTTTATATATTATAGACTATTCAGAGACAAATATCTTTCTATTTCTACACTAGAGGGTTGTTGGGTTCAATTTCTTGATCTCATTTTTTTCAAATTATTTATTTAAATATAATAAATATAGTAAGAATATTTTATATTTTATTATTTCTTTTGGTAATATTTGATGTTGAGAATCGGGAAGAATCTTCTCTTACAAAGAATAATTTTGCAAGAATAAGATATTCTTGTCTAGATGAAAATGTTCTAAAACACCCATGGCTGCCGTAGCCGACAACAGGGGTTGGCTTGGCGCGTCCCATCCATAGCCACGGCTGATTGACAAGTTTAGAGCATGGCACGTGTGTATTGTATACTCATTGATAAAACTAACTCGTCGAGTCAACTCATTGATTGTATAGTTTTGAACTCGTCAAGTTGACCCAAAACTTAGCTGAGTAGATTCGATGCAATTGGATTTTGAGATTACTCAGTAACTTAATAGAACCAACTCATCGAATCAACTCGTAAGATGTTTTTAAATTCTGCCATATTTAACAAAACATCAAGGTGAATACTTCTGTGAATCAAACATAAAAATATGTACTTAATTTAAAGAGTCGTGACAATATGATTCATCAGGTGACATACTCAATCGACTCTCTAACGTGAACAAATTTGAGAACCATAGATATGTACGTCTCAAGATACACATTTTTAATATAAAATGCAATCGTGTATCCCGAGACATATAACTCTATGATTCAAATACTTATCACATCAAGAAATCATTTGAGTATGCCACTTGAAAAGTCTTATTATCACAATTTTATTTTAAAATACTTCAATTTTTTTGAAACAACTTATTTCGTGAATCACAAAAAACAAAAAAACAAAAAAAAAAAAGAAAAAAAAAAAAAAAAAAACATATTGACTTGACTCGTGTCGGTGGATAATAAGTGTGTAGTTGAATTTTTGAGTTTTAAAATTATAATTGAATCTAAATGCGTCTTATTTAGATATCCTTAAAAATCGTAATCAATCTATTTCAGTGTGACAAATGATAGTAATTAAATAAGCTTTAATTAAAGCATTCACGCAATAAGCACATTGGACCATTTACATGAAATGGATAGGATCAAGTCCCAACTCCCACTTATGAAAATCACCACACTTACAAGTGTCAACCCCTAAGAGATCTAGATTCTCTCCAATTATTCTATAATGACTAATGTATGATGAACACGTGGAAGCCAATAGAAACCCTTACCCTAGTGAGATTGCCATTATTGGTGGTGGAAGTCGTTGAGAATGACCAAGCAACCAAAATAAATCTTACCATGAGACTATATGGTGATAGTGATCTCAGCTTCTAAATCCAAAATTATTAAAATAAATTCTGAAAGTGACCATTAATCTTTGAATTAAGACCACATATGCCCACCAATTTTTATTAATATTAATTTTCATTTATTAGATGTGGCATGAAATGGATCGGACATTTTAGATCTAACTCAAACCCAAACCCAAACCCATATCATGCAATTGGTATGATCCGAACTGATTCTAATTGATTTCTTAGATCCAATACCCAAATCATCAATATGATTTATCATCTAAATGAACCAGTCCGTGTATATGTCATGTTGGGTGATCATAAATGATATTATCCCTACTCTCACAATCGTTCATTCAAAGTCTTTTGATCGTATATTTCATACATTGTTTTCTTATAAATACATTATTAAGGCAACAAAGTAAATCAGAAGAATTTATTTCTAACCTTATCCTCACTTCTCGTAGTCAATACACGAGGGGGCTTTCTTCTCATTCTCTCCTCTCACTTTCTTGGAATTAAATCTCAGACTTCTTCCCTCCTCCAATTGGTAAAATGAGTCAAGAAAAAACATCGTCATCAAAGCACCAACAATGCTATCACCGGTACTTCAAAAACACGAATTAATTCTATTGTTAAATACACACATACATGCACGTACAAAATTATGTCAACCCCTCTGATGTATCATGGAATACTTGGGCCCGCTTACCCTATGGATGGACTTCTTTTTTTAAAGTATTACAGGAAGGTCATTAAAATTTGAGTACTAAATAAGCTAGTTATAATGTGAGAAAATTGCACACCCATCATCTAAAAGTTGGGTAGGTGAAATATCAAACCCTTTGCTCAGGCAATTTATGGTATTTCCCCCCAGTCTTGTCCAATGTAATTGCATATGTTATTTTTTAACAATAAATCGACATACTGTAATATGCGATGGCATATGCAGTATATGATGACATATTACTCCAATGGGCAAATATTTGACCATTGGAGCAATGAGGATATATATATTTTAAGTTTATCTTCTTTTACAAGTATCATATTCCACCCCCTATTCATGCATTATTCTTAGCCATTTCTTTTATTCTTTCAGTCATATATATACTCTCTTTAAGTCTTACTTTTACTATTATTTTTTTTAGTCCAAGAAACGTCATTGATTATGTATTTATTTTTACATCATGTAATGGTCTTTCTTCGCATGTTAAAAATCTCTTTAAGGTGGATCTTTTAGTTTTGCCTATTGTTAGACTTGTAAAGTAAGGGCTTGGCCCTTCACTTTTACATTTAATATGAACAAAAAACACAAGTTTTTAATTTTTCAAAATATTGAGTTTATGAATTCTAACATATGATCATAGTATACAATGATTAAATTATTAAAACGAAACCCATTTTAATTATCTAGAACTAGAACTTGATAATTAAAATAAAGTCATCTTCATATCATGAATAATTTATACATTATTGACTATTTGACTTCTTGAGTTCTTTTATCCTTGTAACTAAATGACTAAATGTAATCAATTTTATTTAATTTAAAAAATGAGCGTTATCCAAATATATTGTTATAGGTTTATTTTTTTTTCTTATGTTTTTCTGATTTTTAAAAATTTTTTTTTATTTTTTGTGCCATATGCGAACAACACATACCAGTCGCATTTGATATTTGATAATATTGATTGCCTCGGTAAAAGAATGTTGGAATCTGAATGCAAAATGACAAGTAATGAGCAAAGATGACAGAATTTAATAATACATCTTATAATTAATATCGTTGTCAAATACCAGCACGTGTAGCAAAGTCTTCATGAAATTTCAGAGAAGTTATGTGTTACAATTTTCAACTAGAGTTATGAAGTTATATCCAGATATAATTAGGGCTGCAACTTGGGCAAACAAAACCTAACCCCACTGAGTTGAACTTGACCTTGGGTTATGTCTGGGCATAGCTAGCTTGAGTTCTACCTTGGGTACAGGGAACAAAAAAAAATGCCCTACTCAAATTGGGTTGAGTGCAAGCATAAGTATCGACTAAGCTGATTTGCCTGAACCCGAACTTAATATGATTATAATTTTGAAATATTTTTTATCTTGGCTTCTTTCACTCATAATTCGTAGTTCAATATGTATGCTTTTATTTATCTATATATCAAAACTAATGTATGATTATTTTCATTAGATAAATAATTAAATTATTTTAAGTATAATTATATATTGCCATACAAATATTACAACTTCAAATTTTTTTTCTTTAATAAAAAATATTTATTTTAGTTAGTTTTATTGTTTTTCTTCTCTCTTTAAATTTTCTTATAATTTTATGTATATAAACTTTTGAACTACATTTTTAGGAAAAATGTTTATAAATTTGAAGTTCTTTTACACATCACTTCTCTTTATATAAACTCTTATCAAAACTAAATTACCTAGTATTAATGAGGAATGAGTTAACTCAATCAACCCAACTTGACTAGGATTCATGTCAAGCATTTCATGACTGAGGTCGGGGTAGGGCAAGGATAGGGGTTGATCCCCAACCCGCCCAAGTTGCAGCCCTAGATATAACACACCCAACTAACATTTTTCAAAAAGTTTATAAAAATGGGTAACAAAGGCAAAAGCACGTAATTTAACGCATATATATCCTAAAATATTATTGTTTTTATCGTCAAAATGTAATCGTAGAGTCAATGGAATAAAATATTGATAATTAGAATTCACTGTCAAATTGAGAGGAAGGAAATTGGAGTTAAAAGAACGTATGTACTCACAATGAACATTAATTGGTGGCATCTAATGATTAAATCTAACAATTTTCATGAGTGGTTTTTAATCATTGATGTAATAATTTTTGTTACTCAATTTTAATAGTTAAATAGATTTAGTGGCACAACTTAGTTAGTATGCAACAAAACATTTTCAAAAGAAGATACCACTGTAATTATCTGATAAAGTCTATGGGTGATGATACCGTTGCCCTAGATTCTACTACCACCATCACCGAGTTATTAACATTATTAAAAACGGGTTTTTCTAACATAAAAAAACAAAGCATTATATATCTAAAGAAGAAAAAAAAATTATATTCATGAAAATTACGTAATTGTTTTGTTTGCTCGATGGAGTGTTGGTTAAGGGATGATGGAGCTAGACTCGAGCTTGTCTTGCCTAGAATCGGACTCGACAGCTACTTGTCCTAAGTACCGATGAACTGATGATGATCACAAGGTAGGTTGTGAATCCAAATATGTTGAAATTTTGTATATGTTTCCTAGAAATCCATCTCAATTGAAAATTTCTAGAAGATAACTTCTCATTTAACCCACTTGTTTGATGGAGAGCCTCAAGTGTGCTCGATTGGTCCCTTTGTGCATTGCCACGTCATCATTAAGTACATACAAGTTAAAAACTCCTTTTTCTCCAATAAAAAAAAGAGGTTGGGGGACCAACTGTTCAAAAATAACCAACTTTTTGGCCTTTAACGGAATTCAATAATATGCCCAAATGTCATGTAACAGCGTCGGTGGTCCAAAGTATAAAATGTCTAAAGCGCCGCCCAGGATTGACGGAACACGTCCTTTTGCGTGATTTCAGTTATTTCGTTTTAGGCCAAATATCCGTTAAAGATGGTAAAAGAATCGATTATTCTCCAACATGTTCATTGTTCACAACTAGTGGGGCCCCTCTACTTGAAGCACTATTTCGACAAATTTCCAAATTTGGTGTGTAAAAGTTCAATAAGAGATCTAACGGTCTTAAATCCATCCATAGGCTTCTTTTGATGTGATTAATGATCACCTCCATGTGGACCCATCAATGGCGTATGGGAAGCACTTACACAAAAAATCAATGGGTATATAATCAGACCAGGCTTGGCTGAGTCCTAAAAAAACGTGGATTTGTAATTAAACCAATACTAAAATTATTACATTTATGC
The DNA here is from genome assembly GCF_017979445.1 of Akebia trifoliata. Lineage (NCBI taxonomy): Eukaryota > Viridiplantae > Streptophyta > Magnoliopsida > Ranunculales > Lardizabalaceae > Akebia > Akebia trifoliata. The sequence continues at coordinate 37,026,065 of NC_141382.1, read as the reverse complement.
TTCTCGTGAAGTCATTTGGTAATAATGCCTTCTGGATCTTGGATCTGTAATAAGTATAAATCTCGCATATGAACTATAACCATAACTCACTCAGCCAAATGTCAAATTAGAATCGACTCATACATATCATACATGTCTTCATTCATATTTCTTGTCACTTCACCATATTTTTCATCAAAACATAAGGATTCAATCTCCATCTTAATTGAAAATGATTAGAGATGAGGGTAAATTTCTTGATTTGTAATATATTTTAATTAATATTTTTTTATTGTCCAATCATATATTTAATTATATATAATTAGAAGGTGACATGTGCAAATGCACATTTATAAAATTGTTTATTTATAATTTGAATATTAGATAGTAAACTAAGAAATTTTATGGCGATTGTAATTTTATTTATTTTTTATTTATTAAAATAATATTAATTATATTAAATTTAAATATATATAAGTGAGGGCATTTATGACCACTTTTCACTCACAGCCTTCTCTCATTATAATAGTAAACATGTATACACATACAAAAAAAAATGATTTGACATCATGTACTATGGGTTAAAAATAAAATTCCTAAACCTTTCGATGAAGAGATAGAGATATATAGCAGCCCAATTGACATCATGTATCTATGGTAAGTTATGATGTGACCGAGAACAGGGGTTTAATGGTCAATCCAAATATTTCTTTCTTGATGGACCACGTCTCACTTGAAAGTGATGGACAACTCATCCCATTTGGCTCTAGGTGGCACCTTCTTTGTCTTATAAAGCATCTGGGCATAGGGGATTATTTTGCTCCCTATTATTATCACGAAAATCTTAGACATTTTAACTAACAACCTACTTGTCACAAAAATTAAAAAAATATTACAAGAGGCTCATCTCAAATTAGACTTTTTAGTTATGTTACATCATGAGGGTCCACACTAGGCAATGTCATGGATTGGTGATTAGGTGGAGTGCCATGTAGGGCCCATTGAAGATAATGGTCTGTCCCGTGGTGTACATAATGAAGGTGGAGTGTTGGTAGGGCTCAACTTGGAGCGGGGCATAAAATGGATCGAACTTTTGACCCAAAATCTTTGGGATCCTAACTCAATTTTAGTGGATTTGGATGTTTGAAGTACTTCTGAATAAAAAAAATGGGTTGAATATAGTTTAATGTCCCTGACCCAACATTATTTGACCTAACCGGTATGTAGGGATGTTTCTAATGTAAAACACACTTCAACCCAACTCGACAAACTGACCTATTGAATTTAGGTATGGTCTTTTGTATAATCCAAATCTAGGTCTAGATCAAATTTTTTTTTATCTTGATATGAATATGGATATAGTTAGATTTAACAGGGTTCGACCCATTTTAAGGGAGACCTACATTTCATTGGGATTTCGAATTAACCCCTGTTTCTAGTCCAGAACTTTGAATTTTCATTAAGATCTAACTCCTCCATTTGAACAAGAATTTATGCTCTAACATAAAGTCATATGGAGGATTAGTGAAGTAATTGAGCAAGTCACAAGACGAATAGTTGGTTGGTGTGGCCATAGAAGTTCAATTTATATATTAAGCCACACTAGCAAGACTTTACACTATTAGCCTTACGCGGACCCTGATTTTATGTGCTTAAACATTAAGAGGACCAATCCTATTTTATATACTTATGATTAAGGTCTAAGACATTGTTTTCTATGAAAAATTATGGGTCCAATCAAACCTATCCAAAATTTACTAGCCCATCAACAAACCAACAACTTAGCACATATGGCTTAGTCAAATTTAAAATAATTCAATATGTCTTTACTAATAGAGATAAGGTGTACACATTGTAATAATGTGCATGATATACACAATATCAATGCTATGGTGTATCTCATCGCATATCTTGAAGATTTAGATTTGCATCAATTAGGTTCAATTAAGTAAATTAGAATATGTATGTTAGTCTAGTTTCCTTATCTTGATTGATGTAATCCCTATATGTATATTATCAGGGTTCATGTAATATTGATCCAAGAATTCTCATAAAATCAGATTTCTACATTTATTACTATAATGAGAGAAGGTGGAATAGATGGTTGTCGGCAACAATATTTTTTTTTTAAAATGCCTCACAATGCACTTAAACTTATTAATTATTAAGATATTTTTTGTCAAAATAAATAAAATTACAAGTGCATAACTCTTACAACTGTATTGTTGAAATTATAAAAACTTTATTGACAAAGTAGCAGGCTGTACAAATTGTGAAGATCCCAACTTATAGGCTCTAGATTATCATTTGAATTTGTTAGGTGTAGCCTATTTTTGCTTTTTTCTGTAATAGCTTGGAGTTTGTATCATGGTTCAAATTACTGGTGGTACTGTTGATTGTCATCACTCAAAGAACTAATCAAATGCTAATAGTTATTGCCTAAGCTCCTACCTGCAATCTTAAATCGCTTACTTGTTCAACTATGACTTGGAGACACGGTCAAAGGGTTGGATGCCTTAGTACTTTGTGTTTTCCTCTTGTTAACATGATTTTTTTTTTAAATGCCTCACGATACATTTAAACTTATTATTGTGAGATTTATAACATACAAAATCTTATTTACATAACTATTAGTCTATAATTTGTAAGATCAAGAATCATTCATATATATTAAGAAACCTATTCATAATCCTAAAGATCAAAAGTTTATGATACATTTTTTGTGTCATAAGTCAAATCAATGATTCAAAAATAGTTGGAGATGTGCTTTTCATAATCCACATGCCAATGATTTGATGTGAACAAATCCTTAATTGTAAATCTTTGTTCCACGTGTTCTTCAATTTTCAGACTCATATTTTCTCTTGTCTCTATGTTGGATTAGTTAAAGTTCTAGTGATTGATAGAGATCACCACAATTTAGAATCCTATGTTTATATACATCTCTCTCTTCTATTATGAGATGTTGATCTACTTAAATAAATGAAAATAAAGGGTCTACATATCTTCTTTTGATAGAATTCTCATATATCAAAATTTCTTACTAAAATCCAAAGATTATATTTCTAATTCTAATTACATTGAGATTTATTCTTAATTATTAACGTCCTTAATTATATAAAATCCTTGTACAAATTAAATACTTAAAAGTGTAGGTCAATTGGGTCAAACAAAATTAGGTTCTAACAATTATAAACTATTACATTTGAATTCGGATATTCTTGTATTCGATCCAATTAATATCCATTGACATCCCTGCTCTAGTAACTGGATTAGTTAATTTGTTAAAATAATAAAATTATACTTTAAATCTTCAATATTAATTTTACAATGAGATATGGATTTCGAGTAAATTTATTAAAATTTATAAAAATAACTTTTTAATCTTTAAAAATGTTATGGGATTACAAAAGTACCCTTACATAAATCCTAATAATACATGCATGTTTTCACATGCCACTTTCTAATTTTTATAAAAAAATAAAAATAAAAATTGGTAGAGATTTTTAGTCGACTTGGCAAATGATTTACTTTGCATTCACTCAGTCGAGTCGACTCAACGAGTTTCATGGTGAGGAGGGCGACAAGCACATGACCACGATCACCGTATCTTTCTATTTACGGAAAGATACGTATCTTTCCATAAAAGGGAAGATAATGAGAAGCGTGTCTCCATGTTAATGAATCACGTGGTAAGTACGAATATATTAGATTCCGAAACGCAACTTAAGAACTCCGAAACCTTTTTGAGATCTGCAAAAGCCTAGCGTATCTTATAAGTAATTAACATAGAATCTCCTCGATTAAGTCAAAAGAGATATGATAAAATCAGGCACTATTCTCTTTATTATTTCAGTTGGAATCCTGAGGAAGTTCATCTTATCCAAATTAGCAGTAAAAGTGACGTATTTTTACAGAATTTATTTTGTAAATCAAAATAGCTTTGTATTGAATTCTATCAAAATTACTGAACCAACCATTTTTTTTCTATATGTAAATATGTTTTTAATGAGCTAATGCAACTCTACTCTATCATCACCTAAAAATTTAATCAAGATAGTGTTGGCATTCGTCAAAATGAGATCTAATTTCATCTTAATTAAAAAAATTAGTTAGAGATGAGAGTAAATTTAATATTTTATAATACTAATTTTATTTTATAAAATTATATATTTATTTCATATATATATATATGAAAATGTTCGGCACCCTATTATTTGCCTTACATGTTTTGTCCTACATAGGTTAGAAGTTTTATATATATAATAGTGGGTTGGGTCAAGTTGAGTTGAACAATGTTAGACCCTAGTCCGATCCAAAATTGATGAGTTGTAAACTTTTGAGCTTGACCCATTCTTTCGTAGGCTCAAAACCAAAGTCCTAATTCCCTCCCACCCGCCCCAATTTTTTTTAATTGGATTAGCCGAAGTTGAATGTAGGTTTAATTTAAGAGGTCAATAACTTAAATGATTTTAATTCTTGGAAGCTTTACTCACTTTTTAAGTTTAGATGATCTCAAAGGGGATGATTACAAATCAGGCTTCAACCTTTTTATAGATTTGGAACACACTATCTGAAAACTTTGTTATTAAACATGTTTTTTAGAAAAAATGTGAGACATATGTTGAATTATCCTAGATCAGCATTAGAATATTCCTACTCTAAATCAATCTTATAATAATTAGTCTCCAAGAATCATGCATCTATATTCTTTCAAATTTTTCTACATTATTCTACACAATTCTAGAAATTGACCTTTCTAGAACTCAACAACTTTATTCTCATTGGATGAATGGGAAAATTCCACATCGCAATACCACTTACCTTTCTAATAACTTTCCTATTACTTATATGAGGGGTGATTTTTTAACTCAGCCTGATAGGGAAACTCAAGAACTCACTAATGTGGCATGGGCACAAAATTGTAAATTATGTCTCTCGGGATACACCACCGACATGACTGATCTGCCATCTGCAATTGTATATCCTAAGGGTACATATGAAAGAGTGTATGATTCTTTGCGCATGACACGTCGGTGAGTTTTGAGTTCGACCTGCCAGGTTGAATTCAAAAATCATTAGTCTACTTGTATGGATCTGGTTAACATGTGCAATAAATACACTTTGGAAATTGGAATCTAAGAGAATTTTGGTAGAAAATAATTTTTTTAAGGTTATTTTCGATACAACATCTAATTTTTAAAATGTATTTATTGCCCTTTAAGGGCACATGTTAACAAAATCCTACTTATATTTAAACTTCATTATCTAAAAAGAAATGTATTAGACTATTCGTCATAATAAAAACAGAACAATGTCCTTGAAATGCATTCCCTCATTAAATAATGGGCATTTGAGTGTTAAAAATTGGTTAAATGAAATTTCAGGTCTTCTATTTGTAAAATTTTAGCAATTTACTTCTTGTTATTTAAAATGCCACTAAAAAACTAAGGTCTTATTTCTTGTTATGCTTGGTTACACAATGTAAATGATCTTACATGGATGACTTAAAATTTTAAGAAATTTCAATGAATGATTTGTGGCATAAAATGTACCGTAAATCATTTGCAAAATTATTTGACTCCAACCTTTACATATCAAAATTACTAATATAACCCTTATCAAATAAATTAATCAAATTATACAGTATTTGGTATAAGAATATGCACATAAATTTACAAAAATATCCCTCCAAGATACATTAAATTGCATATTAAAATTACAAAAATAAATCTTTCAATTGCAATCATTTGCATCCCAATGGTTACCAAGCAAAAGTAAATCTTCCAGGCCTTGCTTGGTACAAAGCAAATCATTTGCAAATACAAGTGATTTGTTGGAATCTAATTTACAAATGCTTGGTTACATTCTGAATTTTTTTTTTTGTAATCCAAATTACTTGCATGAACCTCTTACGCCCTTCATAAATTTCAACAAGTAGTTTGCAGCCCAAAAAGTGAAGCAAATGATTTGCATGGTATCAAGCAAGGTCTCAATCCCAAACCATTTGCATTGCAATATTTAGAGTGCAAATGCACTAAGCATGGCCTAAGAAACATGATTAGTGAAGTAATCGAATATGGATTAAGTAAATAAGAAAATGTTTGATTCAACCATTCAACTCAAAATTTACACACACAAAAAAAAACATTGAACTAATGAATTGTGTCGAATAATTAGTTGTGAATAATCCACATATTTAAATGAATGATTTACAAAAATTCCTAAAATCCTATGATGTTCAACGCTCCATTAATCATCTAATAGCCATATACAATTCACCACTTCATCGTTGTCATTGTCCTATAGTCCAATCGTCATTAGTTGTTCTCCCTCCATGGTTAATCGATTCATTAATTGTCTCTATCTCCAAATACAATATGACTTCAAAATCATCAATCTCTATCCATTGATAAAGTTTACAATTCATTTTGGATCATGGCCTTTGGAGTAGGCTAATCCAAACATAAGTTGGTTCATTTATATATTTAATGAAGAAATGAAGGGGAGAATGATACGTGATTGTTGAGAACTTGTTGATCTAATATCATATTTTTCTTTCTTTTGATTTTTTGATTTTAGTTAATTGTGTGTGGTATTAGACGATCTAAGAATAATGATTTTCTTACTCCTCCCCTCTAACATACTCCCCCATATTCTCCTAGCGTGGCATGTGCTAGAACCATAAAAAAAAATTTCCTTGGGATACACAATTGCACATCCCCTATAAATATGTGCAATTGTGTATCCCGATGAATATATATATATATATATATATATATATATATATATATATATATATATATATGTTTTAACACATGCCTCACTAGGAGAGTATGGGGGAGTATGTCAGAGGGAGGGAGGGAGGGAGGGAGGGAGGGAGGGAGGGAGGGAGTCAAAAAATCACTGACTCATAATCTTATAGTTGTTCTTGAATTTAATTTTTAATATCTTTATTTATTTTGATATATTATTCCAAGGTTTTTATTATTTTACATTCCCTATTTCTCCATCGATTGAGTTGTTACGTCGTAGGGGCTCCAAATTGCTCTCTAATGCATGGTTTTAAAAATCAAGTTAAATTTCGAGTTAATCAAATCAGTTAAAATTTATTTAAGGGGAATAGTAACGTCCAAGACCTCAAGGGGACGTTAGTATTGTCCAACATTTTTTTTCTCCCAATAATACCCCTTCTCATTTTGCATTGTCCAACACTCTTTTTTTCCCAATAATACTCCTCATCATTTTTGTCTTTTAGTGAAAAAGACAAGGGCATGCTAGTCTTTTACTCAATAAATATATTTATTATGCTATTAATAAATGCATTTATCATGTTGGCATTAACATTTAATAAAAAAAAATATATTTAATTCAAAATACTTAAATGCTTATAGCATTTATTATGTAAATAAATATTTATTATGTAAAAGATTAATACACTCTTGTCTTTTTCACTAAAGACAAAACGAGGAGAGGTATTATTGAAAACAAAAATTATTGGACAATGCTAACGTTCCCATGAAGTATTGGATGTTAGCATTCCCCTTTATTTACTATTACTCTTGGAGACGTTACTATTGTTTACCACATTCATGGAGACGTTAATATTGTCCACCACATTCATTTTTTAATAATGTTATCACCATTTTGTCTTTTAGTGAAAAAATACAAAGGTATATTAGTTTTTTACATAATAAATGTTTGTTTACATAATAAATGCTATGAGCATTTAAGTATTTTGAATTAAATATTTTTTTTTGTAGTAAATATTTTAGTAATCAATGCCAACATAGTAAATATATTAATTGTGTAAAGACTAACATATTTATAGACACTCAAATTTGGACGGCCCCTCCATGCAAAGTGCAAAAGTCCACAAAAATTAGAAGGGGCCCCAAGGCTTAAATCCTCTAAAAATTTACTTATCTTTTCAATAAATAGTCTAGGGTCCCATTTTGCTTGGTTCATGGGTTAGAAACTCACCATTTTCTAAATTATCATCACACACCCCTCAATCCAACCCTAACCAAATGCAACTCAACCCAACTATAACCTAAATATTTATTCAATCTACCACCCAATCCCATTAAACTTAAAATCCAACCCTATACATACACAACCCACCATCAAGCTCATTAGACTCAAAGCCCAACCATTATCCCATTCCAATTTTTAATCTAGTAATTACAATCAATTACCAAAGATCATCACAAACCACCATTTCTCCCTAATCAACTCACCTAACATACACCCCTACACCTATTTAACATATGTCACCATTTCCTCCACCCTTTAAAAAAAATTTACAACCACTCCCTTACATACCCTCATTCTTCTAATCAAAATCCACTCAATTCAATCAAAATAGGTTGAAGGATCCAACTCATTTGGGTCACAAATAATCCACTTACACTCCTTCCACCACCCTCAATTTACACACACAAACCTCACGTCATTCTACTTCTTCATTCTTTCATCCCTTTTACCCCTAAAAATTATTTCTAAAATCCTATAAAATCCCTCTCATTCTCAATACAATCTTTCTCAAGACTTGAGTTAAGTCTCAACTTTCCCTCAACTCTTTCAATTCTTAAATCTCTCCCTCTCTCACAATCACCACACTCACATCCATCAATCACTAAAAATTTTACACCTCTAACGTATCAAGACTAAAATGAAGGCTTATCAATTAAAGATCAAAGAAAAATAAGAACAAGGTAGGGTGTGGACAAAGAGAGAAAAATCTTCCCCCCTCTTTTTCCCCTCCAAATTTTTCTCTTCAACTTTCTCCCTCTCTTTTTATTTTATTTTTCTTTGTCTTAAGATAGGATATAAAAAAAAACCTCCTCTTCCTCTGGTAGATTGGGTTCCAACTTGGTCGAAAGGGTAAATGTTGGAATTTTTTCAAAACAAAACGTTTTTAAAATCCCCATTACAAAAATTTTGAGATTAAGGCCTTGGGTTTTTTCCCTATGAAAATGGGCTTCAACTAAAAAAAATTCTACATTTTTCAAACTAATTTTAATGTATAGACTATAAAAGGGTCCCTTCCTTAATAAGAAATCATTTCTTAGTTTAAACCAAAATCATAGTCCTTTGCACTCGAGTGCACAAACTGATTTCTTAATTTTGTTATCTTCATTTTCAAGTCGATTGAATTCAAGGTTACCATCAATGATGGAGAGAGTAAGGTGGCTAACACTTTCCTTACTATCTAATTTGAACCCCTTTACTTAGATTTAGGGTGAACTAATAGACTTTATCCGTATGAGAGTCACTAAAAAAAACGATTTTTCAAAAAGTACTTCTCGGGTGATCATTCACACCATTTTCTAAAAATGAATGGTGACAGCTCCAAACCCAAATATGAGAGATATTCGAAAACGAAAATCTCGTATTTACAATATCCTTGTCTTTTTTACTAAAAGATAAAACTAAGAGGGGGCATTATTGGAATAAAAAAATATTGAACAATACTAACTTTCCTATGAGGTTTTAAAAGTTAGCATTCCCAATACGTATAATATTTATATTTTTTAAGATCCATTTGTAAATTCTTAGTTAGCAAAATTTATATTTCATATTAAAAATAAAAAATCTAGTTGATTCATCCAAGTTTTCATTAACTCGCATAATATTTTCAAAATATCAAAAGAGGCAAAATATATTATTTGGGATCCAATCTGAAAAATTAATATTTTCAAATCTATCATTATATAAATAAATTCCATTTAATGAAAGTATCCATAAAATATATCATACACCTATATACATGTTTAATATTGAATATTAATATACATAATTCAAACGTAATATGGGATCGTTGTTATCGGATTGAATTTTGAGCCTAATCCGATCCACGGACAACCCAGTGGACAGTGGGGCCGTTTATTACGCGGAGGTAGTGGCAAATACAGTAATTAATTCAGTCACGGAAGGATATTACTGTAAAACTATCCCCCAACAACACCGTAAACTGTCCGCGTACTTACCAAGCCACCTTGTGTATAACACGGAATTAACTTAGAAAGACTTTCAATACTCGCGTTTCAATTATACTAAAATAACTACTAATCTCCACCGTTTAAATCTACATACAATTACATGGTCTTTGATGAGAATCTCAGTGGTTCGGGTCGGTTCGATTCGGTTTCTAAGGAAAGAAAAAAAAAGCAGATCTGTTAAATTTTACAGGTTTTGGGGCCTATTAATTTCAATTCTTGCTCTCAAATTAATGGAACTAAATTGGGTTAAAAAAAAAAAATTCTGCTTAAACGATTTCAATTTTAGATTTCTATCGGTTTTAATTGTTATAATAAAACTGATTAAAAGTGGACCCCCACTAACAAAATAATAGGTGACTTGATAAGATGATTGGTCTGATTTATTAACGTTGTTAGATAAGAAAAATGGATTCGGATCTATGAGGTCATAGACTCAAATTAATAGAGACCGAAATTGCCAGCTGTGCGGCCACGGGTTCTATAATTGCCAACAAAAGTTTCAGCGTGGGGCCCACGTCACTACCAGTGATCAAGAATTCAAGATCAAAAGAAGAGAGAGAGAGAGAAACCTTTTAATTGTTTGTGGGTTTGACGCTTTGTTCATAGTTTTTTTAAGTTTTTTTTTTCTTTTTAGAGATTGAAAATAAGGAAGAATGAAAAGAGAAGAAGAACAAAAGCTGGAGCAGAGAAATAATTTCAGTCTCAATCTGCTTTCTTGTTCTACCAGAGACAAAAAAGGTTGAATTTTAATTCTGGGTTTTCTATTTTCGACTTTGGGGGGGTTTTATTTTTTAAAAAATTTGAGATTCTGTTTCAAAGAAGAAAACAAATGGCGAAAACTATAGGGGTGTTGGAGAGTGATCCAGCGATGATGGCGAAAGTTATAGAATTGAAGAAAGAGTTGCAGAGATTGGTTAAATCAATCGTAGATGAAGACGAATCACGAGCCGAGATCTACGATCGGGCTAAAGATACTTTGATGGTGTTAAAGTGTTTGAATTTCAAGAAATCTCGATCACTTAAGATCGATGGCATTGATGTTCCCAAACATTTTCGTTGCCCAATTTCAAACGAACTCATGAAAGATCCAGTTGTCTTGTGTACCGGACAGGTTAGGGGTTTTTTTTTTTAAAATTTTGTTGTATGGGTTTCTTGATTCTTTATGTTATTTGCAAGAATTTTGGGTTTTCTTGGATGATTGATTCTTTTTAGTCGTAGAATTTTCAAAAGAAAATTTGGGTTCCTTTTTAAAAAAAAAATTCGATTGTAAGCTTTTTTTTTTGGTTGTGGGTTTTGATGACATTTCAAGAATTATTTTTGTGGAAATTATTCCTTACTTTTTATTACTATTTTGGGTGGATTTTTGATTTTGGGTTTCTGTACAATTGCACTCTCTCTCTCTCTCAAGAAATTCCATAGAATGTAACTTGCATAGTTTGATTTATTTGAAACATGTTAGTGAAGAAATTGGATAGAATATAAGTTGCAGAGATTGGCTTCTTTGAAATCATTCAGTGAATAAGTTCTCTAGTCTTTAAGACACAAATTCATTTCTTTCAAAAAAAATTCCTGAGAAATTAGAATTTATGGTGGTCTGTCTGAATAATCATTTTTTTTTGGCAAAAAATAGAGATACTTGAGAGCTTCTTTGAGCAAACAAAGAGAAAAAGAAAAAAAATATATATATTAAAAGATTATTTTAATTGATAGATTTCCATGTTTTTATAACAAGGAATTGCATTTGGTTACAATTCCCTTCACAGATATTGGTTTTCTTCAATACTTTTTTCATGATAAATTAGTGTTTATAATCTTTCTGAATCTTTTTTTTTTATTAGTTCAAAATTAGAGAAATTTTGAGCAAAAAAGAAAAAAAACTCAAGAAACCTTTTTTTATTTTTATTTTTTAATTTTTTATGATAACTCCTGATTTATACGACTTTTTTTGATTTATGCAGACTTATGATCGACAATTTATTCAGGCGTACCTTGATTCGGGCTTACGGATATGCCCTCAGAGTCAACAGGTTATCTCCCATACAAACCTCATCCCAAATAACTTGGTCATGGACATGATTTCACAATGGTGCAAGAATGAGGGGATCGAGCTACCTAACCCTGACGACCACAATGAAGGAATTACTCAAGGAGTCAGAGAACATATTCATTCATTACTTGAGAAGCTAGTATCTTCATCTGTTACTGAGCAGAAAGAATCTGCAAAGGAGCTTCGACGTCTAACCAAGAGAATGCCTTCGGTTCGTGCCCTTTTGGGCGAATACCCGGATGCCATTCCCCAATTACTATCTCCACTATCGCCTGGTAAGGCCGACTCCCATTCTGATCTTCAAGAAGACTTGATCACGACGGTGTTGAACCTCTCAATCCACGATGACAATAAGAAACTTGTTGCGGAGACCCCAATTGCTATCCCTCTGATTATTGAGTCCTTGAAGGCGGGAACTATAGAATCAAGGAGTAATGCGGCTGCAGCCCTTTTTTCGTTGTCTGCCCTTGATTCCAATAAGGTCATTATCGGGAAATCCGGAGCTTTTAAACCCCTCGTAGATCTTCTAGAAGAAGGGCATCCATTAGCCATGAAAGATGTTGCTTCGGCAATCTTCAGCCTATGTATCATACATGAGAACAAGGCGAGGGCGGTAAATGGTGGGGCGGTGAAGGTGATTCTAAACAAGATCATGGAACATAAACTTGTCGATGAGTTGTTGACTATTCTTGCAATGTTGTCGAGCCATCAGAGGGCTATTGACGATATGTGTGAGTTCGGGGCGGTGCCTTGCTTGCTTAGCATCATAAGGGAGAGTAGTTGTGCACGTAACAAGGAGAATTCAATCGTGATTCTCTACTCAATCTGTTTGAGTGATCGAGGCACATGGAAGGAAATGAGGGAAGAGGAGAATTCCAATAGAACAATCTCTCAGCTCGCGCAGAATGGGACCTCGAGAGCCAAGAGGAAGGCTAATGGTATCCTTGAAAGACTTAACAGGAGTGCTATGTTGATGACCCATACTGCATGACGCCATTGGCTTTCTCAAGAACGATTTGTACATATTGTTTCTTGTTTCAGAATTGTGCACATTGTTCAGATTTGGGTCTCTATGTAAAAAAGGGAAAAAAAAAAAACCAAAAAAACCAAAAAAAGAAGAATTACATTTTGATATCGGCACACCATTATTCAACCACCCCAGGGCCCGACAGTTGCTCATCTTTTCGATGAAATGGGTTCGGTTGTATATTAGGCAGGCTTATGCATATACGATACTGGAGTTTCATTTTCAGGAAGAGTGTTTTCTTCATCATGAATAAGATTCTACACAGGCAGACTTTACTGGTAAGGTTTTTTTTTTTTTTAAAACTTGTGTTACATTTACTTGACTTGTTTGAAAATATTCAAGTTTTTTTTTTTTACTTGTGTTACATTCAAGTCGGATGAGAGGGGGAGGGGTGTACATTTGATCAAATTGGGTATTCAATTTGGACCATTGGATGTGCTTCTGACAATGATTATCGAGGCTGGGCCCACCAAATGAAAAGGGGTTCAGCATGATCAGACAGTGAGCCCTACAATGGTAGGGTTTGGGTTTGGGTCTGTTCTGTACTCTGAAATGATTCATGAATAAGACAATCAGTAGTAGCTTTTAAGGGAGAAGAACAGAACATGTATTTGATAGGAAGCCCAAAAGATACCACTCTTGACATGATGTTAGGCCTAGCTCTGCAATCAAACAACCTGTAAATATTTGTGTAATTTTGTGGTTCCACAACTCTGGGTTTTGGTACAAACTGGAGATACCATCATTTTTTGAAACTGAAAACATACCCCATTGATTTCAGTCCTACATGTGAGTGAGAGACCAACAGAAGATGATTGAAATGCCCTTGTAAAAAAATACTTGAGATTCTTTTTTAAAGAAGTTTGACCAACTTGTTGAATCTCTAGAGTAAAAGTTTTTTACTCTATATTGTTGAACCTTAATGTAAATAGTAGATAAGTTTTTATTATTTGGGTGAACTTTGAACTCTTGAAGGAGATGTTTTTTGGAAACAAAAGTTTATTGGGAGATTAATTTGCATGAGGTTGAAGCCTATGGGGGTTGAAGATGGGGATCTACTGGTGAAAAGAAATTACCATCAAACACATTTGCTATTTATTTTATTTATTTAAGGAAAGGAGGAAAAAAAAAAAAAGATGTGGGCATTTTGTTCATTTTAGGTTATTTGTCGGCAGAAGAGCACTTTTAAGGGGAAAGTCATGAGCTTGCCCCCAGGAATCTCCAATTTTCAGCAAAAACATTGGTGGGTCCAATTGGACCCATTGATCAAAAGTTACTAATTCAGCTTAAGAGAGAGAGAGATGGACATCAACATCAAGGAATATTATTAAACAAGTGAGAGTGGGTCTTTGGAGTTGAAGAAGAATCTGTTGTTAACAAGGGATATTAATATTAATATTATAATAATAATAATAACCTAAGCCATTAGGTTTGTAAGTGATTAGGATTTTGTCTTTTGCAAGAAAGAAGCATTAGAGGCAACAAGGTAGCGAGTTATATAAAAATGTCAGCAAGTCTCATAAAAAAGGCTTGGATTGTAAATTTAATTTATAATAGAAATGATAGTTGATATTAACAATAAGAAGTAAAATTAAAAAACTAAACCGATTTGGTTACACTTATCACTTGATAGTTGATATTAACAATGAATTCTTCAAACCTTAGATAAACAGACTTGAAATTCAATCGCTGGCATGAATGTCTGTATGGAATCATAGATCTTTTTTCCTTGTGTTTTCCGACAAAAAAAATAAAAGATCTTTGGTCATCAACGAGTGAATTTATCACGACTCTAAGCGTATTGGTTGGTCCACAACTTGACCATATGTATGAAAACAAGTTGGTCTCCTAATTAGTGAATAATAGAATTGAAGGAACTGTACTGATTTGACAAGAAATTTGACTATGTACATTATGGTTCTTGGGCCGGGATAGATTGAACTTAAAAATGATGCATATAATAGCAAATCCATACAAATTTGACGAAAGCATAATTCAATAAAACAAGTCCTCTCCGATAAGGTTATTTTTACGATAAATTTAGTAAGGTTAAAGAGGAATTTAGCAGATGCACCAACTTGAAGAAAATCCACACTATGCAATTGAAGATCCAAAATCAAAACTTAGTATCCATGAACCACCACTCGAATCTAGATCTATTCTTCAAAATGCTTTTCAGGCGCAACAGTTAACTGGACATCTAAGGGTAAAGCACTGTTTTGATGCGAGTCACCATAGTGATACCAAATTGAGCAAACTCTTAATACTGTGTGTAATCCCAAAGAAAAATATTATCTAGAAGAGTGAATATGAGATCTTGGACATTAGCTTCCCATATATATAAATATGGGATCCATAGAAATTGAAGTCATGTTCACATATAATCTTGACTATGTAAATGTGAATCCAACTGTCAATATTCTTCTTAGAGAGATTTGTAAATGTATTTCTAGGATACATGTTTTTTTCCTAACTGTTGGATTCCACATTTATACGGTTGGGATTGCATGTGAACACATAAGTTATCAATAATTAATAATAAAAAAATTCAAAATCAATGAAAGTATGACTCCATTGACGAAGGTCAAATCAATATCTCAAAATTTGAAAAATTGTCTAATAGGATATACCCAAGCTCCTTCATAAATATATATATATATATTTCTTTTTTAAGTTTATGGATCCTTCTTGGGAACTTGATTTCTTCCGAAAAATCCATCGTCTTCTTCTGCTTTCAAAATTTGACTAAACATTCTTTTATTTTAGTTTCTATAACTAAAATTGATTGTTACCTAAAATTCATCATCTTCAATTCATAGAGTTAAATTTTTTTTTCGGGTCCATCCATAAGGAACAGGCCCCAACCAAATAATTGCCCAATCTGAACTTGATTAATATGGGTCAAATCAGAACAGTTTTAGTTGAACTAATATTTTGGCCAATATTTAAGATTTTCTGTGTTTCCAAATTAATGACATGCCCCCCTGACCTACTTCTTCAATGAGAGATAAACAAAACATGACCTAAATGCCCTCATTTCCAATCACTAGCCAAAAACCTCAAATTTCTGAAGGAACCTTTAGGATGAAAAAAAAAAGTTTTTATCCTTAGTTGCGACCATTAGATTTCTATCTCCTTCAACTTCAAATCTCAATAGAAAAATAGTCTTTTTGTAAATAGGCAATGGATTTTTGGGTAGAAAAACAAGGGTTTCCTACAAATTGTTGATGGCCATAGATTGAAATGTTAGAAATGATTTATGATAATGTTAAAAAAATTGAAGATTAATGAATTTTTTTTTGAGAAAAAGAAATAATTTTTTTTGCTAGAGGTTGATGATAAGAAGGCATTTAGGTCATTTTCTGGTAAGTATCATAGAGAAGATACAAGTCAAGTGGACATTAATTAGTTAGAAAACATATGAGTGTCTCAAATATTTACCAAGGCATGAGGGGGGTGTTATGCCTAAATTACCTATTTATATGGGCTATTTTCTGTTTGAGTCCAACTTGCCTTTCTAAGTTAGTAAGGATTTCACCCACACAAAGGGTCCTTGGGTTTAACTTGTGGCATCCAAAACCATGATCCAGGGTTGTAGAGGACAAAAATCTATGAACTTTGAAAAGAAAAAAAAAATCCAAAAAAAACTTATTTTTCACCGCTGAATTTTAATTTTAAATTTGGGAGTTATGTAGAAATTCGGTAACCATCCATTTTCAAAACCCTGGATCAAGCTCAAAGGAAATTGTTTTTGTGATTTTTTTATTTATTTGAGTATTTCCATGAAATCTTGAGGGATGTCGCATTGGATTGCAATTGTGGTAATCCATTTGAGCAAAGAGACCCTTAGTAAGGCGTAAAATCTTTTCGAAAATGTTTATGTTTCCATTTTGATTCTGGGCCGTTTCTAATTCTATCCATATTTTCCATTGGGTTTAGGGCACAACATTTGTAGCTGCATTAAATACACATTGGAAATTGAATTCCCTACAAAAATTCGTGTCCAACTTTGAAGCCGTTAGGCCGTTTCAAAATTTTGGAGGAACCCTCCTCGTTACATGCCAAGTGGTTTTTTGTATTTATTTCACGCTCCTACATTTTTGTAATATTTGATATTCGTCCTTGAAAATGCCATGTGTAATCCAAAAGAGAGGGTTCTACCAAAATTTTGAAAAGGGTTGACCATTTCAAAGTTTTTTCCCAAAAATACCTTCAAATGCTTTTTTCGAAGGTGTATTTAGTGCAGTGTAAAGTGTGCCCTTAGGGCACATGTTAACAAACCCCTTGTCCATATTTGATAGTTAATAAATGTATTAATTGAAGTATTGAACTAATAAAGCAAGTTTGTAAATATTAGCTAAAATTTCACTTACCTCTTTAATTCCTTCTTATCTTTGCATTTACTAGTCCCATCTTTATAATCAACCCCACTTCTTCCACCTTCTCTCTCTCTCTCTCCATGAACTTGAATTTAAACTGAGCTCAAGCTGTGAGACTCTCTCAACACATTCTGGTATTCTTCATGGTAATTTGTAAATAGATTTTAGCTCTTCTCCTTTTAATCTTTTTCATTAATTTGTGTTTCATTTAATTCAAATTTACTACACTTCTTGTGATTGCATGTGGATGGTGTGTCTTTATCATTTATAAATAGTTAAGGATTTTGATGGGAGAAACCAGGGCGACTCCAACTTAGAAAGTAAATGAGTTAGTGATTAGTAATTAGTAGATGAATGAAGGTAGATTTTTTATCCAAATCATTGTATCAACACTCACAGACTTTAACCAACTTGGTAAGGTTTTAATAGAAGTGCTTCTATGGAGTCAATTTTACTAGAATCACAATTTTGTAGCATCAATTGTTTGTTGGAATGGTTAGGGAAGCGTTTTATGGGGAATCTATTTAGTGATTTCGAAAATTGCATGCTATTTGTTAAAACAACTTTTGTAAACATTTTGATCATTATATCTAAGGTGATTTAGACATTATCCTCCGTAAATATTTGAGATATCTCTATGTTTCAAACTAAGGACATGCAGTCACCTTCACATCAATCTTATCAGAGAGGCTAATAGAAAATGGCCTAAATGCCCTCAATTTCAACATCTATACTCATCTTTAACCCTCTTTGAATAAATTATTATGATTATTATTATTTTACCTCATCTTCCACCTTAAGATTTTATCTACTCAAGCCTTCAATTTGCAAAATAACAATTTAAAGAGGAATTATGGGTAGAAAAATGAAAGGTTTTCTACAAAGCGGTGAGGGGAGGTTGCCACAAAGGATTGGAGATAAAATTGAATGATTTATAAGTAATTTATCATAAAAGATATATATATATATATATATATTTCATTTTTCAATTGTCTATATGAGTAGACTGAGGTCAAGGGGCATACCACTGGTTCGAAAACACATGAGAGTTTCTCAAAGGGATGCATCTAAATTAGCCTTATTACAAGGATTTTTGTTCATTTTAACATAAAACCCTGGAAACATTCTGGGGGTACTTTAGTCATTAACTTAAAAAACGTTTGAGCACTTTTCATCCTGAAAATCAGTAATTTTCATTCAATTGTATTCCCATGAAACCCAAAAGTTAAAAAAGTCAGTTTAAAGCAACTTGCATTTCCTTTTACAGAAATACGAAAGCCAAGTTCATACTAACAAGATTTTGGGACTCAAAAGTGCATTTTCGAGTACAGAAGCCAAGATGCATTCCTTAAAACTTAAAAGTGACAACAAACACTACCTAGACTGAAAAGGACCATGATGCCCTCTATTCTTCCATGATACTGTAGAACTACTTTTAAGGAGTCAGACTAGCCTCACTAGCTTAGTAAGATTTTAAATCTTAGTATAGGTCGTGAGCTCACATCGCGGCATCCAAAAACATGATCTAATGTCACATGAATGTAGTAGAGGACAAAATTTTAAGAACTTCAAATTTGTTTAAAAAAGATAAAAGTAAAACCTTTCCTTGAATTTTAAATTTGGAAGTTTGGTACATAGCCATCCATTTTCAACACCTTGGATGAGGAGGCTCAAAACATATTTTTTTTCTTGAATATATATATTATTTTTGAATATGAATTTTTCCATGAAAGCTAGAAGGTTGGATTGTTAATGTGGTAATCCATGTGGGCCCAATGACCCTTAGGAAAGTGTTTTTCATTTTTAAGGGACACTTTTGGTATATTGAGAATATTTTCAATCAAGTTTTGTAGTATATGATCTAATATCAAATATTGAGATATGTTGTTTTAATTTTAGATTTTGAACGATAGGTTCCCTTGTTAAGAGTTTTATTATTGATTTATGTATATTTTTTTTTTTTCAAAATTAGGCTGATTATGTTGTGGATAGCATTGATGAGTTCGTTGATTGGAGAGGGAGAAGAGCAGATTCAAGTAAACATGGTGGAATCAAGGGCTCTGTCATTGCTTGTGGTACTCTCTCTCTCTCTCTTATTTTGCTTGACAGTGGTGCTTGGGGCCTTTAACCCAGCTTGTCTTGCATCAGAAATAAGCTATATGACTTTTATCTTGAGCACACAAATGCATTGTTGGGATCAAATATTCAAATCCATTAAATCTGGATTGAACTAGGACCTAAAAATGGCCAACTTGGACCATTATCATATTCTGTGTATGTATATTATGTATAATTTGACGTACGATATGGGGTGTTTTCTTGAGAATCTTCTACTTTGTCTTTGAGTAGTCTTTTCAGGATGTTCCACTGGTTTCTTGTGAGTACATTTTGACACTCAAGTCAATCAATAATTCGATAGAGTAATAATGTGATTAGAAAAATTATATACCTTAATTTATGGTAATCGTCCTACTTAGAGATTTTACCCTTGTTGTCCCCTTCTAATCTGAGTTTCCATGAAGTTGAAAGTTACCTTGTTGACCTCTCTTTCCTATTTTGGTGAGGTTTGACCTTGACCTTTTGCCGTATGGATTGTAAGCATTTTAGTATGTTAAAGATTATACTAGGCGGAATGCGCTTGATAAGTCTATGACAGTGGGCTTAGGTTAATTTATACGTTGAATGCGATCCTCTTTGATCCCTTCCCTATTTCCCATCTGATTTCTCCCACTGGCCTTTTGAGTTGGTTTTTCTTATACATCTTACGAGTTTTTTTTATTTTTTTATTTTTCCATCTGGCCCTTATTGACGTTATAAATAAAGAAGAGAAAAATAGTGTTTATGCTGAAACAAGTAAAAGAGGACAGACTTTTACTTAATAAAAACTGAAGGACAAGAGTAGATAGGAGAAAGTAATTGTCTCTATATATTTATTCATAAAAAAGAGCTGTCTTTATATAGGCTCATACATAACGAATAAAAGTAAGAAAATAGGCACTACACAACGTGCCAAAACTAACATCTACAGACTAAGTAAATAGAAAACTATCTTGCTGAACACAACAAATTTCCAAAAGACTAGGACAACAACTAGCAAACAAACTCTTTTTCAACAATCCCTCCTTTAAACTGATGTTCAAACATTCAGTTTAATACACAATTCAAAAACAAAACAAAAAACTCCAAAATCCCTCAAATATCCAGCATACAAACACCCAACAATTCTCTTAACTTCATAAACGAAGGAAATTTGAGAGGCTTCTTGACTTAGTTTCAACTTCATTTTAGAATCGAGAAGAATCAAGACTTCGAGATTCAAAGGCTGATAAAGAAATTGATCCTAAAACATATATGGTTGGGGATGCTAATTCTGGAGCACCCAAATAAATTAAGGGTTTGAAACCATATAAAAAGAAAAACCAATTCAAGAAGAAATCTAATTTCAAAAATAGTCAGCACAAGACCAAAAAGAAGGGTACTTGTTACAACTGCGAAAAACCTACGCATTTTGCAAGAGATTGTCGCCTTTGAAATCAACAACATCCATCTCAAGTGAATGCAATCGAGGAAAAGATCATAGCCATGGTCACTGAAGTAAATTCGATGATGAAAGATGAAGGTTGGTGGTTGGACACCAGTGCAACTATTCATGTTTCCAATGATAGAAATGCATTTACTTCTTATGAAGCAATGAATGAAGGGGCAATCCAATTTGGCACTTCAGTCATACAAAATGTCATTGGAATAGGAATTGTAGATCTAAAATTCACTTTTGGAAAAGGTGATCACTTTGACTAAAATTCACCATGTATTTGATGTGAGAAAAAAATCTTGTTTTGGATGACATTTTGAATAAAAGTGGAATCAAATGGTTTATGAATCTGACAAGTGAGTATTGTTGAAAAATGGGTTGTTCTTGGGAAAAGGCTATTCTTGTAGTTAGATGGTTAAGTTAAATGTATCCGATAAAATGAATAGGAATTTTAGTTCTTCTTTTTACTTGATCGACTCATTTAATTTTTGGCATAGTAGGTTAGGTCATTTAAATTCTGCTTCTATTAAAAACATGATTAATTTAGGACTTATATCAAAATGTGATTTTTTGAATAGATTAGAAAAATGTGATACTTGTGTTCAAGCCAAAATAGTTAGAAAGCCATTTTCTAGTGTTATAAGAAACACAAAAATTGTTCGACTAAGTCACATTGATGTACGTGACTTAAAAAAATTAGGTTGTTATTCGAGGAGGAAAAAAATATTTCATAACTTTTATTGATGATTTTTCTAAATATGCATATGTCTATTTGTTAAGAAATAAGGATGAGGCTTTTGAAAAATTTAAAATTTTAAATTAGAAGTTGAAAACCAATTAAACAAATTTATTAAGATTATCAAGAGTGATAGGGGTGGAGAATATCTTTGAGATCCTTTTGATGAATTTTGTGAAAGGCATGGTATTATTCACCAAACTTTAGCCCCTCATACTCCTCAACAAAATGATTTGGCAGAAAGAAAAAATGTAACTTTAGAAGAAATGTTAAATATTATGCTTATAAATTCTTGTTTGCCTTATAATTTATGGGGGGAAGTTTTGCTAACTTCATGTTATATTTTAAATAGAGTCCCATTTAAGAAAAGTTAAAAAACTCCTTTTGAACTTTAATTTAACCGAAAATCAAATTTAGGATATTTTAAAATATGAGGATGTCTTGCTTATGTTAGAATTCCTGATATTAAAAGACTTAAGTTGAGATCTAAAGCAACAAGTGTTTTTATTGGTTATACACAACATAGTAAGGCATATATATATATAGAGAGAGAGAGAGAGAGAGAGAGATATAAATTCTAATGTAATTATAGAATCTAGAGATGCTGAATTTTTTAGTCCCACATGGAGGGAATGTAAAATTTCTTTGAAAAATTTACTATTGTGGAGATTTAACTTTACACTTATTTTAGTCATACATGGAATAAGAGTAAGACTTACCTCAAACTTTAAAGGACTCCACACTTATTATATTTGTTATTTAGTAGAAAGACTTTGTTGTATGTAACAGTGGCTTGCCGTCGCATTCGCCCTCGTGCACGCCCCCCACTTGCAGAAGGGCGATTGGCCGTTTATGGCTCATTAGGCGCTTTAGAGGTGCACTTTGCACTTCACACGTACGCATTGTCGTGAGGAGCATTGGGGAGCTCTTTCCTATTTGGTTGATCGTGGTTAAGACTACGGGTCAACATGGTTTGACCACGCAATGACTTGTCAAATAGAGTTGACTCGGGTTAATAACATTTCTACAACTGTTGGTATCTATTCTAGAAGGGTGAAATTATCTAACAGGAACCCTTAATAGTCACGATGCCTATTCAAAGAGACACAATCACTCTTTAAATTTAGATTTTAAGACCCTTTTATGGACATTGAAAATCATAGATTTTTTGCAATTTTAAAAAATCTCTCTCTCCTTGTCTTGGGCATAATCTGTTAGTGTTTGGATTTCTTCTTATTAGTACAAAAATAGTGGGAGATAGCAGAGAGATTGGGCTTCGTTGTATCCTATGAACATGTTTGTTAGAACCCTTTTTTGCATTTTCAATTTAATTCCGGAAATGGGTAAATAACGTTTAAAGAAAACGTAGTTATAACGTGGCTCGAAGAACAGTCAATCTTCTCTTATTGCTTCGATACAATTTTTTTCTAACATTGTATTAGGTCTTGGACTCTTAGTAAAACATGGCCAAATAATTTCATTCAAATTTTTCTTAATTTTTCACTTTTTTGGGGGTTACTTGTACATTTTCTAATTTTTTCTTTCCATTTTTTTTCCATTCATTTACTCAACATCTACCCAAAAACCCTTGTTTTTCTTCCAAAAATCCGGAGGACAAAAATTGTTTTAAAGCTTTGAAAGATGTTCAAGGATTTGGGGTATGTAGAGTTCAATTTGTATTTTTAATGAGGCTCCATTCTTAATGGGTAGAACTGGGATAACATTTGTTCCTCCAATTGAAGATTTTTATCCAAAAATATTTCTAAGATTTGGTTGAATGGGTTTTTTTTTTTTTTTTTTAAATCCAAATTGGAGCATCTGTAAGAGGAAGATGGTATCAAGCAAGCATCTGTAGTAGATGTTGTAAGTCAAGTTGCAGCTGATTAAAGAGAGTTTAGGTTTCATTTATAACCTCACTTTGAAGAGAATAACATTGTATATTATGCTAGAATTTATTAAATGTTGTAAAATTTGTTAGGTGTCTGGGTTTGGGTTTCTTTCCAAATTGTAGTATTTGTAACTGGAAGTTGGTATCATGCAAGCAACTGTAGTAGATGTTTTAAGGCAAGTTGTAGTTGAGTTAAGAGATCTTGGGTTTCATTTATAAACTCAGTTTAGAGAGAATAACATTGTATATAAGTCTATTTTGCTAAAATTTTGAGTAGAACTTTGGTGATTATAATGCCTCAATTTCATGGACATTTCTCTTGATTTCAAGTTTATCAATAGAAGCTCTTATGAGGGTTGATCATTTCATGTGCATAGGTAGGTTGAAGGCATAGTGGTATTGGCCAAGGTGGTAATCTGAGCTATTGTTTTAGTTGAAGGAGAGATTTTGGTGATCTGCCCTCATACACCTTTGTTTCTTTCATCTTGTAAATATATTTATAAGAAAGTGAATGTAATTTCAATAAGAGAACCAACCAACAAGTGCTTCACTTGTCTCTAGAGTGTGCTCATGGTCACCTTCAAGTGATCATCTAGAGGGCTATGACTTGTAGGCAATTTTTTTTTTCATATCGCTCTTGCATGCACATCTAATTCTTCCAAGATTTCTATTGTTTGAACTCTGAAATTAGCAATTTTCTTCTTTTAACAGGATTTCTATGTCAAATTCATTTTGTACTCAATTGGTCTTCTCGGTCTGTAGGAATGATGGAAGTTGATTGCAAAATTCTAATTTCTTTTGGGTCTTATCAAAAGCTTTGAATTCTGCTCTGAAATATTCGTAACTTCTGCGCTTCTATTTTCCTTTTCCCTTTCCATCTCTTAGTAGGGATGATGGAAGCTGAGACTTGAGCATGATTCTTTTGTTTTGGTCTTTTTCAAAGCTTTAAAGTCTTGGAATTCAGCTCCAAAATCTTTACTTTTAAGCCCTGCTTGGTATGCTGCAAATCATTTGCAGATGCAAATATTTTTTGAAATCAATTTTACTGGTTCTTGGTTACACAATGCAAATTATTTGCATGGATCAACTAAATTCTTAAGAAATTTCAGCACATGATTTGCGGCACAAAAAGTACCGATAAATCATTTGCAAAATCACAATGAAAATTATTTATTTCAAAGATCAACCAATCACAGTAACATTTCCCAATGGTTACCAATCAATACTAAACCGTTCATCGCAAAACATTTTCAAATGCAAATGATATGTAATTTACCAAGCAGGGCCTTGGTCTCAATTAATTGCAAACGTACGACCTTTTTCTTCACGACTTCTATGCTTCTATATCTGGTTGATAATTGTTTGTCTTGTTTTTTTTTTTTTTTTTCTTAATCATTATTTCCATGATATTCCCATAACAAGGTATCAGGAGGATATGTTTTCTTTTTCTTTTTTTCTTTTTTTAATCTTTGCTTTAATTCACCTTCTTTTTGTAGTTGTGGAGATACTGGAAAACATGGTGTTTGTATCATATGCCATAAACTTTGTGACATACTTCCGATCATCGATGCATTACCAAAGTGCTGAAGCTGCAAACATGGTCACAAATTTTATGGGAACATCTCTTTTACTCACTTTGCTCAGTGGTTTTATCAGTGATGCTTTCATTACTAGGTTCTGGACCTTCATCCTCTTTTGTTCATTAGAGCTATTGGTAAGGCTATCCCCACTACTCATTGTTTAGCTTACTAAGCTTTCATTTGTGTGATTTTAAGTTCATTTACTTAAACACAGTTGGGATATTCATTGCTAGTTTACAATTTTATGGTCCTTGGCTACTAGTCCAGTTATTTGATTATGTTGTTAGAATAAATTTATAAATAAAATGAGTAAATTTTTTTTTTTCATTTGTTCTATTTCATAGACTAATCAATATTTAGTCTAAAATGTCTGTCTCAATGATTAAATTTGATCACTAAAAATTTCATGATAATAGGCTCCATTTTTTTTTTTTACGATGGCTATAAGATGTATCCCAAATGACGAAGAGAGTGCAAGAGGGCACCCTTCCCAAAGGTCGAGGAGACCTACCGATAGAAAGCCCACAACACATAGAGGAAAGAGAAAAATATACAAAAAAACACCTAACTGGCTTCTAACTAGGCACAAACCAAGACGAGATCGACCAACACTGAATCCCACCTAAACACAAAATCCTCAAATATCCTCTTGAATTCTAGATGAATCTTTGACTAGGGGAAGATGTTACCCTCAACTACCAATAAAATATCATGCATAGACTTCTTGGACCCTTGGAAGATTCCTTTTGTTAGAAAATTGTTTGTTCTTGTCATTGTTCTATTTCCAAAAACAGTGAGTCATTGCTCAGTCACCAAAGCGGTTGAAGATCAAGGTTGAAGGTTCAAGCACGTATAGGAATATTTGAGTCCATGAATTAGGATGGTAAGTGATTTAGAGACCAATATACCTTTAGATGATTAGAAAATGAATTTAAAGAATAAAATTTTAAAAATTAAAATTCAGATTTTACATGTACCGATCGATCAACCCTGATGAACCGATTGAATCAACATAAATGATCAATTGTCAAAAAATTTATCTAAGGTGACGACCAAACAAAGAATGCCACCTCGGAAAGAATTTCTATCCCTAGATGAAGGATATGATAATGGGAATTTGGAATTGTGAGAATGATTTAGCATGGCATAAAAGGCAAAAGGACTACCACCACTCTTCCTCAACACCATATAGTCCTCATTCAAGGGGATATAGGGTTGTTGGTTGCCATCAATCTCGCCAAAGACTTCATTTCCCAACCGTCCATTTTTTTTTTTGAAGACCATACCATAAAATTTTGGGCAACCTAATTTTTCTTGTTGGATAGCAGGAATAAAACAGGAAATCGAGTCTACAAAGTAGCATCTTCAACCCAAGGTCTTCCCAAACCCGAACTCTACTTTGTTCCCTCTTCAAACCCCACACCCATATGGACTTACACTTCGACACGACCCCATCCAAGACTGGTACTCCCATGCTGAGGCATGGACTCTACTGTTAGTTGATTAAAGACTTTGATAGATGGTAGAAGAGTAAGAAAGAAGTGAAAAATAGAGTTGTTGTGAGTTGCTTCAACAGAGCTCAAGATATGAAGCTTTTTATGGGATAAATCTGAATTTTTTGTTTTCTGAAAATAGTTTGTTTAAGGCTAGACAAAACACATTTATATGCCTCATTGGTCATTTCTAAAACCTTTCCTAGAGTACTGAAAAGACTTCTCTACATAAGAACTCTAACTAGGAAAATAGACTCTTAGATTAATGATACCTTATAGATTCTTACATTAATGACGCATTTGACAATTTGAATCATCTTTGAAAATGCATTACTTCCAACACTCCCTCTTAATGCACTTTTCTAACAACACCAATCAATCCTCTTAAGATAGTGAAACCTTTCTTTTGGAAGAGCTTAAGTGAGAATTGTTGAAACAATTCTAGATCTATGTTTTTGAAACAAACAGGTCCTAAATAATATTAGATTATAAAAGTAGGAAGAAAATGGAAGAACTTATCGGTGATTGAGCCACGGAGAAGCTGCTGTCCTTAAGATTTTCAAAATCTCTTCACAAAGTTTAATACTCATTACCTTGCTATCTCCATGAAATTCTTGTTGGAGAATGTCCCATGCTTGCTTGGGTGTGGTAGCACAGATAATCCTTTGAAAAATGGCTAGAGTGACACTCTTTTGAATTTTTGAAAGAGCTTTTGCATCAATCATTCTATCTGCTTCAAGCTCCTCTCTTTGAGAATTTTTGAGTTGACTCTCATCAGCTGGTTTGTTCTTAGCCTTTATCAACAATACTCCAAAGCCCTTCTGACAACAACAAGGTTCTCATTTTAACCTTCCAAAACTCTAATTTTTTCCTCCAAACATGGGAAGAAAGAATGAGAAATGGTGGCACTTTCTCCAACAAAGGATGCCATCTCCTCTCTTAGATAAATCTTGTATGCCCAATTAATGTCGCAACTTAGCTCTGATACCACTTTGTTAGTTGATGAAAGACTTTGATAGATAGTGGAAGAGTAAGAAAGAAAGTGAAAAACAGAGTTGTTTCAACAGAGCTCAAGATGTGAAGCTTTTTATGGGATAAATCTGAATTTTTTGTTTTCTGAAAATAGTTGCGTTTAAGGCTAGACAAAACACATTTATGTGCCTCATTGGACATTTCTAGAAGAAAAGACTTCTCTACATAAGAACTCTAACTAAAAAAATATAGACCCTTAGATTAATGAGACCTAGATTCTCACATTAATGACTCCTTTAACAATTTGACTCATCTTTGAAAATGCATTACTTTCCAACATCTACTACATGGAATCATAATGCCGAGGTGACTAGGACACAAGCATGCTATAACTAAAAAAGAGCATTCATGACTTGGTTATCTTCTTTGTCAATTTAAAAAAAAAAAAAAAAAAACTTCGTAATATCGTAAATGGTGTAGATGAACTTTTGGTCTGTTTAATGTGACATGGTGTGCTCAACAGGGATTAATCATGCTTACAATCCAAGCATTCACCTCTCGATTTCATCCAACTATAGGAAATAAGCCGTCTCATACACAGGCGGCTTTTCTCTATGTGGGGCTTTATGCCATGGCCATGGGTGTCGGTGGGGTGAAGGCCACCTTGCCAGCTCATGGTGCTGACCAACTTGACCACAAAAACAAGCGACTCATATCAAGCTTCTTCAACTGGTACTTCTTCTGCATTTGCACGGGTGGCCTATTAGCAGCCACTATAATAGTTTGGGTTGAAGATGACAAAGGTTGGAAATGGAGTTTTGGAATCTCGGTTTTAGCCTTGAGTTTGGCACTCTGTATTTTTGCTAGTGGATTCCCAATTTACAGATATAAACTTCCCGGTGGGAGTCCATTAACCAGGATTTTTAAGGTAAACTTTCTGATCCACTATTACTTGATCTTTGTGATTGATGTTCGAACTGTTGGTTGTGATTTTTCAAGACCTTCCAAGAGATATCTTGTAGAATAAGAATATACATAAGACCCAAAAGAACATGGGATTGAGGTAGTGAGAGCGGATATGAATACAATTGCAGCAATAGAAGACCTTGCTTTAGAATGTAGTGGAGGGGATAAGGCTTCAATGGTTAAATTAACTTCACTGATCTTAGAGATGATTTGATTTCTTTCATTGTTGTAGGTAATTATTTATACAATTCGGAACTGGAGTGAATCACCTCGAGAGGTAACAAATCAGAATGAACCTGATCGGAGATCCTACACAAGGTTTAGGCAAGTCTCATTTTATTTCTCCTTCCTCTTAAATACTACACTTATTATCATTATTGTTGTTGATTAATAGAGGAAATAGACATTTGTTTATTTTTTAATAATCAAGCAAATAGGTATTAAAATTAAAAAAAAAATTTGTTACAATATAATACGGGACATACCTTGTAGGATACAAATGCCTGGAGCTCTGGGAGACCATCAAATATGCAAGAAGAGCTCCTTTAAAACTGCAAGAGAGTTGTTTCACTGATAGGAAACTCAATGAATCCCCCAATCTTGACGCTTGAGTTATCAATGCATCATCCACTGAATTTCCCTCCCTATAGACATTTTGAACTGACCAATTAAATGGCTTGAATAGGTCAAAGCATGCCTTCAATAATTCCTCATCAGGCCAAGGATAAGATCTGCCTTTTAATCCCCTAACAATGAGCATGGAATCGATTCTATTGTAAATTCATAATATTCGGCTTTGTGAAGAATCTTCCAACCCAACAGCTTCACCTTTGCGGGAACATTAGTGTCCCAAACAAATTTCCATTTTATATTAAACAAAATATAGAGGAAAGAGATTACATGTGATATAATAAAGTGCATGAGATGCATCTTATATTAAGAAAAAAAAAAAGCACAAGATGCAATCACATAGAAACACATAGACTTTATGTGGCTCACTCAAAATTGAGGTCGTCCACGGATCACACTGAATCCACTATGAAGAGAAAATTCGCAGTTACAGATTACACCCTATCACTGAAACTAGAAATATACTCCCAGGAAAATCTAACTAAGATTTTACAAAATACCAGTGAACTTACAAAAATACCTTGGGAAAATTTCTTTCAGGGGTGGAGCCCCCACCTTCCGAGCAGAGGGGCCACTGGCCAGCATCTCCACTGTGTTAAATGATGATTAGTACTCCTTCTTGACCAGTATCATCAGGCTCCACAAACAAATCAATATTAAGGTGTATCTCATTACAAATATCCTTGATATCTCATTTAAAATAATTGCAGCTTGATAACCCTCAATTAGGATTATATTATGATCATTTATATAAACCCAATATTGTATTGATGCAATCAGATCATCAAGTTATCTATAGAAAGTATTTCCTTTCATGGTATTAGAGCAAGTTATTATTATTGTTCTTTTTTTTGGTGACGGGGAGGCATTCTTGTGTGTGTAGGTTTCTTGATAAAGCCATGATCAATAATTTAGCTAGTTCAGAACAAGTCGAAGAAACCAAGACCTTCCTCGGCCTCCTTCCCATCTTTGCAAGCACAATAATGATGAACTGTTGTTTGGCTCAATTACAAACCTTCTCTGTACACCAAGGAGTAACCATGAACAGAAAGCTTTCCCATAATTTCGAAGTACCAACACCATCCCTGCAAGTTTTTCCAATCACATTCATACTTGTCTCCATTCCCCTATATGAGCATTTGGCATCCTTGTTTTCCAAGAAGTTCTCAGGGAAGAGTAACATATTCCAACCTCTCCGACGTATAGGCTTGGGACTTGCTTTGTCATCTCTATCAATGGCCATTGCCGCATCAGTGGAAGCTAAGAGACGTGGGGCTGCAAAGAATAATGTTACACTATCTGTCTTTTGGTTGGGTTGGCAATACCTTCTAGTTGGTGTGTCCGACATGCTTACGTTGGGGGGAATGCTTGAATTTTTCTACTCCGAGGCTCCTGATAGAATGAGGAGCATATGCACCTCATTGTCATGGTGTTCGAGTTCCATGGGGTTCTTCCTAAGCTCTTTACTTGTCACGATCACCAACGCAGTGACTCGAAAATTCGGACATGAATGGTTGGGTGGAAACGATTTGAATCACAACCGTTTGGACCTGTTTTATACCCTAATCAGTGTTCTTAGTTTTCTCAATTTGCTTAATTATATGTACTGGGCTAAGCGATATTAGAGAACGAAGACTTCTTTGTGAAGTGTAGTTTGGATATGTTTGTATTACATTTTCTCAGTTATGTTATGTTGAACCTTGTGAATGTCTGACCCAATGCAATTACAACAAAGAAGCTACACATATTATGCAACATAACTAAGCCAGGCTTAGTAATTATTCAGGTTTTAGTGGCACAGTTCTATTTTCAATAGAAGTGCTTCTACGAAAATTACTTTATAAGCATTGTTGTTAAATGATATATATGTATATATGTACAGGGAACGCTAACGTCAAAGATTTCATCGGGATGTTTGCATTCTCCAACACTTTTTTTCTTTAATAATAACCTTACCCATTTTGTCTTTTAGTGAAAAAATAGGGGTATGTTAGTCTTTTACATAATAAATGTTAGTTTGCATTGATTGTCAAATCATTTATTGTAAACAAAATATTTAATTCTAAAGGTTAAATGCCCTTAATATTTTTTATGTGAGAGACAAGTATTCTTATATAAAAAAATTAATATACTCTTATCTTTTTCATTAAAAGACAAAAATGGATAGAGGTATTATTGAAAAAAAGAAGTAGTAGAGAATGTTAACATCACCATGAGCATAGTCACAAAAGTCTCCGACTTATTGAAAAAATCATGATTAAATCGTGACTTTTTCCTTCACTAATTTAATCACAACTTTTTTTTAATAATACACGACTTTTACAAATTTCATGATTAAATCACAAACTTCACGAATAATGCGTAAAATAATGAAGATGCAAATGAGAATGACATTGATTTGATGTTTTTGACCTGTTAATGAATCCTAATTCAAAATCATGATTGTGATTTTTTTTTTTTTTGAATAGTATAAACTTGAATGTGTTGCGGATCTATGGTTATTTGTTGTGAACGCGTAAATGATATTAATATAAGAATTCTTGATGATATCATTCTACTTTAATATGGAACTTGATGATACAATATGAGAACACCCGTTAGAATTAGGAATACCTATCCATAAAAATAAAAATAAACACTCGCTAGAAGTAATGATTACATAGCCCTAACCTACTAGTTTGATTTTTTTCTCGATTTTTTTTTTCCGATTTTTACCAAAATTTCCCCTTGACAACTTATTCTCAAATCCTGACTTGATGACTATGCCCATGAGGTCTTGGACATTAGTATTATCTTATATATATATATATATATATGGGAAATGTGCACCCTAAGTTTTACCACACACTTTAACAAACGTTTTTTGTCCTACATGGGTTAGAAGTTTTGGAATGGGCTGATTTTTGGTGAGGATGATCTCTATGATTAGAAGATCATCCTCCCCAAAAATCAGCTCATTCCGAAATGTTTAGCCCCATGTTTACAAGTTGAAAATCGTGGACCGTCCATTTTTTGTAAATCATTTTTGATGGGGTTAGAAGTTTTGGAATGAGCTGATTTTTGGTGAGGATGATCTCCTCACCATAGAGATCATCCTCACCAAAAATCAGCCCATTCCGAAACTTCTAACCCATGTAGGATAAAACGCGTTGTTAAAGTGTGTGGTAAAACTTAGGGTGCCGAACGGGACCCTATATATATATATTATATATATATATATATATATATATATATATATATATGGGTCCCGTTCGGCACCCTTAGTTTTACCACACACTTTAACAAACGCGTTTTGTATTGCATGGGTTAGAAGTTTCGGAATGAGCTGATTTTTGGTGAGGATGATCTCTATGGTGAGGAGATCATCCTCACCAAAAATCAGCTCATTCCAAAACTTCGAACCCCATCAAAATGATTTACAAAAAATGGACGGTCCACGATTTTTCAACGTGTAAACATGGGGCTAAACATTTCGGAATGGGCTGATTTTTGGGGAGGATGATCTTCTAATCATAGAGATCATCCTCACCAAAAATCAGCTCATTCCAAAACTTCTAACCCATGTAGGACAAAAAACGTTTGTTAAAGTGTGTGGTAAAACTTAGGGTGGTGAACATTTCCCTATATATATATATATATATATATATATATATATATATATATATATTTTGTTACTTTTAGGTGGGGGTGTTGGTTAAAAAATAGTTTATGCGTACTAGATTGTGTTTGATTGATCATAAATCATAATACCTCTCTTTCTCTCTCATGGTGCCTCAAATGTTCATCTTCCCTAATTTGAAGGATTTTTCTCCACTAACCCAACCTTGGATTTGAGTACATATGTTAACCATGCTTTTAAAACTCGAAAATTCAACTCGACTCAAATGTCCACCGAGTTGAGTCAAGTTGAAAAATTGAAAGCTATCATATAAGTAAAAAGATAAATACATAATTCTTCAACAGGGGTGGCTATCTAACTCTACAAAAGAAGTATATGCGTGAATACTTAATAGACTGTTATGAAAAGACAAACATCTTAACAATACAAGAGGAGCGAGCTGCCTGGAAACTCCAGTGTGTGAATGAACCCAACCTAGATTAGGGGTTTTCTATGCAATTAGTGTGCCCATCAAGCCTACTTACAATATGTTAACCATAGTTTTAGAACTCGAAAACTCAACTTGACTCAAGTGTCCACAAAATCGGGCCAAGTCAAAAACTAATGAATCAACTCGGACATGCCAAACAAAAATATATTTAATTTACAAACACTTAAAAAAAATAGATATTTTTAAGTAAAAATATGTAAACATCTATTTTTCCACCACATTTCTACGAGATCATGCAAATAAAAAAGTAGAAATCAAACTTAGAAGAAAATTCAAGAAATCACACAATAAATGCACACGTCTAAGAAAGAACAAAATATAAAAAATGAGAGAAGATATTACCATAGAGCAAAGATCCACAAATTTGGCAAGCAATGCCTTTTTTCACAAAGAATTTTTTTTTTCTTTTTCTTTGTGAGCAATATAAGAAAATTAATAACATACCGTGAGAAGAGAGTGCATGAACTTTCCTTTCTTGCATAGTTTTCTAAGCTTATCTCTTCTATTTTTTGACCTACCGTGGAAGTGTGCATGTAATTTCCTTACCCTCTTTCACTAAAAAAAAATGATTAGTTCTAAAATAATTTAGCCAAAAGTCTAGTACGAAATCTCAAGTCTTTGTTTGTGATCAGATAAGGCAGCTGGTCACAACCCTGGTGACTCAGGAGAAGACAATGGATTACAAACATGACAATTAAGCCAATTATGATGGAACTATAATACTAAAAAAACTATTAATTATCTTTTTACCATTTTTTTTTTATGAGTAGACGATGAAATCCCAACAATACCGACTAGATCCTAACGAAATCCTAAAAGGGTGTTAGATGATTTCTTTAATTAATGACAAGGAAATAAAATAATACAAAAAAAAAATGAGAATTCCTACATATTTCAATTATTGTAGTATTACATTATAAGTGTAATGAATCTTTGAGTAGTTTTTCTATTCTTTCTGATTTCTTCTCTCACTAAAAGAAAAGGAAAAAACTCTAGTCAAATATATTATTCTTTCTATCGACTAAAATAAATAAATAAATAAATAAAGAGGGAGAATGTGAATACAACCCAATTACGTCTTCACGACAAATGTCTCTTCACTCTTTCACTTTTCCTTCTTGATGGTTAAACTTTTTATAGAACAAAGAAAAATATGAAATATTTAAAGAAAAAAAGGTGAAAATGAAAATTGGGAGAGTCCAACAAGAAGATAATGATTATAGGGAAGCAAGGAAATAGGAAGACTTCAATTAGGGTTGGAGTGTTTTTTAAAATAGAAGGAAAGAGATTAACTAGAGAAAGAAAAGAGAGAATACATGTGGTATGTGGAGGATAGAGATTGTGTGAGAAAAAAATATAGAGAGAAGATCGTTGAATAAGGAAGAGAGAAAAAGGGAGAATAAATTGGGATCAGAAAGAGAAAATCATTAGGAAGATTGTGGGAGACGTGTAGAAGAGAGGGAGGAAAGAGAAACATGAGAGGATATAGTAGAAATGTGGGAGAGATAGAAGAAAGGAAAATAGACAAAAATATGGAGAGTAGAGAGAAAAAGAGGTTAAGAAGAGCTTGTACGTGGGAGAGAATATGAAATCTTTCTCAAGACTTTTCTCTGTTTTTTTCTTTCTATCTTCGGCTCATGTATTTCTTCAAAATTCTTTTTTCCTTCATTATACAAGTTTTTCTTCATTAAAATTCCACTTTCTAGGCTTCCTCTTACATTGCCTTTCACACATACAATAACAAAATTAAAATTAAAATTAATTAGGTTCAAATAACTATATTAATGTTAAATAATCGTTATAAATTTGGAGAGCATTAGAACCTTCTAAGAATGAACTCGATATGAAAATTTTCCGACATAGTTTAAAGTTAGAAGATCAAGCATATAAGGACTCAGTAATTTGGAGAGGTTCAACCAAGTTAATTTAAGATTGGTTGAACTTAAGGTTTAGTCAAGCTTAATTTAAGCCTGGTTGAACTTGAAATTCTGCCAAGGATTAATTTAGCTTGGCCAAACTTTGAGTTTAGCAAAGAAAGTTAGAATAGTTTAAAACCCATGTGCACTCGAATTTTCTTAAGAAAAATGACTCCTTACCTACTTCTCTTAGTGACTTATTCTCCGAGAAATCCCATCTTAATTTCACTTCTACTCATGTTAAAACCCTCATAATTTCTTCCACCTAGGGTCTTTTAGTAAACCACTCATTCTCTTAATCTTGACCCAAGGTCTTACTTGGTCCCCACATAAGGCCAATTACCTCCTCTAACATTGGTTTGTTGAGATTCATCGAAAATAAATCCCTCTTTTACCCTTCTAACATTTTTCAAAGATTAAAGAGATTCCATGGCATTCAATGTAATTTGACTATCTTTCAAAGCCTATGGTATTTTTGTCCACCTTAGAGAAGTCTCTAGAATTTATGCCTAATGACCCTTTAATCCCTAGTTTGTTGGAGACTCTCATAAGGAAAGTGATTAAATAAGACAAAAATCCTTCACATAATTACATGTCATTTGATTTGATTCCTTCACAATTGACCCAAAGCCTAAGGTTTAAGACTACTCCACCATTCCCAAAGAATTATCTAGAAATTATTGGCTTTTACGATCGTACTTATAGATGATCATGATTGGTAAGACCCATAGGTGAGTGAAAGACTATCAAGGCCAAGGAAATAAAGAGTAATTGTGATTTTTCATGAATGTTTTGGTGAAATTAATGAGAAGTTGAAGATTATGACCAATTTATCCTCAAGGGTCTTTCAAAATCCTATATATAAGAGTCCCTTCCTAAATAAATGGAGGAACTCATCTGATAATCCAAAATTCTGCCCAAATCCCTCATTATTCTATTAAGCCTCTTTATTCTCTCAAACCTCTCCTAAATTTCATAGAAGAAAAAAATCAAGAAAAAGAAAACGAAGACTAAGGTGGGGTTAAGCCCTTCAT
The DNA here is from genome assembly GCF_017979445.1 of Akebia trifoliata. Lineage (NCBI taxonomy): Eukaryota > Viridiplantae > Streptophyta > Magnoliopsida > Ranunculales > Lardizabalaceae > Akebia > Akebia trifoliata. The sequence goes on along the minus strand of NC_141382.1, from coordinate 36,989,773 downwards.
TCTCCCCCTCTAATATCCCTTTCTTATCACGCACTTCTCTTTATTTTAAGTGTTTTTCTCTTTATAATTTTAATTTCATGCTTTCTAATGTAGTTTCCTAAATCTTTAGTCTAGAGACTTAGGGGAGAGAGTAATCCCTCCTAGAGGTTATCTCCCCAATAAGTCCTCAATAAGCTCCTTGAGAGCATTAAATTATGATACTTTGCTTTTATTTGCCTTCATACAATTTAAATTTCATAATATAATTGCTTTACATTAATTTAGTTTTCTTGCAAATTTAACTTTCTAGACTAGATATGTGTTTTCTTCTTTTCTTTGATGACAATAAAGCTAAAGAGTAAACCCTCTTAGGAGGTAATCTTCTCTTGATGAATCCGTCACATACATCCACTTTGCACATACTCACTTCTAAAATGGCAAATGAGTGTTTAAAACAGTCTTAAACCCTTTCTAAATGAAAACGGTTTTAAGCCGTTTGAATGTCGGCTTTGATCTAGCTTAAAATTAGTAGGTTACTATTATGCTCTTATCCAATATCAAAATGAATGAACTAAACAAAAGGAAAAAAAGAACTTATGGTGCTTGATGTTTTGATTATGTGGGATCATAGAATAATTTTATTTAAACCAATTCATCACCATGATTTCCTGGTGAGTGCAACCCTCTATCCTTGCTGGCTGTCCACTGCAAAGTTGTTAGTAAAATACAGAATGACGATTTAACTTGGAATACCAATGTGCCTTTGCAGAAAGATTTCTAATAAGATCTTTGCTTGTAGTTCCTGATTTTATATTAAATATGGTTCCATTGTTTGTTGAATGGAAAGAGCAACTTATAACGGAGTTTTGATGCATCTTGTGTATGAGACTTTTGATTTATTTTTGGGCATGTCTGGTACCATATTTTAATTTTAGCTGCCTACGGTAGTTGTAATTGGAAATAAACTAAGAAAGGTAATGCCCAATATATTGTGAGTTAACTAGCGTGGGTCTTGTCCACCTAGGGGATATGATCTCATTTTCCACAAATTCTCTGCACTTTTCAAGTGACCAATGACCCAAATACGATTTGATATTGCTCACATATAAACTGATACGGAGCAACTTAATCCTTGCTCGCAAACACTCCTTTTATAGTTTGTTGGCACGAGTTGTTTGCTAGAAAGGACAAACAGACCTTTTGTGTATTAGCTTATTTTATGTTTCCATAGTCATTTTAAATTATATGACACTGTGCAATCTGCTCATGAATGAATTGCTTACTCTAGAAATTTTATATATATATATGTTTTCATGTTTTCTTTGCTAATCTTGTGTACACGTCAAAATTTCTTAACTTCATCACCTTCTTCTGTAGTTGATAAGCAAGGAGATTAAGGGCTACTTTGAGTCATTTACTTTCTCTTGGAGGATCCCATTCGAAAGATGGTCAGTCTAGTGACAAATCACCAGTGACAGTCTGTTATAAAATCGAAATCAAGTATAAGGCCTTATACTATTATAATCTGGCAAAACCACATAGAAGGTCAGTTTTTTAAACTTCATTATATTCTTAGTGAAGAGTATTAAAGCTCTATCTTGCTATTGGTAGTGCTTAGATACTTGGTTGCTCTATCTTAAAGGTCTGTGTTTTAAACTTCGTCGTATTCTTATTATCTACCCATATTTAAGGGTTGAATCATGTTGCAGACTCATTGACATCAAGTGTTTTTTTGGAAGTGTCACTCGCTAGGGAAAGTCATAAGAGAAGATCTAATATGCATTTTCTTTTCATTTCTGTTTTATAAAAGAAAATGATTCCATTAACTTATCTGGGTGGAGTCTGCCGCTGAACATGTTATTAGTACTCTGACGTCATTCTTCATTTTGATATGAAACATTAGGGAATAAATTATAATTTTGAAATGAAAACATTTTGTTTAGTTGGGTTGACATCTAAATTCCATTTTCAGGGATCGTATTCATTTTTCTTTCATTGATGGTCATCTTGACCTCCCTTGATGTTGCCTCCTTTGTGATCTTTTTTAATCCTGACTGGCATCTCAGTATCATATGGTTTGGTTGATTCTCACCATGAGTATTTCCTTGGCAGGAACCAATCAGTAGTTGGTTCCTATCTCTTTGTATGTTTTCCATTTATGACAGGCATAGAAAAACTTTCTTTTGTTCCATAAAATTGCTAACTTTTAAATTATATCATCTTTTATTTATTTACTTACAAAGGCCTTGCTTAATCTTCTCTTATCTGATCACAATGAATTTTTTTTGTTTTTAAAACTCAGGTCATTACCCTGGATATGGGTCCTACTTGTTTCTGGTACAAAATATCATGGAGAGTTTGAGGAAAGGTTAAATAAGCTGATGGAAGAAATTGAACAAAATGATGAGCTAATACTCTCTATTGATGAGTTCCACACTTTAATTGGAGCAGCTGAAGGTGCTATTGATGTTGCTAACATCTTGAAACTAGTTCTTGCAAGAGGCGAACTATAGGTAACTCATCTTTTTCGCATGCAAATCTGATCTACTCCATCTAATGTATGTGTCCATTGTTAAACATGATGAACTGGCCAGATTGGCATATTGAAAAATAAAAAAAATCACATTCACTAATCGGCAAAGTTTTGAATTTTCTGATCAAATAGGCAAAATATGTCTATTGTTTATGATAAGGAATATAATCTTTGTTGTGTCACTTTTCGATAGCTAAATAGGTTGTAGATATACATTAACAGAAATTATTTTTATAGGTGTTCTGCATGGCATAAAGATAGGCTAAATCTTCAATACATTACTTGAGGAAACCTTTCATCATCATAAGAATGAGAGCAAAGTGGGCTTACTATATTTAGGTGGACTGACCTGTTACAGTTGCTTGGAGTCACATTGAATTCGCCAATTTGACTATGAACCTATCTAACTTCGTTATCTGACTCGTTACAGTTGTTTGTGAAATGGAACGGGGAATGATTGCAATTTCATTTTGTATATACTATCTGGACTTGTGTCCAATCTTTACTTCATTTCTCAGGTACTAAAGTTTTATATCTTTAGTTGGAAATCAGAGTTTTCTACTACAGTTTTAACATTTGAATTTTTTTGAAATATGTGATAACCATCTATATCTATGCAGTTGTTAGACAAGAGGTACAGTAAGTAATTTCCTTGTGAATTTGTTGGGTAAGTGGCAGGAATCTGATTACGGTGGTCAGTTTGTTCTTGTCGGTTGTTAACAGTGTTTGAAAACCACCACACATGGAGTGGTGAAAGCTTCCCATATTTATTCTGTTACAGACTGTACATATAAAAGGAAATTAAAATAACTGGAAAGAATCAACAGAAAATCAGCTCCTTAGATTAGGGGTCAATGGATGCACATATGGAAGGCCTTTGATTTGCTAAGCCTTTGATTAAGGCAGAGAATCCTCAACACCCCCCTGCAAGCTGAGCGTCGGATTTGAATAGACGTGGAGCTTGGATCGAAAAAATTGAAATAGGGGCCTAGGCACACTTTTGGTGAAGATGTCGACAACCTGTAAGTGAGATGGCACATACTGGATGCGGAGTTTGCCCGCGACAACAAGTTCTCGAAGAAAGTGATAATCTAACTCAACATGCTTGGCCCACTTGTGAGACACGGGGTTAGAGCTTAAAAAAATGGCACTTTTGTTGTCACATAACAGAAGAGGCTGTTGTGGAAGAGAAATCCTGAGGTCACGAAGGAGATGCGTGAGCCAAAGAAGTTCGGTGGTAGTGAAAGCTAGGGCACGATACTCAGACTCGCAACTAGAACAAGAAACAGTTGGTTGCTTCTTGGCACTCCAGGAAACTAAGTTGTCGCCAAGGTAAATAGAGTAGCCAGAGGTAGAGCGACGAGTGTTAGGACATCTTGCCCAGTCAGCATCAGAGTAAGCAACTAAAGCACCAAGAGTAGTAGATGGATGAAAAGTGAGGCCAAAATGTAGTGTGCCCTTAACATAGCGAAGAATGCGCTTGACAGCAAGGAAATGGTCTTCAGTCGGAGAGTGCAAAAATTGGCTGACAGAGTTGACAGCGTAAGCAATATCAGGACGCGTGATAGTCAAATACTGGAGAACACCCACAAGAGATCGGTAAAGAGTAGGATCTGAGAACAGAGGACCATCAGAAGATAGGTACTGAGAGACAACCATGGGGGTGTGAACAGGCTTGCTGTCAAGTAACTGAGCTCGCGTGAGAATGTCCCGTGCATATTTTAGCTGACTGATAAAAAGACCATCAGTGGTTGATGTAGCTTCTAAACCAAGGAAGTAACTGAGAGAACCCAAGTCCTTAGTAGCGAACTCAGAATTAAGCTTATGAGTAAAGCTGTCGAGAAGAGAGGAGTTGTTGCCTGTAATAATGATGTCATCAACATAAAGAAGCAAATAAATAATGTCAGACTGCCTATGAAAGACAAAGAGTGATGTGTCGGCACGACTGCAATAAAAACCAAGTTGAATGAGGAAAGAGCTAAATCGCTGAAACCAAGCACGAGGGGCCTGTTTGAGGCCATAAAGAGCTTTCTTCAACTGACAAACATGATTGGGGTAGCGAGGATCAATATACCCAGGAGGTTGTTCCATATAGACTTGTTCAGTAAGATGACCATTGAGAAACGCATTCTTGACATCAAGTTGGCGGAGAGGCCATTTGTTGGTCACAGCAAGAGAGAGTACAACACGGACAGTGGTAGCCTTGATAACAGGGCTAAAGGTTTCAATGTAGTTGAGACCAGGTACCTGTGTATAGCCCTTGGCAACAAGGCGGGCTTTTAGACGCTCAATAGATCCATCGGGCAAGTATTTGGTCCTAAACACCCATTTGGAACCCACAATGTTGGTATTGGCAGGTCGAGGAACCAAAATCCAAGTACGATTATTTTGCAAGGCTCGAACTTTTTCATCCATGGCAGCAAGCCAATTAGGATTTTTAGCAGCAGATTTGAATCCTTTTGGCTCAGTGGATGTAAGGAGAGCGGAGAGAAGATCAGAGGATCCCAAGAGAGCAATATTCGCCGGGTGGCGAGGTTTGAAAATACCAGCTTTGGCTCGTGTAAGCATAGGATGAGAAACCATCGAAGTTGTCACAACAGGAGTACTGATAAGCGGCTCGATGGGTAGCTCGAGAGAATCTGGGCTGGGATCCAAATGCGACGAGGATGGACCTGCAAGAGAATCATTTGCCTGCAAAGACTCATCCACTGAATCAGTACAAATACCACACGGGTTAGATCCGGATTGTGCAATTTGTCGAGAATGGAGTGTAGGGGAAGATGGGAGCATTTCTGTAGGGGTTAGACTAGGTTCCAAAAAATTTGAAAATTGAAGGGAGGATATGGGATGAGCCTGGGATGTATTTAGGAAGGGAAAGTGGGTCTCATCAAATTGAGCATGTCGGGTGATATATATCCTAGCGGTGGTGGGGTCAAGACAACAGAACCCTTTGTAAGAGGAGCTGTATCCCAAAAAAATGCAAGGAATGCTACGGGGGGAAAATTTGTTAGGCATATAATCACGTAAACAAGGATAAACACGACAACCAAATGGATGAAAATTTTCATAATTTGGGGATGAACCATATAGAAGCTCAAAGGGGGACTTACCTCCAAGAAGTGGGGTGGGCAATCGGTTGATGATGTAAGCTGCAGTGCTAAAGGCGTCAACCCAGAAGCGAGGAGAAGTGTGAGAATGGAAAAGCAATGCTAAGCCAGTCTCAGTCACATGACGATGTTTCCTTTCAGCACGACCGTTTTGGGCGGGAGTATATGGACAAGAAAGTTGATGATGAATGCCAGAGGTATGAAGATGGGTTTTAAAACAGTTGCTAGTAAATTCTGTACCACCATCACTTTGAAAGATTTTGATACGAGCAGAATGTTGATTTTCCACAAATTTTTGAAATTGAATAAAGGTATCATAGAAGTCAGATTTTAATTTCAACGGATAAAGCCAAGTGAAACGAGAATAATCATCAATGAATAAAACATAGTAGGCAAAACCTAAATTGGATTTTACGGGTGAAGGGCCCCAGATATCACAATGGATAAGATCTAACACATTAGACGACCTATGTTCATTACGTGAATAAGGTAAACGATGATTCTTTGCAAGTTGGCATGTATCACATAATTTGGGAGATGGCAATAAAGAGGTAAGATAAAGTTGTCCTTTTTTATTTAAAAAAGAGATAACAGAATGATTTACATGTCCAAGGCGAGCATGCCATAAATCATATGAGGCATGAAGAGATTTATTTTTAAGGACAGAAATAAAAGCGGAATTTCCGCGCTCTAGCACATATAGGCCTCCATCGCGTTTACCGGTTGCCACCACCCTTCCCATTTGGCGATTCTGAATGGTGAAAAAATTATTAGTAAATGTAACTGATAAAGGAAAATCATGAGTTAATTTACTAATTGACAAAAGATTTTTAGTGAGGTGAGGGACAACCAAAACATCTAACAAATGAAGATCTTGGGAAGGCGATATTTTACCGGTGTGGGTAATAGGTAGGGATGCACCATTCCCTACAATCACACAATCCTTACCCGTATAGTTTTTGGACTGGTCCAAAGTGGAGTGGGCTGGAGTCATGTGGGCCGAAGCCCCTGTGTCCAAGAACCAATCTGAAGCTTCATTTTCAGCCAAGGAACATGAAGCGTTGAAGGCTTCTGCAAGTTGCGCAGATGGTTCATGCTGATGCCGATCATATCGTTGCCGGCACCGATCAGCATAGTGTCCTTCCAAGCGAAAAATCTGGCATCGTGGTGGACGGCGGCCTTGAGTGGATTGGTTACGACCTTGTCTGTGATTGGAGGTATTGCTGCGGGAGCCATTTGTGCGGCCATGACCATGGCGAGAGAAGCCACCCCCGCGATGAGAAGAGATCCGGTTAGCGGTGAACGCTGCAGCTGATGGCGCCGGAGTTTCTAGAGAATTTTGAAAGAGTTCCAAACTCTCAGCTTTGGATACAAGATCTGGGAAGCAGGGGAGAGGCGTTTGTGCCATTTGGGCAGTAGAGAAACTGGAGAAATCAGGCCCTAGACCACGAAGAAACCAATGAACTTTGTCGGTTCCATCAACAGGGCGACCAATGGCGTGAAGCTGATCACAGAGGGCCTTAAAGGCACGGGCGTAGGCAATGACTGGGCGGGTGGCACGCTTCATTAACTGAAGGTCATCTTTGAGGCGAATTTCACGGGCTTTAGAGCGGTGGCTGAAAGTGTTTTCCAGGGCAGTCCAGACCTCGCGGGATGTGGAGAGGCCGACAGCTTCAGCCATGGCTTCTTCTGTGAGAGAGGAGAGGAGAAGATTGAGAAGGCGCTGATCGGTTGCTTTCCATTCCAGGTGTTTGGGATTTGGTGTCTGAGAGGTGGGAGGATCAAATGGAGGTGGAGGCACAAGGGTACCATCCACATGACCCAGCAGATCTTGGCTCTCAAGAAGTGGAAGAAGTTGGCTCTTCCATAAGAGATAGTTGGAGGATGAAAGTTTGATTGTAACCATGTGAATCATGGTGTTGAAGGGAAGGAGGGTGGGAGAAGAATTAGAGGCCATTGAGGATCAATGCTCTGATACCATAACAGTGTTTGAAAACCATCACACATGGAGTGGTGAAAGCTTCTCATATTTATTCTGTTACAGACTGTACATATAAAAGGAAATTAAAATAACTGGAAAGAATCAACAAAAAATCAGCTCCTTAGATTAGGGGTCAATGGATGCACATATGGAAGGCCTTTGATTTGCTAAGCCTTTAATTAAGGCAGAGAATCCTCAACAGTTGTTTGGCGTACTCTCTTTTAGTTTGGAGATTATTGGTGGCAGGACCACAAATTAATTGCACTCTCATTCCAGTATTCAATCTTTGTAGCCAATCCTTTCCATGCATTGTTCTATCTCGTGTTTATGCTGTAAGCTTGTACTTTGTTATCAAAAACATAATTTGGGGTTTCTGAGTCGTCTGCTAGCGATGTGGCTAAACAACTCAAGGTATTCTCATATTTTACCTTTACTAATGTTAGAATTCATTCATTTGATTGTTTATGAAGATTATGTGAAACATCATTCAGTACTTGTTTGGTATAGTTTTTTGTGGGAAGGGATTATTAATGTAGATCATGTTACCACTTCTCTATGCTATAGTCATACGTAGAATGGCTCTATGGAACCCAATGATTAGGATTAAAAAAATCAAATGAAAAGATTACATGTATAGGTTGGTACAACAAATGCTCTCCCAAGATAAAAAAATTACTTACCCATATCGACAATAGTGCAAAACTCTTGGAGACAATGCCATGCCATTTCCATATTTGGTTCAACAGAATTCCTGCTCTCTGTGTTTTAACATACTCAGAAGATATAATCTTTGTTTGATTCAAAACGTATAAAGTTTCTAATGAATGTTTTAGAAGAGATGAACCCCCCTTTGAAGGTTAAGGGATATCATTTCCAAGTTTAAAACATACATGCAAATACTTGAAATAGAAGTGTTGTAGACAAGGAATATGGATCTACAGTGTGATCACATTCCCCTCGATATTATCAAATTCACTATTCGTTATGCTCTCCGTGGATAAGCCTGGAATCTTTGTTTATCCATGCATGCATAGCTTGCATATGCATATGGTTTTTATCAGCAGAGTGGTATAAGCCCTAGCTTGCAATAATCTTCTTTAGCTATAATAGTTGGACTGTCACTACAACATTTTAGGTTTTTAGCGGGGGTCAAAAACCACCCCAAATACCAACAAACCGCCGCTATTATTAATAGTAGCCCATATGGGGCCCTATAGTGGCGGTCAAAAACCGCCGCTAATTATTGTATTACCGTCGCTATAGATACAAGTGAGTCCTATAATGACGGTCAGAAATCGCCACTAGTAGTGTATTATCGTCGCTATAGATATGAGTGAGATCTATGGTGGTGGTTAAAAACCGCCGCTAATTAGTTTTTTACCATAGCTATAAATACAATTTTGAATGCTTATAATGGCGGTAATGGCCACCGCTAATAAGATTTTTTTTTGTTTTTAATTTCTTTATTTTAAAATTATTTGTAATTAAATACCTATTTTTATACAACCTGTCAATTAAACACAATTACTTAGTAAATCAAATTAGTTAAAAGACAAGTATAACAAAATAATAAGTCGATTGAATTAAGAGTCAATGCTTATAAATCCATGTCTGTAAATTGATACCAAAATGTCTCAACCAAAACATTCTAAAATAGAATGAAACTTCAAACCATGGGCTACGACCAACCCAAAATAAGAACAATTTAGATCTACCAAGGTGGGATAAGTGTAAGGTATAACTTGATCTCAAATCTAAAACTGATTTGAGCATTTTGATCTTTAAATCAATCTATAAAATGGAATAATTAAGATCGATTTGATCTCCAATCAAACCAAAGTGGAAATCGCTATTTGATCACAAATCAATATGAAGTCTTAAATCAAGTGAAAACCATTTGATTAAATCGAATGAGAAGATACATAGGGAAAGAGACGAAGAAGAAGATACCTGTTAGAAAGAGCAGATTTCCACCATTAATTCTGAAAACCCTAGAATCGTAGCTGGAAAGGAGAGGAGAAGATACAGAGAGCAGAGAGAGAGATAATTTCGGCCATTTTGTTTAAAACATTTGATTAAGTTGAATGAGAAGATACAGAGAGAGAGAGAGAGAGAGAGAGAGAGAGGATACCTCATCTACCGAATTTCCGCCATTAGCAAAGGAGAAGAGAAGATACAGAGAGAGCAAAGAGAGAGATGTTTCGATTTGATAAATTCGCGCGAAGAATTTTGTGAATAGTTGCACGGAGAAGTGAATTGGTAGATGGGGAGGAGCGGTGTTAGATAAAAGACGAGTTCTATAGCGACGGGAATTTTGACCACCACAATAATATTGTCGCTAAAAACTAATAATTTTGTAGTGTGTTTTAGAAGTAGATAAGTCTATTTTGACTTATTACTGTGAACTTTGAAGGTCGAAGCTTAATCAGTTGAACTTCTGGGGATGAACTGATCTCTATGGCCACAATAAGGTATGCTCTGTTGTTTATAACATGTTTCATGTGGACCAAACATGGATCACATCGATGTAAGACGCGTAAGAAGGTATGTTACCATATAAAGGGGATGTTTGGTTTCAATGGTAATTTATTGTTCATCCAGAAATAGAAGTGGGGAATAATTGACAACCTCACAACCCATCATTTTTTTTTTTTTTTTTTAGTGTAAGAAAGTGTGATGTATTAGTATAATCTTCATTTGTATTGTATGATTTAGGATGGTTTCAAATCAGGAATGTACTAAAAAGGAAAAAATAGCAAACCTCAAGAAGCTCTACACCTTGCAACACTACGTGAAAATTTTCAAAATTCAACGGTCCAAAACCGTCGAATTATGGGACCATTCGACAGTCTCAACCGTCGAATTGGCCCATCGAATTTGGCCTTGTCGAAAAAATATTCGACGGTTAAAAATCATAGACAATCGGCGACCGTCACTATAGAGGAAAAACCCGTCGCAAATACATATAATAGCAGCCACGTATACAGACTTATAGCGACAGCTGCTATTGGTAGTAACTATAGGGTATTTTATTAAAAAAAATTATATATATATATATATATATATATATATGGGTCCCGTTCACCACCCTACTCTTTACCAAACGTGTTTTGTCTTACATGGGTTAGAAGTTTTGGAATAGGCTGATTTTTTGTGAGGATGATCTCTATGGTGAGGAGATCATCCTCACAAAAAATCAGTCCATTCCAAAACTTCTAACCCATGTAGGACAAAACACGTTTGGTAAAGCGTAGGGTAAAGTGTAGGGTGTTGAACATTTTCATATATATATATATATATATATATGGGTCACGTTCAATGGCCAACTTTTTGGCAAAACATTTTTCAAAACATGAGTTAGAAGTTTTGGAATGGGCTGATTTTTGGTGAGAATGATCTCTATGGTGAGGAGATCATCCTCACCAAAAATCAGCCCATTTCAAAACTTCTAACCCATGTTTACAAGTTGAAAAATCGTGGACCATCCATTTTTTGTAAACTATTTTTGATGGGGTTAGAAGTTTTGGAATGGGCTGATTTTTGGTGAGGATGATCTCCTCACCGTAGAGATCATCCTCACCAAAAATCAGTCCATTCCAAAACTTCCAACTCATGTTTTGCCAAAAAGTTGGCCCTTGAACGCCACCCTATATATATATATATAATATGGGAAATGTTCAGCAACAAACATTTTGGCAAAACATTTTTCAAAACATGGGTTAGAGGTTTTGGAATGAGCTGATTTTTGGTGAGGATGATCTCTACGATGAGTAGATCATCATCACCAAAAATCAGCCCATTCCAAAACTTCTAACCCCATCAAAAATGGTTTACAAAAAATGGACGGTCCACGATTTTTCAACTTGTAAACATGGGGCTAGAAGTTTTGGAATGGGCTGATTTTTGGTGAGGATGATCTCCTCACCGTAGAGATCATCCTCACCAAAAATCAGCTCATTCCAAAACCTCTAACCCATGTTTTGAAAAATGTTTTGCCAAAATGTTTGTTGCTAAATGGGACCCTATATATATATATATATATATATATATATATATATATATATGGGTCCCGTTCAGCACCCTAAGCTTTACCCTACACTTTAACAAACGTGTTTTGTCTTACATGGGTTAGAAGTTTTGGAATGGGCTGATTTTTGGTGAGGAGATCATCCTCACCAAAAATCAGGTCATTCCAAAACTTCTACCCCCATAAAAAATGGTTTACAAAAAATGGACGGTCAACAATTTTTTAACTTGTAAACATGGGGCTAAAAATTTCGGAATGGGCTGATTTTTGGCGAGGATAATCTCCTCACCATAGAGATCATCCTCACCAAAAATCAGCCCATTCCAAAACTTCTAACCCATGTAGGACAAAACACGTTTGTTAAAGTGTAGGGTAAAGCTTAGGATACTGAACATTTCCCTATATATATATATTAATTAAGCCTTTAGCTACGGTCGCCGACCGTTGCTATAGGGTATTCTTTTTTAAAAAAAATATTAGGTCCCCAACTAGAACTCGCCCAATCTAGAACTCGCTGGAGTAATACATTTTCATGTTTCAAATCCCTGTATATTATACCTGTATAAAAACAATGATTTTCCATGAAATACTCATGTTTGTTTGATGACATAAATGGGTTAATATGAACATGTTTTTAACAATCAACAAAATTGAAAATTGATTCTATCAATCACTAGTGTTTCATCATGAACTGACCCACAAATTCATCATCTAACTTCATCTCCTTCTCATCATCATAGTTGTTGTTGATGTTATCAGCCAAAAGGAACTGTACCATAGTGAGGCTAGTGCTTGGCTTCCTAGCAATGAAATCTGCATAGGACAACACTTCACGAGAATCCGCTCCACCCATGAAAATAACAGCAACATGGTTCATTGAGGAGGCCAAGGAATGGGGCAGAACATTCATGTGTGGGTTTTGATCAACAAGGATTCCAACCGAACAAGATGCATTGGCCAGGAGGCTAGAATTCACCATGTGAGATGCATTATACTGAGTATAGTCTCTCCATCCTGGCTTGTGGAAGGGAACAATAATGAGTGATGCCTTTTTTTCTAGTGCAAGTTCACAAATATCACAGTACACCGTGTTGTAAGGGGACACAGCTATGAATGCCCAAATGCTTCCATAGAGATTATGTGTTTGCTCATAGATCTTCAAGGCCTTTACAATGAAGTTGGAGCGGGCATATTGGAAGATTTAAGATGGCTGTCATGAGTTATAAACATGGCATTTGCACTATTGAGTTCAACAAGGTGGAGAGCATACACTGAGATTGGGCTATCTTTGTTTGAATGAGAGGCTTGAAGGAAGTTGATGAGTCTAGGGATACTCTCTTGTTCATGAATGCAAGCGACAATCCTGATTTCACAATCTAGCCGAGAGTGCTGCACATTCCTGCTCCTTTGTCAGTGCTCTTCACTGTTCTATCATCACAATATATGTTCACATTCATTAACTCCAAAACTGACTTCGGTGTTAGATCCTTCACAAGACGATGATGATGATGATGTATGTGTCGATCATAGTAACCCATGGAATCGATGGTACCCGATTCACGGCTGGTGGGACCGATGCATGTTCTAACAGCCGTTCGATCTTTCTACAAGAGAAATTGCTCACGCCAATGGACTTACATATCCCCATATCCAAACATTTCTCCATTCCAGCCCATGTTGACTCCATGTCCAACTCTTCGAAGTCTTCTTCATTAGGCACAGCATATGAAGCCCATTCCTTCAATTTGGCTGGCCAGTGTACAAGGTACAATACATTCATATTAGTAAATCAGAAAAAAAGAAAAAGAAAAAACAGGATCCAGAAGTTATAATACATTCATATTAATGTCGGAAACAATGAGAGAGACTAACATTTACTTGACAAAAAACTATCACACGTAAACAACTACTAATCATCGCTAGCCTAGCCAAATTAAAGAAGTAGTGAATTGCCCTCTAAACAATTCCTCTTGTTCCTTGCAAATTAAATGATATATCATAATGGTAAATACAGGCTTATTATTATCTATTTTATTATTAATATATGCATTTTCGATATTTCTTAAAGAAATTAATAACGACTAATTCATTAGTTTCAAAAGCAATGTATTAACCACCAAATGGAGTCTCTTGTTCTGTTTTATTGTTATATATACATGTATATTTCCTTTCCATTAGAGATACATATATACATATGTACAATGACTATAATTCTAAGCATAGAAATATGTATACAATAACTAAGAGGAAAACTTTCAAAAGAGAGAATTGCACATGCCAAAACTAGTTGTATATTCACACTTTTGTATGAAAATAATTTGGAAAGTCAGGTAGAGGTCCATTTCATTTAGTTCATAGAGATTTGAGGTCCATTTAATTGGTAAGCAAATTGTTTTGAAGTTAATCTTCATATAGAATGTCCGAAAAACACATAGTGGTTATATACATAGAGGATTCTATATACAGTGCACCAGTTGTCATAATTTCTCAAACTTTGTCGAAGTGGTTAAGCCTAGATACTTATGCTTCACCTCTCATTATGGTTTGTGAAAAATAGGGCCAGATTTTGGAGTGCAATGGCATCTAATGTACCATTTCAATCTTGTAATGTACTCAGTAAAAAGTTCATGGTTAAGAAAGAGGTAAACCTGTTATCACATATAGCTAACCTATTACATTTTCTTCTGTTTAGATTTCTTTCTAGAACTAGTTATTAAAAAAAAAAAAAACTCTTTTTGCATAAGATTTGCCCTTAAGCAGCCATTTGTTCTTGAACAGATGGGGGCTGGGTACATGACTCATCATCTCTATATGCACACCACCCAAACAATTCTAATCCTCTAATCCAAAGCCTCTTATGAACCAAAGCCTCTTATGAACATAGATCTATAATTAATTATCAACGTAAATAGTCTAAAAGGATAATTCACCTCAATTAGCTACAGTTTAAAATTCATACATATTGGACAATCCCAACTCTGAGGTTTGAACCCATGACCTCAAAGTTTTTCCACAATGTGTCAAACCAACTGAGCTATGTGAGGCATTTGTAGTTTTGTAGACAACCATCTCTATCACAGCAATTAAATAAAAGCACAAGCAAGGCATAGAAACAGAATTGAATGAGTCATTAGATATTAAAATGCAAAACCTAACAGATTCAGTATTACTTAGGAAGAAGAAACAGGATCGAACAATAGTAGGATCATAGAGTGTTCTTAAGCAAAGAGAGGATCCTGAGATTGTTGCTAGTCTTTAAAGGAGTTTAGAGTACCATTTTTGAAGTAGAGATTGTTTGGAGTTGGACATGCACAATTATGATCAATGATGGCACATATGAGAAATTTGATGAAATCAAAAGTTTAGGATAATAACCCACACTAACACAATTCTGACTATAACCTATTTCAAGACAGGTATAACACCACACAAACCAACTAAAATCCAACAACTACCAATATATATATATATTGTGTGATGAATTTATTTCTATATTGTAAACAGTAGTAATATGTTCAATGGAATTCTTGTAACTATGTGCCTTGTAAAAGACAATCACAGCCTCAAATCACACTTAATAAATATTAAAGGCAAAATCTGATCAAGATCACAATGAAAAATGTGCCCCCTTTTTTTGAGATAGAAAAGTGGGTTGATGGTTCTCCAAATCTTTGGGATAAGACTTTGTTTTTATAATTGTTGTAAGTTGGTTAGTGATCATTGGATGAAGGTGGGTTTTGAAACTAGTTTGAGGGATCATCACTCACAAGCCTCATACCATTAACGAACATTAGCACCTTGAAGTATTGAAGAGAAAATGTGGCATCTGCCCTGAAATCAATAGCAGAAAGATAACAGAAGCAACACAATGCTTGAAAAAAAAATGGAAAAAAAATGTCCTGCACTCTGAAATCCAATCACCCAAGTTGAATTTCAAGAGCACGTTGAACATGATCATGTGTAGAGTTAAAAAAATGGAATATTGGTTAGAAAAAAGCTTCTAATCAATTATAAAAGGATACTTTAAAATAAAATAAAAAAGCAAGACCACAGTACCAAGCAGAATTAAGTAGCATAAACTAGATAATAGCGAAGATTTAAAGAAAGTTACCATAGAAGTGCATAATTACCTTCAATTTCTGAAAATTTGTAACCAGTCTCATATACTGATCACGTGCTTCCGGGTAACGAACCATGGATTGAACTCTTGCTAGAGACTTCTCTACACCAGCAACTTTCTGTTTCCGACCAAGACGCAGAAACTCATACTCATCAGTCTTCCCAATTTTAGATTGGGCATTTTCAATTGCTTTGCCAGCTCCAAAACCTTGCAATCCAGCTCCTTTTCGCCACCAAAGCAATATAGCATTTTCAACAATACAAACAGAACAGATGACCTTTTTATATTGCTTACAAACCTGATGTCCCCTAACATGTGCCTGAAAGGAAAGAAATCTGCAGAATTGAACCAAAAGTAGGAAATCCTGAACTTCTTGGTTGTGTACAAAAGATTTTAAAAATTTTATTAATTGTATGGGTTTTTATTTTAAGTATAATGAATTTTATTGTAAATCTCTTTCCTTCTCTAGAGGCTTATGTTTTTGGTGTTCATATCATGAGCACAAGTAATATCATCAAGATTATAAGTTCTTTTTTTTTTCCCTCTCAAACTGAGATTATAAATGGTGAAATAGGATTCAACTCATCGGCCTCAATAGTAGGATAAGGTGTTGTACATGGGAGAACTACACATTGGAAAATCCATAAAGAAATTCCATATTAACCATTGGTTACTACCCTTGATAGCACAATCTATATTGTGATGTAGACCATCAGAACATAGAAAAGATTTCCTTATCAAATATTTGGACATTTTTTCAACTATTTATCCTAAATTTTTACTGTTTTAAACATCTTAATTCTTCTAAGTGTTGAATTAGACTGCACTCCAAAGCTTTTGGTTGCCAAACCCTTAAATTGTTGTCTACTAAAAGCAGCCCTTTATGTTTTTATCCAAATTCTGGTAATGTTCATACTTCATTGTTCCTTCTTAGGCAGACTCAGACAAATTAAATTAACAGTAACATACTAAGTTTAAAAATCCATACTTCATCACAAATCTAATTGTGTTCAATGTCAAAGCCTAGTTATCTAAAAACCTATAGGTTTTATAGTGGATTTGTTTTCAGCAAAAGGCGACATTATTTAGCCAAATGATATGAATTTTCATGATTCATGCATGAACCTTTCAAGCAAACATAGTAAGAAACAACACATGAACAAAGGAACAAACATCAACAGAGGAACAAATGAATAGCATGATTATTAAAGTTCAAATTAGCATTCTAGAATGGTTTTTAGGGTTTTTTTTTAGGGTTTTTGAGAGAGAGAGACTTACAGATGAGATTTGAAGTGGTTTGATCGGTGGTACTGATAAGTGAGCTTCACTTCTTAGGGTTTTCGACTTGAGCTCTGATTTCTTCTTCGATTTGAGCTCTGAGAGTTTAAAAACCCATTGACGAAGTGAGTTATTGATCCGAAATGTGAGATTGAGAGATCATTTGGTGTTGAAATGGGAGATTGAGAGACCGTCTCGAGTGTCTGGTTTAATCGAATCAAATCAAGAGGGATTTTTTATTTCAATTGAAATGGAAGAAACTTCGAACTCAAAAATCCGTAAAAATGGCTGAGAAGGAAACTTCTTCGATTGAATGTGAGGTTTATTTTCTTCCCAAAGGCGACATAAACGAAAAGCTTCTTCCATAGAATGTGAGCTTTTGATCTGCTGGTTGCTGGTTTCGTTTTCATTGAGATGCCCGAGAATGAAAACAGTAAGGTTTTTTTTTTTTTTTTTTTTTTTTAAACATTTCGGTGATTCGTTTCGCTTGGGCTGTCGAATTTTTTTCTTGCGCTTATTGGGCCGTAGCAAATAAACGTGAGACATGAGCCGCCAAATTTAATGCTGTAATAATAAGGAATTTTAACCTTTTTGAGGTAGTGCAAGAAACATGGGAGCACAACACAAGAGAGAGTTGTTGAGTCATCATAGATGTAAAGGTATACCCAACATCTATGCAAATTTTTTTTTTTTTTTTTTTTTTTCCTTTGCTTTCATGGTTTTATGCATAAATCTCTTTTATGTTCTTTTTTTTAGAGAGATGGGTTTTCAATTCCAATGAGTTTTATGCATAAAAGGCATGTTTGATGTTAATGGGGAGATCTATTGTGCATGAGTGACGGTTTTACTATATTCTGTTCTTTCTTGAGTGTATTTGTTGATATGTGTTTCTTGGATTTGTCAGTTTCATGGTTTTGTTGTTGTTATCTCTTGAACTTTTGGGTGATTACTGAGGTTTTAGTACTAATGTCTTCTAGTAGTCTTTTTTTTTATAAATATCTTGTGAATTTCATACTTATCCTTGAGATCTTTTGATGGGTTATGTATCGTTCTGAACTTGCTCTATTTTATACATTAGGGATAGATAGACAGATAGATATTAATTTATGGTTTCGCCATATCCCAATGATGAAGTTACAACAATCTAATTTCATTTACTTTATTGATCAGTTTGAACATGGAGGGAGTTGCTGTGTTGAAATTCTATTTTGGACATTCAATCATTGTTAGCTCTATTGGATATGAGGGTAAGTGGGGATGAACATTTAGCCACTTTGAATGTGAACACTACTTAATCTCAGGTATAGTTATTGAACATGTTTTCCTTCAGAAAATGCTTATTTTCACTTAATTGCATTCTATGTAACACGACAATGACATTATCACATAAGCAATGTGTAGGTAAAGGAAGTCTCGCAAAATCGTTATTGTTGCTTTTACAGAAGCCTACATGTTCAATTAAGGTAGGAAGATGATTTCATTACCAGTGAAGCTTTGCTTTAGATCTTTCAAAGGTTGTCCACCTCATTTTTCGTTTCCATCTCTAAATATAACGAGCACTCTAATGAGAAAGTCAGATTGTAGTTCTAAAAAAGCTGAAGATTGCTTATTCCTCGGTGGAGTTGCACATAAGTTTGTGTGGAAATGTCCTAACTCTTTATGTTAGCTCGTCCTATAAAGAAGAAAATAGGTGTCAATGGAAGGAAAAGTATGACTTAAATATAGTTTCAGTTGGTAAGACAGATTATTCGGTGGTCACCATTTGTTGTATAGACAAAACTTAAACTTTCTCCCTAATGTATAAAAGGTGAATTTAATTGGTCACTAAATTAACTACAAATTATTTGGGGAATTTTATAAGAATTTTTTATATTATTTGATCCTCAGAAATCAAAATCAAGATATGGATCCTCAGTATCACAATAAATTTTAATTTTTTTTTCATAATTTTAAATTTTGGAAGGCTTTAAAACAATTCCTGAATTAAAAGTCCAAAAGTTATTGATACAGTTTGGAACGGTCTATTATCGTTTTACCTCTTCCATATTTGGACGGTTTGGAGCCATTCTGAAATACAACATTATGAAACGATTTTCAACCGTTTCAAATAATTAGCGACGCCTTTATAAGATTGGTCCGAAAGCCATTTTAAACTTGTTTAGGAACAGTTTGAAATAGTTCCTAATTGGCATTTTTGCTGTTGTGCCTTTAGAGCCAATAAAAATAGTCCAAAAAATAGACAAAAATTTCATGCATAAGATTTGGTTTAACATGGTTTTGTTCAATCCATGAATATCAGTTAAGAATCAAACTAACAAATAAAGTTTCCCAAGAGAGCACATAAATTTGTCTAATAGTTTTTGAACCTCAAATGATGAAATTCAAGTGTATTTCATCATAGTCCTTGGCCCACAAAAAAATCCAGTAAACACTTACTTCTAGTAGTTGATCATTATTTTAATTTGCTTATTTTTTACAGATAAATTATAGTCAATTTGTTTAAAAATTTATATAACTTCCTCTATCTTTAAAATCTAAAAAAATGAGTTTTTAATTTCACTTTTTATCAATAATTAGTAACCATATTAGGATGGAAAGGACAAGGTGCCTAATACCTTCCTTGTCCCTCAACCAAACTCTCTTATCATAAAATCTCTAGATATAACTCTTCCCCTTATCCTTGGATATATGAGTCATTACAAGTCAAAGAAAAATATATTTCAAAATCTTTTTTATGGTGCCCATTTACACCTTAATTGAATGGTGGCGACTCCTAAACTTGATTAGATGAGTTCAAAATCCCAAAGATTTCGAAGCTCGCGTATCTAACGCATGACAACTCCATTGAGGATTTTGTGGGTTCAAACCAGATTTTTAGGATTGTTTTGCTTATGTTGGGATTGATTTTTCTTTGTAAAGTTGGCACACATTGATTTTTAAAATTGCACTTGTGCACTCTCAATCATAGTAAATGCATAAACCATCCGTCTTATAAAAACTATCTAACCCTAGATGCAAGTAACCTTACGCTTCATAGGTCATTCACCTTGCGAAATAGAGACAAAAACATCCAACTCAATCATCAATCAATGACCCGCTTTCTTCGACTTGTGTGGAGGTTTGAAGATTTGAAAACCTTCAACCTACTTATCGCCAATCATGCATAGCCTTCAGTTAGAAGTTTATGACACATGCTTTGAAAACGAATCTCATCGAATTGTGTGCCAACTCTTCAAAAGTCTTGTAAGTCTGAATCGACCCTCAAAGGTCAAATTATAAGGTCGTTCTAAGTGTCCATGTAATAGAATATGATTTCTCTCTTTTGGTAAGAGATAGACTTTACTTTGTTACAAATTCAACTCTTTCCAAAGTCAGTTTCTAACTCTGAAAAGACAAAAATGCAATGATATAAGTTGAAAACAGATGTTGGGAAGTTGCTGGAGAGCAAATATGAGCCAAATTTTGTTCTTGCCCAACTATAGGTTTAGTCAGTATCTAAATATATTTCTAATTTAACGATGTTTATTTTGATATAAATAAATATTATTTGGTTGATGCTGCTTACACGCACACACAAGGGTTTATGGCACCATATCGCAATATGCATTATTAGTTATCTGATTTTCATCGTGGACATCCTAAATACAAAGAGGAAATATTCAACCATGCACATGTCAAACTGAGAAATGTAATTTAGAGGGCTTTCATAGTTTTAAAGGCGCGGTTCCCAATTTTAAAAAGGATGGCACCATACTTTTTTCCTACTCAGAGAAGTATAGTGATTGCATGCATGGCAATTCATAATTTTCTTCATAAAATGTCGATAACTGATGAACTTTTTCATTAATACAATGATAAAGATATTCTTCTTGAAGTAACTAATGGTGGATATATTTATCTTGGGAAAAGTTGTTTGAACAATTTAAACAAGCATTTATGGTTATCTTACGAGATTAGATTGCAAATCATCTTAGCAGTGCAAATATATGAAATGATATTATTTTGTTGAGTATGACAATGTTGTATTTCAATTTTAATGAATTATATGACAATGTTGATCTTAAAATTTTAATGGATGTGTTAATTTTCAATTTTGGTAACTTGCATGACATTCTTATTTTTAATTTGAAAATTTTAGGGTTTTATAAATACAAATTATTAATTAGAAATTGAAATTTTTAGTATTATTATTATTTTTTTAAAATGAATTGCATTTTAATTTTATAAGAAATAATATATTTTATTGTGTTTGATAAGAAATGGGCATTTGAAACATGCAAACAATGTATATTATGATTGTAAGGGTAAAATATACAATTTATCAGTTTTCAGCAATATGTAACAAACATGATTCTACAAATTCAGCGCTTATAAGTTTCAACACTTATTTTTTTCAATTTAACAAACAACACCTTAGTTTGACAAAAATTTTAACTTGGTCGAACTTCAAGGTCAACCAAGCCAAAATTTTGTCTGGCCAAACCTCAAGTTCAACCTGGAAATTTTTTTAGCTTGGTCGACCCTTAGGTTCTGCTAGGCATATTTGATCTTAGAAAACCCCACTTTCAGCCAAAGGCACTTTCTAGTGTCATCCCCACTCCCATTTGACAAGGACATTAATTGATAGCTAGGGAACCCTCAAAGGTCTTTACCATAAGCCCTCGGACCAAAACAAGAATCCCTCTTGACTACCCTTCCCCTTAGTCTTGTGGTGAGTTTAGATTCAAATTAGGAGTGATTTCCTTCCACTTAGTATTATGTTGAGAATTCATTACATTTGAGGGTCACTCTTATCCTTAGGCCTAAGTTTAAGGTCTTGCAAAGTTTCTTCAATCGTCTCAAGTGTAAGATTAGTGATTAAGGTCATTCTAAACCACAATGATCAGTTCTAACTTGTTTTAACCTAATCTAGGGGATCGTAGAATACTTACGAATCCCTATGGACCTATATTCAACCTTTAGAGTCAATAAAAATAGTCCAAAATGGATAAATTTTATACATAAGGTTTGATTCTAACATGGTTTTATTCAATCCATGCATATCACTTAAGGTTTGATTCTAACATGGTTTTATTCAATCCATGCATATCACTTAAGAACCAAACTAACAAATAAAGTCTCTCAATGGAACACATAAACTTGTCCAGTAGCTTTAAGGCCTCAAATGATGAAATCCATGTATATTTTCATTAAAGTCCTTGGCTCACAAAAAAATCCAACAAGCACCTATTTCTAGTAATGGCTTGCTCATTACTTTAAATTATTTGTTTTTTATAAATAAACTATAGTCAATTTAAAAAAAAAAATTATAACTTCTTCTATCTTTAAAATCCCAAAAAATGTATTTTTCACTATTGATCAACAATTGGTAAACCATCATAGGATGGGAGGGACAAGGTGGCTAACACCTTACTTGTCCTTCAACCGAACTCCCTTACCATAAAATCTCTAGGTAGACCTTTCCCCCTTATCCTTAGATATGTGAGTCACTACAAGCCAAAGGAAAATAGATTTTAAAACATTTTTTATCGTACCTATTCACACCTTAATTGAATAGTGTTTCTATGATACGAACTATAGGTGCATAATTACATATGCTAACATGGATGAAATATAGGTAAACTTATCACTCGACCAAAGTAACATGTAGATGAGAGGGAACATTTGACTAATTGCAGCTGAGTGAACGCTCTTGCAATGAAGAATCATGATAATGTCTGAGTGAATCAATGCAAATCACAACAGAAGATGTTCTTAGATCTTCAAGATTCTAGTTGCAAAGTAACGTGACAAAGAAGAAGATCAAATCAGAAAGAAATATGAATCAATACGGAAAGATGGAAAACAAGATTAAAAGGCTCTTTAATATATATATATATATGAGGACATTATAATTAAGCAAAGATGACAAGATCTTCACTAGGGAGGTTGCCTAAAAACCAAGATGATCAAGAACCCATAAATAAACAAACCAACACACAAGAAGGGAAGTTTTGACTCGTTATACATCTCAAACTCCCTCTTTATTCATATTAACTTGATAGTCGGAGGGTCTTGGCTAAAAACACCTCCCAGTTCTAGAACGTTTTTCTAAATTGGGAGGAGGATTTTCATCGAGATTCAAGTATGGGGGTGAGATAATTAGTTTAATTTCCCAAAAGAACATTGATTGTTCCCTAAAATTCTTTGTCTTCGATCTATAAAGATAAATTTTAAATTCCCCCATAAAATTTTATTGGATCTATCTAAATTAAATCAATCTGACCCCTACAAAATAATTGCCAAATCTGAACTTAGTTAATATGGGTCAAACCAAAACACTTTTGAGTCCTAATAATCTGACTCACTTTTTTGTACTATCCGTTCACAGAATCATATAAAATCACAAATATCTTTACTTGTGTATCCCAAAGCAAATGATCTACGGTTCTATGAATGGAGCATACAAGAAGTGAGTCATTATCATGACTCAACAATTTTCCTTGAATTAATTTTTTAGCTAATGAAGAGGCACAAAGGTTGAGTTCACCTAGCAATATACATTTTTTTTTCTAGAAGATTTTTATTTCTATGGGCTATTTTAGTTAGGTGATATAGACACGTCCATCCATATTTTGGTATTTGAGATACCCCATGTTTCCCCTTAACCTACTTGTTCTATGAGAAACTAATAAAATGACTTAAATGCCCCCATCTTTAACCTCTAGCAAAAAATCCTTTATTTCCAATATCAATCGTTAGAATCTCTAGGATGGAAAAAAAAAAAAACATGTTTTTATCCTTAATTGCTTTCAACCTTTAGATTCTATCTCCTTCAATAAAAAATAGGTCTTTTTTTGTAAAAGACAATGGATTTTTAGGTTTTAAAAAAAAAAAAGAGAGCTGCTATTGGCACCCTAACTTTTACTTATTACACTCTAATATTTTAAATTATTTATCACACCCCAACTGAAGATTAAAATACACTTTTCAAATATTACAAAGGTTTGCCTCAAATTATAATTTCAACATTACAACACTCGTTCAAATAATTTGAGTAGTTGTTTACAATTATGTTTAAACTCATATAAAATCCTAAACCCAAAAAATAGAAATGTAGCACACACACAGAGATGAATATTGTTAAAGACTTGAAGATCAATGAATGTTTTGGGAGAAAAATCAAAGAATGTTTTTTTTAGAGGTGCACTTAGGTCATTTTCAGTTATGTCTCTCAGAGAAGATATAGGTCAAAGGGGGTGAGGCAGTAATCAGTTAGAAAAGAAATGGGTATCTCAAATATTTACCAACCCATGGAGGGTTTTATGTCCAAATTACCCATTTTTCGTTTCAGGTTTCCATATTTGGTAGTAAATAATTGTATTAATTGCATGGATTATGTGTATCTCACCAACTCTAAAGTCAGTATCTCGTCTCATTTACTTTTTCAACTGATTTCATCAACTAACAAGGAAAGTTTGAAAATTTTAGCTCTGTTTTATCTTTTCCCTTTAATTCCTTGTTCTCTTTCCATGTAATTACTACTGCCACCCCAACACCATTTTTATAATCAAAGCCCCACTACTTCCACCTTCTCTACTCATGAACTTGAATTTAAACAGAGCTCAATTCTCTCGACGTACACTTTCTTGTGTTCATCATGGTAATATGCCGAAGTCTCGAGGTACCACCTAGTACCTCGAAATTTGACATAGGGATTTGTGTTAGCATTGCGGGGCACGATAGGCAGCATTCGACTAATTGCAATTGAGTGAATACTCTGGCAAATGGAGAACCATGACAATGTCTGGGTGAATCAATGCAAATCACAATAGAAGATGTCCTTAGATCTCAAGATTCTAGTTACAAAGCAACATGACAAAGAAGGAGATCAAATCAAAAAGAAGTATATCAATACGGAAAGATGAAAAATAAGATTAGAAGGTTCCTTAATATATATATAAAAGGACATAATAATTAAGCAAAGATGGCAAGATCTTCACTAGGAAGATTGCCTAAAGACTAAGATGAGAGAACCCATAAATAAATAAAACCAACACACAAGTATGGAAGTTGACTCATTATACATTTCAAACTCCTTTATTCATATTAACTTGATAGTCGGAGAGTCTTGGCTAGGAACACCTCCTAATTCTAGGACTCCTTTCATGAATCAAGAGGAGGATTTTCATCGAGATTCAAGTATGGGGGTGAGATAATTAGTTTAATTTCCTAAAAGAACATTGATTGTTCCCTAAAATTCTTCATCTTCAATCTATATAATTAAATTTTAAATTCCCCCATAAAATTTTATCGGATCTATCTAAATTAAATCAAACCGATCCCTGCAAAATAATTGTCAAATCTGAACTTATTTAATATGGGTCAAATCAAAACTCTTTTGAGTCCTAATAATCTGACTCACTTTTTTGTACTCTCCCTTCACAGAACCATATAAAATCACAAAGATCTTTACTTGTTTATCCCGAAGCAAATGATCTACAGTTCTGTGAAAGGAGCATACAAAAAAGTGAGTCATTATCACGACTCAAACAATTTTCCTTGAATTAATTTTTTAGCTAATGAAGAGGCACAAAGGTTGGGTTCACCTAGCATGAATATACATTTTTTTTTTCTAGAAGATTTTTATTTCTATGGGCTATTTTCAGTTAGGTGATATAGACACGTTCATCCATATTTTGGTCAATATTTGAGATACCCCATGTTTCCCCTTGACCTACTTTTTCTATGAGAGACTAATAAAATGACTTAAATGCCCCCATCTTTAACCTCTAGCAAAAAATCCTTAATTTCCAATATCAATCGTTGGAATCTCTAGGATGGAAAAAAAAAACATGTTTTTATCCTTAATTGCCTTCAACCTTTAGATTCTATTTCCTTCAAAAAAAAAATAGATCTTTTTTGTAAAAGACAATGGATTTCTAGGTTTAAAAAAAAAAAAATAAGAGAGCTGCTATTGGCACCCTAACTTTTACCTATTACACTCTAATATTTTAAATTATTTATCACACCCCAATTGAAGATTAAAATATACTTTTCAAATATTACAAAGGTTTGCCTCAAATTATAATTTCAACATTACAACACTCGTTCAAATAATTTGAGTAGTTGTTTACAATTATGTTTAGGCTCATATAAAATCCTAAACCCAAAAAATAGTAATGTAGCATAGACAGAGAAATCAATATTGTTAAAAGCTAGAAGATCAATGAATGTTTTGGGAGAAAAATCAAAGAATGTTTTTTTTTTTAGAGGTGCACTTAGGTCATTTTCTGTTATGTCTCTCAGAGAAGATATAGGTCAAAGGGGGTGGGGCAGTAATCAGTTATAAAAGAAATGGGTATTTCAAATATTTACCAACCCATGGAGGGTTTTATGTTCAAATTACCCATTTCAATGGGCTATTTTCTTCGTTTCAGGTTTCCATATTTGGTAGTTCATAAAATGGTATTAATTGCATGGATTACGTGTATCTCACCAACTCTGAAGTCAGTATTTCGTTTCAGTTACTTTTTCAACTTGTTTCATCAACTAACAAGGAAAGTTTGAAAATTTTATCTCTGTTTTATCTTCTCCCTTTAATTCCTTCTTATCTTTCCATTTAATTACTACTGCCACCCCAGCACCATCTTTTATAATCAAAACCCCCATTACTTCCACCTTCTCTGCTCATGAACTTGAATTTAAACTGAGCTCAATTCCCTCGGCTTACACTTTCTTGTGTTCTTCATGGTAATTTTTTTTAAAATATATTTTAGCTCTTCTAATTCTTTTTATTCTATTTTCTGTAGTTTTTTTTTTGTTTCATTTAATTCAAATCTACTATATTTCTTGTGAATTGTGATTGCTTGTTGGTGGTGTGTCTTTATCATTTATAAATGGCTATGGATTTCAACCAGAGAAGCCAGGGCCTCTGCCTTAGGAAGAAGCTCTTGTTTCAATAGAATTTTTCTTCTTCTTTTGATAAGCGAGAAAGATATTGGTTAGTAATTAGTAGGTGAAGGTTGTTTGGGCTTCGAACCATATATAACTCAAACCAACTTTGAGGTCGTGGGATCAAGCCTAGCTTACCCATAAAAAACAAAAAATAAAAGTAATTATTAGTAGGTGATGGCAGCTTTTGAACCCAGACACCTTGATTTCTAAATGAGGAAATGCAACTCCTTGACCTTGGTCTTCTCAAATAGGCCAATAGAAAGTGAAGGCAGATCGATTTTGAACCCAGACTCCCTCTTGTCTTCTTGATTTCGAACTGAGGACATGCAACTCCTTGACCTCGGTCTTCTCAAATAGTTTAATAGAAAATTACCTAAATGCCCTCAGCTTCAACAAGTAGCCTATCTTCAACATCTTTGATTTAAAATAAAATAAAATAAAATAAAATTTCCCTCATCTTCAACCTCTTAAGATTCTATCTACTTCAATTAATACCTACAAGATAGGATTTTCGAGAAGTAGAAGAAAGTGCAATTTTGAATACAAAAAAAAAAAAATCAAAGATTTTCTACAAACCATTGAGAGGATTTTGACACAATGGATTGGAGATAGAGTTGAATGAATTGAAAGTAATTTACCATAGAAGTTGAAGATCTAGAAGATGACAGAATTTTTTTTTTTTTAATCATATTTCATTTGTCTATAAGAGAAGACTGTGGTCAAAATTTGAAACACAGTAGAGTCTCAAATATTCTACGGAAATCCAAACCCTAAGTTCATACCTAAGGACCTATTAAAGGTCTTTTGGAGTACAACTAGGAATTTTAAGGTCTTTCAAATCAGTTTTGTTGATATTTGATCAAATATGTAAGATATATGTTACTTTAGTTTTAGATTTTGAAAGATTGGTTAAGGGTGCCATTATTAATTTATTTATATTTTTTCAAAAGTAGGCAGATGAAGTTGTGGATGGCATTGAGTTTGTTGATTGGAGAGGGAGAAGGGCACAATCAACTAAGCATGGTGGAATCAAGGGTGCTGTCATTACTTGTGGTACTCTCTCTCTCTCTTCTTTTGCTAGACAACACTTGTGCTTAGGGCTGTCAATTGGGCCTTATGGATCATTAAACCACTTGACCCGCCCCAAAAATAAGATATTGGACTTTTATCTTCAAACCCACAAATGTAGAGTCGGAGTCAAAATTTTCCAATCCATTAAATCCGGGTCGGGTTAGATGTATGATTTTTTAACAAAAATAACTAAAGTTCACCCTCATTTTTAACAATTTCTCAACTAAGATGGAGAATATTGAATCCTGTTGTGATGAAAATCAGCAAAAAAAAGCTTCAAACAACTTCAAAGGATATGCTAGAATTTAATAATTTTCTGCAAGTCCAAAAATTACTTAGAGTCACTATGTGAAAACTGAAAATTTTGACAAGAAAATTCTACAGGCCAAAGCCCACAAATTTTAGAAATCAAACTTTGACGGCCCATGGCCGTTGAAATTTTTTATGTTCCCCGATTCGATGGCATAGAGCCACCAAATTTCTCTATCCTTCATTAATTAATGCCTTGGTCTGTCAAATGTAGACTTTTTTCATGTTGTGGCTCGAGCTTGTTAAGGTCTAGCTTGGGCTTAACCAACTTGGGCCCAATAGAGTTTTAAGGCTGTTCTAAGGCACAAACCTCCTCTTTAGGGGCTCACAAACAATCAGTCATTTGCTCATAACCATGTAGGTTCAAGTGAACCTATATTAGTGGGTTTGTTTGGATTATAATTCGTGGTTCACCACTCTAGAACATGCCCAATTCATAAAGGTATGTAATTCGTTTTATTTGTTCATTTAGATTAGTTTATGACAAATTGAAAGAGCATATTTTCTAGTTCACGTGCGTCTACTAAGGCCACCGTTCAATCCTTATAAGGGTATGGTATCTAGTTACTTGATATATCCAAAATCTATTAGTCGATATCATTTGGGTCTATCATCATGGACCTGTTCCTCTTTTTATTCTTAATTCAATTATGAGGAATCATCTTAGGGACCATTAATAATGGGATCTCCTTTGAGTAATTGATTGAGACTTGATATTGGATTTTGTTTTACTTGTAACTCATTCATAAGGATACTAGAGTTTGCTAGGCACGAGCATCTCTTTTGGGATTAAGGGAGTAGGAGAGGAAAGAAGTAAAGCTGAGGGGGCATTGTTGGAAAAGGGATGGAAGAGGAAAGACAATAATGTTGGAGGAATATTCTTAGAATGAGAGGTAGAATAGCAAAGACAATACAGTTGGAAGGGCATTCTTGAAAAAGAAGAGAATATGAAAGATAATAAAGTTAAAAGTTATCCTATTCATAGCGAGATTAAATTCCATCCCCTCTATATCTGGGGGACAAAAAGAATGGGGTCCACAATTATTCTTATTATATAGATTAAATATTAATTAATGAGGTGGATACATGTAAGTGTAGAATATAAAGAGTGGAGAACTTTTTAGAGTCGTGCTGGAGTGACCTCAAGTTGGAACCTCATATCGCACTTCATGACCTGAAAGTGCATAGGAACCATAAATGCTCTTCATCAAGATACGAGTGAAAAAGCATTTATGGTTCCTATCCATTTCTCGTCATGAAGTGCTATATGAGGTTACAGCTTGAGGTCACTTTAGCATTATTCTATTTTATTTTATTTTTCGTTTCTTTTTCATCATTTAACATTTTTTTATTGAGATCAAATACTCAATGCTGGTCAAAATTGAATCCAAGTCTATGGTATCATCACCCAAAGACTTCACTATCAAACCTAGTTGGCAACCACGAGAGTGTGAAGCCTTTGGTCTTTTTCGTTCACTTTAACTAGCATTTGATTATGAGTCTGACTAGCCTTACTAAGGTCCTTGGACTCACCTTTTGGCATCTAAAAACATGATCCCTAGTAAGGCTTTAAAAATAACTTTGAAAAACAAAAGAAATTATTTTTTTTAAGGCTTTTTTATCTCAGTTTTTTATGAAACTTAGAGGGATATGGTGTTGGATTGCTGATTTGGTAATCCATTTGAGCCAAATGACCCCTAGTAAGGCTTTAAAATCTTACTATGTTAGTAAGGAAAGGGCTTCACTTCAATTATATTTTCCAGTCCTTCCCAATCTTGATTCTACAAACAAAGACTCCATATCTTGATTTTCTAAAACTCTCTTTTCAAAAGTTTGATTTGTTTGAAGAATCCATTAGTATCAAATATCATGTGAATAATTACATGTTAATTTCTTTTATTAAAAAATAATTATTTATCTTTTCAAGTTTTTGATCTAGTTTCCAATGGATAATAAGCATTTGTAGAGTTAGTTTAGATTCCAATAATTTTCAATCTAGAACCAAAATCAATAATAATCATAATTGATGACTCATTTAGTTTTTAATTCTAGGTATATTCGAAACCAAACCCAAGTCAATCTTTTTCTCCCAAGTCATTGCTTTTTTTATGTTATTCATTAAGGGCTAGGGCTACAATTTGAGTAGGCCAAACCCAAACCCATTGGGTTGAACCCTTGGGTCAGTCATGAGTACAATTGGCTTGGTTTTGGTCTTGTATTTGAGCTAAAAGAAAAAAAAATGATTGAAAAATTGGGTTAGGTTTGGGCATATGCATTGGATATATATGTGCCTTAATCCAAACTTAATATGGTTATAATATTTTTTTTTATATAATCAATTATGTAGTTGTTTTCAATAAATAATAAATTATTTTGTTATTAATGTTTTTGTTTATGTAAGGGCTCAATGACAATTTTGGACTAATAAGTAGTTAATGCATGTAGATCTTGAGTTCAATACCCAGTGTCGATACGCAAGTTTCGAAACCTTTGGAAAGGTATGAACTCATCTATATGGGTTTAGGAGTCACCACCATTCAATTAAAGTGTGGATGGACACTATAAGAAAATATTTTTGAAATCTGATTTTTGGCTTGTAGTAACTCACATATCCAAAAAATAAGGGAAATGATCTACTTAGAAATCTATGATAAGAAGGTTCAGTTAAGGGATAAGGAAGGTGTTAGGTACCTTGTCTCACCCATCCTAAAATGGTTACTAATATATGACCATAGGTGAAAAAACTTGATTTAAAAAAAAGCTAAGAAATTATGAAAAAACTTAAGGAATCAACAACTATAGTCTAGCTTTAGAAAATAGAAGAATTTTAGGAAATAAACAAAATGAGACAATGAACAAGCTAAAATAGATATAAAGCTTGTTGAAATTTTTTATGAGCCTAGGACTTTGGTGAAAATCCATGAGGATTTCATCATTTTAGATCTAAAGCTCTTTTTAGAGGTTATGTGCTCACTTTGGAGCATTTTCTTGTTGGTTTAGCCTTTAAGAGGTATCCATAAGTTAGACACCACCATGAAAAGACTAAGGACCTTATACATGCCATGTGTCCATTTTGGACTGTTTTTGTTGGTTATAAAGATTGAATATAGGTCCATAGGGACCTACACTCTTACTTGTAATCATTTTAGAAGTAAGTGTGTGCAAAGTGTATACATGTAATGGATTTATCAAAAGAATATCACCTTTAAAAAGGGTTTACTCTTTAGCTCTATCGTCAAGAAAAACTAGAAAACTTATATTGCAAGTAAAGTAAGGAAAGTAAAACATCTACATTATGAATTTAAATTGCATAAACATAAATCAAGAAAGGAAAAAAGCCTAATCTAGTGCTCTCAAAGAGTTTATTGAGGAGTTATAGGAAGAGATTACCTCTAAGAGGTTTACTCTTTACCTCTTAGCCTTACTAATGCAAACAAGGATTTACATGATTACAAATGAAATAAGGAAACAAGCTTGCTTAAAGTAATGAAGGGAATAGGTAGGAAGGGGAGGTTTAAAAGGAGAGAATGGAGGGTTCAACCCTTCTTCTTCTTGATTTAAGCTTTTTGGAGGTTTGATAATGGATTTAGATAGAGTTTAGGTAGGCTAAAGAGCTTAGAGAAGAGTTTTGGATAGAATTTTGGCTTCTTGAGCTCCCCCCCCCCCCTCCATTTGAAGAGAAATTTGGACAGAAATTTGAATTCTTCTTTTCCTCCTCATTTTACCTTAAATAGAGATTTTATTTATAAGAGTTTTAGAGACCCTTAAGGATAAACTTGTCCCAAATCATGGAGTTCTCAATATTTGCAATAAAACCTCTATAGAAAATCCAAATGACCTCTACTCTCATTGGACTTAAGAGTCTTTCACTCACCTAAGGTCTCACCAATCATGATGATCAAGAGGGTAGGATTGTAAAAAATCTTAGTTTCTAGATAATTCTTTAAAGAGGGTGGAAAGGTCTTAGGTCTTTGGCTTTGAATTAAATCCTAAAGAATTAGGCTGGTGGCACGTAAATATGGGGGCATTAGGTATTAAGGTCATCTAGCACAACTAACTCTCTAACAACCTAGGATTAATCTAGTCTTTACTCACAAGTTCTAGAGCATTTTTATGGGTTGGGCAAAATTGTCAACACCTCTAGAACTTGGTCTAATTACATTGACTCTCCTAGGATTGAGGATAGACTTAGGGGGTATAAATATAAACTACCTAGATTAGATTCTAACAACTTGAGGTTAGAGTAGTAATTACACTAATTTGGGGACCAAATTGACTAAGAGTCATTGTTAGAAAACAATAAGAATTTACAAGAAAACCTTGGTGGTGGGTTTATTAAGAAATTAAACTATGGGTAAAAAGGTAAAATAAGATGATTTTCTTGAGAAAAAAACAATCAAAATGAGGTTTAAAGGGTAATTAACCCTCAACAAATTTGAATGCACATGAGCCTCCTAACAGTATTGGCCTTAAGTGACCAATGGCCAATGCAAAATTTCTTTCTGGGTATTGATCACTTCCATACAGACTAAACATTTCTCCTGGCCATTGCTAACCTTTGGTCAGGCTAAAAAATAAGTCTGGCCGTTGGTTACCACCATACAAGGTAAAAGTTTATTCTACCCATTGGTAACCTTTGGCCAGCTAAAAAATAAGCATTGTCGTTAGTTACCTCCATACTAGGCCAAAATCATAAAAATATTTGTTGTCTGTTGGCTCAACATGTGGTTCTTGGAATCATTTGTAAATTGACTTGAGTTAAATCCCTCTTGGAAGGCTTTTGGTGCTTTCAGGCTTGGTCTTAGCTAAAATGGGGTGTTTATAACTGCCCCTCTTTGTGAGAGTTGCATGTAACGAATCACAAAGACGTAGACTTAAACTCATTTTTGTCTGACTAGACTTGAGCTTGCTTGCTTGTTCACATCTTACTTTAGTAAACTCAGATTAAACCTAATATTTTAGGCTTCTTGGCTTGATATATAACTCTCAAATCTTTCGAAAATAACAAGTTTCAAGGCACTATATAGGACTCTTGAAACTATTTGATAAAATAAATAATTTTGAAAGTAAGAATTTTAATATGTGTTCATTTTGGTAGAGGTTAACTTTACAGTTGGATTTTATAAAACTTTCCAAGACTAGATTTGACTTAAGCATTTTCGATGTTTGCACACGCAAATACGATTATGAAGTAAAGAGAATTTTACTTAAATCTTACTTTCGAAAAAGTGACTTGGGTTTTGAATGCACGCCTTTTGATGGACCTCAAGCTCTCATCACTATGCCACACCTTTAGTGGGTTTGGGTTTGAACGCTTGTCCTTCGAATGAACTCAAGCTCATTATTATGCCATGTTTTCGATAGGTAAGATACTACTCGATTCATCTTTATGAGTTTTTCGCTCTTGAAATTCTATTTTTTGTGCGTTTTGGTTCTTCAGAGTAATTTTCCTTCTTGAGTTGTGTGTACCTGTGTCAAGAAAACTTCAAAAAAAAAAAAAAAATCGACCAAAGGTGAGGTATGCCCAGGCCACATTTTTTTGCTTGGTCGTTGGTCACTTCTATACCAGAATGATTTTTTTACTTTTTAACCCGAATTTTGAGTTATTTTGACTCGTTTTTCTTCCATCTAAAGCTTGTCTTCTCTTCGGCTCATCCGGACCTTCACTTACGGATTTTTTGAGTTTTTGTTTTAGAAACGTGTTCCACAGCTTGCATTTGACTCGTGGTGAGTTGACTTGGCTCCATTTTGCTTACAGTATTCAATTCGCAACAATTTTCCACATGACGATTGTTCTTGATTGGGTTGATTTTTTTTCGTTCTTATTTCGTCGAAAGATATGCGGTAATCTCCCTAATATGGAAGGTTTTTAGTGCTCTCGAGCTCGGTCTAGGCAAAAATGGGGTGTGTACACCCAGTATGAGTATTAATTCCACAAGGACCACCTGCGAAGGCGTGCCCTCACTTACCTAGTGTATGTGATGTGCAGGTGTTGCACGGGACTAGTCATTGGATAAGACTTATAGTCTATGGATTGGGCAAAGCCCAAATCGGGCTTGGTCCACTGTCTATACGGATACCTGGTTATCAAAAATATATATATATACTACGATATAATGATTATATTTCAACTTTAAATATTTACCTTAATAGAAATTGAAATTACCACTAGACAAATGTGATTATTTTAGTTAATTATAATCATCTTCTTCTCTAAATTTACTTATAATTTCATGTGTTCAAACTTTATAACACATTTGTAAGATAAATAATTATAAATTTTATATTCCTTTACATACCACTTATATTTATATAAACTATTTTTTTGTAATGATGGGGGTATCAGAACTTACATTCAACTAGGGGGGTAGGAAAAGCCAAGGCCTGTGACAAGGCATATGGGTCCCTTTCTTGGGCATGTGCAACGCCCACACATCACACACATCAGGTAATGAGGGTGTGCTCTCACGGCTAACCCCAAGGAAACATTATTCATATTGGGTATTGAACTCACAACCTACAAACTCTTACTACTTATTGGATCCAAAATTGCCATTGAGCAACCCCTTTGAATTTATATAAACTATTATCATTACTAAATTATTTAATATTAATGATGAATGAACCAACCTGACTTAGGTTAGGCTTGAGTTGAGTGATTCATGCCCGAGGTCGGATTGGGTAGAGGGTGTGGACGAGTATTTGTCAAGTATGAAGTGGGCTTGCATTTATTCCCAACCCGACCCAACTTGCCTGAGTTGCAGCCCTATTAGGGCTACCTCATAGGCTTACTCTAATGACCTAAATCCCTAAACCATTCTATTGGTGAATATTTGAGGGGGAGCTACTATTGGCACCCTAACTTTTATTTGTTACACTCCAATTTCTTAAATTATTTATCACACTCCAATTAAATATTAAAACACATCATTCAAACATTACAAAGGTTTGGCTCAAATTATTATCTCAACATTGCAAAACATTATAAAAGTCGTTCAAACAATTTCATCATAGTTATTTACAATTACGATTGGGCTCATATAAAATCTTAAATCCAAAAAATAGAAATCTAACAAAAAAATGAGAGAGCTTCCATTGGCACCCCAACTTTTACTTATGCTCAACCATTTACTTATTTTCTTAGGATTTTTTTCAAAACATGTGCAACTTATGTCAAAATTCCAATTTCGATACCTATTCAGTTTAATTCCCAAAACATGATTTTTTCAATGAATTCGTCACTTTTATAATCAACGAATTCATTGATAAATTACCAGTGAGATTGCTGACATTTTATCAATGAATTCATAGATTATACAAGTGACAAATTCATTGTAAAGGCATGTTTTGAGAATTATAATGAACAGTATACTGAAATTGGAATTTCGTCGTATTCATCCCATGAAATGGAGATACACCATATTTTATTTATTTTTAAGTGGGATGTAATAAGTATAAGCTGGGGTGCCAATAGCAGCCCTCATATTTGAGACCGTAGTCCTCTCTGAAAGACTAAACAGGATGACCTTAAATACCCTCGTCTTCAACCTCAACCTAAAACCCTTGTTTTTCTCCCAAAACCCTCAGAGGGTCAAGTGTCCATGAAGGCCAAGGTCATTGCCATCAACACAACTTTGGCTCCCGAGCTTGACCTATAGACCCAGCAAGAACTACATACCCTGCTACAAAGGCTAAGGAGAATGGGCGTTCTGGGAAAGAGGTGGTGGCCAATAAAAGGGCAACCTCAAGCCTCCAATAAGGTAATATTTCTGAGTTTTGGTGTAATAGGTAGATGTTCTAAATAAAAGGGATTTTAGGTTTCATTTATGAATCATAACCTCAGTTTAAAGAGAGTATCATTGGTGAAAGTGGTCTATTATGCTAAAATTTTGTTAGATGTAGTAAAAGTTGTTTGGGGTCGGGATTTGGGTTTCTTTCCAAATTGGAGAATGTGTAGGTGGAAGTTGATATCATGCAAGTGCAAGCTCTATAGTAGATGTTTTAAGGGATGTTGTAGCTGATTAAAGATATTTTGGGTTTCATTTATAACCTCAGTTTAAAGAGAATAGAATTAGTAAGTATGGTCTGTTATGCTGAAATTCATTAGATGTAAATTGTAAAATTTGTTAGGGTTCTAGGTTTAGGTTCTTTCCAAATTGGAGAATGAGTATGTGAAAGTTGGTATCATGCAAGCAACTGTAGTAGATGTTTTAAGGAAAATTGTAGGTGATTAAAGAGATTTTGGGGTTCTTTTATAACCTCAGTTTAAAGAGAATATTATTGTATGGTCTATGTTGCTGAAATTTATTTAGTTATTTGCTTTTCATTTTAGATTAGTCGGAATTTAGTGATTATGATGCCTCAATTTCATGCACATTTCTTTTGATTTCTCTATTTCGAGTTTATCAATAGGAGAAATGAGTTCCCTAAGGTATTGCTTTATGAGGGTGGATCATGTGCATAGGTAGCTTGAATGCATAGTGGTATTGGCCGAGGCGCTAGTCTGAGCTGTTATTTTAGTTGAAGGAGAGATTTTGGTGATCTACCACCATTCACCTTTGTTTCTGTAACGCTTCAAGCCCACAATAGACAATGTTGTCTACTTTGGGCCGAAGCCTGCACAACTTTAAAACATGTTGCACATGATACAATCAAGTTTGCCTTTGTAGCCCAGGCTCCTAACATCTATCCAGTTGATGTGAGACTAAACTCGCAACTCCCCCTACCATTCCATCCAGCGCACAAGATGACTTCACTTTGACCCCTTGATCTCAGCCGCCCTTTCAATGTCCTGGGTAGGCACACAAACAGGCTTGAAAATGTAGTGGATCGGCTTATTTGGTCGACCCACCCCCTCTCTTACTCCCTCAAAGTGGTTTGGCCTCCTCAAGGAGTTCACCCTTTGCTATATTCATCCGAATGAGGTTCAGCCTTTTCAAGGAGCCGACCACTTACTATTTGCATCTTAAGGAGGTTCGGCTTTCTCAAGGAGCCAGCCCCTTACTATTTTCACCCAAAGGAAGTTTGGCCTCCCCAAGGAGCCAACCCCTTGCTATTTTCATCCTGAGGAGGTTTGGCCTTGTCACGCCTCGAACTTCTAACATGAATCCCCATGATCCAATGTTAGTTTTTGAAGAATGAGACTTCCCTACATTTAAAAATGATAAAATATAATAATACACTAACAATTCTGATCAATGATATTATCAACATATGATCAACTATATAACCATTATAATTGATAGCGGAATAATAAAACCACCATACAATCATTAACATATCTTTCAAACTCAATATATACATATGGAGAAGCAGTGACACATCGTGTCAGTATATACAAGAGCTCTCCGATACTCTCAAGACTTAAGATCCACAGACTCTAACATACACAAAAAGATATATCTACCTACCCTTTCAACACAAACAGAAAGGATGATCATAAACCTCCTCAACCTCTTCTACTTCAACATGCCTAGCTGGGTCAACAAATGTATCTGAGTCTCCTGCGATTATTAGGTGTAGGTTTGTTGAGTAACAAAGTTACCTAGTAGAAGCTTATCTTTCAAACATATAATTATAGCATACACTGTTAATTATTTTGAACTTTAAAATATGCAAATTATTCAACAATAATTATCTAGTAATTGAAATCTTACTAAGCTTGATAAGACATCAATTAATCATTTTGAACAACAATTTAAATAAGCAAGATTCAATTCTATCACATAAAAAAAATACATAATACAAACATGACAGTGTAGTCGATAAAAGAATCAAGGTACACGACTGAAATACACCTCAGTCAAAGTATCCGATTGTTGCAATACTTAACCAGTGTGGAACCCACTATTATTTCCTGATTTTGTGGCTAGTTGATCAAACCACACTTGGGTAACTATTTATCTGGTTCAGGTTGACAGTTGACAAAGATCCTTAAACAATGGTCAAATACGTTGGTCATTTGTTTGATGTCTGGAAACTTAAAAGTGATCACTAACAAGTCCAGGAGAACCTCCCCGTGTCTAAGCCAATCTAGAATACAATGTGAACCCTGAACAATCTCTACTCTATACAAAGACCATCTTTACATACAAGTTTTTCGTGAAAATAGAAGGGAATTTCCCGAGTCTCATGAGTGATACTGTTCTCCAAGGTGTCCCATACCACCAGGGAAATTAGATATCTCAAGTGTTACCCCAAAGTAACTAGTCGCTTCCAGAATACATAAC
Source organism: Akebia trifoliata (assembly GCF_017979445.1). Lineage (NCBI taxonomy): Eukaryota > Viridiplantae > Streptophyta > Magnoliopsida > Ranunculales > Lardizabalaceae > Akebia > Akebia trifoliata. Next base: position 36,951,203 of record NC_141382.1, on the reverse strand, counting down.
TACAAGTTACTCTTAAAGGCATTCTCCAACCTTTTATTGAATCACATAAATAATATTATTTACTTTATAATATTTTTTTATCTTTAAAATAAATACAAACAAGCATGTGTGATGAACATCCAATAGCTCACAACACAACTTACATGGCATAGCCAAATGCATTCAATTTCCCCTTCAAAAAGATGACTAACGTGGCATCGCCAACAACATTAAAACCATTGGAGTCACTTATCACATACCCAAACAGTGGAGAACATTCTTTCTCACTATCCATCATTCAACCAAAACATGTTTCATTTGAATCATTACTTTTTGAACTGTTATTAGAAACCCAACTCAGTTTTTCTTCATATGGTTTTCAAAATATTATAGTTATGTGCTTATTATTTTTCCAAGTTTAATCGATCCAATGTGTTTGTGTCACTAAATTATGTATCATTCAAAGATATGTAAGTTTAGTTGGTTCAATGTGTTCAATGAGTCTTAAAACAGAAATAAAAACAAGTTTCAACTGGTTCAATGTGTTTGAAACAGATATAGAAAAAATGTTTAGTTGATTCAATGTATTTAAGACTGAAATAACAATTAAAAAAAATAGCAACAGCCCATAACCTCTTTAATATTACCAAATTTAAAACAAAATTACTTCAAACTGAAATCATTCTTTATTAAAACAGAAACCACTCCCATCATTCCAAAACATCTACAAGTTTTTATAAAATCTTGTATAACATTAAAGAAACCACATATTGATTCAAAGTCACCATCAATTTCAGCATAACTCTTAACTAAACATTTATGAATTTTCTGAAATTAAAATTAACAGAAAATACTAAACACAAACATTTTTAACTAAACATTTTTTTTTTTTCTAAAATCAATAATTATTTGTGAGAAATGGTAAGTTCCTACCTCTTTGAAGTCTCCGGGGATTTTATAATAAAGTGTGCTAAGGTTGTTACTTCTCCAACAACTGTTGTAAGCTTGAGATGGTGGTTTGGTTTCACATAAACAAGAAATTGTATGGTGGTTCTCGAAGCTCTTGACCTTAGGTGTTGTTTCTTCTCTTACCCCAACTCCCAAAACTAGCTCTAAGTTGAGCTAAATTGAAGTTGCAGGTTTTCTAATAAAGTTAAAAAAAAAACATGAGAATGAAGATGTTGGGTTTGATAAGAAGCAGAAATAGAAATTCTATTTTTTTTCTATTTGTTTTAAGTTTTATATTATATTGTGTTTATTATTGAATATCCCACATCACATGGATCCCACTTAAGTTGAGGTGTTAAGATTCTAACACCTCACTAGTTACTCATGCTTTGTGACTCAACACAGCTGGTGAATCACATCCTTTACACAAATTATGAGATCACTTGGTTTTACAAACCAATAATTTTTCTATTGATCCAACTTCAACTGATTTAGATCTGATTTTTGCGTACTTATAGTCAATTTTCAATAATGTTTCAAGACGGTTCTAATGGTGTGCTCCGTTTATTCCAAAACTTTTACATAAAAATCTCCTTTTTCAATCTTTTGATTGCATGTAGTTTGAGTTTTTCCTAGGTTTTCTGTTTGAGTATGGACTTAAGTGTGCTTGCAGTTTAAACTATGTTTCTTAATACTTTTGATCTTAATGGTGAATTTCGTTTACCTTAAAAAGTTCCTACCACAAGTTGGACATTTAATCATTGACCATTTAGAATAATTGAATAATGTTCCTTGATATACGTAATGACTTAGCAAGTCATTACAAGCCTTCTCTAGGAGTCGACCCCCTTGTTATTTCATCCACAGAAGGTTCAACATCTTCAAGGAGCCGACATATTCATCCAAAGGAGGTTTGGCCTCTTCAAGGAACCGACCCCTTGCTATTTCATCCGAAGGAGGTTCAACCTCCTTAAGGAGCCGACCCCTTGCTACGTCATCCAACCCTTCTCTCAAACACTAAAGTGATTCAACCAAGTTTTGTCAGTTGCAACTACTGTTGCTCCTTCTTTTCCTACTCCTGTTTAGTAGCTGATGTTATTATTACTTATTCTCCTTCTCCTGTTCCTGCTCAATAGCTTATGCTACTGCTTCTTGTCCTTCTCCTGCTCTTACTTAGTGATTCATACTACTACTGCTACTACTACTCCTCCTCCTCTTACTTTTGAGAATTACTCTGAGGAGATTGATACACTAAGGGAATTGTGTAAAGCTACCCAAGTAGTAAAGGTCATTACAATATGCTCTACCGCCAAGGTAAACACACATGGTGCCCGAAAGAGTTGTAGACACATAACTCGACTGAGTCAACTTGAGGAACTGAACTGTCACCGAGTTGGAGAAATTACATATTTAAAATCACTCCTCACGTAGGTTATAAGAATCATGAGAAGTGAGTCTTCATTATCATCAAAACATCATGGGCTTTTATTACCATAAATGTTAGAGAACATGGGTAAGTGGTTATAACTGAGTTTACTACCCTTATTAAAAAGCCCACTTTGTAAATAGGGAGGCCTCTCTCACTCAAACCTACGGCACAAGCCACACATAATTTTATTGCTCTTATTTTCTTCTTCTTACTCTGCAACTTATATCAAGCACTAACTTGATCGTCGGAAACTCCCTTGGCCGGCACTACACAAGTGTCTTTTCAAATTAAGGCGAACAAAGAAGAGATCTGGAAAATAAAGATTCATAGGAGAAGACAATTGGAAACTTAGAAGATCATCGAAGAAGAAGACTTGAAAGACGCATTAATTGTAGTGCGGATCTCGATGAGTGGGAGATCTGAAAAATCCCCCACAAGTACCAAAGGTCAACTGTCACCCATTTGTTCTAGCCAAGTTCTTGGATCTCTTAGTATTCTCTGTACAAAGTTCAGTACGCATTTCTTCAAGATGTTCAACATTCTTCTTATCAGTCATAGTACCAAGTTATGTATTATGGGTGTGATGTATAGGAGCTATACAATTGAGCCACCTTTCTACAAAATTCGTCCAGCATTTGACATTTGCTGATGGATAATCCTTTGTAGGCAGATTAACTGTGTGAAAGAAAACATCCACCATCTGAATCTTGAGAATGGTTTCAGCTAACTTATAAACCTAAGATTGGAACATTTTAAAGAATTCTCTCAAGGATTGTTTAGGGATGACGGAAATTGAGTGCATGATTCTATTTTTTTTTTTTTTTTTTTGGGGGGGGGGGGGGGGGGGGTCTCATTTAAAGCTTTAAAAGCTTGGATTTCAGCTCCGAAATCTTCACTCTTAGTCTTAATTAGTTGCCTACGTACAGCCTTTTTATTCACAACTTCTATTCTTCTATTTTCCTCTATATATAGTGTGCTCTATTTTCCTATTCTCTGGTTCACATATAACTGTTTGAAGCTTTCACCTCAAGTTGTCTGGTCACAATTATAATTCTGATGTTAAGGAAAATGGGGTTATACATTTATGCTCAGCTAATCTATTTTTGTACTTGAAAAATATATCTGCACAAAATAAAATCCAAAAGACTTCTATAGTGCAAAAAGTGGTGACCTTAAGGCGCCAATGATTTCTTTCTTTCTTTTTATTTTTTCCAAATATGTTTTAGGAGTTTTATCAGTCTTGTAGTTGAGTTAAAGTAAAAAAAATTTAAATCAATCTGTTTCTAATGAGGAAGTTTTATATTTGCTTTACTTCTTCTCACATTGTTATGTCTTCTTCATGTAGTTGTGGAGATACTGGAAAACATGGTGTTCATATCAAATGCCGTAAACTTTGTGACTTACTTCCGGTCTTCGATGCATTACGAGAGCGCTGAAGCTTCAAACATGGTCACGAATTTTATGGGAACAGCTTTTTTACTCACTTTGCTCGGTGGTTTTATTAGTGATTCTTTCTTGACAAGGTTCTGGACCTTTATCCTCTTTTGTACACTAGAGCTACTGGTAAGGCTATCTCACTACTCATTTTTTCACTTACTCAGCTTTCATTTGTGATATTTTGAGTGTATCATTAATGGAAAATGAAAAGGATAATAGAATTAATTATTGCATGAAAAAGAAAACAAATATGGAATCTCTCTCTCTCTCCCAAACCTGAACTTCGTTTCCCACCTTAAATCTAACCCCTTTCCCTTTTTTCGATAAATAAAGAGAATTTATTAAAACAGAAAATGAAGGGCAGTTGAGGAGACCAACCCGATAGAGCAATACGAAAAACCAAACAGACCAAAAAGATCCTAAGACAGAAATATTACGGAACCAACCCCATCTCCGTTCAAAATCTTCAAAGAACTCCCCAAAACTCCTTGAAACACCTTGCACCAAAAGAACAAAAGACCCAAAATAGAGATGATAATATCTTGCAACGAGGACTTCTACTTAGGCATGACTCCTGTGCTGGGGCATGGGGTCTATTGCATGGAATCATAATGCTGAGTCAATTAGGACATAAGCATGTTATATCTTCTTGTCTATGTTAAACCTTTGGTGTGTCTAATGTGACATTATATGCTCAACAGGGACTAATCATGCTTACAATCCAAGCATTCGCCTCTCGGTTTCATCCAACTATAGGAAATAAGCCTTCTCATACACAAGAGGCTTTTCTCTACATGGGTCTTTATGCCATGGCCGCTGGTGTTGGTGGGGTGAAGGCCTCCTTACCGGCTCATGGTGCTGACCAACTTGACCATAGAAACAAGCGACTCATATCCAGCTTCTTCAACTGGTACTTCTTTTGCCTTTGCACAGGTGGCTTTTTAGCAGCGACAATAATGGTTTGGGTTGAAGATAACAAAGGTTGGAAATGGAGTTTTGGAATCTCTGATGTGGTCTTGAGTTTGGCACTTGGTATTTTTGCTATTGGATTCCCATTTTACAGAAACAAACTTCCCGGTAGAAGTCCTTTAACCAGGATTTTTAAGGTAAACTTTCTAATCCACTATTAATTAATATTTGTGATTGATGTTCTTCCAAATGTTATGAACTATACTTATCGAGCATAAGAGTTCTTAAATTCATCTATTTGATTAATTCAACTGATGGGCTGGCTATCAGATAGACCTTAATGACAGATATTGTATAATTAAATGCTTTTGATTGCACGGTAAAAGGGACGATGCTGCCTCAATGAAACCCGGACCTAATGAACCACCCCACAAATGCTTGGCATTTGCTTCATTAGACCTACACACCAAAAATCAATCTGATTGGTGATTTCTAGCCATTAGATGTGATCTGATGGTTATAATAATCGAACTGTTTTGATTTTTCAATTGAGACCCACCAAGAGATAGCCAAAAGAATGTAGTAATGGAGGAATAAGATCTGTTCATATGACACCAAATTTTTGGGATAAGGCTTCAATGATGATGATGAAAGAGAAGTTAAACAGTTAAAATTAACTTAACTGATCTTAGAGATGATTCGTTTTCTTTCATTGTTGTTAAGGTAATTATTTATACAATTAAGAACTGGAGCGAACCACCCCCGGAGATAACGAATCAGAATGGACCTGATCGGAGATCCTACACAAAGTTTAGGCAAGTCTCATTTTATTTCTTCTTCCTCCTCTTATTCTTCAATATTTATTATTTTTATTATAGATTGATATGGATGACATGTGATCCGTTGTAATAATGTGCATGAGATGCAATACTAAGGTGTATCTATGGAACCATTAAGTTATCTATAGAATGCATTTCCCTTCATGCATGGTATCAGAGCAGGTCATCCGATGACTTGTGTTAGATTGATCCTTTGTATCTGTTGTTTCGTGGGGCGGCACCTTATCTTGGGACCCTGTCATTGTTATTATTATTGTTATTGTTGTTGGTGGTGGTGGTGATGGGGAGGCATTCTTATTTGTGGGTTTCTTGATAAAGCGACGATCAATAATTTAGCTATATCAGCCCAAGTTGAAGAAACCAAGACCTTCCTTGGCCTCCTTCCCATATTCGCAAGCACAATAATGATGAACTGCTGTTTGGCCCAACTACAAACCTTCACGGTGCATCAAGGAGTGACCATGAACAGAAAGCTTTCCCATAATTTCGAAGTACCAACTCCATCACTGGTGGTTATTCCACTCATAATCATGCTTCTCTCTATCCCCCTATACGAGCATTTGGCATCTGTGTTTGCCAAGAAGCCCTCGGAGAAGAGTAACATGTTCCAACCTCTCCGACGTATAGGCTTGGGACTTGCTTTGGCATCTGGATCAATGGCCATTGCCGCAGTAGTGGAAGTTAAGAGGCGTGGAGCTGCAAAGAATCACATTACGCTATCTGTCTTTTGGTTGGGGTGGCAATACTTTCTACTTGGTGTGTCAGACATGCTTACACTTGGGGGAATGCTGGACTTTTTCTACTCCGAGGCTCCTGATAGAATGAGGAGCATGTGTACCTCATTGTCGTGGTGTTCAACTTCCATGGGGTACTTCCTTAGCTCTGTACTGGTCTCAATCACTAATGCAGTGAGTCGACGGTTCGGGCATGAGTGGTTGGGTGGAAACGATTTGAATCACAACCGGTTGGACCTATTTTACACACTTCTCTGTGTTCTTAGTTTTCTCAATTTGCTTAACTATATGTATTGGGCTAAGCGATACTAGACATGGGAAAATCGACTTTGAGAATTGCACTTTGGTTATGTTTGTACTGTGTTACATTTTCTCAGACAAGAAGCTTATGTCAAACCTTGTGAATGTCTGACCCAATTACTTCAAATAAGCTAAAACATAACTAAGCCAGGTTTAGTGATTATTCAGGTTTCATTGGCACAGCTCTACTTTCAATAGAAGTACTTCTGTGGAATCACTTTTATAAGAATCTCCATTGCTCAATGATAGTTTCTGGAAATAATGTTTCGGAAGTACTTTTTAGGTCCTTGAAATATTTCGCAAGGGTGGGGTATTGAGAACAATAATAACTTTTGTATGTAAAATTGTGTTTGAATGGCCGTAATAACTCTCCAATTCTCCCCAAGGCCTATGAACAATCCATGTGAACAGAAATAATCAAGTAGGAGTAAGCCCAATCGAAATGAACCTGACACAAATTTGATGCACATCCTTTAAGACTTTTTTACTACTTATTATGATAGTTGCTTGAAACCCAACAAATTTATCCACATTGGTTTTACACAAAGAAGCATACATTTAGATCTTCAACCAACCCATCCTTGGATTTGAGTACACAATATGTTAACCATGGTTTTAAAACTCAGAAAATTCAACTTTGACACAAATTTTCACCGAGTTGAGTCGAGTCAATTCAAAAAATTGAAACTACTGTAAAAGTAGAAAGGTAAGTACACAATTCTTACTTCAGGGTAGAGTAGACTATCTAATTACAACAAAATAAGTAGGAAAAATTACATAGAGGACCCTCGTGAAAGGATTTTTTGATAAATAATCCTTAAATTTTGCATGTTAGCTTGATAGGACTGTAAACACCCCAATTTGCACGAACCCGTTAGAAAAATCCAAATTTCCTCGAATTGATTCCGAGTTAGACTTAAGCTTCTCAATGGACCCGCATTGCCACTTGGCATCATTATTCATGCATACATGCATACTTTTGCATCTCATATCATTGCATGCCCATACCTTGTCCCTAATCCACTTTAAACTCATATCCATCACTCATACCCTATCCCAAGTCCATAAATAAAGTCCATATCCCAAACCCAAAATCAAATCCATTACCTAGCCCAACCTAAGTCCTAAACCCAATAACCCAAATCCATTACCTAGCCCAACCTAAGCCCAAAACCCAATGCCATTCTAAACCTATAACCTAAATCCATTTTCTAGCCCAACCTAAGCCCAAGACGAAGTCCATTCTCTAAGCCCAATACCAAATCCATTCTAAGCCCATTCTCTCACCCCCCTCAAAAGATGACACATGTTGATCTCCCATAAGCCTTCAATACCCAATGCATTATCTAATTGGAGGGTCAACTCCCCCTTTGTGAAAACTCAAGAATGCCCTTCCCAAAAAGGTTGGTTAAACCAAAAAGGTTCTTGGGTCTTTGGTAATAATTTATAAAGTTGAGAGAACTTCCAATCATACCCTCAAAAGGTGGGAATCTTCAAGTACATACATGGAGTTCTTCCATTGGTCCATTTCAAAAATATACTTCCACCCTTGCTTTATTTGTTATTTACAAATGAACCAAGATCTACTTTTTACTTACCACTCCACCTTTACACATGTCATTCTCCTACTCACCCTCCCAAAAGTACTTGTGTTCTCCCATTGGTCCATTTCAAAAATATACTTCCACCTTTGCTTTATTTGTTATTTACAAATGAACCAAGATCTACCTTTTACCTACCACTCCACCTTTACACATGTCACTCCCTTATTCACCCTCCCAAAAGTACTTTTGTTCTCTCACCTCTATTTACCAAAAAACCAAGGATCAAAGAATGATTTTAGGGTTTCTTCACAAATGTCATCTTTACCCTCATACAAATGGAAAATCCAAAAAAAAACAACCTAAACCTCATGTCTATTTTCTTTATTTTTAGGGTTGGACTACTTTATCCCCAAAAGTCCTCAAAAAACTCTATAAATACCCTTATTTTCTAAGAACAATTCATGCTCTCAAGCCCCAATCTCTCAACCTAAAACTCTACCAAAATCTCTACTCATTCTCTCATCTTCCAAACTTCAACTCAACCCTCAACCATCTTATCCATCTCTCAAGCCTACTCTTCAAGGTTCAAGTTCACCAAGGGACAAGGTGAGGTCAAGAAGTAGTTTATTTAGTTTGAAGCTTGCATCTTCTTCTTCTAACCCTCTACTTTAATTTCTTTTTTTAGAAATCCCTTAGGATGTAATGTATACCCTCTCCCATCCCCGGTAGATTGGACTAAGGTTCGATCGAAAGGATGGGGGTTGAAGCCCCTTTTCACCTCAATCATGCATCATATTGTACACAATGCACATACTCACCTATGCATGGCAATGATGAAGAAATGTGTCATCCTCTTGATGGGGTGAAACACTGAGTTTCTAGCCATGCATACATGCATCAAGGTTGTGGTCTCAAGGGAACTCCATCATGGAGTCTCTCTAAAAGCTCAAACCTACATTCATATTCATAAATGCAATGTGACTACTTAGGTCATTCTCTCCCGTAGAATGCCCTTAATGTCACTTTGAAATCAAAAGCCCTTTGAAAATGGGACATTTCACTCTAATGCACACACCACCCTCATCATGCATTCTCATGCATTTTTAATATTTGTTTATCAAGTTTTTACAAAATAAAATGGCCAAGCAAGGTAACCACCTTTGGTGGAGAGGATGGGATGCCTAACACCTTTCCCATCCTCTAACCGGACCTCTTTACCTAGATCTTAGGTAGACCTTGTCCTTTCCAACAAATGAGAGTCACTACAATACCATAAAAAATGGTTTTCAAAAAATTTGATTCGGGTGCCCATTCACACCCATTTCCAAAAAAGAGTGGTGGCGACTCCAAACAATGTAGCATTAAGGTTCATGGCGAACATTTCATGTTTACAAGGACATTTAGTAAACATTTTTTCTTTCTTAATGGTCCTTCGTTACTGGCGAACTCACCGTTTTTTTTTTATTGTCAAATTCACCGCTTTTTATTATTGTTGAACTCGACGCTTTTTTATTTAGTGTCAAGTTCACAATTTTTTACTTTCGAACTCATCACTATTTATTGTCAAACTCTACACTAGTAAAACCCACCCATTTTTAATTTTTGAGTTTTTTCCACTAGAATATATGGAAAGATCGACTAAGAACTTAAGATAATGACTTGTTTAAAAGAACCATTCTTGATCAATTTTTATCCAAAAAAACTAAGAAAAAAATGAAAACCCACTAATCTTTTATATACATCTCCAAAATATTTGAAAAAATCCAACTAAGAAAAAATTTCGTATCCCCATAGAAGGAAAATATGATTGGTGATTTAGAATGTTGGTTTTTAGAACTTTTCATAGTTGACTTGAGACCCAAAAATTTCAACTCCATTGATTTTATAAGCAACAAAGGGGCATACATTGAAACACCTCATTGATGTTAGAGAATAAGATGCATTGTATTAAGGTGCATGAGATACACTTTAAAATTGTTAGTGTATTTCATCACAAATGGAAGATTGTGATAAAAGATATTCTAGAATATTTAAAATTTATCGATTAGGATATTATAGAATTGGTAAAGTCTATGGGTTCTAATCCCATCACAACTAAGTTATTGAACTTATTAAAAACATGTTTATTGCTTACCGATCCAAAAAATAAAAATTGTTAACCTTAAAATCCAGCTGAGTCAAGTCAACCCAGATGAATTTTGAGTTGAAAAAGTTTTTGAAACATTCAAGACATTCAAAATTTGAAACATTAACCCTCCCCTCCAAATATGTCTTGTATATTAATTGTGTCAATCTCGATAAATATTCTAAAATTTAGAAAAGAAACTTAAAAGCATTAAAAACAAATGCCTATAACTTGTCATAACCATCTCTTTTCATAACCACTTCCAGTCGATAATGATGAATAAGATTAAGAAATATGCATGAGGGAGACTTTGTTTTACATTAATATTATAGTTAAGAATATTTATTTGGGAAATCCAAAACAACACCCTAATCAAGAGTCTTGGGAAATCCAAAACAACACCCTAATCAAGAGTCTTGTTAGCAATCGTCTGTTTAATTCTTGAAAAATTCATGAATTTCTATTTTTTTCAATGAAAATAATTAACTTATTTTAAGTATAAAAAAAAAAAAGAATTAAACACAATTTTTACGAATTTTTATAAAATCCAATATAAAAAAAAAATACTATTGTAACTTGTTGTATGTTGCAAAGTATAAATTTGTTGTGACGTGTAACACAAGTTGACTTTGAAGCGACCATGCTTCAAAATTTTGGAGTAGTCCACCTTTTTAGGTGATAAATGTCCCTTTTATATTTAAAAAATAATGACATTTTCCTCTACATTTATTTGAGATTACACCTCAATTTTCCAGATTGATGATTCGTCCCTTGACTTTAGTCTTTTTTTTTTTTTTATAAAACTAATGAAACAATAACCTCAATGCCCTCATTATTACCACCACAATTATTACTGTCACCAATTTCATCATCACTATCACAATTAACATCACTATCATATTACCGTATTTTTGAAATGATACAGATTATACACCAATGAAACATATGCTGCATATTTTCCATCTATCGAATTTTTGACCGGATTTTTGCAATTCAAAATTAAATAGAACTTAAAAAAATTTCATATTCCAAATTGCCAACGGTGATCAAGAATGCTTCTCTGTAATTTTATTGTTAATAAATTTGGTTAGGATCTCCTGGTTCAACCGTAGGGATTTATCAAAGGGATACATGATGCATCCTCAAGGTACATATTTTTCAGGAGTGATCCGGACTAAACCCTAAATAAAAAAAGAGCCAATTTCATGATCTTGATACTATGATTATTGTCATGTTTATGGTAGATAAATAATTTATTCTTCTTCTTCTGTTTTTTTCTTCCTTTTTTTTAATAATAATAGGAAACTTTTTTTAAAATTATTTTTTATTAATATTGACTACATATGGCTAGATGAGAACAGAGTGCAGAAAAGTAAGAAGGAAAATGGAGATCGATTAAGGAAGAGGAAGATCAAAGAAGAAATTATGTACAAATATGGAAATCATAAAAGGAAGATAGTGACCAACCATCTTGAAGTGGTCATAAATGAACATGTAAAAATCGCTTTATTTGAAAGTTTGAAACTTTCAATGCTTGCTTTGAAAATCTATTACAAATTTCTCGAATAACTATAATTTATATCTATTATTTTTTCCATTCGATCAATGGATTATTTCCTTCATGAATATTTCATAATTATGAGACAATCATTTTCTTACTTCCTTCGAAATGATTGGATTTTGACCTATCCAATCAAGTTTCTAACTTGATTCGATGCATTTTCAACCTGCCTCGTCCAAGTTGACTAAACAAATTGCTTCCATTGGGTTTTGGGGGTCGAGTAACCTTGAAATTGGGTAGAGTTTATTAATTTATGACCCTAATCTTTGGTTACTTTTATGGAGGTATCCAGGACTCGGGCTTCTCGTATAGAGTGTCGGGGGTCTAGGGTCGACTGGCCCCCCAGGAACTTAGGACATATATATATATATATATATATATATATATATATATATATATATATATATATATATAGAAAATCATATTATTGTATTGTTTATGTGACTTCATCAATAAGAAATTTTCATTGCGACCCATGAACATAGATAATTTTGTCGAACCATATAAATCTTATCTCTTGTGTTGATTGCGTGCTTTTCTTTTGCATACTTGTTTATGTATTTTATCTTTTGAATTGTAGGGTTATGGGTGCTTTCTCACCATAGAGTCGACTTTTATTGGATTTCTAAATCGACTCAACAAATTTTAAAAGTGGTATTCGATGTTAAACTAAACATTAAACCTTCCCATCAATACTACTTGTAAAAGGACCCAATAGCACATACGAAAGGCATTAAAAAAACAAAAAGCTACACAACTATTTTTGTCAATCTCGATAAATATTATAAAATTTTAGAAAAGCAAAACTCGTCACATTTTTTTTTGACCTAGATAATGATTGACAAGACCAGCATGCCTCAAGTGCCTTTACTTACTTTATAACATTTCATTGAGTCTGTGGGAGACCTCAAGAGCAAACTCACAAAGTCGGAGTACGGATTTAAATCGGCTAGTAAAATTTTGAAAAAAATTCGTTAAAAACAGAACGAAAAAAAAGAGGAAAATACGATGAAAAAAATATATATTAAAATCATTAAATATATATATATAATGAAAATTTATAAAATCAAGTTATTATCATCAAATCCCATATTTTTACATTTATAAATGATCAAATTCTATTATGTAATTTTTTTCTATTTAAAAAAAAAAACATGAGAAAAATAAGAAAAGATAAAAAAAAATGAAAAAAAAAAAATGATGACTTTTGTTACAAATGAAAAAGTTGCGTTTCTTTTATCGTTTTAATTGTCAAGGATGCAAGTCGGTTTTTAATCGATTTAAAAAAAAAAATGGATCCTAAATATATCCGATGTCCAAATCAAACCGATCCAAAAAAAACATGAAAAATCAGATTTTTGGATCGAATTCAAATTGAAATCTTAGATCCCAGAAAACTTTCAAATTGGATTTAGATGTACTCCAATCTGCTCTGAAAAAATCCGATCCAAATATATTTTAATAATTTATTATTATTATTATTATTATTTTCATATATATATAACGTTTTAGTTTTTGTTGCTTTCCCTCTATATTTGTAGTTCGAAAGTAGATTTTTTTAAAATTTATATGATTTTACATTTTTTTTTAATTTTTGAACATTGATAATTTAAAAATAAGGCATGAGTTTAGATCGAATCGATTTCGGATTAAAGATTAAATGAAATGGATCGGATTCAGTTCACATATTTATTAATTGGATCGAATACATGTTTAAAAAAATTCGGATCAATATTGGAATGATACTGATCTGTTGCCAGCCTAACTCAAGAGGGTGTTTTATTTTTTATTTTTTATGGTTTTATTGTTAATAAATGAGTTGGGATTGGTTGATTCATGAAAAAACACAAAATACCAATTGTTAAAATACAAAATCCAAGAATCGAGATTTATCCTAGAGATACGAGCAATGGATACTTTGTTTTATCTTGACTGTATATTAATGGTAGAAATTTCATGTTTTTCACGAGTGACTAGATCTCAACACTAAATAAAAAGTGATCTCATGGTCTTGAATATATATTGTGACTATTGTTAGGTTAATTAGAGCATCTTCAACCGATCTTCAAAATTCTAAATATTAAAAAAAGAAATTGTGAATTTCTCTTAATTCTTACTATTCATCTTTTCTAAATATCTATTTTGTCCCCATTTTTTATAAATATCATCTTTGGCCTTCTTTTTTAATGGGATATGTTTTAAATATTATTTTTGTCTCCAACCAATTTCACTCAATCAAGATAAAAGATAGTATTTTAAATAATGAATAGTGATTTAAATAGGGTGCTGCAGGTTAGGTTCAAAATGGTTTGGAAGGGATCTCCATCATCAAATTTGAAGAAGATACCAATTTGATGGAAAAATTTGGAAGATATGAGTTGGAGAAGCTTTTATAGGTGGTAGTTTCTCATTTTAGAGAAAATGAAATAAAATAACTTTTTAATACATTTATTATTTTATTAATTCGGCTTCATCTAAATGAAATCGTAGTTCACGTCAAATAAGAAGATGAAAGAAGAAACATTTATAAATATGGAAATTTAAAAATAAAGATAGTGACGAATAACCATCTTGATTGATGTGTTCATGAAAGAAATGCGTTGTAAAATCAATTCAATCCAGTAAGTTTAATGCTTGCTTTGATGGTAAGTCAATTACAAATTTCTTGAGTAAACGCATTTTATCGATTATATATTGTCGTTTGTTGCAAAATTACTTTACCATGAAATTGATTTTCTCCATTATTACAAGAAAACCATTTACTTACTCCTTTAGGAAAGGGTGAGAAAATCTCAACTAGCTCTCTTATGTCGAGCAATATTGCCAGTTTTGATTAGTTTACCATCAGAATCTATTTTTTCATGCTCCATCAAAAGCGGGAAAATGATTTTCTTGATAGCGAAACAAATTTAAAAAGGTATTTTTATCATTTAAGATCACTATGGGCGTATTTTGATATTTAATAATAATTAGTCGAGATCAAGTGATTAATAATAAAAAACACAAAAAAATTTGAATACGAATGTTCATTATATTCGATCGATAAGAGGTTCACAGTACCTATATCTTAGCTTAAAAGAAAGAAAGAGGGGTCCCAAATATTTTACATAAAACTCATTATATAAAAATACTCTAATAGCTTCTCCAATAATTTACATAGAACTCATCACATAAAATACTCTAATAGCTGGATATTTTTGGGTTAATCAATTCCAATCTCCCCACCACCTTCAATGAGCAATAATTATGTGGCAATCATGGACCCACCATGGCCCACTACATGTACCTTTACACACCAACATTAACATGATTAGCAATTTAGAGACTTATTTATTTATTTATTTATTAAGAGTACAATTTATAGAGACTTTGATTTTAAAACTTTTCATAGTTGGCTTAAAACTTAAAAAACTTATAGTTATTTAAATTTACCTTCATTATACTTAAAAATAATTTTAATAATAAATAAAAATATTTATCATTTGTTCACCATAAAATATTCTATAACCAAATAACCCCATTGATCTTTGGACCCTCCTCGATCCATAATTTTCTATGTTGACTTCACAAATTGGATCCTTCGAGTTTTGGGGCCGAATCATCTCAAATTCGAGCCAACTTTGATGAGTTCTGATTTGACTCCACAAACTTTAAAACTATGATATTAGCTTTCAAAACTTGAAAGATTAACCCTCCCCCTAAGTACTTTTAAAAGTCTCTTTTTTGGTCTCCATGGACCATACCTGACGCAATTAATTGTGTCGATCTCGATAAATATTCTAAAATCTAGAAAAGTAATTTAAAAACATTAAAAAGAAAGGTCACCTGATCACTTTTTTAATTAATAATGATTGATGAGATCTTTAAGAAGCAAGCATGGAGGAACATTGTCTTGTATGATACTATATTTGGAATGCATTAATTAATTTGGTTTAGTTTGTGAGAGATCCAAAATAATACTTGATTGGTGTATTTGCAATTTTATTGTTAATAAAAGGTTGGTATAATACTTGATTCATGAAAAAACATGAAATCCCAATTATTAAAACACAAAATTCAAGGATCGAGATTAACTTAAGGATCCGTGATGTATTCTCATTTCTTAAGATACATATTTTATCTTGACTATCATATTTTGCATGAAAAAACATGACCGAGATTTATCCAAGGAATATTTAATGAATTTTATCTTGATTGTTGTATTTTACAATTTTAATGGTTTAGATTTCATGTTTTGTCACGAGTCACGGGATCCCTACCCTGAACAAAAACTTGTGAATCTCATGTGTTTCGACACTACTTCGTATATTATTTTATTTTTATTTGGGTGCTAGCTTCTTATTATAGAGGAAATGAATTTTCCATTTAAAAAAATTATTTATTTGGGCTACATGTGAATTATAGTTGTCAACAGATGCTTATCAGATCGGTTACAACAATATCCGAATTCGAATTTGAATCTGATTAGAATTCGAATAATTTGTATATAAAAAAACATAATTTTTCCTTATCTAACTGATTATTTATTATTAAAAAAAGTCATTATATATTATATTATTTATATAATAAATAAATAATATATATTATATTATTTATATAAAAAATTAAGTAAATAAAATAATATATATTATATATTATTTCGAATCTGATATTTTTCGGATTTGAAATATTAATATCCGAATCTGTATCCGATAAGGATTCGAATATATAAAACTATCCAAATTCGAATCGGATTCGAATTTTCGACTATCCATTGATACCCTTGATATCAAAGAAGAAATATGTAAGAGTATGGAAATCGAAAAAGAAAGATAGTGACTAACAACCATATATCTTCTTCAAGTGGTCATAAATAAAAATTGCAAAATCACTTCAATTCGTCCACATTTCAAGGCTTGCTTTGATGGGAAAAATCTACGACAAATTTCTTGAGTTAATGCATCACATCTATCTAATTTTCATGAAAATTGAATTTCTCGAAAATTATGAGAAAAATCATTTTCTTACACCGTTGCAAATGGGTGAGAAAATTTTATTTTGCCATTCGAGATTTGAGTGCTACCAACTAGTTTTTCAGCAGAAACCAATTTTTTGTGTGCCATCAAATGTGGGGAAATGATTTTCTCAATAATCAAACTGACTCGAAAGTGATATTTAGGTCAAGATCAGCTGACTTTTGGAAAAACATAAGATCTCAATAGTTAAACTACAAAATTCAATGGTCGTAATTATATGTATCGCAAGAGTACATATCCCTATGCTAAAATCCAGTTATTAGATTTTGTGTTTAATGATGGGGAACCATGTGTTTGTAGGGACAACATTCATGTGTTTTCTTGGGCAACGAAGAATTGAATTTGCCCAAAGGTGGAGACCAAAAGATTGCGAAACACATGGGGTGCTGGTAAGAAATGAGATTTATTAAAAGGTCGGGCCTTGGTTACTCATGAAGAATGATTGATAAGAAAATATATGATCTCAACCGTGTAAATATGAAATCCAATAATAGGAATTTATATGTATCCAGAAAAGACAAATCTCGATGATACTTATATTAAGAATAAATCTCAATCATTGGATTTTATGTTTTCATGGTTGGGATCATATGTTTTTTCCATGAGAATCAATGGATCCCAACCCCATATTATATAAGACCATCTATCTATATGAATAGTATGTCCATGTAGCATCGAAAAACATGAGTAGATGCTAGATAGATGTAGAGCACAAAATTTTATTAATTCTCAAAAAATAATACTTAAAAAAAAGACCTTTTTTTCACAGTTGATTTAACTTTAAATTTTGGATGTTTAATGACCATCCATTTTCAAAATCAAGATTTAACTCAAAGAAGATTTTTTTGGGATCTACTTTTTTTTAAACCTCAATTTAAACCATGAAATGTATTGAGTTGAGATATCATTTGGACCTATGTGGCAATCTACACGACCCAAGTGTGGAGCTTGGTCCAAGCTGTCCTTCGATTCATGCAAGCTTTATATATATATATATATAAGTGTATTGTTAACGTGCACCCTTGGACTCATGTTAACAATACCTATATAATAAAACACAACGATTCAATTCCCAAGATTTATCTTCCTAGAAGTAGAGATTGGAACTTAATCTTCCCACAAATCTTAAGGTCTATTCTAGCTTTTTCTCTTCCCTCCTTGTTAGGAATGCCCCTTCAAATTTATCATTTTTCCTCTTCTATCCTTTATTTCTCATAATGCCCTTCCAACTTTATTGATTTTCCTTTTCTCCCCCCTTTTTAATAATCCCTCCAATTTTATTGTCTTATCCTCTATTACAATAATACCCCCTTTTAATTCTATACATTATTTTTCATCTTCTCCCATCTTTTCATAATACCCTTCTAATTTTATTATCTTTTCACTTTTACCCCTCAATACAATATGGGTAAACTCTAATAAGTATATATATTTATGAGAAAGAGAGGAAAATAAGGAGAAGAGTTTATCCAAATTGAATAGAATAGACACTCATAAAATGGGCGCATGAGACTCCTAACAAGTCTTGAGAGTGCCAAGTGGAACCAAGTGATACATATGGGTTTCAATGCCTAACCGTGCCTCCTATAGGTCACTCCAATCTGAAAGGACACTTTCAATGGGTTTTACACCCCCAACTAGTTCCCCCAAACTATTTTTTAAACGGATGTATCATTGTAAAAATAAACAAAGATCAATTCAACCAAAATATAATGCATTTGAAAAATAGAATGGGTCTCGGTCGATCGATCGGTCAGTCAGTCGGTCTCTCTCTCTCTCTCTCTCATTCATTCATTCATTCTAGTATTTCTCTTAATGTATCTAATCCAATTCTGTAAGGCATTATTTGTGTAGTGGGAGGGCACATGTGATAGCTCATCTTCCGATATAGCGCAAACTTTTGTATAATATGTAATTTTTACCAAAGATGACTTTATTTTATCCCTAAGGCTGCAAACCCTTCAAAATTCGATTATATATATATATATATATTATATATATATATATATGGGAAATGTTTGGCACCAAACATTTTGGCAAAACATTTTTCAAAACATGGGTTAGAAATTTTGGAATTGGCTGATTTTTGGTGAGGATGATCTCTACGGTGAGGAGATCATCATCACCAAAAATCAGCCCATTCCAAAACTTCTAACCCCATCAAAAATGGTTTACAAAAAATAGACAGTCCATGATTTTTCAACTTGTAAACATGGGGCTAGAAGTTTAGGAATGGGTTGATTTTTGGTGAGGATGATCTCCTCACCATAGAGATCATCCTCACCAAAAATCAGCCCATTCCAAAACTTCTAACTCATGTAGGACAAAAATGGTTGGCCAAAATGTTTGGTGCTGAACGAGACCCTATATATATATATATATATATAGGGGACAGTTCAGTAGCCCTAAAGTTTGTCAAACATGGTGCCAAACATTTTTCAAAACATTGGTTAGAAGCTTTGGAATGAGTTGATTTTTTGTGAGGAGATCATCCTCACCAAAAATCAGCCTATTCCAAAACATCTAACCCCATCAAAACTGATTTACAAAAATTGGACGGTCCACGATTCTTCAACTTGTAAATTAGGGTTAAAAGTTTCAAAATGAGCTAATTTTTTGTGAGAACGATCACCCATTCCAAAACTTCTAACCCCATCAAAAGTGACTTACAAAAAATGTTTGGCAAGATGTTTGGCAAACTTTAGGGTTGCCGAACCGCTCTCATATATATATATGGGTCCCGTTCAGCACCAAACATTTTGGCCAACCTTTTTTGTCCTATATGGGTTAGAAGTTTTGGAATGGGCTGATTTTTGGTGAGGATGATCTCTACGGTGAGGAGATCATCCTCACCAAAAATCAGCTCATTCTAACATCCTCACCAAAAATCAACCTATTCCAAAACTTTTAGCCCCATGTTTACAAGTTGAAAAATCGTAGACCGTCCTTTTTTTATAAACCATTTTTGATGGGGTTAGAAGTTTTCGAATGGGCTGATTTTTGGTGATGATGATCTCCTCACCGTAGAGATCATCCTCACCAAAAATCAGCCAATTCCAAAACTTCTAACCCATGTTTTTGAAAAATGTTTGGTGCTAAACATTTCCATATATATATATATAAAAGGAAATGTTCAACACCCCAAGCTTTACCCTACATTTTAACAAACGTGTTTTGTCCTACATGGGTTAGAAGTTTTGGAATGAGCTGATTTTTGGTGAGGATGATCTCTATGATTAGAAGATCATCATCACCAAAAATCAGCCCATGCCGAAACTTTTAGTCCCATGTTTACAAGTTGAAAAATCGTGGACCGTCCATTTTTTGTAAATCATTTTTGATGGGGTTAGAAGTTTTGGAATGAGCTGATTTTTGGTGAGGATGATCTCCTCACCATAGAGATCATTCTCACAAAAAATCAGCCAATTCCAAAACTTCTAACCCATGTAAGACAAAATACGTTTGTTAAAGTGTAGGGTAAAACTTAGGGTAGGGAACGGGACCCATATATATATATATATATTATATATATATATATATATATATATATATATATATATATTAAACGTGGAGTGAGTGAGTCTACTATTTATAAAACTATAGTCACCTATTTGCCTCATTTTAAATACTAATAATTCACTATTTTTCTTCTGTCCGTCTTTTCTTTTATCTCCTTTAAATTCAACACTTTCTTGGTTTCAGGTCTTGATCACAATTTAAAAATAAATAAAAAATTCTAAAAATTAATTACTTTACAGGTTGGAGAGAGAAAGAATGTATTTTTGGACAAAAAAAAAATTCTGGGTAGATAAAAGCAAGGGTATTTCGGTAATTTCATATTCTTTGGAGTGACAAGGATTTGAAGGCCTCCACTATATCTTTAAAAGGAAAATAATAATAATAATAAAATATCCCAAAACCGAAAAACGTAGGACACTTTCATTTTCCGCAGAAGTTTGAGGAAAGTGTTCACTCCACTAGAGAAAAGTCCCCAACTCCACGCGTTCGTGACTTTTTGAATGGATGACACATCCACCCCATCACCCCGGTCTACACTCTTAGATTATTATAAAATGACCTAAACACCCTTTATTTTTCATTCCACGATCATTCATCTTCTTCTATCCATTAGATAAGATAAGATGAATGAGGACTTGGGCACTTTGGAAATA
This sequence comes from Akebia trifoliata, assembly GCF_017979445.1. NCBI lineage: Eukaryota > Viridiplantae > Streptophyta > Magnoliopsida > Ranunculales > Lardizabalaceae > Akebia > Akebia trifoliata. The sequence continues at coordinate 36,930,211 of NC_141382.1, read as the reverse complement.
TACGAAGGTGTTTAGTTCTTTTTCTTGATTTGCTTCTTCTCTCTAAATTCTAACTTATTGAGGTGTTGATCCTATACATGAAACTCCAACAATCAAGTTACATTATGTTTAAATTGAGAAAAATGGAGAGAAAGAAAACTCATTAAAAGAAGAGAAACTCAATTTCTCTCTATAATGTTTAGATGGACAAGGAAAGATATTGACGTAGTTTTAAAATTTTAAAATATCTTAAAAGACATCTAGGGGTAGAGTTGAAATTATAAAATATTTTTAAAAAGTTTCCTTCCAAATCTCTTCACTTTTGGAGATAAAGAAAACGAAAAATGTTAGAATGACACAAGGTATTTACTACGATTCTCACAAGTTTGACATGAGATGTGCACATAACCATAAATGTGTTTCCTTGCGATACGAGTAAAAATCATTTATGGTTATGTATGCATCTCCACGTCCAAATCGTGAAAATCACAATAAATCCTATGTCACCTCAGCACGACTCAAAGAAAACTCACACTTAACAATCCAAACAAAAGAAATGGAGAGAAACTCATTTATTTTCTCTTCTCTTATTTCGAATTTTATGAATCTAAACACTCTTAGTGATATTAAATGAATATATTCAATTTAGATAGGCTCTATAACTATTTTTAACTTTGACTTTAAATCATTAAGCATTCAACTACATACTACACATTCACCAATGTGATTCCTTAATCATGAAATTGATTCTTATAATCATTCTATGCATATGTACCCTTCAATTGTCATAACTCATAATCATGCATTATTAATTTCATAATCGCTCGACGTTCAAAGTTCATTATGGACCACCTCAATCTCCCTCTTCCAATTTTATCACATCTCCCCACGTATGTCTTGACTATTAGAACTATCCCGTCTACTTTGTGATGTCCCTTGTTCCTCTTTCATATGCAATATTTCATCTAGTTATTCAAATTTTTTGTATTTATTTTGATTGACTATTTGTAAAAGTGTCATGTATTTGATCTAAATCAAGTGATATATATTTTATCAGAGTTGTGTTGGAGTGACCTCAAGATCGGACCTTATATCACACATCTTGACATGAAAATGGATTGGAATCCTAAATTCTTTTTTAAGTTGTATATCGAAGAAAGCATTTATGATTTTCATATACTTTGAGGTCCAATCTTGAAGTCACATGAGCAATTATTTGATTCAATCAAATATTCTCAACAAAATAGGGAGGGTATAGTTGGAAAATATGAAAAGCCACGTGTCATCCCAAGGTGAGTTTTGTCCAAAATTTTGAAACAGTTGTCATAACTGAAAAAAGTGAGTGCTTCAACTTCCAACTCACGCAAACCAAAACATATTTTCATTTTATTTCTAATATAATAATAAATATTCGTCTTTCTCCTTCTCCTTGATTCATCAACAATGGCATCTCCACCAATTCTAGGGCTTCTATTCCTTCTTAATCTTCTTCTGCAACTTCAAACCATTTCTTCACAATCTTCTCCTCTCACTTGTTCCTCTCAAAAGCTCAAAAACAACAAACTCTTCGAACACTGTACCGATCTTCCAAAACTAACTTCTTATCTCCATTGGACCTTCAACTCCTCTAAATCTTCTCTAAATATCGCTTTCATCGCTCCTCCTGTTAAACCTAATGGTTGGATTGCTTGGGCGATCAATCCATATTCAGAAAAAATGTTGGGTTCCCAATCTTTGATCGCTTTTAAGAAAGATGATGGATCTATGACTGTAAAGACCTTCAATGTGAGCTCTTATAAGGATTTTAAGCCTTCGAAGATTGATTTTGATGTCGTGGAGATGGGAGCGGAGTATGTTGGTGGCTTGATGAACATTTATGCGACTTTGGTTTTGCCAGAGAAGTTGGGGACTGTTGTGAATCAGGTTTGGCAAGTTGGGGGTTCTGTCACTAATGGGATTCCAAATGTTCATGAATTTAAGATTGATAATTTGAACTCGTGGGGTAAGCTTGATTTGATGAATGAAAAGGGTTCTAGTGCCAGTGTTGGTGAAGGTGCTGGTGGTGATGACGAGGGTTCAAAGATTAGAAAGAGAAATGTGAGTTCTCCTTCTTTTTTTCTTTTTTTCTTTTTTTCTTTTTTTCTTTTTTTCTTTTTTTCATTTTGATTTTAATTGTAATTGTTTAGAAATTAGAACATGGAAATTTTATTTTATTTTTAATTAATGGATACTTCAAAAAGGGCTGTTTGATTTCCATATTTTTCGCAGAAGAAGTTTTGAAAATATTTTATTAGACCTTAAAATTTTGAATTTGTTTATTTAATTTCTGTAATATTAGAGTAGGATTTCTAGATTTTCTGTTTTTATTTATTAATTTATTATTTTTAGGAAATGGGTTTTTTAGGGATTCAAAGTTTAACAAGAGAAATCTGAACTTCTTTTTTTTAGTTTTAATTGCTTAGAACTTGGGATTTCTTTATATTAAAGGATTTTTTTAGGATTTTGTAATTTCATTTATTTTCATAGAACTTTGAAAAAAAAAAATAGCATAAAAATGGTGTTCCAAAAAGAACCTAAATTTTGGAATTTGTGTACATTTTAGTGAATCATGAATTTTTATTTTTTATTTTTGTTCTGTTTTATTTATATTTTTTGGAGTTGGGTTGTCTAGGGATTCAAAGTTTAGAAAGAGAAATGTGAATTTTCTCTTTTTAACTCTTTATAAATTGGAAATTTTTCGTATTGAAGGATATTTTAAAATTTATATTTCGATTTCCATTTCTTTTCACAGAAGAACTTTGAAATTATTATATCGTGTAAAAATGGTGTTCCAAACAGTCCCTGAAATTTGGAAGAACTTCGAACCTTTTTTTCCTTTTTATTTTGCTGTGATATTAGAGTAAGAATTTCTGTAGTTTTAATGAGTGATTTTTATTTTTTTGGGAACAGGGTTGTTTAGCAGATGAATTAATATTGATTTGTTCTGAATATTTAATTATTATTTAGAAATTTAAAAATTAATTTTTTTCTTATAAAAAAATATCTAATTTTTATTTTTAATTAATTTGGAGTGGAATTGGTTGATGGAGTGGTAATTATATTTGTAGAACTGGGATTTTTTCTTGAATGTTGATATTGTGACTATGCTAAATGGGGGTTTGCCTGCTCAAATTCATAGTGGTTTTGATCCACTTTTGTAATTTATTTTTCTGTAAAGGTATTAGAGTAGAAGTGGGAATTTTTTAGAAAATTTCTTTCATTCCTTTGTGTTGATCTTTAGCATGTTTAGATCTTCCACTTTGGGAGAGAATATATTTTTTTTCTTTAAGAAGCTTAATACAATTCCTTCGAACCAAGTAAAACAAACCCTTAACTATTTAACGTGGAGGTTTGTGGATGCTTCTGTGTTGACCATATTTTGGTAAGTTTAGCATTCAAATTTATTTATAAAAATAAAAAAATAAAAAAAACTTTAAATAAAGAATTGGGTTAGTTGAAATTTATTTTATTTTTTTCAGGAAAAAAAAAAGAACAGTTTTTCTTCAATTACTATAGTTTGTTCTTTCTGGTCAGATTCATGGAATTCTCAATGCTGTGAGTTGGGGAATTCTATTCCCCTTTGGTGTCATCATCTCGAGGTACCTGAGGACAGTCAAGTCGGCAGATCCAGCATGGTTTTATCTTCATGTATGCTGCCAGTTCTCCGCTTATGTCATTGGAGTCGCTGGTTGGGGAACAGGTCTTAAGCTTGGGAGCCAATCAAAGGGTATCCAGTACACTGGTCATCGTAATATTGGGATTGCTCTCTTCTGTCTCGCAACATTGCAGGTTTATCATCCTTCCCATTTTTAAATTCTCTATTTCTATGTTTCTGATCATGAGCAGATTTTCTTGATCATAAATAAACAGAGAAGAAGAATCATAAAAGAGAGGATGATATTGGTCTTGTGCACATGAATTGATTTTTTTTATTTTATATAATTTTGATTTGTAATTTGGTTCCATTTGATTGATCATGCATCTTATTCAGCTGTAAAGTAGCAAGCTTAGTGTTATCAGATGTTCTATTTTTTTTAGTTCAATAATATTTGCAAAACTTCTTGGGGTCTCTCATTAGGAAAGAAACCAAACTAAATTTGATCATCCATGTTTACTAACAGTTTTTTTTTTTAACTTGTAGTACTTTTTACAGAATTTGATGTTTTTCATCTTTTTTCACATAAACAAGAAATGGAAGTCTGGATTTCTCTGTTCATTTCATAGTTGGACTACTTAGCAAGGCTTGGATGCATCAATCCATTTTTTAGGCTTATCATGTCCAACGTCTCTTGTAATCCATTTTTAGGTATTTTTAAAGCTTCTTTAAAACATATTTGTGATGAATCCAACATTCGGGTTTTGTAGGTATTTGCATTGTTCGTAAGACCCAAGAAGGAACACAAGTACCGTTTCATCTGGAATTTCTACCACCATGGAGTTGGGTATGTCATCATTGTACTTGGCATTATCAATGTGTTTAAAGGTCTGAACATATTGGATCCTACCAAGGAGTGGAAAACAGCTTACGTTGTTGTGCTATGTGTGTTGGGTGGGATAGCTCTATTGTTGGAAGCTGTTACATGGATTATAGTTTTGAAGAGGAAGTCAGATAAGTCCACCAAACCCTATGATGGACCGAATGGTGCATAGTAGCAGACAGCATCCACTCGCCATCTGATCGGCCAATTGGTATCTTTACATGTTCTTCACTGTGTGTATAATGATTTAGCTTTACGTTAGATGTCTACGTAGATTATGTTTCTGTATTTTTTTCTTTTTATTGGTACAAGGTTTGGGATTTTGTAGTCTCATTGTGTTTCGAATTTTCTACGCTGAAATGACTTGTATTTTAGTTTAGTTTCGGGTACCGATTTCTTGTGTTTGATTGCAGCAACCTATTAGTGTTCGATTAAGAGAATACATGGCTTTACATGGAATTGAATGTGAAGGAACACGATTATTCGAGTCAAAACCCTAAATTTTGGATGAGAAATCTCCCTCCATTGATCGAGTGGCTTCTCAAATGAAGTGTATCCCAAATATTTGGTCAGTGAAACGAATTTTATTCTTTCATCCAACTTTGTCCAAAGTTAAGTCTTTTGTTATTGAGAGTCAACTTATATATATGATCTGACTAGCTCCATCCATGTCCTTTTAAGATTGTCTTTCTCTCATTTTTTTTCAAGATCCTTAATTGTGAAATGTCTACTTAGGTTTAGTAACTTGGCTCAACACATTGTTCCAATTTGAGAAAAATCCAGATTGAAACATTCCAAAACTATCCCAAGATAATACAAAAAATATTGAATGTTTTGGGATCAAGGTATCGTTCAGATCTTAGTTGTAATCGAAATATTTTGACTCAAACACAACAATAATGTAATACTTTGAGTTTGAAGTCAATTAAAGCAATAAATTTTTGTTGGACGATAAATGACTAAAGTCGAAACCTTCCAAAATTATTGGAAACTTTAAACCTTGATCACTACTTTTAAGTTTTTAAGTCAAATTTTAACATTGATGAATCGTGGAGTCTTTTTCATCAATGTCTAGCTTTAGCTTTGCTTTTAATATCATACTGTTTTTTTTTTTTTTAATTTCAATTGGATTCCTTTGTGATGATGACTTGTGATGGTCCCAAAAGGTGAGTGTCTGTTACTTTCCAATGGAAAATGGATGGATAATTTGATCATACAAAGAAGAAATAAAAGAAGACCTGATTACCCTTTATTCCAAACGTCCCTATTTGTGAAGAGTCTTGATCCTGTACTTCAGGGAGTTGGATAGTTGCCAAACTCCACATCTCACTAACAATAAATAGATTAAAAGAGAAATTAATTTTTAGAAACATTATCAAATAAATATTTATTTTATTATTTATTACCAAAATAATAGTAATCTTTTCAAAAAATACTAAAAAAAATTTAAAACATTGGACCGCCCATTAAATTATCCAACGATTTCAGATAAATGCTACACAATCCAACAATTTATGTTAGGATTATTTTATTTATATGAAAGAGTGGAACTAAAAAGTTGGATTGCCCAACGACTTATTTATTTTATTAATTTTTTAAGAATATTAATTTTCAGAATAACAAAATCAACATTGTTAAATTTTGGTAGTTTTCTATCTTTTTATCATAAACTTTCGAAAGAGATTAGTGGATGGGTTATAAGTCGGTGCTTGAATCCAATAAATAAGAATCACAAATAAATATGATTTTTTACGAAACCAATGAGTGTTGGGCGTAGTGACCAAGGCATCACTTCAAAAAAGGGAGAGGTCTTGTGTTCAAGTCCTCTTATTGGTCACCCATAGTGATTTATCCCTACATATCTGGTATGTGTGATTTGTGGGTTATTGTATGTAACTGGGGGATTCGGGCGAGATACGATGCTCAAAGAGGTCAGTTACCTCGTCCCTACTAGTCAAACCTACGTTTCAGAACCCCGTTATAAAAAAATAAAAATAAAAAGTCCAATGTTTGACATGGAAGTCAAAGAAAGTAAGTAGCATATATGTTGAGTTTAGTTTCACATCGGACACAAATTGCCTTATCTCTCTCCTTATAAACTCTTGGGCCTCTTCACTCATTATCAATTGATTTTGAGTTGGATTTTCAAATTTATCATAGTATCGAAGCAAATCTTTCTTTCCTTTACGTCATCTAATTTATATCTTCACGTGCTTTAGTTCAATCCGACCTACACGTGTAGGGGCGTGCTCTCTCTCTTAATAAGTTCTTGGGATTCACCACTCATTATCAATTGATTTTGAGTTGGTCCCTCAAATTTATAAGAATTGCTTAAGTAAGCAATCCCATGGTCTACAACATGACCATGCATTTGAAAAGGACATCTTATAGGTAGGTAGGTAGGTAGGTCATAGGTGAGTGGATTTGATTAATAACCTACCATTATTGTTATGCTTCTTAAATATGCTTTAAGACTCGTGTTTCTCTCTCTTTTGTAAAAGTAATATGATCGGATCCCACTTCAAGTTGTTTTTCTTCCATTTTTTTTTATTGATTTATACACACTCCTCCACGTTTTAATAAATATTTGAGATACCCTCAATGTTTTCAAACTTATGATTTGCCCCTTTGATCTTTGAACTTCTCTAATAGATTAATTATAACCTAAGGAAAATGCTTGACTGCTTGCGTTGACTTGGCAGTCAGCAGTGCACAAAAAGCCTATGATTTTTGAGATATAAATCTATTGTTATATGAGTAACATGATTTTAAAACTTGTCCAAGACTGAAACGTATTGCCCGATTTAACTCAGTATCAAAGTTGAACGAGACAAACTCATAAAGTCATTTTTTGATCAAGATTTAGGATTCACGTTTCATTTTTTGATTTGTCTCACGAGATGTCTTAAACGTATCGAAAAACTCGTCCGAGATGACTCGATATCGGATCTGGACGAGACAAGATGCGAAATCGAATTTTAAAACTATGATAGGCACTGCCAGGTCAGGTCAATGTTGAATGAAAGCAATGTAGCATAACTCATAATCTAAATGCTCTCATTTCAAACCTCTACCTAAAAAACACCCTTCAATTTTCTTCTCAAAACCAGTCATTCAAAACTCATATTCAATATTTTAAAACCTCATCTTAATCCCAAGAAGACCCTTTACTTTCCTATCCAAAATTCTTATCATCTTTTACTTCTTCAAAAATCTTAACTTATTTTAGAGGTTTGAAGATTTAAGTAGACAAAATCTCAAGATTATATATATATAGATAAGATGGAGTCATATGAACTAAAGGATTTTCTATATCTATGGACCACATGCCAAGGTGGAAGTCAATACCACCATTAGGTGCCACGTGTACGTAGAACATGAAAGTAACATTAATAAATTTTCAAAATATGGGTTAGAAGTTTCGGATTGAGCTGATTTTCTGTGAAGATGATCTCTATGATGGGAAGATCGACTGGTAAAAATATAATCAGTCCAATCTGAAACTTCTAATCCTATTAAAAGTGATTTAGAATGTGGATCATCGATTTTTTACCAATTTTTGCCAATAATTTATAAACACTTATGATGGATTTAGAAATTTCAAATTGAACTGATTTTTTGGTGAGGATGATCTCCTCATCATAAAAATCATCCTCACAAAAAGTCAGCCCATTCTGAAACTTCCAACCCTATTTTGGAAAATGTTTGGTTCTCGTTAGAGCCAAACATTTGTTTAATGTATTGGTCAGAGGTTTCATAATGGGTTGATTTTTTGTGAGGATGATATTTATGATGAGGAGATTATCCTCACCAAAAATCAGTGAATTCTAAAACTTCTAATCCCATCAAAAGTGGTTTACAAAAATCTGATGGTCCATAATTCTTCAATTTGTAAACTAGGGTTAGAATTTTTGGAATGAATTGGTTTTTGGTGAGGATGATCTCTTCATCATAGAGATCACCCTCACAAAAAATCAGCCCGTTTTGAAATTTCTAACCCATGTTTTGAAAAATGTTTGACTCTTTTTAGGGCCTCCAAACACTCCCCCATCCACACACATGCAAGTAGTTGATTGCTTTTCCTAAGAAAAATCAAGGGTTTGTGATTAAATTGTTGAAGAATTGGGTATTTATGTTATTTTCTATTAATATACTAGTAAAGTGCATGTGCTTTGCACGTGAATTATAGTATAACTCTATTTTTTTTTTTTATTATCATATTTTAAAATTTTGTAGCTAAACTATAAATAGAATTTTTTTTATTATTATATTGAATTTATTAATTATTCAATTAATTTTTTTCAACATTAGGCAAAGAAAATAATTATGAGGGTTGCTATTGCCACACCAATTATTACTAACGCCACATGAACTGCATGCAATTCTTTGGTGATTTATATAAGAATTGGTGTGGCATTAGTAAAAGTTGGAGAGGTAATAGTAGCTCTCTTAATTATAACTACCAATAGTTTATTATGAATATAATAAATATTGAAAATATGATTAGAATTTTTTTTAATAAATAATAATAATAATAATATGTTTTTATTCTATTAATGATGTTATTGTGAATACATATTGGAATAGAGTCTCCAAAAACTTGATCAGAATGTTGAAAATTCAATTTTATTTTATTTTATTTTATTTTATGAAAATGGCAAGTTTGATTGGTTATGGCACACTGGGCATTTCAATCAAGAAAAATGAGGGGAGTGAGGTTCAATGACTGATTACAAAGAAAATTTTACTAAATGGGCTATTAAGAGAAGACTTAAAATTTATGGACTAATTAAAAAGAAATCCCCTCATCAAGGTCCTCCAAGTAATTTTCCCAATTAATAAATGGTTACACCTGAACTTTATTTATTCCTTTATTGGGGGCATCATTTTTTTTTTTTTTATAACGAAGGGTATCCGGGCCAACTTGTGCACACCAGACTAGTCCCTACGTCCTGCACCCAGGCTTTACCCCACTTAAGTAAAACAGTGCGTGACCACCAAGGTTTTTTATGGGTAGTGGGATTCAAACTTGAGACCAAACAAAGAGCAGAGTCCTTGACCCCAAGTCAATACTATTCAGCCACCCCCTTGGTGGTTCCGAGGCTTCATTTGTCAAACCACTGCGCTAGCCTATCATTTACTTTATTTTCAACAACTTCCACAATTTTTTTAACCTTAAAATAGATATAGCTCTAGAGAATTTTACTATCTTCAAAACCATCAGATTTCACTCCAACATCAACATGAATAAGGTTCCAATTTCATAGATGGATAGGATTTTGAGCTTGTAGGCTTACAACTCAAAGATCTACTTAAAAAGAGTAGTTGCTCTAAGTTCATATCAAGTGAATTTAAGAACACTTAAATTTGAAAATTTTTAAATCAAGAAAATTACAAGCAACTTCTAATGGCATTGATAAAATTTTCAATAACGTTTCGAATTACGAACTAGTAAGATAAAATCACAACAGTTAGCTATTTATTAAAGAAATATGTTAAAAAAATATTTCTAAGAAATTACAAGGGAACATCTATAGGTTGCAAAGCAAGGTCCATAGTACCTGCAAGAATAGCATCAATCGTTACCTCTTTAATCTGTGATGCACGTGACATTCAGTTGGAGATATCATTCCAATTGCATCGCAAACATAAATGTCTCTCTAGAATTGCCTTTTTTACTTGCTTCTTGACAATTAACCAAGTGATTCACCAGATTCTTTTATGCATTGACTGGGTCAACCCATAAAAGTCAAAATTTGTTGAGTATATATGTAAAGCGGACACTTTTTTTTTTTTTTTTTCAAGACCATTTTACAAAGCTATATTGGTTAATAATATAAACTAAATGTTTTGAATATAGCATGATCTCTAAAGTCGCAAATAAGCTCCATATTCAGTTCTTGCTCAACTAATGGGCCAAATTAAGAAACATATACAAAGACTACATAGGAGTGTGGTGTGTAATGAACCTGTCTCTTCTAATTTACCTCTAAAGGTTTAATTGAAAAAAGTGGTCTGGAGTGAATCACAATCTGAAAAAATTTCTTCCAAGAATGATGCTTGGGAATCCATTAGAAGAAGGGAACTTGATTTCAAATGGAGGAGGATTTGGAAGTCTCCAGCTCCATCTAAAATAAAGTTATTACCATGGAAGGTCTTCCATTTGGCATATCCAGTCAATCTGAATGGTATGAGAAGGGAGGTCCCAACTTAGCATCTAGATGCCCGTACTGCGAAAGAAGTGATGGCTTGGCTCATTCTGTGGTGTATTTGGTTTATACCCGAAATGCAGTAAACTTTGAAAACCAAAGGTTCACTGGTCAAGAGATTAATTGAAAGATGCATTAGATTGGTGTGAAGGAGAAGTTGGTGGAAGTGCAATGTTTCAACAAATCTTCATCCTTTCTCATGAAACCAATAAGTTGCGGCTTTTAGATTTAAAATCTTTAATAGCAGTCTCATGACTGAAGCATCACACTGGTTGGATGAAGTAGAGTGTAGATGGTACTACCAAATACAGGACGAGCTGGAGTAGGCGGTATCAGAGATCCAAATAGAGAAATGATAGCAGCTAAGAGTTGGTTATTTAACGAGGCCACTAACAATTATGCGGAGTGAAAACTCTCAAAAGTTTTAATCTGCAAGGTGTGAACTTACTGATTGAGCTAGACTCGTTATTGATCATCAAAGGCCTTAAAGGATCCAAAATCCCTTGGAGATTGGAGTCTTGGTCTCAAAGAATACGAGATGCCATCTCCCACATCAATTGGTGAGTACATGTTTGGAGGGAATGCAAGCAATTCGGTGGCAGACGTTTTAACCAATTGACTCTTTTGTATGCTTTGATTCGGTTCTTAACCTTCCCTTCATTGGAAAAAAAAATGCTTTAACTAACAAGGGATATTCCCATTGTAATTTAATTTTTATTTTTTTCATATAATACAATCCCATTTGCTTGCTTAGCAAAAACAAAAACAAAAAAAGAGAACATAGTGAAAAGTATGATGTTGCTTTGCATCTCTATGCCACCAACAAGAATTTGAAGAGAATGATTATTATATATTCAATTTGCCATTCCATGTGCTCTCCCAACCAGTTGAACACATCTTTGAGCAATTGTACTAGCTAAATGGTTCCAGTTCTACTCCTATCTCATCAATGATTATAGTTTTTGACATGTGATTTATAACAGTTTCAATCATAACCTTAATATAGATTAAAAATACTCAAATAACAATAAAGAAGAATATCATAGAAATATAAATAGTTGAAACCTCTCCTTATGGTGCAGAATTTTAAATACGAACAAGAGGATCGAGTACAAAACTCACACTATGCTGCATATCTACATTTAGAACTTGCATTCTCCTTACATAATCTAATTTGAAGTATCTAAAATGACATCTCATTTCTTGTATTCATTTGTTAAATTATAGCTATCTATATGCAAAGATTATAAAGGAAATTTGATTTAGTAAAAAAAACAATCAAAACAAGGAAAAGATTAGGAAACAGAAAAACTCAACTAAAACTTCTTATGAAAGAATGATAGAGAAATTAGCAACAACATGTAGTGGATTTTACTGGGATGGAATTCATGAGGAGACCAAGAGTTTTCTTCTTCATGAAGAGAGAGAGAGAGAGAGAAAGACACAAAAATTCTTTGGGACATATAAGTAAATAATAAATCACAAGTATGTTATGATGTTTGAGGGTCTCCATCAAATGAACGGTCCAGATGAAAGAATACTTGTAAGGATTTTATTTCTCAGAAATTGATGCTTTTCTCATTATCTCACCTACTGTTTTATGAAGAGCCTCAAAATTAAAAACTACTGAGTTAGCACAAAAACTCAAGTCATTTGACTATACAAAATATTTTACGGAGAACAAAAATTATACATTTTAAAATTAAAAACTAATTTAATTAATATAAAATAAATATATTTTTATTTGATTAGTTCATCCCTAATTAAAGGATTTGAGTTTTAAAACTATAGATTTTAGTTTTGCTGAGAGGGTAAATATGAGATCCTTCTTAACAATCAATCTCCTGTTTAATTCTTGAAAATTTCTCGAATTTTTCATTTTTCTCAATGAAAATATTAGTCTCCTGATTATTGAACTATTATGAATAATTCACGGATTTTAAGTTTGAAAAGAATAAAAAGTAATTTTTTACAATTTTTTATAAAACTCAAAAAACAAAATGCTATTATATCTTATTGTATATTGTAAGTTGTGACATGTAACACAAGTCGACTTTGAAGTAGTCATACTTCAAAATTTTGGAAGAATCCACATTTTTACATGACAAATTTTCCTTTTATCTTTAAAAACATAATGACATGACCTCTACATTTAATTGAAATTACACCTTAATTTTTCAAATTGATGATTTATCCCTTAACTTTGATCTTCTTTTAAAAATCAATGGAACAATAACCTCAATGTCCTCATTATCACCATCACCATCACTATCATATCATATGGCCGAAATTTTGGTTGATTTTTGAATTTTTGAAATGAAATGGATAATATACATATGAAGCATATCTCGCATCTTTTCCATTTATCAAATTTTTGACTGAATTTTAGACTAGACTTCTGGATTCCAAAATCAAATAGAACTCGAATTTTTCACAAATCAAATTTTTTGCTGCATTCCGAATTGCTAACAAGGTACGGGATAATAACATTTGACACAATGTTTAACTTTCTTATATATATAGATATATCATTTTTTTCAGAGGTGGGTTGGGAAATTGGGAATCATTTTTCACTCTAGAAAATCACTTTAGGCAGGAAATAAAATTCCAAGAAAAATATATACTAAAACAACTTAAAATTACATTTACCAAAGAAACTCATTTCCATTAGCTACCAAACCGGCCCTTGGTAATCTCCAACATATAGACTCAACTTAAAGTACTAGTCTGGACCCAACTACTTCCTTGCTAACATAAAGCAGAAGTTATTAGTATTTTAAAACTCCGAGAAATACTTGTTGGATTGCTTCATAAAGAAGCCACAAAACATATACATTACTTGAAAAAAATTCGAATCTCATCTGGAGACCTATGAACAAATTACTATTAATTATTTGATTTGATTCACAGCCTCAAGACCACCATCCCCAAGGTGCTGCTAGGCATACCCATTTGGGTTTTCATGCTAAAGTGCTTTTTGTATTATATTTTATTTATTAAAAGCACTTTTCAAATTCGAAATACTTTTCTACCAATACCTGAAATGCTTCCAACCTCCACGGGAAACTTTTAGAAATGAAAAATTATATTATTATAAGATGTAAATGCTCTTAATTATATTATTTACTCCCCAAGATGCTATTAATTAATCAGTAAAACAACTAAAATCTATTAAAATATCTATGGTTAAATCTTGGCTCAGTTCCTGACGATCCCGAGTTGACTACTAGACAAGTCCACAAATTAACTTGGTTGGAGTAAGTGTTTCAAGGGACACCAGGCCAATTCATGGCGGAGAAGGCCATAATGGTGGTGTCCCAGTGGTTATCCACTCTCGAGGAGTAGATTTGATTGAAATTAGGGGCTATTGTCAAATACAGGAGGGCGAGGGGGCATGGGGATTAAAATCCTGCACAAGATTTAATATAATTAACAGTAATATATTCTTCACGGTAGATTGAGGTGAAAGAAAGTAAGATTGGAAAAAAATCACTCGTCACCTTAATCACTTTCATCACTATACGACACTAGACCACCAAGAGCACTGTTATCAATCTTAGGGGACTTATCAATGTCATCAGCGGATGCTTTTATCTCTTCTGAAGCTTTCTCTGAACTTGCTTCATCTGTCTTAGCTTTCTTTTCTTGTCGCTTGACTTTTATAATCAAACCTCCTAATCTGCGAGCCGGTGGGTTCTTCCTCACTAGTGGCTTTGCTACCACCTATTATATTCAAGCAAAATAACTTATTTATACAACTTGTGTTTTAACCATACATCAGGATATTATATTAATGGCAGAGAAACATATAATTTAAGGGATTGCTCATAAGATTGACAGAAATTTAACCCAATTGGACTATCAATGCCTACCGATGATATATTAAATTATTTACGACAAAAAGAAAAGAGGATGACAAATCCAGAAATAACTCTAGAACAGATGTTTAAGATAATAGAATTGGGTTGGTTTCTGTGGTTGAGGATCTCATGAAAAATCCACCTAATGCTGGTCGGTCGCCCGTCCCATGGTTTTTTTTTTTTTTTTTTTTGTTGGATAGATAAATGATTTCATTGTACTAAAGAGAATTATGAGACAAGAACATACTCAAGTGGAACTTGAGATGACCAACCACAAAGCAGCCCAAGAGCCTTCCCAAAGAGGACAATCAAAAGAAACTTAGGCATATCCTCATAGCATCAAGAATCCCACCAAAATATGATCTCAAAAAAGAAAAAAAATATACAGAAATGACTCACATTTACGTATTTTGCTTGGACATGCAATGATCCTACAGCAGAGGACTAGATCAGCAATGGTCAAAATCTTATTAAGAGCACTGTTCAAACAAAAAAAGGAACTTTAGATGGAATCTCTGATCCTCAAATAAAGAAGCCTGGGAAAACATTTCCAATTGAGTCAGATGGCATGGATGTAGAGATTGACCAAGATTCCAAGAATTGAGTCCATTTTCCAATGATTCAAGCTTATTATAGGCCAAGAATTCCCATCCCTGATTCCCCAGTCATACTTCGAACATATTGATTTTTTTTAAGTAGATAAAGAATATAAGAAAGGAAACCAAAGTCTCCAAAGAGAACTGTCACACCACGTGTCTTCTCAGAATCTCATCCTATTTCCCTTGTCCCCCCTAAAATCAAATGCCTCCTTCGAAATCATCACTACTCTTTAGGTTACTTCTCCAAACACTGCACCCTTTACAACGCTTTTGTCTGACCACTTTCCCACCCCATTTGATCACATCCAAATTTTTTGACAAAGATGTTCTTCCACAAAATGAATCTTTCCACACAATACCTCCGCAGCTATTTTCCCAACAATGTTTCATCCATAATCTTATTCTCCTAACTCCAAGCCCTCTGAATGTTTTGAGGCCACAAACATTTTCCACATTGAACGAGTGATACTTGGGGGTTCCTTCTTATTGTTGCAAAGAAATCTCTCGATTTTCATACTAATGGTATTTTAAAACTTTCATGGGATTAAAAATAGTGACATCTTATACATTGGTATGCTGGACAAGCACATTTAATGAGGGTCAGAGATGGAACCAGCTATAGCTTAGTTGGAGTCTATGGGTGATGATACCAAAGACTTGGGTTTATTTCCCACCATCACCAAGTTACTGATCTCATTAAAAACAAGATTACCAATAATAAAAAATGAGGGTTAACCAACTTTGGATAGATACTTCTCCATAAAGTCAACATTCTCTCAATTCTCAATGTTTTCAAGCACATTGTTCCAATATGATTTTACTACTACAATCACCGCCTATGGTTCAACATGTACGGCTTCATTTAGGAACCCATTGCATCCTGTGGAAGTGCTGCTATAGAAGCACATTCGTTGGATGCGCTAGAAAACTGCAATTGCAAAAAATTTAATTGAGTGTTTAGGAGTGCTTTATTGGAAACGATATCATTGGACATTTTGGTAATTATAATAAAAGTTTAGGTTTTTTGGTCATTGCCTTGATATCTAAGAAACATTTTGGAGGGTATTTTAGGCACTAACTAAAAAACAGAGGAGAAAAACAAAAGCTTTGTCAACTAAAATACCTGTAACATTTTTCTGTCAACTTCACGCAAATGTTGGAAGCGGGTAGTTGGCACGGCAGCTTCAAATTTTTGCCATTTTTCAGCTTCTACATTTGGATGGAAGCACTGCTCAAGTTTTTTTTGCAAATGCCAATTTGAACCGCAAAAACGCTGTTGAGCTCCAAAAACAAAATAAGCGGCCTCCAAGCATTACTGTACTTTCCCATATTAATTGCTAATACAGAGACACTTTCGAAAAGATATATAAGGCGCCTCAGGTACCAAAGTTGATCGACAGAACCATTCACAACTTGACTTTGAAGCCCTCCTACGTGCCTCTATTGACCATTATTGAGATAATTCCCCCCAAATACCTCCACATCAGCAAGAACAGAAGTGGAGATATAGGGTCTCCTTTGGGGCTGCAACTTGGGTAAGCCAAACCCGAACCCGATGGGTTCAACCCAACCTTAGGTCAGGTTTGGGCAAAAAAACTTTTTAACAGAACGAAACTAGGTTGGGTTAGGGTGTAGACATCAGATTTCCCGATTTGCCCAAACCCGAACTAAATATAGTTATAATTTAAAAATATTTTTTAATATCTTTGTTTCTTTCTCATTCACAATTCCCATTTTTAACTTTAGTCAATCATCATCATCTTTTTTTTTAACATTTGCTTATAATTTCATGAATGAGAACCTTTTAGGAAAAATAATTATAAATTATATATTTTTTCCACATACCACTTATCTTTATACAAGTCATTATCATTACTAAATTGTCTAATACTAAAGTCCATTCGTGCCTACTACACGAACATCCTCTCTCAGGTTAAGGGGGTAAAAGCGAAAAAAATAAAGGTGGAGGGGTATTATTATAACAAAATTGACATCAAAGGGGTAAAAGATAAACAATAAAGGGGTAAAAAAGGAAACATAGTAAAGTTAGTGGAGGTGAGGAATAAATGAAATAAAGTGGGTCCCAAGAAACTATAGCTTGAAGGAAGGGGTATTATTAAAAAATATTGAGATTAAAGGGGTAAGAGATGAAAAATAATAAAGTGGATCAAAGGGGTAAAAGAAAAAATATAATAAAGTTAGAGAGGGCATCTTCTTTTGGGTTAAGGGGGTAAAAGTAAAAAAAAATAGAGTTGGAGGGATATTATTAAAAAATTAACATTGAAGGGATAAAAGATGAAAAAAATAAAGTGGATTAAAGGGGTAGAAAAGAAAATACAATAAAATCAGAGCAGGGGAAAAACAAAGAAAATAAAGTGGGTCCCATGAAACTATAGCTTGATGGGAGGTCTAACCCACAAAATTGTTAGAAAAAATTTTGAGATTAAAGGGGTAAGAGATGAAAAATAATAATGTGGATTAAAGGGGCGGTAGAAGAGAAAATATACTAAAATTAAAGGAGGTTAAGAATAAAAGAAATAAAGTGGGTCCCATAACACTATAGCTTAATGGGAGGTTTAACCCACAAAATTGTAGATGATAGGAGGTTTGTCCTAGTTGGATATGTCTCCAAAACCACTGTAGTTGATTGGACGTTTGTGTCACACAATTGTTCCAACTCAGTTGTGTTTTATTATATAGATTAATGAGGTATGAGCCAACCCAACTTGGGTTGGGCTTGGGTTAGGAGTTTCAGGCCCAAAGTCGGGTTGGCCGCGGGTATGGGTTGGTGTTTGTCAAGTGTGAGTTGGCTGCGAGTTGATCCCCAACCTAGCCCAACTTACCCAAGTTGCAGCCCTAGTCTCCTTGCCACAAATCCCTACCACTCCTACAAAAATCAGTTTGACTACCATTGAGAATGAGGCAGACATGAGACCACACACATTTCACGATCCGCTCTCTCCACAAGATGTCAAACCCCATCATGCCCATCATCTAATCCCTTAATTACCAGAATTTCCAGGTCGCTTTATGTTGGAAGCATGAGCATCCTCAAAAATTAGAAATTGAACAATTTTTTTATTGGAAGCGGAAGTGGCATACTAGGTAGAAGCTTCCTACCACTAGGTATTGTTGACAACCATTTACCCCAAAAGACCGATCTGATGGGGAAGTTGTAGCTATGAATATAAGAGGGTCATGGGTTAAACTGAGGCACGATACGTGAGCACCTGACACCTGGGAGCGGAGGCGGATAACACAACACTCAACACTCCCCCTCACCCATAAGGGTGGAAAATTCCTTCGAAGACTCAAACCCATGACCTATACGAACCTAATGCTTTGATACCATGTTAACAACCATTTACCTCAATCTGAGGGGAAAGGCACAAATATGAATATAAGAGGGTCAAGGATCAAATTGGGGCACGATATGGGGGCACGTGACACCCAGGAGTGGAAGCGTATAACACAACACTCAACAGGTGTAACCTAAAAACTCCAGCTCACATGATCGTAAGCCTTTTCCATCATCTCCTCCATAGAATCGCTTTTAATAACCTCACAACAAACATTTATAGTATTTCACAAATATGTTGTAAGAGTCTCGAACTTTCTCTCCATCCATACCTCTCGGATTGTCTTCCAAGAAAAATCTAGAGTCTCTTGATTACTCAAAGGAGTTAACCCACACTTTGTATAACTAACACGAATGCAGGGGTTACTCCCAGTTAAGTGGACCACAACTTGAGAATTCATAGCTAAATACTAACCTGACTTAGACTATTTTAGTGTAGGGAATGGGTCCCGTAGTGGATATTGCCTAAGAAACCAGTAGCCAAAAACCAACCTGATTCGTGACTAAACAAACTCATTCTTAATTTAATTCTTTGGCAATCCAAAAATTCTTGTCTTTCCTCGTTTGAACCTCACCGTTCACTTTAAGGCTGCCATCCTAAGGTGCTGCTAAATGGAAGGATCTTATCAACGTCCATGAATGATAAATCATAGATCGAACTGCCGAATCGGAAAAATTGGGTGCTATCATATACCTTTGTATCGGCTAAGTTCACGAGCTGGAGATAAGCGGACTCGAACCGCTGACATCCGCCACAGGGTAAACCACCGCCTCTCAGGCCTCCCCGACTGATTCTACCATAGAGGCCAACGATAGACAATAACTCCCATATCATAGATCTTTTTCTTTAAATTCATATACGATGGGACCTAATGGTGGAGCTGGAAGTGAACCAAGGGACATTAGTTTTCATAATTTAGACTAAATTCTGGCTTCCTCCTCTCTTTTTTCCATAGAAGGACAAAGGTTGCAAATCCAAAGATGCAAAAAAGAACCACTGTAATGAAGTAAATAAACAACATCAAAACCTACCAAGGGCTCTCTTGTTTCCTTCCTTTGAAAATGTGTGTGCAGGCACATGTGTACAAGATATACAATCTCATCCATACAAGGTGAGTGGCAACTGACCTCAACTTTAGGTACAGAGGTTGTTTCCTTGAGTTCATGTACAATGGAAGAATGGGCTGCCACTGCTGCCTGAAAGTAAACCCACAAAAGTAGATATCTGAGATGAACATTGAAAATTTTACACTAATGAAAAGTCAACTACTCAATTGATTCTGAACATGAGCACAGAACTTGATGTAAGTTAATAAAGACCAAGTGAATCTGAAGGATTTTCAATATTTTGAAAGTAAATTTATATAAAAAAAATTATTAGGTTACTTGGAAACTCCGGAGCTGTTGGGCTTCTTCATCTTCTAGTTGTCGCTCATATTCCTTCCTGGACTACATAAAAAAAATTAAATTTTGAAAAAGAAAACACACATGCGCATGGGATGAGCAACCGAAGATTGCCTATCCACAAATATACAAAGAGCAATGAAATGGATTGTAAGTATGGTGTTAAATGCAAAGAGAAATGATTGTGTTAGCGGTCTAAAATCACAATCCTAGTTTGTTTGTGCTGGCCTACCCAGTTAATAGATATATATAAAACCCATGCTCACCATCTCCAGTTTGTCCAAAAACTCTGTCTCATCTTCATCCAAGGCTTTTGGTGGTCCTGCAAAGTTGAACAAAGTAAAGCATAATTATTTTAGGATAAACTGTAAGTACTCATTGAATAACATCAGTACATCAACCTCTCAATAACTAATGATTAGGCAGTTTTTCTGAACATCCAAGTTCTTCAGAATCTTGGCCTGCTATTTACATGCCTTGAGCCTTAAAATAAACCCTAATAAGCAAACCCAATAAGATCGAATCATCACTAGAAGTGATGAAATAATGGGGAAATAACATGGATAAAAGCAATCCCCCTGCAGAAGAGAATCATTAGGATACCGAAGCCACAATTACACCAGAACAAACATTTCCAGGGAGAGGATTCTATTATGTTAACATGCCACAATGTTAAGTACCCAGCACAAAATAAGACACTTACCAGTAATCTTGACAAACTATCAAAGTGTGATTATGCTAAAGAACTCAAATATATATATATATGGAAATGTTCAGCATCAAACATTTTGGCAAAACATTTTTCAAAACATGGGTTAGAAGTTTTGGAATGGGCTGATTTTTGGTGAGGATGATCTCTACGGTGAGGAGATCATCATCACCAAAAATCAGCCCATTCCAAAACTTCTAACCCCATCAAAAATGGTTTACAAAAAATGGACAGTCCACGATTTTTCAACTTGTAAACATGGGGCTAGAAGTTTTGGAATGGGCTGATTTTTGGTGATGGAGATCATCCTCACCAAAAATCAGCCCATTCCAAAACTTCTAACCCATATAGGACAAAAATGGTTGGCTAAAATGTTGGCCAAAATGTTTGGTGCTGAATGGGACCCATATATATATATATATACATATTGCCAGTTAACATTTAAGACACTCACTATGCTTGAACCGTTCATTGAATTCTGCATCCTTCTTGTCCTTGTTCTCCCTTAAAATCTGAAAGAATAAAATAACTATCAAAACAAGTAAAATATTAGTATTTCCTTCCAGTTTCATCGGATTAACACCAAATCAATTTGAGGAAGACTCCATTGTCCTCATTAGGAAGACAAAAATAAATCATAACATTTACAAGAGGCTCAAAATATAACCAAAACTTCTCTATCACCTAACCCATCTATAATCCGGTACTTTTTTCTATAGCAATAATCCAGTACTCACTTATATCAATCAGGTCATGAGAAAAACACCAAATCAATTTGGACTAGACTGTGTGAGTCATGTGTTTGACTTTTTCTCAATAACAACATGCATGGTGATACTAATCTGCACAGAGATTGTAGTAGATAAAACTGAAATATAGGTCTAGACTCTAGACAAACAGAAACACAATAAATCGAAGGAAAACTTTCTTTGATACCATCTAATGATAGCAGTTTTTGTTATAATGTCCCCTTTTTATAATCCTAATGAAAGGAGGATCTTTAAGGTTAGCAAAAGTGCAGTATTTGAATTTGAGGCACTTAAGAGAGGAGGACCCAAAATCCATAATGATTTGTTTCCCAAGGTAGAAAGGATATTAAAAATAAATAAATAAACCTAATTGTGAACATGTAGAGCACTAAAAAGAATTCCTTCATTGTGATCAATGTATTCAAAGACTTTTAAGGCTCATCCCAAGGTGAGGATCGCAAAAGATGCCTTGACCCTTTACACAGACTATTTTTTCTCAAAGGCTGACACCTTTATATAGAGAAGAGTTAAAAAAGCTTATGGCTTTGATGTTGGACAACCTATATTTTTCGATTCTAAGTTCGTTCTACTTTAGGAAGGGTCATAGAAAGGCTAATTAGGTAGTGATGAAGAAAGAAAAATTATAGAAAGTGGTTTCACTAAAAGGTCTCAGACCCAAAAGATTTTATTGACCATTGTAAAAGGTTTTAGTAGGCCAATTGGGTATGTAAAATGCAAAGTTTTACAATTACGATATTCTGCAATAGAGTGTTGTAGTTAGCTTTAGGGGTTCGGGTTAGGAATTGATATGAAATAGAAAATGAAGAAAAGAATAGATGACGAGGAAAAACAGATGAACAAAAAGAAAATAAAAAAGATAGAAAAATTACACATTAAAGGTTTTTGGCATCACACCAAGATAGCCTCACACCATATCCAATCACAAGAGAAATCATAATTTGTTGGAGATATTTTAGAGAGTGAAAGTCAAATATAACAGTTTTACCAGGCTCGCCATACTCAAACACTAAAGTAGCGTGGGTCTTTCACTCGCTACATATAGTGATTGAACAACATTAGATAAATATATATATAATATGAAATCTAAACTTCAGCTTTTTTTTAACAGCTAAAACGGTCAAAATTTTGAATTTATTTTTAATTAGTCAAAACTCCTTTATTAAAAGAGAAAAGCATGGTCTAGATGACCATACCAAAGAAATGTACAAGACACAACAAGACAAGAAAAAAATAAGAAACAAAAGGCTCGAATACATAGGAATCCAACGCTCAATCCCACTTTCCTACAAAATCTTTAAAGAAAACCCCTTTGATTCCTTGAAACTTTGCTTAGAGAAATAAAGAATCCAAAATGGAAAAGATGATTCTTTCACCGAATTTTCTCTCCCTTCAAGGTTCCTAAGATTCCTCTCTTTCCAAATCCCCCAGCAAATAGCAAAGGGAGTAATGCTTTGAGAAATCCATTCCAATAACTAGCCAACATTCCACCAAACTGCGAAACAAACTCGACGAGCACAAAGTAACACCATGGAGGCTCAAGAAATAGGACCAAATTTCTCCAGCCATTGCACAATGTAAAAGAATATGATTCACCAACTCCCCATCTACCTTACATAAACTACAAAAGTTTGTTGAGATGATACCTCTCTCAATTACATTGTCTAGCGTCATGATTTTTCCTAAAGAAGTCACCCAAATGAAGAAAGCTAATCTAGGGAGCACCTTAGGACGCCAAACCTCCACCTCTAAATACCTACACGCTTGCACCCCAACAATGGCACAATAAAAGGGTTTTCGAAAACACCCCATTTCTACTAGGGTCCCAGATATTACCAATATGAATAGCCACCGACTCAATAGCCAAAACCATGCTATCTGCAGAATTCACCTCCCAGTCATTAAAATCTCATCTCAAGTTGGAATCCCAGACCACGCCATGATCAGAGTGCGTCATGAAAGAGGAGATAGCAGCCCTTCTTTGATGGCATTTCAAACATACCCAAAAACTACTCTTTGAGGGGGCACATACCACACTGACAATCCTCCCAAAACCTCACCCTTAAACCATTCCCAATTTTGACCCTCACCTCATCCCTACATAGGGGACGAATCTTTTGATGCCCTCCAAACCCCACATCCAAAAAACAACCAAGCTAAGTTGTCATCGCAACTAAATGGCCCTTCCACAAACTTGGCAACAATGACTGATCTCCAAAGACTCCCAAATCTCTACAATCACTAGCCCAAGAGGGCACTGTTTATGTACTTTAAATTTTGAACACCAAGGCCACCATCCTTCTTGGGTGACATATGAGCTTCCAACTCACCAAGTGAAACTTCCAACTTCCATTTATATCATGCCAAAGGAAGTCCTTGAATAACTTGATCAACCTCAACTCCACATCTATATAGAGAATAAGGGGAGAAAATAAAGTAGAATGCTACCCAAAGCGCTCTTCACTAACGTCACCTTCCCACCTTTGAAAAGGTACCGAGCTTTCCAAGAGCGATCTCTCTTGCCAACCCTTTCCAGCACAAGATCCCAATAGCTTTTCTAGAGTACAACAATCTAATTTGAAGACCAAGGTAGGATGAGGGAGAGTGTTCCATTTGGCAACCCATCAACATCCCAAGCACCTCGATGTTCTCCACCTCGCCAACGGCAATTACCTTACTTTTCCTATGGTTCAAAAGGATAGAAAAAGCCTCAAAACAAATAAGGCTCCCACTAAGAAAATGAATTTGGTGAAGTGTAGCATCCAAGAAAACCAACATGTCATCCACAAATTGAAAGTGAGAACTCACTGGGCCACGAGGACCCACAACAAAACTAGAAATATCCATATTCATCACTTCCTTGCTCACCTTCCTTATACAACAATAATGAAGAAAAAAGAGACTATGGATTCCTTTACCTTAAAATTTTCAAGCTCCTGAACAAACCAGCCAAAGACCCGTTGACAAGAACCGAAACGAAGTAGAAGAAACACATTTCATTACCAAATTTATCCATTTTTGCCTAAACCACCTCAATTAAAAAATGGTTATTTTTATACAACTCCCCTTTTTTTATAAAAATAAAGATTTACCTTGATTTTTTACATAATCTATTTGTCTACCGTTAATTTATTTTTTTCTTTTACAAGATGGATTCTCAAGATGCTTATCACATCAATCTCCTAAGACATACTTACACGTATGGTGGATCCAACAAAGTTGATTAATTTTCTACACTACTCTCGATCAACAGACTTAATTCTCCACTCAATCTTCTCAATTCATCACTCAATCACATCAATTCTTCACTCAATCTTTTCGTTCAACCAAATTAATTTTTCATTCAGTCACCTCAAGATTAATTTTCTATACTACTTCTCGATTCACCGCTCAATCACTTCAATTCTTCACTCAACCTAAATCTAATACAAAAATCCTAATAATGTAATTTTACCATAGCAAATGAAATCCTCATCTTATTGACATGGCTATATATCAATTTCGATGCGGTGCAAGAGAATGAGCAAAACACAAGAGTTATTAGTCACAAGTTTGAAATTTCTTCCACAAATACAAGAAACTCACCCTGATCGAACTAAAATTTCTTTAATGAACCATTGGCCGCAAATTCAACTACTTACATAAACGAAGGAGCAAAGATCGTAAAAATGACCATACAAGTTCTTTTATTGCTAACAACTATATAAAATGGGGGAAGAAAAAATACTTGAATGATAAGAAATGAATATGTATGAAAAATATATATTCAAGTACAAGAATTGTTTATTCTTGAGTAAGAAAGCTTCGAGTCAAACAAAATCCTGAGCAAGAGGGACTTGCCCATGAGTAAGAAAAGCTTTGAATCAAACAAATAAAAAAAATGACCAGATAGTGTTGATAGATACAAAATGAATGCCTAAATGCAATTAGAATATTATCATCATCGTCAATTGAAAATCCTTGCAAAAGGATTTAATAATTCTTAAAAATTAGTAACTTTTAGCAATTATTGTATTTTATAGTATTTGACTATTTCATAGGGCTAATTTGATGTAACTTCAAGTAATTAGAAGGGGAATATGAAATTATTATCTTTGGTAAAAGAAAAATAATATAAATATAAAATATTATAAGTAGAGAAATAAGTGTTCAATCTCTTGAAGTTAAGACCAAATCTTCAATTAACTAAAGTAACTTTTGCCACTTTTTGACAAAAGATGCTATTTTCTTTAGCTAGCGTTGTTGGGGATGCTTTTAGTATTTGAGTATAGCAAACCTGTTGGAGCTATTATATTTGACTTTCACACTCTAAAACATCTCTCACAAAGACTATGGCAAGTCTGTTGGAGATGCTCTAAATTGTGAACGGCTATAATTTTCACAAGATTTTTACTGATTCTCTATTTAAACAAATACATGTTCAAGTGGTTTACAGCTTTTTCCTTGAGGCATAAGCCTCAAGGCCTTTGGCGTTTAAAAATATGACTGATCATATTCATATAGACCTCATTGTCAGCAAAATTGTAGTAAATGAAGATGAAGCACTTAAGAATGGGCCTAGACATCTTCTACAAGGTAGAAAGGATAAGAAAATTCCCTCATTGTGAAAATAAAAACCACTATAAATCCCCTTGGAACTCACACTAATGCATTCTTTTAACTAGAGATTTCATAGCATAACCTGGTAGGGTGCCTTACACATTTAGATCAAAATATAAGTACCCATTATGATACCAATCACCTGTTTCGATCGAAAGATAACGGAGATGAAACATAAATTAACCGCAATGAAAATTTATTACCAAAAAAAAAAAAATCCAAGAATCATGGAAAATTTAAATATAATTTGACAGATAAGCTAAAACTTCTAAAATTATAAATTCAAATTGAGCCTTTACGTTACTTTAGAAACCAACATCGCATTACTCATTAAAAAAAAACATCACATCTCTAACTCTATATTTACAATAAAATTAAGCTAAGATTTAAAAATAAATAAATAATAGAAATTAAAGTAAAATAAAACCTCAAAAAGCGGTTTATCTCTCTGAGCGGTGCCATCATCGACTCGCTCTCCCCTATTTCTCTTGGCCTCATCCAACTGCAATCCAAAAAAATTAAATTTATAAAAGAAAAAACTTTTAGGGTTCAAATTTCTAGATTTAGGGTTAGGGGTTGTGGGTTTTTGAGATCAAACCTGTTCTTCTGAGATGAAATTCATCAACCTAACAGGGGGAAGAGACTCTTCCGCCATCTCTATTTCCCTTCTCGTTTTACTCGAAATTTAATATTCTATAGAACAAGAGATGTGTTTGGTTTTCGTTCTATTGGAATTTGGAAATCTAACTCGCTCGCGCTGTTTCCTTCGGACTTCGGACTTGTCTGTCATAAGACTTAAGACTTTAAAGACTTATTAAGAGAGAGAATTTAGAGAGGAAGGTTACTTAAAGGAGCACTGAGTACCTTCCAAAAACAAAAAAAAAATTTTACTTAAAAGGAGTTATGGTGATGGTTTAAAAGAATAATGCTGAAGTGATCTCAATTAAATTAATTGCATGGGAACATAGATGTTTTCCTCGAGATACGAATGATAAGGCATCTATGGTTCCTATCCACTTTCAAGTCAAGAAGTGTGATATGAGGTCCAAGATTTAGGTCAATCCAACACGACTCGGCTTAAAAACTCTCTCGAAAATCGAGATGACTCGGGCATCTCATCCCCGATACACGAGATAACCAGCTGAGATGGCCAATGTGAATCGTCTACCACCAGAACTTTATTTGATAATTTGAATGGGGACCTACTAGTTGCACATCATCTAGTACTGATTGCACTCCTAGCCACCTAAGAAAAAAAAAAGGCTCATTTCATCCCCAATACATGAGATAACCGGCTGAGATGGCCAATGTGAATCGTCTACCACATTGACTCATCCGAGATCTAAGAGAACTTTATTTGATAATTTGAATAGGGACCTACTAGTTGCACATCATCTAGTACTAATTGCACTCCTAGCCACCTAAGAAAAAAAAAAAAAAAAAGGCTCATTTCAACTTTTTTTTTCTTTTTCTTTTTCTTTTTCAAAATTTCATCTTATCCTTACTTTCTACTATTTGAAAGAAATTTTACTCCAATACCGAAGATAAAGAACTCATCGTAAACAAGAGTTCTTGCAACTTTTACAAGCAAGCCTACCACTACCTAGAACTCCCCCCTCATAGGATCATGAAAATTTAAAAATTGAATCCAAAGTAGCTTTTATTCCATGGTTCCTCTTTATTTTTCAAGGAGAAGAAAAGCAATGCAATTTTTTTTTATTTTTGGAATGCAATGGTGAAAATGGAGTTTACATGATTTTTTCAAAGTGATGGAGTGCAACGGGTACTAGGTGATTTGCAGCTAGTTGGTCCCTTTAAATGAGTAGGACGATATTTGCACCACCTTTCTTTTTCTCTTCTCATGTAATTTACTACTTTATCCCACCTAAAAATTGTATCCTAGGCAGAGCAAGCAATGATTCGAAATATTCCTGATGTCCAAACTGATCCAATTAAAAAAAAAAAAAAAAAAAACATGAAAATTTTCAAATAGGATTGAAATCTTAGATTTGAAATAATTTCGCATTGAACTCAAATGTATCCCAATCCACTCTGAAAAAAATCGATCAGAAAATATGTTTAATATTCTTAATTTCATATAAATACATATAGATAAAACGTTTTAGTCTTTTTAGTTTTCTCTCTATATTTGTAGTTAGAAAGTAAATTTTTTTAAAATTTTATATTTTTTAATTTTTTTTAACATTGATAATTTGAAAATAAGGCATGTGTTCGAATCAATTTGGTTTTGAATTAAGGATGATATGAAATGGATTGTATTTGGTTCACATATTCATTAATCCAATCGGATCAGATATATGTTTAAAAATTTCGGATCAGTATTGGAGTAGTACTAATCCGATATCGAACCGATCCATCGCTAGCCTTAATCCTAAGGCGGATTTACAGTGGGGGAAAGGGAGACACTTGCCCCCACACATTTTTTTAACAATTATAAGGATTAATTATCTATTGTGACATATAAAAACAACATATAAAAAAATCGTCTCTATTATCCCTACAAAAAATTTTAATTATTTTTAAGCGTTAGCTGCCCCCACATAGACAACATCTTAGCTCTACCCTTACACTATCTCATATTGAACGTGATTCAGTCTTCTTCCTCTCTCTCTCTCTCTCACACACACACCTTATTATTTGCATCTATGAAAGTTTCAACTAGAGTTTTGACAAGGATTTGGTGGTACAAAAAGTAAAACTCTTAAATCTACCTAAAAGTATTCAATAAGTTTCTATAGTGTCCTAATCGACAAGTTCCCACTGAGTCTATTCTGGTTGATTCGATAGATGCTTGTGGAGTCGCTATGAAAGTTTTTAGTACCTTCCTATAAGACAAAAAATTGGTTTATCAAACAAAAACAGTCTTTTTTTTTAAGTGGGTGTAGCAAATAACCTTTTAAGTGGGTGAGATGAGTGAAAGGTGGGTGTAAACAGTCCAACCCTTTGAAAAAATATTGTCGGAATTTTTAGTCAACTAGGTTTAGTATTTATATATATAAATTATTTAATAATAATATATAATTTTAAGGGTATATTACAATTTAGTGTGTTGAATATGACGAAATTCCAATTCCACCTCACAGATTGTTTTAATCCACGGAACATGAAGAAAGAGATTGCAAGTATTTCAAAGTGAGATCGTTGACATTTATTTGAAAATTGACAATCTCACTAAAAAGTAACTCGCTACGAGATTGTCAATTTTATAAGTAGTGAGATTGTCACTTTTCAAATAAACATTAACGATCCCACTATCGTTATATCAACAAGATCATCACTTTGAAATACCTATGATCTTGCTTTTCATGTGTTTGATAATTAAGATAAACAATAATCCGAAATTGAATTTCATCAAAAGTAGAGCACGCTTTTGGACATTTCTTTGATTTTAATCTATATTAAAAAAAAAAAAAATTGTGATTGAACCCTTGTTATCAATATCCCATTCAATTTACAAGCAATTTCTCATTTAATTTGCAAAAAGTTCACAATTTTTTTTGTTTGTTTTTTTAATGAAAGTATTATTTTCTGAATTATTGGATTATTCTGAATAATTCACATATTTTAAGTTAAAAAATAATACAACAAGTTTTTTTATACAAATTTTATGTCTTTTACAAATTTTTATACAACTCGATCGAAAAATAATGATACTGTAACTTGTAAAATGTAAACTTATAAGTTATAATATGTAACATAAGTTCGATTTTAAAGTGGCCATGCTTCAAAATTTTGGAGGAATCTACTTTTTTAAGTGACAAATGTCCCTTTCATCTTAAAAAAAAATAATGACATGTCCTTCTACATTTATTTGAGATACCACTTTAATTTTTCAAATTAATGATTTATCTCTTAACTTTAGGTTTTTTTTTAAATCAATGGAACAATAACCTCACTGCCCTCATTTTCATCACCCATCACCATCATTGATTTCCAGATTTTTGAAATGAGATGGACTATCACGTACATAGCATATGCTGCATATTTTCTGTTTATCGATTTTTTTACCGAATTTTAAACAGGATTTTTGCAATCCAAAATCGAATAAAACTCAAATTTTTGCCATATTCCGAATTACTAACAAGGGATTGAACATTCACTTATCCACACTCAATTACGATATTAAAAATATTTAAAATAAATACATATTAGAAACCGTATTTTAAAAAACCATGCTCCGAGTTGTGTTCTCAAACAGATGACAACCTACTTAATCTCAGTCTTTGTAGAAAGACTCATAAGAAATGACTTAAATGCTCTCGTCATCAACCTCTTTCCAAAAACTCATTTTTCTAACTAAAAATCAATTGTTTTCCATTTCTCAAAAAAAAAAAAATCATACCTAGTTCTTGAGACTTGAAGATTGAAGGAGAAAGAATCATGAAGTTGAACACAAGGGTAATAAAAACATACACTAGAGTTTGAAGATGATGGGTTTTAGTGAGAAAAATCAAAGAAATTTTAGGTAGAGGAAGAAACCGAGGGTAATTATGCCATTTTCAGTAGTCTCTCATAGAAGACCTTGATCAATAAGTTCAAAAACACACAGAGCCCACCTCAAATGTTGTTCATCAAAACCAGGAGGGATATGTACATCTAAATTACCCAATGTTTCAAGTATTCTCAACTTGGAGAGTCTTTGGTAGACTAACCCTTGTAAGGGAAGATTACTAGTAAGATTGACAAGTATTGGCTGCCTCATTGCTTTCTCTCCATGTTATGCTCATGCTCAGGAGACGAGACGAGACGAGATTCGAAGTAACTTCACTTATAATCCTAACTGATAGGATAACCACAATTGGATCTAATTTTATTCTCGAACTGTTTGATCTAATATAAAATACTTAATGATCAATAATCTTTAACACCTTCCCTCAAACTTATCGATGTGAATTTGTTAAAATATAAAACCTTAATCATAAGTCTTAAGTACTTTCGTTTTTTGCCATTGAAGAATGTGATCGATAAACACTTGTGTATTGCAATGTGTGTTGTTGTTGAAGATGACATCTTGCTGATCTTATAGTTTGAAACAAATCAAATCAACTCAAATCAGATGGGACCACCTTGAGAAGAGACAACGTGATCAATGGTTTATATTGGATCTTGAACAAACTCAACGTTGCATCCATCGGCCATTACCTCTCTTTTGGGCGTTAGATGGTCTCAATGTGATTTTATCTTGGACTTAGTCATTAACTTAATTTGGACTTTAAAGAGTTTTACTACGTAGAAAACAAAAGAAATCCTAATCGGATTTAATATTAATTTCCAATTATTTGATCTAAAAAAAATCTTAAAATATAATTTGATATATAACAGTACACCATGTTACATTCCTCTCTATCTAATGATACTCTAAAAAGTCTCAAACCTTGATGCCATCCCATACTCCTACATTACTTACACTAGTCCTTCACAAACACCACCCTTCCCAATAGGAGCCTTTTCTTGTCTTGCTCTCCTCCACTCTTTGTTAGAGATTATCTTTGCCAGGAACACTAGTAACAACATCCTAACTTTGAGAGACTCAAGAGAGTGGGGATTTGATAAAATCCAATGTAAGAGTTTATGTATCCACAACCAATTAATCCTACACCTTATCATTAAAGTAAAATTTTCAATTATTGATAATAATAAAAAAAAAGTAAATTTTCCAAATAATCATCAATATTATCATAAACTACAGGACTCCTCTTTGAGGGTAAAAGTAGAAAAAAAAAAAAAAATTAGACAAAAAGAAAGAGAAAAAAAAAATTAAAAGGGAGTGAAGAGGAAAGACAAAAACTGCAGTGTGGGTTCGATAGGATATTTGTCCAACCATAAAACTATAACTGAGTTGAGAAGACATTTATCTTATCTCAAAACACAAAACTGTAGCAACTCAATTATATTTTATAATATGAGTCGTGATTTTTTTACTCGAAAATTTTCACTTGATGAGTACATGGTAACATGGTAAAGGTATAGGAACCATAGACCTTTTCTTCGGGATACATAATGAAAACGATTATGTGCCCTTGCCATGTCCATCGAGTGAAAATTTTCGAATCAAACAATCATTAGCGTTATAATATAGATATCCTAGGATTTTTAAAAGTAAATGAGCGAACTTATTGTGAGAATGGATGGTTAAAACAGAAGCAAGAAGATAAATAATGAAATTAAAGTTGTCCTTGAAAAATTAGTAGGGATCCTAGATATCAACCCTTCTTTATGTTGGGGATAAAAGAGGTGGACTCACCTTTGTATTTTATCATATAATAAAAGTGCTATGATAGCTATGTCAACACTTGTAATGGTTTTGATATTTAAGATAATGCCTGTAATTATTTGGAAAAATTCGCATGATTAAAACTTTATTAACTATGTAAAATCAGATTTTGTAACCGAAAATCTACTAATCCACTTTGTAACAAGAAAATTATAATAATTTAATATCTATATCTATATATGAGGGCGGTTCAAGGGACATATGTAAAAACAATGATTTTTCAAAATATGGGTTAAAGATTTTGGATTGAGATGATTTTTTGCAAGGATGGTCACTATGAGAAGATCATTCTCACAAAAAATCAGCTCAATCTAAAACTTCTAAATCCATCAAAAGTGATTTACAAATTATTGACAAAAAATCGACGGTCCACATTTTAAATCACTTTTAATGGGGTTAGAAGTTTCAGATTAGACTGATTTTTTTTTTCAGATGATCTTCCCATCATAGAGATCATTCTCACAAAAAATCAGCTCAATCCGAAACTTCTAACCCATATTTTTGAAAATCCATTAATGTTACATTATTTTTACATATGTCCCTTGATCCTGACCTTTTATATATATATATATATTAGAAGGTGGCATGTGCAAATGCACATGTACAAGAAGGGCTTATTTGTAATTTAAAACATCAATTACAAGTATTTTTAAGACCACAGTAAAAGAATATAAAAAACAAAGAGAATATTTTTGTAATTTTGAAAATTAACCATCATGATTATATTAATTTTAAATGTAAACGAGGCAATTGTGAGATCCAAATTTTGGTGTCTCGATCCACTTGTGCGGCATTTTCTGTCATTAATTAACAGTAAAAGAAAAGAAAATATATAAAATTTTAAATGATTTGAGTCATCAAATGGGTCAACTCAGAATCCCGGGTTTTAAAACCATGGCTTCATCATACATATATATACATATATGGGGAAATGTTCGGCACCCTACGCTTTACCCTACTTGTTTTGTCCTACGTGGGTTAGAAGTTTTGGAATGGGCTGATTTTTGGTGAGGATGATCTCTACAGTTAGAAGAACCTCCTCACCAAAAATCAACCCATCCAAAATTTCTAACCCCATGTTTACAATTTGAAAAATTGTGGACCATCTATTTTTTGTAAACCATTTTTTATGGGATTAGAAGTTTTGGAATGGACTGATTTTTGGTGACAGATCATCCTCACAAAAAATCAGCCCATTCCAAAACTTCTAACCCATGTAAGACAAAACACGTAGGGTAAAGCGTAGGGTAGGGTAAAGTATGGGTGCCGAACGGGAGCCATATATATAACCCCAACATCCAACAAGTGACATTCAGGATTCATGAGCATGCCTGCAACTTTTTGGGTAAAAAGGGTAAAAGTTTCCACTAAACTTGATGAAGAATATTAATGTCAACCAAATTAATTATAAAAATCACATAAACAAAAGAAAAATCATACATTTTGATCCACCTTATTAATTCTAAAGATTGTATGTCCCATTTTTCTTTTTGTCTCTATAATTGGCCAAAAACACTTTTCTATTAACTTATTTGCAACCCCACCAACCATGAAGATCAATCAAGTTAAGAGAATAAACCAACAAACCAACCAAATATAATTTAAACTAACCAAACCTCACCTATAGAAATAATGGAAGAAATAGTCATCTTTAACAGCAAGAATAGTTGCTCTGAGCTTTCTTTGATCCTTCATCTCCATCGTTGACTAAACTTACCCTGTTGAGAGACAATTCAGCCTTGTAGGAATCAGAATTCAAGACTTTCCTGCTCACATTGTTGTAGATCTCTCGGACAACCATCTCAAAAGCTGTTCTGACATTCGTTGAGTCCAAGGCTGAGGTTTCCATGAAGAATAACCCTTCTGCTTCGGCTAAGTTTTTGCCTTCCTCTACACTCACATCCCTGATGTTCTCCAAATCACTTTTGTTCCCTATGAGTATCCTTGCTACGGTTGTATCCGAGTGAGCTGCACCAAGTCAAAACTTTGAATTCTCATGACTCAAAAAAAAAAAAAAAAACATGATTTAAAGTAAATATACAACACTACAACCCACAAATATTAGTACAGAAAATGGGAGGAAGAAAACATATAAATACATTATTCCTGATTAGGTTATTCTTGCTGGAATCCATACTAGGTTTTTACACTTATCCAGCTATGTATAAAGTAGAAGCCGCACTGTTCACCTAAATGTACTCAAACTCAAGCTAGTTATAAAGTAGAAAGACTACTGGAACTACAAGAAATGTGAAGTCCCAACCATCTTTCTATAATTATTTAGGACAATCGGAATAGGAACTACCAAAGACAACTTAGAAATATTTTAATTTGGTCAAAACTAACGAGAGACACCTACTTGACTCCATTGGGAAACCAAGGACTCGAACTTGTACAAACAAGATTCAAATAGGAAACTTAAACTAGTTGGAAACTACTAAAAATATATGTACTCCCTATTACTTCTTTGTTGGGTTTTCACTATTTTGTTACTTTTGTAGATGACTATAGTAGATTTACATGGGTGTACTTAATGAAAACAAAAGATGATGTCTATTCCATATTCCAAGATTTTCATGAGATAGTTCTAACTCAATTTGGAGTAAAAATCAAAATCCTTAGCTCAGATAAGTGAGAAGAGTACTTCTATGGAGGCTTGAAACTATTTTGTGCTACTCAAGGGATAGGGCAACAAACTTCATGTGTTTCCACACCCCCAACAAAATGATACTGCTGAAAAGAAAAATCTTCATTTGTTGGAATTAGGATGAGCTTTGTCGATTGGGGTGAACATTTCTAAGTATTTCTGGTCTAAAACAGTTCTCACTGCATGGTACATTATCAATCGTACTCCCTCTAGTGTCTTGATGATGCAAGACGGTAAGGGAAGAAGGGAAAAATAAAGGGGTTAGGGAATTTGGCTTAGGATTAAGTTAAGGATTGGGGTAAGATGGGAGGAAATAAGTTTAGGGAAATCTGATTGGGGATTGGGTTCAGGATTTGGGCTTGTATAGGGTAAACCCAAAAGTAAAATAATGTTTTTTGCAATTACAACATTTTCAGTAGGATAGATGAAAAGGGTTAAAAGTTAAGGTTTATAAGGTAAGGGTTAAGGAAATATGAAAAGAATTAAGGGTTGAGGTTTGTGGGTTTCAAGAATTCAAGAAAGTTAAAGAGAAATAATAAAAAGAAAAATAAATATTAAAAAAAAAAAAAAGGATAGAAAGATAGAACCTTGGAATCACACCAAGGGTTTTCTTAGAATCAAGTCAAGACTGGTGCAAAACTCACTTCACTCCATGAAAGAAACTCATTATTTATTCATCAAAATCTCCGTTTTTTTATAAAAAATAAATAAATCCCTAATACAATCTATATAAAGAAAATAAATCTAAGAGTCTTAATCAAACTAAAACACCAAATAAATAACCTAATTTTCGTAACTTTCTCTCTCCTAATTTTTCAATCCAAATAAACTTAAATAAAAGACAAATTAAAATTATTAAACCGCCCCTAAATATTATACTACAATTATGGGCCAATAAAACATGAAAATAAGCCCAAAAAATATCAAATTAAAGTCCTAAAACAAAAAACTAAATAAATACTAATCTAACATAATCTCAAACGATAAATTTAGACCCAAATAAGTGAAAACCTAAATAATTACAAATTTTCCATCGGAACTCTTGACCGTTGACTTCATTTGCGTTCCGCATTACTTGAACGTCCAACCCTCTCTTTTGTTCATTTCTCCTGATCGTCCTTTATTTTCTGTGATTCCACGAGTCTTTGGGTGTATTTGTTTTGCTCATATCTTCAGCCCTGTTCGCACTAAACTTGACCCTAAGGCTCTGTTTGTTACACGGTATGAACTGTCCGACCCTAGGGTCGGATTCGCTATCTCACACTTTTAGTGCTTGTCTCACCGTTTTTAAAGTATTTGTTAAAATTAAAGATCCTACATGGGGTTAGCGTAACATTAAAACAGGAGAAAGTGGAATCCCACTAAACACACATGATTCCACTTTCCCATTCTCTACCATATTACTCTCAATTGAGAAATACTTTGCCTACTAACATAGTAAGATTTCAAATCTTACTAAGGGTTGTGGGGTCAACATGGACTTCCAAATTGGCAATCCAACAAAACAGCCTTGGATTTCTGGATTATTTTTTGGGTATTGAGGTAGCTCAATCCAAGACAGATATTTTTATCTCACAGCACAAGTATGTGCTAGATCTGCTCCAAAAGGTTAGCAAACTTGGAGCTAAACCAGTTGACACTCCAATTGAGCCAATTTACCGATTAAGTGAAAATGATGGTGAAGCTCTTGAAGATATCAGTCGTTATCAATGTTTGGTTGGTAAACTCATCTACCTATCTCTCTTGCGACTGGGCATTGCCTATGCAGTAAGTGTTGTTAGCCAATTCATGTATGCCCCTTATACCACATCTTGATCTTCCCCTACACATCCTTCGATATATGAAAAGATGTCTGAGGAAGTTTTACTATAATGTTCACATGGTCACATGCGTGTGGAAGCATGAACAAATGCTGATTGGACAGGTTTTATTACTGGTCGTTGTTCGACTTCTGGGTATTACACTATGGTGGGTGGTAATTTAATAACTTGGTGCAGTAAGAAACGGTCTGTAATTGCTCGCTCAAGTGCCAAAGCTAAGTTCAAAGCCACGACTCTTGGCATATGTGAGTTACTGTGGTTATGACTATTACTTCATGAGCTAGGTTGTTCACCTAATCTACCTTTTTAGTTGTATAGTGATAACAAGACTGCCATTAACATAGCTCATATTCAATATGATTGCACCAAGCACATTGAGGTTGACTGACATTTCATCAAGGAGAAAATAACTTCCGGTAACATCAACACCATCTTTCTTCCTACATCACACCAGTTAGCCAATGTCCTCACTAAAGCCTTGGGGTCATGCCAAATTTGATAATCTCATAAGTAAGCTGAGCATGTGTGATATTTTTGCACTAGCTTGAGGAGGAGTGTTATCAGATATAGTTCTTTTTATTTATGTTTATGTGATGTCATTTTTTGTCATTTCCTATTTATCATGTAACTTATATAAATAGGAATGAAGAAAGAATAAATATAAATTTTCTTTGGAATTTCTTGTTCTCTTCTCTCTCTTTATCTTCTCTGAACCCTAGATCACCTTCTACACAATAGTCTTCTCCATTTTATGTATTAAAGAATATCATCAATAAAACAACACATTCCACAACCATCCAATGAAATTATGTTCCATCTAGATATTTTGCTATGAAATGCAATGTGTGTCCTACTACCCAAAAATAAATGGATCACGGAACAAATCCCAACGAATCCCCAAGAAACATTAGAAGTGTCATTTATCTTCAAGAAAATAGTCAAATCTAAATAAAATTTTTCTGGTAAAACACATTACAATTTTTTTATAGGTTAAAAAAAATATTGTTTAAAGAGATAAAGGAAAATGAGGTCAAAATGAAAAACAAATCACAAAATAAAACCATTAAAATTGAAAAATGGGGAAATTTTTTTATCACGGTCTTGGCACAAAGAAGGTGGTCCAAGCAAGCCATATCATCAAAATCCAAAACAACTCGGCATATGCCACAAATATTTGATGGGATGAAACATATCCCAATGTTATATTAAATTGAACTCAACAGCAACAGAAAACCAACGTTTCAAGAGAAGTATTGAAATAAAACAAAATAAAACCTCATTGGATCGTCTTTTCTGAATCAAACGAAAAAAATTTAAGTATCTTTCTAGCATAAAAATAAAATAAAAGATACCACAAAAATGACAACCCAACACAACAATATAAAATGTATAACAATCAAATTGGATAAAGTACAAATTACTTTTTACAACAAGAACTCTAAACAACCCTATAGGTTGAGATCTAGAAGCACTAAGCATCATGCTAATCACCAAAATCTATCAACCAAAGCTATGAAATAATGCATTTAATTTTCCAACCAAATCAAATCTCCAACAAAAGTCACAAAATGACAACATGGAGTTTCATTAATTCTAGAAGAAATATAAATTAGGGTTTAGGAATATATATTGAAGATCTACTACCCCTTAGCATCATTGAAATCACCAAATCAAATCCCAAAATCTATCATCCAAACATTAAAAACATTACAATCAAATCTACAAAAAAAAAATCACAAAATGAAATGGGGTTTCTTCAATTCTAGAAAAAATACAAATTAGAATCAGAATTAGGGTCTAGGCATATTGAAGATCTACCATCCCTTAACATCACCTAAATCACCGAATCAAATCCCAAAATCTATGATCCAAAGTCAAATCCCAAAATCTATCATCCAAACATAAAAAACATCGCAATCAAATCTCCAACAAAAATGACAACATGAGGTTTGTTAAATTCTAGAAGAGATACAATTTAAGGTTAGGGTTTAGGAATATTGAAGATCCACTAAAGCAAACCTTAACATCACCTAAATCAACAAATCAAATCTGAAAATCAATCATCCAAAAACTACAAAACAGAACAATCAAATCTCCAAGGAAAATCACGAAATGACAACAAGTGGTTTCTTGAATTCTAGTCTAGCATTAAAATAGAAATTAGGGTAAGGGTTTATTAAAGATTGAAGTAAAAAAAAAAAAAAAACTTACTATTAAGCTCATCGAGCCATCGACCGACACTATCAAAGGTGGTACGACGGCTGATGTCGTAGACAATTAGGGCACCAACAGCACCTCTGTAATAAGCAGAAGTAACGGCACGGAAGCGTTCTTGGCCTGCTGTGTCCCAAATCTGAGCTTTAACTTCCTTTCCATCGATTTCCATGCTTTGGGTCTGAAATTCTACACCAATTGTGGCCTTGGAATGTAAATTGAACTCGTTTCTTGCGTATCTTGAAAGAAGATTTGATTT
Organism: Akebia trifoliata; assembly: GCF_017979445.1. Taxonomy (NCBI): domain Eukaryota; kingdom Viridiplantae; phylum Streptophyta; class Magnoliopsida; order Ranunculales; family Lardizabalaceae; genus Akebia; species Akebia trifoliata. The sequence goes on along the minus strand of NC_141382.1, from coordinate 36,890,975 downwards.
TCCAACAGCTGAGTCTCCTATAATCACCACCTTGAAGAGGTACTCTTCTCCTTCTTCTTCTTCGTCCATTTTTTCCCCTTTTGTCTGTTAAAGAGTTGCTTCTAGATTTCTCTCTTAGATTTAGTAGAAAACAGAGAAACAGACAGAGAAAAGAGAAGAAAAAAAAAGTTTATCTAAAGTAGGAGTAAAGAAGGGAGGTTGGCTGGCAGACACATACTGCTCAAGTAGTGGGGCTCATAATTGATAAAACGATTACATACACACAGCCCCTTTACAGACAATACTGTCAATGTATCCGATGGTCTCTTTCAGTCTTTCTTTTCTTTTTTTATTTTCTTTTTCTTTTAAAAATTATTAAAATAATATTATTTTTATTTTTATAATTATTAAAAATATAATATTATTTAAAAAAATTTACCCAACAGACCCATCTTTTTCATTCTATTATAAAAATTCCTTTACTTTATTAAGTTTATTATTCAACAAACCTTTTTTTTTTAATTTCATAAAAAAATAAATTCAGATTCAAAAGAAAACAATTAAAAAAATATATATACTTTTCCGAACTTGATACATGCTGTTCAAAATGAACCGCTACCGAACTCTGAAATTTAAAATTGAAATTCAACTTTAAAAATTAAAATTTTTTTTATTTTTTTTTTTAAATCCTTAAAATTTTGTTTTCTACAATCCTACGACATCAGATCATGTTTATGGATGCTAATATTTGATGTGGGAAACTTTAAGTACTAACTTAATAAAGAAAGTATTTTTCTTTATTAACAACATATTTTTAATACATATAACATTTTTAGTAGTATGAGTATGTGATTAAACAATTAAGGATATTATAGGTTTTTAATCATTTAAAATAATATGGATCCTACTCAAGGTTTGTTGAGTAATAAAATTGAAATAGTAAGAGTGTTTTTGTAATAAAAATACAATAAATAGGTTTGTCCGAAAAATCTCTCTATTATTTAAATAATTACATTGAAAAAGAATTAAAATATTTAATCCTCCAACATTTTCTAAAATTGTTGGATTATCTAACGTTTTATGTTCTTGAATTTCATAAAAATAAAAATTATAACTTTTGAAGATAGGAATTTAATTGCTCATGAGTTTTTGTCTTAGTATGATAAAATATTTTCTCACCCGTAAGAAATGATTTTTCCATCTTTTATTATAGTTTTCTTTAAATTACTCTTAATGAAAAAAAAGTTAAAATCATAATTTTAAAACTCAAATTAATTTTTTAGAAAAATATTGCAATAAACTAACACGATTGACAAGGAAAACGATCTATGGTTCTATGAAAATGCCACGTTGACTGCATTAGTCAATCATATTAGTTTAGCAAGTCAATTTATCATTAGTTACAAAAAATTAAAAAATAAAAATAAAATTACATGTCCAAGGAGTCAAATCATGTCAAAAAAATCATAAATCCACTTAAATTAATTAAGTGTGTGGTTGATTGTGTATGGATTGGAAAACTATTTTCCTTGGAAAATGACAGTTTGATTGTATTTTTTTTGTGCCAAACGAATTTTCACCTCTTTTCAAAAATCCAATTAAGGCTAGATTTCATTTTCCCGATTATACTCATGAGAACATGAAATCCACAAATAATTTTCATCCCACCATCATCACATTCGACCACCACCGTCTCCGTCGTCGTCACTCCTCTTCTCTTTTTTGCTTCTTTTTTCATCCACCTTCACTTACGACATCACCATCGCCTCCTCCTCCTCTCTCTCTCCTTTTCCCTCCACCTCAACCCTTTTTACCCTCTCTCTCTCTCTCTCCTCCTCCTCCTCCTCCTCCCTCCCCCTTCCTTTGTGTGTGTCTCTTCTTTTCCCTCATATTTTTTCTCCAATTTTTTTTTTAGATACAATCAAACAATGGAAAATTGATGTTTCAACCTTGTCCATTTTCACAACCATTTTTTTCATGAATTTCAAAATCCATGAAATTTGACTTTCCATGCAATCAAATGAACCCTAAAAATAAAAATATATTAAATTTATATATATTTAAAAATAAATAAAAATATATTTTATTATTTATAAAATTATTATATATAATCAAATAAATAATTCAATCGAGTTTTTTACCTAACTCGGTGCACTTTCAAACTTACTTGTCCAAGTTTTTAACTCAACAAGTTGGTCCTCTCGAGTTTTGAGTTCGAATTGACAATTTTTAGAATTAGTTAAAAATTAAAACCAAGAGAGCTACTATTGAAACCCAACTATTACTTATTCCACCCCAATTAAAGATTACAACACAGCTAAATCTCCATTTCATGTGCTGATTATGAAGAAATTCCGATTTTGATACATTGTTCATTTTTATTTCCAAAACATATTTTTACAGTGAATTCGTCACTTTTATAATTTATAAATTCATTGATAAAACATAGTGATTTTGCCTTATCAATGATCTTGTTGGTAATTTGTCAACGAAATCATTGATCATAAAAGTGACAAATTCACTGGAAAAAAATGTTTTTGGAATTAAAATGAATAATGTATTGAAACCGGAATTTGGACATACGTTTTGGGAAAATTCTCTAACAAGACACTCTTCAAACATTATAAAGGTTTGGCCTAAATTATAATCCCAACACTATTAATGTTCAAACAATTTCAGTATACTTGTTTACGAATTATGATTGAGCTCACATAAAATCCGAAACCCAAAAAGTAGAAATCCAACTTAAAAATGATAGAGCTACTATTGTCACCCCCAACTTTTACTTATTCTCAATCATTCAGTTATTTTCTTTATTTTTAACTGGGGTGTCATAAGTAAAAGTTGGAGTGCCAATAACAACTCTCTAAATCTTATTTTATATTTTATTGGGTGGAATCAAACCAAAGAATTCATTTTAACATCATCATTTTCCCAATGAGTTCATATTCCCTTAAAATCCATTCCCATGCAATCATGCAAATCCAAAGGGAAAAAAAAAACTTAATTCCTAATTTCCAATGAAAAATTATTAATCCTAAAAGAGTAAAACCAGCCGAGTAAGATGACTACTAAAGGTTGCGGAAATGTTTGAATCAGACGTATGGCAAAGTCAAAAGTTACTTTTTATTGTTATTCTCGTCTAAAAGTTAGATCATCTAAATAAATAAATAAAAATCAAAATTGTTGCGAGGCAATATCCATTGAATAATAATAATTTTTCAATGGATATACTTTTTAATGTCTTGAGGCTCTACATTATTTTGTTGTTCCCAAAAAGTTTCAAAATATTAATTAAAAAAGGTTGAAACAATCCCAAAATTTACTCTTAACATGATCCAATGAAAATTAACTCGGTTAAAAAAGAAGAGAGTTACTAATGCCACACCAACTGTCTGCAATGCTTTGGTGATTGACCTAGGGATTGGTGTGGTATTAATAAAAGTTGGTGTGGCAATAGTAGTTCTCAAGAAGAAAGCATATCACCTTATGGGGTTGTTAACGTGTAAGTGCACACCAATAAATACACTTTGGAAATTGGAATGTGAGGGTATTTTGATAAAAAAATCTAATTTTCAAAGTGTATTTATTGCACTTTAATGTGTGCCCCTTAAGTGCATACACATTAACAAAATCCCCAATTATGTCAGTGGAGCTACAATGAATAAGTGGTTTAATATTTCATCATATTCATTGGGTCCATGGTCCCTTTTGGAATTTTTAAAGAGTTGATGAGTTGGAATTCCATTCAAGAAAGTAAAAAATGGATTAGATCTATATCGTAATCATTTATCAAGATAAAAACTTTGCCACTCACAACATTAAGGGTCTATTTGAAAGTATCAAAAATTGTTTTACATATCCTAAATAGGATTTTCTTTGATCTTGTAGTGGAAATCCTTAGCCAGATTACCTTTCATACTGTTTGTCCGACATTGACCCTGATATGGGTTTAGTCTACATATTGTTTGTCTAATCATGGTGGATCTCATTGGATCACAATTAAGTCCCCTTCCAAATATATATATATATATATATATATATATATATATATATTTATGAAATTATAATTGAAATAAATACATAAATGAAAATGACAAGAAAGCTCAAGTGAGCATGATTGAGACACTTAAAAAAATCTTAGGATATATTTGATTGCACATGAAAAATAGGGTGGAAAATCAATTTCCATGGAAAATGATATTTTTCAAGTGTTTGATTGCACATGGAAATGAAAATTCATTTTCCACCTCAATCAAAAAGTCCACCAAAACATGATCCTAGAAAACTAAATATCCAACAACAATCTCCCAATTCTTCACCTACTCAATCACAGATGCAAGATGAAATCCACCCATATTTTTCATCTCCAATTTTTTCACACTCATATCTTCTTCTTCACCATCACCACCACCATTACACTAACCTCGCCATCGTCACCATCACCATCATCGTTGCCTTCACCGTCGCCGTCACCATCATCACCATCTCCGACCAGATTTCCTCTCTCTCTTCTTCTTCTCCTTCTCCTCCTCCATCCCTCACCTCCGTCACCACCTCCACCATTATGTTCTCCCCTCATCTTCTTTCTCACTTACCTCCGTCGCCATCGTCACTGCCACCACCATCGCCACCGTCGCTATCATCACCATCGCCACAGCCACCACCACCACCACTGTCGCCACCACCACCACCACCACCACCGTCGCCACCACCACTTATCTTCTTCCTCTCCACACACACACACACACACACACACACACACACACACACACACACATATATTGCAATTGAAATAAATACATAAATGAAAATGACAAGAAAGCTCAAGTGAGCATGATTGAGACACTTAAAAAAATCTTAGGGTATGTTTGATTGCATGGAAAGTCACTTTCCATGAAATTTGAAATCCATGGAAATTAGTTGTGGAAAATAGGTAGGGTTGGAAAATTAAATTCCATTGTTTGATTTCACTTGGATAAAATCATAGAAAAAATATGAGAAAAAAGAGGAAGAGGAGAAGGAAGAAGAAGATGAGAAGAGGGGGAGAGGAAGAAGAAGATGACGAGGAAGAGGGAGGGGGAGGATGTGGCGACGAAGGTGACGACGACGACGACGGTGGCGGCGGTGGCGGAGGCGACGATGGTGGCGACGGAGGTAAGTGAGGAAGATGGGGGGGGGGAGAACGTGGTGGTGGTGGTGGCGGAGGAGGTGAGGGATGGAGAAAAAGGAAAAGAAGAAAAATAAGAAGAAGAGAAAGAGAAGGTGGTTGGAGACGGAGACGGAGCCGACGGCGACGGCGATGGCGATGACGACGACGGCGACGGCGAGGTTAGTGTAATGGTGGTGGTGGTAGTAGGAAAAAATTGAGGATGAAAAATATGGGTGGATTTCATTTTCCCACCCATATGGGTGGGAAAGTGAAATCCATGATTTAGTGGACTTTTTGAATGGGGTGGAAAATGAATTTCGATTTCCATTTACAATCAAACACTTGAAAAATGTCATTTTCCATGGAAATTGATTTTCCACCCTATTTTCCATGTGCAATCAAACATACCCTTAATGTTAAAAATAATAACTTGAATGGATTAGTGTAAGAAAATTGAAAGTTGGGCTACCCTGACTAACTCAATAAGATTTCAAATCTTACTAAAGGTTGTGGTTGCATATTATGGCATCAAAAACATGAATCGTTGCCACATGGATGGACACACAAAATTTTAAGAATTTTGAAAAAAAAAAGTTATTTTTACTGTTGAATTTTAATTTTAAATTTGAAAGTTCGGCGGTGGTACATTTTCAACAACTTGGATGAAGCTCAAGACTGAATTTTTTTTATTTTAAATATGAGGTTTTATATGAAATCTAGAAGGTTGTGGTGTTGGACTGTTAATATGGTAATACATGTGGGCCCAACAACTATTAGTAAGATTTGAAATCTTACAACATTAGTAAGCAAAGTATTTTTCAAGATTGTAGTATGGTAGAGAGAAAAGTTATCATGAGAAAGTGGAATTCCATCTCTTTGGTAGGATTCCACTTTCACCCTTTTCAATATTACTTTAATCCTTTGGGGATCTACAATTTTAGTTAATACTTAAAAAACAGTGAAACAAACAATAAAAAGTGTGGGTTAGCCAATCCAACCCTAGGGTTAGACAACTTATACCATGTAGCAAATATAGCCTAAAAGTCTTTGATCAAATGGTCTTTCTTGGATGATATGGCAAAGAAAATTGGACAATCACCCTTTAGAGGAATCAATATGCCATCTATCCTTCCAAAATTTAAAATTACAACCTTTTCCAAGTAAAAGAATGAAACTCTTTGAAGAACTCTTGATATAATCTTACAAAATACTTTGGTTGTAACACCAACTAGTTCCTCCACTATCCCAATAAAAAAAATGCATTTTTGATCTAGAATGGTTTTCCAATCTATCGAGTGGTATTTGGAAGTATTTTCTTTATTGTTTCAAAGAAAATCTTTTATAAATGGCACATTAGGTGGTAATTTGAAAAGACTATATTGGAATACTGGGAGGGGTGCTTCTTGCAAGAATGATATTACTTCTCTCCAAGAGAGAATGGAGTGCACACTACAATGTTAAGTATTTGATATTTTTAACATTATAAATATAATAGATATTTTTGAAATTTTATATATCTATTATTTATATAATATATGACAGATTAATCTAGTATATAACTTAAAAAAAAATAGTTTACGGAAGAATCTAAAGTTGATTTTAAAGTGATTTTGGTCCACAAATTTTTTAGATGCCCAAATGTTGCTTTTTTTAAAAAAACTTTAATATTATTGCTAGTTCGATTATGAACCAGTTATTATCCAGCCGCCAATAAACTCCTAGATTACAATAAATCATACATATAATATTGGGAGTTAAGGAATATCCCCTCATTGGATGTCATATTTGATAGATCTTAAGTGACATAAGACATGGATCTATTCTATTTAGAATTTAAATGAGAGTTGCAATGCAGAACGGTGCTTCATTCCAATAGCAAAATATGGTGTCTATGTATTACATTTTGATTGGAGATTAAACACATTAGACTATGTGCTAGGATCTATTCTATTTAGAATTTAAATGAGAGTTGCAATGCAAAACGGTGCTTCATTCCAATAGCAACATACGGTGTCTGTGTATTACATTTTGATTGGAGATTAAAAATATTAGAGTATGTGCTAGGAAGAAAGCGATTTTGGTTAAAAGACTGATGTGTTTTATGTAGACATCCCATTTTTGCACTTGCCTGATTAATCAACTCATCAACCCGATTGCAACGGTTTCCAATGATGGATGTTTATTCCAATGCTCTATTTGGTTACCAGATGTGTTTCAGAAATTTGGATGAAGTATCTCGAACTAACAAAACTGTAGAAATCACGTTAAGCTAAGAAAATATAACCCAAAAAACATAGAAATCATCATCTTGCAGACAAAAAGAAGCTTTACGATAAAAATCACTAAACAAATGATCAAATTATCAAAATACCCCTAACCTCAAAACAACCCTAGAGCCCACATTACGCTTAGGAAAATCCTTTCAAACACATAAAACAACAAATCGAAAATCAAATAAATCATTTCGCCAATTTTTACAAACTTTGACAAAATTATGAAAATACCCCTCATAAAGTTCACGACCATTTCGCATAAAAAATTTCATAAATGACACAAACCAATATTCTCATTTAATTCCTTACGAAAAATCGATTCCAAAACATCTTGAAACATTTAAAAACGACTTAAAACGCAAAAAGTCATCTCCGATGGCAAAACGGTAATTTTACAATTTTAATAATTAAAAATTTCAAAATTAATAATTAAAACATTAATTAATGTAAATCCTAATTAAAATTAAAAAATTTCAAATCTAGTCAATCAAGTAAGACTTAAGTCAAAATCCTAAAATCAAGTCAATCAAGTAAGACTTAAGTCAAGACCCTAAATTCAAGTCAATCAAGTGAGACTTAAGTCGAAACCCTAATTAATCTAGTAAGACCAAAGTCAAACCCTAATCCTAATAGAATTCTAATTAAACTCTAAAACTATCTAATAAATTTTAATCAAACTCTAAAATTATCTAATGTAATTCTAATTAAACATTAACTCTATTTAAAATAATTCTAATTAACCACTAACTCTATCTAAAAAGCACCTAAAAAAATCTATAAATAAGAGACCTTCACAACTTAATTTCGTAGGTCAAAATAAATCAAAAAAAAAAATAGGTCAAAAAGTCTCTCTAATCTTTTTCAAACCCTAATTTTGAAGCCTTAACTCCTTACCTAACATCCATACCCCAACTTTATCTCAAAAAACACCCAGAAACCCTTTCAAAACACCAAAAAATCCATAAAAAATAAAAAAAACACTCAGATCTAAGAATAAGATACTTCATCTTAGAAGATCAAAAACAGATCCAATGATAGAAACGAAGCAAGGAATTACAAGTAAGGAATCTTTTCGCCAGTTCTGAGGGAACCATTGTTGCGATCATCAAGGTAAACTTTTTTATTTTTTTATTATTATTTTATTTATTTATTTTAAGTCTTTTAATAATGTAATCTTCTTTGGGAAATAGTAGAGACCGACGTTTGCCGGACAGGATTGGTGCCTAACATCTTCCAACCCCGTAACGTGATCCCCGGACCCGTATTTTCTTTCATAGATTAGTATTATTTGCCTTTTAAAGTCAATGTTCGGTTCCTAGACCGTAATAACTAGGTGGCGACTCCAAAATCTCAAAAATCAAAAGTGGATCCGTGCACCCCGCGGATCGAGGGCGCTTTCACCACCAACAAGTTTCAAAGAGACATCATGTCTATTTATACGAAAAATGACACTTTACCTGATCCTAGTTCTTTAAATGGTGGTAAAAAATTGGCTTAGCCAACTCTAAATATTTGGGATAAGGCCTAGGTAATGATGATCGTGCTAATTGAGGAGAGGTTATGATTAGCATTACAATTCCATTCAAAAATACACATTTTCAGTGAAGTAGGGTTAATTCCGACTAAAAAAAAAAAATCAGAAATACAACTTCATCATTAGGAAAAAAAAACAATGTTATCTCAACTCAATCCAACTCTTTCAGATAGATTCTTAGATGACATGTCTTCTTCATTTTCACATTGAAAAAAAATATATTCATTGATTTTTCGTTCCAATGTAAGTCATCCTTTTTTGTTTCTTCTGTAAACACCCCAATTTGAATGGGCCCTCACTTGAAAGAGCTCAAAAACAGTAATGTTTCAATAAATTTGACCAACGGGCCTCAATGGCCCGAATCATCGAAATATGATATTTTCGCCGAAACCCAAGCCACTAACACCTCTCAATGGGTTAGTAGGTTCACCAGAGGGATCTGGCAGGTTCGCATCTACCCCGCCCCCTTTCAAAATACCGACTTTCCAAACGAAATAGACCAACGGGCCTTAAGGGCCCAAAAGGTTAAAATGTGGCAATTCAATCGAACCAAGACCCCCAATGGCCTAGGGAACCTACGAAGAGGGTTGTGACCCATCCTACACGTGCTCGACCTCACTGCACCTCCTTTATATCCAATAAAAATCGAATGATCGAGGAAATCCTTCAGCGGGCCCAAAAAGCCCGATAGGCCAACACGTGGCATTTTTGATCAAATCAATGATTCCAAAAAATCTCAAAAAAATTCAAAAAAATTAAAAAAGTGAGATTTGGATACCTGTCCTTCATCTACCCTTCACCGCTTCGCCTCGAAATCCGCAAATACCTAAAAACCCACAAGGCCTCAACTCCTTCCCAAACCCATTCTCCCATCTTAACCTCAACCTAAAATCAATCCCATGTTACCTAAACCATAAAACAAACCCACCTCCAAAAATTCCATTCTAATCAAATCCCATCCAAATCAAAATAACCTACACCCCCCTATAAGCCCAAGCTCAATCCATCAAAAAGCCCTCTAACCACTATCCATACCCCATTCACTATCCAACCCACAACCCAACCCATCAACCCTTACCCACATCAACCAATCACACTCTCTACATCAAAAGATGACACTTGTCATCACCACCCTTCACCTCCCTCATCCAATCACCCACTCCCATCACCATTCTCTAAACAACTCATCTAACCCATCTCACCTCTCTCCAAAATCATCTCAACCCATACCCTACCCTGACCTAACCTATCCCCATCCTCTAACATCATCAACCACCCACACATCCACCCATGCCTTAATCCATCACCATTATCTAACATCATCAACCACCCACATCACCACCCATACTCTAACCCATCATCTTCCTTAAAACACTCCAATAAAATCAACTCAACCCATACTTCATTCATCATCAATCAACTAACCCATTTCTCTATCTCTAATCAAACAACCCTCATCAACCAATCAACCAATCTCATTCCTCATCCTCTCATCATGATTGCCACATGGCATCATCTCCTTTATTCTTCCAAAAACTAACCAACCAATCTCTTACATTACCCATCCCTCCACCTTATCCTTTTTATCAACCTAACACTCATTCTCTAAACAACTCTCTTACACCCCCACTCCTCCCATCAACCATCACTCATCTCATCCCACCCAACACTCTACCCAAATGGATTTGGGTAGGATCAAACCATTTGGGTTAAAATACAATCCATTTTCATTCTTTACAAAATTACCACTAAATTCACTCCAAATTTCATACCCCCATCTTCTAAAAACCATGCCATTCTCTATCCTCTCAACCCTTCACCCCATTATACCCCAAACCCCCTCCAAACATCTATAAATACCTCCCCTTTCATCCCAAAAAGGGTTACACCAAGTCTCCATAAGAAAAAAATCTACTCTTTACTCCTCCTCACTACTCTCTCATAACACACTCTAAGAAAAAAATAACTTCACTCTCAACTCACCAAGGACTCAAGAGAATTCAAAAAAGAAGAAGAAGAAGAAGTCCAAGAGTACAAGGTGGGAACAACCAACACCCCCCCCCTTTTTCCTCTCTCTACCCTCTCCTCTTCCCTCTTCTATCATCCCTCTCTTTTCATTTTATTTTAAATGAGTTGAGCATGAATGGACCCCAAGGCTTAGATCTACAAGGATCATCTCCATCGATGAGATGATCCTATGATCGAGCCAAAATTAAATCCCTACTTAGGGAACAAATGCACCCATGTGGCGCATTTTTCACTTTCTTTAAAAAAAACAAAATGACCGAGTTACGTAGAGGTTACCGCCACTTGGCGGGGAGAAAAGGGTGCCTAACACCTTCCCTTTTCTCCAACCGAGCCGCTTACCCGAATCTCAAGGTTTGATTACCCTTATCTATCGTGAGTCACTAAAAATGTCAAAAATGCCATTTTTAAAAAATGTACCTCGGGTGACCATTCATACCCACTTCCAACTTGAATGGTGGCGACTCCAAATTTTAGTAGATGTGGCCGTCGTAATGACGAAAACCACGTATCTACATCTTCCTTTTGAATACATTTTTGTTACCTTCATCTTCAATATTCTATCCACTTCAACCATCAAATATGAAGAAAAATATAGGAGTTCTAGAGAAGTAGAAAACCATGAAATTTTGAGTAAGAAATCAATGATTTTCTATTAGGGCTCACATTCGTTGTCCCCCACATATTCTTGTCATACACCCCACTTAAAATATGGATTCGTTCGGTGACCTCTTACCAAACCCATTTAGAACCCATTGATAACTGGTTGCTAAGGGGTTCATTTTGTTCTTGATAACTTGTTACCTATTGGGGTGTTTTTTGAGAAGGGAGGGGAGTTATGAGTGTGAGCCTTCTACAAAGGGGTTAAGACTTATGAATGATTTGAGATGAAAATATTTCTCTGTGTTTTTGTATTGAGTTGATGGACTATTTAAATAGATTACAAAAGATAAACGTAACAGCAAAAAGATAAGATAGAGTTTACACATGTCAAAGGGATAGAGAATCCCTGCTATGAGAGTTACAAGAAAACCAACTGGAGATGGTATTGATGTTCCTATTAATGTGGAGATGTGAAAACGTCCTCACAAAACTTGGTCAATACTGTTGGAGGAAGTCTTTCAAGTAGATACGTTAATACGCCCCCGCAAGCTATGCGTCACTGGTTGAAGGCTTAGCTTGTCTCGAAGAAGAGTGAATCGAGGAGTTGAGAAAGGTTTGGTGAGAACATCTGCAATTTGATCTTTTGTGAAAATATAACGCACATCAAGATCTTGTTTTGCAACATTGTCACGAACAGAGTGAAAGGTAATCTCCACATGTTTCATGAGGTTATGAAAAATTGGATTTACCGTTAGGTAAGTGGCTCCAATATTGTCACACCAAAGAGTTGGGCATTTTGACTGTAGAACTTGAAGTTCTTTTAGAAGGGATTGAATCCATATAAGTTCGGCTGTAGCATCAGCTAGAGCACGATACTCGGATTCAGTACTGGAGCGTGCCATTTAACGTTGCTTACATGATGACCAAGAGATGAGATTCGAGCCAAAGAAGATCATTGCCACTGGTCGATTTGCAATTATCTGGACAACAGGCCCAATCGGTGTCAGAGTAGGTAGAGAGAGTGAAGTTCTTGGAACGTTGAATGGGTATTCCAAAATCAATGGTAGACTTCAAATATCGCAGAATGCGTTTGACTACTGCCCAGTGATTAATTGTGGGTTGGTGCATATATTGACACACACGATTTATTGAAAAAGCAATATTAAGCCGAGTTATAGTGGCGTATTGGAGTGCCCCTACAATGCTTCTGTACAAGGTTGCATCAGAGAATGATTCACCATTAGTTTTGTGAAGTTTGGTAGAAGGTGAAAAAGGGTTGCTTAGGGGTTTGGCACCGTCCATAGAGCATTTTTTTGGGAGATCCACAATGTACTGGCATTGGGTGAGTTGAAGACCATAGGAGGAATGGAGAACTTCAATACCCATGAAGAAATTTAACCAACCAAGATCTTTAATGGCAAACTCCGTGCCGAGCTGATGTATAAGAGACATGATAGTTGAGTTGGAGTTTCCGGTGATAATCAAGGCATCCATATAGATTAAGACATAAGTAACTATGCCAGAATGAGAGAAGATAAAAAGTGACATGTTCATCTTAGAAGGCGAAAATCTGTTGGTTATGAGAAAAGAACCGAGACAAGCAAACCATGCACGAGGAGTTTGCTTCAAGTTGTATAGAGATTTTCATAAACGACATACATGATTAGGATAGCGGAAATCGATAAAAATAGGGGGTTGCTTCATGTAAACTTCTTCTTGTAATTCACCATGTAAGAAGGCATTACGGGCGTCAAGTTGTCGAATTGACCAGTTAAGTCCCATAGCTAAGCATAGAATAGTACGAATTGTGTCAGTTTTGATCACGGGGCTGAATGTCTCATGAAAATCAACACCTTCTTGTTAATTAAACCCTTTAGCGACTAGGCGTGCCTTATGGCGTTCAATGGTGTCGTCTACATGTTTTTTGATGCAAAATACCCACTTGCATCCGACTATGTTGGAGGCGGGTTGAGAGGGGACTAGTGTCCATGTCCCATTTTTGAGGAGTGCTTGGAATTCATCAACCATTGCAGCATGCCAAAGTGGGTTCTTTGAAGCTTTTGTGACTGAAGTAGGGACTGGTGCATCATTTGAGGTGGCAAGATAGCAAGAGGGTAAATGGTAGCGGGTGGCAACATTAATGACTTTTGGTTTGCGAGTGTCATCTCTAGTGCAGGTCACCATATGATGACTGCGATCTGTAGGGACGGTAGTTGACTGTTGAGGGATTGGTTCTTGAGTAGATTAAATTTCAATAATAGGAACTGGTGCAATTGGTGATGGAGATATAATATGTGAAGAAGGCTGAACGTTGTTTGATGATGCTATTGGTGAGGAAAACCTTGGAAGAACCGATGGTGACGACATAAATGTAGCTTGCAGAAAAGGCTTAGGTTGGCTTGCTTGAGCTATCTGCAAAAGGAAACTGAGATTCATCAAATATAACATTGCGACTGATGTAGATGCGGCCATTTTTTGGATCAAAACATCTGTAACCATGAAGGTTTGGGCTGTAGCCAAGGAATACGCATTTTGTCGACCAAAATTCAAGTTTGTAATTACAGTATGGACGAAGACACGGGTAGCATGCACAACCGAAGATTTTCAAGAATGGGTAATCAGGTGGTGTTCCAAACAATTTTTCCAATGGAGAAATGTTCTTTGTAACTGGAGATGGCATTCGATTTATCAAATAGACTACCGTATCGAATGTGAAATCCCAAAAATACATTGGAAGAGACCCGTGAGCGATTAAAGCAAGTCCTGTTTCAACTATGTGACGATGTTTTCGTTCTGTTGAACCATTTTGTTGATGCATATGTGGACACGAGAGGCGATGTCCAATACCACAAGAGACAAGAAAAGAAGAGAGCGATCGATGTTCACCGCCCCAATCAAATTGGAGAAATTTATTTGTTTGTTAAACAATAGTTTGACATGTTTTTTGAATCAAATGAAGCAGTTCAGGACATCACTTTTCCGAACAAGTGGAAAGATCCAAGTAAATTTGCTAAATGTGCCCATAAAATGCACATAATATTTATTGCCATTAAAGGAACTGAGAAGAACAGGGCCCCAAACATCAAAATAAATTAAATGAAGAGGTTCCGAGATCGGAGTGGATGTTGAGGGAAAGGGGAGAGAATGACTCTTTCCTTTTTGACAGGCATCACATACCGGTATCTCATTATTGAAAGTAAAATGCATCCAAGTTTTTGAATAATGTTCTGAGTAGTGCGAGATGTCCTAGACATTGATGCTATTTATCTGAGCATTCATGAAGAAGTGTTGTTTTATTGCCTACTAAATGTGCATTATCTGTTCGCAACTCATAAAGACCGTCAGTGCTTGGCCCTTGAATCAAAATTTTCCCCGTTCGAATGTCCTTGATAGAGAAATGAGACGGATGAAATTCAAATGAGCAATTGTTATCCTTAGTAAATTTATTAATAAAAAGTAGATTTTTGGTAACCAAAGGCACATGTAAAATATCATTCATTTTGAAATGAGATGTAGCAGTTCAAATAGTAGATTGACCAATACGATGAATAGCCAAACTTGCTCCATTACCAATTTTCACCGAGTTTGAGCTAGTGTATCAATTTGAGAACGTGAGATTGCTCAAATCTGAAGTAATGTGATGAGTTGCGCCTGTGTCAGGGAACCAACTGTCAAAAAGTTGAGCATTGGACGGAGCATATTGGAAAGCTTCATTAAAACGGTTGCGAAATTGGAGAGAAACATGGCCATAACGGTTGCATACTTGACAGATGGGGCGAGAGCCAGAGAATAACGCAGATGAATAATTGGATCCATGGCGTTGGTGGCTAGAGGATTGGCCACGACCGCTACATCTGGGATTGCGGTTATTGTTATACCGTTGACCACGAAAAGTTTGCTAGCCTCGATTTGGATCAGATGTAGGAGTGCTACAATGAGCAATGTGTGCGGCAACACCAAAGTCGCTGGGAACAACATCCTGAGAGATTCGATATTCTTTTGTCAAGAGGAACCCAAGCAGATCAACAAGGGATACAGATTTGACGCGATTAGAGATAGAGGTGCGGAAGGGACCATATTCGAAGGGGAGACCGTCGAGGATGTAGAGCAAAAGATCCTCATCTTGAATGGGACAAGCAGCAGCAACAAGTTGATGAGCAAGCGTCTTTGCACGTTGAAAATATTTCTAAATAGGGTCAGATCCCTTTTTAAGACATTGCAACTCCATACGAAGTTGAATAATGTGTGCGTGAGAATGTGCCGCAAAGGAGGTCTCAAGTGTTTGCCAGACTTCTTGACAAGTATCAATTCCAATAATTTGGGGGAGCTCTTCATCAAAGAGGGAAGTAATGAGCCAACTAAGTAAAAGTTGGTCTTGACGATGCCAATGAACAAATTTTGGATTCAAGGTGGAAGCAGCAAATGCGTAGCACCTTGGATTATTTGTGGAGGACATAGAGTGTAGCCGTCCACATAACCAAAGAGTTCATTACCACATAGTTGTGGTAAGATTTGGGAGAGCCACATAGGATAATTACTAGGTTCTAATTTGGTATTGATAGCATGAGAGTGGAAAGAAAAAGATGGGAATAGAGGTCTGATGGATGAAGAAGACAATGTGATGGATGTATCACTCATGTTTGAGGAGAAAAAGAGAAAAAAAAAATATAAAAAATGATCAGATTGAATGGTCTAATACTATATGAATGATTTGAAATGAAAATATTTCTCTGTGTTTTTGTATTGAGTTGATGGACTATTTAAATAGATTACAGAAGATAAACGTAACAGCAGAAAGATAAGATAGAGTTTACACATATCAAAGAGTTAGAGAATCCTTCCTATGAGAGTTACAAGAAAACCAACTGGAGATGATATTGATATTCCTATTAATGTGGAGATGTGAAAACGTCCTCACAAGACTTGGTCAATCCTGTTGGAGGAAGTCTTTCAAGCATATACGTTAATAAGACTTAAGGTTCGAAGATGAGGTTAAATATATTAAAAATAATTTACCATAATGGTTGTAAGCTTGAAAATGAGATAGTTTTGGATGAAAAATCAAAGATATTTTGCTAGAAATTAAAGATGAGGGTATTTAAGTTAATTTTCATTAGTCTATTATAGAATACCTAGGTCAAAGCGCATGTCATCAATTTGAAAACATAAAGGGGTATCTCAAATATTTACAAAAACATGGAGGGATACTTCTAAATAACCCTAATTTCTTTTACTCCTTAAAAAAAGACTCTGGTTCTCCACTCTCAAGCTGCTTACCAGGCGTATCAACGATCCATCTTTGCCCACCATCCACTCTTCCAGATATATGTGTGTGTGTGTGTGTGTGTGTGTGTGTGTGTGTGTGGTGTGTGTGTGTGTGTGTGTGTGTGTGTTTGTGAAGAAGCTTTGATAGCCGCGCTCTTTTGTTAGGTTTTATGGTTATTAAGTTGAATTGATATATGGGTCTCTTTCATTTTCTCTTAGTCGTTAATTCACTCTTAGATTTTTCAGAATTTTAGCTATATGAGATTCTAGGGGTTTATCTGAGTTATTCTTTATGGTAATTTTATGTTGGATGAATTTCTTTTTTATGATATGACCTTCTACCTTGAATTCTTGATGTCTTAAATCAATATTTGCTTCTCTAGAATTTTATTATTTCTTTAAAAAAATTATTTACTTTTTTTAAAAAGGCAAGTAAGGGGTTAAGAGGTTAGCATGAAAGTGGGTTCAAAACCCAGACTTGGGTCATGGGATTTATTAATTTACTCTTTGATTTCAGATTTTAAGTTGTCTATGAGAACCTATGATTTTTCCTAGTTAGCAGTCTTTGCATTCAGAAACCTCTTACCAAATCCCACTCATAACAATTTGGCAACCTGTTACCGGTTTGCTATGATTGGGTTCGGTAGCAAGTCACCGAATGGACTAATTTAGGTGTTGATTGATTCAGCTTCCTGAATCTGCTGTCAGCTTCTGCTGTCAGAATCTGTTGTCAGAAGCTGAAACATTGAAAAGCTTTGTAAAAGTGCTGTGCTGTTGACTAGAATCTGGTAATTACTGTTTGATACAGCTTCAAGAATCTACTGTATTAAGGTGAAATGACCAGAATACCCTTAAGGCTGATAGTGCACCCAAAATGCATTACAATTACCAAAATACCCTTATAAATATATAATTATATTAAATATATATAAATATAATAAAATTATATAAAAATTAAAAAAATAATTATATTAATTTTAAAATAATTATAATTCTAAAAAAAATATAGAAAAATTTATAATTCTATAGAAATGTTGGCAGCATCTTCTCTTAAAAATAGACATATGAAATTTCCTGATAAACAAAATACCTGCATAATACACAATCCAACATAATGCACCTAGAATGTATAAAAAATAATCAGAATACCCCTATAAATATATAATTATATTAAATATATATAAATATAATAAAATTATATAAAAACTTAAAAAAATTATTGTTTTAATTTTAAAATGTTTAAAATTCTAAAATTTTTTTTATAGAATTCTATAGAAATTTCGACAGCACCTCCTTTTAAAAATGGACATATGAAAATTTTCCTGATAAACAAAATACCTGCATAATACACAATCCAACATAATGCACCTAGAATGTATAAAAAATAATCAGAATACCCCTATAAATATATAATTATATTAAATATATATAAATATAATAAAATTATATAAAAACTTAAAAAAATTATTGTTTTAATTTTAAAATGTTTAAAATTCTAAAATTTTTTTTATAGAATTCTATAGAAATTTCGACAGCACCTCCTTTTAAAAATGGACATATGAAAATTTTCTGATAAACAAAATACATGCATAATACGTAATCCAACATTCACATTATATCGTATATACATAACACATCTACATTACATCGTATATACATAACACATCCACATAACATCTAATTTATATTCTGATATCATTTAAACATAACCATTAATATACACACTATTCAAACATTTTGATGTCCTTCTGTAATTGAAGAACTAAAGAAGAAAGGATACACAAACATTTTAAGACAAACAAAACAAATGAATGCATAAAAATTAACTTGATCGAGAAAATGGAAAGCAATCTACCTCAATGGAAAATGGGGATCTCGTAGGGGCATAGCGACTAATGACATGACCTTCTTTATCAACCAAAAATTTGGTGAAGTTCCATTTGATTCTAGACCCCCAAAAGCTAGGTTTGTTTTCTTTAAGGAATTTGTACATGGGCACCGTATTTTCACCATTCACACGGACCTGAGAAATAAAAGAAAAAGTTCAACATATAAAGTTTGTATTCAAATACACTATAGGTACAAAATAAAGCAACAGTAAGAATAAATGTCAAGTGGTGAGATGTTGTTGACAAACATTTACCCCAAAAGACCGATCTAATGGGGAAGGCGCAACTATGAATATAAAGGTCACGGGTCGAACTAGGGCACGATATGTGAGCACGTGAAACCCGAGAGCGGAGGCGGATAACACAACACTCAACACTCCCCTTCACAAATAAGGGTACAAAATTCCTTCATGGAGACTAAAACATGTGACCTATACGAACCTAGAGTTCTAATACCATGTTGACAACCATTTACCTCAAAAGATTGATCTGATGGGGAAGGCGCAACTATGAATATAAGAGGGTCACGGTCGAACTGGGGCACGATATGTGAGAACGTGACACCCGGGAGCAAAGGTAGATAACACAACATTCAACAAATGTGACAAAGATAATCATCGACCACATAACATAATACCCATAATTATATAAAGAAACTATAGAATCTAATAAAAGTCAAAAGCTTACCAAGGTACCCACAATAACGCTATTTTTAGTGAATTTGATTATTGATTGCTTAATTAAATGACATTATGTTTACCAATTGATTGTAAATTTTACTACTCAAATTCTGAGTCCTTCGAATATGTGCATCAACATGAGTGAAACATTATTCATCTTGAGTTGGTTACTGCATGGTTTTTGTAATATTATGAGTTATGAATGTTGTTGACATGGTGGTTCTATCATTTCATAAAACATGTGTTCTCCAACGTTTTAGCAATACTTATCCAGACTTCTCTTGGTTGAAGCTCGGTACCTTGGTGTCATAACATTAGGTGTTATAACAGTTTAGGAGGAGTTTTGTTTCCTAGGAAAGTGCCTTGAAGTAGAATCAGATAGAACCATTTAAGATAAATGATTAATTGTATTCTAAAAACAGTGTTATATAATACCTTGGAATTCATAAGTTCCAAAAGAAGACGACAGGAAAATACTAATAATGCTTGTCACTTATATAGTCATATTGGACGCAACTGGGGAACCCAAAATCAAGATTATAAGCAGCCGGAATCTTCTTTCCTTAACATAAGATTATCAATTACATACTACAAGACCTAAAGCACCTCACCCATAACTCACACTACTACAAACCTAGTTGATAATATCAAATACAACAAAAATTCCAGACAAGAAAAGTTCAGATACAATTAAATTTTTCATTCCAAATTTAGTTAAAAATAAAAACAAACAAAAGCTATTTTGTGAAGTTATATCATAAAATATCAATATTTAAAGATTTTGAAATAATCCATGTAATATCCAATTGTATCTTTCTAGTTGTTCTCTCTGGCATGAAGCCAAGTTTGCATCTGTTTGTTTTTTGTATTATTCTTTTCTACATGACCCTATTCCAGAATTTTATTCCACAATAGGTAGTGCAATTCCGCACATCTCCCTATTCTTTAAAATAGGTGTCAAATTTTTTCCCCATAATTGACATCCAAATATTAATCTTTCTACCATTTAGATCAGATTTCATTAATCTTTCCAACAAAGGGGAAAAAAAAAAAATAATAAATAAATAAAACCCCTTCATAGGTTAGATGCTCCAAAAGAAAAAGGTAAAAGTAAGCAAGAGTCCTTCATGAAAATTTCAATAATCGTCCAAAAATTGAGAAAAGTAAGCAAATCCCTTCATGGGTTAACCTCCAAAAAGGGAAAATTAAGCAAAAATCCTTCATAGGAAATTACCAAGTGTAGCCTTCATGGGTACTTCAAAAATTGATCCAATAAAAAGAAAACAAAACAATATAACAAAATCTCACCTTTATCTTTGTATTTGATGTAAAGCTCAGTCAATTGGGTATAATTGGTATTCGTGAATCCACTGTTTCAGCTCCAAACACAATCCCATTAATATTCAGAAAAATCAAAATAAATAAATAAATAAGATTGATGAACGACCCATTTTTGAAAAATAAAGTACCATTTGGAAGCAACATTACCAACAACAATAATCTTCCCTTTGTAAATGCTGAGATCAACATCCTTCCCTTTACAATCCTGAAGAGAAAATCCCATAATTTCAAGAACCCATATGCGTGCAAGTGATGAATTTTCATACAGAGAGACAGAGAAAAAAAAATTGAAATTGAAATCTGATAAAATTAACTTACCTTGACTGTGAAATCATGGAGGGACTGATCTAAGGTAGATGATTGAGAAGCACCCATACCAAATCGAGGGTTTCTATGGCAGAGAGAGAGAGAGAGAGAGAGAGAGAGAGAGAGAGAGAGGGAGAGGGAGAGACTTTAGGAGAAGAAGAGAAGATGACGACGTCGGTGTCAGAGGGTTCTGTCGAGAACGATGTTACTGTGTAAGGGTTCTGTCGAAGAAGAGACGAAGAGAAATGAGTTAAAAAAAACGAAGGGTAATAACGTCTTTTCACATGAGACGTTTTTCGGTAATTCGCATCTCCCGCAAACACAAATTGAAGAAGCTCTAAAAATTTGCTTTTCACATTTGCGTTTATAAACGCAATTTGGTAACGCAAACTCGATAACGCAAAATGCAAATGACAACGCCCGTTTAATTCAGCTTCAAAACTCAGCTTCTTAACGTAGATGCAGTAAAATCTGCATTTTGAAGCTGTATCAATCAGCTCCTTAGGTGGTGTTTGTTACCGCTTCAAAACGCGGATTTCACTGCGTTTACGGTGAAAAGCTGATGTTTGATGTCTAATTACCGTTTGGTAAAACACAGCGTTAAGAAATTGCGTTTTGAAACGCAAATTTGAGAAGCCCGTACGAGGCGCTTTTTTATTCGCGTTTGCGGGGGAATTTATTACCGAATAAACGGTTCGTGTGAATTGACGATTTTGCCCTTGTCCATCGTCTCTATTCTCTCGTTCGACCGAAGCTAATATCTCACGCTCGTTCGACAGAAATCTCTCACCCATCTCACAGAACCTCTCTCTGTCGCACACCTCTCTCTCTCTCTATCTCACTGGTCTCTCTCTCTGCTTTTTTTCTTCTCTTCTCAGTCGACAAACATCACACACAGCTGCGCACAGCTGTTCGTTCGGTCTCGATCTCGCACAGTTCCCTCTCTCGCAAAGCTCTCACTCTCTCTCTCGCACATCTCTCTCAACAGAGCGTCGCACAGATCTATCTTCTCCTCTCGACGTTTCTGCTTAGTAGGTAAGCAAAGTTGATCCCCTCCCCCCTATTTTTTCTTCGAAATTTAGGGTTTCTTCTTATTTCTTTCAATGTCATTTGATGTTAAAGCTCGTGATCGATCGAATGGCTCTCTAATTGGTTTTTTTTTCTATGTGATTTCTTATGGATACTTTATGATCTTTAGTGAAACATTTAATTTGATCTCGATTTTTATTTTCTAAATTTCGATTCATTAGAGATTGTTCTGTTGGTTTAATTCCTTGATGGTGTGCATGATTCGTAGCTGAAAATATCACTGAAACTCAAAACTTCGATCGAAAACTTCTGATTTTCTTTGAATTTTTTTATCTCAATCTTGAGCTAGTTTTTTCTGCACATCTGCACAATCTGAAGCTAACTGACATCAATTTCGTGAGTATTTGATGCTTAGGTCTATTTCGTAGATAGATTTCAGCTCCGCATGGTTCTTAACTGAAAATATCACTGAAACTCTACAATTCGATCAAGAACTTCTGATTTTCTCTTATAATTTTGATATCGATCTTGATCTAGGTTTTTTGTATTCATCTGCATGATCTGAAGTTAACTATCATTTATTTCTTGATTATTTGATGTTTAGGTTTATTTCATAGACAATTTTCTGCTATTTAATTAAAACTTGTTTCTATTTTCTTTTCTACAACATGTAGGGATTGCGTACTATGCATGTATTTTGTTTATCAGGAAAATTTCATATGTCCATTTTTAAGAGGAGATGTTGCCGAAATTTCTATAGAATTATAAATTTTTCTATAATTTTTTTTAGAATTATAAATATTTTAAAATTAATACAATTATTTTTTAATTTTTTATATAATTTTATTATATATATTTAGTGAAATTATATATTTATAGGGGTATTCTGATAATTTTTTATGCATTTTGAATGTTCTATCAACCTTAAGGGTATTTTGGTCATTTTACCCTAATACAACAGATTCTAGAAGCTGTATCAAACAATAATTACTAGATTCTGGTCAACAACACAACATTTTTACAAAGCTCTATTAAACAAGCTTTTCAGTGTTTCAGCTTCTAAAAGTAGATTCTGACAGCAGAAGTTGACAGCAGATTCAGGCAGCTAAATCAAACGGGACCTTAGTATCTTCGCTTTTTTAAATGGGTGCATTTTGCGATCGCGTGGGTCTTTTTCATGAATGATTATAATGGTTATATTGTGTTCTCTTAACGTTTTTATGGGCTAGGAGGGTTCTTTGGTATTTATGTTGGGCAAAGATTTTTTTGTTTGCTTATTTGATTGATAAAACATGCAATTCATTCAAAGGGGGAGGTTGAGATGACCGACCGAGGATACATACATACATACATACATACATGGATTACAACTAAAACTACAAATGAGGATTGCAAAGATGAAAGCCTTCATCTTTGTGAAGCTACAATATCTCAAGATGCCACTATACCTCACATGTTCAAATTATATTGACTTAAGGGTCCAATGAGGTGATGTTGTCTTGATCCTATCAATTTTTACGCTAGTTAGAAAACTTATCCTTAAAACTCCATGTATTATTTCCTCTAAAATTTCCAAGGAATAGCACGCTAGGGGGATTTACCAAACAGTGCGGTCATTATGATAAAGAAGTCTGGTATCCCACTAGAAGATCAAATCCAAGATGTTCGGGGTGGACACCCAAATGTTCTCCCAGAAGGACGATAAAATTATTCATTAAGACCACACGCACACAGGCTGCTATCTATTAGCACAATTATCTGCAAGTCATGTAAAAGGCCTTGATTAAAGTTTGACCTTTGCAAGGATTTGGATTAGCAAAACAATGTAGCCAAACTCACCTTAACGTAATGTTGGTGTTGTTATTGTTGTTTTGGTTTGTTTTTACTTTTTAATCACTGTAATCTAATTGGTTATTTATCATGTCTTTCCTTATAGAAATAGAGCCAAAAATGGTTGAAGTAACGGAGATTGAAGTAAACGATCATTCTGTAGATGATATTAGCTCTCTACGAATCTCCTCACTCGAGGAGGAAGAACAAGAACAAGAAGATGACAATGATGATGATGATGATGATGAAGACGAAGATGAAGAAGATGGACAAGAAAATGTAACATTAGGTTTCGTTGAAAAGCCTAAAAATCCTAGTTCACTTCTCAGTCATCTATTTCCTAGCAAGGCTGGGGCCGTACCTGTATGTTTTAAACATACTTTTTTTTGTTCTTTGATTTGTGGTCTATAGAGAAATTTTCTTTTGTTTTGATTTACCATGCCACAGGCTTGGCTGGATCCAATTGATTTACCATCAGAGAAATCCCATTGCTGTGGCATCTGCAGAGAACCTCTACAGTTCTTGCTTCAGGTATTATTTATATTATGTTTTGTCTTTTCTGAAGTTTTTTCTGTCTTTCTTATTCAAGAAAAAAATATTATTAATAATTCTTTATTATTCTGTTGTTAGTCCAAATTATGAGTTGTTTACAACTTTTTGGTTCTCTGTTTCTTTTTTCCCATTTTGTTGTTATACAAGTGGAATGTGGTTGATTTTCCAAATCTGCTTTACATGATATGTAGTGATTTCAACCCTTGATGTGGTGCTTCTATGAAGTAGTTCATTTCCAAATTGACCCAATCAATGGTTATATTCCTTTGTAATTTGATTAAAGAAAAGATGCATACATATTGGAAGTTCTGTTGCAACCTATTTATCTTAATATAATTTATTTATGGTCATTGATTACTAGGTTTATGCACCAATCTCTGATAAGGAATCCACATTCCATCGGACATTATTTGTGTTCATGTGCCCTTCAATGACTTGTCTTCTCCAAGACCAACATGAGCAATGGAAACGTAGACCAGAAAGACAATCTCGAAGGTGTTCTATGGGAATCCATCATTCCTTTGAATTAAAATTACTTCTTATAAATAACATGACGTGCTAACGCTGCAATGGGTTTTTAAAGTGTGAAGGTTTTCCGTTGCCAGCTTCCTCGCTCAAATCCTTTTTACTCAAGTGATCCCCCAAGACGTGACAAGATTGACAAACCATCCGGAATCAGAGGTAACGTGTGAACTTGTTTGCATTTCTTATGATTTTGGATCTTAATTTTTCTGAAAATTTTTAATTGTCATTTAGAACTCAAGATATTTAGTAAAATGATGAAGGAACTTTTGGTCTTCACGAGCACGCATAGGCACAAATTCAAACATTTATGTATGAAATGCTTTATTTTTTGTTGAAAATGGATAAAGTAGTATTTCTAAATAACTATATCATTTATTTGATGGTGGCTTGTTATAGCTGCACTTTGTCATTGGTGTGGTACATGGAAAGGTGACAAGGTCTGCAGTAATTGCAAAAGTGCGCACTATTGCTCCAATAAACACCAGGTATTTAGACTATTAAGGCACCTGTGCCGTTTTGTATTTTCTAGTCAACAGTGCTGAGTTTTCTTTTCTCTTGTAGGTATTGCATTGGCGTTCGGGACATAAAAGTGATTGTCAAAAAATGAGCATCTCTTCTCAATCATCTGATTCTAGCCCCAAGAATGCCAGAACCACTTCAACAGAGATACATAAAGGTTGGTGAATATATATTAGTAGATTTGAATGTTATATCATGGGAAGTGTTCAATATATGTGGCAACCATTTATCCAAATAATGGCCTCCCTCCAAAAGGGAGAGGTCTTGAGTTCAAAAGACCTCGTTGGCCATCTCCCTGGTACACTTGGCATGTGTTGGAAAGGGTGACTCATGTGTCGGATTAAGTCTGGATACCCATGTGTTAAAAAAAAAAAAAAAAAACATTTATCCAAATAATTTGACCACCAACCAAAGTGAACACAATTTATTTTTTTGGTGGGTATCACAAATATTTATTTGAAACCTAAAACAGGATGTATAACCAACTTTGGATGAGGTGATATAGTTGGGGAAGAAATCCATGCGTTTGATGGTTAGGATTGGCTCATTGAATGAGTGTTCTAACATTTGTACAATCAAGATTCAAGAGAAGTTGTCCCAATGTATGTCATTCATCCTGGAATGACTTAGAGATATTCAACTCTGATACAATAAATTTCCATATTATAGATCCTTTACTTGACATTCTTATTTTATAGCAGTTGCCAGCAATGCTCTGTGGCCGGAATTTGAGATCATATGTGAGGAAGAGTGTGAATTCGATACAGAAGAATCTGAATTCAATTACTCAAGTTCATTGGTTTCTAAGAAACAAATGGATGAATCTATTAACTCAATGTTGGACAATTTTGAGGTAAGAATGAGACCCTGTGCCACATTTGATTTTCTGTTTATGTTTCTACCTTCATGGATCTCTTACACGTGCTTGCTTGGATCTGGTAATAGGGTGACAATGATAAAAAAAGTTGGGCCTCTTTTCAAGATCGCATTGCCAGAGCTCCCGAGCAAGTGTTAAGGTGGGTGCTTATCAGGGTTTCAAAAATCAGTTTGACATCTCGTCCTCCTTCATGGATGAGATCGAGCTGTCTTGGACGCGTCAACTTGTCTCAGAGGAGATAAACCATTTAACCCGGTTTATTATTATTTATTCATAAATGTTAATAAGAAAATAATTATAATTTTTTTTTAGAAAGTAAGGTAGATTAGAAGATGTTTAATAATAAAATCACAATTTATTTTGATAATAAATATTTAAATTAAAAAAAAATTTATTTAATATATACAAAATCCCGGTTGACTTGGACAAGTTTTACTGACTCGACAAGATTTAAAACCATGGTGCTTATGTATAACAATATAAAATTAAGTGATTATTTTCTTTTGGACATCATTGAGGACTGTGTATACTTCATCATGATCATCAAAGCCTTATCCCAAAACTTTGGGGCGTCTGATGAATTACTATTGTTCCTCTATTAAATTTTTTCCAAACCCATATCTTCTGTTAATTCAAATTTGTTCTTTTCTGCTCTCAATATCTCAATCCACATACTTTATTGGTTTTATTCTCTTTTAGGGAATTCAGCTAGTACTTCTCTTCAAAATGTGGCTGCTAACTGGTCTTCATTGTACATGACCAAAGTCCATCTCACTCGACTCTCCCTAGGTTTATCACCTATTAGGGTTACTCTTACATTTTCAAAAATGCTTTTATTTCTAACTTTTATCTTTCTCAGTTTTTGTTCCATTAACCATCTCAACATTATCATTTTTATAAAGCTCAATCTGCGAAAATATTACTTGGTTGGCCAACATATAGCCCTGATTGTGTAGATGTATCAGAAGGAAAATAATAATAACAAAATCGAGGACTTGTAAGGATTCCATCTGGCTCAATTGACAAAATAATAATAATTATAAATTTTCCTCGCATTAGTGTTGTTTGAAATGACTTAGTTCCTTGCTGGCGAAGTGTTACATTTTGAAACCAATTCTTTCGCCATTATCAATTGTTAAAACTAAAAATATTGTTGACTTCTATCTTATTCATTTTTGTTTTTGTTTTTTTTTGGTTTGCCTCATCATTTTTAATGAGATTTGTGCACATTACAGAGTATATAATGAGTCCTTCACTGTAACAGGTACTCTCGTGATGCAAAATCAAAACCACTATGGCCCATGTCAAGTGGCCGCACGTCTAAGGAAGATATCCCTAACTGCCACTACTGTGATGGCCCTCTGTGTTATGAATTCCAGGTTCTGAAATTCTCTCTTTCTTCAAAATTTTCTATTCTTGTATGGTGGGTCCTGAGTGCCTCCTCTATTTACATCATAAATTATATACTGTTTCAGCTTAATTTTCTGTATTTGGCGGTTACAGATCTTGCCTCAGTTGCTTTATTACTTTGGAGTGAAGAATGATGTGGACTCTCTCGATTGGGCGACCATTGTCGTGTATACATGTGCAGCCTCCTGCGAAGCAAGTGTGGCTTACAAAGAGGAGTTTGCCTGGGTTCAGCTCTCATCTCCATCTGTCGCGGTACCATAATGTTACTTGTTCATTTGTTGGAGCAATTTTTCACCAGATTTTGTAGTTTAGGCATGCCATGCAAAAACATACTATATTTTATTAGATTATTATAGTATCTGCGAAAATATGCTTCCTAAGGTTTTGTCTACCGTGCGGTGGTATTTATATTTAGAGATTGAGACACTAGTTAAGCTTGACAGACAAGAAATATCTCAAAAGAGATTATTTCTTCTTATATAGATACAATCATTCATAGAGTGGAGAAGCTGGTTGGGATGTGGCCTATTAAATCAATGTGGGATGGATAAAGTGGACCTTTTATGGAGTTGTTTTTTTGTTTTTGTTTTTTGGCAATATATCACTATGTTCTATTGAATTTGAATGTTAGACAGTTTATTAAAAATCATATACTTCGAATAAACAAGCATGGGATCTTGAATGGATGGTTGGGATCATTGCATCATGAATTAGATGGTACATGATGACCTCAGGGTGAGTGGCTATGGCACCCGCACTCAAAAGATCATCATCATCATCAAAGCCTTATACACCACACGATTCTGATTCTGATCGTGATTATGATTGTGATTGTGATTCGTTGCATGCCACTTATATTGGTGGTACAGTCTTATATGGACATTTCTTGTACCGAATCCTGACTGTTGGTGCAATTTTACAATTATCTAACTTCTTAGATAAGATGAGTACACGGTTCGAAGTTCAAACTCTCTTTCTAGGTCTCTTTTAACTTGCCTGATATGGAGCAACAATTGCTTTGAAGTTGAACTCGTAAGAATTGGTACCAATTATAGGAAATTTATTACACTGTACGCGAGTATGTCTATGTTCTTTTCAGGTGTCAATTAGCTTAGTTGGTTGAGTCTTTTGGTGATGATACCAGAGACCTGGGTTCAAATCCTGTCAAATTGAGTTATTAAACTCGTTAAAAACAGGTTTACCAATAAAAAAATTAAAAAAATATTTTTTTGATCTAATACGCTTCAGTCCAAGTAATCAATATTTTAAGATTGATCTTAATCCAACATTTCAAACACATCATCAAATTAGATCCCTTTGGCATGGTTGATTCAAAATTGAACCAATAAGTTATCAAATCAGTTTTGTTTAAGATTGAACCACGATGATTATTGATGGGCTATTGGTCAAATACACATTTTGATTAACAAATGAATGGTCATGATTTGGAGACAGTAAAGAGGAAGTATTCTGCAAGTCTCGAACTCCCAAGATGATTTCAAATAAGATTGCAATATGCAAATAACCAAGATACAATAAAAAATACATTATAGTAAATTATATATTTCATAAATTCTCAAAATTGTGCACACAAAATTTGGTTCAAGCACATAAGGGGTAGGTTATTAGCATGGTTTTTAAATTCGTCCGAGACCGAGACATATCGCCCGAGTTAACTCGGTATCAGAGCTGAACGAGACCAACTCACAAAGTGATTTTTTTGACCGAGTTTTACATCTCATGTACAATTTTTTGAGTTATCTCACGAGACGTTTCAAACGTATCGAAAAACTCGTCCGAGACGACTCGGTATCGGAGCTGAACGAGACGAGACGCGATACCGAATTTAAAAACCATGGTTATTAGTTTACATTAAAAAATGATCATGTAAATACAGTGATATGGCCCAACGAGGTTTTTAACGTTCACATGACATTCAGTTATTTACATTAAAAAATGGTAATGTAAATACAATTGTAAAGTCAACCGAGATGATTTGAGCATATTAAAAAAAAAAGGAGTTGTGATTATTTGACTATTTTTTATTTTTTTTTCATACTCTCTCTGTACGTTCCCATCATAGGAACGTAGATCCTGAAGCATTGCTTTGAGATGCTCAAAAAAAAAAAAAAAAGATTTATGATTTTGTAACTACCACGATAGGGAGCTTATATGAAAAAAGAGTCAGAAAATCACTATTCTAGAAAAAAAAGGCGATTACATTCAAAATTAGTACTCCCTTGTTACAGCTTGGTGGATGTATATCAAGTATAAACTTGATTGATGATTTCTACATGGTAGATTTAGGTGATTGGCCCTATGGCTAAACACTATCGAATAACTCAAAGCATTGCAATATGTCATCCAACTAAGATTCACAATATCTATCCAAAAGTTAGAAAAGAAGGAGAGTTGTATGAAGATTTATTTCCTTCTTGGGTTGAGTACAGACCAAGTTTCGAAATTGATTTATGTCAGGGTCATTTTTATTTTTTTATTAGTTGTTGAAGGACATGACACCAATTAAAAAACATAAGGGTATCTAAAAGATTTATCAAAAGCGAAGATAAAGATAAAACGAAGAGAGTTATGGTCATGTGATTGCATAAGATTATCATTGTTATTGATCGAGATAAAATCTTATTAATCATTTCCTATAAAAATAGGGTCATAACCTCTCTAATTTTTCTCTTAGGGGCTTCACCCCCACACGAGGCATCCTAACAAGGATTTAGACTCGTAAAATCGCTCTTAGGATATGTTTGATTGCATGAAAAGTGACTTTTCAAAAAATTTGAAATTTATAAAAAAATAATGATGGAAAATAGAGAGGATTGAAAAATCAAATTCCATTGTTTGATTTTATTTGGATAAAATCATGAAAATAATATTTGAGAAAGATGAAGAAGAAGAAGAAAGAGAGGAGGAAGAGAAAGAAGATGAGAAGATAGGAAGAGGTTTGAGAAATGATAAGAGGGAGGAGGGAGGACATTGTCGTAGTGGCGGTGGAGGTAAGTGAGAAAGAAGATGAGGAAGAAGATGGGAGAACGTGATGGTAGTGACAGCAAAAGTGAGGGAAGGAGAAGGAAAAGAAGAAGAAGACGAAGAGAGAGAGAGAGAGAAAAAGTAGCCGAAGATGATGATAATGGCTGCGAGGTTAATGTGATGGTGGCTATGCTAGTGGTAAGGAAGAAGAAGATATGAGTGAAAAAGAAGAAGATGATATTTTGAAGATGAAAAATGTGGATTGATTTCACTTTTCTACTAATATAAGTGAGAAAGTGAAATTCATGTTTAGTGGATCTTTTGATTGAGATGAAAAATTAATTTCTATGAAAAAATACAATCAAATACATGAAAAATGTCATTTTCCACTATATTTATAATGTGCAACCAAACATACCGTTAGTGTATAGTCCGTTCTGATTCTATCTAAATAAGAAATTCTAAGGCACAAAAATAACAAATAGCCACCATCACAAAAGCACTTTTGGGCACTTGGTTGGTTTCCAAATTAAATTGAAGCCAAATTCTAGAAGCAACTCAGAAAACAAGCTATCAGGTCAGGATCCTTGTTTCTGTGAGGGTCCAACAATAAAATAAAAAAGTAGATAATTTCTCTATTATATAATAAGGAAAATCACAATATTTTTTAGTTAAGAAGACCTACTAACATATCCCAAAATGTTACCAGTACTTCATCAAAATTAATGATCACCATGCCACAAAAATTATTTTTCACCAAATTCCCCACCCCTAACAGCTTCCAAAAGCGCTATTAAACCCCACAAAAGAACTTATCCAAGCATTAAAAAAAAAAAAAACACTAGAAAATATAAACCCAATCAAACAGTTTGATCAGAGTTGTTGTTCTTGCCCTTTTGATCATCATCTTTGATGCTGCTAACGTCGTTGTTCTTGTTGGTGTCTCTGTATTTCTCAACTGGATGCTTGATGGCATTAAGACCAACTTTACGAAGAGCGGCTTTTCCAAGATCAATACCACAAATATCTGAGAGTTGGACTAAATAGAGCAAAACGTCTGAAAGCTCCTCTCCCAAGTGTAGTTTCTCTTCTTCTTTCCAGTCTGGAAGACCCTTTGGAACCTCTCCTTTCCACTGAAATATCTCTGACAACTCACCCACTTCCCCAACCTATAACACACACACACAAACACACACAAGATTGGGTTGATCAAACAACACAAAGATTCTACTTTTCTTTTTCTCTCTGTGTTTCATTGGATTCATAGATATTAGAGAGAGAACACTAAAAGAAGATTGGGTTTGAAACAAAGCACAGAAATTCTACTTATCTTTTTCTCTGTGGATATATGGGTTGTGAACAATAATAGAAGATTGGATTTGAAAAAATAACACAGATTCTACTTCTCTTTTCTCTCTATGTTCCATTTGGATTCATAGAGATTAGAGGGAGAGAAGACTAAAAGAGAAGATTGGGTTTGAGACAATAACACAGAGATTCTACTTCTCTTTTCTCTCTGTGTTCCATTTGGATTCATAGATATTAGAGAGAACACTAAAAGAAGATTGGGTTTGAGACAAAAACTCTAATAGAAGATTAAGTTTGAAACAATAACACACAGATTCCACCCTTCTTTCTTTGGATTCACAAAGAAAACAAACAGAGATTAGGTTTACAAAATATAACAATAAAACAGAGATTCTATTTTTCTTTCCTCTCTGTATTTCATTTGACTTCATATAGAGAGAGAACAAAACTAACAGAAGATTGGGTTAGAAGCAATAACAGAGATTCCCCTTCCCTTTTCTCTCTGCGTTTCGTAGAATGGATGAGATTTCCTACCCAAAATCCTATAAAGGGTATGCAAGGAATCTACAATGGATGAGATTTACAGCCAAAAAATAATAAATTGTTAAATGGGTTTGTAAGATTTAGAGAGATTACCAAAGCCAAGAGAAGATTTCTAGGGCTGCGGTACTTCTCCCAATCTCTCTCCTCTGCAAAATCCTCCATTAACTTCCTCAGCTTTTCGAGGGTAACGCTCTCACCATCTGATGATACCCATGATGCCATCTTTCTTTCCTTCTCCGAGTTGGAACAGATGGTGCACAGGATTAGAATGTTCGGATGCGCAGGATAAGAGTATGTATGTATGGTGTGGGAAGAGAGGAGACCTAAAAGGATGGAAAATCAATGTACCTGAGAAGATGAACTGTTCAGGGGGACGCATTTATAGGGAAGGCAGTTGTTTCGTTTGAGTTTTCTTGATTTATTATAAATGCCTCCCTCAATTTTAAAGATATTTATTTTCCTCTCCGAATCCTTGACATTCAATGTGTCAGGTTTTGATTCTATACACCTAGAAACTCTCTATCTTATTTACATACCATGTGGCTAATATTCTCATCTAGTGATTGATAGATGTTGTTCACATCTACATCACGGTTTTAATAAAAATGCTGAACCAACTTTCTACGATTGCGTGCCCACACGCTGATAGGGCTGGCAATGATCTAAAATATACTCGTTGGAATTGGTTTGAACTGATAAAAAAAATATATGAAAAATCGAATTTTCGAATCTATCCCAATTCACTCCATGGTTTTTAAACTCGTCCAAGACCGAGGCGTATCGCCTGAGTTAACTCGGTATCAGAGCTGAACGAGACCAACTCACAAAGTCATTTTTTTGATCGAGTTTTACATCTCATGTACAATTTTTTGAGTTATCTCCCGAGACGTCTCAAAAGTATCGGAAAACTCGTCGGAGACAACTCGGTATCGGAGCTGAACGAGACGAGACACGATACCGAGTTTAAAAATCATGATTCACTCCGAATATATATTTTTTAAAATAATTTTTGTTATTCTTAATTTCATATAAAATATATATAGATAAAATATTTTAGTCTTTTTGGTTTCCCTTTATATTTGTAGTTGGAAAATAGATTTAGAAAAAAAATTATATGATTTTATATTTTTTGAACATTGATCATTTGAAAATAAGGCATGTGTTCGGATCGGTTTTGAATCAAGGATGAATGAAATAGATCAGATTCGATTCATGTATTTATTAATCCGTTTGGATCGAATAAGGTACGTGCGTAAAAGAAAATTCAGATCGGTATTGGAGTGGTACTGATCTGGTACCGAATCGATCTGTTGCCAACCTTACATGTAGCAATGTGCATAGATTATAAAAACCTAGAATTTATTATTATTATTATTATTATGTGTAATTTTTTCTTTGTATCTCAAGAAAAAAGTCTATGTTCTATGCTGACTGACAAGTCAACATAGTGTTGTAGGGTGTTAGTTTCGAATGACTATGGCTTTAAATGTGGGTTTTGCATTTATTCATCAATGGCAATTTTCGGATCCAATAAGCGGTAAGAGTCCGTAGGTTGTGTGTTCGATACCCAGTTTGAGCAATATTTTCTTAGGGCCACCAGCGAGGGCGCGCTCCCCCACTTACTTGGTGCATGTGATGTGCGTGTGTTAAACATGCCCGAGAGAGGGACCCATATGCCTTGGCTCCGGTCCTGGCTCATTCTATCCTCTTGGTCGGACGTAAGTTTAGACACCTCCATTATGAAAAAACACCAAGTGGATTCAAACGATTTTGAAATTTTGTTGATGAGAAGAACTGAAGACAAAGAAAAAGATTTAGTTTAATTATTACGTTTGGCCTCACACACAAATGATATCTAGATGACTTGGACAAGTCATTTTATCTAAGACATTTTTAAAACTACACTCTAAATTGGTCAATATAAAAAAAAAAAAGTTGACCTCAAGCTACAACCTCATATCATACTTCTTGATGTGAAAGTGGATATGAACTATAGATGCTTTTTTACTCATATCTCAATGAAAAACATCTATGGTTTCCGTTATACTTTCACATCAAGAAGTGCGATATGAGATTCCATCCGGAGGTCACTTAAGCATTATTCATAAATAAATAAATCAACTACAATAATAATTTTAATTATTCGACTTGAATATTTTTCCTTTTGTTATTGGCATCACTCAAATGGACCTTGGTATGGTTATAAACAATTGGGAAAATTATCAAAAAAAAATCCAAAAAAAAAATTATTTATAAAAAATAATCTAATTTTTAAAAAATTCGAAAAAAGATACAAAATCGGTCTTTGAAAGATCGGTTTTTCTCTCTCTTCAATTCTCTCAACTCTTTCTCTCTCCTCTATTATTTAAAAAAAAATGAATTTTTTTTAAATACCGATCTTTCAAAGACCGGTTTTTCTCTTTCTTCAATTCTCTCACCCCTTTCTCTCTCCTCTATTATTTAAAAAAAATGAATTAAAAAAAAAATTAAAAAAAATTCATTTTTTTTAAATATAGAGGAGAGAGAAAGAGGTGTAGGTTTTTCTTTCTTCAATTCTCTCACCTCTTTCTCTCTCCTATATATTTTTAAAAAAAATGAATTTTTTTTAAATAATAGAGGAGAGAGAAAGGGGTGAGAGAGTTGAAGAGAGAGAAAAATCGGTCTTTGAAAGATCAGTATTTTAAAAAAAATTCATTTTTTTTTTATAAATAATAGAGGAGAGCAAAAGGGGTGAGAGAATTGAAGAGAGAGAGAAAAATCGGTCTTTGAAAGATCGGTATTTAAAAAAAATTTATTTTTTTTTAAATAATAGAGGAGAGAGAAAGAGTTGAGAAAATTGAAGAAAGAGAAAAATCGATCTTTCAAAGACCGATTTTGTATCTTTTTTCGAATTTTTAAAAAATTAGATTATTTTTTGTAAATAATTTTTTTTTTTGGATTTTTTTGATAATTTTCCCTAAACAATTAAATAAAATATTATGTAAATCATGAATGAGTTTTATTTTGGTATTGAGGCACATTGGGAAGTTATGACTCCATTATTATAGTGGTTCTTTTGTATTAGTTTGTTGGTCCCAAGAAGGTACCAACTTGGCTAAGTCGGTAAAGACGCGTGGAGTATTGATCCCACAACACCTAGGTTCAAATCTTATTGAGCCCATTTTCATGTTAACTACTAACCGACTAGCTTGCCTAGCAAAGAAAAAAAAATGTTGGTGATCTCAAGACCTATTAAGAAAAAAGATTACACTAGATTATTTTTCAACGATGTAAAAATTCATTGCTATCTAACATGAATGATGTTCATACATTGACAAATCCAAAACTTTTGAAGAGGACTTCGATGATGATGTACATCGATGGTTGGATGATGAATCATTGGTTCGTTAGTGAGCTTAAAGAGTGTGTCATGGGAAGATTGACTTGAGAATGAGGAAATTAACAAAATTCCTTTTCTTTTAAGGAAGCATTACAACAAATGAGGTCATTAATTTCAACATTAGACCTAGAAAATTCTAATAAAATATAAGATAATTATTCTTTTTATTGAGAACTTTAATAACAATAAAATAAAATTGAAATAATAAAATGAACAAGTAGAGTCTGTGATTAAGATCATACCCTTTCACATTTTTGCTAACCATTTGAGAATTGAGATACCCTTTGCGTTTACAAATTGATAGCATACATCCCTTGACCTCAATAATAAAAGACTAATAAAAAGTTACTTAAATGCCATCATATTCAACTTCTAGCCAAAATAACATTCAAACACTTAAGAATGTAGGGTCAATTATTCAACATCTTTCTTAATTCGTCGTCTTCTACCTCTGTCAGAAAACCTTTGATTTTCCATGTAAAATCCCATTATTCTACTCTTCCAAATTTTAAAAAGTCCAATCTAAGTAAAATCTTATCTTATTCTTAACTTTTGAACATTGAAGGAAATAAATCTTCTGGTTGAAGACTAAGAAGAAAGGGAATTTTTTTGTCCCACATGTTAATGACAATTTATTTAGAAGAGAAAAATGAAGAATTTATAACTAAAGATTGAAGACACTTGATTAATTGAGATGGAAAGAGCAACTAGATTTGCTCTCTAGGTCGTACTTTCAAGTCTTTATATGCCCTCCACATAAAGTGGCTACTTACCTGCTATCATGTGACTGGGTACGTGTGGCCACAAAAGGCCAAAAAAAAAAACACTAAAGATTGAAGACGAGGGTGCCTAAGTTCTTTTTTGTTAGTCTTCTAAAGTAGAACGAGGTCAAGGGATATGTCGCCAGATTTCCGAAATAATTTACCAAAACATGGAGCATAAAGTAACTATCCAATTCCTAGATGTATATGATGATGGACCAGTGAAATATTGAAGGAGGGTACTCAGATTACTTTGTACGCAAGGGAGGCAGATCAAATATTACTCAAATATCTTTCCCAAATCTTCTTTTTTTCCGCAAAGAGGGAACCATAAATGTAGTGAGTACAGACATTTGAAGAAAGTGTGATTTTGGGTCTGTTGGTGGCAAGAGATTTCGTGCACCGCCACCTACCTTCATATGATGATTTTTTTTTCTTCTAAATTTGGTGGGACCCACATTCTCTTCCCCTCTCATTTGTGTCAAGGATATACATTCCATGTAGACTTGTTGGGGCAGACTTATAACTGTTGCATATATATGTCAAGGATATACATTCCATGTAGACTTGTTGGGGCAGACTTATAACTGTTGCATATATATATATATATATATAGGGTCAGGTTCAAGGGCCGTCTGAGAAACCGTCTAAGAAAACTTTCGACGGTAAATAAAATTTTAAAATATGGGTTAGAAATTTTGGATTGAGCTGATTTTTTGTGAGGATGATCTCTATGATGGGAAGATCATCCAAAAAAAAAATCAGCTCAATCTGAAACTTCTAACCCCGTTAAAAGTGATTTAGAATGTGGACCGTCGATTTTTTACCACTTTTTATCACTAATTTGTAAATCACTTTTGATGGATTTACAAGTTTCTGATTGAGCTGATTTTTTGTGAGGATGATCTTCTCATCATAGTGACCATCCTTGCAAAAAATCAGCTCAATCCAAAACCTCTAACCCTTATTTTGAAAAACGAAAGTTTTCTTAGACGGTTTCTCAGATGGCCCTTGAACCGCCCCCATATATATATTATATATATATATAGGGAAATGTTCAGCACCCTAAGTTTTACCACACACTTTAACAAACGTTTTTTGTCCTACATGGGTTAGAAGTTTTGGAATGAGCTGATTTTTGGTGAGGATGATCTCTATGATTAGAAGATCATCCTCCCCAAAAATCAGCCCATTCCGAAATGTTTAGCCCCATGTTTACACGTTGAAAAATCGTGGACCGTCCATTTTTTGTAAATCAATTTTGATGGGGTTAGAAGTTTTGGAATGAGCTGATTTTTGGTGAGGATGATCTCCTCACCATAGAGATCATCCTCACCAAAAATCAGCTCATTCCGAAACTTCTAACCCATGTAAGACAAAACGCGTTTGTTAAAGTGTGTGGTAAAACTAAGGGTGGCGAACGGGACCCATATATATATATAGGGAAATGTTTATAGGGAAATGTTCAGCACCCTAAGTTTTACCACACACTTTAACAAACGTTTTTTGTCCTACATGGGTTAGAAGTTTTGGAATGAGCTGATTTTTGGTGAGAATGATCTCTATGATTAGAAGATCATCCTCCCCAAAAATCAGCCCATTCCGAAATGTTTAGCCTCATGTTTACACGTTGAAAAATCGTGGACCGTCCATTTTTTGTAAATCAATTTTGATGGGGTTAGAAGTTTTGGAATGAGCTGATTTTTGGTGAGGATGATCTCCTCACCATAGAGATCATCCTCACCAAAAATCAGCTCATTCCGAAACTTGTAACCCATGTAAGACAAAACGCGTTTGTTAAAGTGTGTGGTAAAACTAAGGGTGGCGAACGGGACCCATATATATATAGAGTAGCGTTCAATGGCCAACAGTTTGGCAAACATTTTGGCAAACACATTTTTCAAAACATGGGTTAGAGGTCTTGGAATGGGCTGATTTTTGGTGAGGATGATCTCTATGGTGAGGAGATCATCATCACCAAAAATCAGCCCATTCCAAAACTTCTAACCTCATAAAAAATGGTTTACAAAAAATGGACGGTTCACGATTTTTCAACTTGTAAAATGGGGCTAGAAGTTTTGTAATGAGCTGATTTTTGGTGAGGATGATCTCCTCACCGTAGAGATCATCCTCACCAAAAATCAGCCCATTCCAAGACCTCTAACCCATGTTTTGAAAAAGTGTTTGCCAAAATGTTTGCCAAACTGTTGGCCACGGATAGGGACCCATATATATATATATATATATATATATATTATATATATATATATATATATATATATATATATATATATATATATATATATATATATATAAAGAGTGGGACCCACATCCACAAATCTTGAAATGGGAACCATTGTCGTTTTAAAACCTTGAATACTTATAATACCCTCAAGAGTCGTGTTGGGGTGACATAGGATTTATTGTGATTCTCACAATTCTGAAGTGGACATGCAAACATAACCGTAGATGATTTTTACTCGTATCACAAGGAAATACATCTATGGTTATGTGCAGATCCCATGTCAGACTTGTGAGAATCGCAATAAATACCCTATGTCATTCCAGCATTTTCCTACCCTCAATTAAATAAGACTCACGTTGGAGTAACATTGAAATTGACATTGCCCGGGGGGGAGGGGGAGTGGGCATTTTTGACGTGGATGTGTGTCAAAATCATAAATACTTTTCATCGAGATATAAGTGAGAAGTATCTATGGTGCTGACACACATCCATGTAAAAAATATCCGCACGATGTTAATTTCAATATTACTTCAGTATTATTTGTTAAATAAATATCTATTATATCATCTTTCTCTCTCCTAAAATCGTAATTGAACATTGACAAACCTTTTAAATTTCATGATTAAACTTAGATTTAAGAAAATAAATTAGGCTTGATGTATGATTTTGGGAGAGAGAATTATCGTAGAAAAGAGAGTTATTGAGAGGAAAGAGAGAGAGAATACAATAAATATTTGATTTAAAGGATTAAGGGTATTATATGCATTTAATTTTTTAAAATGATGCGGGTCTTACTCCAAGATTTGTTGAGTAACAAATCTGATAAAATAAGGTTCTCTTGGAGTTGTCAAGACTCCAAGGGAATTTTGTAATAAAAATACAACAAATGATAAAAATAATAATTTTATCAAACAATCAACAAATAAAAATACATATGCAATGATTTGTTACACAACCAAACCAAAGAAAGCAAATTGATTGTCAACTTCTAAAACCAATATAAAAATAACATAAGTTAACGATGATCCAAATCACACTTTTCCCTTGACCCACTAACAACTATTTAGAGATACCCTACTCTTTCCCAATCCAACCAAATCGATTCGTAAGCATGAACATGCATTCTATAGCATAAGATCAAGCACTCTTAACTAGACTTCGAATTGTTGCCAAATCATTTATAATCCTTCAATAAGGATATAATAAATATGTGTTAACATGAAAAAAAAATCATTGTTTAGTGATTAAAAAATTATAAACAATATAAAAATAAAAATAAAAAATCAAATATTTACATAAAATTTATTATTTGAGATTAATGAGGAAGACTAGCAAAGATAACAAAGTTGAAGGGGGTAGAAGAGAAAGATAATAATGTTGGAGGTATTCTTGAATAATGGAGGAAAATGAAAGACAGTAAAGATAAAACTTTCCTTGATATATTTTCCTTTTTGATTATAAAGATTGGGATAAAAAAAAGGAGACAACAGTCATGTTTTATTGTACAGATATAAAAAATATAATTTATTTGTTAAAAAAAATTATTGATCATTTAAAAAAATAAAATGTTAGATTTTACACATTCAAAGCCTAGAACATAACTTTAACATACTTTTCTTTTTCCCCATTGGATGTAATCTACTGTATATCTCAAACATATTCTTCATTCAATATAAACAAGTTGATGGTACCTACTTTATGCGATTATGAAATTGTTGATTCAAATATTGGAGGCGTGCCTTCCATCCACGTGTTTCTCAAAGCTTTTGAAATCCCAATCAAATTGACCTTTTGCTTTTAGATTGACCTTTTCCCTTTTTTCTATATGGATTGACTGGGTACTAGTGATTGATGAATGTCACTTTATTAGAAATTTCTACTTGGTACGTATTTCACATTTAGGGTATGTTTGATTGCATGGAAAGTGACTTTCCATGGAATTTGAAATCCATGAAAAAATAGTGGTGGAAAATAGGTAGGGTGGGTTGGAAAATCAAATTCCATTGTTTGATTTTACTTGGATAAAATTATGAAAAAAATATGAGAAAAAAGAAGAAGAGAAGATGAGGAAGAAAAGGGAGGGGGGAGGATGTGGCGGCGGCGATGACAGTGACGAAGACGGTGGTGGTGGCGGCGAAGATGGTGGTGATGGAGGTAAGTGAGGAAGAAGAAGGGAGAACGTGAAGGTGATGTTGGTGGCGACGGAGGTAAGTGAGGAAGAAGATGATGAGGAAGATGGGAGGAAAATGTGGTGGTAGTGGTGGTGGCGACAGTGGTAGATGAGGTGAGGGATGGAGAAGAAGAAAAAAAAAAAGAGAAGGTGATCGGAGATGGTGATGATAGAAACGATGATGGCGACGATGATGACGATGATGACGAAGTTAGTGTAATGGTGGTGGTGATAGGAAGGAAGAAAAGTAAATGAGTGGGGAAAAATTGGGGATGGAAAATATGGGTGGATTTCACTTTCCCACCCATATGGGTGGGAAAGTGAAATCCATGTTTTGATGGATTTTTTGATTAGGGTGGAAATTGAATTTTCATTTCCATGTGCAATCAAACACTTGAAAAATGTCATTTTCCATGGAAATTGATTTTCCACCCTATTTTCCATGTGCAATCAAACATACCCTTAGTTCTTTTTAGTTCGTATATTCCAATATGGGGATGCTGATCCTTTTTATAGATAAAGGTTGAGGGTCTAAAATTATTCTTTTAATAATTTTCTTACTCATCAAGGCCTTTTACTATCTTTAAAGAATATTAATAATTATAATGATTTTGAGACTTTATAATAGTGATAGCTGTAGTCCCCAAATTGTAGTCCCCGTAACTTTCCTGCTTTAGAAATCACGGCTGAACTTTTGCTCTCCCTTGGTATGAAGATGTCCTCGTTATGGATTCCGATCTTTTGTCTGGGCATTCTTCCCTGAAAAAAAAAAGCCTCCGATGCCAAAGTTAAATTATGTAAAAGGATATTTTACTATCTCCTCACCCCGATTTCTTCTTTTGTTTTTCCCCCCCTCTGTTTCATATGTTGCTTCCCCTTTTTATAGAGCCTACCCCTTTTTTCTCTCCACGTCTTTCGTATCAATTTTCTTCCTTTGAAGAATAAAACGCTCAATCCCTTAAAGTTAGGATCTGAGTATCAATTTTCTTCATTTGAAGAATTAAACGCTCAATCCCTTAAAGTTAGGATCTAAGATCGTGCATTCAAATAATCCCATGATTCTAGGAATCATCACACCTTATCCTCTTACATTTGTTATTATGCTTTCCATCTATTCCGACCTATTATGGATCAGGGGTATGGATACCCGAACCTCCAGCGTACTTCCGACTTACGAGACATTCTCTTACTAGTAGGAATTTTACTTCTCCACAATGCCCCCTCTCGGAAGGTCATGAGTATCATGATTTTCTGAGACTTCTAGTCAATGCTCGTGATTTTCGTGGTACTTGATCGCCGATGCGGGAGTTTTTTGCAGCGTACATCTGCTTTACCACTAAAAGAGGCGTGCGGATAGACGTTTCGTTGCATTAAATGAGTTGCGTGATTCTTAAGTATGCATTTATTATCCTCTCCATGTGTCATTTAATGACCAAGCTTCAGATCTGCGCCGTCATCTTGCCATGTTGATCGTTTAATGCGCCTGTCTGATTTCGCAGGCGATTGGTATACCCCCACGTGGCAAACATTTATAGGCTGGGCGCGGGTCGCATGGCATTTGGTCATTTTGATCTTTGGGCTACCATGATGGCTACTACGGCTCATAATGAGCTCTTTTATCTAGGTAACCCTAACCTTGGGATCGAACGCAGATCCCAAGTATATCTCAGTTAGAAAAGGCTCTATCTTTTTCTTCATTTTTACTTCATTCAAAATTTTTTTATCGAGGTGCTGCTGGTTTCTTTCTCAGGTTCCCTTTACTTTGGCTTTCTCAGTTCACGCTCTTCTCTCAGTTTTGCTTTTGGCTTAAGGTACCCCTTTCTTGTCCCGTGGTTCTTTCATTTCTCTTTTCTTTTTCTTATATCTGTTCTTAAAACGAACAATTCTTCTATGGGTAAAAAAACTTACACTCATGCTAGACCCTCCATTGAAGAGTTCCGTGCTACCTATTCTATTCCAGAGTTTGTGGCCACGGCATGGTGTGACTTCCCTGACCCCAATGAAACCTTGGAAAGGGACACAACCATCGTTCTCTAGGGTCAATTTAAGGCCGGTCTTAGAGTGCCTCTGTCCCTACTGACTAGAGAAGTCTTAAATTTATACCATAAAGCTCCTGGTCAGATGACAGAGAACTTTTTTCGCTTGATCTTTATGGTTGAGCTAATGAACTCCAGACTTCCCGGAGGACAGAAACTTGGTTTAATTGACATCCGAGCCCAATATAAACTTGCTAATGCC
Source organism: Akebia trifoliata (assembly GCF_017979445.1). NCBI lineage: Eukaryota > Viridiplantae > Streptophyta > Magnoliopsida > Ranunculales > Lardizabalaceae > Akebia > Akebia trifoliata. The sequence goes on along the minus strand of NC_141382.1, from coordinate 36,847,557 downwards.
CCCAAACGACCTGGATTCTTTTATTTAATGAAGAGAAAGGGAATAGAAGTTTTGCTCCAGCTTCCCGAAATAGATAAATAGTGGTTTTATATCCAGTCAGACTGACGGGCTCCTGGGAATACGCAAAGGGACAGTCCAACCCTGTCCTGAAGAATCATTATTTCAATTGGGCTGGTAGGCACATTCATCATGCCTTCTTTTGCTAACTATTAGTTCTCTGACTCTTAGACTAACTCACTTCTCTTCTGCAGGTGTTAAAGACAAGCATCCTCCTTCGGCACCCATCCTCGAATATATACTAACTGATTTGGAGTTTAGAGAGAAATTGACATTTCTCTCGCCAGCCCTTCCCATCACAATACTTCACAGACAAGGGGAAGGAACATCTCGTCCCCGCACTCAAACGACTATCCTTTTTTCAACCACTTCATCTTCTTTTTCTCTTGGGACTTCTGATCAAGGGTCAGAAGAAGAAGAAATGTCCTCTCAGCTAATTACCCGCAAGCCATCTGCTCGTAAATGACCTGCACCCGAAGTTTCCCCTACACCGATATCTGTCGCCCTTCCTTCCGGCCCTTCTCCTATTTCGTCAGGCCAACCAACGGAACCATTGCCAGAAGCTAACGCCCCTACTAAGCCTATAGTTCACCCAGCTACGGAGCAACGTAGAAAACAGAGGAAGGCTTCTCACGCCTTAGGTCAGGGCATTTATTCCGAGGATGCTCAGCTACCAGACGCTTCGCCCAGGGAGAAAGTTTTAATGATTAAAGTTTCGCTCGATGCATCAGCTTTATCGGATGCTAAGGTTGCTCTGGGACTTGTTGAAGGAATTCTTTTTCCTTCTAACAAGAAGGTGAATGCGGATCTTCTGGAAAAGGATCCGATCGGCTTCCTTGATGACCTCTGCAGCCATACAACTAAGGTAACCAATCTATCTCCCCCCCCTTTTTTTTTAAACTCTCATATACCTGACATGGTTACTCTCTCAGGTTCAACATGGATTATTCGCCCTTGCCAGAAGCAGGGTGGAGGCTCTAAAAAAGTGTACATTCTTCTCAACATTCCAATGATCTTAAAGATAAAGAAATTCACAGTCGGAAGGGTCATATTCAGGACCTTAATAGTCAAGTTCAGAATCTTCAAGAGATAATCGTGGTTCTGCAGAACCAAATGGCGGAGAACTCCCTCGCCTTCGAAGGTTGTCTAGATCTTTTGAAGAAATAAGTTGAAGAGGAAAAGGCCAAGGTTCTTGAGGAACAGAAAGCTGGTCTTCAACAGCAACTGGATGAGAATGTGAAAGAGTGGGAGGATGCGCTAGAAGAAGAAAGGAAGTTGACTTCAAAACTAGAAGCTGATCTTGCTGAACTTCGCTCATTGTCTCTTGCTTCAAATATTTCTCCGACCCCCCCGTCTGCTTCAGTTAACACCGACCCAGCCAACCTTTGACACATTTTCTACAAATGCTTTTGTATTTTGTTTTCGTGACTCTTTTGTATGAAGTTAGGCCACATATACCTTTTGTTATAAGTCGTAATGAAAATTTTGCTTTTGTTTGTATCCTGATATATATGCCATTTTCCTAATAAAGTGATACCCGGGTCCGTAAAAGGATCCGATCTTTCAATGCTTCATGTTACTCACCTGATGGAGTGACACACGGGTCCTTTGAAGGATCCAACTTTTTAATGCTTCGTATCACTCACCTCATAGAGTGATACACGGGTTTTTTGAAGGATCTGACTTTTTAATGCTTCATGCCACTCACTTGATAGAGCGACACACGGGTCCTTTGAAGGATCCGACCTTTTATTGCTTCGTATCACTCACCTCATAGAGTGATACACGGGTCCTTTGAATCCGACCTTTTATTGCTTCGTATCACTCACCTGATAGAGCGACACACGGGTTCTTTGAAGGATCTGACCTTTTAATGCTTTGTATCACTCATCTCATAGAGTGATACACGAGTCTTTTGAAGGTTCCAACCTTTTAATGCTTCGTATCACTCACCTCATAAAGTGATATACGGGTCTTTTGAAGGATCCGACCTTTTGATTCTTCGTATCACTTACCTCATAGAGTGATACACGGGTTATGTCTGTTCAACTATTTTTATCTTGAAACGAGAAAACATACTGACTACACTACATGCTTATATAAAAAAAAATGAGAGAATTAGTAAAACATATCTTCTATCTACCATTCTACTGAAAATACTTTTTTAGGTTGAAGGCGTTCCACGGTGAACTGATTGAGTCCCCAGCCATCGTTTTTAAGTAGTATGCTCCTGCCTGCCTGATTTTTTCAACTTGATACGGTCCTTCCCAATTTTCTTCGAGTTTCCACTCTTGTGTGATTGTGTATTCTGAAAGACTTTCCTTAACACGAGGTCCCCTGGTTTGAACGCTCTTCTGCCCATCTTTCGGTAGTAAGACCTTTTCAGTTCCTGATGATATCTCCCGAGTATTTCTATTACCCTTTTCCTTGTCTCATCCATCCAATCCAAATTCCGAGCCAACAACTCTTTATTTACAATGTCGCTCGCAATGTAGGTCCGACTTGTTGGTACTTGGATTTCGGTGGGGATCACTGCTTCCGTGCCGTAAGTTAGAGTAAAAGGGGAGATTCCTATCCCCCTCCATGCGGTAGTTCGATATGCCCAAAGTACACTGTGTAACTCTTTTACCCATAGGCTCTTTTTCTCATCTAGCATCTTCTTCAGATTTTGTAATATAACTTTATTAGAAGCTTCTGCTTCACTATTTCCCTGAGGATACCGTGGAGATGAGTTCAATCCGCAAATCCCATGCTCTTAGCAATAGGCGAGGACTGTTTGCCTTTGAACTGTCTGTCATTATCAGTAACTATGGCGTAGGGGATCCTGAATCTTGTGATTATCTGTTCCCATAGGAATTTCACCACTTCGCTAGTGGGATGGCTTCTATCCATTTTGTAAAGTAGTCAGTCCCGACCAGTAGGAATTATCTTCTTCCAGAAGAACGGGGAAACGTCCCCATTATATCCAGCCCCCACATAGCGAAAGGCCAGGGGCTACTAATCGGATGAAGTTCTTCCGTGGGTTGACGTATAGTGGAGGCATGCCTTTGACACTTGTCGCACTATTGTGCATATTTTTTGGCATCTTCCTGCATGTATGGCTAGTAATATCCTTGGGTTAGTACTTTGTGTGCTAGTGACCTTCCTCCCAAATGATTCCCGCATACCCCTTCGTGCAACTCAACTAGGATCAGACGCGCTTCTTTTTGGTTTAAGCATCTCAAGTGTGGTCCTCCATATGACATTCGGTAGAGCTCTCATTCTATGAGCACAAATCGCCCTACTTTCCTCTTTAATTTCCAAACTGTTTTCTTTTTTGTGGGTACTTCCCCCGTTTTTAGAAAATTTACAATCTTATCCATCCAACTTGAATGTGAACTAATTGAAACACAATATGTCCTTCCATTTAGATCGATACTTGCTTTGGCTTGGAATTCTATGGGGATCATTTGGACTTCTGAATCTCGGAGCATAGATGCAATGTATGCCAGAGAATCGACATGTCGATTGTCGTCCCTAAATATCCTAGAAATTTTTATTTTTTCGAATCCGGCTATTTCTCTCTTGACTAACTCCACGTACTTCGCCATCTTATCATCTTTTACTTGGAATGTCCCTCCGCACTACTCAACTACGAGTTGAGAATCCGAGTAAACTTGCAGCTCTTTAATATTCAGGTCTCTGGCCATTTGTAATTCGCCGAGAACTGCTTCGTACTCTGCTTCGTTGTTTGAAGCTCCGAATCCTGATTTTATTATTTTCTCCAGTCAATCGTTACTGGGAGTAACCAATACCATACCTACTCCTGACCTGTGAAAATTTACCGATCCATCTACGAATAATCTCCACCCTGTTTCCTTACTCATTGGGTCAGGTACACATTCTTCGGGAGGATCTGCTTCTTCCTTTTCTTCCTAGTATGGATCTTCCACGGAAAAGTCTACGAGAACGTCTGCAACTACTTGTCCCTTCTGAGCTCTTTGTGGTTCAAAAATGAGATTGAATTCTCCTAATGTGATGGCCCATTTAGTTATCCTTCTGGATTTTTTGGTTATGTGCAATACTTCTCGAATTAGATAATCCGTGATTACTCTGACCCGGTGAGCCTGAAAATATGGCCTGAGCTTTTGTGCTGAGTAGACCAACGCGAAACCAATCTTCTCTGTTCGGCTGTACTTTTCTTCCGAAGGCCTTAATGTCTTTCTCACAAAATAAATTGGTAATTCTCTTTTTCCTTCCGTTCTGAAAAGTACGGAGCTTATTGCTGTTGGTGTAGCGGTAAAATACATACCCAAGATTTCGCCATCTTCTAGTTTGCTTAGAACGGGAGGCGATCCAAGGTATTCTTTTAAATTTTGGAATGCCCTCTCGCATTCTTCCGACCATACGAACCCCGTTCCTTTTTTGAACAGTGAGAACAAGGGTTTACATTTATCTGATGATCTTGACACAAATCTACTGAGCGCAGCTATCCTCCCTGCCAATTTCTGCACCTGCTTGACGCTAGTTGGCAAAGCCATCTCTTTCAGCGCCCTTATTTGATCTGGGTTGGCCTCAATCCCTCTTCTCGTAACCATGTATCCTAGGAACTTCCCGGAGGACACTTCAAACGTGCATTTCTTTGGGTTGAGGTGCATTCTGTACTTTCTTAGACGAGCGAACATATCCTCCAGATGATACATATGGTCCCCCGCTCGTTTACTCTTTACTAGCATATCATCAATGTAAACTTCCATAGTGTCCCCTAGCTTATCCTCGAACATCTGTGTGACCAACCTTTGATATGTAGCCTCGTCATTTTTCAGCCCGAATGGCATCACCTTATAGCAGAATAAGCCTTGCTCGGTGATAAAAGATGTTTTCTCTTGATCTTCAGAGGATAATGGGATTTGATTATACCCGGAATACCCATCCATAAATGAGAGTGTCTCGTGTCCCGTTGTAGCGTCCACCAATCGATCGATCCTCGGGAGAGGAAATCCATCTTTCAGGCACGCTTGATTCAGGTTAGTGAAGTCAATGCACACTCTAACTCGACTATCTTTCTTGGGTACTGCTACTATGTTTGCGATCCATGAGGGAAACTGTATTTCCCTAATGAATCCGGCCTTTAGAAGCTTCGTTATTTCCTCATTCACAGCTTGTCTCAGTTTCGGCCCCAATTTCTGTGGCTTTTGTTGAAACGGTCGGGCCCTCGGGTCTACGTGTAGCTGATGGCATGCCACGGGTGGATCAATCCCGGTCATATCCTTTAATGACCAGGCAAATACGTCTTTATTCTTTCTCAGGAATTCAATTAGGTTATCTGTTTCCTTATTTTCCATTTCTGTTCCTATGTATGTCAAGTGTGTTCCCTCTTCTCCCAAGTCGACCTCCATTACTTGTTCTATCATGAATACTCGATTCACTTGCTGCGATTTCTGTAATTGCTATAGTTCTTCTGGGTCGGTTGTATTATTTTTCACTTCTTTGATCTTCTGACGATGCTCTTTCTTTCTTCCATCTCTTATTGCGCAGGTAAAACATTGTCGAGCTATTGTCTGATCTCCTCACACTTCCATGGGTCCTTGAGGGATCGGGAAACGCAAGACTTGATGGAATGTGGATGGTACTGCTTGCATTGAATGAATCCATCTTGTCCGAGGATGGCGTTATATGCCGAGTCAGAGTTTACTATAACGAACGTAGTCATGATGACTTTCGGTCCGGCACACACGGGCAAAATAATTTCTCTTGCAAATCTAACAGGACTTCCATTAAATCCGTAGATACTAATCTCGGATTGCTCCATTCCTCCGAGCACACCCATTCGTTCTGCTGCCGATAAGAACATAATGTCTACTGCACTCCCTGCATCGATTAATATCCTTTTTAGGTCGACCGGTCCAACTGCTATGGTAACTACCAGTGCGTCATTATATGGGCTTGACACTCCTTCCAAATCTTCGGGGGTGCATACTGTTTCCTTGTTTCCCCATACTGACTCTGGTACCCGAAGCACCTTGATTCCTTCCGCTACCTGGTATACTTCTTGATCATGCTATGCTTTCCTGATTTTTGAGCAGGTCTATACTTTCGACGATCTATCTGTTTTCAATTCTGCCACAATTATATTTACTACCCTTCGAATATTCTCATTCTAAGTCAGGAGTTTTCGAGGGGGAGGTGGTGGCAAATCTTGCTTCCTCGATTCCACACCTGCCACATATCTTCCGAGTTTTCCTTCATCGATCATATCTTGGATAACATGCTTTAGTTTCCAACAACCATTGGTTGGATGGTCTTCTGCCTTATGATATTCACAGTAAGGCATTCCTGGTCTTCCCCGATAATTCTAAGGTGCTGGTCTGAAGCTGGGGTCTTATCGAATGTGCCTCAGTATCTCCGAAGGCCTTACCTTCAGGGTGGTCAGGACTCGTTTCGAATTCCACGAACTTCGACTTGAATGCTCCCGTGTTTTCTTTTTTTCGGGTCCCATATCTTCTTCGCTCCTCATTCTCTCCTGGCCTACGCTTGTTGGTGATGCTATTTTTGACAATACCAGAGATTCTCTAGATCTGGTTTTCAGTGTTTCTTCCAAGGTGATGAATTTCTCAGCTATCACGTAAAGGTTTTCCATTCTTTCTGGGGTGTTTGTTACCAGTTCTTCATGCAATCTAGTCCCCGGTATGATCACGTTCACATATGCTTGAACGACCATTCCGTCATTTGGATTTTCCATCGAAAGAATTTGACTCCTGAACCGAGCTGTGAAATCACGAATACTTTCTTTTTCTTCCTGTCGCAAATAAAACAGGACGTTGACTTTGACTTTCCTTTTCTATTATGAATATATTGCGCCACGAACATTTCCTCTAGTTGCTGGAAGCTTCCGATCGTCCCGGACGGGAGTCCTTGAAACCACGAAAGTGCCCCCGATCTGAGCGTCGAAGGAAATAATTTGCAGATCAAAGCGTTATCTCCTTCATGTAGGACCATCATGTTTTTGTAATGCATAACATGTTCCACCGAATCTTTCGTCCCATCAAATGAATCAAATTTTGGCATGTGAAACTTCCTCGGTGGTATAGTGTTTCTGATAATGACAGAAAATGGAGAGGTCCTCGGATCCCTGACGGTCGACTGAGCTAGTTTTACCACCTGCCCTCTTCGCACCGCATCTTCCTTTCTGCGCTTAAGCATATCCTCCACCTCTTTGATGGTAAGTGGGTTTGGAAATGCGTCTTGTTCTGCGTATACATGATCCCTTCGCTTCTTGCTTCATGTCTATGATCGTGGTCCCCAGAATACTGGCCTCCGTCTTTGTTTGATCCTTTATGATTTCCTGATTCTTCTTCCCTTTGTCGCCTCAAGTGTTCATTCTCCCTCTTCAGTTCTCGTATCTCCTCCGCCTGACGATCCAAGTTCCGTTGTAACTCTCCTCTGATCTACGCTAGTAACTGTTGGACGTCTGGTGCTATTAAGTTATCCTGATCTCCCTGGCCGCGTCTCTCCTCCGTTGCTCCCAACGCTGCATTTTGCTCAGCATCCCCTGCAGTTCCCACAATATTCTCCCTGGCTGCCGTTCTTCTCCCGGTGTTTCTGGTGTTGGCCATGTGTTTGTCGTGTTTCTGCTTTTCGTTCCCACGGACGACGCCAAATTGTAGCTCCCAAATTGTAGTCCCCGTAACTTCCCTGCTTTAGAAATCACGGCTGAACTTTTGCTCTCCCTTGGTATGAAGATGTCCTCTTTATGGATTTCGATCTTTTGTCTCGGCCTTCTTCCCTGAAAAAGAAAAGCCTCCGATGCCAAAGTTAAATTATGTAAAAGGATATTTTACTTTCTCCTCACCCTGGTTTCTTCTTTTGTTCCCCCCCCCCTTGTTTCATATGCTGCTTCCCCTTTTTATAGAGCCTACCCCTTTTTTCTTTCCATGTCTTTCGTATCAATTTTCTTCCTTTAAAGAATTAAACGCTCAATCCCTTAAAGTTAGGATCTGAGATCGCGCATTCAAATAATCCCGTGATTCTAGGGATCATCACGCCTTATCCTCTTACATTTGTTATTATCCTTTCCATCTATTTCGACCTATTATGGATCGGGGGTATGGATACCCGAACTTCCAGCGTACTTCCGACTTACGAGGCATTCTCTTACTAGTAGGGATTTTACTCCTCCACAATAGCCATTATGTATATAGAATTCTTGTGCAATTAAATAATCAAAACCGTGAGGTCAATGGACCACACATTATAGAATTCTAACATAAAATTTTATCTATATATTTAAAAATATCAACAAAATCATGAACACTCGTAAAAAATTATCATAAACCTTTGATCACTTATCAAAGTTCTAGAAAGATCAATGTTGGAGTAATTTTTATTTTAAAAAATGATTTTTTTCTTTTGGTACTAGACATGTTTGATTTTGTTTTTGTTTATGTTTTTTTTTACTAAACAAGCAAGGGATCAGTGGTTAATGGAAGTGAAAGTGGGTTCAACGGGATTTGAACTTAGGTCATGGGATCAATTCTCCTTGAGCTTTTACCACTTAGCTAAGTGCATCTTCTTAATCAAAGATGTTGACTACCTATGACTTCGATAAATTTACGGTGTTATGGTGAAAATTATGTAGTCAACTGTTGGTAAACAATGGAAATCCAGACAAAGAAACTATGTAAAAAATGTGGGACAAAATGAAAATTTTGAAAAGGTAAAATGAAAAAAAATCAAGGTATGATTAACGATAGATCACTTCTTGCAAATCTTAGAAACCAGAAGCTACTATGAAGTGTTTCTCCTAATCGCAATTTTCAACATTTACAAAAAGTTAAAGCGAAAGTCGGAATCTAAAGAAATGTATGTTTTAATTTAGGAAGTGTATCTCCATCGTCGAGGCGAACGAACACTTCCCAAAAGCTATCATAAATAATACCAAATTTATTAAAATGTGTTTGCCTTCCTTTCTTTTAGGAACTTGATATATCAATCGGTCAACTAGGTGTCAAGTCTAAGTTTGATGCTGACTAAGTAGACCAATAGGCTATATTGCCTAGAAACTACATTTGTTGCCTAGAAACAACGTATCTTAGGCCAATAGGGCATATTGCCTAGAAACAACGTATATTGCCTAGAAACATAGTCAGAAATTTTTTCTTTATCAGTCAATCGAATCAATGAAGTAATCGAAGACTCATCAAATAATTGCTGAATTAGGTAACATTTTATCACCCTCTAACGTCAAAAGTTTATCTTCACTAACCTTCAAAACTCAAGAGCAAGATAGGATTTTCATGAAGGTTGGGGATGATATTATGATCTTTTATCTTGATTTTGGCTCGTTGAATACTCTTATCCATTATCGTATAAATAATATTTCTTGTTGTCTATTGTACATCAAAGAACATCTCTCTTCTTGTGCCCCTGAATCTATGAGTATTGGCCAAGAACCATAATTTTAATAACACCATGTGTATAATCTACAAAACAAATTTAAAATGTTTTACAAAATTATTTCAAACTTCTCCGAATCAATCAAACCGAACCCTAGTCGAATAAATTTTGAATCCCAACTTGGTTATTATGGTAGGAATCTAATTTTCACAAACACTTGACAAAAGTTAAATTTTACTTCCATAGGTATAAAGTGCTCATCCCTCATATAAGTGATAAGAAAAACAACAATTGTTTCAAATTAGCTTTCTACGACATTGCACTCAACATTGTATTTACATTGCAATGTGCAAAGAAATAGATTTCTTTCCTTGAGATATAAGGAAAAAAATCTAATGTACTGTGCACATTGCAACGTTAGCTCACAGTGTCGTGCAAAGTCAGTTCAACAATTAAAAAAAAAAAAAAAAAAAGGGAAAAGAGTGAGGGTGTGCAGATAAGAAAAAGCTGATGCGTGGAATAAAGTTTGGTTGAAACAAGAAAAAGTGGCAAAGCAGACATCTAAAGGAAGGTTGTTTTTGTTGCAAAGGGGACCCCCATCTATAAAGTTGGGCACGCCTTCATATCACACGTGGTCGCTATATGTTTCAAAATATATCCCTTGACTTCGATCTTCTATCATAGACTGATGAAAATGATTTTAATACCCGGATCTTCAAATTGTTAAAAAAAAATTAAAAAAAAAATTTGAATTTTTCTTCCCAATATCAGTCATGTGGGAGACAACATGTCCCTCCTTTATGCAGCCCATGGTTTTAAAAACCTGGTATCTTGTATTGTTTCCCATCAAAAATCTATTATTAATTTATTTAAAATTATTGAATCAAAATAATTAAATGTAATTTTATTTATTCTGAAAATGTTACAAGTATTCACACTTTTGTCATGTCAACATTACCTGATAGTTCTCTCTAACACATGTTACATGCAATCATTTGAAATTTTTTCCATTATTAAAAGATGCTCAATCACATAATCAATCATATTTCTACATGTAAAATAAATATATAAATTCTTAAAATTAAAAAGTATAAAACCCAATTTTTATTAATTCAATAGATAATTTCAAAATATTACACAAATCATCTTGAAAATAAATTTAATGGATGATTCAAATTGATTATCTCACACAATTGCCACTAAGAGTGGGATGATTGGACACACATTTTGGTCTAGCCTATTAATTTGAAAGTGATTTAGATATTAGGTCAAAAAAATTAAAAAATCTTATGAGAAATGCTTACAAGCCCATGAAATCCCGAATTTACTGTCTTTACTGATAAATTATTGGACGTCATTTCCTTTTGAAAATGCCTTGTCACCCACTTCACTAAATTACGTAAACCCACTAACAATGTGTGAAAAGAAGGATAGATTTGACACAACTCTTACGTGAATAAAGGGTTAAATTCGACAGACCTTAACGTCAAATTTACCCCTTTTTTCAGATGGTGTAATCTCATGATATTCAAGGAAAAATTAAGGCATGGCTATTGTAGTCAGAGGTTAGAAGCTTTCCTAAGACTTTCTAGGCATGAATGCGAAGGTAATATTGATTATACCGATTACCTCACACTAGGTAATCGACTATGACTAAATGACTTAATAAGGTTGGAAGCCTAATTATGTTAGTTAGGCTAGTCCTATATATACTCATATTTAAAATAAGAGACAATCTCTTATGAATTATGGAAAAAAAAAATTGATGTTCTTTCCTTAAAAAACATGTCTCTAACTTAATAAAATTTTAAGGAGTACAAATCATATACACGCAGGGTGGAGGATTAAACCTGAATATTAATGCTGAAGTGACCTCAAGATTATATCTCATATCTCACTTTCTTGACATGAAAGTGAGCCATAGATACTTTTCATCGAGGCACAAGAGAAAAAGCATCTTTGATTCCTATACGCTTCCACGTTAGGAAAATGAGATATAAGGTACAATCTTCAGATCACTCCAACATAGATATTTTAAGTATTAATTTCTCGGATTGTGGTTTACCTTAAGTACATGTATTGAGGAGGGTTTATACATGGGTGGAGATCTGTGAACTCGTGAAAAGAGATTCATTCAACTATTAAGATAAGATACACCTCCCACTCAACCTAAAGGTAGAGGCTGAGAGTTTATTATTATTATACTTAAAAGCGCTAAAACAGTGTTCTCTCCCACTCAACCTAAAAGTACGTAAATCTGACACAAGGAACTCTTGATAATTTTTTTTTTTTTTTTAACAAATACAAGCCCAAGTTGAGATAACTTAATTCTCAAAGAGCTTAAAATATATACTATGAAAATGAAGAAACAAAGGCCACTACCAAGTAATGTGCACATTTGTTTATTGAGATATTCACGCCTTAATTGGAATATTATGGGACTATTCAAAGGGAGACTTTTGTTAGAGAATATAAAAAGTGATCTTCTAGTCGAATCATGTTTTCTCTTTATTATCTTTAGGTTATTGTTTTAATTTATTTCATAATAAATACGAACATTTATTAATTTTTTAATAAAATATATTAATGATTTTTTAATATAATTGATTTTCCTTAAAAATACCGTGGATACATTTATGGTCGGTAACTACCTTATGATCATCCAAATTTGTATCTATAAAATAAAATAAGATAAAAGACAATGAGAGAGAGAACAAAGGGGGATATTTGTTAAACTGAAAATTTTGAAAAATTTTTAGTGTTGAAACTTCTAAACATTGATGTAAGCACTTAAGATTTTGTTTGCTAATATGTATGAATAATGCTAAATAATTTCAAATTAAGGACCGATTCATAGATTCTTGTTTGGTAAAAATGTAGGTTATACTATTGAAATCGATAATTTGTCAGTTTTGTCCTATTATTTTATTTCACAAATGCATCACATTTATGCACGGTTAATCTATTTCAGATTCCATTTTTTCCATCAAACATAACATAATGTTTAAGAAAAATGCTGAACTTCCTTTGTCGGACACTGCGTTCAACACTGAGATGATGTGGTGGTTCATAGAGAATTGTAAATTTCTTTATTTGTATTTCGAGGAAAGAAATTTGTGGTTATTTGTGCACTGCTATATCAGTACTTAAGTGGGTTTGCATGGTGTAGGATGGTTCAATGTTTAATGAATTTCTCACAAATAAATACATGAATTGAAATACAAGTTTAAAATGTCAAATACCCGTATCCAAATTTTAACATACATAATAATATCCATCGATTTTTTTTTCTATGTAGAACAAAAGGGTGGTTTTACAATGGGAGCATTAGCCCCATAAGAATTTTCAAAATCAAAGGATATATGATCTATTGTGACAGATAACAACGATGGATAAAAACAATCCACTGCCATTGTCCCCACAAAAAAAGTTTACTCTTAGTTGCTCCCATGTAGGCAAAATCTTGGCTCCACCCCTATAAGAATGTATATTTTTCCTCGAGATCTAACACCTAATCATGAGGATTCATGTTGGATCAATGGGGAGTGTTATATTTGGAAAATGCCAAATGACACTTCTTTGCTTGGAAGGAAATAATGAAAATAAGAGAAGTAGCTACACCTTATGTAGACACCCCAATTTGTCCGGACTAAGCCTAATCATAAGGATTTGTGTTAGATCAAGGGGGAGTGTCACATTTGGAGTTGGAAAGTGCCAAATGACACTTTTTTGGCTTAGAAGGAAATACTAAAAAAAGATAAAAAACAACACCTTACATAGACACTCCAATTTGTCCGGATTGAGCTTGAAAGCTCTAGAAGTCCAACAAAGAGAAGCCCAATTCAAGTATTTAATTTAATCAAATAGGGCCTACCTCAATGGAGCCCATCTATCCAAAAATCATTTTTTTAAAACCTTAATGTCAAGCTTGGTCGTGCGATAGCCATGGCCTAAGGGATTTTTTTCCTTTGGGCCATGAGTTACCCATGGCCCTAGCCAATTTTGCACAAAACCTTGGATAAGTCATTGACTCAGGTAGATATTGCATTCTAGCACTACCCACCCAAAGCCCATTCAGTTGAGTTTGTTGGAACACATGTGCTTACAAGAATTTTTTAGGGGAAATGACCTTAAACCCACTCTTAATGCCTTAATCTTCAAGAAAATCTTTGTTATTTATATTCTATGCCCTATCATAAAGCTCCCACCATTTTCAAGCATAGACTTTTTTGTCATTCTCTCTTTCTTTTAGTTTTGACTTCAAGTCAAGTGTTGGTCCCCACATGAGCTGAGTTACCTCCCTAACCTCATATTGTTAAGACCCAATTAAAGTGATTTATTCTAAGGTCTCTAACCTTGCTCACCATTCAAGATGGTTTTCCTACAATTCTTTGTAAATTGACTATGTTCCAAGGACCTTGACACTTTTTTCCAACCAAAAGAATTATTTAGAAATAGTGTGCAAAACTCCATTATTCTTAGTTTGTTGGAGATCTAGCTATGGAGAGTAATAAAAAAAAATTCAAAAATCAAGTAACAAATTTCATGCCACTTGACCCTATTATCTAAAGATTGACCTAAAGTCAAGGGTCTTGGACAATTTTATCCCTCCCTTAGAATTTTCTAGAACCTTGTAGGTTTTTAAAATCCAATCCCTTGATCATCATGATTGCTAATACTTATAGGTGTGTAAAAAACTATCAAAGCCAATTTGATGGAGGGTAGTTGATGTCATTCTTTATGGTTTTATTAAGAATATTGAAAATTCTAAGAAATTGGACAAGTTTATCCCCAGAGGTTTCCCAAAAGCCTATAAATAGGAGATCCATTTAAGGAATTTGAGAAAGAGCACAAGCAATCCAAAACTCTGTCAATTTTGTTTCTTAAAACCTTCTAATACCCCAAAATTCTGTCTATTGGATTCTTTATCTTTCATAGATGCCAGAAAAGAGAAAAAGAAGGAAAAAAAAAAAAAGAGAACACCAATATGGGGTGTAATAATTATATTTCTATTTTTTATAGTTAATTTCTCCTTCTATCAACTCCCTTTCCTTTATTTTATGTACATTAAGATTCCAAGCATTGTAACTTTTACTTTCCCTAGTTTAATGGCTTGGGTGGAAGAGAATAAACATTCCATGTGAGGTAAGCTCTCCTATAATTTCATAATAAGTTCCATAGTGAGCATTTAAATTTCAAGTACTAGTTTTATGTTATTCTAATTCCAAGCAAGTATACAATTCCTAGTTTAGCTCTTTTGTGTTTTTCATGGCTTAAGAATAAAGAGACTAATCCCTCTTTAAACGTAATCTTCTATACGAAACAAACGATGGTCTAGATTAATCTTTAAGATATCAAAAGGTCTTTAACAGATCCAAACTACGGAAAAAAGACGATCTACTATAGTTTTTAAAAGATCTAAAGATTTTTAAGAGATCTGAGCTACAAAATGAACATCTATCCAAATTGATCTTTAAGAGGTTTTAGATCCTTAAGAGATTTGAATTACGGAAAGGAAGACGATCTACTATGACCTTTAAGAGTCCAAAGATTTTTAAAAGATTCGAGCTACGAAATGAACAATGATCTAAATTGACCTGTAAGAGGTCCAGAGATTGAATTACAAAATAAAAAATGATCTATGTTGTCTTTCAAGAGGTCCAAAGATCTTTAACAGATTTGGAATTAAGATTTAAGGTGACCTTTAAGAGGTTGAATATTTTAAGAGATTCGAATCTACTTGAAATGGTAGAAAGGTCCTTACCTAAGCCTTTGGAATTTGGGTGTCTCAAATGTAGGAGACTAAATTCAGATGATATCAACCTTGGTTAAGGTATTAACACAAACAGAAGGTCCCTTTTATGGGTGCTATGCTCGAACCTTTGAAATTTGGATGTCTTTAGTGTAAGAGACTAAACTCGGATGATGTTGACCTTGGTCAAGGCATTAACACAAATAAAAGGTCCCTTATATGGGTGTTATGCCCGAACCTTTGAAATTTGGGTGTTTCGAGTGTAAGAGATTGAACTCGAATAATGTCGACCTTGGTCAAGGCATTGACACAAAAGCAAGGTCCTTTGTATGGGTGCTATGCACAAACCTTTAGAATTGGGTGTCTCAAGTGTAGGAGATTGAACCTGAATTATGTCAGCCTTGATCAAGGTATCAACATGAAATATAGGTCCCTTGTATCGGTGTTATGCCTGAACCTTTGGAATTAGGTATCTCGAGTATAAGAGACTGAACTCAAAATTTTGATCTTAGAAAGGTCTTGAATTTTGGAACATGTACAACATTTGTCGGTAATGAATGTTGTAGTTACCCACAAGTGTGGTTGAGCCTTAGAGGTTCTAAGAAACTTAAAATAGGTATGGATTTGTTGATCTAGATTGGATGATCCCTCGAGAGATGAACATGAAGTATTGGGGTAAAAATCCTTTCACCTTCCTTGGATCATGATGATCTATGGGTAACACTTGGGTAACTTAAAATGGGGTCAAGAATTTGAGGGCACTTGATGATATTGATACCTAGACCTAGGGAATTGGATAACCTTGAAATATCACATCTAATTCTAGAGATTAGGAAACACTTGTGGAAATGAACATTTGTGTTTGAAGACAATCCAAAAGGTTTCAAGTAAAAATTAGGTATTGATTTCTTAGAGACCTTTTCTCCCATCTCATCTAAGGATTCTCTGAGAAGTATTTTGGCCATAGTTACTCATTATGATATAGAATTGCAACATATGGATTTGAAGACAGCCTTCTTTAATGGTGACCTTGAGGAGGATATCTATGTGACTTAGCTTGATGGATTTGCGATCCAAGGCAATCAGCACATGGTGTGCAATTTGAAGAAATCCATATATGGATTGAAGCAAGCCTTTAGGCAGTGGTACCTAAAGTTTGACCAAGTTGTTGTTAGGCATGGATTCAAGGAAAATGTGGTGGACAATGTATTTACCTCAAAGTCAGTAGGAGCAGATTTGTGATCCTTATTCTTTATGTGGACGATATCATAATTGCCAGTAACGATATTCATCTGCTTCATGATATGAAACATTTTCTATTGTCGAGTTTTTACATAAAGGACATAAGAACATCGAGTATGTCTTGGGGATCAAAATTCATAGAGATCATTCTGTTGGGTTACTGGGCTTGTCCCAAAAAGTTTATGTTGAGAAAGTTCTCAAGAGATCTCACATGCAGTCTTATGCACCTGGTGAGACCCCAGTGGTCAAAGGTGACAATTTTAGTAAGAAACAATACCCCAATAACCAAATTGAGAGAAACTAGGTGGATTCAAAAGTATATGCTTTAGCGGTTGGAAGATTAATGTATGCAATGATTTGCATCCGACTGGATAACAACTATGTTGTTGGCATGCTTGATAGATATAAGAAAAATCCTGGGATCGATTATTAGAAAGTAGTAAATAAGGTATTCAAGTACCTACAAGGGACAAAAGATTTTATGTTGGTCTTCAAGAGGTCAAATGAGCTTAAAGTAGTTGATTATTCAGACTCAGATTTTGCTGGATGTTCCGAAACCTAGAAGTTTACTTTTTGATATATTTTTACTCTTCTATGGGATAGTTTCTTTGAGAAGTTCTAAATAGTTGATTATTGCAGATTCTATCATGTATGTTGAGTACATTAGTTGTTATGAAGCTACTCGACATGCCATGTGATTAAGGAACTTCATCATGAAATTATGCATTGTAATTCTATTCATAGGCTTTGGTCATTTTTTGCGACAATAAAGCTGTGATCAAGTTTGTAAAGAACGAACAAACTACTAAAAGCAACAAGCTCATAAACATCAAGTATCGTCTAGTATGTGAAAACGTTTAAGAGGGCATTATTGAAGTACTGCATATGTCTAGAAACCCTCTTAGTAAAGGACTTCCGCCTAAAGTATTCAAAGAGTATGTTAATCGCATGAGAGCTTTGGAGTTTTTTGACTATGTAGCCTAAATGACTTATCTTATCTTTATTAATGTTTTATTTGAGACTGTTATTTTTAGTTCAGTTATTAATAATAAAAGTTTATTTAGTGCTCCTTACTATTGACATCATTGTTGTACCATGGTGTGTATATATATATATATATATATCTTTTGCATATGCAATGAGGATAAAGTTTTGGCCTGGGAATACAGTTAAAATATTCATGAGGATAGCTTGGACTAGATGCACTTAGGCAATGCATTATTAAAGCCTTCATTATGATAGGATGGTGATGATTTTCACATGACGGTTGCTATAACATATCAGAGTGACAAATTCAATATGTGAAGTTTAACGAATTTAGAGAATGTACACAAGTGATTGCATGATGAGTATGTATTATCTCTCGATACTCTATAAAACTACTATTAGGATAAATTCTCAATTCCTTGATGATCCAGTTTTGTGATCATGAAATTGCCATGGTGTTGATTCCAGAAAAGTGCCAAAGCATTCATGATCCATTATTGGCATTGTCATTGAGATTGGGTGAAAGCAAAGTGGTAATTAATTGTCTTAGCCAATGATTTTCTAAAACTAAGAGTGGCTGCTCGATTTTAAAGTAAAACCTTTCAATCCCCAAGTCTTTTCCGCAAAACAAAATTATTTATTAGACCAAGTAGGAGATTGTTGAAATTTTAATCAAAACTATTTTTTTATTTTTGATTTTCTTTAAATTAAAATATCCTTTTGTGGTCCAATTAAATGCTAGTTTTTAGAGGAAATGAATTGTTACTAGCTAAAGACATTAGGGACCAAGTTGTAAATATTTTCTTGCAATCAAAGAAGTTTCCATCGAATGGGTTCTTATGGTTTCCTAAATATATTAGAGTTCTTACTTTCCTATAATTCCTTCCAATTTGGTGATGAGGTGGAACTGGAAAGAAAAACTCTTTAAAGAGGGAAGTAGTAGCCGTCACCTACTGCATATGATCGTAAGAGAATCCCATCGTTTTGGGCATACAGAAGAAAATGGTAAAACACCACTATTTTGGCTTAAGGCAGATTGTAGCTTGAAGAAGGGAGATTGATCATCGATTGAGGTAGAAGAGCAAGGGATCAGGATTCTTTATCAAATTTGATTCGGATATGTTTTGCATCAGTTTATAGAGCACTACATGTTTATTGTTGGATCTCATTCTTGCTGATCTTATTGTTCAAGCTTCATTGAAAGTATATAACTTGAATCCATTAAGATTTCGTTTGATTAAAATTAGATTGTTAAGTGTGAGAGGTAAGATCATATCTCATAATTCCAACTCTGCCCCTAGATATCTTTCATGATATTTTAAAATTTCAAAGTTGTCCCAAGTTCTCTTCTCTTCTCTCCACTTCTCTCAATCCAAACATAGTCTAAGATTTTTGGTACGAAGGTTCACCAAATGATGGATCACATATCCATATGGTCAGTGTGTCCCAAAAAATGCCTTGTGGCATAAAATGGGGTGCCACTTGACCTTGGTTAAGAACGGGAGATCGTTCTGGATCCCTATTTTTTTTTTTTTTTTTTTTTTTTTTAAATAAATCCTTCACACATTTTCTTTTAGACTCAAGATCCAGAAGATGTTTCGTTTCTATAGCAACATACGATTTCTACTTGGCACATTTGAATTGGGGATAATGTTACCTACCATCAGGCTGCGTGCTACTTAGAAAATGGCTTGGTTAAGAACCTTATGTTTTTTAAACTCTAGTCAAAATTAACCATGGAGACACTGTTAGTATTTTATAGGAACATGATACTCTACATAATCTTGATGATTATAAGAATCCTCACACACATGTTGGAGACTGAAAAGTTCTACCAATTTTTATTTATTTATAAAATTTTTACACATTGGATCGGGGGGGGGGGGGGTTCAAAAAAATAAAAATAAAAGGATAATGCTAAAGTAATATTAAAATATACATCGTGGGGGACATTTCTGACATGGATGTGTGTCAGAATCATAGATGCTTTTATCGAGATCTCACTCGTATCTCGATAAAAGTATCTATGGTTCTGACACACATCCTTGTCAGAAATGTCCCCCACGATGTACATTTCAATGTTACTCTAGCATGAGTAAAAATAAAAATATAGATGTTAAGATTATCATGAATTCTCAAATCCCAATTGTTAGATTCCAAAAAATAATAAATTCTTTGAGCTCTCATCCACTCTCCCAAGTTGAAACTTCAAGACTTTTTTTTTTATAATATTTTTTTCAAAAAAAACTTTAGGATGGCTCTTTTATGTTAATAATTAAAATAAAAAATAACTTAAATCTTACCAAAAGTTGGAGGTCAAAAAAAAAAAAAATAGTTCAAATTTTTTTAAAAAGTGCAGATCTCTTGAAACTTGAAGTTTTTTTTTTCTTTTCTTTTCTTTTTTAAGCCCTTGTATGTTAAAGTTCCTAAATAAAACATAACTCCCTTATTTTATATCATCTCCTCACTCAAATCTTTAACATAAAGTTCAATCTTCTCTCTCATTTATAAAAGTAAATTTAATATTGACTTAATTACAAATACTTTTAATTGATATTTCTTTCTTCATCATTTTTTAATCCCCAAGATTCATGTGTGGTAATACTATTTCTAAGACATACTCTGATTATATTTTTACAAGATAATAAATCATAAACAATTTTTATTGGAATCTCTTATCTATGAAAATGAAATAATATTTTTTTAGCAAATTTTTTGAAAATATCCATTATGTTTATTCATAGGAAAACATGGAAAGTTTTTTATTATACTTTTGAATTTTAAAAATAGACTTTTATTTATTTAATTAATTACTATTTTTTTTTTTTTTTTTTCAGAATTACGTTACTTTTGAATATTAAAACAGTGGAATAATGTTACCTAGCATCGACATTGTTAAAAATAATATAGAGACAAAACTTAAATAGTAATTTTTTGTATCTCCAATAAGAGAAAAATAGTTTTTAAATATTTGTATTATTTAAATAGATAATTATTATTTTTATTAATGTATTAAATATCAAAATGGGCTCATTTAGAAATTACGCCTTAGGCCTCAATTTGTATCGAGCAAGCCCTGGGCCCTGTTTGCTGAGGACGCACAAAGGGGAAGAACAATGGTGATGGGTCCTTCAACTAATTTTTCCATCCATTTAGCTCACTTTTAGGGAATTTCAGTAATACCCCTTGTAGAATATATGACATTAGGTTAATACCTACAAATGCAAGATTGGATTCAACCCTTACACTTAGTCAATATCTTTTTTATTTTTATTTTTATTTTTTTTATGAAATTTATCTTCATTCAAAATAACTTTTAAAAACTTAAATTACTAAATCAAAAGTCGTGCTGAAGTGACCTTAGGCTGAAACCTCATTCCGCACTTCATGACATGAAAGTGTTTGAGAACCATAAATGCTTTTCATCAAATCTACAGTTCCCATGCACTTTCACATCAAGAAGTGCAACATGAGGTTCCAGCCCAAGTTCAGTTCAGCATTATTTTTAGTTTTATTCAATTAAAAGGGACAAAGCAATTGTACACCACCCATTACTAATTGCACCCCATTTGCATGATTACACTCCAGAAAAGGTTGTACTCTTTTTATTTTTTTTCCCTCCTTATAGTTATTCAACTATGCCGAAAAAATTATTTCTTATTTAAAAATTTGTTCAAAAAAGATTTGACCAATTTTTATTAAGTTTCTGTTAAGGAAAATCATTTTAACTCAATCAATTGATCATTAAATATTTTAAAACAAACACAAGCCAAATCAAGAAGATGGACAATGAGATGATCTAAACGAAGTGCAACTTGTAAGTTAAGAAAAATTATTATAAAAAAATAAATAAAATAAAATAAAATTTGAACACTGGGGCGCAACCAGCCACTACTTGAGTGCAACTGTCAGTCCCAAATAAAATTTCACTATTATTTCATCAACACACAAAAAAAAAAGGTGTTGACTTGACTTGACTATCAGTCAAGGTAGGTGAACCCAAATATCACAAATTTTGCCCCGGGTTTGCGACCCGATTGTCATTCCTGTTCTATATTTGACTCGATTCCGGTTTGTTTTGGTTTTGTTGTAAAAGGTTATTGAAGCATGGATACCAATAGAGACCCATTCCACCATCTTTCATGCATTAAACATGATCTAGGTTAGGGTGGTGCCCTAAGAAGTCAATGGGCCATGGTGGAATCCATGTCACCCCAAACCCAACCATCATGTCAAGAACCGGGTTTTAGGATTCGATCCTCATGTGCTGAGTCCGATTTGAATCAGCCCAATCTTTCCCTCTTCTAGTCAATCCCACTAACATGGATTCGACATCAAATGAATAAAAATAGAATGGTGATAAATGCACGCGGATATGTACGGGGCTGACGTGACCAGAGCACATAATCATAGATCTTTTTCTTCGAGATACACAGGAGAAAGAAGTGCGGTTCAATACCCTTGCCACGTCATCCACATATCAAAATCGTGTGCATTCATCATTATTCATAGAAATATTTCAAACTAATTGTTATTATATCTCTAAATGAACTAACAAATGTTTCAATCACAAAAACTCACTTTATATTAATAATTAAAATCATTAAATATTTTAATCATACCCGGCACTATTAATCATTTAATAGTGTGGTTTGAATTTCTATTTTGTACAAAAGTCATAAGTTACAAATGCAAAAAAAGCAGAAGTTGCGCAGATTACTTTCTTGCTACCCGCATTCTTTTTAGTTAATGACTAAAATGTCCTTAAAATATGAAACATTTTGTAGATATTAAATAAAATAAAATTAATGTAGTTACTCAATGATCAAATCATATAACCATTGGGATAAAATACGAAATCCAACAATTAAGATAAAATACCTTTTTTTTTAAAGGTCAATAGGGTTAAGGCAGACTCAGACTAGTTACAATCGAAGAACAGGGACACTATAGACAATAATAGAGACAAGATTGCTAGAGAGCAACTCACAATCTAATTCAGTACAACCTAAACTATTCTGATAGGAAGCAAAACATGTCGGCAATTCTATTGACCTCTCTAAAGACATGGGTGAAGGATACTTTGCCGAATCTGTGAAGCAAGTTCCAGATAAAATACTTATCATTTGTCTCTAAAATAAACCCAACCATTGCATTTCATGTTTCAATGGTGGAAATTGTGTGTCTGTTTACAAGATGCTTTTCATGAGTTTACAGATCCCAACCCACTTATAGAGTTACCTAAATTGGTCTATATCAATCGAGTAGGGTTAAGTTTGAATACCCTTGTTTTTTGAAAAATAAACCTGTTTGAACTGGTTTTTGATCGAGTCAATTTGGGTTGGGATAACAAGTTAATATCCCCAAGAGTTCACACGGACGAGTAGGTTTGGCAACTCGATGTCAACTCTTCACACCCACACCCACACCCACCATTCTTAAGTATTCAAGAAATGCCTAGGTTCTTTTAAAAAAAAGAAAAAGAAAACAACCTGTTTGAACTAGTTTAGGTTCCAAGGGGTCCCCTTCACATACCCACACCCACTCACCAAAATCCAAAGAGACAAATTGAAGTAGTAGAAGACATAAGTTTACATGTACCCTTTTTTTTGTGTGGATTTTGCTTGTCTCTTTTATTAGGGTGCATCACCACTTTTCATCAACATGTTTGCATGGTTGTCGGTCCCTTTTTCAAATTGGTCTAATAAATAGTGTCTCTAATAACTTTGATTTTATCATAATTTCTCGCCCGTGAAATCTGGGAAAACCTTAGGGACTATTATTTTGTCCCCCAACATCTTGTCATGAATGAGTAGGTTCGGGTTGGGCTTCAACGATCCCTAATGAGTGGACTATTAGACTTAAGTTGGCTAGACCCAAACTTGACTTTAAACTGACTTGGCTAGGTTCAGATTGATTTTCAAGTTTTACAAAAATAATTAAATTTATGAACATTTCGAAACCAATTTTATACAAGTTTTCATCAAAATAGGGGAGGGGGTTCAATAGTCATTCTAGTTGATTAACAATAAGAAATGAGAGTGTACTCGCTTTTATTATTTTGGTTACAAATCATATATCTATCTATATAATATATATACAATATAATAGTAGGCCAAGTCAGTTCAGGATGGGCATTATTTGGCTTTAGCTCGACTTGGATTCAATGTAGAGAGGAAAATTTTGAGTCCAACACTACCTTTATGGGCTCAAGATCAAGACCATAAATTTTATCTTCTCGGGTGGGTCATGTTAGCACGCGTCAACAAGCCTAATTGGAAGCCCTAACAATGGGTAAGAATGCATATATTATCTGATAAACTAATAGAAAATGATCTAAATTCCCTTCTCCTCGACCATTAGTCAGAAACTTTTGATTTATTATTATTATTAGATGAAGGTTGAATAGATTAAGAGAAAAATACCATAGTGGTTAAAGTGTTTGAAGATGACGAGTTTTGACAGAAAAATCAAGGGTTTCTTGGCTAGTGGTCGAAGACGGCATGATTTAAGTCATCTAGCTGTAGTCTATAAGAGAAGACCGAGGTCAAGAGGCATGCCATCACTTAGAAAGTACAGGCTTATTTCAAATATTCATCAATGCCCTCAACATCAATCAAACGTCTTCACGCTCATGCCCAAAACCTTGTGACAGCTTTAGGAAGAAAAATAAAGGGCTTTTTGGCTATATTAGGGCTATCAATCAGGTTGTCAGCCCAATAGCTTGGCCCATACAAAAAGCCCGTCAAATCTAGGCCAGGCGA
This sequence comes from Akebia trifoliata, assembly GCF_017979445.1. Lineage (NCBI taxonomy): Eukaryota > Viridiplantae > Streptophyta > Magnoliopsida > Ranunculales > Lardizabalaceae > Akebia > Akebia trifoliata. The sequence continues at coordinate 36,823,380 of NC_141382.1, read as the reverse complement.
GGGCTTAACCCGACTAGATCTAGCAAAGAACTAGATATTGCTTATAATAAATCATTAGAGGTTAAATAATAATAGATTCTGTGTGTCAAAGAAGTAGGGTGCAAAGATTGGCTGACTATTGTTCTCTAAATTCATAAAGTTAATTAAGCCCAACCCCAAGCCCGTGTGGGGAAGTTTAGGTTTCTGACAGACATACTGGGGTGGTTTATGGCCACACTAGAATGTAGTCCCATCTCTTAAAAGGCTGGGTTGGGTTCAACCAAGCCTGGCCTGAATCCACCTTTTAAAAGCCATAGCTAGAGGTGGAAGAAAAGGGGATTTAGGTCATTTCTATTAATCTCTTAGAGAAGGTCGAGGTCAAGGGTATGTTATCATCAGTTTGAAAACACAGGTATCTCAAATATCCATTGAAATCTGGAGGGGTTGATCTAAATCAACCAAAATTGTTTTGGTTGGTGCGACTTAAGCAAAAAGTTGGCGCACGGGAAATGCTAATAACATGAGAGATTAACGAGTTATTTCCCAAAACATGCACTACTTATGTTTGAATTCTGATTCCGGTGCACTGTTCATTTTAATTCTCAAAACATGTTTCCAGTGAGTTCGTCACTTTTATAATCAACAAATTTGTTGATAAATTACCAGCGAGATCATAGGTTGTTTTAAAGCCAACTTTTATAATTAGTAAGCTCATTGATAAATTACCAGCGAAATTGTAAGTAATGTTTAAGTCAAATACCCTCGATAACTTTTAACGAGACGAGTTCACTAGTATTTTATCATCGCGATCGTTTATTATAAAAGTAACAAATTCACAGGAAAACATGTTTTGGGAATTAAAATGAACAGTGTACTGGACACGAAATGGAGATTCCCCCCCCTTTTATAGGTAGAAGGTTAGTGGTTAGCAAATGAAATTGGGTTCAAGGGGTTTGAACTTAGGACGTGAGAACTCCACACATCTTACCACTAAGTTAAAGTTGGTGTGCAAATAGAAACTCTCTAAAATTGGTCTTCTCATCATTGTCGTCTTTGTTCCAGTTTTTTGTTTCATTGGAGCTTATATTTATTCAGTTAATCCTTATATTTTGACAAACGCCATCCCCTTTCCCCTTTGCCATAACACCCCTTTTTGTTATGTATGTCTTGCATTGTGTAAGCAAAGTGCTAACCTTCTGAAGTGGAGAAGAAAGTGTCAACTTTGTACCTGGCCACCCCGGCTCCGACCAGGGCCTCAACAGAACCCATGGATGTGGACTACTCCACAATGAACTTACCCAAGAAATCCTATTTATGTATGCTCATTTCCTTACAAATCTTACTACTACGCAGCTTTGGTCTTTGTAACTGTCGAATACAGCTAGTGGTGTGCCTGGTGACGAATTTTGTGGTGTATTGTATATCAATGTGAAAGCATTTCAAATCAAAATTTGTTTTCCTAGAGTATGATCTATTGGTCTTCTTGTGCATGCTAGTGAAGATCTAGCGCAAGAGAGACCCTATTTTCTCGAAGATTTGAATTGCTAGAGACGATGTTTCTGACCGAAGATTTGAGTATAATTCCTTCTTTACTTCCTATATATAACCATCTAAGCCTTCAATATTTGAATTTAGAGTCATGAGAGACATTACACACTAACCTCATGGCCACGAAACCGAGCAAGCAAAAAATTAATACATCAAGCTAGAAAGCTATTTCTTGAAGAACTAGAAGTGTCTTCTGATGAACCTGGAAGCAAGAAAATCGGTGCAGGTTAATGTTTTAAAAGCGTAATAGATTAAATCTAAAGCATAATTAAAGGGGAGGAGTTGAGACAGTTGTTAAAAGAAGAAAACAAGTTACCCATTCTAGATGTTGGGCTGTGATGCCAGATACGTTTCCAGCATATATGCCACCGAGTACCTAACAAGTCCAAAAAATAAGGGTACATAAAAAAGGGTCTCCAAATTTGTGCATGGATGGAAAAATAGATCGAAGAAGCACAAATAAAGATTTAAGATCATGAACAGAAATGAGTACCTTGGAAACAGTCTCAAGGAACATGCCAGGACGTACAGGAAGTGGTTTACGTCCTGAGACACTACCCTGGAAATTACAGTAAGAACTTTAATCATCCCACTCATGCATGTGTGTTTTTTTCGTAAACCGGAAAAAATAACTGTGATCATAACCATAGTTTAAGGTTTTGTATCATCATCTCAATGTGTTTCAGCAGAGACATTCTGGTTTTTTTTCCTAATACATAGGTAAGCAAACTTAGTTCAACTATTCCCATGGACACGTGAGTCACCACTTCCAACACGTGCCAAGTGTACTGGCCTCTTAAAGCACCATTCTTGAGTTGGTTTTTGTTTTCCTCTCCTGACTCGAACATTCATAGGGAACAAATTTTCAACCCTGACTATAATTTTCTTTCTTCTTTGTATTGAAATGAAGTGTAATGGAACTCACTCTTCCGGTAATTCCACTTGACATCGTTTGTTCATTTGTGTTATCTTCCTTATCACTGCCTGAGCTGTCTGCACCTTCATCTTTCCCTTGCATCACATTTTTTATCATCTCTTGGACAGTTTTCCCAGGTCTCAAAGCAACTAGCTTTGTCAAAAAGTTCACCTGCATTTAAACTAGGCAATTTTAATGCCCATAAAAATAATACTAACCGTAATTAACAGTTGAACACTAGGAAAGAAAATTATAAAAATTAAGATTTTGTAATTGTGAACATGTCCATGTTTCTTTCAAAAATGGATATTCTGGTTAGATATGGGTGAGATTAGGTTACACAACAGTGTTTGAGGGTCTATATTAAAAAATACTAGAGTTTGCCCGTGCCATAGGCACGGGCATCCTCTTTGGGGTTTAGGGGGTAAAAGAGGAAAAATAATAAATTTGGAAGGGTATTATTAGAAAAAGGCTAAAAGACGAAAAGCAATATAGAAAGTTGTAGGAGTGTTTTTGAAAAGGAATAGAAAAGAAAAGACAATAAAGTTGGGGTTATTCTTAGAAAGGGGAAGAAAAGATAAGACAAAGGAGGAGGAACAACTGTCCTCGAGATACATTGTTCATGGGGTATAATTCTTGAGACAAAGGAGTGGGGTCCCCTGTTGTGTTTTATTATATAGATATCACTTCTTTACACAGTTTCAGTTCTCAACAATCGAAAAAACCAATTTAGTAATGGACCTCTGCCAATAAGTTTATAATAATTTGGTAAGTTCACCTTTCTTAGATTGCAAGGACGGATCCAATTTAAGGAGTAATATTTTACTAATTCCACCTTTATTATGAAGATCAATGATTGCAAGTCAATAAAAACCAAATTAGATATCTTAAAACTTTTTCAAAATATTAGAAATGCAATGTGAGCACCTCTGCTTCAGGGAGGGTAGATAGACCACGATCATTTCTTTCATCCAATATTCCACCTCCCATCATATTTCGAGCTTCCTCTCTGATCAAAACAAGTCTCGCAAGCAATTTCCGATCAGGAACAGTGGGCCTAGATTCCATTGTCTGCAAAAATATTGATGACGATAGGATAAATTGAAAGAACCACAAACCATAGATAAATAAATAAACGGCATACTAGGCCATTTTATATAAATATATGCAAGTGCAGCTTCATGTTTGTGATTAAAGCTGCACAAACAAATAGAATGCTGTTGTTAAAAATTTTACATTCAATTCCATGACAAGGATGATAAAACTTTCTCTTAGTCCTAAAAAGTAGGCTTTAGCATTTCTTTGTGATCTATCACTCAACTTTTTTTTTCTCTTAGTCATACAACTTTCATAAAGAATTTGTTACAGCAAAGTTATGGAACTTGTGATGGCACACAATTCATGATCACGTATGCCTTGATTGACGTTGTGCTTTATGTAGTGCATGGTATATATCAAATGCCCACCATGACTGGAGACAAGGGAAGTGCATGATTCCAAGATGACATCAAAGGGACAAGATATTAATATAATGAAGAAACAGGAATGTGGACCATGTCCTTCCTTCACCTTTATCATTGTTATCAATCCGCATTGCACATGACCAAACCATCTCAACTGACATCCCCTTAGTTTAGCACCCAATGGGCTACTTCTACAATTCCACATTTTCATGAAGGCATTCTATCTATATTAGTCCTTCCACTTTCCCATCTCAGGATCCTCATCTTTGTTATACTCGATCCATAAACAAGTTGCTCATGTATACTAAATAATACTATTAATAATGGGCATTATTATTCTAAGGGCATAATCGACACGGTAGAAAACAATTATAACACTGTTACAATGACATTATAATGGCCATTGCTAAATCGTACCAGCACCTCTCTAGGATGATTATTAGAGAACAATTCCTTGTGCTGGCATCAAAACACACACATGTACAATACTTAGGGCTTCCGCACCAACACCACCACGATACTTGGGTCATAACACAAGTCAAGAAAGCAACTTTTGGGAATCACGTGACACGCATCAGACACTCAGCTATCACGCCTACCTTCACCCGTCTATGGCATTCATGTACAACATTGTCCCAAAGTGTTTTGCTGTGCCACATGATGATGGTGTACTCAATTTAGGAGCACTAAGCAGCCCCTAGTGAGGCACACGTTCCATGAAGTCCCATAATAGCAATTTTTTTTTTTTGATCGATACCATAATAGCAATATTATTCCATTGGACCCAAAACAGCAAGGGACACATACAGTTACACAAGTGGCATGTGCACATGGAAGCACCATACCAAACCTAGTGAGCCAATGGACCCATAGGCCCAATCTCCCTCCTAGGCACCATCCCAAGACATGCCTCTTCCCTTGGGGTGTGGCCTCTTCCCTTGTGTTGAACTTGTCCCCATATAAGCTATAAAAAAAACCACTTGATGGCACTACCTCTTCCGGCTCGTGGGACCATGCAGGCTATGTGAATCCCACCACAAAAATATTCATGCCTCAATCCCTTCAGGCCATGGTCATGTTGAGCACATTAAAATGACCGTGACACCGTAAGGCCTGGGCCTCTGAATGTACCAATATGTGTCGCTAAACATACCGAAACGAATACAAACCAAAAGATGATGATAGTTCCAAAATTTTGGAGCAAACTTCAGTGTTCCATTCTGGTATTTCGAAAGATGTGCAAAGCAAAGCTAAATTTAAACTATGAATCTCACAATTTCTTCAGAATTTCCAAGCTAGAAAACAAGCCCCCAAGTCTCACAGATTTCTCATATCACTTATGGTATCATCATTGGGGATATGAGTGTAAAAGTATCCTCATTTTTATTCTCTGAGCACTAGGTTCCTACCCATAATTAGCAACCTAGATAGGATCATAATAAAAAAAAATGGACTGAAAACCAGAACCATGTGATGTTTGGACATGGGTTTGGATCAAAAGTTCATAAGACAGAAGATATCAACAAAATAGGTAGGAAAAACAACAGAATTATGACAGTGACAATTAGTTGACTATCATGCAAGAATATCCAACATAGGCTATGCCCTAAACACATCAAACATATTCCACATTCTTCATTCCAAATCCAAACAATGAAAAGGAAAACATGATAGTACTTGTCTAGTATTTACCTCTAATAAATCATCAGCCTGGTTTGCTATATCATTTAAATTTGCCCCTGGAAGTTGAATTTTTGCAGATTTCTCACTTTGAAATTCACCACCTCCTGCAGCCACTCGACGTAGTAATTCATGTCTGCTTTCTTTCTTGGGCGTTCGACATAGCAGGCCAATCACTTGAACCTAAAACAGAAACCAAAACAGCACCGCTGGATGTTCAATTCATGGTCATCATTAGAATTACCTTAATACAAGCTCTGAGTGCAGAAAGCAGACTGCCTCACATGTGGGGGACACTTCTTGGTAAGATGGGATAACACTGTTTCCTTGATCACCTCCAAGAGTAACTTGCGCTGGATGCAAAAACAAACAAAAAACTAAATATCAATGTTTGAAAAGGCAAGCATATTCTTATCAGGCTGGTTTCAAATTGTCCAATAATAGAAATATCTGAACAATAACCATTATAGGTCAAACTTGACCTCCAGTCAGCCTTTTGTTGGTACATTCAAGTAGCAGATAATAGATAATAAGGTGGATTACTCTTACAATGTGTGAAATATTGGTAGCAGTAGATATAGAACAAAAACAACCAAGATAACAACATAAAGCATATCTCCTTCATAGCATATAAGCGTGTCAAAATAAACATCAAATTTGATACCTGTTCATCATCATCCTTTTCAGCAAGTTCGATCATGTAATCTAGAGCCATCATAAACCCTGACTCCATCTCATCAACTCTCTTCCCAATGACTCCTTGCGCTGCCAGCTCTACTGCCACCTCCTCAGATGCCTGATCCATGTCCATATCTTCCAACTGCACCCATGTATTACATAATAAATAATTATGTTCTATACATAGTCTGACACAGGTATGCAGTATCATGTTATTCAAGAACAGTTTGTTGTGATACAGATAACAATACAATATGGGAATTTGTGAATTTACTAACCATTCACAACTTCTACAGGAAAATTAGTTTTCCCTGATCAAAAACCGAAAATAGTTTTATGGATAACATGGTGTCAAAAAGGTCTAAGATAGTAAATTTAAAATTTATTCTAGAAAAGAGTGTAAATGAATAGTATTTATGGTGGGGTGATTCTAAAAGAAGTAGGGACTAGAAGATTGAAATTATGGAACTATTTTAGGAGACTAAAAGGGCAATACGAATTTGGGTTTTATGGTGGAATTAGCAGAGATGACAAATAGGGATGAAAGTACATCTAATATAAGCAAAGTCTCATAACCAAAGCTAGGGGAGCCTTACCTCTAGAAGGAACAAAATGATAGCCCTACACTTAACATTTAATTCAATCTTTTAAAGTAGAAAGTTTACAGATATGTATGGGAGTAAGAGCATGGGACATACCCTACTATTCTCTCCTTACAACCTAAGTATTAAATTTCATTTTTTGTGCCTATTTCGATCAAGCCTGGAAACAAAACCATTTTAGTCGCCAAAAAAATTAATGCACTTTTTATGGGATGGAAATGCTACAGAAATGATAGAAATATTGCAGAAATTTTTATTGAAACTGTGAGGAATGATGAAATAGATATGAAAATGTATCTTTAAGTCATCGAACGAAGATGAATAATCATATGGAGCATAGAAAGAAGTCGGTAGCGTTTCACTACACGTTGGCGAAGGCATTTAAGGTGCCGGACATCTAAAAACAACTATATTCCACATGGACATGTAAGTGATACATGCACAACGTCAGTCGATTTCATGTGCCTATTTATATGGATGTGCTAATATGCTTGCAACAGATCACAATAAGATGCTATTTAATATACAACTCATAATTTACAACTACTTTTCAAGAAATATATAATTTTTGCTATTTATACAAACAAATGCCTTGGAGAAAGCAGTGAACTTCAAAAGAAACTGCAAATTTCCTCAACCCCAAATCACTAAGGTTAATAAGTAAAATTGGGCGGGGATGGTAATGTAGGCACCCCAATTTGCCTGAACCGAGCTCAAGAGCTCATCAAAATCTAGTGAGGAAGAGAGCAACCCAAAGTACTTCAAATTAACCAAGTGGGACCCATTTCAAAATCTAAAAGTTTTCAAGAATTTTTAATTAAGCTTGACCTTTAGTGACCAAAGACCAAAATTAAATTTACTCTCGCTGTTGGTCACCAAATGTCAAGGTAAAATTTGTTTTGACCTTCACTTACCTAATCTCAGGCTAAAAACTGCTTTGCCTTCACACCCCAAAGGTCCTTCACAAATTTGTTCTAACCTTTACTCAAGTAAGGTCCATTCAGTAAGACAGTTAAGCTTGGAATGAGTGCACTTGAGTGCTCTAGATTTGCTTATGGAAATTACGTCTTAAACCCTTTCTTAATTGCTTTTTCCTCAAGAAAACCCAAGCATTTTCCAACTTTGCCCATGCATTAAGCTTTCACTAATTTTGCAATCTTGGTTTTCTAGTAATTGTCTAATTCCCTCAGACTTGACCCTTAGTCACCACAAAGAGCCAATTACCTTCTTAACCATAATTTGTTGATACTCAATTAAGGTAATTGATCTTTAAGCCTATTACTCTTATTCTTAATTCAAGACCTTTCCTCCTAAGTTCCATACAATTTGACCAAGATGAAGGGATCTTGACCTTTTTACCCACAAGAACTCTCTAGAATCCCAAGAGCAATTACTCTTTTACCCTCAAGTTGTTAGGAGTTTATCCAATACAATTGACTTAAAAGCCTCAACTTTCCTTTGCTAATTACATGCCATTGCTCCTAAGTTCTCTAGAGTTTGACGAAATTCAAGGGACCTTGACATTGCTAACCCTCAAAGTGAATTCTCTAGAACCTTGTGAGCTTTTACACATTTATTCTTTGATAATCATGATTGATAAGACTTAGAGAGGTAAGAATGACCATCAAGGACAATTTGATTGAGGGCAATCATGGTCGTTTATGAAGGTTTTCTTGAGAATATTTTGAACTTAAGGAATTTAGACACTTATATCCCTAAGAGTTTCCCAAGGGCCTATTAATAGAGGATCCTTCCAAGGCAAAAGAAAAGAAGTTTTTAGGATCTCAAAATTTTACCCAATTCTCTCCTTGCCTCTTTCTACCTTCCCAAAATTCTGTCTAAATACATACTCACACTCCTAGAAGGCCTAGAACAAGAAGAAGAAGAAGAAAGAAAGAAGACGAAGGTAGGGAGAGAACCTTTAAATTCAGTTTTTATTAGTAGAATCCCCCAAATCCCACTTCAATCTTTCCCCCATTCTTTACTTTCAAGTATTTTCAATTCCTAGCATGTAATGTAGTTTAGTTTTTTTTAATGGCTTAAGGAGGAAGAGATTAATCCCTCACAGTGTGAGGCAATCTTCTATTTTCTAAGTCCATAATAAATTCCTTTGGGAATATCTAAATTTAATAGCATTTGTCTTTCAATTCTTTACTTTCAAGTACTTTCAATTCCTAGCAAGGAATGTAGTTTTTTTAATGTCTTAAGGAAGAAGAGAGTAATCCCTCACAATGTGAGGTAATCTTCTCTTTTCTAAGTACATGAATAAGTTTCATATGGAACATTGCACGCATAGACTCTATGCATACCCCACTCTTTCTTTATTTTAAAATGGCTATGAGTCAAAGAAGGTAAATATACCTAGATTTACACTTAAACACTTTAAGCCAACAAAAAAACAGTCCATTAAGGACATACAATCATGCATAAGGTAGAAGTTCCAAAAAAATCATCCAACACATGGATGCATTCTTAGAACTTTACCAACAAAAATATACTCTTATATGATAACAAGATCAAGTAGAAAGGTGCTTGAGTCCTAAAAGAGAAAAATCTATGTAAATTTGCACTCTAACTCTGAGCAAACAAAAATTCCAGTAATTTGGATTCTGTTTTACCTTGATGATTGCACCCACTTGCAAGTGGAGAGACATGCATATACTTCTTTTGATTCGTATTTACCTATTAGTTTTCTAACTTAAAAAAAATTAGTGTTCTATCTCACTTTGGCCAATTCTTGGTAACCACCAACTTGGTGGGTGAGACAAGGTGCCTAACACTTTCCTTGTCTCACAACCAAACCTCCTTACCATTGACCTCTAGGTTAAGACCATATTCGAGTTACTAATTTGTTGGAAAAAACAGATTTCTAAAACCCTTTTATGGCGTCTATTCACACCTTAAACACTTTGACTGGTGGCAACTCCTAAACCCAAGTAGATGAGGTCAAAACCCATTGAACATCACATATCTACAGGTACCTTTGAAACACACCTAAAACTTCAAATAATTGCAAATTATGTAACTATGTACAACAATAGATATAGCCATTTATCATTTTTACTCTGTTTAAAACTCGAAAACGGGGACGCTAAGTACTTGAAAAAAACACCAAAAACTTCACAAATTTGAAATCTTTGTAGCTATGCATCACTACCTATTAGACATAAAGATTTTATCATTTCTACTCTAGTTAAAACTCAAAAATGGGGACACTGGGTACTTGAAAAACTTCACAAAATTGAAGACTTTGTAAGTAACAACTATGAACCACTCACTACACATACCCATCACATCAGGTATCAAAAAACTGGAAATGGGTGTGTTGGCTACTCCACAAGTACACACACAGGGCTTGATAAGATTCAAAATTCGAACTTAAAAAGAAATGAGAAAACATTTGGACATCATTGGGAATAAATAATATATGTTGTATTTCAGATTGCATGAATGAATGAATTAAAGTAAAAAAAAAAAAAAAAACATACCAGAGTGATCATCTCTTGAAGTACAGAAGTGACTTGTTCCCCTCCTTTAAGGAGGGCCTCATATTGGGAAGAATCCCATTTCTGTTGTTCTTGCGTTTTTACTCCAAAATCCTCAATTGGAAAGCCTCCACCAACTTCATAACCTGCCCAGAGTTTCCAGGCGGACCTCTGTTGCTTCTTAGGATGATGAAACAAGACAAATGTTGCAGAGGGGAGTGAGTGGAGATGAGAAGGAGAGATGGGTTTCTTTGTAGTAAAAGAAGCCGAAGCCAAGTAAGGGAAGAAGGGAGACAGAACTAGTCTCTGTAACATGGCTTTGGTTCTTATTTTTATGCTCAGGAGGAACTAGGAAGAGACCAAAGAAGCAGGAGATTAGAGATTAGGAATCAGGTATCAACTCTCAACTCAAGCATAGTTTTAAAACCAGGCACTGCCAAATACCGAGTTGACTCATCCGAATTAGCTAGGTGGTGTTTGATAACGCTTTTAAATTTTAATCGCGTTTGCATTGTAAATGTCCGTTTTCATCGCTAATCGCTGTTTGATTAGAAAAGCCGCGTTTTAAATGCAAATATGAGAAGTTTCTCAGACTCGCTTTTTTTATTTGGTGAATCATCCATGTCTCAGATGAGATTTAAAACCATGCTCTCAAATCTCAATATCAAGGGGATATTAAAATGCTTTAGAATTCTTAAAATCCACTTGACGTAATTGATCTTTGAGTTGGCTCATTACTAGTAAATAGAGGCAATATGTGCATTTGTACATGAGTTTCAAAAATCAATATTTATATAAGGTCATAATTATCTTTATAATTAATTTAAGATATTATTTTAAAATTATAAAGTATTAATTAATGCAATTTTAAAAATAATTTGGGCAAGATATGATGCTTTAAGAGGCTAGTTGCCTCGTCACCCTTCTCTAAGTATAATTACCAATGGGTGGCTTGTACAGATGCACATGAATTGCAAAAATTAGGATTTATGTAAGATTAATTTTTTTTTATAACTAATTTAAACAAATATTCTAATCAAATAAATAATCTAGTTTAAATTATACATTAGAGTTGTGCTAGAGTGACCTCAAGACTTACCTCATTTCACACTTTCCTGGCGTGGAGGTGTGCATATAACCATGGATGCTTTTTACTTGTATCTCGATGGAAAACATCTATGATTCGTAGGGGCAAAGCCAATATTTTATTGTGATGGGGGCAAACTATAATTAATGGTATAGTTGAAGAGCTTGAAGATTAATGATTTTTTAGAGAAATTTGGAGGATTTTAGTTGGAAGTTGAAGAAAAGCTTAGTTAATGAGAGAAGGCTCAGTCAAGAGTCATCTTCGAAAATTGAAATGGGGGAGGGGGGCAAAAATTGGAGGGAGGTGAGGGAGTGGGGGCAAATGAGGCATATAGTTAGTTGAAAATACAAGATTATCTCAAAGTTCTATGCCGCCCCCTCACCAAAAAAAAAAACCTCCTTCTTAGATCAGTTCAACATTATTCTAGATTTTATTATCTAGTCTTTTAGAAACATTGTCACCAAATTGAAGTATATATATTAAAAATTATGAAAAAATGTATTTATAATTTAATGTATAATAAATTGCCCATTTATTATAAGTTTATAATATATTTATGAGCAAAAAATAGTATTAAATATCTGTGTACGATAACATGTTCCCACACATAATTATATATTTTATGATGAAAAAAAAAATTCTAACCATCAATGTATCTTTTGAGCGAAATAATACATTATTGAAAAAAAAAATTATAACATGTACATCAAGCATTATCATCAAATCCTACATCAAACCATGAACCAAAAGCACAAACAACCATAAAGCCATTGAAATTAGGCATAGACCTACAAAAAATGAATTATTTTTATTTTAAAATTATGTGTTTAAAATGTGAAAACACCTTGACAATGTAAAAGTCGAGTTTAAAACATTATATTGTGTTTTTAGAAGCAGTTGAGTTTTTTTTTTTCTTACTATTTTAATCGTTAGAGATATGAATCACATTTTAAACGAGACTTTTTTTTTATATATAAAAAAATGGAATTTTTTTGATATTATGGTTGGAAGTTAGAACTATGTTACCTCGTTGGTTGGATTTGAATTGGAGTTGGCGTTTCTTCTCTTTAGATTGAACTTGATTTGTATAAGGGTAAACCCAGAGAATTTCACTTGTGAGGGTCAAACTAATAGTATGAAAATGAAATTAGAAAATTATAATTAATAAGAGGATTTTAGGAAATCGATTTTCTATAATAATTAATGGATTTAGAAAAAAAAATCTTAAAAAATGAGAAAAGATGGTTTATTGGCTTCTTGCCACTCAAACTCTCTGAGTGAAGAATGAATACAAATATTAACAATGAGCCTCATGCCATCTTGAGAAAAATAACCTTTATTTTGAATTTTTTTTCCCAAAATTGGCAACTAAAAATTAACTTGACTCGGTGAGTTTTAAAATTATGATTTGTTGCAACGTATAACAGGTTAGTGAAACTATGAAAGAGTTTTCCTTTCCCAAGATTTTATATATAAAAAGTAATCCTAACCTTACTAGTTTAGTAAGATTTAAAATCTTACTAAGGGCTGTTGAGTTCACCTTATGGCATCCTAAGACATGATCCGATGCCACAAGGATATAGAGGACGAAATTCTATAAGTTTTAAAAAAAACGTAACAAATATTATTTTTCACCATTAAATTTTAATTTTAAATTTAAGAGTTCAATAATCATCCATTTTTAAAACCTTGGATCAAGTACCAAAAAATTATCCTTTTAATTTGTTTTTTTTTTTTTTTTTTTAATTGAGTTTTTTCATGAAATCTAGAAGGTTGTGGTGTTGGATTGCTAGTTTGGTAATCCATTTGATTTCATTTGAGCCTTAGTATGATTTGAAATTGAATTTCAAGTAAGGAAATTGTTTTTCAATATAAAAATATGAGATATTTACTCTGGAGACCTAACTATTACATTTTTATTACAAAAAAATCCCTTGGAGTTCTAACAACTTCAAGGGAACCTACAGATAACATAACTAAGAGCTAGAATGAGAATTCGAGTTCAGGAATTTTGATGATTTTTAGGGTTTTGTTGATGGGATTAAACAATGCTTGTTAGGTTCACAGACGAGGAGGACGACAAATTAGCTAGATAAGTCAGTCTCAACTTTCAAGTACAACTTATAACAACAAATGGTTTGGAATCGACTTTTGAAATGAATCAATGGATAAACAACAAGCTCGCAAGGGTACCAAAGAACCTAAGACATCTTGGGCGGATGAAGTCGAAGATGTGGAACTGATTGGGGGAGAAACATCCTTTGTAGGCAGCGATGGGGTTTTTTGGTCTAGTTTTGATGGAGTCAAGGTAACTGTAGAAATATGAATTTTATTGATAATTCTTGGATGATTCTTACAAAAGCCCTAGTAGGGTATTTATAGACATTACATCAACCAAGATATATGAAAACTATCTAATATAAATGAAAGCGCCCTCGATCCGCGGGATGCGCGGATCCGCTTTTGACCTTTGAAGTTTGGGAGTCGCCACCTAGGTATTACGGTCTAGGAAGCGATCAATGACTCTAAACGGATAAAGAACTAATCTAGAATAGAAAAAAAAAAAACTGAATTCGCGGGGATCACATTACGGGGTTGGAAGTTGTTAGGCACCAACCCCGCCCGACCAAAGTCGGTCTCTACTAATTTCCCAAATAAGTTACATTGCTAAAAAAAACCTAGATAATAAAAAAAAGTAAGAAATTATACCTTTCCGATAGCAAAGACCTTGTTTCCTCAGATCCGACAAAAACTGCTCCTTGTACCGTACTCCTTGCTTCATTTTGTTTCCGGATTTGATTTCTGATCTCCGAAGTAAGGTATCTCTTTTTTTGTCTGGATTTTTTAAGTTTGTTATGGATTTTGGGATGTTTTTGAAGGGCTTTTAGGTGTTTTTTAGGCTAAAATTGAAGTACGGGCGTTAGGTAAGGAGTTGGGGCTCCAAAACTAGGGTTTATGGGAGGCTAGGGGGGCTTTTAGACCTAGTTCTCTTAGGATTTATGATTTTGATACAAAAAATAGGGTGTGAGGACCCCTATTTATAGATTTTTTTAAGGGTTGATTTAGATAGAATTAGTGTTTAATTAGAATTCTTTTAGTTAGAGTTGTATTTTAGTTAGAATTATTTTAGGTAGAGTTGTATTTTAATTAGAATTATTTTAGGTAGAGTTATATTTTAGTTAAAACTCTATTAAATATAATTATTATTTAATTAGAACTCTATTAGGATTATGACTTTTGGTCTTATTTGATTGACTTTAAGATTTTGACTTTTAGTCTTAATTGATTGACTTTAAGATTTTGACTTTTAGTCTTAATTAATTGACTTTAATTTTAACTTTAGTCTTACTTGATTGAATTTAATACCTTGACTTTAGTTTTGCTTGATTGACTTTAATTTTTTGGAGAACCCCCCTCTATTATATCTTTATTTCTTTGGACCCTCAAATGGAGAGGTCCTTAAAGAAATATCTTGCGAACCCTCAACAATTTTACCTAAGAGCCTGATTGATCGATTTTTTTAGTTCAAAATTTTAAATTAATTTCATTAATGTTTCACTTTAATTATTTAATGTTTTATTTATTAATTTTGAAATTTTTAATTATAAAAATTATGAAATTACTGTTTTACCCCCAGAGAGGATTTTTTGCGTTTTAAGTCGGTTTTTGATGTTCTATGATGTTTTAGAAATAATTTTTCATAAGAAATTCAATGGGAATGTTGGTTTGTGTCATTTATGAAATTTTTTGTGTGAAATGGCGTGAACTTTATGAGGGGCATTTTCATAATTTTGTCAAATTTTGTGAAAATTGACGAAATGATTTATTTGGTTTTGATTTATTATTTTATGTGTTTGAATGGGTTTTTCTAAGCGTAACGTAGGCTCTAGGGTTGTTTTAAGGTCAGGAGTATTTTGGTAATTTGGTCATTTTTTAGTGATTTTATCGTGAAATTTCTTTTTGTCTGCAAGATGATGATTTCTATGTTTTTGGGGTCATATTTTCCTAGCGTAGCGTGGTTTATAAGATTTTGTCAGTTCGAGATACCTCATCCGGATTTCTGAAATATATCTGGTAACAAAATAAAGCATTGGAATAAATAATTATCATTGGGAACCATTGCGATCGGGTTGACGAGTTGATTAATCAGGCGGATGCAAAAATGGGTGTCTACAATAAATATTCTAGAATATCCCAATTGATATATTCTAAATATCAATATATATTCTAGAATATCCTTCATCACAACCTTCCATTTGTGATGAGATACACTAACAATGATACAGTGTATTTCATGTATCTTAATACAGTGCATCTTATTCTCTAACATCCTCCCGCAATTGCATGGTCCTTTGAAAAAGGAATATGCAATTGATTTTGTTGAATAATTGCTTGATCTCATTAATGGATATGTTTATTGATCGTCAAAGTGCCAATTGTACTTGCTGGTGGTCACCGTCTGTCTATGAATTCCATCACTGTCGCATCCCGCTCTTTTTGAGTCTGTTGGAGCCGGTGGCTTATTAGACCAGATCTGTCATGATCTCTCCCAGAAGCATAAGAAGTAGGATTATGCCATTTAAATGAAAGAACTCTCATTGGAGAGATTTTAGATAGGAAAAAAAATGAGATCATGTAACATGAATGTGGAAATTGGGAGATTTGTAGAGATGTAGAAGGAGTTGTGATTTTTATTGGAAAAATAAAAAAAACCTAGAATAATAGCAAAGAATAAAATAAAAGATATCTAGGTCTGGAATATAGAGAAAGATGATATTTTTATTGACAAAAAAATTAATAATGTAAACAAAATGATTAAGGTTCGACGATGGCAATGGTGCCATCGCCGAAGAAAGGCGCACCAAGATCGATGTGCTTAGTGAAGCTTGAGCTCTGATACCATGTAGAATTATGAATTTTATTGATAATTCTTGGATGATTCTTACAAAAACCCTAGTAGGGTATTTATAGACATTACATCAACCAAGATATATGAAAACTACCTAATATAAATATTCTAGAATATCCCAATTGATATATTCTAAATATCAATATATATTCTAGAATATCCTTCATCACAACCTTCCATTTGTGATGAGATACACTAACAATGATATAGTGTATCTCATGTATCTTAATACAGTGCATCTTATTCTCTAACAGTAACCTCGAAGTCTAAAGAGGGTAACCCAATAAGGAAAGTAGGAGGGAGTAAACATGGTGGTTCCACAAAGGAAAACCTTAGTCAGAGGTAGGGAATGACCAAAGGCATTGGCAAGGTAGATGCCAACAGAGTGTTTGACAGAAAGCCCCTTAATGCCAACTTTAAAGGTAAACAGGGAAATCAATCCACAAATGGTACCACTAGAGTGGGGACTACGAAAGGAGCTAGAGCTGCTAAGCCTTAAGCCAAGTTGTTCAACTCAAATGCTTCAACTAAGAGCTTGAAGGAGATCCCCTATTTCAAGCCTTCTTGGGTAGGGAAGGACATTCCCATTGATTGCCTTGAGGATGTTCTGGAGGAAGGAATATCAAAATGGGACAAATGTCTGGGAGGGCACTTCTTTAATGCTAAGATTTCCTTCTTGTTAGTCAAGAATACTGTTAGTTCCTTATGGAAAGTTAATGGGGCTTTGGAAGTGTTCTCTGATAACAATAGGCTTTTCTTTTTTAAATTTGGAGAGGAAGATGAGTTCATGGAGATTCTAGAGAAAAGGCCCTGGTATGTGGGTGGGAAACTTATGGTGGTCAAGAGGTGGGATCCTGTAGTGGAGTTGGAAAAAAGAGAAGAATCCTCCATTCCCTTGTGGATTAAGCTATACAACTTACCAAAACAATTCTGGACTCCTAGAGGATTGGGTTATGTTGCTAGTGGGGTGGGGAAGCTGCTATATATGGACAATGCCTCTAATAAAGGTAGCAGGCTATCATTTGCCAGGGTGTGTTTCAAGGTTAAGGCTGACTTGGAGCTACCAAGTACATCAAGGTTAAAATCCAAAACGAAGTCAGAGTGGAGTATGACTGGTATTCTCCTAGGTGTAGTTCTTGCTTAACTTTTGGGCACTCTGATGCGAGATACACTAGGAAAATTGCCCAGGTAGATACTAGCGTGTCCTTTCCAAGTAAAACTTTAGTTGAAGATGATCACTTGACCAAGTAAATTGAAGCTTAAACAGATAAGGAGGAGCGGACTGATGTTTAATACCATAAGAAAGCCCAACCAAAGCTCCTGGCATCAACATTGGTGGTGGAGTTCAAAAAGAAGCTTCCACTACCCCTGCTGCTAGCATAAAGGAAGATGGGGAGGACTCAGAAGATGAGACTATGGAATGGAACAATGGAAGAGAAGATGAAGGAGATTGCTCCAACCTTACTGATCCTAAATTCTTAGAGAAGTTGAGTAAAGGGGCTCTCAATTCTAACTCCAAGACTCTAGTAGGGAATAACCCTGGTAGTGCTGGGAGTTCAGGACCTCCCAAGAAGAGAACAAGAAGAGCAAGCCAAGCCCCAATGCTAATAGATTCCAAGTCTTATCAGATGCCTTAGACAACCGAGTTAAGGAAATACTTGCCATACTTCCCAAGGGAGCTTTTGTTATGGTTTCAACCATTAGGCCACCAACAAATGCTAGTCCCAAGTAAAGCATGTCAGCCAAGTCAGGGATAAACTTTCAAGACTTGAAGAAGGAGATGTCTCAACTACAAATAGTTGCAGTGGAGGGAGGAACTAAGTCTACTTCCCAATAATCCTAGTCACTAGGAATGTTAGGGGGTTGAATGACCCCACTAAACTCAAAGAGGTTAAAGACCTCATCAAGGTGAATAAGTTAGCAATTGTTGGGTTAATTAAAACTAAAGTCAGGAGTCAATATGCTGATAGTATCATGAAAAGGGTGTGCTCGTTTTGGAGAGGTTAGACAACTATGATCGAGTTGTGAATGGTAGGATCTGGATTTGCTGGGATCCTATGGCAGTAAATGTGCTCTTTGTGAGCAAAATCGATCAAAAAATTCATGTGCTGGTGAACTCTAAGGAGAGAAAGGACTTCTTCCTCACTATGATATATGGTGCCAACTTAAGAGATGTTAGGATTCTATGGGAGGATATAGTCGAAACAGCTCAAGTGATGAGGATGTCGTGGGTTTTGGAAGGAAATTTTAGCTGTGTCAAAAGTTAGTCGGAAAAAATAAGAGGGAGGAAAGTTAGTCTGGCTACCACGAAAGAATTCTCGAATTGCTTGGATAATAGCTGCCTTATGGATATCAAATCCTTCAGAGCCAAGTACACGTGGAACAATAAGCAAGATTCGGGGAGATTTTGGTGCAAGCTTGATAGGATTCTAGTCAACTCAAAATGGGTGGACATTTTTAATAAATTTGAGGGGCTGATCCTCCTTAGTGGGTTGTCAGACCAAAGTCATTGCATGGTGAAGACTAACACCCATTCTTATGGGGGTAAAAAGCCTTTCAGGTTTTTTAATCATTGGGTTGAAGAAAAAGACTTTTTTGAAGTAGTTAGGGAAGCTTGGGAATTCAGAACTAGAGGCCATCTTTTGTATAGGTTCACGATGAAGCTAAGGTTATCAAGAATATATTAAAGGCTAAGAATAAGAAAAAGATGAAAACTAGTAACTCTATTCTCAATGAAGCAAGAAGCAAACTTGCTTTGGTCCAAAGCACAGTGCAAGCTAGCCCAAGAGCTAATGGTCATGCTCTTGAGGAGAAAAGACTAACTAACATTTATGCTGAAGTTTTACGAATCCAAGAGGTTGAACTTCATTAGAAATCCAAAATTAATGGGTTGAAACTAGGAAATGGAAACAATGCTTTTTTTCCATTACTCGGTTAGAGCATGTAGGTCCAGGAATAGGATAAGTAGCCTCCTAGATAGTGATGGCACTTTGCTTTCTAGAGAAGATGTGGAATTAGAGGTGGTCAGTCATTTCAAGAACTTTATGGGCACTTCCAAGCAGTCTAATACAAGAGGTAAATGGACCGAGGTTAGCTATGCCAACCAGCTCAATAGTGTTGATCAGAACTCCCTTGTAGATGAAATCTATGATGAGGAAATTCATCAGGCTCTCTTCAACATGGATCCTACCAAGGCCCCTGGCCCAGATGGGTTCAATACGTGCTTTTATCAAAAGTCTTGGGAGATCATCAAGCATGATTTGTTTAAGACAGTCAAGTATTCCTTTTGAAGTAGTAACCTTCTTAAGGAGACGAATGCCACAACCATATCTCTAGTCCCTAAGGTGGACATGCCTTTTGGTTATGTTAGATTATAGACCTATTTCCTGTTGTAATGTGATTTATAAAATTATTGCTCAAGTTATTACTAACAGAATTAGATAGATTACTCATAAACTCGTGGGATTGAACCAATCTACCTTCATCAAAGGGCGTAGCATAACGAACAACATCTTGCTTGCTCATAAACTAATTAGGAACTACTAGAAAAAGAACACCAGCCCAAGAAGGGCAGTTAAAGTGGACTTGAGAAAAGCCTATGACACCGTGGAGTGGGATGCCATCGAAGTTAGTCTCATTGCCTTCAAGTTCCCCCAGAAGATCATCGAATGGATTCTTAAGTGTGTTTCGAGTGTCTCTTACACCATCTCGCTCAATGGCTCCTATGTTGGCTGGTTTGATGGTGTAAGAAGCATGGTATTTCCCATCTTTGTTTTGCTAATGACCTTCTTATCTTCTCCAAAGGGAACCGCAAAAGTGCATTAGCTATTAAAAATGTCTTAGAGGACTCCAGAGAACTCATTGGATTAGAGGTCAACCTTGATAAAAGTACAATTTTCATGGTAGGTAATAACAAAGGTTTGGCTGATGATTTCTCATCAATCCTGGGAGTTAGGAAAGACAACTTGCCTGTTAGATACTTGGGCCTCCCCTTTTTTTCTTCAAGACTTTCCTTTAAAGATTGTTTCCTATTGGTTGAGAAGATGACTAAGAAAATTAATTCTTAGAAGGGAAGATTTCTTTCGTATGCGGGCAGGTTGAAGCTTGTGAAGTCCACTCTCCTAAGCATTAAGGTCTTTTGGTGTAATTGCTTTGTTATTCCTTCATTGGGTGTTAAGGAGATAGAGAGAGTGTGTGCTAGATTTCTTTGGCCTGGTTTGAAAAATCACAAGAGCAATAGCTTGGTCAATTGGGAAGATATTTGTAGACCTTTCAAAGAAGGAGGCTTGGATTGGGGAGCATCTCTACTTGGAATTCAGATGCAATCTCTAGATTTGCTAGGATGATTACATCTAACAAAGACATACTCTGGAGCAGATGGGTAAAACACCACTTTGTGAAAAACGAGAACTTCTGGACTCTTAAAATTCTAAGGGAAACATCATGGAGCTGGGGGAAACTTTTTAAAGCTAGGAAGTTAGCCTCAAACAACACATTACACTTGATAGGCAATATAAGATCTACTTCTTTGTGGAATGACTCCTGATAGTCATATGAGATCTTAAATACTGATTTTCCTAAAGAATTAGCCCATGATTCGAGAGTTGGTCCGAAAGTAATGGTTTCAACTATCATTAGAAATGGTAATTAGAGCATTCCTTTGGGTAGAGAGTCTCCTTTGTCTGATATTTCTTCTCTTCTTGGTCAAATTCCCATCCTTGATGGAGTTCTGGATCGAGTGATTTGGATGGGCAATGTAGATGGCTTATACTCGGTTAGTTTAAAAGTGAAATATCTATCTTCCCATTCTAGGCATCCTGTTTGGGTGCACATGGTATGGAATAACAACAGCATTCTTAGACAAAATTTTATAGCATAGCTTGCCCTTAAAGGTAGACTAAAAACCTTGAAGAAACTCAAGTCTTGGGGTTTAACGGTTAAAGCGACTTGTTGGCTTTGTAGAACCCATAAGAGGACACTAACCACATTCTTAGTGGTTGCCATTTTGCGAGATGGGTTTGGATAGAAATTCTAAAGAAGTGCTTGGTGAGTAGACATGTTGGGGAGTGGGTTGATGAGGTTGAGTAGGCTTCCACAAACTTTAAGGAAGGTACCCGTATCCAAAGAATTAAGAAGGTGGCTTTTTGTGCGTTTATATACCACATATGGAGGGAAAGATGCAATAGGATCTACCAAGGCAGATTCAATGGCCTGTAACAAGTGCTTCGAAAAATTATTAAAGATGTTCGGATTAAGTTTGATGACACCTTAAATGAGATAGAAGACTCCGACTACAATAGATCTTTCTTGCATACTTGGGGTACTAATGTTACCTTTGTTCACCAACCTAGTATCTTCTGCTCTTAGATGAAATCAAATCAGGGAGTGTATGCCTTTAACATTGATGGTTCATATACGGAAACTAGATGAGACTATAGGGCGGTCATTCGAGACCAAGATGGTGAGGTTGTGGCTACCTTAGCTGGGTGTGAAGAACCAAAATCGATTTTATACCATGAGATGCAAGGTACTTTTCTTGGATTAAAGCTTGCTAGATCCAAAGGCTACTCTAGAATCCTAGTTCAATTGGACTCCATTATGATAATTAAGATTCTAAATGGCAAATGGAGCTCTCCTTGGTACGTCCTTCACTTGGTTTTGTCGATCAAGAGCTTATTGGTCAGCTTCAATGTTGTTAGTTTCTTACATGTATTTAGAGAAACCAACAAGGTGGCTGACACCTTGCGTCATTTCTTCCTTTTATGGGATGCTCGGAGATTGTATGCGGATTTTTGCCTCCCCTTATTTCTTTTCTCTCCTAAGATAAAAGAGGTTGCCTTTTCCTGAGGTTGTAGCTGGTTTGGGTCTGCCTTAACCCTATTGACCTTTAAAAAAAAAAAAAAAAACTTCAAGGGAACCTTGCTTTATGAAGTTTGTCACCCAACAACCAACAAAGCTTACCATATCAAGTTTCTTACCTAGCAAACCTTGAAGTGGAGATCCATGTCATAAAATTCAAATTGATGAGTTTAATTTGTTACTTAACAAATCCTAACCGCATCAATTTGTGGCATCCAAAAACATGATCAGATCTAAGAACTTTGAATTTATTTATTTTTTTAAAAGTGCATTTTCACTATTGAATTTCAGTTTAAATTTGGGAGTTCGGTAACCATCCAATTTCAACACCTTTGATCAAGTTCAAACTTTTTTTTTTGTTTTGAATATGAGTTTTCCATGAAATCTTGAATTTAGTGGTGTTAGGATTGCCAATTTGTTAATCCATGTGGGCTTAACAACCCTTAGTAAGATTTGAAATCTTTCTAAGTTAGTGATGCTAGCCTAATTCATAAAATAAGGTTTGTTCATAACAAACTGGATAAAAGAAGGGAGTTTTTGTAATAAAATTGTAACCTATAGGTTTGTCCAATAAATCTCTCTAAAAATATTCTGTGCGGGCCACACTTGCATTTCACTCCATGCGGGGAAAGAGGGTTTTTTTTTATCACAGAATTTTATGTATAAAATTTTTTGTGGGCCACAGACCATCTACACCTAGTTTAGGGGCTCCAGCGGCTCAGCCTTTATATGTAACGTAGGGTCAACATATTTCTAATTTGTGTGTGTGTGTGTGTGTGTGTTTTTTTCTGGGGTGGGTGGGTATGTAGAGAATATTTAAATCATGAGTCATGCTAGAGTGACCTCAATATTGTACTCCAGACTTCCACGTCAGAAAAGTGAGATATGAGGTACAATCTTGAGGTCACTTCAGCATTATTCTTTAAGTCCTTTATGTTGATCTCAATCATTGAAGAAACCTTCTACGTCAATGGGCTATATCCATCAGTTTGAAAACACAAAATTCTCATCAGATTGATCGAAAGTGTTGGGCATCATATTGGATTAGTCGTTTAAGAGCAACTCCAACCGATTTCTATATCTCTATATTTAGAGATAGAGAGAGACCTCTGAACCAAGTTCCAACTGGTCTCTTAATTTCTGACACACCCTTTAAATCATTGTTCATATCTCTAGAATTGGAGGCGAAGCAAAAAAATAGAAATGACCTTTATTTCACTATTCATTTTGTACAAATACCAATTGTCTACCCATCATTTTACATAAATCCAATCTTAATTTCCTTTTTCAATAAAAATATGTTTTAAATATAATTTTTTTCCCTTATTTATTTTTAATTCTTTTTATTGAATATTTATAAAAATATTTTAAACTCAAATTTAATCAATTATTTGACCAAATTCGAAAAAAAATTGTAATAAAAAATAAGTTCGATCATGAATAATCATTTTGTTTTTGTTTTTTTAAATAAATGAAATTAATTTAAATGTATATATTAATATTTTTCTACTAAACATAAGACGATCATACCAAATTTGATTTCTCCTATAATTGGTGGATTTTTATTTATTTATATTTAAATTGGAGTGTAACAAGTAAAGTTGGGTTGCCAATAACATTTTTTTTTTAATATTTAACTTGGGTTGTAACAAGTAAAGTTGGGTTGTCAATAAAAATTTTATTTTATTTTTTAAATATTTAACGGATTGCCAATAACAAACTTTATATATTTAACTTGGGATGTAATAAGTAAAGTTGGGTTGCTAATAGTAAGTTTATTGTTTTATTTCATTTTATAGGTAAGCTGGACTTGAACCCACGGCTTCAAGGTTGCCTTGCAATGTATCAAACCAACTTAGCTATGGGTTTAATCTCAGTTTATTATTTTTTATTATGTGAATAGTGAATTAAAGACGTGAATAGTGATTTAGAGGTTGGGACCTTTGTTTAGGTTTAAAGGAAGGAATCATCTCTAAAATGTGAGAATATGCCAAAATAGAGACAAATGGGGTGGCATCTTAAATATGCTCCTTGGAGTTTGTTTCCTTATGTTTTTGCCATATGGCACTCATGTGTGTTCCACGCAAATCATCTCTTTGATATAAAATAAGTGAAACCCTTTCATTTCTATCATACAGTAAGATTTTGAGCCTTACTAAGAGTTGTTTTGCTCAAATGGACTACCACGTCAGAAATCCAACACCACAACCCCTTCAATTTCATAAAAAAACTTAGATACAAAAAAAAAAAAAAAAAAAAAAAAAATCAATTTCTTTTGAACTAGATCTAAGGTTTTGAAAATGGACAGCTACCGAGCTTCCACATAACTCCCAAACTTAAAATGAAATTCAACGGTGAAAAATAACTTAAATTTTTTTTTTCAAAATTCATAGAATTTCATCATCTACAACCCTGAAGCATTGGATCATGTTTTTGTGGTGCCAAGAGGTGAACCCAAACATCCTTTGTAAGGGTGAAATCCTTAGTACAGCTAGGGGTACTCTAAATATAAGTTCAACTATCTTTACTAAGTTAGTAAGGATTTCACCCTTACGAATGTCTTTAGACTTACGTTGTGGCATCCAAAAACATGATCTGATGCTTCAGAGTTGTAGAGGACTAAATCTTATGAATTTTAAAAAAATCCAAAATAGAGTTAGTTTTCACTGTTAAATTTTAAGTTTGGGAATAAGGTGGAGGACATTCGATAGCCATCCATTTTCATTACCTTGGATCAAGTTAAAAGAAAATTAATTTTTGGATCTGGATTTTTTCGATGAAATTTAGAGGGCTGTGGTGTTGGACTGCTGATGTGGTTATCCATTTGTGCAAAACGACACCTAATAAGGCTTAAAATCTTACCATGAGAGTTTCCCTAAAAATAATGCTAATGTATGAACCTGGGTAATATTGTACATTGCTAGTTATAAATTATTAATACAGAATAAATTGCTCAATAAAATTATATAAAAAATCTTATAAATAATATTCTTAATAATTTACTATTTACTAGAAAATAATTACAAATTAATAAATAATGATTAGAAATAATTATTTTCTCATGAAAAATTACCTTCAGGTCTTAGGATTACCCAAAAATTCCCAATTTAAATCTAAAGGGTTGCAGGCGCTACTATTCTAATGTACCTAAAATTATTTTCACATCTACTAGGAATAAATAATAATAAGAGAAGTTTTTTTACGAAAATCTCAATTCTTTAAAAAGTCTCTATACCAAAAGTCCTCTACTCCAACTTCTCTCGTTATATAATAATAATATTAGTTAAAACAGACGCCGTCTGTGGGAATCGAACCCACGACCACATGGTTAAAAGCCATGCGCTCTACCAGCTGAGCTAAGACGGCTT
Organism: Akebia trifoliata; assembly: GCF_017979445.1. Lineage (NCBI taxonomy): Eukaryota > Viridiplantae > Streptophyta > Magnoliopsida > Ranunculales > Lardizabalaceae > Akebia > Akebia trifoliata. The sequence continues at coordinate 36,797,806 of NC_141382.1, read as the reverse complement.
GTTGAAGGTTTTGTTGCAAAGTTTTGATAGATTTTAGTGGGCCCAAAAAGACCACGTCTTTTTGAAGCCGTATCCAAAGGGCAAGTTTCAATATCAACAAGATACCTGGTTATCAAGTTGACTCGTGCGTGTTATCTTGTTTTAGACAAGTCAAATTATTTAAAAATAATGTACTAATATATATTTATATTTAAATACTTTTATAAATTTTCTTATAAGGTGGATTAATCGATTCTCAGTAACAAATCAAATTTTTATATATAACTAATGTTTAAATTCAAAACATAATTATTCATATCCAAGCAGAATCCAGTTGACCCGGTCAATATTTTTAATATATCACTGAAGTCATCTTGATATTTATTCCATGTTATAAAAAAAAAAAATGTTGAAATGACAAAAAGAATTTACTGCGATTTTCACAAGTTTGACATGGGATGTGCACATAACCATAGATGTGTTTCCTTGTGATACGAGTAAAAATCATCTACAGTTATGTATGCATGTCCACGTCAGAATTGTGAGAATCACAGTAAGTCCTATGCCACCCCAACACGACTAAAAAAAAAAAATGCTTCTTGCTTATCTTAACTGGTTGGTAGTCTAGGGGGGTGTCAATGGGTACCCACTTAATCGAAACAATATCAGAGTTGCAAACCCATGTTCTGGGTCCTTTCTTTCTATGCCCAAATAGAAATCGAACCCTTAGGAGCTGTAAGAGACTTAGTTCTATTGGATGGGTACTCGTGATTATCTGAAACCGGTTTATTTTAAAAAATTTTACCGAACAAAATTCCTTGTTACATTTTTTTATCATGAAAAATCTCTGGGAGGGAGTTCTGATAATTCCAAGGGAACCTTATTTTATCATGTTTGTTACGCAGCAAACTTGGAGTGGGACACAAGATTAATTATCTATAATATCCTCATTTTAAAAATCAAGTACCTATTATATCCTTTCTCATCTCAACATAAATTTTCTCTTCGAAAATTTTCATTGGATCCACATGTCGACATTGAAAATCCAATGCCACAACCTCATAGATTTCATGATAAAACTCATATTTAAAAAGTATATATTTTTTTAGATTTCATTATTTTGGGAGGGAATAAATGTTGAGAGAGAGAGTATAATTGGTATTTATTTAAAGAATTGATGGTATTATAGGCATTGTTCTTTAAAAAATGATGTGGATCTCACTCCAATGCTTGTTGGGTAACAAACTTGATAAAGTAAGTGTGAACGACATTTTTCACTGGGTACCAAGAGGTGACACATGGCACCTAGGGATTCGAGTTTGGTATGGAGATTTGAGGATAATTTCGGTGGTCTGATCCCAAACCAACCATGGGTTCAGGTCTCGATTGGATAAAATCAGGGATTAGACCAAAAGTGGTTAAATTCTGGCGAGAGAAAGTCCTGAAAGAGGAGAAATGTATGGGAACCAAATATTGACTAGATAGATTCCCAAATCACCAATGAAGATATACCTTCTAAATTGGATAATCTAGGGTTGTCAACAGATGCTTATCAGTTCGGATACAGCAATATCCAAATCCGAATTCAAAATTTTTATCTGATATCCGAATTTGAATTCGAATTCGATTATCCTATCAGATATCAGATAATATTCGAAAAGAATTTGAATAATTTTTATATTAAAAAAACATAGTTTTTCCTTCTCTAATTGATTTTTCATTATTAAAAAAAACCTATTATATAGTATTATTTTTTGATAAATACTAGTATATAATAAATAAATCAAATAAAATAATATATATTATATTATTTATATAAAAAATAAATCTAATAATATATATATCTTATTTCGAATTGGATATTATCGGATTGGAAATGTTAATATCTGAATTCGTATCCGATAAGGATTCGAATATATAAACTATCTGAATTCGAATCTGATATTCGGAATTTTTGAATAATATTAGATTTTTCGAATTCAAATTCGAATCGGATTCGAATTTTCGTCTATCCATTGACACCCCTAGTCAAATCGATAAAAAGATCTAGGGGATCTTAGGGTTTAATCTCTATAAATAGATGGACATAGGTTCAAAAATGTATGAAATTCTCCCATTTGAGACTATTTTTTGTACTAAGATTCTGAATTGGTCGTCGGAGAGGTGTTGTTGCAAGCACACTCAGGGGCACGAGGAGTGGAGATCAAAAGGCATTGCCATAGATCCGAAGGTAGTGCAAGTTTTTACTTTTACGATTTGGCACCGTCTATGGAAACATGAACCACAAAACACCACGGGGTACGATTTGAATCTTAACCAAAATTGGGGGTTATCTCCAGGATCAACCCTCATAGATCTAGGGTTTGGAAGTTTAAGGTTTTGGATCTGGAATTGTAGAGGAACCAAGCATGATTCATTAGTTGAGACAAATATTTATTGGAAGAATTCATATCTGTTTCGAATGGGAACGAGTACTTCGAGATTTCTATAGTGTAGATACATGATTTTTGAATCTGAAGATCACCTTTACGAGGATTTGGAGTCTCTAACATTCTTTTTATAAAAGAGTGTGAATGGTTACTCGAAAGGTATTTTTTGTGTGGAAAAAGTATCGTTTTGACATTATAGTGACTCTCGTATGGATAAAATACCGGATTGCCTAAGATCTAGGTAAATGATTGGTTAGAGAGAGAGGAAGGTGTTAGGCACCCTCTCTCTTTCCATTAAATGATGGTAACCTTAAAAAATGTGACCATTTTTTATATAAAAAAGTGAAATAAAAAAAGGTTGAATGATCGACAATTTGTACTTTTAAAAGCAAGGGATTTTTTATCTACTTTGATCATAAGGATTAATTCATTGAAAGAGATGATCATCACCGATATCTTGCCTTCGGAACATAATTTTATGTATTATTGACTAATATCTATGAGCCCATTCTCATGGGTTGAGAAGGGCTCAATCACCAATGGCCTTAAAACTAGTTGAGTAAGGTGTGTGCAAATCGTGTTTAGGGGTTTACATGATTTTTGTTGAAGATGATTACAATCCTTACACTTTCGATCAAATCGAAGTTTGATCTACCAAAAGTAGGGGAGGGTGGTCATTACATCCTAAGGCTCTTTAAATGAAAATTGAAGAAGTGAGGGAAGAAAGTATAAGAGGGAGATGGAAAAAGGGAAGAAGGGGGTGCAATATTTTAACTTTTATCCACCTTGAGACTTGAGACTTAATCCTTCTTTCTCCTACTTCTTCTTCTTACTTCTTCTTGGGGCCTTAGTAAGATTATGTGAGTTTTTTTAGAGAATAGAAGGTAGTGAGAGAGGAAAAGAGTTACGTAGAGAGAGGTTGGGAGTTTTTTTTATATAAAATTTCTTAAGGCTTAAGAAGCTTAAATATTGAGAGAGATAACTTTAGGGGGGGAGGGGTTCAAGCATGATTTTTCAAAGGGTGAAAAGGGTTTTAATAAGGGTTGAAAGTTACTTTTAGGAGTAGGATGGTCCAAGATAGAATGTGAGAGAAAATGACATGGGATTTGGAGGATTTTGATTGGAATTTAAGATTGGTAGATGGTAGAAGTGGTAAATGGTGCAAATGGCTTGGATCTTTCAACTCATATGGGTTGAGTGTTAGGTGAGGTTAGGGGATGTGGGTGTTGGTTAGAAGAATGATTATGTAAGAAGGGTAATTGATATTTTGGGAGGGTGGAGGAGATGGTGACACTTGACAAAAGAAGAATGGGGGTGTGGGTTAGGTGAGTTGATTAAAGAGGAAGGGTATGAGGGGTATGGAGATAACTGCTAGAGTGTTTTGAGGAGAATGTGATGGGTTAGGTAGTGGCATGTAGTATGTTGTAGGAATAGTAATAGGACGATGAGATTGATTTCTTTTGAGAGGTTGGTTGTGGGGGTGACATGTACTCACCTTGATGATTAAGGGTTGTATGAATCTTGATTGGGTATGAGTTGGGTAATAGTTTAAGTTGGGTTGTATTCAGGATTGGTTTAGATCCATTGGGTTTAGGGGTTGTGTTGGACTTGATTATGTAAGGTTAGAATTATAGATATGTGATATTCGAGTATGAAGATCACCACTATGTGGATTTGAAGTCACCACCATTCTTTTTTAAAAAGTAGTATGATTGGTCACCCATAAGGTACTTTTTGGAAAATAGTCATTTTGGCATCGTAATGACTCATACGGATGAGGATACCAATCAACCTAAGATCTAGGTAAGGATTCGGTTTGAGAGAGGGAAAGGTGTTAGGCACCCCCCTCTCTCTCCACCAAAAGGTGGTAACCTTAAAAAATGTGGTCATTTAAGGAAATAGAAAAAAAAAGAAAAATTCTAATAAATGACAATTTGTGCCCTTGGATGCTAGGGGTTTTTGATATTAGCTTAAACTAGGAGGGTCATCTCATCGAAAGAATAGACCCCATCATGTTTTTTTGCCTTAAACTTACATAATTTTAGGAAAAATATGAGCTTTGTGATTATGGGTCCATTCGCATGAAATAAGAAGGGCCCAACTATCGATAACCTCAAAAATTTTTTGTGGTGTGTGCAACATGTGATTAGGGATTAAAGATGGTATAATTTTATTTTTAAAATGGTCTTAAACCCTTACACTTTTGATCAAACCGAGGTCTGATCTTGTGGCGTCCCGCTAAACACTAATACAAAGCCCAATGTCAGATCTCGAGGCACTATGTGACACCTCGAAATTTTGGCATAGTCTCCTCTGTTTATGTTAGCATTTCAATTCGTTCAACCTACACCTAATAAACGACATACATTATCCTGCATATATACATACAAAATATAATACAAGCGAAGCCTATATACATCTAATAACGTACGATATATTAGAGTGTAGAAGGATAACCAAAAATAAGATTATACAAACATTCATTACTCTAACAAAAGTCTTAACGTTCAATATAACATCTATGATACTCTTGGACAAATCGATACCACTAGGGGGTATAACCCCAATACTCATCAAGTGATGAACTTTGGTTGTCTATCTGACCCACCAGATGATTTTCACTCATGCTATATACCTGTTTCGTCAAGTTCTGAATTTAAAACTAAAAAAATGAAGAAGAAAATGGTAAGTAACAAGGATTACTCAATAGAGAAGTAAACAATTTCTGCCAATAACTTCTCTTAACATGAACGAATAAACATACTGAATCATTTTAAAATTTACAAAATTTTATAGAAGAAACTACGATTAACTGGTACATATAGCTAGGGATGAGCAACTAAATATTTTAAAACTCACATTAAATCAATCAACAATACCCACCATAACATTTTCTTTTTATACAAATCTAATTGACCAAATGGAAACATTAAACATGCATTTTATTTTATATATCAAAATAAGACAATAGTTACATAATACACAATGGTGTAATAGTGGAATTAGAGAGTTGTGATTCACGACTGGATTGCTCCAATCGGGACATGATGTTTTATAATAAAGTATTAGTTCTTGATTTTGTAGCTAGTCGCTGTTTACTACACTTGTGAGACCATTTATCCGACTCAAGCTGGCTGTTTGATATGATCGTAAGCAATGTGTCTCTTTTTGATGTGTCAGAACATTTAACTACTATAGATTGTTAGTGATTACTGACTAATCATCTTCGTCTATGCCTATCAGGTGTGCATATGATTTCCAAATATACAATCTATTTATATTCGATCACCTTTACATTACAAGTTCACTAGTAAAGATAAAGAGAAATATACTTGGATTCCAATTGTGATTCCATTCTCATATGCGTCCCATACTATGTATGAATTTGGTGGTCCCTACTGTACATCCTAGAATAGTACACCACTCTGGATGATATGACGCACTATCCCTTCAGGTATTCACAGACTCTTTAACAGCTCATAAAATAACTATATATATATATATAATATATATATATATATATATATATATATTATTTTCATTTGAAAATAAAAGAGAAATTAACAATATAAAGTTGAGAATAGATATCTAGTTTTCTACCATACAACTGTGGCCACGTGGCCTAAAATAAATAACAGAACTTGAAGCCTCTATGCCAATAGAATTTAAATAAACACATAACCAATCATTATCCCTAGATATCTCTTCACTAACATATATACAACATTACAATGTAAAATACAAACATCACCCCTCAAGTGTGATTATTACATTTTACCGTTTCATCCCCTTTTCCTTTTTTTTTTCTTCTAATTTTTACAGTTTTCAATCTGTCAAACAAGATATTCACTTTTTAATATTCATCAACTCAATATGAGTTTATAGAATATTAAATCTTTTTTTTTAATTAGGAGATTTTTTTTTATCAATAACATTGAAAATTACAAAACTTAGATCAAAACGGGGTCCGAGCGCTGCACAGAACCCAACTGACGAAAATAATCCGGTGGTTTCAAAAATTTCGATGTCATCGTCATTTCTTCCTTCTGCGGCAGAAGACGATTTGACCCCGATACGGATGAAATCTAGGGTTGAAGGTATGAAACTTCCGTATTAGATACGACTATTTTTTGATAATACGGGACAAAAAATACGAGAAAACGAAAGATAATTGGTTGGGTTTGTAGAGGTCGAAACTACGGACGTTTTTCCCTTCTGCATCGGAGGTCGAAGACGAACCGTTTGTGACGAATCTGAATTGGAAAGTCGAGGGAAAAATTAAAATTAAAAAAAAAAAAAACGTTGGCTTGTTTTTGGATGGTTTTAAATGACGATGAATAGTTTAAAATTTAAAAAATTTATTTATATAAATTTTTGGGACGAAATTGGTATTTTACCTATTATTTCGTTTGACGATAACTTAACCGTCCGGACTTCAAAAGTGATGAATAAATACTCTATTTTTTATAATTTTTCATTTTGGATCTAATGGTATGATCAATTTGTACAAATTATGTTTCTAACAAAAATTTACATTTTTGGTCCAATGAGATCCTAAAATTGACGTCGTTTTTGTTTTTGATGATAATTTGACTTTTTGGACCCCAAAAATGACAAGTAAATAGTCCATTTTCTATAATTTTTCGTTACGAATCCAATGATATAATTGAATCTTAACAATTTTTTCTCTAGCAAAAATTCATTATTTTAGCCTAGTTCGACTCCATAATCAAGGATTTTGTAACTTTTGTATTTGGACTCGTATTGGAGCTTGCTTACAGGCTAAAATATATTGTTTGACCATTTTGAATCCAATGGTGAGGTCAGATTTCATTAAAATTGATCATAACAAAATCTTACAGTTTTACCCTAAGTCCTACTTTTAGGATTTTCTCAAAAGTCCACTATTTCTTTTTCCTTGAGAGACGAATCAGAAACTCAAAATTTTACAGATCTATTGGAAGCATGGGAGGGTTATAATTACATCATATGACAATTTTAAATCGAAAATAAAATAAGAAAAGTGGGGAGGATAGAAGAGAAAAGATGAAAGGGAGATAAGGGTGATTTTTGACGTCATTTTGTCCTTACTCTACCTTATTTTCGGAGTTTTATTTTTTTAAATTCTCTTCCTCTTGATCTCTTAATATGTCTTCTTGTTCTTGTATTTGAACTTGAGAATGATATGAAGGTATTTTAATATAGGAATTGTGAGTTGAGGGAATTTTTTAAAGGGATTAATAAGAGTAAAAGAGATTGATCCTCCATACCTTTGAGTCAGACTAGGATAAAATTTGCTATAAAAAGGACGGTTTCCTAGGTTAGGCTTCTGATAGGAATTCAATAGATTGTGAAAAGTAGATATGAGATTTGCAATTTAAGTATGTTTTGATAAGAATAAGTTGACATCTTTTGTATTAAATGATGAAAGAATATCAAAAATTTTTGCCTTAATTTTTTGTTTTTTCAAGATGAGGATATCGTGCAGTTTATACTCATCCGATAAGAAGAAATATGTAGTTTAGGCTTTTACTGAGGGGCAAGATGTAGTTTAGCTAGTGAAATCACCTCAACCCTTTTTCCTCTAAATTGAACATGGGTTCGAATGGTAAATTGGGAATTTTTAAGGAATAAAGAGTCGCCACCTAGTTTAGGTTCAGGAACCATAGATAACTCCAAAATGGATTGGGTCAGTCCACAATTAAGAGAAATAGGTAAGGGGTTAGATTATGGGTTTTAGAAGGTGTTAAGCACCGAACCCGCCCGATCGAGATGATCGTTCTCTACTACGATCCAAACTATCCTATGGTCAACAGGTAAAGTTTAAAGTCAAATATTACAGGATTTCTCAGATTCCGCACAAAAATGAAAATGTTAGAAAAAGCCTTGATTCTAGCCTACGCTCCAAAGTTCTTGTGGCAATATATTTCAATTACAAATCCATATCTGCAAATATTTTCGAAATCAGTAAAATTAGGAATTCGCAAAATTTTCCAAATTAAAAAAAAATCATAGATGAAAAACTACTAAATTGACAACTTGAAGTTTCTAAATTAGGAATTCCTAATTTCCTAAATTAGCAATAGATGACTATATGATGAGTCATCACATTAGGAATTATCAAATATGAATTCTCTAAAGTAGAAAAGTATGATTATAAAATTTCCTAAATTAGAAAATTACAGAGTTCCAAAATTAGAAAATTCCAAAAATGAATCTTGCAAAATAGAAATTGTGAACATTAAAATTTTCAAATTACGTACACATGGTAGATTAACAAATTGACGAATCCACAACCCACATTTGTAAAATTTTAAAATAAAAACATTAGGGACACGGGGCAATGAATCATTCGTTCACATACATACGCAAAATAAACTTTTAAACGATAAAAAATAATTAAAAACACATTGCAAACTAGCGAATCAACAATTCACACACACACACATATATATATATATGCAAAATTTTCGAGTAAAAAATTAGGGATACGTTGCCAATTCTCGAATAGGAAAAAATTATGAACACATGGAAAATCATTGAATCAACCATTCACACGTGAATGTAAAGTTGTGAATAAAAAATCGGGAACACATTGCAAATTATCGAATTAGAAAAGATCATTAACACATGGCAAACATTAGAAATATGCTAATGAAGATTGGATAATCATTCACAACATAAAAAAAATTAGAAAAGAAGGAGAAAACGATAAAAAGAAGATGAACAGTGTAAAATCCCAAGTTTTTGATTCGTATCTCGAGAAAATAAATAGTTGAATTTTGAAAAATAAATCTTGAAAATGGGACTTAAGGTAGAATTGTAGGATTTTATTCTGATCATTTTTAATGAAATCTGACCTCACCATTGGATTCAAAATAATCGAAAAACAAACTTTAGCCTGTAAGCACGTTCAAATGCGAGTCTGAACAGAAAAGTTTTAAAATCCTCGATTACCGAGTCGGACCAGAATAAAATAATGACTTTTTGCTAGAGAAAGAATTATTAAAATTCGATCATATCATTGGGTTTGTAACGAAAAATTATAGAAAAATGATTATTTACTTGTCATTTTTGGAGATAAAAAAGTCGAATTATCGTTAAAAATGAAAACGACGTCAATTTTAGGGTCCCATTGAACCAAAAATATAAATTTTTGTTAGAGATAGAATTTGTAGAAATTGACTACATCATTATATCTGGAATGAAAAATTAGAAAAAATAGAGTATTCATTCGTCACTTTTGGAGTCTAGAAGGTCAAATTATCGTCAAACGAAACAATAGATAAAATATTGATTTCGTCTAAAAAATTTATATAAATAAATTTTTAAAATTTTTTCGCTATTCATCTTCCAAAGTCGTCCAAAAACCAGCCAACAAGTTAAAAAAAATTAATTTTTCTCAGATTTTCTACCTCAGATTCATCGGGATAGAGTAGCCGTCGACTTCCGACACAGAAGAAGAAAATGTTCGCAACCTCGACATCTACAAAATCCACCCAACTTCTTCTCGTTTTCTCATCTCTTTCATTTCATATCATAAAAAATCAGTCGTATATATATACTGGGGTTTCATAACTTCAACCTTGAATTTCATTTGTTTTGGGGTCAAATCGTCCTCTGTCACAAAAGGGAGAAATGACGACGACGTCGAGATTTTCAAAATCACCAGGTCAAATTAAAAAATCAGTCACCTTGAAGTTCGGTCCACCTCAATTTCTGTGTCGATTCTCTCGATTTTCGTGTACACGCTTTGATCCTATTGCACATAGATTGTTAGGAATTCTCAATTTCTATTAGTAACTGTAGATTGTGAAAATTGCATTTAGGATTTTATTAAAAATTTGTGATGTGTTTTCAAAAATATAGAATTCAATTGGTTATTTCAAATTCACGTTAGAACTTGTATATTTGATATGTTTTATTGTATTTTATAACAAATTATATGTGGGTAGGATATTTCACCTGGTTATTTCTGTCAATTGGGTCCTGTGCTCCGCTCGGATCCCGTTTTGATCTAAGTTTTGTACTTTTTCAATATTATTGATAAAAATGAATTTCATAGTTGGAAAAATGATTTAATATTCAATGAACTCATATTGAGTTAATGAATATTATAAAGTGGATATTTTGTTTGAGAGATTGAAAATTATAAAAATCGAAAAAAGAAAAAAAAGGTATGAAACGGTAAAATGTCAGAGTCACACCCGAGGGGTGATGTCTGCATTTTACATTGTTGTGTTTGTGTATGTTGGTGAACGGATATCCATGGATAATGTTACTAGTTGCATGTTTATTTATTTTCTGTTAGCGCGAGACGTTGTTTACTTTTCTGTTCCATTATTTATTTTAGGCCGGGTGGCCATAGATGCATAGTAGGAAACTAGACATCTATTCTCAATCTTGTATTGTTAATTTCTCTTTTATTTTTCAAATAAAAATAATATATATATGTAGCTATTTGTGAGTTGTTAAAGAGTTTGTGAATGCTTGAAGGGATAGTGCGTCATATCATCCGGAGTGGTGTACTATCTTGGGATGTACGGTAGGGACCACCAAGCTAATTTGTGGTATGGAACGCGTATGAGAGTGGGGTCACAATTGGAATCCGGGTTTATTCCTCTATATCTTGATCAGTGAACTTGTAATGTAAAGGTGGTCGTATATGAATGGTTTGTATATTTGGGAATCACATGCACGCCTGATAGGCATAAGCGAAGATGGTTAGTCAGTGATCACTAACAATCTATAGTAGTCGAACGTTCTGACACATCGAAAATAGACCTATTACTTACGGTCACGTCAAACGACTAGCCTGAGCCGGATAAATGGTCCCGTAAGTGTGGTAAACAACGACCAACCACAAAATCAGAAACTAATACTATATTATGAAACATCATGTCCCGACTGGAAGCGATCCAGTCGTGAATCCTAAGTTTCTAATTCTACTACTCCACCATTGTGTATTATGTATCTATTGCCTTATTTTGATATATAAAATGAAATGCAGGTTTAATATTTTCATTTGGTCAATTAGATTTGTATAAAAAGAAATGAAATGAGAGAGGATAATAGAAGAGGGAGATGGAGAGGGGAGAGAGGGGGTGCAATGCTCTAACTTTTAACCCACCTTGAGATTTGATCATTTCTTCTTTTTGGGTCCTCAGTAAGATTATGAAAGTTTTTTTTTTATAAAAAAGATGAGATAGTGAGAGAAGGTTGAGAGTTTTTATGTTTATTTTTATATAATTTCTTAAGGCTTGAAAGTATTAATTATTAAGAGAGATGACTTGAAAGGAGCGTTCAAGCAAGGTTTTTCAAAGGGTGAAAGGGATTTTTATAGGATTTGATGGTTACTTTTATGGGTAGGATGGTCCAAGATAGAAGGTGGAAGATAATGACATGGGATTTGGAGGATTTTGATTGGGATTTAAGGTTGGTGGAGAGTAGAAGTGGTAAATAGTACAAATTGGTTATTTTTTTTTACTCAAATAAGTTGGATCTTTCAGCTTAGATAGGTTGAGTGTTAGGTGAGGTTTGGCGTGTGGGTATTGATTAGAAGAATGGTTATGCAAGGAGGGTAGGTCTTGATATTTTGAGAGGGTAGAGGAGATGATAACTCATGACAAAAAATGTATGAAGGTGTAAGTTAGGTGAGTTGATTAAATAGTAGGGATGTGGGGGGTATGGAGATAGTTTGTAGAGTATTTTGAGGAGAATGTGATAGGTTAGGAGGCGGCATATGGTATGATGTGGGAATAGTGATGGGGTGATGAGAATTATTTCTTTTGAGAGATTGATTGTGGGGATGATTGCGTCTACCTTGATTATCAAGGATTGTATGAATTTTGATTGGTTATGATCATGGACATGGATATGGGTTTATGCGTAGGATTGGGTAATGGTTTAGGTTGGGTTGCATTTATGATTGATTTAGGTCCATTGGACTTAGGGGTGGGGTTGGACTTGATTAAGTGAGGGTTCAAATGATAGTAGGTTGAGAAGATGATGGGGTTTAAATAAGCCTTATTGTGGGTCCATAGGATTATTTAGAGTCTTACGACTTTTGATTTGAGCAAAAATATTGAATTTTGAATATTTGGACTCGTAGGTTCGTTGATGATTTTTTGACAACAATATATATTTTTTTAGCCCTTTTCGAGTTGGGCCTATTCAAATTGCGGTGTTTACCCATATATATTGAAAACGAGTCTTTCACATGACCTTCAAATGTTGAAGTGGTTACGAGAGACGAAGAAGAGCTTCTTTGGGCAACAATTGCAAGATTGCCTTCTCGTAAAAGAGATAATTTTGCACTTTTAAAGCGAAGTGCTTTGATGTTAGGAAGTTTGATCATTTAAGTCGAGAACTTGTCTTCAAGAAAGCTTTGGCCACTAACAAGCAAGACCATTACAAGTTCTTGTCAGCCATTAAGGAATGACTTGATAGACCTGTAAGGATTGTCAATGGATTTCATCTATTTGGGGCTGGTAAGGATGAGATTATACAAGGATGTGGTCTGTGTCATTCAAATACGAGAGAAGTTTGAATCAAAGGAAGAAGGTGTAGGATGGAGATCTATGGTTTTAAATGATAGCGAAAAGTGTGCAAACTTGGCTATCGTTAAAGGGGTACAATGATAAAGCCAACAGGAGTGTAAAAAATATGAAGGTAAAAGATGGGGGATGTTTCCATAGATATCAAATTGGAAGAAGATTTAACCACAAAGAGTGGTGGTCTTTGATGTTGAGAAACTATTTGATGAAATTCCAACATCAATGGATTTTTCAATAAGTTTATTTGGGTGCTGTCAAACTAGGCATGTTGAGTGCCAAAGTTTTATTAAAAAAATGGAGGAATCTTGAAACTAGGATTTCATGAACTTTGAGTCAATACACTGGTTCGTACTCCAATTTGAGTCAATACACTGGCTTGTAAGTATAGACACCCCATTTTTGCATTCGCTTGATTAATCAACTCGTCAACCCGATTGAAATGGTTCCCAATGATGGATGTTTATTCCAATGCATTATTTTGTTGCCAGATATGTTTCAGAAATCCGGATGAGGTATCTCAAACTAACTGAAATCGCCTCGACCCCCGACCGTCTGCTAAATAATGGATTAGGATCCGTTCTACATATCTCGGGGATTTTTAAAAGAATAGGGAGTTGCCACCTAGTTTAGGTCTAGGAACCAAAATTAACTCAAATGGATATGGATCGGTCCATGGATCAGAGAGATGGGTAAGGGGTCAGGTTACGGATTTCGGAAGGTGTTAGACACCGAACCCGCCTGATTAAGATGATCAGTCTCTACTACGATCCAAAAATATTCTACGGTCAACATTCAAAGACTAAAAGTCAAATTAGGGTCTAATCATCATCAAATTGCATCGGATTTACTAAACAAATCCTTTGCTTAAAATAATTACATGATTTAATGAGGTATACATGACACCAAAAATTAATGGATCAATTCGATCATATTTTGAATAATACGAAATCAATTTTCAATGCTGCGTACATGAGATTGGTGAATTGACTCATTGATGATATTTTATCAAAGAGATTCGATTTTTGAACCATTACGTATATTAAATTCAGTGGGTTAACTCACAAATTTTGAGTTGCCACGTGTATTAAATCGGTGAGTTAACCACGTGCCTAATTTTAAAATAAAATCGATTCAAATTTTCAATGTCCCAAAACTCAGCGAGTCGACTCGCAATTTGTTAACCAAAAGAATCCTAATTTTTTTTGAATCGCCACGTGTATTAAATCGGTGATTTAACCCACGTGCCTAATTTTTAAAAAATTCGATTCAAATTCTCAATGTCCCCAAAATCAGCGAGTCGACTAGCAATTTGTTAATCATAAAAATCATAATTTTTTTTGGAATCACCACGTGTATTAAATCGGTGATTTAACCCACATGCCTAATTTTTAAAAATTCGATTCAAATTCTCAATGTCCCCAAAATCAGCGAGTCGACTCGCAATTTGTTAACCAAAAGAATCCTAATTTTTTTTGGAATCGCCACGTGTATTAAATTGGTGATTTAACCCACGTGCCTAATTTTTTAAAAAATTCGATTCAAATTTTCAATGTCCCCAAAATCAATGAGTCGACTCGCAATTTTTATTGTGAAAATCGATTTTTTATTTTTATCTTTCGTGTACACCAATAATTTTTATTGAGTAGATCAACATTAATGAGTTAACCCACTAACATCAAAAGTCAGCAAATCGACTCGATAGACATCAACAATCAATGAACCGGTCTACTAACTTGAAAATAACGAGTTGGCCCAATCAATCTATCAACAAAAATGGTCGAATTGATCCACTAATTTTTTGAAAAATTAAAGGTTGCCATTAATACCACGTATGCCCCCAAAAATCAACGGATTAATTCGAATGCATAAAAATGTGAAATCAAGAATCAATAATAATAAAAATAAACTAAAAATAAAAAAATAAAAAAAATAAACAAATGAATAAATAAAATAACTTACCTTCACCAAATAATTTTGGATGCGTGGATTCCTTCAAAAAGAAATTGAAAAGCTTGTGACGCTCAATGATGTTGGAATAGGAGGAGATGATGACCGTTGTGGGGTGTTCAATAAATTAAAGAAGGAGCGTTGCCAAAGAGAGAGAAATTGCTATTATTTTTTTTATGGAACGAAACAGTATTGGAGAGAAGTTATAGGATTAATGGAGATACAAAAATGGACAGTAAGATAGATGAAATTGAAACTTTAATGGGTGGAATATGATGAAGGTGTGGCTGTAATGGAGATGAAAAAGTGGTTGGGCGTTGGGCAGCAATGTGAAGGAGGATGTTGCTGAATTTTAATGATGAAAGTTGTTGAAATTTGTTTAATGGGGGAAGAAGAAGATAGAAAGTTGCAGAATTTTTAATGGGGTGGAAGAAGATGGAAAGTTGAAGAATTTTTAATGGGGGAGGAAGAAGATGGAAAGTTGCAGATTTTTTGGTTATGGAGGGTAGTAAAAAAAAACATCGGCTCGAGTCCCCTTCAATGGTCCCTTGCCTTTTTCTTTTATAGTGGTTCTTCCCAAAAATCATGAGAGAGGGAGAGAGGGAGAGATGGGAGAGATGGGAGAGTGAGAGGAGAACATGGGTGGTTATGAGGAGGAGTTAGAGATGTTGGAGAAGAAGATGAGGGAGTTGGAGAGTGCCCACGTTTTATTTTCTCTCTCTTTTTTTTTTTTTTAAATTTTTTTATATTTATTTTGGAGAAGGAGAGGTGGTGATCCCACGCTACTCGTACTATGATAATTTCTCGCTAATGAGTTGTGATTGGTTGAATTTTATTATTATTATTTAGTTGAATTTTGGATTCGTTAACATTTTGATTTAACTTTTATGTTTTAAATTAAATTTGAATTTGTGTTTGGTTTTAAATTTTGGATTAAAATTGTTAGATTAAAATTTAATTTGAATTTTGATTGTAATATTGGTTATTGGTTGATTTTATTTTGTTTCGATTGGTTGATCGTTCGATTTTAATTTTAATTTTATATTTTAATTGGTTGAGTGATTTTTAATTTGATTTTAATTTGAATTTTAATTGGTTAATTTGAATTTAATTTTTAATTTAAATTTTGAACGGGTTGATTAATTTGCGTTTTAATTTGAAATTTAAATTGATTTTAATTTTTAATTGGTCGGTTGATTGGATTTCGATTGGTTAAGTTTTGAGTTTTAATTTGATTTTAGATTGGGTTCGAATTTAAATTTTAAATTTATTGATAGAATTTGAGTTTAATTTTGATGGTTGATTACTTGAAAATTTTATTTTGGTTGATCGAATTTTTATTATTATTATTTTTAATTTGAAAAATATTTTTGATTGGATTTAATTGTTCGATTTTAATTTTAATTGTTTGATTTTAATTTTAATTGTTTGAATTTTTTAATTTGAATTGTTTAATTTTTAATTTGAATTTTATTTTTAGTTTAGATTGGATTTCGATTTACATTGTCCTAGGGATCGGGATCTCTAAATTGTAGAGTTGGATATTGAGGGGTATTTTGGTCTTTTGGTGATTTTTACAGATTTTTCTCGAACTTCTCTGTTTTCATCGATTTGGGTCTCGTTAGACTCGAAATCGCATTCTGAGTGCCATGAAGGTACTTTCGAGATTTTTCGGAGGTCTGAGGTATATGAGGGGTATTTTCGTCATTTTGATGATTTTTTTTACAAATTTTTATAAATTTCTTTGTTTTCATCGATTTGGGTCCTGTTAGACTCGAAATCACGTTCTGAGTGCAATGGAGGTACTTTCAAGACTTTTTGGACATCCAAAATTTATGAAGGGTATTTTCGTCATTTTTGTGATTTTTACTACTTTTTTAAGGATTTCAGCGTGAGTTTTCTTTCAGTAACTGTGTGAGTATTTCTAAGTTCTAAAGTTATATTTTTCTAACGTAACGAGGTTTCTAAGTTATCGAATTGTGTAATGAACCTATGCATACGTGCTTGCTAAGTCAGGTGTAAGATGTAGTGATCCTAAGCATGCGTAAACTTCTATGTCGAGTTGTGACGAGTAGGGGGATGAAAAGAAACTAGAAACAGAAGGAATCAAGCAGTACTTACAAGCCTTCGAGTTCTTTTATATTCATCATTAGGAATCCACCAAAATCGGGTGTCGAATTGTCAAATTAGGCAGATGAAAAAATGGGGTGTCTACACTAACCAAACTGTAGAAACTACGCTACGCTAGGAAAATATAATCCCAAAAACATAGAAATCATCAATTCTTAGACAAAAAGAAGCTTCACGATAAAAATCACTAAAATATGATCAAATTACCAAAATACCCATAATCTTAAAACATCCCTAGAGTCTACGTTACGCTTAGAAAAATTCTTTTAAACACATAAAACAACAAATCGAAATCAAATAAATAATTTTGCCAATTTTCATAGAATTCGATAAAATTATGAAAATACCCCTCATAAAGTTCACGACCATTTTGCACAAAAAATTTCATAAATGATAAAAACCAACATTCCCATTGAATTCCTTATGAAAAATCGATTCCAAAACATCCTGAAGTATTGAAAACCGACTTAAAACACAAAAAGTCATCTCCGAGGGTAAAACGATAAGTTTACAATTTTAATAATTAAAAATTCTGAAATTAATAATTAAAACATTAATTAATGTAAAGTGAAATCTTAATTAAAATTTTAAAGTCAATCAAGTAAGAATAAAGTCAAGATATTAAAGTCAATCAAGTAAGACTAAAGTCAAGATATTAAAGTCAATCAAATAAGACCAAAGTCAAGATATTAAAGTCAATCAAGTAAGACTAAAGTTAAAATCTTAAAGTCAATCAAGTAAGACTAAAGTCAAGAAATTAAAGTCAATCAAGTAAGACTAAAGTCAAAATCTTAAAGTCAATCAAGTGAGACTAAAAGTCAAAATCTTAATAGAGTTCTAATTAAATAATAACTCTATTTAAAACAATCCTAATTAAAAAATAACTCTATTTAAAATAATTCTAATTAAATAATAACTCTATTTAAAATAATTCTAATTAAAATATAACTCTACCTAAAATAATTATAATTAAATAATAATTCTCTCTAAAAGAATTATAATTAAACATTAACTCTATCTAAAAAGCACCTAAAAAAATCTATAAATAGGGGGTCCCTACAACCTATTTTCGTATCCAAGAATAAACCCTAAGAAAAATAGGTCAAAAAGCTTTCTTAGCCTCCCATAAACCCTAATTTTGAAGTCCCAACTTCTTACCTAACATCCATAGCCCAACTTTAGCTCAAAAAATACCCAAAAATCCTTCTAAAACACCTTTAAATCCATAAAAAGTTAGAAAATTCACAGATCCAAGAAGAAAATACCTCAACTTGGAGATCAGAAATCAGATCCGACAACAGAACGAATCGAGGAATACTGTACAAAGAGTTATTCTATCAGATATGAGGGAATAAAGCCGTTGCATTCGGAAAATGTGACTATTTTTATTTTTTATTGTTATTTAGGTCTTGTTAGTAATCTAGTTTTATTTGGGAATTAGTAGAGATCGACGTTTGCTGGGCGGGGTTGGTGCCTAACACCTTCCAACCACGTAACGTGATCCCCGGACCCGTATTTTCTTTCGTAGATTAGTGTTATTTGCCTTTTAGAATCAATGTTCAATTTTTAGATTGTAATAACTAGGTGGCGACTCCCAAACCTCAAAGGTCAAAAGTGGATCCGGGCACCCCGCGGATCAAGAGCGCTTTTAGTAAGGTGCACCATAAAATATCTCACGAAGAAGCAAACTGCTAAGTGAATGATTATGTGGATGGTTAGAGAGACCGAGAGATTTGAAGAAGAAGCAAACTGCTAAGTGAAGTATGTACATCATCTTGGGTGTATCTTGAAACCTTCAGGCTTATAAAAAAATGATGAGTTGGGTGTTAAGCTTGTACATAATTTTTGATGTGGGGGCATATCACTTTGGCTTAGGTAATCAAATAAGGCTTACTCGGTGAGTTAAATAAGAAAATGGTGGTTCCCTTACTCACCCGATTTAAGATCTAATTTGGAACCCCACCTAAAACTTGGGGACAAAATCTTAGACCGACTTGACCTAGTCAAATTTAATAATTTGGAATCAACTAAGTTGAGATACTAGATTGAATCATGTACAAATAAAAAAAATCAACTGAGTCAAGGGACTTCTTTGATTCAAGTGGCTCAATTTATTTATTGTGAATTCGATTGAATCAATGGATTCTATTGGGATAAGAAAGAAAATTTATTAATCTGAAACTTGACTGAGTTGAGGGACTTTGCCGGACAATTCAGTTTATAACTCAAAAATTTTATCGAGTCAAGGAACTCAATTAATTAAAATGATATAATTTGAGGGCTTAACTCGAGTCCAACTTACTAAGTTATATGGTATAAGTAGGGGTCCAATTTAGAGGACTAATTTGCTAATGGGCATCTGACCCCGACTTATTGATCTCAAATCAATGAATTGGGTGGGTTTGACTTTAGAAATCGATTTATAGGTTGGATTTGATCGAATTATGTTGTTATATGTAAAGATACAAATCAATAACATTAGGTTGATAATATATTGCTTTTTAATGCAATTGTTATATTTCTATTGCTTAAAGAGATGCAAGTTGCAAAGGAACTTAACACCACACCCTTGACTCATATAGGGAGTCTGGTTCACCTCCTAAGTTTGTCATATGAAACTACTTAGCGTAACTCGACTTATTTGAGAGTTCGGTCTACATCCTAAGTCGGTTGTGTAAGACCACTTAATGCCACACCCAACTCATATATGGAGTTTGATTCACATCCTAAGTTGGTTGTATGGGACCACTTAGCGCAACCCAACTCGTTTGGAAGTCCAGTCTACATCCTAAGTTGGCCATACGGGGCCACTTAGCACCACACTCAACTTATATGGAGAGTCCGATCTACATCCTAAGTTGGTCGTTTGGAACCACTTAACGCAACTTGACTCATTTGGGAAGTTCAGTCAACATCCTAAGTGGGTCATATGGGACCACTTAGCGTTATACCCGATTTGTTTGGGGAGTCTGGTCCATATCATAAGTTAGTCGTGCATGACCACTTAGCGCAAAACCCGACCATATGGGGTTGGTTTACACTCAAAAGTCTTGACTTGTAACGGGTGCCAAGTTTGACCATTTGGAGGTTGAAAAAGTCTTAGCTAATTACAAAAACTATTCCCGATCGTAAGAGGGTCGGCATACAACGAAAGTCTTGGCTCGTGAGGGGAGCCAAGCTCAACAGTAAGGAGATCGACACACAACAAAAGCCTGAGTTCATAAGGGGAGGGGGGTTGGCTTACAGTGAAAGCCTTGGCTCATTACGGAAGCCAAACCCGATAGTTTGGGGGTTGGAAAAGTCTTGGCTCATTACGATAGCCAAATCCAACCGTAAGGAGGTCGACAAACAACGAAAACCTTGGCATGTGAGGGGAGCCAAGCTTAATTGTAGGGGGTCGTTACACAATGAAAATCTTGGCTCGTCAGGGGAGTTAAGCCCGACCATAAAGGGGTTGGCACACATCGAAAGTTTTGGCGCGTAAAAGGAACCAAGTCCAACCATTAGGTATGGGTTTGATTGATTTTTGTTCCAAGCTTGACCATAGGGAATTACATCTATAAGCTTAGGATTTATGGTTCATGATAACATCAACCCTAATCGATAAAGAGGAAATGACAAAAAAATGGAAAAAATAGATAATGTATTTATCAAAGAAAAATATTTCGTGGCTTGTAACAAAACCAACGATTCAAATAAATCGAGGTAATTATAGTCATCACACTTTTGAAGGTGAAATAGTCGGATGACGCATGACATGGACATTAATTGAGCAAATCTTAAGCCTCAAAATGAGAATTTATAAGGTACGTGGCCAGGTGTCACATGATACTGTTTATTTATTCTCAGGTCTATGGACTAAAAGTCTAAACCCCTGAGAGGGGGTATTGTGGATGATATTTTTCGTTGGATGTCAAAGGGCGACACATGGCACCTAGGAATTCAAGTTTGGTATGGAGATCCGAGGGTAAGTTTGATGGTTTGATCACAAACCAACCATGGGTTCGACTCTCGATTGGATAAAATAAAGGATTAGATCAAAATGGGTTAAAATTCTAGTGAGGGAAAGTCCCAAAAGAGGAGGAATGTATGGGGACAGGATATTGACTAGATTTATTCCCAAATCACGAATGAAGACATACTTTCTAAATTGGATAAGGGTCAAATCAGTAAAAAGATCTAGAAGGGATCAAAGGATTTCCATTTCTATAAATAGATGGACAGAGGTAAAAAAATTTATGAAATTCTTCCTCTCTAAATTTGACTATATTTTTTGTACTTAGGTTCTGACTTGGTCGTCGAAGAGGTATTGTTGCAGGCACACCCAGGGGTACGAGGAGTGGAGATCGTGAGGTATCGTCATAGATCCCAAGGTAGTGTAAGTTTTTGCATCTACAATAAGGTTCCCTTGACTTTGTGGCAAAGTCTAAGGGAATTTTTGTAATAAAAATGTAATTGTGAGGTTTGTTCAATAAATCTCTCTTTATTTTATCATTTCGTTATGGATTTGAGTCTCTGCATCAAACAAACAATTGAGATGAGATGAAAAACATAAATGGTCTAACTTGATTTCTAGGGATTTGTGCATTTTTTTTCTTGGGATTCACTTTGCATAGAAATCCTGATGTATAGAGAGCCTCAATTGTGGGTTGAGGCTTTTGTTTTCCTTTCTTTTTATATTGTAGTTGGTTGAAAACTATCGTAGTTTTTATATAAAGTTCTTCAAGATTTTAGAGAACTATCTATTCAAGCTTGAAGTTGGTCATATCTTGTGAAAGTTTATTTACTTGTAAAGAAGGTGTTTAGTTTTAGTTTTGAAGAAAACAAAATTAACTAATACTTTAACAAATTATAACTATGTTGTTAATGCTTTTGTAGATAATGTGTGATATTCTTGAAAGGGAAAAACTTTGTTTTGATTTGCAGTTGGCATTTTCTCATATTTATCATTTACTAGAGTAAGCCCATTTTGCATCTTCTTTAGGGTTGGGAGTAAAAGAGGAAAGACAATAAAGTAGGAGGGTATTGTTGAGAAAGAAGAAGAAAAGATAAAATAATAAAGTTAGAAGAGTATTATTGGAGGACTAATGATAAATTGATGCTCTTTATAGGCTCCTTGACGTGGTAGTGCGTAGAACCATAGATCTTTTTTCCCTGTGTATCTCGAAGAAAAAGATCTATGGTTCTATGCACTGCCACACAGGGGAGTGTACAAAGAGTATCAATGTTAAAGCGTTAGTTTATCATGACTCGAATTAGAAAAGGGAGAAGAGGAAGATAATATATAAAATTCTAGAAGGCCATTGAGTAATAAAGGAAATGCAATAATAGTTGAAAGGCATTCTTGGAAAGGATGAGAAAATGTATGACGATAAAGTCAAAAGTTATACTTGATTAGGAGATTAAATCTCAATCCGTCTTTATACGGAGGATAAAGGGAATGGGGTCCATTGTCGTGTTTTACTACACTGTGATTAAAAACATTTTATGTATGGAAAATAAAAATTCTAATTAGTAACATGACGTATCTATTGTCTCATTTTGGTTTTTGAGGACTGTGGCCAACAAATATCGCTGTCTAGACTCCATTTATTTAAATGATTTGGACGTGAGAGTATTTTTGTAGGTACACCCCCTCTCAGTCAAACAACTTGGATGGATACCAAATCCAATAGAATGAAGATCAATTACGAATCCCAAAGTAGATTGCAGAATTTTTCCTCCACAAATTAATAGCATATCCAACCCATTGGTTTCAGTTCCATAAACATGCAATGAAGTACAAGCCCATAGACAGTTCATAAAATAATAATAAACTACTCAAAATGCCTAATGTCCCTTACGAAGAATCAATTCTAGGCCACCAATGCAATCCCGTGACTCTCTATAGTGCCTCCAAAATTCACTCACGGGTTCCTTATTCTCGTGGCTCATACCCAACGAAGCAATAAACAATCCCTTTGAGTGTTTCCTATAAAGAACCAACTTTCAAGGCTGTCTAAGACACCAAGAATTAACAAGAAGCAGCAGCGCAGACTAGTGAGTGATGGAGAGATTAGGAAAGCTAGCGATTGTGGCGTTGGTGCTGGCTACACTTCTGGGAAATGAGGTGATGGTGTCCAAGGCACAAGTATGTGGCATTACTAAAGCTGGTTTGATGTCGTGCATGCCATCTGTGAGTGGGTCGAACCCTGTCCCTCCAACGAACACGTGCTGTTTGGCACTCACCCATGCTGACATGCACTGTCTTTGCTCTTATTATAAGAACTCCAACCTTCTGTCTTACTTTGGTGTTGACCCAAATCTTGCCATGGAACTCCCTCAAAAGTGCAACCTTCCTGAGCCAGTCAAATGCTGAGGTGCATTGGTGGTGGTTGTTGTTTCTGTTGCTTTGTTGTTGTGTTTTCGTGGTTGTGGGTAAGATGTGAACTGTCGAGATGGTGATCTGAGAATGCTTTTGACGAGGATTCTCTTTGTCTTTGTTATGTCATGTTATTTTCAATTTGGATGATTCTGTGTTTGTTATTGTTGTTTTGCATTGTCGTCTTCAATCATGGATTTTAGTCTGGAAAATTGGATCGATAACGACAATGCCTACATGAATGAGTCAAATCCTTGTTGAGTCAAATGTCTTAAACAACAATCAAAAGATAAATGCATATATTTAAAATAAGTCCTGATAGTATGACTCGTTAGGTGACATACTCCATTGACTCCCTGATGTGACAAATTTGGGAACTGTAGATCTGTACGTCTCAGGATACACACTTCCCTCGGGATACACTTTTTATGGGAAAGTGCAGTCGTGTATCCCAAAATGTACAGACTTAGGGTTCCCAAACTTGTCACGTCAGGGAGTCGATTGAGTATGCCACCTGGCGAGCATATTATCATGACTCTTAAAATAATTGCTTTTTCTATTGTAATCTGATTCTTGGTTTTAACATCACAAAATTTCTTTTGTATGAAACAGAAACATTTAAACTAAGAGCCGTGCTCCACTGAATTCCTTCAACACTGTGTTTACAAAGAATCATCGATTTTTCTCTGAGTGTACATCACATGTATCTGTAGGAAAAGCATTTATGGTTTTGTGCACACCACCACCTCAGCGCAACGTTGAAGATAGTGTTGTAGGAAGTCAGTTTAGCATTTTTCTTAAAACAATTACGGACCAACTAGTGACACATCATGTATTACCAATTGCACTCCACTTAACAAATTCTCCTTGCATTTAAAGGGAAAAAAAGATAAGCATTATTTCTTCTTTTCTACAAAATTTACTCCATAGATGCAGAGCCAAAAGGAGGTGTCTCTGATGACTAGGCAAAATCAAGTGAATAGAAGTAGATAAGGATGAGATACCTTTCAAAAAAATATAAGAGATAAAAGGAGTAGATTGAAGGATATTAGAAAGACTCCCTGTAAAATGCAACTAGTAGGAATAAGATAACAATTTTAAAAATGATGAAAATAAAAATTGGGAATATTTTATGTTAGGGTGCAAAACCGACAACTTGTGATCTGCAAGTAGTTGATTCATATATGTAATTTCAAGGACTCAGCGAAGAAACTGAAAAAAAGGTCAATCCATAAGGTCAACTTGAAAGCCTACTTGAGTATTACTACGTGAAAACTGGAAAATTCGAGAGAATAAATTGACGGGCCAAGGCCCACTGATTTTAGAAACTAAATTTTGACGGTTTAGGACCGTCGAAATTCTTGATGTTCTCAGATTTGACGGCTTAGAGTTGTCAAATTTCTCCCATCATTCATTAATTTGACAATTTTGGCCCGTCAAAAACTAAAATTTGACAATGAAAAATTCGACACAAATACAACCCCTTTGTCCGTCGAATTTTATGAAATTTGACAGCCCGAGACAGTCAAATTTGGACTTTTTTCACATTGTGTATGACTGGAAATTTGGTTGTGTTATAGAATTTAATTTTCATTTTTGGAGAGGAGTCGTGCTGGAGCGACATTAAAATTGACATGCATCATTTCACACATTGTTGACTTGGATGTCAATTTTAATTTAACTTCAGCATTTTATTTTGGAGAATGTCACACAAAATGATGACCCTGACTTATGACGTCTTACTTTTTAGAGTCGTGCTGGAGTGACCTCAAGTTTGAACTTCATATCCCACTTTCTTGATGTGGAAGTGTAAGAACCATAGATGCTTTTTTACTCGCATCTTGATGACAAGCATCTATGGTTCCTACACACTTCCATGGCAGGCACAAACTTGAGGTCACTTCAGCATTATTCAACTTTTTTCTCTTCCTTTTTTCCCCATTATGAGCTTCAGTCTGTATGTGGAAGGGTTTCCAGCACATGATTAAAAGATTACTGAACCTAAAGGTTATAAATTTTCACCAATCCATGGGAAATAACTTTTAGTAAGCAAGCAATTAATCGGTATTATAAAAAAATATTACAAGGGATTCAAGGGCACACCACCTATGATACATATGGGGATGAATTCTAAGGTTAGGCATTCCAGCCCATCTCTTTGAATATTCTTCGTAATACCAAGAAATTAATATTAGAATCATAATGAAATTCAAAGTTACATCTCCTCAAAACAGCCAAACCATCCGCTACTTTGTCATACCCTCTCAATAAACATGTTTAATAGGCCATCTGAAATTTTGTAATCTAGACATGCATGATTTCTGATTTTAGATTGTCTAAACACCAAGGAGAAGATACGCTTAGAAGCATGTTGCGAAACACAGTTGAATGTGGCTCCATTTTGACCTTAATGAACTTTTGAGGTCATCATATAAAGTTTTCATCTCTGAATATATAATCATTCATGCAATACCCCTAGAAATTGTTGAAGGCTATTATCAAATAACCGATGGAATTTCTTATAACCCCCCCACCCCCTCCAGACTAAAGTTAACTCTGCTAGAACCATCAACCAAGAGGATCTTTCCCTCCACCGTGCCTGTGAGGCTGACTAGACACAACATGAAAAAAGCCTACACTCGATGGCCCAAAGGTTGCCGAATTTCATAAAATTAGATGGACCAAGGCGTCAAAATTTTCATTGTCAAATTCTTTTTTTCGAAGAGCTGAAATCGTCAAATTAATGGAGGATGGTAGAATCAACGGCTCTAAGCTATTGAATCTGGGAAACATAAAAAATTTCAACGGTTCTAGACCATTGAAATTTTATTTCTAAAATTCGTGGGCCTTGCCCTATTGAATTTCCTTGTAGAATTTTTCAAATTTCACTTAGTGAAAGTTCAAGTTCGTACGAGTCAGTGCGTGAGAACTAACATCTTGAATCCCCACCTCCCATGTCTCCCTTTCTTGACAATGAGGAGAATGTGGAAATACCTAGGAGGAAGGTCACTGTAACACAAAGCCAACTCACGTAGGTATTTTTGGCTAATGCATTCGGTGTACAACCAAGTGATTGATGGTACGATCTTGGAAACGATTCTCACCAAGAAACTTCAAAAACAGATTTGTGATGCTATGAAAAAGAAATATCAACGCACGTCAAAGGTGAAACGTTCACAACTTCAAGCACTCCATAAAGATTCCGAGACTCTTAATATGCACCCAACTGAGTCTGTTTCTGATTACTTCTCCAGAACAATGGCTATTGCAAATAAGATGGGTCTCTATGGTGAAAAGATGCGGGATGTTAAAATCATCGAAAAGATTCTTCGATCAATGAATCCAAAATTTGATTGTGCTTTGTTCAATTGAGGAGTCAAACAATCTTGATACACATTGAATTGATGAATTAGAGAGTTCGTTGTTGGTTCATGAACAAAGAATCAATAAGCATGTAACAGTGGAGCATGCGTTGCAATCTCAGCTCTCTGTCAGCAATCAACCTTCACGCATTAGTGGACCCGGTTGATGGTGAGGCAGAGGTGGCAGAAGTTGCAGAGGTGATCGATCCTCTCATGACAAATCAGAAGAAAACGACATCTTTGATTCCCAAGGCAGAGGCAGAGGGCGCGGTGATCTCTATTCAGGTGATACTAAATCAAAGCCCTTTGACAAATCAAATGTTGAGTACTTTTGGTGCCACAGGTATGGCTATTATAGTAATGAATGTCAAACAAATTTACAGAAAGAAAGGGGTGAAAGATCAAACTTTGTAAAGAAGATAAAATCACTTTTTTGTTGGTATTTCATATCATAAAAGAAACTCAACCAAACCTGTGGTACTTAGACACAGGCTCTAGTAATCATATGTGCGGAGATAGCACTTTTCAAATAATTTCTAGTGTTTTCTATGTCCTGGATTTGAAGAGCAATCTGTTAAGTATGGGCTAGCTTCAAGAGAAGGGATATGAGATCATCAATAAAGGAGGAACCTGTCAAGTTCTAGATCCGAAAAAGGGTCTAATTTCTCAGGTCAACATGACAGCAAATTGAATGTTTCCTTTATATATATCCAGAATGATACTCATTCTTGCTTCACGACTAAGGTGAAGAATTCAGCATGGCTCTGGCGTTTTTGCTGTTGGCATCTGAATTTCAGTGCATTAAAGATTCTACATCAGAAAAATATGGTGACAGGTCAAGAATGTGTAGTCGACAAACAGCATCGTGATCCCTTCCCAAAAGGGAAACCAGGGAGATTTAAAAAGGCGTTGGAGTTGGTACATTCAAATATTTGTAGGCCCATAAATCTGATATCCAATAGTGGTAAAAGGTATATATTTACATTCATAGATGATAATAGTCCGAAAACGTGGGTCTATATCTTGGAGGAAAAATCTGAAGCTTTTTCGGCATTAAAAAGTTACAGGCCCTTGTTGAGAAAGAAGTTGGGAAAGCTATCAAAACTCTTCAAACTGATCATGGTGGAGAACACAACTCAATAGAATTTGCAAATTTTTGTGAGGTACATGGTATTAAAGGCAGCTTACAACAGCCTACACACCACAACAGAATGGGGTATGTGAGTGGAAATACCTTACAATCTTCAACATGGTGCTGAGTATGCTGGCAAGGAGAAATGTTCCAAAGAGTTTCTGGCCTGAGACAGTCAATTGCTGTATTCATCTATTGAATGGAAGTCCCACAATAGTTGTCTAGAACATGACATGGATTGGAAGCAGATCAACCGTCGATCATTTCAGAATTTTTGGCTGCATTGCTTAGGTGCATATTCAAGATGAAAGAAGAAAAGAACTTGTCGACAAAGGAGAAAAATGTATTTTTCTGGGTTATAGTGATACATCAAAAGCTTATAAATTGTATAATCCTATTGTTAGAGAAAACCCTAAGATCCAAAGTATTAATCAACAAGAACAATAATAATCTCACAAGACACAAGATATACATGGTTCGGTCAAAGCATTGACTTACGTTTACTATTTCACTGTCTCTTGTATATCTCTCTCTTAGGATTTTATCTCGTACCCTTTATGTACTTAGGGTTACAAAGAGGGTAAACGGGTCGGATCCAAATCCAAATCAAATAGACCCAATATCTTGGGCGGGGGCTTCGCCCCCAAACCCCTCAAATAATGGTGGGAAACCCCATACATTACCAATTAAAATGAGTCATTAACGGATCATTAAAAGATTTGGGTTGAATCCACGACAACTCTTTATATACAAGAATAGAAGACATAACCCAACACCTATAACTCAGAAGATTATCATCAGTCGTGATGTGATCCTCGATGAACAAAATGTATGGCAATGGCATGATAATAATACAGGAACACAAATTCCAGTAGCTTTTGACATGGATGGCACAGCTCATCCACCTATTACAGAAATTGGTGAACCGCAATCACCAAACACATCTTCATGAGTCATCTAACTCTCCATCCACTATGCAACTTTCTTATTAGGTCCCATCGTACTTTTAGAAGACCAGCATATATGGCTGACTATGAAGTCAACGACTTTGATCAGTCCAAGGATGAGGATCCATTTGTCAACATGGCTTTATTTGAAGATTATGATCCTGTTACATATAATGATGGAGTGTAAGGACGAGGAGATCACATCTATTACAAAGAACGACACATGAGAGTTGACGGATCTCCCAGATGGACACAAATCAATCAGTATCAAATGGGTCTATAAGACCAAGTTAAATTCATAAGGAAAAGTGGACAAATACAAAGCAATGTTGGTGCCCAAGGGCTATAAGCAACACTACGACATCGACTATGGAGAAGTTTTTGCTCCAGTTGCTCATCATGACACCATTTGGATGACAATTATACTAGCTGTGCAAAATTCATGGTGTATATATATCAGATGGACATGAAATCATCATTTTTACATGGATATTTACAAGAAACCGTGTACATTGATCAACCTTCAGGCTATTCACAAAAAGGGAATGAGAACAAGGTGTATCTACTATGAAAGGTCTTATATGGACTAAAACAAGCATCACGTGCTTGGTATAGTTGTATAGAGGCATACTTCATGCAATACGGGTTCCAAAGTGTCCTTACGAGAATACATTATTTATGAAAATCAATCCCAATGGAAAAATTTCTTATGGTATGCATGTATATGGATGACTTAATTTACATCAGCAATTATAATGCAATGTTCGTGTACGTCAAACGGTCGATGATGGCAGAATTTGAGATGACCGATCTTGGATTGATGCACTACTTTCTTGGCATTGAAATAATCCAATCTTATTTGGGGATTTTCATATCACAAAAAGATATACTGGTGATGTTTTGTAGAGGTTCAAGATGACTAATTGCAAAGTAGTTGGTACACCAATGGAAGTTGGCTTGACGCTGTTAAAATACCTTCCAGGAGTAGGACATAAGGGTGATAGCACCTTATATAAACAAATTGTGGGTAGTCTCATGTACTTAACCACAACAAGACTCGACATCATGCATGCTGCCAGGAATAATTAATCTTGGAATTTTTTTTAAAGAAAATAAGAACAATCCCATTTAATTAGTTATACCTATAGTGATTATTGTGGAGATCCCGACGATTGAAAAAGCACATTAAGCCATGTACTTATATTGGGATCAGGGGTGATTTCTTAGTCCTCAAAAGAAACAACCTGTAGTCACCCCACTTTTGCCTTTATGAAGCTCGAGAGATTAAAAAAAATATGTGGAAGAAGGATTCGATCCATATGAGTAGCCACAAGAATCCCAAGTCCAATTCCTAAGCCCATAATCCAAACCCATGACTCAACCCAATGTCAAGCCTATGGTAGACCCATGTGAAAGCGCCCTCGATCCGCGGGGTGCGCGGATCCGCTTTTGACCCTTGAGGTTTGGGAGTCGCCACCTAGTTATTATGGTATAGGAATCGAATACTGACTCTAAACGGATAAAAAACTAATCTACCATAGAAAAACTGAATCTGGGGATCACATTACGGGGTTGGAAGGTGTTAGGCACCAACCTCGCCCAGCCAATGTCGGTCTCTACTTATCCCAAATAAGACTACATTGCTAATGACAAAACCTAGATAAAAAGTAACAGAAATTTTACCTTCGATACGTAAAGGTTCTATTCCCTCAGATCTGATGAAACTGCTCCTTGTACCGTACTCTTTGCTTCGTTCTGTCTCCGGATCTGATTTCTGATCTCGGAGGCAAGGTATCTCCTTCTTGACTCTGGATTCTTCGAATTTGTTATGGATTTTGGGATGTTTTTGAAAGGCTTTAAGGTATTTTTCAGGCTAAAATCGAAATATGGGTGTTAGGTAAGGAGTTGGGACTTCAAAATTAGGGTTTTGGGGAGGTGGTGAAGGCTTCTTGACCTACTTTTTCTAGGATTTTTTTTTTGATATGAAAATAGGGTGTGAAGACCCCTATTTATAAAGTTTTTTTAGAAGAATTAGGGTTTGATTAGGATTTCTTTTAGGATTTTAATTAGGGTTTTGACTTTAGTCTTATGAGATTGACTTAGTCTTTAGGGTTTTAATTTAGGATTTTGACTTAGGCTTATGAGATTGACTTGATTAGTTTAGATTAGGGTTTTGATTTAGGGTTTTGACTTTAGTCTTATGAGATTGACTTTAATACTTTGACTTTAGTCTTTCTTGGTTGACCTTTAATATCTTGACTTTAGCCTTACTTGATTGACTTTAAGATTGACTCTAGTGTTACTTGATTGACTTTAATTTTTGGAGAACCCCCTTTTATTATATCTTTAACTCTTTGGGCCCCTAGATGGAGGGGTCCTTGAATAAATATCCTGGCAAACATCAACAATTTTGCCTGAAAGTCTGATTGATTGATTTTTTGTTTCAAAATTTTAAATTAATTTTATTAATGATTCACTTTACATTATTTAATGGTTTATTTATTAATTTCAAAATTTTTAATTATTAAAATTGTAAAATTACCATTTTGCCCTCGGAGAGGAGTTTTTACGTTTTAAGTCGTTTTCTCAATGTTCCAGGATGTTTTGGAATCATTTTTTCATAATGAATTCAATGAGAATATTGGTTTTTGTCATTTATGAAGTTTTTTGTATGAAATGGTCGTGAACTTTATGAGGGGCATTTTCGTAATTTTGTCGAATTCTGTGAAAATTGGTGAAATGATTTATTTGATTTCGATTTGTTATTTTATATGTTTGAATGAGTTTTTCTAATCGTAACGTAGGCTCTAAGGTTATTTTGATATTAGGGGTATTTTGGTAATTTGATCATTTTTAGTAATTTTTATCGTGAAGCTTCTTTTTGGTCTGTAAGATGATGATTTCTATGTTTCTGGGGTCGTATTTTCCTAGCGTAGCGTGGTTTCTAAAGTTTTGTCAGTTCGAGATACCTCATCTAGATTTCTGAAACATATCTGGTAACAAAATAAAGCATTGGAATAAACATCCATCATTGGGAACCGTTGTGATCGGATTGACAAGTTGATTAATCAGGCGAGTGCAAAAATGGGGTGTCTACACCATGCCAACACTTAAAGCCCATGGTCTTACACCTTTCCCCCAAAAATGGCATATGGTGGTCTCTCATAAGCTCCAACACCCAAGAATGATCTTCATTGGTAGGCCAATGATACAACCTCATTGGAGAGTCAACTCTCTTGAGAAATCCCAAGAATGAACCTATCAAAAAGTAAGGTCAAACTAAAAGGTGCTTTGATTTTTGGTAAAAATCTCTAAAGTTAATAGAAGTTCCAACTCTACCCTCAAAAGATAGAAGCTTCAAGTACATACATAGAGCTCTCCTATTGATCAAATTCAAAAATATGTTTCCAATATTTCTTTATGAGATATTTTAAAAAATTCATAAGTTCAACTTTACACATGACATCCTCTTATCAATCTTCCCAAAAGTATTTTTGCCTTATACTCTTTACCCTCACTTTTGAAGATAATTACATGAGACCTAGTCACCTACCTTTTCATATGGCCTTCCTTTATATGTTTTCCCAAATTCATTCTCCAAGGGTATGTCCAATGATCAGTGTCTTAAAACACTAAATTATCCGCACTTTTCCCACGCATTTATCTTGATTTTTTTCCTTATTTCATTAGTTTAGATGAATAAGTATGTTAAACCTCAAATTATCACATTTCATATTATACCATGTTAATTATGTTTAATTGCATAAAATAATTATAAATTTTGAAAAATTGATCGTGGGTGTTCATTGTATATGATCAATGATCAACTCATCAAGATGGACACCACATCACTTAAGTAAGAGTACATTATAATTAAGAGGTTAGATCAAGCATCCAGTCAAAAGTTGAGATCTTAATGCTTCTAAAGCAATGCGACACATTGAACTTTAAATATGGAGTAGTCTACATTAGTTGGATCGCCCTATAATTTCTTCATGTTGTTTCACATGTGAGTTATACGCAAGAGTGATGGTGGCTAGATTTGGATCATTCGAGAACACCTCAAGTCTATGAATAGATCATTTTCTCAATTTAGAAAAAGTCCTTGGGTTCTTGTCCCCCAGTGCTTTTGGCATTTTCTCTGTAATTTTTATTTTCTAGTTAGGTTTTAATTCAACAACCTCTATAATTTTTTGAGGAGATAGTGTACCTTGGTTATCATTAATACAAGTGTTGTTTCTCTTTATTTTTCTTGTATCCTTACCATGACTATAGGCTAGACTCCTTCCATTAATGAGAGGAGGAAACCTGTGAGCAAGCTTTAATTCTATATTATTTATTTATACTTCAATGTTCTTTATAATGTTTATACGATTTACTTCAAGGTTTTATCCAACTCTAATGGATCAAAACTTTAGTTGAATCTCTATACCTTATATACTTGACTTATATGTTTTGTGCTTAGATAAGATCAAGATAGAATTAGATATTTGATTGTACAGACTTCACACATTAGTGGAGAAGGAGTCCAACTACAGTATTTTCTCAAAATCTTCATGCCATATCTTCCAACTCAAGAAGCTTATACTAAGCCCTTGTGACTGAGTACAAAGAAGGATAAACTCAAATACAGTTTTATGTACTAATCCTAGGTTACTCTAATCAATAAATGGATGTTTTTATCTTTTGTTTTCTTATTATAATTTCTTTTTTTATTGTTTTAATTTTCAACAACATTTCATTCTCCATTTCATTTCACAAAAATACAAAAATAGGTTTGATCTATAACTTAGATTAACTTTATTTCTTGCTAACTTGTAACATCCACCTTTTCTCTTGAGTTCGATGATTCACTTGTCCACAAGTTAAAAAGGAGAGTATGAAATAATTAATTTCTATAATCCAATGCTCAGAATTTTGACGTCGTTGCCAGGAAAAGGTGTAGTTATTCTAAGTTGGTTGAAGTTAATTTTTCTTTTTCTTTTCTTTTCATTTCTATTTCTTTTTTCTGTCAATCAATTTTTTTTTTCTTCAGAAAATCAAAAAAATCTGTATTCATTGCAATTAGGGAAACAAATTAAGATCTATGTGAAAATTTTTTCTAACGTATCTGTCGGGAAAGGTGTAGTTGTTTATTTGCTGTTGTTGCTTTAACATATCTGACATAATTGTTTCTGATGCAAATTTTATTTGTGCAACTGAAAGTGCTCTCGATCCGCGGGGTGCGCGAATCTGCTTTTGACTTTTGAGGTTTGGGAGTCGCCACCTAGTTATTACGGTCTAGGAACCGAATATAGACTCGAAACGGATAAATAAACTAATCTACTACAAAAAAATATGGGTCCGGGGATCACGTTACGGGAATAGAAGGTGTTAGGCACCAACCCCGCCCGACCAATATCGGTCTCTACTTATCCCAAATGCTACATTGCTAACAAAAATACCTAGATAAAAAGAATAAAAGAATTTTACCTTCAAACGCAACGATTCTATTATCTCAGATCTGATAAAACCGCTCATTGTACAGTACTCCTCACTTCGTTCTGTCTCCGGATCTGATTTCTGATCTCCGAGGCAAGGTATCTCTTTCTTAGATCTGGATTCGTCGAATTTGTTTTCTGATTTCTGGGTATTTTTGAAGGCCTTTTATGTGTTTTTCAAGCTAAAATCGAAGTATGGGTGTTAGGTATGGAGTTGGGACTTCAAAATTAGGGTTTATGGGAGGGTAGGGAAGCTTTTCGACCTATTTTTCTTAGGGTTTATTATCTGATGCGAAAATAGGTTGTGAAGACCACTATTTATAGATTTTTTAAGTGTTTGTTTAGATATAATTAGTGTTTAATAATAATTCTTTTAGTTAGAGTTATATTTTAATTAGAATTGTTTTAGGTAGAGTTATATTTTAGTTAGAATTCTATTAAATAGAGTTATTATTTAATTAGGATTGTTAAATAGAATTATTATTTAATTAGAACTCTATTAGGGTTTTGACTTTTGATCTTATTTGATTGACTTTAAGATTTTGACTTTAGTCTTACTTGATTGACTTTAATATCTTGACTTTAGTCTTACTTGATTGACTTTAGTATCTTGACTTTAGTCTTACTTGATTGACTTTAAAATTGACTTTAGTCTTACTTGATTGACTTTAATTTTTTGGAGAACCCCATTTATTATATCTTTAATTATTTGGGTCCTAGATGGAGGGGTCCTTTAATAAATATCCGAACAACCATCAACAATTTTGCCTGAGAGCCTGATTGATAGATTTTTTTAGTTCAAATTTTAAAATTAATTTTATTAATGTTTCACTTTACATTATTTAATATTTTATCTATTAATTTCGAAATTTTAAAATTTTTTATTGAAAAATTATCGTTTTACCCCTAAAGAGAACTTTTGCGTTTCAAGTCGATTTTTGATGTTCTAAGATGTTTTAGAACCGATTTTTCGTAAGAAATTCAATGGGAATATTGGTTTGTGTCATTTATGAAATTTTTTTATGCGAAATGATTGTGAACTTTATGAGGGGTATTTTCGTAATTTTATTAAATTTTGTGAAAATTGACGAAATGATTTATTTGGTTTCGATTTATTGTTTTATGTGTTTGAAAGGGTTTTCCTAAGCATAATGTAGGCTCTAGGGATGTTTTAATGTTAGGGGTATTTTGATAATTTAGTTATTTTTTAGTGATTTTTATCGTAAAACTTCTTTTTGTCTGCAAGATGATGATTTCTATGTTTCTAGGGTCATATTTTCCTAGCGTAGCGTGGTTTCTACAGTTTTGTCAGTTCGAGATACCTCATCTAGATTTCTGAAACATATCTAGTAACAAAATAAAGCATTGGAATAATCATCCATCATTGGGAACCGTTGCGATCGGGTTGACGAGTAGATTAATCAGGTGGATGCAAAAATGGGGTGTCTACAGATGCCCCCCTTTGGCAGAGGGTTGAAGAAAACTAGATAGGAAATATATTTTGGTAGATAGTACGATATCTAAATGCCAAAACTAGTGACAGTTCATTTTGTAGCCTGATTTAGCAATTCGTCAGGATGTTCAGATCCTTGAGCGTAAAACTCTCCCCGAACTAAAAGCTTGTTAGGTCATTGAATTTTAAAAAATTCTCCTTGACTAATGTAACAATTGTGCAAGTGTGTGCACTTAAAATCTAAGGTAAATTTCGAAGAGTTTAAGTGAGAATTGAGTAAAATCCGAGCATAAAGTGAGTATAAACTGAGCATAATTTGAACATAAACTGAGCATAATTCTGAGAAAACCCTCGGTGGTAACTGAGCATATTCCGAGAAACCCTCGGCGGTAACTGAGCATAATTTCAAGAAAATCCTTGGTGGTAATTAAGCATAATTCTGAGAAAACCCTCGGTGGTTACTTAGCATAATTCCGAGACAGACTTGGCGGCATCTGAGCATAATTTCGAGAAAACCCTCGGCGGTTACTGAGCATAATTCCAAGATAGCCCTCGACCGCATCTGAGCATAATTCTGAGAAAAGCCTCGGCGGTAACTGAGCATAGTTCCGAGAAAACCCTCGGTGGCATTTGAACATAATTTCGAGAAAACCCTCGACGGTAACTAAGTATAATTTCGAAAAAACCGTTGGCGGTAACTAAGCATAATTTCGAGAAAACCCTTGACGGCATCTGAGTATAATTCCAAGAAAACTCTCGGCAGTAACTGAGTATAATTCCGAGAAAACCCTCGGCGGTTACTGAGCATAATTCCAAGACAGCCGTCGGCGGCATCTGAGCATAATTTCAAGAAATTCCCAGACAGCCCTCGACGGCATCTGAGCATAATTCCGAGAAAACCCTCGGCGGTAACTGGCTGAGTAAAACTGAGAATGAATGAATAAATCTAGAAAATAATGATTGAAAATGAATCTGGAAAGGAGTGATTGAATCTGGGAACGAAAGAATGAATGCCCTATCTCCTATTTTAAGTGAAAGGGTTAAGAGTTAATCTCTAGGCACAACCAAATGTGAGATCCTAAGTGCTTTTGTTTGAACCTCAAGATTTTATCCAAAAGCTTTATGAATTTAAAACCTAAGGGCCCGTGTGGATACAGAAGTCAGAAGTACTTAGAACATAAGTACTTTCATAAGTACTTTTTGAAGTACTGTCTGGAATAGGTGGATAACTGTTGTGTGTTTGGATGTAGGTCCTGAAAAGTACTGTCAGAAGTACTTTTGATAGAGTTTTGTATTTGGAAACTATTTTGGATTTTGTTAAAATGATCAAAATGCCCTTATAAGTATCAGTTACTATTTTTATAATTATAACTCAACAAATTATTCTTCAAAAGAAATAAAAACTATTGTTTTTATTCATAAAAACTAATATAAACACCCAACAATTATAAATAAATAGAAAATATTGTGAGCAAATATATACAACCACTAAAAATATGAAGAAACTTTCACCACATCAATTGATAGTAAATTTGTGTGTAATTATTCACATCAATCTTGCAATAAAAAAATTTCAACCATGGTTGGAATGCTCATGGAT
Organism: Akebia trifoliata; assembly: GCF_017979445.1. NCBI lineage: Eukaryota > Viridiplantae > Streptophyta > Magnoliopsida > Ranunculales > Lardizabalaceae > Akebia > Akebia trifoliata. The sequence continues at coordinate 36,760,430 of NC_141382.1, read as the reverse complement.
AAATCATTGAGTGAGCAATTGAGAGATTTAGAAATTCAAATTAAAATGCTACACTATAAGGTTACCACCACATCAATGGATAATAATAAAATATTATTTAATTGCATTTTTTAGGGTATATTTGTAATTTTTAAAATTTATGAGGGGCATACTTGTTACAAATACTACACCAAAAAGCTACCACCACATTAATGGATAGTAATATAGTATTACTGCAGTTGCATTTTTTAGGATATGCTTGTAATTTTTAAAATTTATGAGGGTATACTTGTCCCAAATGTTACACCAAAAGGCTACCACCATATCAATGAATAGTAATATAATATTATTTTAATTGTCATTTTGAGTGTAGGTTTGTAATTTTCAAAATTTATGAGGGGCATACTTGTTTTAATCTCGTCATTTTGACAATGTTTTGTGACTCCGCGCAAGAGTAGTTTAGAGAAGTAGCATCATTGGTACTCCGTGAAAAAGCACTAAAATGACTCCACAGTAAAGTAATTTTTTTCAGGGGTTATTTATCCAAACACCTTTAAAGTGCTTCTGACTCCCCGCAAAAGTTAGAAGTACTTAGAGAAGTCAATCCACACAGGCCCTAAGTTTTTATTTCTTTTGAACCTCAAGGGTTTTTTGAAAAACTGTTATCAAGAGGGTAACCTTAAGTTTGGGGTTCCCATTTTATTGCTCAAAAAAAAAAATGCCCCTGGTTTGATAGCAAATATGGCATTGAAGATAATTGAATATATCATAAAAAAATGCTCCTAGTATAAGAAAGAAACTACATATTTAGAGGAAAAAGAAAATGCCTATTGTATGAAGGTTTGAAATATTTGATTACCACAAGCGCAATAAAGATTTAACTTTTAATTTTGATTAATTTTATTGAAGGTTTTGAGTCGGGCTCAAGAAAATAAAATATTTCTTTTTGATACTCATCATAGAATTCATCCTTCTCTCCCTTGGTTCATTTGGGGAAGTAAAAATTTTCAGATCAATCGTAGACAATATACTTGTGGCTTTTGAGTTTTCGCCTGGTTTAAGCTATGTGTTGAACTTGATTATTCAGACTTCTGATGTTTAGCTCGAACTGCTCTTAGATTTTCTTCTTTTTTGGTTTATTGCTCTAACTTTTGCCTAGATTGCCTTTTCAGGTTTTCAATCTAGCGAGCTTGCTCTAACTTTTGCCTAGGTCGTCTTTTCAGATTTTCAATCTAGCGAGCTTTCTTTTTTCTTTGCTCTGATTGTTGTTAAAGTTGTCATTTCGGATTTTCAACCTTGCGAGCTTGCCTTAATTTTTGCCTAAGTCGCTCTTTTGGGGTTTTCAACCTAACAGGCCTTTTTATTTTATTTTATGGAATGGTTGTCTGATCATGCTTTGCTATCTTCCTTGACTTTTCACACGGTACATATGAGGACTTTTATAGGTAAGCTTAGGATTGGGTATAAAACGAAAGGGATTTTGAGGCTCAAAAACCCGAATATCCCTTGTGTGGTATTTCTTTTATTTTGCCTTGAATTATCTTCCCCATTCTAAAGACATTTTTTTTTCTTTTGAATTTTTTCTTTGTCGAGGAATCTATTTTTTTATTTTGATGTGGTCGGGTCTGAAGTAACTTCTCAGGTTGCCTACGTACCCCAGAATTTTGGGATCAGACCAAAACGTAGTTCGAATTTTTCTTCCCTTAGGTTAGGTAATCAGGCTAAGAAATAAAAATGCATGATTTTTTTTTCTTTTTGAAAGGCTGCAAAGGGGTTGAGAAAGGATATATTGAATTGGGTAATAGGAGAATTGATTTGGCCGAAGATGGTCTCCTTAAATGTAGTACCGTTTGATTTGGTCAAGGTCGGTTGGTTCTGGTAATTCGATTCCATCATGATCTTGAAGCCTGATAGTTTTTCCTGGTAATATTTCTTTGATGACGAACGGACCTCCTCAATTTGGTTTGAACTTCCCTTTAGGTTCAAAGATAGGTGCTCGATTCTTTTTGAGTACTAAATCCCCTACTTGTAAGTGACGAGCCTTGATCTTTTTGTCAAATGCACGGACGACTCTTCTTTGGTAAGCTTGCACGTGATACAAAGCTCTCAGTCGTTTTTCTTCGATCAAATTATATTCTTCATACCGTTGGCGAACCTAATCTGCTTCTGACAACTAACTTTCCAACAACACCCTGAGAGACAGAATTTCCATCTCAACTGGCAAGACTGCTTCAATGCCATACACTAAGGAGTAGAGAGTAGCTCCAGTAGAAGATCGAATTGAAGTTCGATATTTCATAGTGCAAATGGTAGTTTTTCTGACCAATCTCGATGTGATTGACACATTTTCCTGATGATAGTCTTAAGATTCTTATTAGTTACTTCGACTGCTCCATTGGTCTGAGGACGGTAAGGAGATGATTTATGATGCGAGATTTTGAACTGTGAACATAATGTAATAACTTCAGCTTTGAAGTGGGACCTGTTATCAGAAATCAGTTCCGAAGGTACCCCGTATCAACTGATGATATTCGTTTGGATAAACTTTGCAACTCGAGATGCAGTGAAGACAGCATAAGAGGCAGCTTCGACCCACTTAGTAAAATAATCGATAGCAACTAAAATGTATTCATACCCGTTTGATGCTTTAGGCGATATTTTACCAATAATGTCAATTCTCCAAATTAAGAATGGCCACGGTGAAGTCAGACCAACTAATTGAGATGGTAACACATGTATGAGATTTGCGTGTATTTGGCATTTGAGACAGGTTTTGACCATGTGATGACAATCTATTTCCATCGTGGGCCAGTAATACCCTTGTCTCATAATTTTCTTAGCTAACATTTTCCCACTCATGTGTGGGCCACATTCCCCTGAATGTAATTCTACCATTATTTGTTCAGCTTGATCTTCATCGACACATGACAAATGAATCCCATCATAAGACCTTTTGTATAAACTTCCTGTGCACAGGATGAATTGAGATGCTAATCTTAGTAGGGTTTGTCGTTCCTTCATCGATGCTTCTTCTAAAAATTCTTGTTTTTCTAAGACTCTTTTTATATCTGTGTACCATGGCTTTCCATCGGATAGTCGAGTAGTAATATTGATCTGATAGCAATATGCAGGTTTGTCTTTGACTTCGACGGTGATCAGCCTCAATTCCATGTCCGGGGGTAAATGGATTATTGAAGATAGGGTAACTAAAAAGTCAGCAAATCTGTTATCTTCCCTTGACAAGTGTTGAAACAGGATAGCTTTAAACTTACTCACTAAGTTTAACAGATACTCATGATAAGGCTTCAACTTTTCATCCTTAGTCTTCCATTCTTCCAATGACTGATGTATGACCAAGGCTGAATCCCCAAAAATTTCAATTTCTGTAATGCCCAGATTCAAAGCAGCTTCAAGTCCAGCGATGCATGCTTCATATTCGGCTGTGTTATTGGTGTTAGAGAAGGCTAACTTAATAGCAATCGGAATGTGGCATCCTTCCAGAGAAAACAGGACTGCCCCTATTCCATACCCATTCTGATTGGCGACTCCATCAAAGTACAACTACTATGTTTGGTTCTGCGGTTCTTCTTCAACATGCAAGATGTTCTCATCTGGGAATTGATCAACAAGCCTTATTCCTTCTACTACAGGGTGATCTGCCAAGTATTCTGCTACAACTCTCCCCTTAATAGATTTCTGTGTAACATACGTGATGTCAAACTTTGATAACAATAATAACCATCGCACGGTTCTCCCTATTAACGTCAATTTCTTGAAAAGATACTTGAGAGGATCCATCCGAGATAACAAGATAATTGAATGAGATAGCATATAGTGCCGGAGTCTTTGAGTAGCCCATACCAGTGCCAAACAAGTTTTTTCTAGGACTGAATACTTTCATTCATAGTCTAGTATCTTTTGCTGATGTAGTATATAGCCCTTTCTTTATGAGTATCTTTGTCATACTGTGTAAGCATGCATCCCATAGCTTCTTCTATGACTGACATATAAAGAAGAAGTGGTTCACTTGGTGTAGGTGGAACCAAAATAGGTAGGTTCAAGAGATACTCCTTGACTTGGTTGAAAGCCTTTTGACATTGCTCATTCCAAACTGTTGGTTCATTCTTCTTGAGAAGCTTGAAAATAGGTTCGTAGACGTTGGTGAGTTGAGCGATAAATCTGCTGACATATTGAATTCTACCCAAAAAACCTCGAATTTGCTTTTCAGTCTTAGACGGTGGCATCTCTTGGATAGCTTTAATCTTCACAGGGTCTACTTCAATCTTTGACTGACCACAAATCCCAACAATTTTTCTGAAGTTACTCCAAATACACATTTCTAGGTGGAGTTGGTACTTTTGAATCCTTGTGAGAAATTTTTCTAACGCAGCAACGTGCCCTAGTCGTTCTTTGGATTTGACTATCATATTATCTATATAAACTTTGACTTCTTTGTGTATCATGTCATGTAGTAAAGTCGTGGCTGCTCTTTGATAGGTGGCTCCGACATTCTTCAAACCAAAATGCATAACCTTGTAGCAAAAGGTCCCCCACTGTGTGATGAATGACATTTTTTACATATCTCGAGGATCCATTTTTATCTGATTGTACCCCGAAAAACCATCCATGAAGGACAACAAAGCGTGCCCTGCTGTATTATCTATTAGAACATCTATATGTGGTAAAGAAAAACTATTTTTTGGGCTTGCCTTGTTTAGATCTCTAAAGTCCACACACATTCTGACTTTTCCATCATTTTTCTGTACCGGGACGACATTGACAATTCACTCAGGGTATTCTAGTACTTCAAAAATCCAACGTTAATCTGCTTCGTAACTTCTTTAATTTTCAGAGTCTATTCCGACTTCATACGTCGAAGTTTCTATTTGATTGGTCGAGCATCAGGATATAACGAAATTCGATGTTGAACAATGTCTGTGCTTACTCCCAGCATATCCTCGTAAGACCACGCGGATACATCTTTGAATTTTCTGAGCAAGTCTACTATCCCTTTGCGTTCATCGGGAGATAAAGTGACCCCAATCCGAATTTCTTGAGGACTTTCTTTTGTTTCGAGGTTGATAACCTCTACTTCCTCTATTAGAGGTTGAGTCTGACGTTCATCTTCTTGTTCAAGTAATTTGATTATTTCAAGAGGAGGTTCTTCGTCAGAAGACTCTCCCTCCGAAGCCATATTATTAGTTAAATTATTATTGCGCTTGGGGTAATAAAAAATTTCTTTCATTTCATTAAAAAGAGATGGGGTAACAGGACTCATTGCAGAATTGACAGACTCACTTGATTCAACAGGAAAAATAGACTCATTAGAAATAACAGACTCAGCAGAAACAACTAACTTACTTGACTCAACAGAAATAAAGGACTTATTCGGCATGTCAGACTGAACTGGACTAATGGGACTGACAGACCCAGCCTTGACGTGCAACATATGACTAATTACATGATAGTTAGAGAGACACCCAACAATGGATTTGATTACAGACTGAGGATTTGGGATCCCCTTCTCAACTGACAACACTAGGACATTGTGATCTTCAATGAATAGCTGATCAATATTGAGGGAGTCCAGATTGAGCTGCTAGTCTTCAACTTCCTTCTCTTCAACTTCTGTGCTTGCTTCCTTTTCAAGCCATTCCATGCCAAAGAAGATTTCAAATCCCGGCAGACGAGTACCTGTGATGTGATCAATGAACGGCTCTGGGAACCCACAATAACAAAAGTCTTTTCTTTCTTTCACAAAATAGCCATTAAGGATTTTACGATAGGACTTCATTTTAATGAGATCCGTGGTGCACTTTTGGCTTTTTTCAATTGCTTTGTCCCACTTTGTTTTCCAGTATTGGGCCCAATCTTCCTTAGTAGGCTTATATCTAAAAGTGCCCTCGATCCGCGGGGTGCGCGGATCCGTTTTTGACCCTTGAGGTTTGAGAGTCGCCACCTAGTTATTACGGTCTAGGAACCAAACTGACTCTAAAATGGATAAAAAAACTAATCTACTACAAAAAAACTGAATCCGGGGATCACATTACGGGGTTGGAAAGTGTTAGGCACCTACCCCGCCCGGCCAATGCCGGTCTCTACTTATTCCAAATATAACTACATCGCTAATGACAAAACCTAGATAAAAAAATAACAAAAACCTTACCTTCAATCTGCAAAGGTTCTATTCCCTCAGATCTGGTGAAAATGCTCCTTGTACCGTACTCCTTACTTCATTCTGTCTCCGAATCTGATTTCTTATCTCCGAGGTAAGGTATCTCCTTCTTGGATCTGGGTGCTTTGAATTTGTTGTGGATTTTGGAGTATTTTTGAAAGTCTTTTAAGTGTTTTTTAGGCTAAAATCAAAGCATGGGTGTTAGGTAAGGAGTTAGGACTTCAAAATTAAGGTTTTGGGGAGGTTGTGGAGGCTTCTTCACCTACTTTTTCTAGGATTTTTTCTTTGATACGAAAATAGGGTGTGGAGGCTCCTTTTTATAAAGTTTTTTAGAAGCATTAGGGTTTGATTATGGTTTCTTTTAGAGTTTTAATTAAGGTTTTGACTTTGGTCTTATGAGATGGACTTAGTCTTTAGGATTTTAATTTAGAATTTTGACTTTAGTCTTATGAGATTGACTTGATTAGTTTAGATTAGGGTTTTGATTTAGGATTTTGAATTTAGTCTTATGAGATTGACTTTAATACTTTGACTTTAGTTTTTCTTGGTTGGCTTTTAATATCTTGACTTTAGTCTTACTTGATTGACTTTAAGATTGACTTTAGTCTTACTTGATTGACTTTAATGTTTCACTTTACATTATTTAATGATTTGTTTATTAATTTCAAAATTTTTAATTATTAAAGTTGTAAAATTATCGTTTTGCCCTCGAAGAGGATTTTTTACGTTTTAAGTCATTTTTTAATGTTTCAGGATGTTTTGGAATCAGTTTTTCATAAGGAATTCAATGGGAATGTTGGTTTTTGTCATTTATGTAATTTTTTGTGTCAAATGGTCGTGAATTTTATGAGGGTTATTCTCATAATTTCGTCGAATTTTGTGAAAATTGACGAAGTGGTTTATTAGGTTTCGATTTGTTGTTTTATGTGTTTTGAATGGGTTTTCCTAAGCGTAACGTAGGTTCTAGGGTTGTTTTGATGTTAGGGGTATTTTGGTCATTTGATCATTTTTAGTGGTTTTTATCGTGAAATTTCTTTTTGATTTGCGAGATAATGATTTCTATGTTTCTGGGATCGTATTTTCCTAGCGTAGCGTGGTTTCTAAAGTTTTGTCAGTTCGAGATACCTCATCCGGATTTCTAAAACATATCTGGTAACAAAATAAAGCATTGGAATAGACATCCATCATTGGAAACCGTTGCGATCGGATTGACGAGTTGATTAATCAGGCGAGTGCAAAAATGGGGTGTCTACAGATGCCCCTCTTTGAAGCAAACTAGATAGCAAATCTATTTTGGTAGATAGTGCGATATCCGAATGTCAAAGCTAGTGACAGTTCATTTTGCAGCTTGATTTAACAATTTGTCGGGGTGTTCGGATCCTTAAGGGTAAAACTCTCCCCAAACTAAAAAAAAAATGTCAGGTCCTTGAGCGCGAGCTCTCACTGACAGTGTCAGATCCTTGAATTTTAAAAAATTCTCCTTGACTGATTTAACAACTGTGCAAGTGTGTGGACTTAAAATTTGAGATAGATTTCAAAGAGTTTGAGTAAAATCTGAGCACAAAATGAATATAAATTGAGCTAAGCTTAGCATAAACCGAGTATAATTTCGAGAAACCCTCGACGGTATCTGAGCATAGTTCCGAGAAAACCTTCGGCGGCATCTGAGCATAATTCCGAGAAAACCCTCGATGGCATCTGAGCATAATTCCGAGAAAACCTCGGCGGTAACTGAGCATAATTCCGAGAAAACCCTCGGCGGCACCTGAGCATAATTTCGAAAAAAACCCTCAGAAAACCCTAGGCGGCATCTGAGCATAATTCCGAGAAAACCCTCGGCGGTAACTGAGCATAATTTTGAGAAAACCTTCGGCGGCATCTGAGCATAATTCCAAGAAAACCCTTGGCGGCATCTGAGCATAATTCCGAGAAAACCCTCGGCAGCATCATAATTCCAAGAAAATCCTTGGCGGTATCTGAGCATAGTTCCAAGAAAACCCTTGGCGGTAACTGAGCATAATTCAAAAAAAACCTTTGACGGCATCTGAGCATAATTCCCAGAAAAACCCTTGGCGGCAACTGAGCATACTTTCGAAAAAACCTTCGGCGACATCTGAGCATAATTCCAAGAAAACCCTTGGCGACATCTGAGCATAATTCTGAGAAAACCCTCGGCGGCATTTGAGCATAGTTCCGAGAAAACCCTCGGCGGCATCTGAGCATAGTTCCAAGAAAACCCTTGGCGGCATCTGAGCATAATTTCAAGAAAACCCTTGGCGGCATCTGAGCATAATTCCAAGAAAATCCTTGGCGGTATCTGAGCATAGTTTCAAGAAAACCCTTGGCAGCATTTGAGCATAATTCCAAGAAAACCCTCGGCGGCATCTGAGCATAATTCCAAGAAAACCCTTGGCAGTATCTGAGCATAGTTCCACCCTTGGCGGCATCTGAGCATAGTTCCAAGAAAACCCTTGGCGACAACTGAGCATAATTCCAAGAAAACCCTTGACAGCATCTGAGCATAGTTGGAGAAAACCCTTGGCGGCATCTGAGCATAATTCCAAGAAAACCCTTGGTGGCATCTGAGCATAATTCCAAGAAAATCATCGGCGGCATCTAAGCATAGTTCCGAGAAAACCCTCGGCGGCATCTAAGAATAATTTCAAGAAAACCCTCCGCGGCATCTGAGCATAATTCAAAGAAAACCCTTGGCGGTATCTGAGCATAGTTCCAAGAAAACCCTTGGCGGCATCTGAGCATAGTTCCAAGAAAATCCTTGACGGCATCTGAGCATAGTTCAGAGAAAACCCTCGGCGGCATCTGAGTATAATTCCAAGAAAACCCTTGGCAGCATTTGAGCATAATTCCAAGAAAACCCTCGGCGGCATCTGAGCATAATTCCAAGAAAACCCTTGGCAGTATCTGAGCATAGTTCCACCCTTGGCGGCATCTGAGCATAGTTCCAAGAAAACCCTTGGCGACAACTGAGCATAATTCCAAGAAAACCCTTGACGGCATCTGAGCATAGTTGGAGAAAACCCTTGGCGGCATCTGAGCATAATTCCAAGAAAACCTTGGTGGCATCTGAGCATAATTCCAAGAAAATCATCGGCGGCATCTAAGCATAGTTCCGAGAAAACCCTCGGCGGCATCTAAGAATAATTTCAAGAAAACCCTCCGCGGCATCTGAGCATAATTCAAAGAAAACCCTTGGCGGTATCTGAGCATAGTTCCAAGAAAACCCTTGGCGGCATCTGAGCATAGTTCCAAGAAAATCCTTGACGGCATCTGAGCATAGTTCAGAGAAAACCCTCGGCGGCATCTGAGTATAATTCCAAGAAAACCCTTGGCAGTATCTGAGCATAGTTCCAAGAAAACCCATGGCGGCATCTGAGCATAATTCCGAGAAAACCCTCGGTGGTAACTGACTGAGTAAAACTAAGAATGAAGGAATAGATCTGGGAAAGAAATGATTGAAAATGAAATCTGGAAAAGAGGGGTTGAATCTGAGAATGAATAGATCTGGGACAGAATGAATGCCCTATCTCCTATGTGAGATCCAAAATGCATTTGTTTGAACCTCAAGGTTTTATCCAAAAGTTTTATGAATTTAAAACCTGAGTTTGAACCTCACGAGTTTTTCGAAAAACTGTTATTAAGAGGGTAACCTTAAGTTTGGGGTTCTCATTATCTTTTAGGATGAACATTGCTCAAAAATAAAATGCCCCTAGTTTGACCATAAACATGGCATTGAAAATAATTGAATACATCATGTAAAATAAAAAAATGCCCCTAGTATAAGGAGAAATTACATATTAGAGGAAAAAGAAAAATGCCCCTTGTATGAAGGTTCTGATTATCACAAGCGCAATAAAGATCCAACTTTTATTTTGATTAATTTTATTGAAGATTTTGAATCAGGCTCAAGAGAACAAAATATTTCCTTTTAAGACTCATCATAGAATTCACCCTTCTCTCCATTGGTTCACTTGGGGAAGTAAGAATTTTCAGATCAATCATAGACAAGATACTTGTGGCTTCAGAATCTATGCTTGGTTTAAGTTAAGTATTGAACTTGATTATTCGGACTTCTGATGTTTCAGCCCGGACCGCTCTCAGCTTGGGATTTTCTTCTGTTTTTCTTTGTTGCTCTAACTTTTGCCTAGATCGCCTTTTTAGGTTTTCAATTTATCGAGCTTGCTCTAGCTTTTGCCTAGATTGCCTTTTCAGGTTTTCGATCTAGCGAGCTTTTTCTTTTTTTTTCTTAGCTCTGATTGTTACCAAAGTTGTGCTTTCAGATTTTCAACTTTGCGAGCTTGCCTTAATATTTGCCTAGGTCGCCCTTTTTAGATTTTCAACTTAGCAGGTTTCAACATTTTTTTTTTTAATCTTTTTCTTTTCCTCTTAACTTCTAGAGTTACTGTCTGATCATGCTTTGCTATTTTCCTTGACTTTTCGTACGGTATTGAGGAGGACTTTTTATAGGTAAGCTTAGGACTGGGTATAAAAGGAAAGGAATTTTGATGCTCAAAAATCCAAATGCCCCTTGTGTGGCATTTCATTTAATTTTTTTTTTTAATTTTCTTCCCCATTTTGGATGATATTTCTTTTTTTCCTTTTGAATTTTTTCTAGATTTTTTCCGAGGAATCTATTTTTATTTATTTTTGATGTGGTCAGGCCTGAAGTAATTTCTTAGGTTGCCTACAAACCCTAGATTTTTGGGATCAGACCAAAACGTAGTTCGAATTTTTCCCTTCCCTAGGTTAGGTAATCAGGCTAAGAAATAAAAGGCGTATTTTTTCTCTTTTTGAACAGGCTGCAAAGGGGTTGAGAAAGGAGATAATGAACTAGTAGTAGGAAAATTGATTCGGCCAAAAATGACCTCCTTAAATGTAGTACCGTTTGATTTGGTCAAGGTTGGTTGGTTCTTATAGTTCACTTCCATCATTATCTTGAAGTTTGACGACTTTTCCAGACAGTATTTCCTTAATGAATGAATTTCTCCAATTGGGTTCAGACTTTCTCCTATAGTCGAGAAGGAGTGTTCAATTTTCTTTGAAGTCTGATAGTTAAATCCTTGACTTATAAATGATGAGCTTTAACCTTCTTGTCAAATGCACGGGTGACTCTTCTTAGATAAGCTTGCATGTGGTACAGGGCTTTAACTCGTTTTCTTCGATCAAGTTTAATTCTTCATACTGTTGACGAACCCAATCTGTTTCCAACAAATGATTTTCGAACAAGACCCTAAGAGACGAAATTTCCATTTCAACTGGCAAGACTGCTTCCATGCCATACACTAAGGAGTAGGGAGTAGCTCCAGTAGCGGATCGAATTGAAGTTCGATATGTCCATAGCGTGAATGATAATTTTTCTGACCAATCTCGATGTGATTGACACATTTTCCTGGTGATAGTCTTGAGACTCTTACTAACTACTTCAACCGTTCCATTGATCTGAGGACGGTAGGGGGATGATTTGTGCTTCCGGATCTTCAACTTTAAATACAGAGTAATGATTTATGCTTTGAAGTACGACCCATTATCAGAGATCAGTTCAAAAGGTATCCCCATATCTACTGATAATATGTGATTTGCAACTCAAGATGTAGTGAGGATAGCGCTGATACATTTTATAACATCTTCTTTGATTCCATTGATATAGACGAGTAGCTATTCCATGTTGAACAACACCAAAGCTTGTACCTAACATACCCTCATATGATCACACGAACAAGTCTTTTGAAATTTCTGAGTAAATTCATTATCCCCTCGTATTCTTCTAGGGATAAGATGGTTTCTATTTGAATCTCTTTATGAATTATTTTTTGTTTCGAGGTCAAAGACCTTTTCTTTCTCGATTAAAGGTTGAGCCCGACTCTTATCTTCTTGTTCAGAAACGAAATCTATCAAATTATTAGTTAATTCGTTAATGCGCTCGAGGTATTCAAAAATTTCCTTTATCCGATCAATTTCAGATGGGGCAACAGACACCTTTATAGACTCGATGAACTAACTTGACTCAATAGGAAAGAGTAGACTCAATCTAAAGAAGACATGACCTTGCTAAAAAAAAGGACTCGAGCTAACCCAAATGACTCATGAAAACTCAAGACAAGTACCTATACCGGGCTTGATTAGGACTGAGAACTGAGACATTGCTTACAACCGGCATGACTGAGGCACTGTGATCTTCAAAGAACAACTGGGCGATATTGAGAAATTTTGAGCTCATTTCTCACTGTTGACTTGATATTGACGTTTACTCTAACTGACCGGATTTACAACCCTAACTAGACGATGGATGATTGAGCTTAGATATAATGATAACCCTTAAACCTCATTGAAGGTGAATTTAATCAATTCCAGGATTACCCCCTTGATAACATTTTAAACAAACCCTGAGATTTTATTGAATTCTGTGCACCAATCCATTAAACAATTCATTAATGTAATGATTATTCAGAAAAATAATTTTATTGCACTCTTAAAAAATATTGACAAATAATGTTTTCATTGAATAACAACTTCCACAAACATATTTCAATAATTTTTCATGCAAAAATAGATTTTGTAAACCATTTTTTTCTGAAAAATATTTTTCTTCCTTTTCTTTTTTTTAGAAAACATTTTCTTTTAGAAAACTTTTTGGGAAAACATTTCCTTTTGGAAAATCTTATTCTTTCGAAAAATATTTTACTTTTGAAAAGCATTTCTCTTCTGAAAAATATTTGTCTTCTCGAAAACATTTTTCTTCTTTTAAAATGGGTTTAAAATCCGAATCAGAAAAAAGTTTGAATTTCATTTTGATTCAAATGGCTCGGCCCATAATGATTGTTGGATCGAGATGGACTGGGTTAAGTTTAAAATGGATTTTTTATTGGGTTGGTGCACCCATTTTAATTTCTAAAAATAACATTTTTGATTCTTGAGAACAATCATACACTCTGATCTCATCATTCACATACATTCATCAATCCAAAGGTTCCATTCAATAAACAACCCGAGAACACCCACGATAAGTTTGAGTCGTGACCTATAGGAAATGTTTCTAGACTCTAAGCTTACTACGTGCAATGCATTTTTATCTAGCCACCCTTGCCCAAGCACACCTATATATTTTTCGATACGTGGTGACTTGGTTTGATATACTGTATAGGTGATAATCTAAAACCTCAACCCACTTCTCTGAAGCCAAAAGCATCCAGTTTGATCTCCAGTTGAGAGGTGGCACACGATGCTGAGCAAGGGCCCACTTAAATACCTATTGTCTAGATTAGACGTAGTCTATCCCCCTCGTACAATAGGGTATAGTGGGGCAAGATCTTGCTTAGGCACTGGTTTTGACCAAGAAGTGCAATTGATATACTTAAATTATCTTTTACATACCTATGGGTACGAGTCAAGAGTTGTAGCTTTCATAAATGGTTTGGCATCTCACAAGGGGACCGACCACGTACTAGTACTATGTTGACAATCGGGACATGTGACTGTGTGGCTCACAATAGGTCAAAGGCTCAGGTCGCTCCAGCCTAGGTGCATCAATATATATCTCAGAATCACCTGATCAGACGGTATTGATGCCCCAGTTTAATATACCTTAAGGTACGTGACTGGAGTTGTGGTTTTCATGAATGACGTCGCATCTCCGAAGAGATCGGACCGCGCACTAGTGCCACGTTGGCTATATAGGACGTGTAAGTATGCAAAACAGTAAATGTGCATGTGGTGTGTGCAACACAGGGTGGGGTGTGCCTGGGGCCTTTTTCAAACACATGGGCCTATGGGCCAGATTATGTCATCACATATGGATATCAAATGAATATTGATCAAGAAAATAATACAAAACCCATCACATCGAAATTAAGATGAAAGCAAACACATCACAAATATATCTGTAGAGATCATGGCACATTATATGGGCATATAACACAAATAATAATTAATCTGATCCAACATTAAAAAGACTCACAAATTTGTTATCTATGGTCCAATCAAGGGTTACTTTTGGGTGATCCAAAATAAATCGAGATTCCAATAGATGTTACATTGATGATAGAATGACAATGGTTGAGATGATCTCACTCTCAGGAACATTAATTGTGCTAACATTAGATAAATTCGGATTTTCTGTGAATTTGGAAAATACAATCTGAACTTACATCGATGATATCTAAGACTCCCGATAACGAAATCCAGTGAACTCAAATTCTAAATTAATCTACTCGATGAGATCTACATTTTATTAATAGGTGACCAGACTTAGTTCTTACTAGAATGTTCTATAAAAACGTTTTAACATTGCTGTCCCAACCTTCATTCAGAAACAATTCCAGATTTACAGATTGAACTTGCATCGATGATATCTAAGGCTTCCGATAATGAAATTGAGTGAACTCAGGTTCTAAATTAATCGACCCAATGAGATCTACGTTTTATTAAAGGTTCCTAGACTTAATTCTCACTAGAATGTTCTGTAAAAACGTTTTAACATTGCTGTTCCAACCTTCATTCAGCAACAATTTCAGATTTACAGATTGAACATGCATCGATGATATCTAAGGCTTTCGATAATGAAATTGAGTGAACTCGAATTCTAAATTAATCTACTCGATGAGATTTACGTTTTATTAAGAGGTTCCCAGACTTAATTCTTAATAGAATGTTTTGTAAAAATGTTTTAACATTACTATCCCAACCTTCATCATTCCATCATTTTCATATATCAATTTGAATCTTTCATTATTTAGGGGTCATAAAAAAGTGATCCTTAATTGGAAAAAAAATGCAATACCCAAAATCATCTACAATCAACTTACAAAAATAAATAAACAGAAAAAATAAATAAAATAAATCGAACTAAATTATCTCCCATACTTAGGATTTTTCAAGTTTGATCCTCAATAGTCCCTAGTGGAGTCGCCACTGAAAGCGCCCTCGATCCGCGGGGTACACGGATCTGCTTTTGAGCCTTGAGGTTTAGGAGTCGCCACCTAGTTATTACGGTCTAGGAAACAAACTGACTCTAAAATGGATAAAAACTAATCTACTACAGAAAAAAACTGAATCCGGGGATCATATTACAGGGTTGGAAGGTGTTAGGCATCAACCCCGCCCGGCCAATGTCGGTCTCTACTTATCCAAAATATAACTACATCGCTAATGACAAAATCTAGATAAAAAAATAAGAAAAACCTTACCTTCAATCTGCAAAGGTTCTATTCCCTCAGATCTGGTGAAAATGCTCCTTATACCATACTCCTTACTTCGTTCTGTCTCCGGATCTGATTTCTGATCTCCGAGGTAAGGTATCTCCTTCTGGATCTGGGTGCTTTGAATTTATTATGAATTTTGGGGTATTTTTGAAAGACTTTTAGATATTTTTTAGGCTAAAATCAAAGCATGGGTGTTAGGTAAGGAGTTGGGGCTTCAAAATTAGGGTTTTGGGGAGGTTGTGGAGGCTTCTTCACCTACTTTTTCTAGGGTTTTTTCTTTGATACGAAAATAGGGTGTGGAGGCTCCTTTTTATAAAGTTTTTTAGAAGCATTAGGGTTTGATTAGGGTTTCTTTTAGAGTTTTAATTAGGGTTTTGACTTTGGTCTTATGAGATGGACTTAGTCTTTAGGATTTTAATTTAGGGTTTTGACTTTAGTCTTATGAGATTGACTTGATTAGTTTAGATTAGGGTTTTGATTTAGGATTTTGAATTTAGTCTTATGAGATTGATTTGATTAGTTTAGGTTAGGATTTTGATTTAGGGTTTTGACTTTAGTCTTATGAGATTGACTTTAATACTTTGACTTTAGTCTTTCTTGGTTGGCTTTTAATATCTTGACTTTAGTCTTACTTGATTGACTTTAAGATTGACTTTAGTCTTACTTGATTGACTTTAATATTTCACTTTACATTATTTAATGATTTATTTATTAATTTCAAAAATTTTAATTATTAAAGTTGTAAAATTACCGTTTTACCCTCGGAGAGGATTTTTTATGTTTTAAGTCGTTTTTCAATGTTTCAGGATGTTTTGGAATCAGTTTTTCGTATGAAATTTTTTGTGTCAAATGGTCGTGAATTTTATGAGGGGTATTTTCGTAATTTTGTCGAATTTTGTGAAAATTGGCGAAGTGATTTATTTGATTTCGATTTGTTATTTTATGTGTTTTGAATGGGTTTTCCTAAGC
Organism: Akebia trifoliata; assembly: GCF_017979445.1. NCBI lineage: Eukaryota > Viridiplantae > Streptophyta > Magnoliopsida > Ranunculales > Lardizabalaceae > Akebia > Akebia trifoliata. Next base: position 36,744,092 of record NC_141382.1, on the reverse strand, counting down.
GTAACGTAGGTTCTAGGGTTATTTTGATGTTAAGGGTATTTTTATAATTTGGTCATTTTTAGTAGTTTTTATTGTGAAGCTTCTTTTGGGTTTGCGAGATGATGATTTCTATATTTCTGGGATCGTATTTTCCTAGCGTAGCGTGATTTTTAAAGTTTTGTCAGTTCGAGATACCTCATCCGGATTTCTGAAACATATCTGGTAACAAAATAAAGCATTGGAGTAGACATCCATCATTGGGAACCGTTGCGATCGGATTGACGAGTTGATTAATCAGGCGAGTGCAAAAATGGGGTGTCTACAATATCGTAGCCAGAATGTGCCAATAACTTATTTAATCACCGGTACCTCTGTAATACCTTGTTACTTGCGACTTAGGCCCATATCAGGGAAAAATCTCATTTTTTTGAACATATTGGCCATATAGCAGTTAGAGGTGTTCTCAGTAGGGAAATATTCTTTCACCGAGTGATCCCATTGACCTGAGCAGATCTTCTCGAATTCAAACTCGTTAAGTTCTATTCCCTGTTGCTTTGGCTGAATCTCAAGTAGTGGCTCATTCTTGGCCTTAATACTATTTACGATTCCTACAATTTCAGCATCTCCATGAAAAGTAATCACTAGCCCATCCTTGATAAACTTGACCTTCTGGTATAGCGTGGAAGGAATGACTTTGATCTGGTGTAACCATGGTCTCCCTAACAGTAAATTGAAAGAAGACTAGATATCAATGACCCGAAATTTCACAGGAAATTCAGTTATGCCTGTGAACAATCGAAGGTGCAAAATTCCTAGTACATCCCTCTTGGTGTTATTATAGGCCCTAACCGCTTGATTAGTGGGCTTGAGATCTTCAGCTTTAAACCCAAGACAAGTAGCAGTCTTCAAAGGGCAAACATTCAGTGCACTCCCATTATCAATCAAAACCAGAGGTACCCTCATCCCGTTACAGTCAACTGTAATGTGCAACGACTTAGTAGGGCTTGCTCCCTCTTTTAGGAGATCTAAATCCGAGAAGGATAGGATATTCTCTACTTAAGTTGCCCCTACTATACTGGCCAACTGATCTGGAGAAGTATCAAGGGAGACTTGGGTTGTGTTTAGTGCTTTGAGAATAGTCTCCCTATGAGTAGTGGTGGCCATGAGTAAACCCCAAACCGAGATATTAGCTCCTGATTTTTTCAACTATTTGATCACGGAGTTATCTTCTTTGATATTTTCTTTGATATGATATTCTCTTTCTTTTCTTGTCAAGGCCGCCGGGTTATCAACACAGAGTTTTTGTAGCTTAAAAACTCTTCCCCCTCGAGTCATATGTCTAACTTCATCACAAGAGAGGGAGAAAGACTCATCTTCTTCAGTTAACAAGTATGAATCTTCATCTGTCAAAGATATAGGGCTTTTCGGATTCATTTGAGCCAACAGGTAACTAGTGAATGTGAGACTACTGTAGCGAGACGGGGATAAACAATATGTATCATCCGAGGTTAGATCAAGTGGTTCATAGTTCATAGTGAAAACCTCATCAGTGAAAACTATCCCGGCAAGGGGCAAACTAGACGGTTTGACTTAGATTGGATGGATAAGAGAGACGGGATCGAATAGTAATAGGGTATGGGAAACCATATTCAGGATTGGTGGAGGTTGATAGGTAGGTAGTGGATTAGTGGTGACATTTGGTGAGCTAGGGATCGTAACCTTTTTGTTGTCAATAAAGTTTTGAATGGCATGGAGCAAGGTGATACATCGATCTATGTGATGGTCAGAGTTTTGATGGAACTCGCAGAACAAGTTAGAGTTGTGTCCAGCTGGCAAAGGATTTGATAAAGGTCGGGGTTGAATCGGGGTAAGCAACCCTTTTTTCATCAATTTGTGAAGAGATACAGTGAGACTCATCCCTAGATTGGTAAACTGACACGGAGTTCAAGGTTGACTTGGGTGAACTTGGTTATTAGTCCAGGCTGGGGATTAAGCTGGGGTAGCTAATGTGTTGGCTATGTAAACATGGTTGGTACTAGGTTTGGGACCATAGGATTTCTTAGATTTGTTGTCCGAGGGGTTAGAAAGAACTCAGAGGCAAAAACATCATCGAGTTGGCTTCTGACTTGTAACAAGGACTCAAAAGTAGGGAGATATTGGGCCACTAGGTGTTGAGCATATCCTTGTGAGAGGTTCTTTAGGATAATCACTACTTGTTCCTTCTCCGAAGGTCTATCCAACATTTGGGCAGCCATGGCCCTCCAACAACCGATGAAATCAGTGAATGTCTCACCATTTTTTTGTTTAGTTGCTTCCAAATCCCTTCTTGAAGTCTCAATCTCGGTACTGTACTTATACTGATGCTAGAAGGCTTTTGATATGCTATCCCAAGTACCCACAGTAACTGGATCTTGAGACATCAGCTAACGTAGTGCTAATCCTGATAAAGTTCTCTGAAACAACAACGTCATCTGTTCGTCATTGAGCCCCATAGTGAGTATGTTGGTAACATACACCTTAAGATGTGTTTCCGTACACCCTGTCCCACTGAACTTATCCATTTCAGGCATCACAAACTTTTCTAGCAAATGGATTCTAGGGATGCGATTCAAAGCTTTAATTCCTGCTGTAATTTAATTGATACCCTTTTACTCTTCATAGTTGACTCTAATTGAGACATTCTGTTAGCTAACACCAGATTTTCGTCAACATACTATTCGTCTCCATCGAGTTCGAAGACTTCACGTGGACATTTTTTTTCTACCTTCTTTCCTTTTAGATCATCTAGGGGATTGCCCGTTGATTTCGAGGTCTGTTCTAATACTTCTACTTTGCTTCTTATACTGTTGATATCATTGGCAAAGGTTGCCATGATCTTACGGATTTCCGTGAGCTTAGATTCTGAAGCTATCTCTGCTTGTTGACTTGGTACTGTAGCTCGTTTTAACCGACTAGACTTACGACTCCAACTAGGAGGTGGACGCTTGAGTTTGAGCGCAATGATAATCCTATATGACCCCATCAAAGGTAGATTTAATCAATTTTAGTGTTACCCCCTTGATAACATTTAAAAAAAAAAAAATTATTGAGGTTTGTGCACCAATCCATTAATTAATCCATTCACTCAACTATCATTCAAAAGAGAAATAAATGTTTATTTGAAAGAGAAAAAACTTTATTGAAAATGATTGACAACGAAACGTTCTCATTAAAACATCTTTGACTTAAACTATTTTTTACTTGGACGCTGGGCTTTGTCTTGATGGTCATCAGGATTGCTATCAGGCTTGATTCTTTTGACTCTAACAACTGGCTCTTTGAACTCTGTTGGTCCGTCTGGATACCCTAAGGTGCGTTTTTTCCAACCCTTCTCAATGAGATGCACTAACTTTTCAGTCAATGGCTCGCGGAGAAAGAAAGCTTTGGGTTGAGGCAAATAGACCTCTGTAGGTACTTCATACTATTCTGGGATCAAATTAGGATGGTAAAAAGATGTTTCTTCTAAACCGATCAGACGAACATAATAGGATCCTTTGGTTCCTAGAACAGGGGGATCAGTCATCCACCAAGGACATCTTAAGCCGATATGAATGGCAAGACGAGAGTCTAACCATTTTCTCCAAGCTTGGACTGAGTTGTGACGTACTAACAGGTTTCTTTTGGAAAAGTACTTTGGCCCATACTCGAGGTTTGAAGGAACATCTACAATTTTGAGACGGTCACAAAGCCACATATAGAGTAAGTAGGGGCTTCCTTTGAAGCTTTCTCGCTCACCATTTTTTATGGCATCTAGACCTGAGAAAGTTTCAGCTAGGATTAGAGGTACTGGGTTGACTTTCTCTGAAAGTTGAAAGGCTATATCTATAAAGGACTCAGGGATAGTTTGGCCATCGCTTTTGGAGGTCAGCATGTATTGGGCTAGGATTCCTAGGCACAATCGATAGTCTCTAGTGGCTTGCCAAGCTTCGGGTTTTACATTGACAGGATGACTGCGGGAGCGATACAAGCCCAATAAAGGTACTAAGTCCAATCTCCCGTTATGGACTAGGGCCTTGGCTTCTTCTTTTGAAATGTTCAGTCCTGTGACGAGGTTACCAGAATATTCGATCTTCAATGAGGGCCTGACTAGAGGTCCTGAAGTAGATATCCCTATGATGCCACAATAATCTTCGTGAGTGGGCCACAAGTGCATATGTTCAATATGGAATATGTGAAGGTAGGGGTTCCAGTCTATCTCAAACTCGTGGAAGTAGAGAGCACTCCTCAACATGAATTTCCTAAAATTGATCTTCTCTACAGGGTGTATCCCTATGACGGTTGTTTTGACTAACTGGTCGATCAGATTATTGCCAGCGGCTAGCATCCTGGTTTTACACAAAAGGGTATTTTAGTATACTTCCAAAGTCCATGTAAAATATCAATTATTTTTCATTTGAAAAATTTTGTTCTTATGGAAAACATTTTCTTGAAAACACATTTTCTTGGAAAATATTTTTTCTAGAGAACACTTCTTTTGGAAAACATTCTTTTCTGAAAAATATTTTCCTTTTGCAAATCATTTTTCTTATTTGAAAATGGGTTGAAACCCAAATGTAGAAAAGAATTTAATTTCCATTTTGATTTAAACGACCCGGCCCATCATAATTATTGGATCGAGATGAACTGGGTCATTATTGCAAAAGAATGGATTTTTATTGGGTCGGTGCACCCATTTCAATTTCTAAAAACAACATTTTAATCCTCGAAGACAACCAAACATTCTGATCTCAACATCCACATCATTCACATAATTCATCAATCACAAAGTCTCCTTCAATAAACAACCCGGGAACACCCACGATAAATTCGAGTCGTGACCTACAGGGAAGGTTTCTAGACTCTAAGCTTACTACGTGCAATGCATTTTTATATGGCCACCCTTGCCCAAGTACACCTATATACCTTTTGAGCGTACTCAATCAGACGGTACGTGGTGACTTGGTTTGATATACCATATAGGTGATAATCTAAAACTTCAACTCATTTCTCTGAAGTAAAAAATAACCAGTTTGATCCCCAGTTGAGAGGTGGCGCACGATGCTGAGCAAGGGCCCACTTAAGTACCTCTCATCTAGAATAGATGTAATCTATCCCCCTTGTACAGTAGGGTACAGCAGGACAGGATCTTGCTTAGGCACTGATTTTGACCAAGAAGTGCAATTGATGTATATGGATTATCTTTCATATACCTGCGGGTACGAGTCAAGAGTTGTAGCTTTCATAAATGGTTTGACATCCCACTAGGGGACCGACCACGTACTAGAACTACGTTGGCAAACGGGACATGTGACTGTGTGGCTTACAATAGGTCAAAGGCTCAAGTCGCTCCAGCCTGGGTGCATCGATATACCTTTCAGAATCACCTGATTAGACGATACTAATGCCCCAGTTTTATATACCCTAAGGTACATGACTGGAGTTGTGATTTTCATGAATGACGTTGCATCTCCGAAGAGACCGGACCACACACTAGTGCAACGTTGGCTATATGGGACGTGCAAGTGTGCAAAACAGTAAGATAAACGTGCTAGTGGTGTGTGTAAAACAGGGTGAGGTGTGCCCGGGACCTTTTCAAACACATGGGTCCAATTAAACCATACACGCAAAGGTATTACACCATACAAATAAATGCATACAATGAGCAGGAAAGATTAAAAACCATCCATATGGTTTTATTAAAATACGCACACCTCATGCATACATCAATTATGGCAAGTCACTGAATATGGCATATAACGATTGATCAGATCCAAACATTGCAATAGGCATAATTTTGTATATAATTTTTATGGTCCAATCAAAGGTTACTTTAAGTAACCCTAAGCAAATCGATATTCCAAATAATATTGTATTAAGAATGGGATGATAATCGTTGAAATAATAAGCCATTATCACCCAGATTGAAAGAGAGAGAAAAAAAATTTATTTTTTTAGAAAACAAATTGACTTTTATTTTACCAAGCAACACAAAAAAAAAACTCCTTTTTTTTAAATTAAAAAAACACAAAATCCTAACAAAAATTTAGCCAACAAGTGGATCGTTATTGACAATCCATCTTTTACTAGGGTCACCCCAATTTCAGCGTACATCATTAAATAATTACTATAATTAAGGTGACATTAGAGCAATGGGTGTGTCAATAACAATTCACAAAGAGACCAAAATTGTTCTCTATTTAGTCATAGAGAGAGCTGTCAGTAGTCCCTCCGTTTATTTATATAAAAAAATCTCTATATGTTTTTTCCCCCTTATTTTTTTCTTTTTTCGAACTCAATCTGACTCAACACAACCTAGGGACAACACACATGGTTCTATTCTATCAAGATTGGATATAATTAGATTTGAATCTCTGAATTTTCTCCTCTAATCCGTTTAAAACTAAATCCATTTCGGAGCGAATCAAATAGAAAAGAACTTCATCAACCATAGTCAGGTTAACACCGTGTCCAAATAATCTGCGTTGTTACTACAACACTCAATCTGAAATTAAATCGAAAAAAAAAAAACTAAAAAAATTCGGTTTACAGCGTTGATTGGTGGCCGATTTATGCTGCCATTACCGCACTCAATTTGAGATCAGATAGAGGAAAATAAAAACTTCAGGGAAAGAAAACAAATCTTTTTTTACTTTTCCTAAATAATCCTGATGACGCAAAGATAGAGGATGACGATCTATTCAGATTTTTTTTTTCTAATTTTTACAAAAAATAGATGAGAGATCGAGAGCAGAAAAATGTCATAAATCTGTCAACAGCGCGGTCAGTATTTTGAGGATGAAACATCATCATCTCCATCTTCAGAATCGGCTCAAACCCCACGATCTTGATGATAGAAATCGATGAAGGGGTTCTACTTTAATGTAGGAGCTTCTTGTAAAGCTTCAAAGATGTAACGATAGGTTTTGGCTGCAACTTAGGCTTTTAAGATGAAACATGGCCAACATTTCAAAGGATGAGAAAATTCATTCATTTCAAATCGAGGGTGTACCTTTCGTCACAGCCATCAACCTTGAATTCGTCCTTCAACAACCAATAGAAAGGTTGATTAAAACGCCCAAGATCACATCGATTTTTTAGAGAGACTGAATCTTTAAGGTTTGATCTTTACCAAGAGAAAACGATGACTTCGATCGGACTGAGATTTCAGCCAATTGGTTGGAGCTTATATCGATCTCTGTTGGAAAAAGAATGACACCAGGTGGACTTTTTGAGAAGATGGTGTGATAGTAGAAAAACGAAATTTTGTTTATTATACACCACTTAAATGTTGCTGTAAACAGAACCTTTTTAATTAATTTTTTTTTTTGTTTAAAAAATAAAAAAGATTTTCAACGAATTGGATTTACACACCCACTCTACCAGCCCATTGTTGTTAATAATGTAAAAGAAACCTTTGTTTGAGGGCTATCCATGAACAACATAAAAAAAATCCAACCAATAAATCAATACTTAAAAAAAAAATAATAATAAATAAATAAAAATAAAAAAGACTTTGTTTGAAAAAATAGATCGCACCTACCTTGAAATTTTTTTTTTTTAGAAAAGGAAAAAATATACAGCCAAAGGGCAGATCAACACGCCCTTAAAAACTAAAAAACTAAAAAAAAATCCCTGATTCAATGATCATTATCTAGAGTCATTCCAAATGACCCTTGATCGAACCATAAAAATAATAAAATAAACAAAAATAAAACTAACATGCAAAAGCGAAATATTCATGATTCAAACGCATGATCAATAATTGAACCGAAAATGATGATAAAACAAAAACAAAAACATATAAATTAACAATAAAAAACAGTCTAGGTTATTTTAGCAATGCTCCCATACTTGGGATTTTTCAAGTTTGATCCTCAAGGTCCCCAACGGAGTCGCCACCGAAAGCGCCCTCAATCCACGAGGTGCGCGGATCCGCTGGGTGCGCTGATCCGCTTTTGACTTTTGAGGTTTGGGAGTCGCCACCTAGTTATTACGGTCTAGGAACCGAATATAGACTCGAAACGGATAAATCAACTAATCTACTACAAAAAATATGGGTTCGCGGATCACGTTACGGGATTGGAAGGTGTTAGGCACCAACCCCATCCGGCCAATGTCGGTCTCTAGTTATCCCAAATAAAACTACATTGCTAACAAAAAGACCTAGATAAAAAAAAAAGAATTTTACCTTTGAACGCAACGATTCTATTCCCTCAGATCTGATAAAATCGCTCCTTGTACAGTACTCATGGCTTCGTTCTGTCTCCGGATCTAATTTCTGATCTCCGAGACAAGGTATTTCTTTCTTAGATCTGGATTCTTCGGATTTGTTTACGGATTTCTAGGTATTTTTTAAAGGCTTCTATGTGTTTTTCAAGCTAAAATCGAAGTATGGGTGTTAGGTAAGGAGTTGGGACTTCAAAATTAGGATTTATGGGAGGTTAGGGAAGTTTTTTGACCTACTTCTCTTAGGGTTTATTATCTGATGCGAAAATAGGTTGTGAGGACCCCTATTTATAGATTTTTTAAGTGTTTGTTTAGATAGAATTAGTGTTTAATTATAATTCTTTTAGTTAGAGTTATATTTTAATTAGAATTATTTTAGGTAGAGTTATATTTTAGTTATAATTATATTAAATAGAGTTATTATTTAATTAGGATTGTTAAATAGAATTATTATTTAATTAGAACTCTATTAGGATTTTGACTTTTGGTCTTATTTGATTGACTTTAAGAATTTGACTTTAAGAATTTGACTTTAATCTTACTTGATTGACTTTAATTTTGACTTTAGTCTTACTTGATTGACTTTAATATCTTGACTTTAGTCTTACTTGATTGACTTCAATTTTTTGGAGAACCCCCATTTATTATATCTTTAATTCTTTGGACCCCCAGATGGAGGGGTCCTTTAATAAATATCCGGACAACCATCAACAATTTTGCTTGAGAGCCTGATTGATCGATTTTTTTAGTTCAAATTTTAAAATTAATTTTATTAATGTTTCACTTTACATTATTTAATATTTTATCTATTAATTTTGAAATTTTAAATTTTTTATTGAAAAATTACCGTTTTGTCCCTGAAGAGAACTTTTGCGTTTGAAGTCGGGTTTTGATGTTACAGGATGTTTTATAATCAATTTTTTGTAAGGAATTCAATGGGAATATTGGTTTGTGTCATTTATAAAAAATTTTTTTGTGCGAAATGATCGTGAACTTTATTAGGGGCATTTTCGTAATTTTTTCAAAATTTGTGAAAATTGGTGGAATGATTTATTTGATTTTGATTTGTTATTTTATGTGTTTAAAAGGGTTTTCCTAAGTGTAATGTAGGCTCTAGGGATGTTTTGATGTTAGGGGTATTTTGATAATTTAGTCATTTTTTAGTGATTTTTATCGTAAAGCTTCTTTTTGTCTGCACAATGATGATTTCTATGTTTCTGGGGTCATATTTTCCTAGCGTAACATGATTTCTACAGTTTTGTCAGTTCGACATACCTCCTGCAGATTTCTGAAACATATCTAGTAACAAAATAAAGCATTGGAATAATCATCCATCATTGGGAACCGTTGCGATCGGACTAACGAGTTGATTAATTAGGTAGATGCAAAAATGGGGTGTCTACGGCAACTGGGAGAGAATAGTTAGTCATGGGGTTGATGATAATCGCCCTTTGATCAGATGTATGAATTGAAGAATACGATGATTGCAGAACCAAAGATAGGTTCGTATTGGACTAAGGTTGCCTGTTGTAGCCCTTTTTGAAATCAGGAACACCAACTTGTTGGATAGGTTCATTCTAACAATAGGAAAAATTGGGGTGAAACCTATTATCAAGGTGGTATGTCTAATTGTATGAGTTGCGAGTGGGTTTCCTAAAAGTGCTATATGACCCAATGGCATCGGCATGTTCTACCCTGACCATGGGTAGGCTAGGATAGTTCTTGTTGGGGTGGTCGAAACTTTCGCATAGGAGACATACAAAAGGTATTTCTATGGTGACTTGCACCATTGGGTGAGCTTCTTATTGGTTAGCTTTGATGTTGAAAGCATCAAACTTCTTGTTTAAGTTTTGTATATTGCTAACCAGGTTAGTCATTACATTTGTGAGATCAGAATCACTTTTGATCTCGTACATGTCTGGTTTATTGGCTCCAAAATCACTTTTATTAAAGTCTCCAAAATTGGTTATCCAATTTCAAGCATTTTCAACAAGTTCTATGAGGAACTTGTAGGCTTGATTTGGAGTCTGATTCATGAATTTTGCTTTATGCATAGACTCCAGAAGGATATGTTGGGCCATAATAAGAACACGATAGAAAAAATTGACCAGTTGAGCTTTATTAATCCCATAATGTGGGCATTTTACAAGTAGTTCATTAAATCTTTCCAAGGTTTGGAAAAATTCTTTATTGGATCTGCTCTTGAAATTCTTAATGGCATTTTTGATTTGCTCTTTTTTTACCATTAGGAGAAACTTGGCCATGAATTTTTTTGATAATTCATCCTATGTAGTGATCGAGTTAGAAGCCAAATAGTTTAATCATGCTGTTGTATGATCTTCTAGAGATAGAGGAAACAACCTCAACTTGACATTTTTCTCGTTGAAGTGACCATTACAAAATGTTTGACACAAGGTTAGAAATTTATTTAGATGGTTGTAAGGTTGTTCGGTCTCGAAACCATGAAACTTAGGGAGCATATTAATAATGGTTGCCCTAATTTCAAACGGTGTCGTATTGGTTGTTGGCAAGACAACACACGAAGGGGACGTTGTTGTAATAGGGACGAATAACTCATTTAAAATTCGTTGATCTTCTCAGACAATTTGAAGTGGGGCAATTGGTTGAACTATCTTGGGTGTTTGAGGGATATGTGAAGAGTCAAATTCTCTTCTAATCCTTTGAAGTGGGTGAGATCTTGTGATATTTGGATCAAATGGTTTGAGCAGACTTTTCTAAGATCTCCTACCTAACATACATTAATTATGCACACAAATAGTATAGAGAAATTTCACACGTGCTGAATGGGTTCCTATTAGACTAGATAGCTCTTAATTGTTTCAAAGGAATAGGTTGAGCCTCCAACCCAGTTTTCCAAAATTAAAATCAGCCAGTTTAATCCCCAGATGAGAGGTGGTGCATGATGTTGAGCAAGGACACTCTTAAATCACCTCTTCATCTAGAATAAATTTTGTTTATCCCTCTAGTATAGCAGGGTAGCGAGGTAAAATCTCGCTTAGGTACTGACTTTGATCCAAGTGCAATTGGTACAACTCAAGCTAGCTTTTTCTATTGAGCTCGATGAGACTTATGGTAGAGTCTAATAAAATTTTAATTAAAATTTTCTTTTGTGAATTAATTTCCTAATAGAATAAGAACTCGGTCATGAAATCCAATTCTTATGTTGTTTATGTCATCCTCGTAAGGGTGCCTTTTTACTATTGTGCAATTGGAAGTGTACAATTAACTCACTCAAAATCAATATAAAAACTTACCTACAAGAGTTGCATAGGGGTTTTGAGTCTTATCTCCCATTCTAGATAGACGATGGTTGAGTTAAGTCAACTCGGGCCACCAACACTAAACTTGGTGTACGAACTCGAGGAGTCGAGACAGTTACGTCCTACTGTCGTCCTCTCTTAATTCTATTACAGTCCAAGTCTTCCCGGATTAATTAAAATTAAATTCAAGTTATATATTATGATAAGATAAAAGAACAAAACTACCTTGGCAAGCAAGGATCAATCCATAGAGACAATGTTAATCCGATATTCTTTTCACTTCAAATCCAATTCAAATTTACATAATCAAATTAAAAATAGTTTTGAGAATAATTTATCTAAAATAAAATGCTTAAAAGAAGGATTACAAATACTGTAAAGAAGTTTATATCAGTTGAATCTACCATCACAAGTTCTATTAATGATTTTGAGATCATCTATTTATCTCGATCCATTAAACTAAGGTAATATTTGTGGATCAAAAAATTCAACGGTTATATTAGAAAGGAATTTCAAAGTATGTGATTAACGTATTAATACACGATTATGGGATAAATATTAAGTGTTCTCTATGAAGCATGGTTTATCTTGAACTTATCAAAGAATAAACCATCAAAACTGAGAAATAATTACTATTAAATCTGATAATATTTACTTAAAATTATCATAGTAAAACAATCACTCACTATCATGAAAACAGTAAAAAGATTAATAAAAGCTTGCTCCGACTTCCTCAATCGATCTAAAAAAGAGTTTAGTCGATAATCATTACAAGAACAATAGAGTAAAATAAAGATGACATAAAATTGAGAAAGTAGAGATGAGAGAAAGGTTTCTAAAATTGGCAAAGGTTCTTCGATTACAACTCCTTCTAAAATAAAATTAAAAATAAAAACAGGAAATAAAACTACTATTATTCTCAGATCTAGATGATTTTAATTCTGGTCTGATTTCCTATTTATAAAGACCAAATTAGGGTTTCTAAGAGAAATAGGATTTTGGAAACTTTTCATAATTACAATAAATCGAAAACCCTAATTCAATACAAATGGTATTTAGCTACCAATCTTTAGCACAAACTTCGAGGTTGGACTCACTACCTCGACTGCGCTGCCCTAGTCAACTTGGGAGCTACGATCTAAGTGGGCCCAACTGACTTGGGTCTTGGTCAGTTGATTTCTCCTAGGTCCTTGATTGCAATGAATGCTTCAAATCTTCTAGATTGTTCCCAGAAATTTACGATCTTTTCCTATTATACGAAAATAATAACAATTAATTATATTATATATTATTTAATTGAAATTAATGATAAATATAGACTAACCATACATTATGTCATAAGAGGATTTAGTATGCAATTTATTTGTAAAGTTCATGTAATAAGGGTTTTAGAAATCTTTCTAGACCCTGATCAAAATCTATTTAGATCTATACTTAACATTCTATGCCAACAAAAATAGTCCCTAGTGGACACAATTCTATGTATAAGGTGAAGGTTCCCTCAAGGATATGATCCATCCATGGATATGTCCCTAGAGCCTAACCAACAAAAATATATTCTTACATGAGCTCATAAGTGTTAGGTGATTGCTTGGAGGTTAAAAAGTTGAAATCCATGTGGATTTACATCAAAATCTCAAGTTTACAAAAAATCCCAACAAACATATTTTTTTTATATGACTTACTCATTGACTTCTTTTGTGAGTCTAGAGGCCGAATTATATTTCGTTTAATTCCTAACTCCTCTATCATCTTCTCTAACTTCAAAAAATCAGTTTTCACTTCACTTTTGACTAATCTTTGGTAACCTTCAATTTGATGGGTCAAATGAGGGGCCTAATACCTTTGTTGTCTCACAATTGAATCTCTTTACCCCTTACATCTAGATGAAGATCAAATTCAAGTCATTATTTACTTGAAAAAATAAATTTCAAAACTCATTTTATGGTGTCCATTCACACCTTAATTCTATGAATGGTGGCGACTATTAAATCCATGTAGATGATGTTAAAAATCTATTGAACCTCAAGTATTATTATCATTATATATATAGTAATCCATTATATTTGATTTGTCATTTAAGATAAAAACTTGAATTGGATTATTTTTTACTGTGTTATTTTTTTCTCGATTCTAACTCACTATTCATTTTAATTCTCAAATCATGAAGTGAGAGATCGTAGGCTTTTCAAAGTGACAATCTTACTGATATAAAGTAGTGAGATTAGCGAGATCGTCACTTTTTATAACTAGTGAGATTACCACTTTTCAAATAAATATCAGCGATATTTTTTTTGCTAACCAAGTAAGTAAAGTGTGTTAGATTAATAAAACATGTACATAGGGATGTCCCTAACGATTTACAGAACAAAACTGTGGAATATCAAGCTTATCACTAAGATAAACATTTTTAACAATTAATGGCATTTCTAAAACTTGTTTGAAAATCACAGATGGGCATTGTGAATTGCAGCAACAACATGGTTGTCTACACTTGCATTCGCTTCTCCCTAGATATGAGTTAATCGCCTTCAAATTTGGAAATCAGGTTCCTTGCTTTATGCACCCATTGATCTAGCTTCCAAGAAATTTTTTGATCAAGGAGACCTTTAACTATGATAGCCGAATCCAGTTCTATGATGAACTTTTTTCCTTCTAATTGGAAACTCCCCAAAACAGCAACCAATGCATGGATTTCCATTTTATTATTTGTCACAACACCAAAATCCCAATGACCCGCTTCTACCAAATCTCCCTTTTGTCATGGAGAATGGCTCCTCCACCACCTGAACACCCTAGGTTACCTTTAGCTGCTCTATCCGTATTTAATTTTAGCCACCCTAAAGGAGGTCTTTGCTAATGAACAATAACTACATGACGAGGCTGAATGTGTTTCCTATGGATTCCAAGATCTTTAAGTTTTCGAATTTCACCATCTGAAGCAGAGACCTTGTAAATTTGATGCTCATCCAACTCCTTAATCTAGTTAAGGCAGCTATGGATTACTTCATGGGTTGTGGGCATTATACTATCAAAAATGCGTTTGTTCCTGGCTAACCAAACGTTCCAGCATACTACCCATGGGATCATACCTGTGAGTGTACCAAAGTAAGACTTTTTTGATAACCTCCATTTTAGTAGCGACGTCGATGACATTGCTCTGATTTCCTCTTTTAAAAGATGACAACTAAAACAATTCCATACCTTTAATGTAAGAGAGCATTGAAAGAAAAGGTGACTAAATGTTTCTTCCTCAGTTTCACAGCAAGGACATCTAGACACCATTTCAATACCCCATTTTTTCCTAACTAAGTCCACCAGGCAAGTCTTGTGAAATATCTTCCACGTTAATGGATTCATCTTTGTGGGAACCTGAGAATTCCAGATTGCCTTGCATATTTGATTAGTGTTACCTCTAGCTCTTGAAGAGTCCCAAATCGAATAAGATGAAATAATCTAGATTTTGAAGCCATCCAGATTGTTTTATCTGAGCTACTATGTTGAACATTAGATGCCAGTATATCTGCCACAACATTAGGATTCTCAATAATATCTCTTAGCTTTTGTACATCCCAACCATATGGACCCTAGACCTCCAGCACTTTAATATTTTCATTAGGATAGAGATCAATTAGGGGACAAGATCCTCTCCAGTTGTGTAAGAAAACTGATGAAGATGCTCCATCTCCAATTAACCTCTTAGAGAGGCAAATTGTCGGTTGGAGAAAACCCCGAATAGTTCTCCATAGTTTAGAACCTCTCGAATTTGTCGGATTCCACTAGTTTCCATCTTTAACATACTTCTTCTTGAGAAAATCTATCTAGAGCCCTCGCTCATTTTTCAATCTCCAACACATTTTCATTAAGCCTATTTTATGCACCTCTAAACGATTTCTAATACCCAAGCAACCTTCCAACTTTGGTTTACACACTTTATGCCAAGCCACAAGATGATTTTTCATCTTTCCCTTGTTATGACCCCAAAAGAACTTAGCGAAGCATGATTCCAAGGAAATCAAAATTGCCTTTGGAATAGAGAGAATATATATGAAATAGATTGGTATTGAGGAGAGCACATGAGAAAACAAAGTTAGTCGGCCTCCTTCCGAAAGAAGTTTGGATTTCCAACCCTTTATTTTTCTCAAGATCTTTTACACCAATCTTCTACACATATATCTCATCACTTTGCCAATGAACAAAGGGACACCCAAGTAATTGGTAGGGAGTGAGCCCTTAGAAAAGCCCAGGATCATCTTCACAATTTCAACTCTTTTTTCTTCGACATGTTCCGCCACAAAAAAATTACTTTTCTCTAGACTGATTTATTGACTTGATGCCTTCTCATAGAATTCTAGGAAGCCTTTGATTTTTGATAAGGACTTTGAAGTTGCCTTGGTGAATATGATTAAATCGTTTGCAAAAAGTAGGCGGCTTGGGGCTATCCCTTTTTTTTGAAACTGAAAACTTTTCCAATTTTCTAGTTTGCGCAAGGTTGTTCAAAGCCATAATAAGATTTTCCTCTGCTAAGATGAAGAGGCTAGGTGAAATGGAATCTCCTTGTCTCAGACCCCGATTTTCATCAAAAAAATCATAAGAGTAGCCATTAACTAACACAGAATAAGAGAGACACCGAAGGCAACCTTTAATCAACTTCAAAAATTCATTAGAAAACCCCATCTTCAAAAGGACAACCATCAAGAAAAGCCATTCAAGCCTGTCATATGCTTTCTTCATGTCGATTTTCAAGGCCAAATTGTAGCCTCGAGCTTTCAAATTAAGATTATCTAACGCCTCATAAGTCAACACAATGTTATCATAAATATTTCTCCCCTTTACAAAAGCACCTTGTTCGGGGGAGATTAGAGAGGGAAGGATATCCCCTAATCTAGAAGTGAAGATTTTAGATATAATTTTATACAAGAAATTGCACAAACTAATGGGTCTAAAATCTAAAAAGGAAAGGGGTACATCAACCTTAGGAATCAAGGTTATGGACATGGCATTGACATCTTTCGAGATTATACCTTCCTTGAAAAAGTTTGATATTGTAGCTAACAGATCTTCTTTGATAATGTCCCAGCACTTGAGATAAAACAACCTCAAGAACCCATCCGGACCTACTGTTCCATGAGCATTCATTCCGTTGATGGCCTGTAACACCTCTTTCTCAGAAGGGGAAGCATATATACAACTATTCTGAGAAGAAGTGATTTTGCATTGTAACCCCTCAAACAAATTGCCGTAAGAACATCTTCGGGTAGAATTAAGAAGGGCTTCAAATTCATTGTCTGCCTCCTTTCCACTAGCTTCTGGATCTTCAAGAATATTATCACTCGCTGATCTGATCATTCTAATTGCGTTTCTTGTTGCTTTAATCTTGGTAGAAAAATAGAAGAATTTTGCATTCCTATCCCCTTTTTGGAGCCAAGAAATTCTAGACTTCTGTTTCCTGAACGATTCCTAATTACTTGCCCATGTAGCATACTTTGCCTTGGCTTGTTGACATTCCAAATAGAGGTTATGATTCCAACCTTGAAATGTTAGTAATTGTTAACATTCTTGAACTTTACTTTCTGCTTCCTTCAGTTTCACTTGGACATTGCCCACAACCTCATTGTTCCAATCTTTTTAGGACTACATCTTTTAAGTTTTAAGAAGAACCAAAATAAAGGAGACCCTTCCGCTCTAGGCAGCCAAGAAGTCTTCACAATATGCAAAAAATCATATATGTCAGTCCAGAAGTCCAAGAATCTAAACTGTCTGGGCCCAGTTATAGATTTGAAGAGCTGAACATGACGTGGCCAATGATCAGAAGATAATCTAGGAAGATGATACACCACAGGCGAACACATCTCTGATTCCCAGGAGGAAGAAACTAAGGCATGATCTAGTCCACCCCAAATATGATTTCTCTCTTGTTGATTGTTACACCAAGTGAACTTGTTACCCAAATATCCAGCATCCATTAATCCAAGTTCTCCAATCAGCTCCCCTAGATCCTCAACGGAAAGACGATTAGGGTACCTACCTCCTTATTTTTCATCCGGGAAAAGAACGGTGTTGAAATCTACCACAATTTTAAAATTGCTTTCGGGATTAAGCGAACTTTTCAATTCAGACCAAAGAGCCCGACGATCTTGTATTAAACATGAAGCTCTAAGGATACATAATATGATCTGTTTGTTATCTAATTCGACTTATATAAGAATGTATTGAGAAGATAGGTTTAGCATTTTAAACTTCAAAGGCTCACCAAGCTAGAACACCCATATTGATCCCATATTATTTTTCATATCATTTGAAACAGCAACTCCTGCTCTAAGAATTTTTTGCAACGTCTGAAGATTAGAATCTTTCCTAGACATCAGTTTCAATACAGCAAAAAACAAAGGGTTTATTGATTTCATTAGGTTTTTTAGTTTTAAGAGGGATGAGGAATTTTGGATTCCTCTAATATTCCAAATAAGAGCTAACATAAGAAAATTGATTTAGATGTTTTTCTTCGATCTAGTCCATTTAGGAGGACTTATATTCAACCATGATCGACGTTTACGAATCCTTAATTTTTTTGCTCTATCACTTCTTTGATCAGAAGAGTAATTCAGCTCTTTAGAAGTGCTAGATGAAAAATCAACTTCATCATCTTGAGATGATTATTCAACTCTAGCATAATCTGGGAGAATTTGTAGATCAAGATCTAAGGGCTGTATGCCATCAATCAGAAGATTCGGCTCAGCTTGCGTACTTGACATAATATCTAATAACGAGCTGTATCTTGGGGTAGATCGTTGTAAAGAAGAAGATTCCCCTGAGTCATTCTTGTTAATCTCTCCTTCCTCTAGATTACGATTTTCCAAATTCAGATCCATAGCCAAGGGAGAAGGTTCCTTTTTGGCTGCACCACATCAACTAAGATCGAGATAATGGGCGCAGGAGTTGGTGTGGGAATAGGACTAGTAACAAACATCAGATCATTTTGAAATTGAAATTCAAAATTTGTTCCCAAGTTTGGTTCCACCTTAGTAGCCACTTTTGATTTAGAAATTTTGCCATGCTCCACATTAGCATAGGTGATTGCCATGTCATTATCTTCCTCAACCGAAGACTGTGGCATAACAGGTGCTTTGCCTTTACCAAGAACGTGCTGCACAAGCTCCTTCTATTTTGGGCCATTTGCCCTGCCGACTTCTGTTCCACTAATCTTTGGTTTCTCTCTGAGTTCCTTTCCTGCAGTTTTAGTATTTTGCTTCTCCACTACCTTATCTCCTGGGCCAACAGTTTTTGAAATACCTTCTTTATTTCTATAGTTGTTATTTTGGTGGCCTAGCTTGAAGTAGTTGGTGCAATAGTGAGGGATTGATTCATAAGAAATTTGTTGCCAAATTCCAACTTGCCCATGAGTTATCCATATTCTCTTGGGATTATCTTTGAGTAAGTCTAGAACCATCAGACTTTCGCCCCATTAAGACACGTACCATGACTGGTAGCCCTATCAGTGGCTAAAACTTTACCAACAATCTATGCCAAACTACGAAGATTAGCTTCCTCATAGCAGAACAACAGAATGTTAGGAAAAGAAATCCACGTTAGGATCATTGAAACATCCTTTTCCAAAGAGGTATCCAATTGAAAAATCTCATCACAAAGTCCTCAATTGAAATCCTCTCCTTTATCCAAATCGAAATCATATCTTATTTGATGGAAAAGTTAAGAAGAATGTGAAGGAAATCTAGCATGATTGCTTCGCACTAACTAGCAAGCTTCCAATATCAGTGATCTCGTTACTTTATATAGGTAAGAGATCGTCACTTTGAAAAATCTGCAATCCCGTACTTCATGTTTTGGGAATTAAAATGAATAGTGAGATGGAATGGGAGTTTCATCAAAATTGATCACGGTGTGGGAAATTTCTCATAATTTTAAGCATGCAAAGTTGGGGTTATCCTCCTAAGAATGAGAAGCAAACAAAGATGGATGGTCAATAAAGCCAACTTGGACATGATATATGAATCATAAAAAAGAGTTGTGCTTGAGTGACCTTGAGATTGACCTTATTTCACACTTTTCTGATGTGGAGGTGTGCACAAAACCATAGATGCTCTTCACTCGTACATCGATGATAAGCATTTATGGTTCATACTCACCTCCATGTTCGCAAAGTGCCAAATGAGGTAAATATTTGAGGCCACTAAAGCATTATTCATAAAAAATGTAATCAAAACTGTTGATTATAAGTACTAAATAAAAACATTTTCACAAGACTTTACCAAACTAAAAAAACATCTCTAGAGAACAGAAATCCCATTTCTCCCACATAAATAAGTGAACCCATCATCAAGTACAAACCCTAAGCAGCATCAATCAACTCCATTGTTTAAACCAACCAAAAAAAAAAAACCAACATACTCAATAAAACCCTTTTTTTAAGGAAGGATTACAAAGAAAACTCTCAACCCATAACACATTTATATCTTAATAAGTTGATAATTATCTCCCCCAGCCAAAGATAATAACCATAGCTTTTAATTCCTTCCCTATTCCAAATCATCTTTCTCTTCTTCGACCTTGCCCTCTTCTTCATCAGCAATATCGTCATCTACAGTTTCTTCAGCGTTACCGGTTTCAGCTTCTTCTACTGTAGTAGAGGATTCTTCTTCTACTTCAGACTTCTTTTCTTCTTTTACGTCTTCGATTGCAGATTCAATTTTAATTTCCTTTGTTACTTTAACCTCTACTGCTGGTTTGTCTTCTTCCTTGGGTGCTACTTCCTCTTCTTGATTATATTCTTCTTTGATTTCTGTTTCAATGTCGGGGGAACCGACTTCTTGAACTGGTTCAGCTTCTTCTGCAGCTTCAGTTATTTTCTGCGTTGTTTCTTCTGCTAGGTTGGTTACACCAGCAACTTGAGCTGCATCAAGCTGCATCACCCATACCAAGTTAAGATCGAAAATTACGAAAATGCCCTTTCCATTGTAAATAGATCATAGATCTGTCTCCTTGAATCTCAATCTGAGAATTTGGATGTGACTCGATATCTGAACTCAAATGGGTTGATTAGTTGATACATTGAGGAACAACTAATTTGGATGAACTATGATGTATTATAGGTGGGTCACTAGGTTTCCCTTTCCCCAAAAATGTTTCGAGGGAGATTTGCTGTGTCTTCTGTTTGTTAGAAAACTATAATGAGGGGTTTCCCCTTATTTTCATTCATTTATAATATATTTTATTTTCTTGATTTAAAAAAAAAAGAAATAAAAATACTAGTTGGTGGCATGTGCAGATGCATATATTTCATAAAGGTATATTTTATAATTTAAAATAGAGGGCTGATTTTGTAACTCAACCTGACACGTGACACGGTAACTCAAAAACTCACTGACGTGGCAGGTGCAAGAACCGTATACACAACTGAACATGTTTTATAGGGATGTGCAATTGAGTATCCCGAGAGAACAAATCTACGATTCTTACAGGATACACGTCAGTTGAGTTCTTGAATCACCCAGTTAGGTTGGGTTACAAAATCATTACACTTTAAAATATAACTCATTCTAAGCTGATTACGCTCAACACTACGTTGACGTGGCAATGTATCCAAAACCACAAATCTTTTTCCATGAGATTCAAGCAGAAAAATACATGGTTCTAGAGGCACTACCACATCAGCTCAGTATTAAATGTATTGTCGAGCACAGTCAATTCAACATTCTTCTTAAAATATTAATTAAGGGATGCTAAAGAGATACCTAATAAAAGGATACCTTTTTGTGATTTTAGAAAATTAACCGACATTTAGCATTGTCAAGGTGGCATTGTAATGTTTAAATGTAAAGATAGGGGTATTTTTGATTTTTCAAAATATTTGTGTGAAAAACACCCATTTGACCTTCTTTCATTATAATACATAAAAACACTTAATAAGATTTTAAGCCTTAATAAGGGTCATGTTGCTCAAATGGATTACCACATTCGCAATCCAACACCATACCCCTCTAGATTTCATGGAAAAGCTCAGATCCAAAATAAAATTTTCAAAACACAAAAAATATCTTTTGGACTCAATCAAAGATTTTGAAAATGGATGGCTACCAAATTTTCAGCTAATTCCCAAATTTAAAATTAAAATTAAATATTTAAAAGAATATTTTTTTTGAATTTATTTGTTTTTGAAAGTTCATAGAATTTTGTCCTCTACGGTCTTGAAGAATCGGATCATGGTTTTTTGAATGCAACAAGTTGAGCCCAAGGCCCATTTGTAAGGGTGATATCCTTACTAAATTAATAAGACTAGCCAGACTCTATAATATAATAGGAAAGGAGTAAAATTTTCTATTTTGACTTGAAATTTAAAAAAATAAATAAATAAATAAAAAATTATGGATATGTTAGTAAGAGTGTCAAGAGGTTGATTTTTGTTCCACACGTACCTGAAATAGAAACCTAAATAAAACATATATTTGTTAGCTACCGGATAAGATAGACAATTATCATTGAATGACAATAAAAAATAATAATAATATGAAATTCTTCACTTGATAGTTGATACCAACAATGGGAAGAATAATTAATTAGTTAATGTAGATTTATTTCTGACTATAATAAAACATGACCATTATTGAATCTTCTTAAAATTCTTAATTGGACTCTAAGATGACTATCTTAAATGAAAGAGTCATCATGAATACACTCCGTTGGATATGCAGCTAATGTGGTAAAGGCACAGAATCATAAATCTTTTTCATCAAGATACACAGGGAAAATATGTGTGGTTCTGTGTCCTAACTATGTCAGCCGTATACCCAACTGCATATCAAAACCGCAAAACCGCGTGCAGTCATCATTATTTTAAATGAAACTGAAAAATAATCGAGTCCATGATATCATACCCAAAACCGACTGCCTTTTTTGGACACTCTTAATGAGTGTGACTCGATGCATGACATGATACATATGCAGTTCTGATGGATGGTTTTGGAGTTCCTAAGATCCAACAAATGGACGAGGGGATGGAAACAAATAAACCATCCCCGATCCCTAGGAATTAACTTGCATCTATTCGTCTATGAAAAGTAATCCAAGCAATCCAATGATCCTGACCGTCAGATCACATCAGTGATCCTAACCATCAGATCACATTTAGATCCACGGCTGAGCGCTCTTAAGCCCAAAACTTATGGAAAAAGGAAAAAAAAAAAAATCTGAAACAAATAAATGGGTTCAGATTTTACCACATTAGAAACTCCTGCTCAGTAAACATATATAACTGATCATGGGTTTGTCCTACTTTCAAAAATAAATAACTTTTTCTTGGAAAATTCCAGTGTCAATGGGCCTGTATTTCAAAGAGAGAGAGAGAGAGAGAGAGGGAGAGACCTTAACTGTAGCCATGAAGAAAACGGGAGCAAAACACATAAACCAGAAAAGAAATGTAAGAGAGATGGATTCCAAATGGAAGCTAGAGAGCAAGAGAATTCGAATGAGGGATGAGGGAGCGAGGAGCAATGGCTATTTATATTGCCACTCGGTAAGGAACTTATAATTGGCATCATCAACGAACATTATTGCTTGAAGAATATTATGGGCAAAGAGAGACACTATGGTCCAGCTTAATTTCCATTGCCAATAGGGGATGGAATAATTAACAGCGGTGGTCTTTGGTACACATGGCAGTCAAAAAGTGGGAAGCTGGGCCTACTCTGATGAGCACCTCACATGGCACGCACAAATAAATAACACTAATGATTTTCTGACTCGGAAATTTTGACTCGGTCTTCACTCGATTGACGTGGTAAGGGCACAGAATCATAGATCTTTTTCCTTGTGTATCCTGAAGAAAAAGATCTATGGTTCTGTGGCCTTGCCCTGGTGACCGAGTGAAAATTTTTGAGTCAGAAGATTATGGCTCGATAAATAAATATTTACTTACCAAATTTATTATTAACATGCATGAATTATTCATTCTTTTGAATTTATATAGTTGAGGAGTAATTAAAAGTAAGAATACATTATCCCTGTTGGATTTATTGACTCCGGATCTTCAATGGGATATCTAGTATGGGGCATAGTTCATTAATCCGATCATAAAAAATGAGGAATTTAATCTTAGGCCAAGTGTCTAGCCATGGTACATGATATATATATAATATATGGAAGAGTCGTGCTGAAGTGACCTGAGTTTGGAGCATCATATATCACTTCTTGACGTGAAAGTGGATAGGAACCATATATGCTTTTTCACTTGCATCTTCATGAAAAGCATGTATGGTTCTCATACACTTTCACGTCAAGAAGTACGATATGAGATTCCTGTTAAAATAAATGTTAATAAATGATGATTAATATTTATTTAAAATTGATTCAAATAAAATTAATTTGGTTTATTTTAAAAATGATATTTTGAAAGTTACTTTATGGTTGGTTTACTTTTTGTTAAAAGAAAAGTAAGTAATTTTTAAAAAGAGCATTTCTATTGGTTGATAACTTTTCACATGGATTGGAATTTGTAAAAGTTCTTTTGGCTCCTTTTTTCAAATTTTATAAATCCCACATTGCTTTTTAAAATGTTTTGGAGGGATTTTTAAACCTATATATAAGAACCTATTCTCAACTCTTTCTTCATTCCAAAGACTCTCTCCTTGAGAGCTCCTAATGGCTTCAAGCTATATGGAAATTTAATAATTCTTTTTTATTTTATTTTATTTATATATATATATATATATATATAGATATATAATATATAAGAATAGAAATATAGAAAAAAAGAAAGAAAGAAAGAAAGAGAGAGAAAAATTAAATATTTAATAGGGCCGTCCAATTTTGGATAGGCACCAAGGCCGAACCGAAAGGTGTCGAAGGGGCTTAAGGGTGCTTAACGGATTCCTTGATCCGAATAGGTGCCTAGTGGTTCCAATGGGTTTCATACCTATTGAGATTCAAAAATCATTTACGAATGGGTGTGATTTTTAAATTGATATATATTTATGGAGATTAATTCTGTTAAAAAAAAAAAACTAATTTTAAAAAAATTTCTACAAAAAGAGGCATTCGTGTATCCGAGATTCTGAGTGACAGATTTTCTCAAAATAGTGCAAATTTTGAGGAAATATACAGTTGTGTTAGAACTGGGCTCTGTTGTATCCTGAAGACAAGTTCGCCAGCAACCCATCTGCATCTTCGTGTTTAATCGGAGTGGGGGCGTCTGTTGTCTATAAGACAACGTAGATTACTACGTGCCTCAGAGCAATACAATTTAAGTTCAAGTTCTATTTTTCTAACAATTTATAGACAACAGAAGATTGCTCTAATGGCACAAAGCATCAAGTTTATGAATCAAGACCTTGTAAAACTTGATCGTTTTGATGGGTCGAATTTCAAACGATGGCAACAGAAGGTGTTCTTTATGCTCCGTCAATTTAAGGTCGCTTATGTGCTTACAACAGCATGTCCAACTATTTCAACGGATGCAACTTCTGAACAAATCGACGCTCAACGAAAATGGCAAGATGATGATCTGGATTGTCGAGATCATGTACTCAATGCAATGACTGACAGATTGTTCAACTCGTTTTGCAAGTACACAACTGCTAAAGAATTATGGGATTCACTAGAGAAGAAGTATTTAACCGAAGATGCGGGTACAAAAACTTTTTTAGTTTCTAAATACTTCGATTTTAAAATAGCAGAAAATAAACCTATTCTTGAACAAGTTCAAGAGTTGCAATTTATTGTTACTGAGATGGAGGAAGAAAATATTAAACTTCCCGAAAGTTTCCAAGTGGGTGCAATAATCTCTAAATTACCACCCAGTTGGAAAGACTATAGAAAAACCCTGTCTCATAATAAAAATTTGCAAACTCTAGATGAGATTTTCAAAGGTTTAAAAATAGAAGAAGAAAATAAGATCAGAGATAAAAAGGATGATCGCTCTGAATCAATTAAGGCTCATATAGTTGAGTCTGTAATTCAAGAAAAGAAAAAATACAACAAGCCTTTTACCAATAGAAAACCATTCAAGAAATTTATCAGGAAAAATGGTCATGGTCAGTTTAAAAAGAATGAAGGTGACTGCTATGTGTGTGGGAAAAAGGGACATTTTGCAAGAGATTGTAGAAAACGTCAAGGTAAAAAACCGAAGACCGAATCTAACATGGTAGGAGATGTAGTGGTTGCCGTTGTGTCCGAAGTAAACATGATTGAAACAAAAGGACATTGGTGGATCGACTCAGGTGCAACACGGCATGTGTCATTTGATAGATCTGCTTTCAAATCATACAAAGTTCAAGATGAAGGACAACTTTACATGGGAAATTCTTCTACCATCAAGATTGCGGGATCCGGTACTGTGGAACTCAAACTCACTTCTGGAAAGACTCTCTTGTTGAAGGATGTTCTACATGCTCCAGAAATTAGGAAGAATTTAATTTCTGCTTGTATGTTAGACAAAAATGGGTTTAAGTTAGTCCTTCATTCTGGAAAACTGATCTTGACCAAAGATGATATTTTTATTGGTAAAGGGTATGTTGTAAACAATATGATTAAGTTGAATGTAATAATGAAAGTTCTTTTGCTTATATTGTTGAATCTTTTGATTTGTGGCATGCTAGATTAGGACATTTAAATTCTCAAGCTATAAAAAATATGATGAATTTAAATTTAGTACCTAAGTTTAATAAAGAAAATAATGATAAATGCCATATATGTATACAGTCTAAAATAGTAAAGAAATCACATCGTAGTGTAGAGAGAACTTCTACTATCTTAGAATTAATCCATTCAGATTTATGTGAATTAAATGGGATACTAACTAGAGGTGGTAAAAGATATTTTATCACTTTTATTGATGATTTTAGTAGATACTGTTATATATATTTGTTAAGAAATAAAAATGATGCTTTTGAAGCTTTTAAATTATATAAAGCAGAAGTAGAAAATCAAGTAGAAAAGAAAATAAAAATTTTAAGAAGTGATAGAGGAGGGGAATATTTTGATAACGATTTTACTGTTTATTGTGAAAATTTTGGAATTATACATGAAACTTCTGCCCCTAGAACACCTCAACAAAACGGTGTAGCGGAACGTAAAAATAGGACATTAATAGAAATGATAAATTCTATGCTAATAAATTCTGATTTGCCTATGAATTTATGGGGTGAAGCTTTGTATTCTGCATGTCATATTTTAAATAGAGTACCGTATTATAAAGTAAACAAAACACCATATGAACTTTGGAAAAATAGAAAACCGAATTTAAAATATTTGAGAGTATGGGGTTGTTTAGCCTATGTTAGAAAACCAGATGATAAGATTAAAAAATTAGGTTTTAGAACATATAAGTGTGCTTTCATAGGATATGCTCAAAATAGTAAAGCTTATCGATTTTTAAACTTAGATGATAATGTTATTATCGAATCTGTAGAAGCACAATTTTTTGAAAATCTTCAACATAAAGATAATGTTTCTGATTTAAAAAATGAAACTCATTCTGAACAAGTGTTAGGAAAAAGACAAGAAAATGGAGAACTAGAACTTAGGAAAAGTAAGAGACCAAGAAAGGATCCACATTATAATTTTGGTCCAGATTTTTACACCTATGTTTTAGAATCAGATCCTAAGACTTATAAAGAAGCTGTAACATCTTTAGATAGTGTGTTTTGGAAAGAAGCTATGGATGATGAAATAGAATCTATTAAATCTAATAGAACTTGGGATTTAGTATCTTTACCTCCAGGTTGTAAAGCTATAGGACATAAGTGGGTTTTCAAAAAGAAACTAAAACCAGATGGTAGTATAGAAAATTTAAAGCAAGATTAGTAGCCAAAGGTTTTAGGCAAAAAGAAGGAATAGACTATTTTGATACATTTTCTCCTGTTGCTCGATTAACCTCTATCAGAGTTCTTTTAGCATTAGCATCTATTCATAACTTACATATACATCAAATGGATGTAAAAACTGCATTTTTAAATGGTGATTTAGATGAAGAAATTTACCTAGAACAACCAGAAGGTTATGTAGAATCAAATAAAAGTAATTTGGTTTGTAAATTGAATAAATCTTTATATGGTCTTAAACAATCACCAAAACAGTGGCATGATAAATTTGATAAGAAAATAAAAGAATTTGATTTTAAATCAAATGAATGTGATAGATGTATTTATAGTAAGGTTATAAATCAAAGTTATGTGATTGTGTCATTGTATGTAGATGATATGTTAATTTTTGGTACAGATATTAATATAATTGTAGAAACTAAAAATTATCTTAAATCATCTTTTGATATGAAAGACATTGGAGAGGTAGACTTTATTCTTGGAATAAAAATAATAAAAGAAGATAAAACCATTAGTTTATCTCAAGCACATTATGTTGAAAAAATATTGAAAACATATAATATGTTTGACTGTTCACCTTCTCCTACTCCTTGTGATCCAAGTAAGAAATTATTTAAGAATATGGGTAGAGCAGAATCTCAATTAGAATATTCAAAAATAGTTGGTAGCCTTATGTATTTAATGCAATGTACAAGACCTGATATAGCTTTTATAGTGGGGGTATTGAGTAGATTTACAAGTAACCCAGGACCTAAACATTGGGAAGCAATTAGAAGGGTTCTGAAATATTTAAAAGGTACTCAAAATTATTGTTTACAATATAATAGTAAACCTGAACTAGTAGAAGGGTTCTCAGATGCTACATGGAACTCTGATTCTCATGATTCAAAATCTACAAGTGGTTGGATTTATACTTTAGCAGGAGGAGCGATATCGTGGGGGTCAAAGAAACAAACTTGTATTTCTGCTTCAAGTATGGAATCAGAATACATAGCATTATCGGCTGCGGTAAAAGAAGCAGAATGGCTTCGAAGTTTTATTAAATTTATTCCATTAACTCCTATTTAGAGATTATGCAATTACTATTTATTGTGATAATAAAGCTGTGTTAGCCATTTCAGGAAACAGAAAATATAAGGGTAAATCAAGGCATATAGGCCTTAGATATAACATTGTTCGACAGATGTTGACAGATGGGGTGATCGTGCTCGAGTACGTACCAACTTCAGAAATGCTAGCGGATCCGTTAACAAAAGCACTACCTAGAGAGGTAGTTTTGAGAACATCGAGGGGGATGGGCCTAAGACCAATATCCATAAAGACAGAGTAGTGGAACCTCAACTTAGTAGATTTGGAGATCCCATTTTCTAAGTTCAAAGAGATAAGAAGCTACTTTACTGTCTTTGTAAGTGCACATAATATTTATATTGGCTATCCCTATGATGTTACTTAGTGCACATATCTTGTAATGTGAAAAGGATGAGTTAAACTCTTAATGAATTTGTAGGCTATTTTAAGCTTGGGTGTCAAAGAAGTTACAAGAGCACTCATGACAAATTCACCTATATGAGTATAAAGGTTTAACTACTTTAAACAGAGAATTGGTCATCTCTCTGAAATACTCATGAAAATCAGGATTTAAGCGCTTGACTGCAAAGCGCTATTCTTTGTCACTAATGAGTTAGATTATAATAAGTGTATATATAATTCCGGTTTATTTCATAGAATTTAAGTTCAAAGCTATAAGCTACTTAAATATCTTATAAACTTTGAATTATATATATAAGCCAAAGGTTCAAACCGTTAGGTACCTATGGTTATACTTATTATGATCATTCTGATACACATTCAGTTTGCCTCTATTAATTAATTATTTTTTGAATCAAGTGGGGGATTGTTAAAATAAATGTTAATAAATGATGATTAATATTTATTTAAAATTGATTCAAATAAAATTAATTTGGTTTATTTTAAAAATGATATTTTGAAAGTTACTTTATGGTTGGTTTACTTTTTGTTAAAAGAAAAGTAAGTAATTTTTAAAAAGAGCATTTCTATTGGTTGATAACTTTTCACATGGATTGGAATTTGTAAAAGTTCTTTTGGCTCCTTTTTTCAAATTTTTATAAATCCCACATTGCTTTTTAAAATGTTTTGGAGGGATTTTTAAACCTATATATAAGAACCTATTCTCAACTCTTTCTTCATTCCAAAGACTCTCTCCTTGAGAGCTCCTAATGGCTTCAAGCTATATGGAAATTTAATAATTCTTTTTTTTATTTTATTTATTTATATATATATATAATATATATATATATATATATATAAGATATAAAATAAGAAAGAAAGAAAGAAAGAAGAGAGAGAGAGAAAAATTAAATATTTAATAGGGCCGTCCAATTTTGGATAGGCACCAAGGCCGAACCGAAAGGTGTCGAAGGGGCTTAAGGGTGCTTAACGGATTCCTTGATCCGAATAGGTGCCTAGTGGTTCCAATGGGTTTCATACCTATTGAGATTCAAAAATCATTTACGAATGGGTGTGATTTTTAATTGATATATATTTATGGAGATTAATTCTGTTAAAAAAAAAAATAATTTTAAGAAAATTTCTACAAAAAGAGGCATTCGTGTATCCGAGATTCTGAGTGACAGATTTTCTCAAAATAGTGCAAATTTTGAGGAAATATACAGTTGTGTTAGAACTGGGCTCTGTTGTATCCTAAAGATAAGTTCGCCAGCAACCCATCTGCATCTTCGTGTTTAATCGGAGTGGGGGCGTCTGTTGTCTATAAGACAACGTAGATTACTACGTGCCTTAGAGCAATACAATTTAAGTTCAAGTTCTATTTTTCTAACAATTCCAACCTCAGGTCACTTCAAAATTATTCTATATGAAATTAATATGTATTATTAGAAAAAAAAGAGATGAGAGGGTTTAGTATTCAAATATTCCATTGTGACAGTTGGTTTATGATCATCTAAAATCAAGAGAGGAGATAGAGATATGCCAACAAGGGGAGGGAGAATGAGAGATCTAAAGGATGGAAAGTAATTAAATTTATAGAAGGGAAGATATTATGCTACTTTAAGTTTTTTAAGTGACTTGAATTAACAATTTACTATGAATATGAGGAAAAAGATCTATGGTTCTGTGTGTGTTTGTACCACATCAACCAAGTATCGGCGAAGTGAAGACTTTCTAGTTAGAAAATCAGCATTCTATTCTTTAACATTTTGCATCATGCACATATTAATTATATTCATATTAACATTTGTTTAAAATTAATTTTTTTTAATAGAATAAGTAAAAGAGAAATTATTACATTCGATTGGCCCTACAAATGTCTCCCAAGACATTTTTACTATTTTATATATTTATCTTTTCTTTTTTTTATTTATTTATATTATAATATTATATTATATTAGTATTAGAATAAGAAAAGTGAAAAAGGATACCACACACACATAAAAAAAAAAAAAAAAAAACCAAAAGAAAGATAAAGGGACGGTAAAGACGCTATTGTTCATTATTCCATTCCTTTGGGTTCTCTTTCCTTTACACTCAGGAATGCTCTTTGGAGGGTGGGTCCAGCTTTCTGAAGAGGACGGTGCTGCGGTGGGCCCAAAGTCAGTCAAATGCTGACATGGCGAACTTTCATTGGAAAACATTTAAAATTCTCGAGCGCTGATTCGCTCCATCGTGTTGCGTGTTTGTAAACTGATGTGCGTTGTAGGTCCCATGCCACGTGATCCTGTTATTGCCACGTCATCTGTGAGACATACGTGTCTCTCTCGTAATAATGGTGTGGTAATATTTAGTGTGACAATCGTTGTGGGCCATTAGGTTTTGTCGTTGGTTTTCTCGTACTCGGATCAGCATGCTTAAAGAAAACATTTCCCCCACCCATGATGGTAGGAATAATTAGAGGTATCAATGGGTAAACATTTTAAACGGAGTTAGAATCGAAGCCCTAGCCGGATCTAAAATGGGATCGACTAGACTTGGTCTAAAATGGAATCAAGTTGATAGAAACCAAAATCAATAGGCTTTATCATTAAGTACCATTGGGTATCTAGAAATGATTTATTTGTCATTTCTTTTTACATTATTGATGATTTAAGGTATGTTTTCATAGTTTTTATTTTATCGATAAGTAAGGGTTATGAAAGGCCCCATTGGTCCACTTTTCTTATTAAGAGTGGCTAAAGAAGAATGAAATTACAAGGTATGTCCTCTAATAAAAATAAGAGACAACTCATGAGGAAGAACATCACTGTTGTCAAACATAACATTGCCTTAGGAACTTTTTTTTGCAAGCCAATCTACAATTCTATTTTTCTCTCTCCAAACAAAGTTGAGAGCTTTGCTCTATAAGTCTCCCTTGCAACTTCCTCATTTCCCTTAGCAACAACATGTGCTATTAAGAAACTTTCATCTTTTCTTTAGACAATGAGTAGCATACATGGATCAACACTCACCACAATTCTCGTGCAATCATGATGAATAACAGTTTTAAGACCTTCTCTAATGACTTCAAGCTCAACGACAACAATGTCTTTTAATCCTGATTTTCCCATGCCAGCAAATTGTAAAATCCCCAACCAATCTCTAGCAATGAATCCATACCCCCCCCCCCCCCTCAGATGAAAGTGATTCATCTATATTAAGTCTTAAAAACCCATTGTCTAGAGTAATCCATCTAACTTGTCTCTGAACTTGCATTCTTTCAACAAAGGAACATCCCCAACTATCAAAGATTTCTTTTATTCTTAAGCTGCTAATTTCCTCCCCATTGAAGATCCCATGCCTTTCAGATTGGATAGGTTGGCGAAGGACTATGGGGTTTCTTTTCTTATCTTCAACATATTAGAAATTTCTCTCTCCACAAGTTATAAATTGTTGAACAAATAGATACATTCAACATCGAAATCTATGGTTGCCCAGGATAGAGGATAAGAACATAATATCATTGAAAGATGTTAGGAAGATTTCTTAGGGTCCCTGCAAAGTAAGATCCTTTATTCTAACTGTAGACATCCCATTTAATATCCTTTATTCTAACTATAGACACCCCATTTTTGTCTAGGCCAAGCCCAAGAACATAAAAAAATCGCCCGAAAAAGGGCCTGACCCAAGGTGCATTTCAAAAGAGTTTAAAATCCAACTTTCAAGTAGTCACAAGGCCCAAGGGGCCATTTGAAGTTTAGGTTTTAAACTTGGTCGTAGGTTACCCATGGCCAGGCCATTTTTTAAGTTTGGTCGTACCTTACCTATGGCCAATCTTATTTTTTTACTGGCCAATGGTGACCTACGGCTAGGAGAGCTTTTTGCCTAGTCCAAGGGGACATACGGCTAGGCATAATTTTGTTCAAGCCTTGGCTCACCCACAACCAATTTCGTTGGGCAATTACAGGCCAATTTCGTTGGCCAATGTGTGCTCGAATTTTCTTAAGAAAAATTACATTTTAAATCTTCTCCTTAATGACTTTTCGCCCAAGAAACCCCTTCATTTTTACTTTTCTATCATTTCTTTAACTTTCCAATAATCCTACCACTTTGGTCTTCTTGTAATTAGTAATTTCTTTCAATAAAAACCCTTAGTCAAGTATTGGTCCCCACGTGAGTATAATTACTAACTTAATCCCATTTTATTAGAGTCAAATTTAGGTAGTTTACTCTTCTGCCCTCAAGCTTATCCTCAATCTTAGAAGGTTCAATGCAATTAGACCAAGTTCAAAAGATTTTGATAATTTTGCCTAACCTATAAATTTTTTTAAAACTTGTGAGTAAAGATTAGATTAGTTTTAGATTGTCAGAAAGCTAGATAGACTAAATGATACTAATGTCCAAAATTCAAATCCATATTTACATGCCATCTAGGCTAATCCCTTTTTGTTTGACCCAAAGCTATAGCCTTTAGATCTTTTTAACCCTCCTATTGAATTTTCTAGAATTTGTTGTCTTTTACAATTCTATTATTTGATCGTCATGATTGCTTAGACTCACAAGATTGTAAAAAATAATTAAGGACTCTTTGATGTGAAGTATTTGATATTTTTCATTAAGGTTTTCTTGAGAATAATGAGAATTCTAGGATTTAAGACAACTTTATCCTTAAGGGTCTCCCAAAATCCTAGAAATAAGAGCACCATCCAAGGTAAAATGGAAAGGAGGTCAAGAGATACAAAATTCTGTCCGAGTCTCTTCTCAAATCCTTTTACCCTTACAAAACTGTATCAAAATCTCTTCCCAAACACCTGAGAAGTTATAACCAAGAAGAAGAAGAAGAAGAGACTAAGGTGGGGCTTAGTTGTGATTTTTCTTATGTAATACCCTTCTAAACCTCCTTCCTCTATTTATTTCCCTTTTTTTTTTACATTTAAGTAAGTTTATTTTTATGCTTTTTTTTATTTATAGTAATATAGATCCTAGTTTGTTTTAGTGAGGCTTGAAAGTAGAGAAGGAGTTCAAGTGGTCCAAAATTCTGTCCAAATCTCTCCTCAAAGTCCTCTAGTTTATCAAAACTCTATCCAAATCCTTTCTCAAACATCCAAGAAATCCTGACCAATAAGAAGATACCAAGGTGGGGTGTAGTTGCAATTTTCTGATTTTCCTTTGTAATATCCCCTTCTAGACCTCGCTCCTCTATGTACTCCCTTCTTTACATTTAAGTAAGCTTAATTTTAAGCTTTCCCTACTTTTAGCAATGTAGGTCTTAGTCTTCTTTAACGTGAGGCTTGGAGGTAGAGAGTAAAACCTCCTAGAGGTAATCTCTTCCTATAAACCCTCAATAAGTTTCATGACAGCATTAAAGTAATTGTTTTCTTCTTATTTACTTTCCTTGCAAGCTTTAAATTCCTATTGTAGATATTCTTTATTTTCTTTAAATTCCTTGCAAATTCAATATTCTTATTAAGGGTCCCCTCTCTCATTGAGACTTTCGGATTCTTTCCACTCAAATGTGGTATGTTCTCTTGAACTCATTTGTTTTCTAGCATAATTATAGTTATGTGGTCATAGATGATTGTATTTCACTCTTGGCAACTGAAGTTTCTTATTTTTCTAGTTGATACTTATATAATCAGAAATGATTTAATGTCCACTAGTCACTTTCTTTTTCTTTAATTATCTTTTTGCTCAAATGTTGTATTTTATCCTCTTAAAAATGCTTGCGAATCTTTATTGGTTTGGTTCTATCATGTAAAAGCTGCATAGACCTTTACATTTTTATAAGCCTCATAGACTTTCCCTATCTTCCACTCATTTAATGCTTGCCACCCTTGATGGGAACTATTTTTTTAGGGTTAAGTTATGTGGGTGATCAAAAATTAGAGAATAAAGAATGTTTAATCCTTAATATTACTTAAGGGGATGGGGCTATGTAAAAGAGGTATGCCATCGTTTTGAAAACACATGGGATATTTCAAAATATTCATGAAAATTAGGGGAGGAGCCACTACAGTAAAATAGGTCTATAAGGAAAAACACTATTGCAAAATCATTTAGTGACAGCCACCCTAGCTGTTGGTAGTCGTCGCTAAAAGTTCCATCGCTGTATATGTTATCGATGGTCAACTATTCTCAAAACTGTCGTTATATATTGGACTTATAGCGACAGCCGCTATTGGTTATTGCTATAGGGTATTTGCTTTCTTTTTTAAATATTAGGTCTTTAGCTACGATCACGATTGTGGTTGTAAGTATAATTTTCTTTTAAAATCATGAATTTATACATGCACCTCACATTTCGCTGAATATTGGAAATACCCATGTTTTGAAATTGCTGACATGCCCCCTTGACCCTAGCATTCTAAGTAGACTACAAGGAAAATACCCAAATGCCATCTTCATCGTTTTCAACCTAGAATTTTTACATAGAATTTTTTTACCCGCTTCCAAGCCCTTTGCACCTTCATGTTTAAGACATGCCCCCTTGACCCCATCTTCTAAGTAGACTAAAAGGAAAATACTAAAATGCCCTCATCTTGAATTCATTAAATTTTCTAAAATCTAGAAAATAACATTTTTACAAAAATCGCCAAAATCGAGTTAAAAGAAATTATCGTCCAACATTATTCAAAAACAAAAGTTGTAGTTGTCCAACAACATTCACAGCTTCTGTTGAGAATAAGAAGAAAACAAACCCAATAATTCAACTAAACTTAGAGAAATAATCAACATCTTAATAAACATAATGAAAAGGTCTTAGTCTAATTAAAAAACATCACCTCATAATCAACTAAACTTAGAACAATATTCAAAACCTTTGCAAACAAACTACAAAACATATTGAGTTTTCATTCTGGCCAGTGATAGAGCCATCAAGTTTCTTGACTACTACCTTCAGATCTTGGAAAAAGTTTCCTACTGGAATCACCATTCTACCTCCTAGATTCAACTGGTCGAGAAGCGTTTGTGGGATTTCGGATGATGCAGCTCCCACATGAATAGGATCATAAGAGGCGAATTCTGGCCAATCCAGTCTTCCATCTGTGGCATGGAAATATTTCTCATGAACTCGAAACTATATTAACTATTTACAGATCTACATTTTCTTAGTAAAAATAGCACTCAAACGAATCAAGTAATTAGTTGATCTGCCCATGTCATGTACTTGAGTTGCAAGAGTTAGGTAAGATGGACACCACATCTCATGGGGTAACACCTAAAAATCAAAGAAACTCGTTCTAATCATCCAAACCATAGGCTTTCTTGCAATACTTGGACATATTTTTTCTAAATTGTAATGTAATGGAATGGAACGAGTTGCAATCTTTGTTTAAGCTCTCCTAGGTGAGACATGTAAAATGGCATGTCTAGTGCCCCATCTGATATGTACCATGGTTCACAAACAAAAACCCCTGGAACTATTTTGACTAAATTTAAGTTCTGTGTCATCAAATTGTGGTTTATGGGATGTACCACCAATGTGAATAGATAAGGAACCTTCTTTCAACAGTAGTGTTGCCACACTTTTTTTTTATATTCTCAATGGACATAGCGACCAACACAGGAATGTGCTCTACACCCACTGCACGACCTCATGGCCCAACCATCATCGCAAAGCATGCTGTCAAATAACCTGTTCCTACATACACACACAAAGAAAAAAGAAAAAAGGTTTAGAAAATACACGAACTACAAAACTGTAGCGAAATGGCATTATTGCTAGATGGGAACGGGATAACCCATAAGATAATAATGTACATGAATCAATATTATTTTTTTCTGCTCAGCGTATATCCCTCTCATTGTTAGTGATATGCATAATGAATAATGATTGATGAACCAAAAACTTTCAATTTGGTCCAACCAAAGATTCATATTTTTTTTTTATCCTTGCATCTTTCGATAAAGGAAACTTTGGTAATTTTTTCATAAATATATGTATTAAAGAAGTATCTCGATAAAGGAAACTTTGTTCTTGTGTTGGAGTTGGAGGTGGGGAAGAGGGTTTGAATAATACTCCACACATCTTGCCAACTTAACTAAGTTGGCACATCAATCAATTAAGTTGGTTTTATTAGTCAAAAAAATGAAAACAAAGAACAATAATACCATGGCTGCCGAGGCAACACTTATGGAATGCCTAGACACCTTAATGCATAGGGAACTGTTAAATTACACCATGGCAACTATGTAGAATGCTTGGTTTGCATTATGAATATAATGAATTGTCAAGTTAGGCAGTGTAGTTGGATTTCAAAACCAATAACAAACGTACTCTAATATTTTTACTGATTTCTATTAATGTTGGCATCCATAAGAGTAGCATTGAAATATAGAACTCTAAAAAATATAAGAGATAAAAAGAAGAGAGGAACCGTGCCCCATTAAACGTCAATGCACACAGATAACATAGATCAGAATGGAATTTATAGCTATGGAATGAATAACATGAGAAAACAATAAATGGAGAAAGTAGAACACACCTGAACCAACATCTAATGCATACATGCCTGGCTGCAAATTCTTCTCCAATAGTTCAAGGCACATGGCATACACGTGAGGCGTAGATATAGTGGCATTATAACCTATATCCATGGGACTATCGTTATAACAAGGGCTTCCATCAGGTACAAACAAACCCCTATCGATCATCTCCATCACTTCAGTTACTCTCTTCGACCTAATTACCCCATACTGCTACAAGTATACGACCAGTTTTTTGTTCTAGTCAATTCCCCCTATAGTCCAGATTCACTGTAAAATTATCATAAAACAACTTCAAAACAGCATAATAAACTAAAACAATTTCAGCAAAACAGATGGGTTCAAGTCCAGCTTACACATTCAGGAAAAAAAAAAGAAAAAGAAAGCAAAACGTCTTCTTAATAATGGACTAGAACATATAGTACTATACCCCATCTCTTGCATTGTTAGGCATAAAGATGACTGTGATGGAAAGCTCATTCCCAAGAGGTCATGGAGGAACTAAAGGCCCAAAAGCAAATTTCATTCAACAAGTACAAGTCTCCTCCACAATGGTCTCTTAACAACTTCTTTACAAGAAAATAAACCATGGCTAACTTATGGCCTTAGTAACAAATCCTACAGATCCGTCTAAGCAAATAAATATAATTATTTTAGGTACTAAACTGCTCCTAAATAACATCATTATTCCTATTGCCAATCTTCAGTCACTGTTTGGGGCCCAAAATGGTATATAACCTTCAGAAAAGTGGTGAGATATCTATTGAAGATCTCAAAACTTGTCAATGCATCTAACGTCTAAGAAAAATATAAATGTTTTATTGAAGCTTGTGTAATCAATTAAAACCAATTCTAATAATCAAACAAACATTCAATCAGGAAAAAACAAACATTCAAGCTTGTGAAATTCTTCCTAGTGATCTTCCCAAAGAGTGTGGATTGTTTTGTTAGGGATGATATGGATATGAGTGGTCATTCCAATATAAGGTTGTATTTCTAATGTTTTTACCCTTTAATGTACCGGTACCTCAAAGTAGTCAATCATAGTCTGGGAGTGCTCAACAAGCTTCTCTCCATATATAACTCTACCCTCTCATTTCATAAGAAATAACTGCATCGAAACCACAGAGACAATTTAAAAAAAGAGAAAAGAAAAAAAAGAAACATGCAAGCACCAATTGGAGTTCTCAAGTTCATTTGAGGAAAAGGTTTGCTAACCTCATCAAATGCTTAATTGAAGACAAGATAGCTGAAGTCAACAATAACTTATATGAATGATAAAAAGGAAGCATGTCATGTTATTGACTTCTTACGTACAATAAGCTTGGCCAATTTAGGATCACTGTAAGACCCATTTTTCCTAGTATGGATTTTCTTGAAAACTTTAGCCCGGGTACGTAAACTACCATCTTCTTTACCCTTGGCCTATAATTACATGAACAAATAAATAAATTAGTATATGTCATAGGTCACTTAAATATTAAAAGAAAATGATATAATTGAAATAATCTATAAACATATACGCATCATCTTTGACTAATA
The DNA here is from genome assembly GCF_017979445.1 of Akebia trifoliata. Lineage (NCBI taxonomy): Eukaryota > Viridiplantae > Streptophyta > Magnoliopsida > Ranunculales > Lardizabalaceae > Akebia > Akebia trifoliata. The sequence goes on along the minus strand of NC_141382.1, from coordinate 36,705,280 downwards.
TTGTATACAACTCTTTGTCCCCCCATATGTTTAATTATTTGATTTTTCTTATTCTTGCTATTCCTTTTTGAGATAATCTACACAAATTTAATAATATTACAAACATATCATTTTTCAAAAATGATTAATTAAGAAATTTGTAATAATTTATACCCAAACCTCGGGGAAACTTCAGTAATGAACAAGCCAAGTCCAATCAGTCTTTGAGACGCTAGTAGGAATATGTAGCAATCTCTCCTCATCTGTGTTATATTTTCGATAATTCTTCTTTAAATTATTCTTCTAATCTCTATACCTCGTTGACATACATTGCACCACCCACTTCTTCTTTGAATTATCAATTTCGACCTTATTTTACAAAAGTACACAATTTAAGAAATAGGTAAAAAATGATATTATTAGAAAATGACAAACACATTATTTTATATTTACTTAGATCTCTTGCCATAGTGAGTCCTTTGAGTGCTTTGGAATGTCAGTCTATTTCTTGTATTACAAAGGGGCATGGACAAAATCCTTAACAATAGTCCCCAATAATTGTGAAAAATGGCTAGCATTCTCCCCTATCGCCTGATCATATTTATTCTAATCTAATGACATCTTTTGGCTTATCTTCTGACCAAAATTACCCGCATCTCATTTAGGGCCTTTCCTCCTCGTACTCATAAAAGCTAAAAAGATGATAAACATAACAATATATATATTTGTCAACCATAAATTATCTAGAAACACATGTCATTAACGATAATACATGATATTCAAAATAAGTTAATATAACATATTATACCTACACTACTAACGTTGTTTCCAACATCCACGGATGGTCCAGCTCTAGAAGATTCTCCACGAGACATATCTAACTAAGTAATTCATAACAATGAAAATCAATATATTCGCTAATTAAAAGGAAATTTCACTTAACAAACTATTAACAATTTAAATTAAAATAATTTACATAATTAATATCATAGCAAATACTTAATCTTCTGAAAGTCCAACATATACCATATCAACTTTCAATATATGAATACATCATATTCGAATAAATTAACTTGAGATGATTTGCATGGAAACTTGGTGTAAGATGAGTAGTTTCCACAGTCAATTAGAGACAATGTGCGAGTATCATCATAACACTTACATGGTTCTCCAACACTAGTGTTACCCGAAACTGTTAAAACCATATGGAGATGGGATGTGGAAAAGCTACTAATCTTTCACTTAATTGTGATACTTTAGTTTATAGATGCTATAAGTTCTAGTACTACCTCTAGCTTAACTCCCAAAGCCCAAGGATTATCCATTTCAACCATGGAATTGAATTTTTAAATATTTCTATAAAACATATAAGAAAAATATTTTTCACTTCTACAGAGACAAAAAAGAAACAGTACTAACATTTTTCATTTACATAATTTTTATAAAGTTTTCTTTTTTGAGAAACTAGGTATTTGGGTCTTTTGAAAATGGATGAATCAAATTAAAAAAGAACTAGGGTTTATCATGATGGGATTGAAAAAAACTAATGTTTCTTCTTAAGGACTTATACATTTGAAATTCTTTTATAGATCTTCTATCATTATCTTCCCTTTGACTTCAATCATTCTCGAAATCAATCAAAGAGAATGAGATTCCTCTACCGCCTCTTTTTCTTCTTCTTCTGGTGAAACAAAGATCAGAAGGTAGCTTTAAAATTGAATATGAGAGATGAGTAGGGTTTTGTGAGAATAAGAAAATCACAACTTGAAAATCGACTATAGTGAGTAACCGAGGATGGGAGAAGTTGTTTTAAAATTGAAAATTTGGAGAAATCGATGGTGAAAGATTGACTTACAGTCGAATATTTAAGGAAATCAGAGATGAGAGATTGATTTACAATTGAAGATTAAGAGAAATAGAGATGAGAGATCGATTTACAATTGTTTGTACATAATGAACAACACTATGGAACCAACTTGAATAGATCAAGTTGAGAGAGCGCGCGAGATTGCTTATTTAAGGAGAGATGAAAACAAGGGAATCCGAGAATCAGAAGAGAGGGAGAGAGAGAGATGAGAGATCAAAGAGAAAATTGCGATTCGTTTGGAGTAAAGCAATGTATTGCAATGGACACAACTAACACCGTAGGTATATCTCATGCCTAAAACAAAATTTTTGAAGAACAATAAATCAAAAACATTCGAAATTTTTTTTGTAGACTATCGTCAGTAAATGTCGTCGCAATAAATTAATATTCTTGTCGTGAGCAAACGAATTAAGGGAAAGATTGGGAGAAAAAAAATAGTAGAAGGACAATTAGAGGGCTACCATCAATAGGGGAAGGAGGGGGCAACACGTACGATCAAAGGGGCTGCTATCATTTGAAAAACACAAATAGTATTTCAAAACAATTATGAAACATAAAGGGGTAACACCATTCTTTGTCTCGGCTGTTTGCATGATAGTTTTAATACATGGTTTAGTATCATGTTTGAAGTATAAAAAATCTGTTGAGATCCAATTATAATGGTTCAATTACAATGCTTTGCATGATAGTAATAATAGCCACTGCTAGTTTTCTTACTCTTGTTTACTTGTGGTTTATTCATGGAGAATGTCTTGATGAGCTCAAAGAGGTGATTTTGAGCTTGAATTTTTTGTCTTCAAGATGTGGTGAGTTCCCCAGCTCCAAAAGATTCATCACTACGTCATATTTTACAAAAAACGACGGGCCAAAGCCATCGTTTTTTAAGAAAAATGACGGCCCCCACCGTTGTAAGAGCAGTTGTAAATAACGATGTCGTTTTTAGTGAACGACGGTTGGCACGTGTCAACAAAGTGTTGTAAAAAACGATGGTCATGGTCTGTCAAAATAAAACGACGGCCCAAACCCATCATTTTTTTTGTCGAATTTAAATTTAATTTAGTAGATATAAACGACGGCTTAAAGCCGTCGTTTTTTTGTCAAATTTTTTTATATTTAACCATCATTGTTTGTCAGTTTTTATCTTTTTCACCTGAAAAGAAAATGACAATTTTTATTGGACAGAAAATTGAAATCTAACAAAATAAATAAATACACCAAAAAACAAAATTTTACATTTTTCAAATGGAAACGATTTTCCTTCAAATTTTACATGTGCAATCATAATCCAACATACCCCGTTTTCATGGTGTCGATTTTAATCCACATCCTAATGTTTAAAATAGTTTATAAAAAAATATCTTCTACCAACTTCACTTCACTTCACTTGTAGAAATCAAAACCAACATCTGTCTTTCTCGGTCCTTGGAAGAATGACGTAGCGGTTCTTAAGGATAACATACATTCCTACTTCTTGCAACATATTGCCGAAATCTATGATTGAAAAATTAAAAAACATTGTCAGATATATAGTAGTGACACCGACTACCTAAAGCAATCCAAGTAATTATGCAAGAAAGATGAATATACCAAATTACAAAATAAAAGAGTTTTCATATCTATCATTGTCAAACATTTAATTATTTTATTATAATTTTTTATGTTTAGTGTCTATTTATCATATAAAGCAAGAAAAGTACCTCTGTTCAGTAAAACTTTATTTTAAATTTGGGCCAATCAATAATATCACCGCATGTCAAATCAGCAAATGTTCCTTCTCCACTCTATAGAATTACATTCCCATCAAAGACCTCATCTATAAGAATATCGTAACTATCTGAATCTGCATTAGATCCACCTATCACTCTTCCTTCGGCAACACAATCATGTGGTCGTTGTAAGCGATCCACCTTACAAAGACCTATCTATATGCTTGGTGCATTAGAATGTGACTCATGATGTGGAGAATCAGGCCTTACCTATAAAATCATGTAGTTAATATCATTACAACAATAGAAGTTCACTTATCTATCAAAAGTAAAATGCCAATGTTGTACCTGTGAAAAACTACCAAGATTGGTGGAAGACTGCATTGGTGTCCTAGTAGAAAATTTTGATTGTTGTAAAGTCTCATTCATCTTTTGCACCGCTTCCGTCAACTTATCCACTCTATTATGAAGGATTGTCATCTCATACGCCAAGGCTTGCTTGTAAGGAATTGAAGCACGCACGGAAGTCTTGGAAACACCTGAACCCATTCCCCGAACACGACCCCGACTATCAGGACCACAAACCTATACAAAAAATGTATAATATCTATACCTACTAACGATATGATATCATACTTACTAATATCAATGCCTACTATACAACATTATATCATAATTAAAAAATATCGTAATTGAAATAATGCACATATCACAGCCATGGGGTCATGGTCTAGATCGTTATGTTTATTAGAAGGGTCATTTGCAATCATTCTATTGATGGCCTCCTGCAAAATAAATAACAATTAAGAAATATAAAGAATAACAACTATTAAAACAAAACAAAACAAGTCCCTTTAAATTTATTTCTTACCAACAATAACATGGGACCCAATTTTATTGAGAGGTTCTATACTAGAAAACAAGTACAAATACAAAACAACCAAACAGATCATCATAATATGCCAAAGAAAACCACATTGGTATCAAAACCACTAGTCTTTCCATCATCCAGACCAGAATGAGATCTCCACTCAACTCTTTGGTCCAAAAATCACAATGACAAATGAATGACCCATTAAGGTGAAGTAGAAAAGAGAGAAGTTGTTATTTCCTTCCATTGTCAATCATGGTTTCTTTCATAAAAGTAAACAAGAGCATGAAAGAGGCCAATCAATCTGGAAAGTAGAAAGCCATTATAAATAGCTTTCCCCCACACTCCCTGACATTGAGATGGCACGCATGTGGCTATGAATGATACTTCCCAATAAAAATTAAAATATAAGAAGAAGAAGAAACAGGGGTAGATGGATGGACTTATGGTCCCCTCTCTTTTAGCTTTCCCAACATCATCTAGCCCATGCAATTGCTTGTATAGTTGTTTGCATGTGATGGTTCATGGTCCCCTTTTAGCACTGTAAGTTCATCTCTCTCACCTCCAATTTGCTTCTGCCTCGGGGTGGTTAAGTTGTACTGTAAGCTGCATTGTATTGGTTCGAATACTAAAAAACTTGATAATTCACGCCAGTAAACAATTTGTATCTCAGATTTGATATGGTAGAATTTTGTTATTTTTTCTTTAATTTGGAATTGAATGGTAGAATGAACTTTAAATTCACGTGTTGAGGCGGTGGTAGTGGGGCTTCAGCTCTGACAAATAAAATCACTGCCAACTTATGTGAATGGTTGTCTTTAGATCTAAATTCGAGGTAAAAACAAGTTACTCGGGTGGTTTGTGGGATAATTATTTTGCTTATCATCCCACCCTTTGGGTGAGACTAATCCCACCTTGGTCCGTGAAAAATGTGAGAATGCTTATTGTTGAAAGACTAACGATAACCTGACTCAAAATTTTCACTCGGTTCTACGTGGCAAGTGCACAGAACCATATATCTTTTTCTCTACGACTCTTGTGGAAATGAACAGTGTCTTGGGGAGGAGTTGATCTGATATGGTATTGGATTGGACTGATCGGGTTAATCTGAGACCAATTTGGTAAAGATTCAGATTGGATCCAAATCAGAATTGATGATCAATCAACGAGTGGCAGCATTGGGATCATATTATTCCCAAGTTGTCACAGAACAAAAACTCTAGACTCTTCACAGCATTGGGAAATTTGAACAAATTTCAAATCAATTTTCAATTGGACTCAAAACTCTCATATAAGAACAAAAAAACATCCAATCAAAAAGAAATTTACACCTTATTTGTGATAGAAACACATGCTAATTGTGATTAATGACCCCATGAAATGGCCCAAAGTCTAGACTATATTACTTTCTTTGTCTTTGACCCTTTGATCTGACAGACCACATAAGTAATAAAGGGTGGATGAATTTTAACTCAAAAGCAATAGATCTCCCCCAAATAAGTTCCCTTCCTTATTTCAACTTTCCTCAAACCAATTGGAAATCTAAAAGTCACTGTAAAATAGACAATTCCTACCAACCATACAATTAAGGCGACAAATACCCAAAGATGTCTACCACTAACACTATTTGAAGCAAAAAAGATACGAACAGTGAATTGTAAATATAACTTAAACCTAAATAATTGTACTAACAAACTTTGTTTTTTGAATCTCTTATAGGTCATATTAGAAAGGAAAAGTACATTGCACCACTAGACAAAGTAGTACAAACCATGTTTTTATTTTTTCACTTTGGGTTCTCCAGCTTTAGAAGAAGAATTTGAAATCACGAAAATAAATAAATAAATTATTCTCACCGTTTGTTGGCTTTTGGCATGGCTGACAATATATATGTCTGTCCTGGTAATCTCCTTATGAGGATCTTCTTTACTTTATAAATGAAACAGTCAAATATGTAAATGAACAATATATACATATTTCATTCCTAACATGATATTAAACTTACCAATTCATTAGTAAGTCGGGCTTGTCCCTTTCTACCAAAAGTATGAGTGTTTTTATTTTCTTGTCTAACACGCTTCCCAGTCGCCCTCAAAGCTTGGCCCTCAGGTGTCGAGTTGAAATCAACAAACCTCTCCCAATCTTATTTTCTCACGTAATGAGGTACATATTTTTTCCTTTCCACATCTGTTGGATATTTATCATATACGTTCCGAAGGAGATTACTTTTCCATTCTTTCCAACATAAGTTTGCTTTTTTTGATTACCCAATCCTTATGCCATTTTTGAATTTGATAGGTGCCCTACAAAGAAAATTAAATAAGATGTGTTATATTTATAATAAGTCATAGTTACAATTTACAAGTAAAAATAAATCATTTAATACACATGCACTCACACTGATAGACTCTCAAATTTGTTCTTTGAGCTTTGTAGGCACATTAGTCCACCTATCATATATAAGTGGTACATGTGTCTTTGCTACCCGCCCGATAGTAGTGCATAATTGAGATGAGTTAGGACCGATTGGTTGCCCATTTAGATTGAACTGAACTTGGATAAGCCCACCTATGAAAAATGAAAAGAATTAATAAAAACGTGATAACAAATATTGAACAAATGAATACAATTTATTCACCATTTATACATACTCTCAATCGTAGATGTAGGATGCGGATGCTGATGTTGATGCAGATGCGGATGCTGATACGGATGCGGATGCGGATGTCGATGGTGTGTTAGGAGTGGATGATGATCGGCCAAATAACATAGTGCTGGAATCACAAATAGTATTTTCAAGTCAAGTAGTTTAAATAAAGGCAATGACAATAAAAATAAATAAATTAAATGCATGCTTACAAACATTTTCATTCATCTTCATCTATGTTATCATATTCTATGATATATTCTTGTAGTAATGATGCTAATAAATTTTCATTCATTCTTGCCTCAAATACTAAGGGATCTTCATAAGAATCAACATCTCGATCAAATCTCTTTGGAACTTCCAAGACAACATGCCAATCTTCTGTAGGCCTACTACAATCTTTGCAATAAAATACTTGAGTTGCTTGAGAAGCAAGAATAAATGGCTCATCAATTCCCTTGTAGTTCTCTGTAACCTCCCTAAATTGACATAAATCAAGTTCGTTTCTAGATCAACTATATATCCGTTTGTGTCTTCTATACGAACCCAATCACAATAAAATATCGGTATTCTAAAATCATGATAATCCAACTCTAAGATTTGTTTGACAATTCTATAGTAAGTAATACCCATATTAACAACGTTCTTATCCCTGACACTTGACCTAAAGCTAGTCACAACCTTCATAGAGACCCCACTATTCTGTGTTGTTTTGTTCATTTCTGAATCCGCTGTACAAAATACATAACCATTTACCTTGTATGAACTATATGAAATGACTTCAAATTTTGGACCATCACCAAGCCTTTTCAAGGTAGAGTTCTCCTCATTCTGTAATTGTTGTCTAAGCCAAGGTATGTAATCCATTGGTTTTTCTATTCTTGAATTACGTCTTTGAGTTTGACAACTAGATACGTGGCTTTGAAAGTAGGTAGTATAATTTCTGCATATAAATGCAACATTCATACATTATGAACTATATACCATCATAACAAAACAAGTATGTAGTAAAATAAAAATTTTCCTTACTTTTCCCACTCAACATTTTCAATTGATTGACGTAGTACCCATTTGAGCGCTTACTGGTACTATACATTTTCAAGAAGAAAAACCTTTCCTTTTTTATCAATAGGATAAACACATTCACCATCAACATCCATGAACGCATCCCTCGCTTTCATATGGCTTCCTCTTTCTCCATTGAATATGTAATTCATGACATACATAATTGATTCATCCAAAAGGTAACATTCTGTAATACATCCTTCTGGATATGTCTGATTCACCACATATCGCTTATATGTTTTCATCTTCCTAATACATGAATCATATATCAGATTGACGCAAAATTTAATTATAAAAATAAACTCATTAATTTAAACTTTTATTTACCGCTCAAAAGAATACATCCATCGATATCTAACGGGTCCGCAAACTTGCGTCTCCTCTGTCAAGTGTACAATAAGGTGTGTCATGGAAACAAAAAAAGAAGGAGGAAAATACTTTTCAAACACACATAGTGTTTCCACAATTTGATCTTTTATCTTCAAAAGTTCCACACGATTAATAATCTTCGAACATAAGACATTAAAAAATATTGATAGTTATCGAATAACAGCCCGCAATGGCTTATGACCTTTGAAGGCATGCATCAATAACACTTGTAACAATTGTTGCATAAGGATATGATAATCATGTGACTTTAGGTTCTTGAATTCATTGTCCTCTAAACTCACATTATGTTTCAAATTTGTACTATATCCAATAGGAACCTTCAAATGATACAAAGTTGTACAAATTAATTCTTTTTCCGATTGAGACAATAAGAAAGGAGCTTCTGGATAAGTCAACTTGCCATTCATCTCTACAGGCCACAACTTTTTTCTTATTTTCATAGCTTTTAGGTCTTTACGAGCTTGAAGACCATCTTTCGTCTTATTTTTTATATTCATGATTGTTGCTAAGAGATTTTCTGTCACATTTTTTTCCACATGATTACATCCAAATTGTAGCGAATAGGTAGATCCTATAGATTGACAAAACATATGTCAGCATGAGTAAATTAATATATATCGCATTACATTAATGTTTAGAAAGATAATCCTAACGCACCTTCCAATATGGCAATTCAAAAAGGATCGATCTCTTTGACCATGCAATAGATTCATTCTAATTCGCGGACTTTTTCTTTTTATTGTCTTTTACCTTTCCGAAATTAGTCTGAATGGTTTCCATTTTCTTTAATACTTCAACACCACTCAAACGTAGAGAATGTTTCCCATGTTCTTCATGCCCATTAAATTGTGATTTTTGGCTCCTGAATGGATGTCTTGAATCTGATAAAAATCTTATATGTCCTATGTAAGCAAACTTTTTCCCATGTTTTAACCATATTGATTCTATTTTTTCACTACATACAGGACAACCATACTTTCCTGCAGTCCTACAACATGACAAATGACCATATGCTGGAAAATCGTGTATGGCCCATAACAAAATTGCTTTCATGGTGAACTTACTCTTAGTGTAAGAGTCCTACGTTATAATTCTTGTGGACCATAATTCCTTCAACTCTGCGATCAATGGTTGCAAATAGACATCAATATTGTATCCTGGACCTTTCTTTCCCGGAATCAATAATGTTAAGATAGTAAACTCCTTTCGCATGCATAACGATGGAGGAAAATTGTATGGAACAATCATAACAGGCCAACAACTATAAAAGTTATTATTATTTTCAAAAGGATTGAATCCATCAGTTGCAAGTCCCAACTGAACATTACGTGCCTCATCACCAAAATTACTCCATTTACGATTTACTTGTTTTCAACAAGAAGAATCTTTTGGGTGATTCATGGTTAATACGTTCGATACTAAGTTAGAATTTGCATGCCATGTCATGTTTTCTGCAATCCATGGTACATTGTACATTTTTTGCAACCTTGGTGTTAACGGAAAATATCTCAACTTTTTTCAAGGTATACGTAAGCTTCTTGACTTCAATGAGTTCATCGATTTTCATCTACTTTCACCACACGTAGGACAATTGTCTTTATTTTCAATTTATCTCCAGTATAATATGCAATCATTACGACATGCATGAATAATCTCGTGCTTCATACGTAAAAACTTGATCATCTTCTTAGCAGTGAAGGTTCTATCAGGTAAAGTGTTCTCCTTTGATAGAATTCTTTTGATTAGTTGCAAAAATTCTATGAAACTCCTATTAGACCATTGATGTCTAACCTTCATACTCAGTAATTCAACTATCACCGATAATTTTGTATCATCAATTCGACACGATGGATATAAGGGTTGTATCGCTTCTTCCATCAACTTCTCGTATTGAATATTCTCTGAAGAATCATTCTCAACTTCAACATCATCTACATCATTAATTTCATCCATATATGTAGATGTACTGGATCCCATATAAGCTTGAGCATCATCCTTGTCACAAACACGTCCTAATTCATCATTTACCATGTCAACCATGTTCGGGACTACATCTTCAATATAATCACTAACAGGTGTATCATCCCCAATGTTTACACAACTTCAAGGATGAGTTTCATCATAATGGATCCATATAGTGTAAGATGTATCGATACCATCACAAATCAAATGAGTACGAATATCGCTAATCGTTTTCTTCCCCCCAACCAGATTACGACATTTTACACAAGGGTAACAATACCAATCATCATCCCCTAATTTATGTGTATTAGCCTTTATGAAATCAAAAAATGAATTGATTCCTTCCAAGTATTCAACGAAAAGCCTTGGCGCAGTCATCCATGTCTTACTTGGGGGTACGGGCTTCGAAGACATCTTCTAAGTATTCAATAACGACGAGTTTGTCAAGTATATTTCATTAAATCAATTGAATGACAATAGAAGCTCTCTAAATGAAAAATGATTACATTTGTGCAAATGTAGTAGAGCAAGTCAATTGAGGTGGCTTGATCACTTTTCATAAGGCCAATTACAGTCCATATTAGAAAGAATGTTATAGGTGAAGCCAAGGTTCTAAAGAGTCAGAGAATCACCCAAAAGAACATGGATTAAAATAACGAAAGTGAATACGAAAGCTTACAATTTACAAAAGAGAGCTACCATTGCCACTTCAACTTTTACTAATGCCTCACTAATTCCTATGTAAATCACCAAAGAATTTTACACAGTTGGTGTGGCGTTAGCAACGGTTAGTGTGGCAATATTAACTCTCTTTACAAAAACACAATACATGGCTCTAGACAAAATTGAATTTAGGAACATTCCCAAAGTGGGTAGTAGTAGTAGTATCAGACCAATGTGACTGTCAAATAGAGTTTGTGGCAACAAGAACTGTTAAGTTAAATGGAAGCAGGACCAATTGCCTCAGAAAAACATGCAAATGATAAAAACTCATAATTTTATGATAAATACCATTAAATATCTTACGATCATGAAAGAAAAGGAAAGTCGAAAGCATTGCATAAAAGCTCATAAAGTATAGGAATCATCCATACAGCATAGGTTGGAAAACCTGTTATAAATAAAACAAGATGTCTCTGCATCGACAACATATCATTTGAATCAAAATCTTAGTTTGGGAACATTGAAAAACTTAAAACTTATTACTTATAAAAAGAACAAAAAACTTATTTATTTAACCAGATATGTAAAGACCATTACTTTGGGAACATTGATTCTCATGGTAAAAAAAAAATTAATCTCTTGATGATAACCTGTTCAAATGTTTATATATTTCATGGCTTAATAGAAATATCTTCTCTATTTCTTTCATTTGCATGGTTCTTGAATTCTGCTCAGCAGCAGTGGTACAAGGAACGGTATTGTAGGTTTTATATGTAGAGGACACCGTTTTGAAAATCTTTTCTGATGACTTTGATCACTAGTCACTATAGAGGGACTGTGATATATTTGATAAGATTAAAATGTCCTAACAAGTATTCGAAATAACTAATTGTTTGGTTGATGAAAATTAATTACGTTGGAGCATCTGTAAATGTCAATTTTATCATCATCATTTCAATTGGCAGGAGACCCAAACAAAGAGAGGAAGCCTTATATGTATGGGTTGTCACTCGAGATACAAAGAAGAATAGAAGACTGATCTGAACAAGGAAGAAACATGTCCCATGGGCCTAGAACACTGTCGGCAATGGAAGCTTCAAAGAACGGTAAGAGTGCCATTCAAGGTTTGGAAATGAGGCACCATTTTATGGCCCAATCTATTGCCTTGCAGATCTGCACCAAAGGTGATCCCATCGGATCACAATGGCATATAAGGTGAAGAAAATATTTTGCTTATATTGTCAGAATAGCATATTTTACTCTTCCAAAGCAAATGAAATTAAATAAACAATATTAATTAGGTGAAGTTGGGTAAAAAGTTGACACCTTCATTTAAGACTCACATTTTGCTTGTATGAAGGTCATCAGAAGGTATGTTGTGGGCCCTAACCCTCTACATGTGAGCCAAATATGCTTTTGGGTCTATCTAACAATATTTCAATCAACTATTCTTCTCTAATTGTTGTTTTTACTTAGAATTTAATTTGAACAGTTGTATGTAATTATGTATATATAATGAAGTCGGTGGGAAATGGATTAAGGTTGGATGTGAGGAGAGGGAGATGAATATAATGGACTTCTCAACCACTTTCAACTTTCTAATGCCAAAATCCAAACAACTCTACTAAGTGTATCCTATCATAGTGGAGCTGAAATTTTGTTTCTTTGGCAAGTCCTCAGTGCGTCCTACATTTCATAATAAATAAAAAAATTCTACTTGTTAATTATGGATCCTGATTCTAATTATGGATAGTCAAAATCAGATTATAGAAACTGATTTTCAGAATCTAAAATCCTGTTTGGCTAACATTGTTTCTAAGATAGATTATGTTAGGATTAAGCCCTATCCTACTCATGTTATGCTGGTACGTGGTAGGTGGATCCCTTGTCTTAATTATTTCTTGCCTAATGATGATCTTAGATACCAAAAATAATTTCATGCTTTGTCCCTCAATATGTTCCTTAATTTGCTACATTTGTGTAAACAAGTTCCTTTGTCTCCTTAAAAAAGAAAAAAAAATTATATCAGACAATATGTTCAATGGGCCATTAACATAAGAGAATCACAAAACTTCTCACTCGAACCAGACTCGCAGGAACTTGAATTCTCCGTGAGAGAATAAAATCAATGAAAAAAAATGCATAATTTCAAATCAACAACAAATTTCACAGATGAGTGATAAAATTTCCTTAAAGAAGATAATTCATTCCAAAAACTAAAAAAAATTAGTCAGGATCGTTAAAATCATACCAAGAAATTGAGAAGATATCCAACCAAATAAAACAAACAAGCTCAATCTACTGAGCCTCAAGAGATGAGTAGAACCAACGATGAGCGAACCTTCGAATCAATACTAGAATCGCAGAATCCGTAACAGAACTTTGAGATCTGCAACTAAATAGAGGTTAAGAAGTGATCAATCAACATATGTGGAATGACAATCTATTCACCATTAGAAATCACCATTATTCAAGCAAAACCTAGCTTAAAATCAAGAAATAGATAGAGATCATTCTCAAATGGATGTAGAAAACATTATGCCTTAGAAAGAGAGAGAGAGCATTACCGCACGAACCTTGCCTGGTTTCGTAAGTCTGAAACTCAAAAGCGTGAGAGAAGAAATCGAGAAGAAATCGAAATCGGATTTTTTCTTTAGAGATTTAAAACTCAAGGATTTTTTTTAGGGGAAGAAGATACAAACGAGAGGAAGAAGTCGAGTGATACACAAATTTATGTGCGTTATAGAGGAAGAAGATACAGAAAAGAAAGGAAGAAGAAGAAAGAAAAAAGATACAAACGAGAAAGGAAGAAGAAATCGAACATGAGATTTGGTAAAGTTGGTGCGGCAATAGTGATAATCAAATTTTATTAACGCCACACCAATCGGTGTAACATTAGTAAACTTTGGTGTGGCAATAGTGATTCTTTTACTAATTAAATGACGGATTAAATTAGTTGTTCATAAATGATTATTATAATCGTCATTAAGGGTTAAACAATTGGTGAAAGCTGTCGTATATAAACGACGGCTTTAGTCCGTCGTTTTTTCCGCACTATTTAGTCGTTTTTAACTATTTGTGACGTAGTGCATCCGGTGTTTATATCTCGATTTGGGAAGGAATTTGCAGTCTTTGCTGTTGAGTTACAAAAGAATTGTGTAAAACATACATTCCTTAGTGGGGTAAAAAAGACTCATGGCCTAACTAATAAAAAGTGAAAGGGGTACTCCAATAAGCCGTACAACACATGTTAAGGTTCAAAAAGCAGTTTACTAGTTATATTCATTAGCTTCATTGCAAAATTATTAAATAAGGGTTCAATGACACCAAAATTATCAAATTTTCTCTTCCATCAATTAATTCGTTATATTTTCATCTGAGTCCAAACACACCTTCTGTCTTACCTTCTCATTTATCAATATAGATAATAATGTAGGGATTCAAAAGATTTCTCTCTTATGATTCAAGAATCTAGTAATCCATATTGCAAATAAATCCATTTTTTACCACAATGTTTTGGAATACTTGTAAAATTGATTTATCATTTTGGGGATTATTTGTAATAAGGGATATTGCTTTAGTTTGGCCCTTGACCCATTATCTAGATACACTACTACTATTGATATGTAGTTTTCTGGGTGCATCGTTGCGGAGTTGTACTTAGGGATACCACTATTTTCAGGATCGTCAGAATTCAATTTACTCAGTCAGATGATAAAAATACTTGGGTATGTTCTGTTTTTTTAGCAATTCTATTTTGAACTTTTAAATCATTTTGGGCTTAAACTGCTATGTCTATGTACTCTGCAAACTCATTTTGGATAACAAGTTTGATGTATGAGACACATTGACATATTAGAGAATATGATGCGTCTTAGTCACAAAAGGATATCGAATCTCCATATATTTAAGTAAATCACAGGAAATGAAAGTTTTTAGATGTTGATTTGAGATCAAATGAAGCCATAAGGCCATAGTGCATTTATGAGTGAAAGAGCCATCGATCCGCGGGGTGCGCGAATCCGCTTTTGACCCTTGAGGTTTGGGAGTCGCCAGCTAGTTATTACGGTCTAGGAACCGATCAATGACTCTAAACGGATAAAGAACTAATCTAGAATAGAAAAAACCTGAATTTGGGGATCACATTACGGGGTTGGAAGGTGTTAGGCACCAACCCTGCCCAGCCAAAGCCGGTCTCTACTAATTTTTCAAATAAATTACATTGCTAAAAAAAACCTAAATAATAAAAAAAAAAGTAAGAAATTATACCTTTTCGATAGCAAAAATCTTGTTCCCTCAGATCTGACAAAAACTGCTCCTTATACCGTATTCCTTGCTTCGTTCTGTCTCCGGATTTGATTTCTGATCTCCGAGGCAAGGTATCTCCTTTTTTTATCTGGATTCTTCTAGTTTGTTATGGATTTTGAGGTGTTTTGGAAGGACTTTTAGGTGTTTTTTAGACTAAAATCAAAGGAGGGATGTTAGGTAAGGAGTTGGGACTCCAAAACTAGGGTTTATGGGAGACTAGGGGGCTTTTAGACCTACTTCTCTTAGGGTTTATGATTTGATACGAAAATAGGGTGTGAGGACTCCTATTCATAGATTTTTTTAAGGGTTGATTTAGATAGAATTAGTGTTTAATTAGAGTTATTTTAGTTAGAATTATTTTAGGTAGAGTTGTGTTTTAATTATAATTATTTTAGGTAGAGTTGTATTTTAGTTAGAACTCTATTAAATAGAATTATTATTTAATTTGAACTCTATTAGGATTTTGACTTTTGGTCTTATTTGATTGACCTTTAATATCTTAACTTTAATCTTGCTTAATTGACTTTAATTTTGACTTTAGTCTTACTTGATTGACTTTAATACCTTGACTTTAGTCTTGCTTGATTGACTTTAATTTTGACTTTAGTCTTACTTGATTGACTTTAAATTTTTGGAGAACTCCCCTCTATTATATCTTTAATTCTTTGGACCCCCAAATGGAGGGGTCCTTAAAGAAATATCTCACGAACCCTCAACAATTTTTCATGAGAGTCCGATTGATCGATTTTTTTAGTTCAAAATTTTAAATTAATTTCATTAATGTTTCACTTTAATTATTTAATGTTTTATTTATTAATTTCAAAATTTTTAATTATGAAAATTGTGAAATTACCGTTTTACCCCCGAAGAGGACTTTTCACGTTTTAAGTCGGCTTTTAATGTTCTAGGATGTTTTAGAATCGATTTTTCGTAAGGAATTCAATGAGAATGTTGGTTTTTATCATTTATGAAGTTTTTTGTATGAAATGATCGTGAACTTTATGAAGGGTATTTTCGTAATTTTGTCAAATTTTGTTAAAATTGGCGAAATGATTTATTTGGTTTCGATTTGTTGTTTTATGTGTTTGAAAGGGTTTTCCTAAACGTAATGTAGACTCTATGGATATTTTAAGGTTAGAGGTATTTTGGTAATTTGATCATTTTTTAGTGATTTTTATCGTGAAATTTTTTTTTGTCTGAAAAATGATAATTTCTATGTTTCTAGGGTCATATTTTCCTAGCATAGCATGGTTTCTACAGTTTTATTAGTTCGAGATACCTCATCTGGATTTTTAAAATATATCTGGTAACAAAATAAAGCGTTGGAATAATCATCCATCATTGGGAACCGTTGCGATTGGGTTGACGAGTTGATTAATCAGGTAGATGCAAAAATGGGGTGTCTAAAGATGTCCCTCTTTGGCAGAGGGTTGAAGCAAACTAGATAGCAAATCTATTTTGGTAGATAGTGCGATATCCGAATGCCAAAGCTAGTGACAGTTCATTTTACAGCCTGATTTAGCAATTCGTCGGGGTGTTCGGATCTTTGAGGGTAAAGCTCTCCCCGAACCAAATAAATGTCAGATCCTTGAGCGCGAGCTCTCACTAACAGTGTCAGATCCTTAAATTTTAGAAAATTCTCCTTGACTGATGTAACAACTATGCAAGTGTGTGACTTAAAATCTGAGATAAATTTCAAAGAGTTTAAATTGGAACTGAATAAAATTTGAGCATAAAATGAATATAAATTGAGCATAAACTGAGCATCGACTGAGCATAATTCCGAGAAAACCCTCGGCGATAACTGAGCAAAATCCACGTTAACCCTTGGCGGTAACTGAGCAAAATCCAAGATAACCCTAGGTGGCAACAGAGCAAAATCTGAGATAACCCTCGGCGGCAACTGGCTGAGTATAATCCGAGCAAACCCTCGGTGGCAACTGGCTGAGCATAATCCGAGCAAACCCTCGGCGGCAACTGATTGAGTAAAATCCAAATAACCCTTGGCGGCAACTGGTTGAGCAAAATCCAAGATAACCTTTGGCGACAACTGAGCAAAATCCGAGATAACCCTCGGCGGCAACTGGCTGAGTATAATCCGAGCAAACCCTCGATGGCAACTGACTGAGTAAAATCCAAGATAACCCTTGACGGCAACTGGCTGAGAAAAATCCAAGATAACCTTTGGCGGCAACTGAGCAAAATCCGAGATAACCCTCAGCGGCAACTGGCTGAGCGTAATCCGAGCAAACCTTCGGCGGCATCTGGCTGAGCATAATCCGAGCAAACCCTCGACGGCAACTGGCTGAGCAAAATCCAAGATAACCCTTGGCGGCAACTGAGCAAAATCCGAGATAACCCTCGACGGCAACTGGCTGAGCATAATCTGAGCAAACCCTCGGTGGCAACTGGCTGAGCATAATCTGAGCAAACCCTCGGCGGCAACTGGCTGAGTAAAATTCAAGATAACCCTTGACGGCAACTGGCTGAGCAAAATCCAAGATAACCCTTGGCGGCAACTGAGCAAAATCTAAGATAACCCTCGGCGGCAACTGGCTGAGCATAATCCGAGCAAACCCTCGGTGGCAACTGGCTGAGCATAATCTGAGCAAATCCTCGGCGGCAACTAGCTGAGTAAAATCCAAGATAACTCTTGGCGGCAACTGGCTGAGCAAAATCCAAGATAACCCTTGGCGGCAACTGAGAAAAATTCGAGATAACCCTCAGCGGCATCTAGCTGAGCATAATCCGAGCAAACCCTCGGCGGCATCTGGCTGAGCATAATCCGAGCAAACCCTCGGCGGCAACTGGCTGAGCAAAATCCAAGACAACCCTTGGCCGCAACTGAGCAAAATACGAGATAACCCTCGGCGGCAACTGGCTGAGCATAATCCGAGCAAACCTTCGTTGGCAACTGGCTGAGCATAATCCGAGCAAACCCTCGGTGGCAACTGGCTGAGCATAATCCGAGCAAACCCTCGGCGGCAACTGGCTAAGTAAAATCCAAGATAACCTTTGACGGCAACTGGCTGAGCAAAATCCAAGATAACCCTTGGCGGCAACTGAGTAAAATCCGAGATAACCCTCGGCGGCAACTGGCTGAGCATAATCCAAGCAAACCCTCGGTGACAACTGGTTGAGCATAATCCGAGTAAATCCTCGGCGGCAACTAGCTGAGTAAAATCCAAGATAACTATTGGCGGCAACTGGCTGAGCAAAATCCAAGATAACCCTTGGCGGCAACTGAGCAAAATTCGAGATAACCCTCAGCGGCATCTGGCTGAGCATAATCAGAGCAAACCCTCGGCGGCAACTGGCTGAGCATAATCCGAGCAAATCGGTGGCAACTGACTGAGCATAATCCGAGCAAAGCCTCGACGGCAACTAGCTGAGTAAAATCCAAGATAACCCTTGGTGGCAACTGGCTGAGCAAAATCCAAGATAACCCTTGGAGGCAACTGAGCAAAATCTGAGATAACCCTCAGCGGCAACTGGCTGAGCATAATCCGAGCAAACCCTCGGCGGCAACTGGCTGAGCATAATCCGAGCAAATCCTCGGCGGCAACTAGCTGAGTAAAATCGCAACTGGCTGAGCAAAATCCAAGATAACCCTTGGCGGCAATTGAGCAAAATCCGAGATAACCCTCGGCGGCAACTGGCTGAGCATAATCCGAGCAAACCCTCGACCGCATCTGGCTGAGCATAATCCGAGCAAACCCTCTACGGCAACTGGCTGAGTAAAATCCAAGATAACCCTTGGCGGCAACTGGCTGAGCAAAATCCAAGATAACCCTTGGCAGCAACTGAGCAAAATCCGAGATAGCCCTCAGCGGCATCTGGCTCAGCATAATCCGAGCAAACCCTCAGCGGCAACTGGCTGAGCAAAATCTATGATAACCTTTGGCGGCAACTGAGCAAAATTCGAGACAACCCTCGGTGGCAACTGGCTGAGCATAATCCGAGCAAACCCTCGGTGGCAACTGGCTAAGCATAATCTGAGCAAACCCTCGACGGTAATTGGCTGAGTAAAATCCAAGATAACCCTTGGCGGCAACTGGCTGAGCAAAATCCAAGATAACCCTTGGCGGCAACTGAGCAAAATCCGAGATAACCCTCAGCGGCAACTGGCTGAGCATAATCCGAGCAAACCCTCAGTGGCAATTAGCTGAGTAAAATACAAGATAACCCTTGGCGACAACTGGCTGAGCAAAATCCAAGATAACCCTTGGCGGCAACTGAACAAAATCCGAGATAACCCTCGACGGCAACTGGCTGAGCATAATCCGAGCAAACCCTCGGCGGCATCTGGCTGAGCATAATCCGAGCAAACCCTCTACGGCAACTGGCTGAGTAAAATCCAAGATAACCCTTGGTGGCAACTGAACAAAATCCAAGTTAACCTTTAGCGGTATCTGAGCAAAATGAATAAATCTAGGAGTGAGTGGATTAATCTGAAGAAGAATGAATAAATTTGGGAAAGAGAAAGTAAGGAAAAGAAAGATTGAATCTGGGAATGAACAGATCTGGGAAATAATTAGTGAATTTTGAAAGAATCATGGAAATAATGAATAAATCTGGGGATAAATCTGAGAAATAATAAATTCGAGACAGAATGAATGAATTTGGAAAAATTCTGAGTAGAATAAAACTTAAAGGTTGAGAAAATCTCTGGGAAAAGATCTGAGTTATCAACAAGTTTTGCGATACTTTTATCTTCAAGCAAAAAAAAAAGAAAAAATTGAATAAACACTACTGGAAAGAAAGTTTAAAAAGAAAAACCTTGAAAACTTCTGTTCAAAACATATTAGGCATCTCATTCTCTTTAGGCACATGTTCCAAAACGATCTTTAAATCAGAATTTCTTTCTTTTTGATAAACCTGGTTTGACAATATCTAGATTTATTGAGAGGGTTAATTTTTATTAGGTCAAGATTGCTCAACAGACAATTCGAACACATGAAACAGAACAAGAACTTCTACGACTGAGATAAAAAAAATGCCTTTATTTAAAGATGACAAAGAATAAACAAACATGCTTGACTCAAGTGACCTCATCCTTTGAAATTCTAATACTCTTAAGAGCATCATATGTGCAACTTTGAATAGATGAACATTATTTGAAAAACTCAAAATTTGATGAACATTGAAAGTTTGGATTTTTCTTTCGAAGTTTGAAATTAATCTATCTTTCTCCTTTCAGATCATTTAATCAGATGAACATTCCTTCGAAAATCAAAGATGATTTCGATGTCTTCTGAGTTTTTATCAACTCTGACTTTGATATTGTCCTTCGTCTGATCTTTCTACTGCGGCATGAGCCTTGAAGGAAGTTTCTTAGATCCTCCTCTCAGATTCTTCTTTGATGGTGCCTTAACTTTTGCCAGAATTGCCCTTCTGGGATTTCAATCTAGCAGGCTAGGAATTTTGTTATTTTTTTTTATATATACTCTTCTTTTTGCTTAGATCGTCCTTTCGGATTTTCAATCTAACGAGCTTTGATTTTTTTTCTTTTTGCCTTGACTTTTGCCTAAGTCGCCCTTACGGGTTTTCAACTTAGCAGGCTTTTACTTTTCTTCATTATGAGATCCTTATTAGCGATAGCACGAACTTCCCTTGATCATTTTACGTAATACCCAGGAGGACTTTTTAGGTGGGCTTAGGAGGGTTTAGAAAGAAAGGATATATGGTTCAAAATCCCCAAAAAAATGCCCCTAGTCTAATGTACTCTCCATTTCTAAGTATCTTTCTTCTTTGATTTTTTTTATTTAAAAAAAAAATGCCCCTAGTTTGGCATTCTTGATATTCTTTCTTCTATACTTTGGATGAAAGATTTTGCTTTAAAAATACTCCCTTCTTTATTCATTTTTTCTTTGTATTTATTCTGGGAGTAGAATTGTTTTTTTGTTGAATTGGGCTTGAAGTAACTTCTCAAGTTGCCTACGTACCTCAATTTAGTTTGGGATCAAGTCTAAACGTAGTTCGAAATACCATCCCCTAGGTTGGTTGGTTGGTGGGGTTTAAAAAAAAATGATTATCTTTTCATATTGGAGGGGCTAGCAAAGGAAAAATATATATATATATATATATATATATATATATATATATATATATTTATTTATTTAAAAAGGGTGAGATTGGGAAAAGTGCATCGATCAAAGAAAGGCCTCCTTAAATGGGGTATCACATAATTTGATTGACATTAGTTAATGCTTTTCCTTGTAAGGTCTCTTTGACGATAACTGATCTGCCTTAGTTGGGCTCAAACTTCTGAACGAGTAATTTTAACATTGAGTACTTGAGTTGGTCTTCTCTTATAGTGTTGATTCTGGCTCTTAGAGATAGTATTTTTTCTAAAGGAAAAATTTTTCCCCTTACTTAATGTCTCCTTTTTGGCATCCATTATATAATGTTCATTTCCTTGATACCTGGGATGGTAAATTCGGAGCGCTGTGATCTTGAAGTGTTTAATCCAATTTGATGGATTACTTTGAGTATTTGAACTCATTGGTGACATTTGATTCTTCTGAGTATAATTCATGCTCCAAATTTTCTATCTCTTGACCATGACTCCCTCGAGATGCGATGTGTCTTCGAACTGTCAGAATAACCTCCGATTCTAGAGATATATGTCGTGCCCATATCATTAGACTAAAGATTCATTATTGAAAAATATTAATGTTCACATTAGACATATCCTCATAGGATCATGCAAAAACATCTCTAAATTCTTTAAGTAAGTCCATCATTTTCTCATGTTCCTCTAGGGATTGGACAGTTTTGATTCACACTTCTCAAGAATTATCCTTAGATTCAATTTTTAATCAAATTCATTTTCAAAATTTGAAGACTTGTTGCACACATGATAATCGAAAGAATCTTTTATTTCATTGGAATGGAAGGATTCCATTATTAACCTAGAATAATGACTCTTGTAAAAAGAAATATTCTTTGAAACTTGACACTACTTGGAAATCAACGAGACAAAAAATAATGGAAAGACTAGGACAACTAAATGGTGTTTTATCCAACAGACTCAACATTTCACTTAAAGGTTATCTTCCCTGCGTCGATGAGGTCTTGAATAGCATGGTGGAGAGATATACATTTGTCGGTGTAATGACTTGTAACTTGGTGAAATTCGCAGAACTGGTGACTTTCATCATTATTTTGAGAGGCATTGGGTACGGATTTAGGCTGTAATAGTCATTTCTTTGTTAACATCCTCAAGGCGATACTTAAAGTCATCCCGAGATTATCAAACTTTCTTCTAGGCTTGGATTGTTTAAGAACGTTAACTGTCGATTTTGTTGGATTTGAGTTAGCGACCTTCAGACTAAAATGCTTCATAAATTCTTCCATGATTTCTTTTCAAGTATGAAGTTGAGACTGTATTAACAATATAAGCCATTCAAGAGCGGGTCCTTTGAGAGTAGTGCAAAATAATTGTGTCATTTGTTCACTTCCTAAACCTCGAAGATGCATGTCCCCGACATACGAGCATAGGTGATTTCTTGGACAGGAAGTTCCGTCATATTTAGGCATGCTTAACAATTCATATTTTTTTTGAAGTATTGATTCTAGTCGTTGAATCCCCTCTATGTCTGTCTTCGTTATCTTGGCATGCCCCCATCGGGTGGCATTGGCAAGCATGATTCATCTGGTTTACAAAATCTTGCATGATTTGACGTAGATTAACCGTGTTGAAGATTGATAATCCTTCGGAAATAAATTAGAGATCACGATCAACAAGGGCAAAGGATTTGACCAAACAATAAAGACTATGCTTAGGCAGCAAGTTAGATAGCTTGACAGAATGACAGGGGTAAAGACACAAAATAAGATGATGTAGAATGTCTTAGAGCAATTTTGACCAAATAAAATATTTCATTTTTTATTAAATCCGGATACATCCTTTATCATTACCAGGTTTATCAAAATAAGAAATTAATATAATGACCTACAGTCCGATGGGTAAAGTGATGTGACAAATTTAATTCGTTTGATCATATGCAAGCATAATGAAATAATATGAACCCGTTGATTTGACTAGTTCCATAAATGAAATCACACGTCCAATCAAGTTGTTAATTCTATTTAGATCGATCTAACCGAATGGACTAAATTAGACTTTTCCTTGCTCGTAATCAATTGATCCATTTGATCATGTAAAAGTTGATCAAAAAGCTTATTCCCAATAGGTCAATTGATTAACTACGAACTAACTAGATCCATAGGTATTTTAGTACGTTTCCAAGGTCCATGTAAAATATTAATTACTATTCTTTTTATTTTCTATTAGAAAATATTTTTCTTTCGGAAAATCTTGTTCTTATAGAAAATATTTTTTTAGAAAATATTTTTTCTTGAAAAATATTTTTTCTAAAGAATACTTCTTTTGGAAAATATTTTTTCTGAAAAATACTTTCTTTTTGTAAATCATTTTTCTTCTTTGAAAATGGGTTGAAACCTGAATTTAGAAAATAATTTGATTTCCATTTTGATTTAAATGACTCGGCCCATCATGATCGTTGGATCGAGATGAACTGCATCATTATTGCAAAAGAATAGATTCTTTATTGAGTCGGTGCACCCATTTCCATTTCTAAAAATAACATTTTTAATCCTTGAGGACAATCATACACTCTGATCTCATCATTCACATCATTCACATACATTCATCAATTAAAAAGGTTCCATTCAATAAACAACCCGGGAACACCCATGATAAGTTCGAGTCGTGACCTACAGGGAAGGTTTCTAGACTCTAAGCTTACTACGTGCAATGCATTTTTATCTGGCCACCCTTGCCCAAGCACACCTATATACCTTTCGATACGTGGTGACTTGGTTTGATATACCGTATAGGTGATAATCTAAAACCTCAACTCACTTCTCTGAAGCCAAAAACAGCCAGTTTGATCTCCAGTTGAGAGGTGGCGCACAATGCTGAGCAAAGGCCCACTTAAATACCTCTCGTCTAGAATAGACGTAGTCTATCCCCCTCGTACAATAGAGTACAGCGGGGCAAGATCTCGCTTAGGCACTGGTTTTGACCAAGAAGTGCTATTGATATACTTAGATTATCTTTTACATACCTATGGGTACGAGTCAAAAGTTGTAGCTTTCATAAATGGTTTCGCATCCCACGAGGGGACCGACCACCTACTAGTACTACGTTGGCAATCGGGACATGTGACTGTGTGGCTCACAATAGGTAAAAGGCTCAGGTCACTCCAGCCTGGGTGCATCAATATACCTCTCAGAATCACCTAATCAGACGGTATTAATACCCCAATTTGATATACCCTAAGGTACGTGACTAGAGTTGTGATTTTCATGAATGACGTCACATCTCCGAAGAGACCGGGCTACGCACTAGTGCCACGTTGGCTATATGGGACGTGTAAGTGGGTAAAATAGTAAACGTGCTTGTGGTGTGTGCAAAAAAGGGTAGGGTGTGCCCGGGGCCTTTTTGAAACAAAATGGGACCATGGGTCAGATCAGATCATCACAATATGGATATTAAAAAAACATGATCATAAAGCATAAATATCCATAACATTAATCAAGATCAATGCACGCATATCAAAGATATATATCAATTAAGATTATGGCATATCAGACAGGCAATCAGTCAAGATAGGGCAAAACAAAAATGATTAATCAATCAGGATAGCCCAAAAATAATTAATCATCGATCAATCTATGCAAAAAAAAAAATTTAATTGAAAAGTAATTTAATTTGACCCACACAAAGAGATTTCAAAATTTACTAAGGGTCAATAAACGAACGTGATCATCTCATTGGTAATCCAATACCGTAGCCTTTTTAGATTTGACGGAAAAAATTTGGATCCAACAATAAAATTCAAAATTTTTTAATCTAGATCCAAGGTTTTGAAAATTGGTGGCGATGAAATCTAAGATCAACATTCGAAATAAAAATTAAATTTAAAAAATTTTCTTGAAAATTTTCTTTTAA
The DNA here is from genome assembly GCF_017979445.1 of Akebia trifoliata. Lineage (NCBI taxonomy): Eukaryota > Viridiplantae > Streptophyta > Magnoliopsida > Ranunculales > Lardizabalaceae > Akebia > Akebia trifoliata. The sequence continues at coordinate 36,679,840 of NC_141382.1, read as the reverse complement.
AAATTCTTAGAATTTTATCCGCCATAAGCATATGGTATTGGATCATGCTCTTAAATGCCACGTGGTGAGATAAAAATCTTTAACAAGATTTGAAATCTTACTACGTTAGTAAGAAAAGTGATCCCCCCCCCCCTTTTTTTTTTTGCTAACACACACAATCAACATCATGCTACCACCAACACACGACTCACACTTTTTTTATTTTATTTTTTTAGCTGGCGGCACTCACAAAACATTCTAACTCATTTAAATTTTTTTTTTTTTTTTTTAAATTGCTGCCACGTGGGGAGGTCAAAGATGTTAGCAAGATTTAAAATCTTACTAACTTTGTGAAGAAAAAATTCCCAAATTTTGTTTACTAACGACAATCGCACTACTCGCCGTTTTTATTATTATTATTTTTTAAGTATAGCAGCCAGCACACACAACCTATGCACCATGATCACAAAAACAAAAAAAATAAATAAATAAATTTTATACCCATTTCATCGTCTTCTTCAGGCTAGAGAGCCAACTCAATCTAATCAATCTCTCTGATCCAATCGATTGAAACCAGTCCCATTGGTTTAAAACTATTGTTAATCGATTTTTTTGATTAAAAAAAACCAGTTTTCTTCCATTGATCGACCGGTTTGAATTAAAGATCGATCAGTTCAATCTTCTTATCCGATCGATCAGAACCCTCCATCCCAATCGTTTTAAGACCTCAAACTCTCGGAGAGAATTCTTGATTCATGTTGATGGAAAGATACAGAACATAAAGTCATTGATTTCTTTGGAAACCAACCCGATCTCGAACGACCCCGCCAGAAGTTGGTCTCTCCTTCATCTATCGAAGAGAACTTCAGACTTCGCTGGTTTTGATCGACCGAAAACTCTCGATTCTAAATGAACGGGTAAGATCTCAATCGAAGGGAAATTTTATTTTTTTAAAAAATAATGTGTCATTTTTTTTTTCTGAAAATCGGATTTAGTTTTTCGATTTGATTCGAGGACTCAAACTTTTTTTGGGATCTCTTTAACTCGAGGAACAATGTTTCCTACCTTTAAACCATCTCACCAAAGAGCCAGGTTTTCTTCGATTATTCTTTTAATCCATTGCTCATGTGCACGATTCTCGAATATTGGAAAGAAAATGGCGCTGTCGCCTTTCATGTCTAAAGAGCAAATGTGCTCTTCTGTTTGGTTTCAAAAAGAATCAGAGAAGTCTTTTGATGTTGCTATAGCAACACACATATAAAAAAAAAAAAGAGATTTTTTTTGTTGTAATCATTGTGCATAGGTTGTGTGTGTGTTGGCAGCCATACTTCTAAAGAAACAAAGAACAAACGTGCTCCTTTTTATTTGGAAAGTGTTGAATTGATGTTGCTGTAGCAACACATATATATATATAAAAAAAAGAGATTTTTTTTGTTGTAATCATGGTACATGGGTGGAATGTGTTGGCAGCCACACTTTTAAACAAAGAGCAAACGTGCTCCTCTATTTGATTTAAAAAAGAAACAAAAAAATTCTGAATTAATTTTGCTGGTGGCAACACACATAAAATTTAGAAAAAATTACCAAAACGGTACAGTTTTGGAAAATATTTACCAAAACGGTACACTGTAGCAATTAATTCCGAAAACGGTAAATTTACCGTTTTCGGAATTAATATATTTTACCAAAACGGTAAAAACAGTAATCCATTACTTTTTTATTCCGAAAATGCCCTTTTGTTAATTTTGACTGAAATTAATGAAGAAGATGGTGTGTACACTTTTTAAGACAAACTTTTATTTTTGGCACACCAAACACACCAACAAATTGTTGCTGTTAACAGAACCTCAAAAGAAATTTTTTTTTTTTTTTTTTTAACTCTTTTTTTTTTTCCTTCTTGCTGTCAATGGACAGCACCCTAAATTTATTTTTAAAAAAAAATATATATATATATATATATATATATATATCTATTATCAAAGGATGCATTGCACCTTTAAACAAAAAATTTTATTTTTATTTTTTATTTTAAACAACGATGCCTAAAACAAACAAAATAAAATAAAACTTCAACATTCATTAATCTTAAAAACGCATATAAAAATTTTGTTGAAGGATGCATCGCACCTTTAAACAAAAAATTTCATTTTTATTTTTTTATAAACAACGATGCTTAAAAATAGAATCCTAAAACAAAAAGAAAAAAAAAACTTCAACATTCATTAATCATCATTCTCTCCTCAATTAAACCTCATGATCTCTTTAATTACTTAAGGTCATTCTAAATAACCCTCGAGTGAGCCATAAGAATAAAATAAAATAAACAAAAATAATACGAACATGCAAGAGCGGAATATTCATAATCCAAACATACGATCAATGATTGAACCGAAAAAGATGAATAAAATAAAAATGGTAAACTAACAACTAAAAACAGTCTAGGTTATTCTCGCAATGCTCCCTTACTTGGGATTTTTCAAATTTGATCCTCGAAGGTCCTCAATGGAGTTGCCACTGAAAGAGCCCTCGATCCGCGGGGTGCGCGGATCCACTTTTGACCCTTGAGGTTTGGGAGTCGCCACCTAGTTATTACGGTCTAGGAACCGATCAATGACTCTAAACGGATAAAGAACTAATCTAGAACAGAAAAAATCTGAATTCGGGGATCACATTACGGGGTTGAAAAGTGTTAGGCACCAACCCCGCCCAGCCGAAACCGGTCTCTACTAATTTCCTAAATAAATTACATTGCTAAAAAAAACCTAGATAATAAAAAAAAGTAAGAAATTATACCTTTCCGATAGCAAAGACCTTGTTCCCTCAGATCTGACAAAAACTGCTCCTTGTACCGTATTCCTTGCTTCGTTCTGTCTCCGGATTTGATTTCTGATCTCCGAGGCAAGGTATCTCCTTTTTTGATCTGGATTCGTCGAGTTTGTTATGGATTTTGGGGTGTTTTGGAAGGACTTTTAGGTGTTTTTTAGACTAAAATCAAAGGAGGGATGTTAGGTAAGGAGTTGGGACTCCAAAACTAGGGTTTATGGGAGGCTAGGGGGCTTTTAGACCTACTTCTCTTAAGGTTTATGATTTGATACGAAAATAGGGTGTGAGGACTCCTATTTATAGATTTTTTTAAGGGTTGATTTAGATATAATTAGTGTTTAATTAGAGTTATTTTAGTTAGAATTATTTTAGGTAGAGTTGTGTTTTAATTATAATTATTTTAGGTAGAGTTGTATTTTAGTTAGAACTCTATTAAATAGAATTATTATTTAATTAGAACTCTATTAGGATTTTGACTTTTGGTCTTATTTGATTGACTTTTAATATCTTAACTTTAATCTTGCTTAATTGACTTTAATTTTGACTTTAGTCTTACTTGATTGACTTTAATACATTGACTTTAGTCTTGCTTGATTGACTTTAATTTTGACTTTAGTCTTACTTGATTGACTTTAAATTTTTGGAGAACCCCCCTCTATTATATCTTTAATTCTTTGGACCCCCAAATGGAGGGGTCCTTAAAGAAATATCTCACGAACCCTCAACAATTTTTCATGAGTCCGATTGATCGATTTTTTTAGTTCAAAATTTTAAATTAATTTCATTAATGTTTCACTTTAATTATTTAATATTTTATTTATTAATTTCAAAATTTTTAATTATGAAAATTGTGAAATTACCGTTTTACCCCCGGAGAGGACTTTTCACGTTTTAAGTCGACTTTTAATGTTCTAGGATGTTTTAGAATCGATTTTTCGTAAGGAATTCAATGAGAATGTTGGTTTTTATCATTTATGAAGTTTTTTGTGTGAAATGATCGTGAACTTTATGAAGGGTATTTTCGTAATTTTGTCAAATTTTGTTAAAATTGGCGAAATGATTTATTTGGTTTCGATTTGTTGTTTTATGTGTTTGAAAGGATTTTCCTAAGTGTAATGTAGACTCTAGGGATATTTTAAGGTTAGAGGTATTTTGGTAAATTGGTCATTTTTTAGTGATTTTTATTGTGAAGTTTCTTTTTGTCTGAAAAAGGATAATTTCTATTTTTCTGGGGTCATATTTTCTTAGGATAGCGTGGTTTCTACAGTTTTATCAGTTCGAGATACCTCATCTGGATTTCTGAAACATATCTGGTAACAAAATAAAGCGTTGGAATAATCATCCATCATTGGGAACCGTTGCGATCGGGTTGACGAGTTTATTAATCAGGTAGATGCAAAAATGGGGTGTCTACAATGAGAATAACTCATTCTACTTTCATGAATTTACATATTTTGCTTTCAAAATTTACAATGAAAATTCATTCAGTAATAATCTTAAATGTTGGTGAATATGTGATCCCATGGTTGTGCTACCATTCTCCAAGTGATTCATAAGTACTCTTCTGTGGTGCCCAAATTGTCATCCCATAAGAAAATATGAAACAATTGTCCAACCTCGCTTCCACACTCCTTGGCAAAGAAAACTAGGGCAAAAAGTACATAGGGATGCTGCCAACATGCTCTTATTAAGGATCATGTTGCCCCCTTTATGGAGATATCTTGATTGCCAATGAGTCTTCTTCTAACTTTTTAAACTAACAGATCCTACATAGTCTTGGAGTTCTAGTGCTTTAGAATAACTATGACCAAAATAGAGTATATGAACTACACATCACAATCAAACTGAAGTAAGCCCCAAATTTTTTTAATAAGGCTATTGTTGAATAAGTTTGTTTCTATTAGGCTTTTTAGTCTATGTGTCCTTTTTAGTTTTTTTTCTCTTTCCAAACTATGTAATCCTTTTAAAGCCTAATTAGGGCTAATTAATTCAATTTTAACTTTTCTCTCTTAATTTTAACTTGGTATTAGAGCCAGGTTTTCTCTACCTCCATTGCCCCCCATTCATTCTTTTGCTACAAACTCCATCGCCTTCCTATTCCTTAAATCAACACTCCACACCTCTCGTCTTCAATACATATCACCCCTATGGGGGTTCCTTTTTGATACACACCCTAATCGCATCATGTGATAGGCTCTTGAGGACTGTTTGAATCCCTACGACAATAGTATAGCCACCATAAAGGGCTATGGCAACATCATGGTTGCTAGTTGGTGACTGTTAGGCCTAAGAATGTCATCTTGGACCTCCACAGAGGCTTGCGCTGACAGCAGCTAGGTGTTTTACTGAAGACTAAGGCCTGCGACATTGTTTGGAGCCTACGATCAGGCTGTACTCATAGTAGTGCTGCTGTTTAGGGCTGGCAATAACAGCAAATGGTTGGTTTATTGAAGACTAAGGTTTGCGACACCTCCATAGTGCCTTGTGACAGCAGGTTGCTGTTGTTTGAGCATGTGATTAGTTTTTTTATCTCCACAATGGCTTGCGATCATAGTTTGACCTCCAAGGTGGCTTACGATCACATTAAGTGGTTATTTTGAATCCTACGATCACAGCAGGTTGTTGTTCTGACATTTGTGACACAGTAGGTTGTTGGTTTGAAGCCTAAGATCATAGCAGGTGATTGTTTTGAACCTTCGATCATAGTAGATTTGTTATATGAGGGTGGCGACAATTTGTTTGAACATCTATGGGGGCTTGCGATCACAACAGGGTGCTATTTGGGGTTGTTCTCATAGTATTATTGCTTGTTGATGCCTTACGATTGCGATAATGGCTACTTGGATCACTTACAACCGTGTTTGATCAGTTTTCAAGCTTTTTAAGATCGTGCATTGTCACTTTTAGGGTGCAACGATCATTTTCTCCTTGAAAGCCATCTTCCCATCTTATTTTAACTCTCTTCAAACCAAAATACATAGATTCTTTGATGACTTCTGAGACATCTTCTTCCTTGATCAACCATAATGGTGATGGATTGAGTGGTCTTTCTTCTCACTCAATCGACTTTCTAGGAATTCAAATTATCACTGTGAAATTAGACGGTCTTAATTATCTTCTTTGGGCACGATCTATTGAAATGTTCATTGGTGAAAAATGAAAGGTCGATTACCTCATAGGGGCGGACAAATAGCATTTATTAGTAGCGTCAAAACAACGTCTGAATCTTTAACTTAGAGCGTGAGATTTCTCTTCTTTCGCCAGGTGACTCTTCAGTTACCACCTATATATCATAGTTATGTGCTTAGTCAGAAGAGTTGACTTTTTATTTCTCGTCCTACGCTTGGAAGAACCCTCTTGATGAGGCATTATATGCTTTGATTCTAGATAAGAATTAAGTTTTTCAATTTCTAGTTGGTCTCCGAGACGAGTTTGAGTATGTGAAACTTCATTTATTGGGTATGGATCTTTTTTTGTCCCTACAGACTACGTATTCTTATGACTTGTTTGATGAGAGTTGCTGTGCAACTGTCCTACCTCATTTTTTAGGAGACCACTCTGCTATGTTTGCTCGCCTACTTTTTTCACAGTCTCCCCGTGAGTATTTGTCTACCTATCAATAACATAAGTATGATCATTGTGGAAAGTTGGATCACGTGAAGGCTCGTTGTTATGCATTTCATGGTCGTCCTAATCAACAACGTCAGCAGTCTCAATAATCTTCAGTTCATGTAGTTTCTTAGACAATTGTTGATCCAGTACTTCTTTCAACTACTACCTTATCTTTGGATTTTGTATCTCTATCCCAAGTTGAGATTGACACGTTCAGAAAATTCTTTAATCAGATGGAGACTTCATCTCAATTGATTTTTACTTTTGCTCACTCAGGTACATTTGCATTTGCACATAATGTTTCCACCACTTTTTCACCATGGATAATTGATTTTGGTGCCTCAGATAACATGACTGGTACATCTTCCCTATTCAAAATATATCGTATTTGTTCTAGTCATCGCAATGTTTTCCTAGTTGATGGTTCTTTGTCTTTTATAACTGGTCAAGGTCATTTTCCTGTTATATCTTCTTTATCATTAACTAACACACTACATGTTCCTCAACTTACTATTAACTTTATATTTATTAATAATCTTACGAAAAATTTGAATTGTAGTATAATTTTTATCCCTCTCATTGTGTCATTTAGATCTAATAGGACAATTGGCACTAGATGTGAAGTGAATGGTTTGTATCTCTTGGACGTACCTGGTTCACTTAGCACCCATTCTACTTCTCGGCTTATTCAGTCTAATAAGGCTCTTATAATGTGTTGGCGCTTATGCTTAGGTCATATTTTCTTTGGATATTTGAAACACATGTTCCCTATTTTATTTAATACTCACAATTTGCTTTATTTTTCTTGTGAAACTTGCCAATTAGCTAAACATGTGTGTTCTTCATATCCTATTAGTATGAATACTACTGCACCTACTATGTTTGACCTAATTCACTCTGATGTGTGATATCCTTCCCCTGTCACATCAACTCTTTGCTTTCACTATTTTTTTATTTCTTATTAATGACAACAATCATACCACTTGGGTCTATCTTTTGAAATACAATAGTGAAGTTTATGGGATTTTCAAGTAATTTCTTGTTATTGTTCATACTCAATTTGGTCATATAGTCAAGACTTTACGTTTTAATCATGATACTAAGTACACCTATAGTGAGGTCTTGAAAATTTATTTAAAGTCTGGCATTGAGCATCAAATGTCCAATGTTAAGACCCCTCAGCAGAATAGTTGATCAGAACAAAAAAGTTACCATATTTTAGAGTTAGCCCATGCCCTATCTATTGGCACAAAGGTGCCACAATCTTATTGGTCAATGTAGTTATTACTATTATTTATCTTATTAATCGGACCCCCTCCTAAGTTCTTTAGTTTGCCATGCCCCTTTCTTAGTTCTATCCGGATTGTCCCGTGTTTCCACTTCCTTCGAGTGTATTTGGGTGCGTTTGTTTTGTTCAAATTCTTGACCAAACTTGTATTAAACTTGACCCTAAGACCGTAAAATGCATCTTTTTAGGTTATTCCTCTACTTAGAAAGGATACTGTTGTTACCATCCTTTTTCTCGATAGTCTTTTATTTCTCGGGATGTTTCTTTTTTTAAGCATACCACATACTATAATGGGTCCGTTAGCATTCAATCTAAGTAATTTTTTCCTAGATTCCCCTGATGATCCCTTCCCTTTTTTATTTCTTTTTCCCATGCATGTTCCTCTTTCTCCATCCCTTGTCAGTTCGTCACCTCATCCATTATATGTTTTCTCTCTGTGTCCACGCGATACTACCATCACTTTTACGCCAGACTAGCTCGCCACCTCACCTTCAACTCTGCATCCTTCTGTTCCCTGTGATGATCATCTTATTGTCACTCGTAAGGGTAAGCGCACTTGTATTTATCCCATTTCAAATTATATATATGATTCTACCCTCTCATCCTTTTATCAGAGTTTTTTTACTTCTATTTTTGTTGTTTCTCTTTTTACTACTATTGTAGATGCTTTTACCCATCCTGAGTAACGAAAAGCTATGATTGATGAGTTGAATGCCTTTGAAAAGACTTAGACTTGGGAACTTATTCTTCTTCCACCTGGAAAGAAAGTCGTGGAATGTCGTTAGATTTTCAACCTTAAGCATAATTCGGATGGTTTTATTGCTCGTTATAAGGCACGTGTGATGGCTAAAGGTTATGCTTAGACTTATAGGATTGATTATCAGAGAGATTTGGTTCAGTTGCTAAGATGACCACCATTCGTATTCTCTTTTCTGTTGCCACTATCAGAGTGTGACCTTTCTTTTAGTTAGATGTCAAGAATGCATTTCTTAATGGTGATCTTTAGGAAGAAGTTTATATGGTCTAATCTCCTGGGTTTCTCACATCTATTTCTCTTGCATATGTCTGTCATCTTCGCTGTTATCTTTATAAACTGAAGCAGTTTTCTCGCGTATGGTCTTAGCACTTTATTAAGGCCATGCATCAATTTGATTTCCATCAGAGTTCTGTTGACCACCCATTTTTCTTGCGACACTCCTAAGATAAAACTATTGATTGTTTATGTGGATGAAATTGTTCTTAATAGAGACGATGATAGCATTATCGAGGCAAAAACTTATTTATGATGTCAAGGACCTTGGGCATCTTCACTATTTTTTGGGTATTGAGGTTGCGCGCGGTCCCCTTCTGGTATATTTATTTTTCTGGGTAAGTATGTTCTTGATTTACTCAGTGACTTTAGTTAGCTTGGTTCTCGTTTCATTAATACTCTTATTGAGCAGAATCACAGGTTGGTTGATTTTGAAGGGGAGTGTTTGTCGAATATTAACTAGTATCAACGTCTCATGGGAAAATTGATCTACCTGTCTATGACTCGCCCTGACATTGCCTATGTTGTTAGCGTTGTAAGTCAATTTATGCACTCGCCTCGAACATCTCATCTTACTGTTGTTTATCGTATTCTTAGATATCTTAAAGGATGTTCTAGTCAATGTATTTTGTTTAGTAATTATGGTCATCTTCTCGTTGAGGCATGGACAAATGCAGATCATGTTGGTTCAGTGACTGATAAACGGTCTACTTTTAAGTATTGTACTAAAATTGGTGGCAACATGGTAACTTGGTGCAGTAAAAAGTAGGATGTAGTTTCTCGGTCCAGTGTTGAGTCAAAATACAGAGTTATGATACTTGGAGTGTGTGAGTTGTTTTGGCTCAATATCTTACTAACTGATTTGTGTCTTCCTGTGACAACCCCTTTATTACTATATTGTGATAATAAATTAGCTATTAACATAGTAGCAAATCTGGTTCAACATGACAGAATGAAACATATCGAAGTTGATCGTCATTTCATTAGAGAAAAGATTATTTCTGGGCCGATTTGTATTCCTTTTGTTCCTATATCTCAACAACTCATTGATATTCTTACTAAAGGTGTTAGCAAAACTGCCTTTGAAGGTGTCTTGTCCAAGTTGGGCGTTGTTGATATCCACATACCAACTTGAGGGGGAGTGTTGAATAAGTCTGTTTCTATTAGGTTTTTTAGTCTATGCGTCCTTTTAGTCTTTTCCTCTTCTCAGACTATGTAATCATTTTAATGCCTAATTAGGTCTAATTAATTCAATTTTAACTTTTCTCTCTCAATTTTAACTGCTATAATATTAATGATGATTTGAGAATTTGAGGATTATATTACTCTAAGATAGTAAGTACTTGTTTATACAAATGTTCCATAAATTGTTTTTAGTGTTATTTTGAAATTTTATATTTCTCTAACTATCTCAAAATTTTCAATTTACATGCAGGGTTCAGTTATACTTTATGGTAAGGAAATATTACTCATCATGAGTACATTCAAGTAAAACTGACCATTACTTTATTTGATGAATCTATATGGATAAAAATTTGCATATTTCAAATCCACAGGTTGGAAAAGGACGAGATGTTGGGCTGAATCAGATTGCGTTATTTGAGGGAAAAGTAGTTGGTGGCAATGGTGAACAAGTTCTTAGTAGGGACATTTATAGACTCTGGCAGCTCTTAAAAGTTATTTCTAGTTTACCTATGTGAAAGGTCTATTTTCTTTATGCCTTTAAAATAGTCCTCAATATAGGACCTATAATATTATCTCCTTCAAGCAAGTATGATTCCTTAAAACTAATTTTCTTTGTGTTTTTGTTGTGTTTCTTTGGTCCTTAGAATATTAGAAGGAGGAGATGCAATAGTTCCTCTCATTCTCGACTCAGACCCAGTTGATAGAAAAAGTGGGTGCTTATGTGGTTTGAGCTCAAACCCACAAATACAATTGAGGGGAAGCCATTGTCGTAGGTTTTCCCATTAATTTGTTGTAATTTTGTTGAGTCTTCAATTGGATCTCACACATTCTTTTTAATAAAAAAAAAATTATTACATTGAAATGGATAATAGAAAAGATAATACAACCAAAAAGTATAATGAAACTTCATCTTCAGATAGTTCAGATTATCTGAATTTGGTCCCATTTTATTGAAAATCAATTGTGTTTTTCTTTTTTCAGATTAGAATATCAAACCTGGTCATCATCATTTTCTTGAAGAATGGTGACGTTGAATTCATGAAGATGGTTCCAACCAAGCCCATTTTCTCAACCATTTGCTAGTATTACACACATATGTGCTGCACAATTTGTACTATTTACCTATTGAAAATATTTTTTTATTGATAAATAATAATAAAAAATGACAGTCATTGACTATCGTATATGGTGTGTAGTCGTAATTAATTGCTTGTCAAAGATAGTCATTTTTTCCGACTGTTTTGTTCCATCGCAATTAAATAACTTCTCCTTTGAAAACGACTACTCTTGCGACAGTAAGAGCAGTCGTTTTTTGAGCATTATGACTTAGTGAATAATGCTGAAGTGACCTCAACAGTGTACCTCATATGGCACATCTTAACGTGCAAATGTGTAGAAACCATATATGTTTTTCATTGAGATACAAGTCAAAAAGCATCTACGGTTCTTACACACTTTCATGTCAGGATATACGATATGATGTACAATCTTGAGGTCACTCCAGCACGACTCTTATGAAAATTTCTATTAATACTTTCTCTAACCCAAAGCACATCGTTTCCTTCATTCATGCTTATGCTCTTCATCATTGGCTTTGTCCTCTGTGGTATCCGTGGCTTTTAAAGCTTTTACTATAACAATAGTAGATTCTTCTGCTTCACTCTTCTTTCCTCTTATAGTAATTGCGGCCCCTTTAATGTGAAAAGTTTTACCCTCTGGCGTTGTGTAAAGTTTTCTTCTTCTACTCCATCTACCTGAATAGCCCATATCAAATTAAAAATGAGAATGACCAAAATAATATGGAAGTGACTCGATATTTGAACTCAAAATGGGTTGATACACTGAGTGAACTCTTGAACCGGGCCATATCACAACAAATTTGTTTGAACTATAATGTATTATATATGGGTCCCGTTCGGCGCCCTACAACATAACAAACAATTTGACAAACATTTTGGAGCCGTCGGATATATAGAGATTGGACGGACGAGATTCACTTAAACACGTTCTAACGTATAATTTAAAAATTTTAAGTTAATTACAGCGCCATCCTTCTACTTTCCATTAATTAGTGCCTCCTCCCTCTCTCTTTAAAAAAAAAAAAAAAAAACAGAGTGAGAACTCTCTCATTCTCTCTCTTGACAGAACTCGATAGAACCCTCTCTCAAACCTTCTCACCTGAACAAAAATGGTGCTTGGATGGGCAATAGCTATGAGGAGATAATCAGTAGCCCAATGAATGGCCACCCTTGCGTTCTGTAACTCGCATTTCATCAACCCACCAAACTCAATCACACTCCATGAAAGCATAGTGGTTGTGAAAGCCATTGGAAACCCATAGTGGTTGTGAAAGCCATTGGAAACCCAAACTTCACATTGTCCCCTGCATCATAATACCCTCTTATTTTGAGAGAGAGGGTTTCAGTTCGATCAAGAATGAGATCGTGAGAGAGTGTGAAAGAGAGTGAAATCGGACGGACGATTGAGAATGAGAGAGTGAAAGAGAGTGAGAGAGAGGGTTCTATCGTAATCTATCAAGTTCTGTCGAGAGTGAGAGGGTTTGAAGGAGAGAGAGAGAATGAGAGTCTCACTCTCTATTTTTTTTTTTAATGAGAGAGGGAGGTAACACTAAATAATTGAAAGTAGAATGATGGCGCTGTAATTAATTGAAAACGTATAAGTTATACGTTAAATCGAGGAGATTGACTCTTGTCCGGTCAATCTCCTCATATTCGACGGCTTAAAAATGTTTGCCAAAATGTTTGTCAAAATGTTTTGTGCCGAACATTTCCCATTATATATATATATATGGGTAGCGTTCAAGGGCAAACTTTTTGGCAAAACATTTTTCAAAACATGGGTTAGAGGTTTTGGAATGGGCTGATTTTTGGTGAGGATGATCTCTACGGTGAGGAGATCATCCTCACCAAAAATCAGCCCATTTCAAAACTTCTAACCCATGTTTACCAGTTGAAAAATCGTGGACCGTCCATTTTTTGTAAACTATTTTAGATAGGGTTAGAAGTTTTGGAATGAGCTGATTTTTGGTGAGGATGATCTCCTCACCGTAGAGATCATCCTCAGTAAAAATCAGCCCATTCCAAAACTTCTAACTCATGTTTTGAAAAATGTTTTGCCAAAAAGTTTGCTAAAAAGTTTGCCATTGAACGCCCCCCTATATATATGGGTAGCGTTCAATGGCTAACTTTTTGGCAAAACATTTTTCAAAACATGAGTTAGAAGTTTTGGAATGGGCTGATTTTTGGTGATGATGATCTCCTCACCGTAGAGATCATCCTCACCAAAAATCAGCCCATTCCAAAACTTCTAACTCATGTTTTGAAAAATGTTTTGCCAAAAAGTTGGCCATTGAACGCTACCCATATATGTATGTATATTTAATGTTTTATAGTTGGCTTGAAAATTTAATATTTCAAAAATATTTGAGAAACACTTCCCTTACCAAGTTAGCAAGGAAATTTTGATGGCCACCCACCCTTGTGGCATCCAAAATATGATTGGTATCCATAGAAATGTAGAGCTCTAAATTTCAAGAACTTTGAAAAATAAGTTATAAAATAGTTTTTTACCAGTTGGTTTTTAATTTTTAAATTCAAAAGTTTCGGTGACCGTCCATTTTCAAAATCTTGGATAAAAATCGCATTACCTTGCGGCATGATCAAATTGGGTATGGGTATCATCTCTCTCTCTCAGTCACTCCTCGATCGACCTCTCATGCCTGCTGCATCACCTCATGCGACAAGCCAGGAACTCTTCGAGTAGCAATCCCATCTTGGATTTCTCCAAAATCTTAAGATTCCAAATTCTCAGTGAGGAAGAAAGATTGTTCGAAAAAAAAAAATTATATTCTTTCTTTCGATCGATTTCAGAACCGGAGTTCAAATCTTTCGTGTTCGACAATGGGAAGGGGGAAATTCATGGGAAAACCTATGGTTCGAAGGCACTTCTCAACTCCCGAAGAGATGCGTAAGATCTCTCTCTCTCTCTCTCTCTCATTGTTTCTTCGATTGAGATTTTTAGGTTTTTCTTGTTTAATTTGAGTTCTGGTGTACTTTTAGATCTAAACTGATGACTGTTTTTTAATTCTGTTAATCTTTTTTTTAATTCTATTGAAGTAATCTGTGTTGAACAAAATATTCAAACTCAACAACCTTGAATTAAATTATCATCTGAATCATCTAGGAATCAAGAAATTCTATGCAACTTTAACAATTGGGATTTGATTTAATATGGAAATTAGGAATCCAATAGACTTCTTACTAAGATGTACTCATGTATTAGACCTATGTTAACTGGTTCATTCGGTTCACTCGGTTTGAATTCGGGTCTGCAGTTCACGGTTTGTAGGGGGTAGGCAGAGATAATTTGTTTCTTGGTCCATTTAGGTTCAATTCGCTAGTTTTGTTTGCTTGTTCATATATATGTATATATACTGTTTAATAAATAGAAATCTGTCCAACCGATTGAATTGGGTTCCGACTAGTTGAGCAAAATTTCCGTTTGGTTATTGGTCTGGTTTTTATAACCTTGTGTATGACTATGTATATATTACATAGGTAACATATGTTAGGTATTATCCCTAGCTTATTATGTGATAATGCGAGTCACACAAGTTCAACACACTATCGGGATTTGTAAATCACATGAGAAACTCATTACTATGACCTGGCACTAAGTGTGTGTTGGAAAGAAAAGAAATATATGTTTTTAGCATACGCTAATTCCTTATTATTTTATTGCCTGAATTTTATGTCGTGGCTTTTCATTTTTCTGAATGTTTAGTATTATAATTAAATCATAGTATGTGGAATCCTCATTTGATTTGCATCTTTAAGTTGTAGTTTGCAGTTGAGATTCAGAATTCTAATTTGGTAAAACCAAAGAATGTGAAAGCTAGAGATGTTGATGTAAGTTGGTGATATAATACAAAATATTTTGGTTGCTTGGATATGTTCTTGTTTTGCAGTTTACATGATCTTGTCAATTTCTCGAAACATACTACCTAAATTTCAGCACAAATGGTACCAAGATGACAATATAAAGATTATCATTTAAGGAATAGTTTCCATAAGATAGTGCTACAATTCATCTCTCCCAATAAATTCAAATTTTATTTTGCACTACCTATGTAACGAAGACATTAAGTTATCTGCTATTGAGAATCACATTAATTTGTTTTCTTGATATCATTATAGTTCTTAAATGTGTTGGTGATTTGGTTCACCTTTTAGCTACTTCTATCTCTCAAATAAATGGAATTGTCATCTTGACCAATGGCATTGTCATCTTTGCACAGTCAGTTTGTTGTAATGCTGCTTCAAGACAATGTGTCGACCGTGGGCTCCTCTCAACCAAGTTTAGAAATTGGTGGGGGCGAGGGAGAGGTTGATACCTTTTTAGATGGATTGGTTATTGATTGAAAATTGATGCTGAATCTCCATTGGCAATTGTTATTCCCAGTAGAAGCTCTAGCTTCTCCATGATATTGCGGGATGGTGATATATCTTG
Organism: Akebia trifoliata; assembly: GCF_017979445.1. Taxonomy (NCBI): domain Eukaryota; kingdom Viridiplantae; phylum Streptophyta; class Magnoliopsida; order Ranunculales; family Lardizabalaceae; genus Akebia; species Akebia trifoliata. Next base: position 36,664,394 of record NC_141382.1, on the reverse strand, counting down.
GTCAGCTTTCCTAGACAGAGTCAAACATTCCAAGTATTCACTTATTTGTGTGTTTGCTTTCTCTTTCTCCATTTGCATCTATAGATATGTTCAGACGTTATTTGCTTCGAATTATCCATCGCATTACATAATTTTTCCTTCACACTTTATTTTATAATTAACACTCAACAGCTTGACTACACACAGTTTGAATTATCCATCATCTCACATAATTTGGCTTTCACACTTTATTTTACAATTAACACTCAACAGCATGATTACACAGTTTGAGAGACTATTGTTTAAAGGATAAGACATGAAAAAAGTAAGAGAATCAAGATAGGAAATTGTTGCAAACATTTGCGGGGGTTAATTACCCAGTAACTATATATAATATATCGTTGTACGAAAACCAAAGGTAGAACAATGCTACTTTATGCGAGACGTACTTCATGAGGCACAACTAAAACGGGAGTTCATTATCCCAAAAAATTTGGGTCAGCTGAATGAGTGTCGTTCCTCCATTAATCTTTATCTAAAGCCATGTCTTTTCTATTAGCAACTTCATATGAATTTTTCTATAATTTTGGTACTTCTCCAAAGCTTGGATTCATCTTCCTTGTCTTATATAACGGAAAAGAAGAGCTACTAAGTATGTATTAATAATAAATAAAAAGAAGGATGGCTGCATGAATAAATTCTGGTTCCTCTCAAGATTGGGTTGCTAATAAATGATTTGAGCATATGATGGGCAATTTTTCACTTAATTGGTTCAAGAGTACAATATTCCAAGTGCACCTCCAATTAGTTGGCTGTAAAATTTATGACTAGATTATCAAACATGTTTTAATAGTTTTTCAAAGTTAGACAACGGAGAGAGCAAATAAATAATAAACTATTATCAAATAGAATTATTATTATAACAGAATAATATAGCCAAAGATTATCCTATTGCTATTCATGTTTCTCACTAAGTAGCAAGTATTAGCCTTGACATCATCGAATTGCAGCCAAGCTAATTAGCAATCTTCCGTGTCAAAATTGCAGGGGAGATGTTTTCATTGAAGTTGAACAACCCATAGAAGCATTCACTAACATTCTTTTCTCGTCTGGAACCACGGGTAATTTACAACATTGACCCGAAAGATTGAATGGAATGTTTTGGGTGATACCATTTCGGTTTTTGTCCTGACCGAAACATTACCCTGGAATGAGATTTTATACCTTGACCATATGCACCCTGTGGTTCTGAACTTCAGGTTCTTGCAACATTGGCTGCAAATGCATTAGCCAGCCACACATTGATTAATGAAAGTACTTAACCGTTTCTAAAGCAGATTGATCAATAATAGGAGAACCAAAAGCAATTCCATGGACACATGCGACTCCTCTAAAGGTTGCTGCTGATGCGTGGTGCCACATGGATATTCGTAAAGGTGATATTGTTGCTTGGCCCACTAATCTTGGTTGGCTGATGAGCGTTTGGCTAGTTTATGCTTCTCTATTGAAATAGGTGATTTGGGGATATAAATGAACATACCTTTATCTTTATTTGTTAAAATGGATGGTAACATAAAAAAGTTTTTGGTTTATGCAATTGCTGCTTATACATAATACCTACTCATTTGAGTACATTTGCTAATATTGACTAAAAGCTCAAGCAGGAAAAATTGGCAGCACACATCTATAATGGTCACCACATGCACATCTTTTGTATGTCAATTTTCAGTTTCTATATCACTATTGCCAAAACACATGCTCAAAATCCATGGGCTAACATGCCCCGTATTCATTTAAAACTCTAGGAAAATGTTAAATGCTTTAATCTCTGACACTGTAATTAATTAAATTCTTTTAATTCCTTCTGAAATTTGCCTAGGATGCTAAAGTTACGATGCTTGGTGAAAGAGTAATGAACTAATGCTGACATGTTTTGGACCTTTTATATTGATCAAGAAGTGGAGTGGTTCCATGCTTGAGGAGCTTTCGTTGTCCATGAAGTAAGCCTATGTCTTTTTTTTTTTTTTTAAATTTCTTTTTTGGGAATTCACATTTGTTTGGAGATTAGTTTCTATTATTCCTTCAGTTATATTATAAATGTCATCCGTTATTAACGTGTAGTGGTTCCTGTATTTTCTCTCCTATCAAAAAAGCAATTTAGCTTCTCTTGATAATAAAAAAATTCCTTAAATTTTTTCAAAACTTGTAGCTTTTAATCCACAAGTCAGCTTGTAGTAAAAGTGAATATGTTCGAGGGCTCGCATTAAGATCATTTAATCATATTCATTATTAAAATTATTTCTATGTAGCCATATATATTGTTTCAATTTAGAATTCTATAATACTTTTGAGAACTTCAAAGCTAGTAATGTAGTTATTTTAAGTTACCCACTAAGTATTTCTTTATTCTATTTTTTTTCCTTTGCTTCTTTAATCTTTATTCTTTCCTTGGTATTCCCAATTAAACGACAATGTTGAATATGTTTCAACTTTCAAGTATTGAATCTTCATAATTGCACTTTCATTATTATTTATGTTGGTGTTCTTCCCTTTGTTGTGGGTCCCAACATATGCTTTAGAATGCTAAAACCCAGAGAACATCTTTAGCTTATGAGGTGTAATAGTCATCTCAGATGGTATATACTCCCTACTTTACTGTTTCTACCAATGCATACCATTTTTTTTCTTAGTATTAACATACAGTGTTGTTTAAGGTTTTCTCCAAGGCTAGTCCTAAATAATAGTAGCTAGACAGCTTTTTCATAGTTAGTCTTTTATTCAATGTAGCTCAATACATGCTATGAATAAGAAGGTGTGGATTAAATACGATACTAGATAGTCCCTTATAAATTTGACAGATGCTTAACTTGAACTGGTTTAAGCCCCCATCTACACCAAACTTTTACTTGTAGTGGATTTTCTTTTAAAAGTATAAAAATATTGAAGTTGTACAAGTTCTTGTTGTATGGGTTAATTGCTTTGATGTTTTTTGTGCAACTATTCCTTTTGGTGGGTTCAAGATGAGTGGACATCATGAGGCTTTTGTTACTTGTTTTAGATCATTAAATTGCATTCACAATAAGAGAAGTACATGGGTAATCTTTGTTACTGTGTTCAAGTGGACCAATCCACAGTAGCTATCAAGGAACAATTTGGCAAGTTCAAAGAAGTTCTCCAGTCGGGATGCCATTGCCTTCCATGGTTTCTGTTGTTTTAATAATAATCCAAGATGGCTACACATGTTTGTTTTCAATAATTGTGGCTATTGTTTGCCATTATTTTGAGTATTGGTGATTAAAATCTAATGTACAATGTCGTGTTTACACGGTTGCAATCTTGTGCAATGTCATGGTGGTGTTGGTAGATAGGATGTTGATGGAGGGAACCAGACGACGACTCAACAGCACATACCACTACGTCATATTGCGCCAAAAACAACTGTTCAGGACAGTCGTTTTTCAAAAAAACGACTGCCGCTACAGTCGCAAATGGGGTCGTTTTGAAAGGAGTGGTTTTTTAATTGCGACTGTCCAAAACAGTCGGAAAAAACGACTGTCTTTGGCAGTAGGGAAAAACGACACTTAACAGTCGGGAAATACGACACTTAACAGTCGGGAAAAACGACTGTTTTTGACAATCGGGAAAAACGACAGTCGTTTATTTACAAATTCATCTCACTGACTATTGTTTTTTTTTTATTATTATTTATAAATTAAAAAAAAAAAAAATCAATATCTAAAAAGTGCAAATTGAAGACCAATGTAATAATGTTTTTATTAAAAAGAATGCGTGAGATCCAATTGAAGACCCAACAATGTCACAACAAATTAATGGCAAATTGAATTTCTCTACTGTTGTTGTTATAGTTTGAACTCTCTTTGCTGATCTGACAATTCTCTGGCTGCTCTTTCATAACTGTATTTTGATGACCCAGCAATCCTCCTCCAACTTCTTTGACACCGCATCCAGACATCATACCCACATCTTGGTCAAAGTCCAAGAAAATTGAATTAGACTTCTCGGCAGATGATGAGGACTCAACACTTGTCGATGTAAAAGGCTGTGAAGATACCACGGACACTGAAACAAAAAGATCCATAAAATATTACAAATAACAAGTAATAAATCAAGAAAATTAAGAAAATAAGGAGGGAAAAAGGATGGTAATACTAGAAAGAGAGTTGCAGACTACAAGACATCACAAGAAATTAAGAGATATACAGATGAGAAGTTACCTGGAGTAGTTTCATGGAAACTGCAAGGTGCAGGAGCATGTTACCATGCCGATCCGTCTTGTTTCATCTGCTTCAACTCTCTCAACAACCATTCAAACGCATCACAGTGTTTATGCTCCAAAGTAATATGAAGAACTGTTTTACCCGAAACTGTTACGTCTTGAATAGCTTCCGGACAAGCCAAGAGAATTATTAACATGCTATCGATTCTCCCTGTACTGGCCACCCAGTGGAGTGGGGTTCGGTGATCATCGGTACCTTTCAGCTTGCATAGGTTGGGCATATGTTGCACCAGTTTCTTGAGGATCTCCTCATCACCATTTGCTGCAACAAAGGGAATAGGGCTAACTCCACCCAATTATCTGAATTCTCTTCAATTGCTACTGCAAGTTCCTTAGGCAAATCTGGGTTAGATTCGATTAAGGAAATAAATTTAGCTTTGTTATTTGCATAAATGCCCTCCACCAACTCCTTAACTTTGGCCATCTTTTTGCTGTTTGTGACTTTGCAGGAGATATTTTTGATCATAATAAATTAGATTTATTTACATTTTCTTCCATTAGTTTTGATATTATTGGCAAAGAAAACAAATGTTCCTAGAAAGTCAGTTCTGACCCCACCAAGGAGAGGTATTATATATTGGATGGTTCCTTGTTGCTTCCCAAACTTCATAAAGAATTGTGATAAATTGACTTGAAAAAAACTACTCGAACGTACTTACTCCATTACTCTTTGGGCGTATCCTTCCAGTCATTTGTGTTGCTGAAGTTAAGTTTGAATGCACGATCAACTGGGCTTCTAAGTATGGTTACCACTGAAGTTCTCTCCTTTGGTAGCCTGGACTTCATGTTATAGTCGTCATGAGTAACCATCAATCTGCAATTTGGTTTTCTGCATACAAAACCAGAAAAACTATTTACAGCTCTTTATAAAAGCCAAATTAATCAAAGATCTATGGTTGAAGCAAAGCTTGACGGTGATGGTAAAACAATGTGCAAATTCGGAAATATTATTTGCATTGGCACAGTCAATCAGAGACCTTACCATACCATGTCCTACTTATTTAGAGCAAAAACAGTCAGCAAAGCATACAGATCGACGACTAGTTCAATAAAACAACAAAACAAATGCAGATCGACAAGGCTGTCATGAACCCCACCCCTCGCATCCAACAAATAAGATCTAAAAATACCACGTGGCATGGGCCCACTGACCCATTAATGTTTGGGTTCTCCTTTGGTGAGCTAACTCACAAAAAAGCACTTTGAAATTAGTTCCAACTTTTGACAACAAATTCTCGAATCAAACAACTAGAAATCACCAAACCAACTTATTTTGGCGTGGGTGGACTGAAATGTGGGCCTAACAATCTGAGTGGAAAAGTATGCCATGTGGAATTTTGAAATATGCGTGTGTGGTGGGGTCATGCACTGTATTGCAGTACAGTAGTACGCATTGGCCCAGTAAGCAGTTAAAATTTTAAAACTATGGGCCTTTTAGACCCATTGATTCATAATTTCCTACATATTTTTGTCCGACTAAGTTTTAGTTCATGAACCAAGCCAAGATCCAATTGAGGAGCTAAGTTCAAAGTAAAGGTTCCCAATTCTACGGTCCTGATTGAATCGACGTATGGTTCATCCTAACAAATTTATCTTTGGTCCCTCAAGTCTCAAACTATGTCTAAACCAAAGCCAAAAAAAACAAGAGAGAGAGAAAAAAAAGAGATGTGTACACTGAAATTATGTTTTAAGGGAATATTTTCCTTGTCCTTCTGATCTCCCAAGGATTCTTAGTCAGCGCATGATTAAAAAAAAATATATATTTAAAACATCAAAGGTAAGACATTAACATGTGGGATGAGCGGATTACCACACACACTTGGGCTCCAAAATGTGCGCTTTTAAACTTGTGAAATAGACTGTAAATGCAATACCACAATATCAGCTTAAAGCTGCCAGAACCATGAGAATTGTAATACTTAGAACTGAAATTGGTCACCCTGACCTTTGAGACAGCTTGAAGATCCTTGAGACACAATGCATTGCTGGGATCTACATTGACATACTCTTCTCCACAATTGTTCCTTGTCGACTAGAAACAGCAATGTAAACAATAATTTTTCTTATAATTGTATTTGTGTTCACTAGCAACCTTGATAATATATTGTTAGATAAGAGTATAAGAAATTGATTTACCTCATCAAGTTCATCAGAGAGAAGCGCCATACCATGAACATATGAGATTAATGAGTTTTGATCGAACTTAGTATCTGTTGAAGGGTTGCCAAGAAAATATCCCTGCACCAATTTTGGACACAATGATTTAGCTATTAATCATAAGGTAGAGAACCTTATCTCCTCTTCTCCTTCCAGTTTGTCTATGCAACACATGAAAACAGCTCAAATACTAAAGCTAACGCTTACTTCCTCACCTACATGTTTCAAACACGGCACACGTTTTAGAGGCTTGGTCACATTGATCAATTGATCCATGTCTTGGATTAGCAAGCTTAAAAAAATACCCTGATCAAATGTCCTAACAAGTAACAATCTAGTTATATTGATGATAGATTGCCTTGATGAAGTTAAAATCTGTTTTAATGTGTGCAACATCTAACATGGATAGGTGGAATTATGAAATTTGAGATTTAGAAGTAAACTGTCAACCTCCTCTGTTACCAAATATTATTTCTAAGAATGGCATACCTTAAGGTTGATGATTGGTTTATCACCATCTTGGATAACTGTAATACAATAAAAACTTCAAAACGATAAATTTGGGGGAGTAAGTGCTGGTTCAAAAGACCTTACGTTGGGAGTTGCTTCTGAACAAATTCAGTGCCAGCATTCATCCAGACAGTTTTGGAACTAGTTCATCAGTTAAATGGGCCGTGGTAGGTCTGGTAAGGTTTTTGGGACACTAGTAAAAAATATAGGCAGCTAAGTTAATGGACCTGGCGGTTCCTGATGGCCACTCCTTCAGGCTTGATTCTACCGAAGTTATTGAACTCCCGCTCAATTTCAGAATCTGTAACGGTAGACGGTAAATTTCTCACATAGACAGATCTGCCTTCACCTGAAAAGATTCAAGAATACAAGGTCAAGATTCCACACAATTCTCCTCAGTATTCAATATAAAAATCAACAAAGCTAAATCCATGACAACCAAGCATTAACTTTATAAATCCACACCACTGCAAATTTGATGTCAGATATATCGTACAACCTTTTCGGGGTAGCTTAGAGGATGCTCAAAATCCCAAAGTCAATTTATATTTCCTAAATGTGAAAAAGACCACAGACTGTCTTCTTATAATCATGTCGAGATTCACGACTTGTAAATATCTTGGCCCTGATTGAAGAAAGTAATATACGATCAGAAATGTTTGAAGAGCACTGGGAACAAGAAACAACATTTATAATTTTAAATGTAAAACATATAATTTTACCTCCTCCTTGGGACCATCCTTTTCCCTCTTCCTTTATCCGGGCTTGGGACCGGCAATGTAAAACATATAATTTTACATTAGCGGAGTTAAAAAGGGGTTAATTAACAACAACAAAAATAGTTATAAAAGAAATCGTAAAACATACGTAAGTAAAAAGTCTATGTAGTGAAATTAAATGTACCAAAAACTAAATGTACCAAAAATAAGTCTAAAGTCTACTCTCGACCTGACATTAGATCTCTTTCTGCATCTGCAATTGTATCAACACAACATTTAAGTATATCTTTTTAATAAGGAATAATGTAACTGCATATACGAAATTAAATTACCTTTTTTTCATTTCTTCATCAATAAAATTGTATCCTGAATTTGGGCCATTCAGTGACATCTCCGATTGTCAAATCTTCAAAAGTTCCTTCCCCACTTTGTAATTCCACACTCCCAACAAGGATATCATCAATAATGACATTGTAACAATCTGGATCAGTAGTAGACACACATGTCACTCTCCCTACGGCAATAGGATCACACGGCTTTCGTATACGGAGCAGCTTACAACGGCCTCTAGCTGTTTGCGCAGTTGATCGATCTGATTGGGCATCCTGTTGTTGTTGTATCGTGTCTTGCCTATAAAATTGCAAAACAATAGATGCAATATAAATATTTTATAAATTCAAACATTTAATATGAATGAAATCTACTATTTAATTAAATTAAAATTTATACTTTAGAAGAACTTCCAATATTAAAGGAAGGTTGCATCAATGTTCCAGTTTGGGCATAAAAAAACAATTTCTCTTCTAATAACTTGCGTGCTCTAGACTCCTCTTGGAAGAAAGAAAATTATAAAACTATTGGATCAATGAATGAATCCCAATCAAAATTATAAAACTTGTTACTTGTCGTCCTCTTTTATTTTATTTTTTTGATAATTTGGTATCCCTGTAAACAATGGATCAGGCTCATATCTGGGCTTTGCTCAATTCATAGACCATAACCTTGTCCAAGGACTAGTCCCGAGACATGTGCAATGCTACACATCACATGCATCAGGTAAGTGAGGGTGCGCCCTCGTAGGTGGTCTTGATAAATTAATGCTCATACTAGGTATCGAACTCATGACTTACGAACTTTCATCGCTTATCTATTTGAAATTGACATTGAGCCAATCCCTCGAAGTTTCACTATTCATTCTCTTGCCCTTATCTATTTGAAATTGACATTGAGCCAACCCCTTTCACTATTCATTTCTCTTGCGGTGTGGTAAGTTTTTCAATTTAGTAACCCTCAAACATATGGTAGAAACAAAGGATAATTTACTTTTTTTCAATTTAAAAGGAAAATTGCCACATTTTATTATCATCTTCAAATTAGTGCATTATAACTCAAAGAAGATCTATAGGTTTACATCTGAATTTATACAAAATATGTATAGGTTAATAAAGAGAAATAGAAGGAAGTTGTCCCATTGAATTAGAGTTGGACGGCTAGATCGATGATTCATTTTCATAAAACTGATGTATACATGTTAAAAAAATAAACTTAAAGAAATAATTTATACAAAAAAATAAGAACCAATGCTTTATGAAGTAATATGTTCGGCAACTTAAAAAAAAAAAAAAACAGAATAAATCAACTTTAGCAAAGATTAATTAAAATGTTGAGATGGATTAACTTACACAATATGATGCACAAAATCATAAATATGAACATTTAAGAGGGATCTAAGAGTAGTTCTAATGAACATTAAATTTCTTTGGACCTGCCAACTAAGTTTTCAATTCTTCTCACTTATTTGTGAACATTACACCTAAATTTGGAGCCCCTATTGTACATAAGAACTAGAGATTAAGAAAATAGTGTCCATAAACTCAGAGTTGGATGGTTGAAATGGAGGTCCACATCTAGAATCCTATGAGACAGACCCATAATTGAGGTTTGTTAGGACTTATGGAAGAAGATATACAGGAGAACTTTTGAATGGAAGGACCATTCTATGCAGAAAGTCATTATAAGTGTTTTGGATGTTGTGTTGTATTGGTGTAAAATAGACATAAAGGGTTTTCTTTTTTTTTTGTTAGGTTGAAATTTTATTGAAAAGAGAAAATGGGGTCAAGCTGACCCTTAATACAAAAATTATCAAAAGTAGAAAAGGAAAACACTAAATCACCTCCAAATTATAAATAAAGTTCCAACCAACAACAAAATCCTCAAAGAAACCCCTTAAACTCTTTGAAAGCCTTCCCCCCAAAATAAAAGCAAGCCTAAAATGCAAGAATTCACAAGTGCTTTTCTTTAAAGAACTATTTAGAGGAGCTTTGCTTTGTAAAAGTAATAGTTTATTACTCTTAGTTTTCCTTTGGAGATCATCTTTTCCTCCCATCAATAAAATTTATACTTCTCAATATAAAACGAAAAGTCCATAAGCTGACAGACATTAAGACTAACTACGTCAAACCTAAATGTGGACAAAAAAGAAACATCACGCTCTTACATTGAACGGCATATATATATATATATATATATATATATATATATATATTATATATATGCAAGTGTTGAGATAGATGAGCGGGAAACCTAGGAAAAAAATAGAACCGAATACATTGGAAGAAAAAATGTAAAAGCAGCTCCAATAGATGATAAATTAAGAAGAGAAAAGAGTCAATTGAGATATTTTAGACATACTCGAGGGAAGCTGTGTACAACCCCAAATAGAAGAAATATTCAACTTGAAGTTAATTCAATTCAAGTCCTTAATGTACTCAGGGGTAAAGTGCAATTACACTGACTCTTAGAGTGAAGGAGAGAAAGAAGTAGGTATGAACTGATGTTCAATATCAGAAGATTTGACTCTGGATATAATGCACTGAAGAACATGACTTGTTCAACCAGCCCCAAATCTTTGGATACTATCCATACAAGACGTCATACACGTAGCATGCAAGCTTTAACCATACATGAATGTCGAAAGAAAATCAATTGCATTTAAATTTTATCTGTCTGCTACTCCACTTGCAAGAAGCTTAAAGAGAAGCAAATAACCAAAGAAAACTCAATGGATTAGAGATGTCAAAGGCCATCTATTTGTCCACCCTTGTATTTTGTGAAATTCCAGGAATTTGGATCAAATGTCTTAAAATCATTCAAATGTCATAATAGTTTTGCTCACTCCTAAATTGATCTAAAATAAAGTTTCGATTCCCAAACAGAACTCAAATTGATGAATATGAAAGATAATCAAATCTAAAATTGAGCTTAAAGAAGGGTAAGAAAGGCAAGAACTCATGTTCAAAACTGAAATTAAAGAGATATAACAGCTAGATCATGATATAAAACTCCATAACCAAACCCTAAAACATGCTTTAACATTGAAGAAAACATTTGAAACCCTAAATTAATTAAGGAAAATCAGAGATTCAATAAAAACTTTAACATACCTGAAGCTTCGATCACAAACCAAGCAAATGGAGGGAGATCGAACAAATCACTAAAACCTTCGATCAAACTCCGATCGATTCTGCCCTAAATCACTAAAACCTTCGATCAAAATCACAGATTCTGTAGTGAGAGATCGAGCGCAGGTCTTTCGATCAAACTCCGATCGATTTACCTTCTAGATCGAAACTTAGAAGAAGACGACTTCAAACTTATTGAAATCGGTATAGCGTCGAGTAAGAAAGAGATAGATTCGAGAGACAGAGAGACAGAGAGAGAGAGAGAGAGAGAGACAGACAGACAGAGTAACAGACAGATTCGGGAGAGAGTGAGAAGAGCGACGGATTCGAGAGCGAGAGTGAGAGTGAGAGTGAAAGTGAGATAAGAGCAGAGAGAGAGAACCGAGCGAGAGAGACGATCTGAAAACAACAAAAATAAAAAATAAAAAAAGTTTGTTAGAGTGGCTATTGGCACCCCAAATTTTACTTATTTCGTTGAAACGACGCTTAAACGACGGTTAACAACTGTCGCAATTAACGACTGCCTTTAGCAGTCGTTTTTAGCGCAAATGGGGCGTCGCCAAATCCGCAATATGACGTAGTGTACTCTGCCGGAGATCAAACATGATGTAGTTTTCATGAAGTGGAAAAGCCACCCCTCATCCATCCATGCACCTAATTAAATCCCTCCCTCCCTTAATTGATGATAGTTATTCATGTACAGATATAGTGCTGGCTCTACATGCAGTAGTCCATCTTCCTATCTTATCCTCTTTGGGCAATACCAGAGTTTCGGAACATTCTCTTTGCTTTATCCTTCCTCATATCCTCACTCACTCTCTCCCTCCCTCTAGTCTCTATGAAAGAGTGAATTTGAGATGAAAGTGGACCCATCAACCAAACAGCAGGTGCTAGCTCCACAATCATCTTCATGCCTATCGATCCCATGAATATTTGTCCCACCTAGCCTCTTGATGGACCCACACATATGTCACAACAAAATTCAGCCTTCTTGGTGAATTCTAGCCATTGGATTGAAGAATTTTTTCTTACGACGGGGGTTTCTAATTGTTAGAGTTGAGCACATCCAATTCCTAAAATCATCGAGCAAGGTTGTTCACTAATTACTGGCCCCTAAGTCCCTAATGGTATTGCAGCTTCTAGTTGTGTAATAACAGTAAATGTGAATTGAAATGATTGTCAACCTTTATGAGGGGCATTTTCATAAATTTGTTGAATTTGGTGAAAATTGACGAAATGGTTTATTTGATTTCATTTTGTTGTTTTATGTATTCAAATGGGTTTTCCTAAGCGTAAGGGGGTTCTAAGGATGTTTTGATTTTAGGGGTATTTTGATAATTTGATCATTTTTTAGTGATTTTTATCGTAAAGCTTCTTTTTGTTTGCAAGATGATGATTTCTATGTTTTTGGGGTTATAATTTTCTAATATAGCGTGATTTATACAATTTTGTTAGTTTGAGATTCCTCATCTGAATTTTTGAAACATATCTAGTAACAAATAAAGCATTGGAATAATCATCCATCATTGGGAATCGTCGTGATCGGGTTGATGAGTTGATTACTTAGGCGAGTGCAAAATTGGGGTGTCTACACCTCCCTTAGTAAAATAAGCAACTATACGACTGTACCAAGCTCTTGGTGCTTGTTTCAGTCCGTATAGTACTTTCTTTAACCTGTATACCTGATTCTCATAGCCTTGCTTCACATATCAAGGGGGTTGGTCAACATAGACTTCTTCCTCCAACTCTCCATGCAAAAATGCAGACTTTACATCTAGTTGATAAATAGACCATGAGTTCTGGGCAGCCATGGATAACACCAAACGAATAGTGTCAAGCCTTGCAATTGGAGCAAATACCTCTTTATAATCAACACCACATTCTTGTTTGTACCCTTTGGCAACGAGCCGAGCTTTGTACTTGTCAACTCCCCCATCTTTTTTCAACTTTGTTTTATAAACCCCTTTAACACCAATGGATTTCTGTCCTTTTGGCAGTTCAACCAGCTCCCAACTATTATTTTTTTCTATAGACCTGGTCTCTTCATTCATGGCTTTTTGCCATTTTGAATCCTTGACAGCTTCTTGGAAGGTAATGGGATCACAATCTGATAACAAAGCATAATGAGTAATTGTATCATAATTATCAGATTGAACATCACTAACCTCATACTCTTCCATCCATGCTGGCCTCCTTCTGATTCGTTGAGATCGATAAGTTTCCTTTGCTGTCTGATTTTCGTTGGAGTCTTGTGGTTGTTGTGGTTGTTGATCTAATTGCAGTGATGTAGTACTAGTCGACAGTATTGGTTGCATCAGCATTTCTTCTTTCTTTCCATCAAAACTCACAGGTATTTGCTATTGCCCTGGACTACTTTCAGTCCAATTCCAAGTGTTTTCTTCATCAAAAACAACATCACAGCTGATGACAATTTTCTTTGTGGTAGGATTGAGCAATTTGCAAGCTTTGGATTGTTCACTAATTCCAAGAAAGACACATGTTTCACCTTTTTCATCTAGCTTCTTCCTTTTCTCATCTGGAATGTGCGCATATGCAATGCACTCAAAAACCCTAAAGTGATCAACGGTTTGCTTTCGTCCACTCCAAGCTTCTTTTGGTGTCATGTTTTGAATAGTAAATGTAGGACTTCGATTCAAAACATGGACACTCAAATTCACTACTTCTAGCCAAAATTTCTTCGAAACTCTCCCGGTTGCCAACATGCTTCTCACCATATTTAGAATTGTTTGATTCTTCCTCTTCGAGATTCCATTTTGTTGGGGTGTGTAAGCTGCTGTCAATTGTCTCTGAATACCATGCTCATCACAGAAAACATTAAATTCCTTTGAGCAGAATTCTCGACCACGATCTGTACGAAGAGTTTTAATGGTTTTGCCCATTTCATTTTCAACATGTGCCTTGAAGCTTTTAAATGCACTAAAAGCTTCTGATTTTTCTTGCAAGAAATAAACCCAAATTTTTTACTATAATCGTCAATGAAGGTAATTAAGTATCTTTCACCTCCATTAGATGATGGGTTTATAGGTCCACAAATGTCAAAATGCGCCAACTCCATGACTTTCTTTGTTCTCCATGATTTTTTTTATGGAAATTGCTCCCAATGTTGTTTGTCGACAACACACTTCTCACATACTCTGTTAGGAGGAATAATTTGAGGAAGCCCAGTCAACATGTTCTTTTGAGAAAGAGTCTTTAATGCATTGAAATTCAAATGACCATAGCGAAGATGCCAAAGCCATGTTGAATCATTCTCCTTGACCATTAAACAACTCTGAAAAGTCTCACTCGTAGTAAAAATAATTTGTTTGCTGTCATCTTAGCATGAACAATTAGACCCCTTTTAGAATCATGGATTTCACAAGCACCATTCTTAATTGTGGCATCATATCCTTTTTCTTGTAGTTGTCCAAGGCTTAATAAATTACTTTTCAAATCAGGAATATAAAAAACATTTGACATAGTCTCAATGTTATTATTTGTAGTCTTGATTTGAACGTCACCCTTCCCATAACATTTACTTTAGAATTATCACCAAAGCTTACAACAATACGAAATTCTTCATTTAAATGAGAAAATAATGACTTACTACCAAACATATGATTACTGTAGCCTGTATCCAAATGCCATATGTTTGGTTGAAGCTTGTTTTCGTTGACATGGAACGCCATCAATAGAGTTTCTTCTTCCTTCTTCTCTGTAAAATTCGATCTCTCCCACCTTCCTTTGTCTTGGGGCAATCTGGTGTAACATTCAGATTGATAATGGCCAAGCTTGTGACACCTGAAACATTCTACCTTGGATTTGTCTGGTTGTTGATCACGTCCTCTCCCTTTGCCTCGAAAGTCAAAATTAGATTTTTTATACTGTCTGCCTCCATCTCTATTGACTCGACCTCCTCTTCTTCTATCTCTACCTCGACCTCAATTTGCTGATCTATTTGTGTCGAAGCGTTATTATCAATTGAAGCCTTTAAAGCTTGCTCCTCATTATCTTGCTGAATAATTTTTTTTCTCTTGAACCAACAATGATCCTTACAATTCATCAATTAAAAGTGCATCAAGGTCCTTCGATTATTCAATAGTACAAACAACATAATTAAATTTTAAAGTCATTGATCGAAGAATCTTTTCTACAATTGTAAAATCTGTTATGGTGTCGCTGTGGATCCGCATCTTGTTGACGATTGCCATCGTTTATGAGAAGTAATCCATAATTGACTCTCCTGACTTCATCCGAAGCATTTCGAATTGTGAACGAAGAGCTTGAAGTTGCTGCCTTTTTTACCTTGCTGATCCTTGATACTTCTTTTTCATAGAGTTTTAAATATGTTTGGAGGTGTCTTTGCAAAAAATGGTCTCCAAGATTAAGTAATCAATTGCTTGAAAGGGATAATTTTTGGCCTTAAGATCCTTCAACCTTTGTCTATCAAGATCAATTTTTTGTTGTTCTGATAGCGTTGTACCTACTGCTGGTTCTGCTACTCCAACTTCAACGATCTACCAATACTCCTTAGACTTAGGGTATGTTTGATTACACATGAAAAATTGGGTGGAAAATCAATTTCCATGGAAATTCATTTTCCACCCCAATCAAAAAGTCCACAAAACCATGGATTTTACTTTCCTATCCATATGGGTGGGAATGTGAAATCCACCCATATTTTTCATCCCCAATTCTTTCCCACTCATATCTTCTTCTTTCCTACCACCACCATTACCATTACACTAACCTCGTCGTCATCGTCATCCTCACCATCACCGTCGCCGTCGCCGTCTTCGTTTCTATCATAACCATCTCCGACCATCTCCTATCTCTCTCTCTTTTTCTCCTTCTACTTCATCCCTCACCTCCTCCTCCTCCACCACCACCACGTTTTCCCCCCATCTTCCTCATCATCTTCTTCCTCACTTATCTCCGCAGCCGCCACCATCACCATCACGTTCTCCCTTCTTCTTCCTCACTTACTTCCACCGCCACCATCGTCATCGTCGCCGTCGCTATCACATCCTTCCCTATCCCTCTTCCTCCTCATCTTATCTTTTTTTTCTCATATTTTTTCCATGATTTTATCCAACTAAAATCAAACAATGAAATTTGATTTTTCAACCTTACCTATTTTCCACCACTATTTTTTCATGGATTTCAAATTCCATGGAAAGTCACTTTCCATGCAATCAAACATACCTTTAAAAAAATTCTTCATCAACATGCTCCATTGATCATAATGACCATCAAAGCATGGAATTGCTCGTTGCACAAAGTTTTCAGAGGCCATAATCACTGTTGCACTTGAAAAAAATGGTAAGCTACTGCTTCAAAATTGTCTCACGAACCATTTTTTTCTTTTTTCTTTAAATCTCTCTTATCTCACTTTTGGCAATGTCTCAGTTTCACAGACTCTTCCTCAGCTTCACTCACTTTTTTAAATTGCTTATAACTCACTAATCTTCTAACCTGGCTCTGATACCACTGCTAGTAAACTATTAGTATGAAGAGAGTTGATAGATTGAGCACAAAACAAAGGAGTAAATTGAGTTGTTTTATTCATACTGAAACTAGCATATATATAGGTACACAACCAACTGAAACATAAGAATAGGTCCACTAAAGCACATTCTTACTGACCTATAACTACAACCAAAAGATCAGGAAAAAATGAACAAACCCAATAAACAACTTCCTATGGACCAGGACAAAATATCAGACCCAACAAAATTAAATTAAAACTACTATTATTGAAGACTTGGTCAAATGACCAACTACAGACCTCTTTTAATAATAAAAGTCTATTAAAACTCAATTTCTAGTGTTTTAAAGAGATAGTAGCCACAAATATTAGTGGGGTCTTGCACATATGGTAACAAAGAAGATAAGAGAGAGGAGGATGAGTCCTAATTGATTTCTAACTCTTCATATAAAAAAGGACTGCTGCAAGTTCGTTTGGTGGAGATTTCATATACGATTGAAAATCAAAGAAGTGAGTTTGGGTCGAATAAGGAGATCAATAGAGAGAGAGAGAGAGAGTTCTAATAGAACTCAATCTCATGAGTGAAAACGCAGTAGGTCGTGCATGTTATAAAGGAGTTGAGTTGATACTGCTGGCAGCAAACATATATAAAAAAAATAGTTTTTTTGTTTTGTTTTGTTGTGAGTATGGTGCATAAGTGCTACGTATGTTGATAGCAATAAAACAAAAAAAATTGTTTAAAATTTGCATTCTTTGGGTTGTGAGTGTGGTGGTTGCTGGCAGCAGTACATAAAAAATAAAAAACAAATTTGTTTTATAAATCATGACTAGCCCACTTTTTCTTCTTTTAAAATTAATTTTTTCATACTTGTTGCATTTTCATCACAGAAACTCATCTCTTTATAAAGTTTGGTACTCAAGTCTAACTTTGATATGGTTCCACGTAACTTTTTTGTAAATGAGAAAATTAATTTCTCTTTCCTAGCTTCAAAAGATAGCCAAGGAGTAGGGTTAGCCAACTAACTTAGTAAGATTTCTTACTAAGAGTCATTGACCTCGCCACGTGGCATCCAAGAGTGATCCAATTCCACATGCTTGTGGTGGATGAAATTCTAATAACTTAAAAAATATATATATTTCAAAAAATTTCTTAAAAATTAATTTTCATTTTAAATTTGATTTCATAGCCGTTCATTTTAAAAACATTGGATCAAAGTTATAAATAATAAAAAATGTGAATTTCACTTTTAGGTCCAAGCTTTTTCATTAAATCTAGAAAGTTGTGACATTGGATTGCTTACATGAAGGGCCTCATGGCCTAATGACCCTTAGTAAAATTTTGAAATCTTATTGTGGTAGTCAAGCTAGTTTGGTCCTCACCCAAGGATTCTTGAGTAAAAAACTTAATAAAACAAGGGAATTTTTTTTGTTAAAAATGCAACAAGTCTACCTGATAAAAAAGAAGGAAAAATTGTTGGTGGTTCTTGTGCTCATGTTTGATCAATGATTGATATTCTTTTTAGTGTGGTCCTGATTGATTGATCATCTTTGTTCTCTTTTGCACTATCTTGATTGATTGCCTATCTGATATGTCATGATCCTAATTGATATATATTTTGATGTGCATGCCTTGATCTTGATATTATAGATATTTTTATGCTTTGTAATTACGTTTTCTAATATCTATATTTTAATGGTTTGATCTGGCCCATTCATATGAAAAATGCTCCGGGCACAACCCACCCTACTTTGCACACATCCTTAGCACGTTTATATTGTTGCATTGCACGCTTGCATGCCCCTTCTAGCCAACGTGACAATAGTGCATGGCCTGGTCTTCTCGTGAGGCGTGACATCATTCATGAAAACCACAACTCTAGTCACTTACCTTTATAGTATGTAAAATCGGGGCATCAGTTCCGTTTGATCAGGTGACTGTGAAAGATATATCAATACACCCACGCTGGAGTGACCTGAGTCTTTGTCCTATTGTAAGCCGCAAAGTCAAATGTTTCTATTACCAACGTAGTACTAGTGCGTGGTTGGTCCCCTTGTGGGATGCTAAACCATTAATGGAAGTTACAACCCTAGACTTGTACGTATACGATATATCAAAGCTAATATAAGTTGTACCAATTGCACTTCTTAGTCAAAATCAGTGTCTAAACGAGAACCTGCCCCGCTGTATCTCATGTACTAGGGGGATAAACAACGTCTATTCTAGACGAGATGAGACTTAAGAGTGCCTTTGCTCAACATCATGTGCCTCCTCTCAACTGGGGATTAAACTGACTGCTTTCGACTTTAGAGATTTGGGTTGGAATCTCAGATTATCACTTTGAATACTTATACAAATATCAAAAAGTTACCACATACCGTCTGATTGAGTACGTTTGAGAAATACATAAATGCACTTGGGCAAGGATGATCAGATAAATTGCATTACATATAGTAAACCTAGAGTCTAGGAGCCTTCCTATAGGTCACAACCCGAACCGATAGTGGGTGTTCCCAGGTTGCTCTAATCAATCCATTTAAAAGGTAAGTGGGTGAACTGATCATTACCTCTCAAATTAAACCCACAATATCGATCCGACCCAATTGGTAAAAAAAAATAAAAATACAATTCGTTATGAACCAATTAAACCAGTTGGCCAAATTGGCAAATGATTCTAACTGGCCAATACTAAATCGATTAGACCAATTGATTTTAGGTTCAAAGATTCAAACTATTTCATACCAAAGATTCGATCTTAGGGTCAAATTAATTTGTTTGATCAAAGGTTCAATCCCCAAAAAGGGTAGACCCGTGACTAACATTTTTCATTTTCTTGGTCACGATAGACTTATAGTGCATTTAGATTCGATGTTTTCCACCAGACTTGGGCTAATTTATATCAAAATTTTAATCATGTAGTTTATAGTCAAACATTCAAAATCAATGGATAATCTTAGGTGTACTTCCACTCAGGTAATAGTTGTTCCTAAACGTTCTAAACTATCATCTATGCTATTTTGGGTCCGTCAAAAGAGTCGTCTAACCAAAACACCAATGTCAAGTCCAAGTTGTCTACCCTTGCACCATAGTATTACGTCTATCTACCTAGAAGGACCTCCTCGCTTTGTAGAGAAGCGTCTTTGAGTTTTCTTTTAGTTTAAATTCAGTTTTCGTCAGTCTTTAAATTCAGTTACGTTAATTTTTTTCTTTTTTGAATTTTTGAGTTTTAGTCGAGTTTGTTAGTCTATGTTTTTTAATTCTTTAAATTCAGTTAGTTGTTTCAGTTATGTTAGTCTTTCTTTAATTTTTCGAGTTTTAGTCGAGCTTGTTAGTCTATGTTTTTTAATTCCAATAAAATAAAGAAGTTTTTAATTATCATGTGTTCAATAATTTAAAAATGAACCAAGGTCTACTTTTCACATACCACTTCACCTTTACATATGTCACTCCCCTATTCACTCTCTCAAAAGTGTTTTTTGTTCTCTCATCTCTATTTACCAAAAAACCAAATATCAAATAATACTTTTTAGGTTTTTTCACAAATTTCACATTTACCTCATACAAATGAAAAATCCAAAAAGAAATAACCTAAACCTCATGTCCATTCTCTTTATTTTTAAGGTTGAACCACTTTATCCCTAAAAGTCCTCCAAAAACTCTATAAATACTCTTATTTTCTATGAAAAAGGCATGCTTTCAAGCTCCTATCTCTCAACCTCAAACTTTACCAAAATATCTACTCATCACTTTAACTTTTTCTCAACCCAAGCTTCTACTCAAGAACTTTCACTCACCTCTCAACCTTCAATCAACAAATTTCCTCCTCTCTAACCATCTACTCTCAACTAATGGACATGGTGGGTGTATGTCAGGTTTATTTTCAAAGTTTGCATATTCTACTTCTAGTCCTCTACTTTTATTTTTAGAAATCCTTTATGATGTAATGCATACCCTCTCCCATTTTCGATAGGTTGGACTAAAATTTGATTGAAATGATGGGGGTTGAAGCTCTTGTTTTTCTTACTATATCTTATGTATCATGTTGTACACAATGCACCCACTCACATATGCATGGTAATGATGAAGAAGTGTATCACCCTCTTGATTGGGTGAAACATTAAGCTTCTAGCCTTGCATACATATATCAAGGTTGTGACCTCAAGAGAACTCCATCATGGAGTCTCTTTAAAAACTCAAATCAACACTCATATTCATAAAAGATAATGGGGTTATATGGTCATCATTTTCTTTAAGATACCTCTAATGTCATATTGAAATCAAAATTCGTTTCTAAAAGAACATTTCACTCAATATATACACCACATCTAATATGTATTTTCATGCATTTTTATTCACTTTTTTAAGTTTTTCAAGAGATGGCCAAGCAAGATAACCACCTTTGGTGGAGAGGATGGGATGTCTAAATTCATACCTTGAAATGAAGAGAGGCCATTTTTCTACTACCTGAACAATTATCCACTCTTAGTTAACTCTTTTTGAACCATTACTTTCATTTCTTAACCCAAGACCAGGGCAAGTCATCATTATCGAGAAAGGCAAAAAAAATCTAAAGTCAAGAGAAAATACCAAAGTATACTCTTGATCCATATGAGGATAAACTATGAACAACTAAAAATACAAAAAAAATAAAAAAATCTCTAATATTTGATCTTAAGCTCGACCCAAATCTCCTGTTTAAACAAGTTCGTGAGATACTAGGAGGAGACATAGATCATATTTTTAGAACAAAAATAGACAAACCTATTTTCATTCCATCCCTCAATAAATCAAGATTCAACCTTTCTTATTCTTTCGCAACCCAAACCTAAGCCTACATTTCATCCTACTTAAAGTCTTCTTAGATCAGAAAATGGTTCGAGACAACTTAATCACGGTAGAAACATGTCATATTGTCAAGGTGTAGTCAATCTTGCAACTCAATTCAGATTTTATGTAGTCAAAGTTGTTAGAGGATTCGAGAGGGGAAGTCAGGTTGGATATTTGAAAAAAAAATGACTTAAAGTGTAAAGTCATTGATCTCGAAGCTTAACTTGAGTCACCAAACCATGAAAATTGTCGGAGAACTCGAGAGGGGTATCCAGATCTGGTACTCAAGAAAGAGTCTCACTAGAAGAGTAAAGTGTTCGATCTCACAGCTCAACTTGAGTCATCAAGCCACGAAGGATATAGAGAAACCGATAAGAAATTCAAAGTAAAAATCTATAAAGAAAGCATAGACTGAAAGGGCACAGTGAAAACTCACAAGGGCACTATGAGTAAAAGAATTAGTCTATAGCAAGATCAAAACCACCAGCACGATGTAAACTTGAAAAGGGTGTCAATGCGCAAAAATGTGGAAACCAGGTCTGGTAAAAATCATAATTAGCACTAGGAGCAAAATGGGAACAAAAATAAAAAAAAATAAAAAAATATAATAATAATAACTTCTAGCCCGCAATAGTATAAATTGTGAATAGAGAAAATCTCATAGTCCTCAAATGTTCCAACAGACACGATACAGATAACTTAGTGAAAATTCTCAGTCTCGGAGATGATTCTAAAGATGCTAAGGATTAACTAACACTCGTATCCTCGATATTTGGCAAAAGTAGTATGATTGTCAAAGTTCAAAGTTGTCAAACATTGAATTGTCATAGATTGTTCAACAAAGACAATATTTCAAAATCTAGAACAAAAAAATACATCATCAAAATTACTATTTTTGGCCTGTGACGTAAAAAAACCCATTTTTCATTTCATTCATTTAAAAAAAAATACTACATCCATTAGACATCATTTTTCTTGAAGCCAAGATACAAAAGAGAACAATGGAGGAAAACTTCCTCAAACGTCTCAACGGGAAGCATAGTAGGCATCAAGCTTACCTTCTAAGGCTTAGATCTAAGTAGTCTGGTCAATAAGGATTCTCTCCACATCCGAAATAGGATGACTCACCAAACACTCAAATATCATGTTGTCATGCAAGCCTTTTTCAAGAACGGCCACGCTATGCGAAGCCCTTTAAAGACGATCTCGTGACCGCCATAAATAGAGAATAATGAATTCAAAATTCAGAATCATCAAAGGGAGAAGAAAAAATATTTGAAAAATTGCATTGCATGGTTTGAAGTGTTAATCACTTTCAAAAATCATCAAAATTTTATCTAAGATTTCAAACGAGTTTCATGCTACGAAGTCAAGGATTTAAAAAAAAAAGGTTAACCCTGTTCGACCCCATGCTTAGGTAGCTACATGTAACAAAAAATAAATCCGTCAACCTATCTGACGTTTTCTACTATCTCACGATAAATCATTTTGGGTTCACACAAATAAGGGTCCAATTTACTCTTTGCAAGCAACTCTTGCAAAGAGGGGCAGCTGTAGACACCCCAATTTGCATGAACCTGTTAGAAAAATCTAAATTTTCTCAAATTGATTTCAATTAAGAACTTAAGCCTTTCAACGGGCCCACATTGCTACTTGGCATCATCCTCATGTATACATGCATACATGCGTCATGTCATATAGTTTTGCATGCTCAACCTTGTCCCTAATCCAATATAATTTCATACCATTTCCATGATCCAATCCGAATTCATATCCATTCCCCATTAATCGACCCATCACCCACACCCTAATACAAGTCCAGAAACAAAGTCCATATCTTAATCAAGTCCAGTCACCCTAAGATATTAACCCAAAGTCTATAATACCATTATCCATAAACCAAATCTATCTCCTAACCCAAAGTCCATAGCCCAAATCCATCCCCTAAGCCCAATACTAAGTTTATTATCTCATCTCCTCTCAAAAGGTGACACATGTTGATCCCTCATAAGCCTTCAATACCCAATGCTTTATCTAATTGGATAGTCAACTCTCTGTTATAAAAATTCAAGAATACCCTTCCCAAAAAGTATGGTAAAACCAAAAACATACTTTAGTCTTTGGTAATAATCTATAAAGTTAAAAAAACTTCCAATCATATCCTCGAAAAGGTGAGAATCTTCAAGTACATACATGAAGCTCTCTCATTAGCCCATTTCAAAAATATATATCCACCCTTATTTTATGAATTATTTACAAATGAACCAAGGTGTACTTTTCACCTACCACTTTACCTTTACATATGTTACTCCTCTACTCACCCTCTCAAATGTATTTTTATTTTCACATTAGTCTATTTTAAAATATACATCTACTCTTATTTTATAAGTTATTTACAAATGAACTAAAGTCCACTTTTCACCTACCACTTCACCTTTACACATGTTACTCCCCTATTTACCCTCTCAAAAGTGTTTTTAATTTTTTCATCTCTATTTACCAAGAAATTAAAGATCAACGAATGTTTTTTAAGTTTCTTCACAAATTCCACATTTACCCTTATACAAATGAAAAATCCAAAAAGAAAGAATCTAAACATCATGTCCAGTCCATTTATTTTTAGGGTTGGACCACTTTATCCTCAAAAGTTCTCCAAAAACTCTATAAATAACCTTACTTTCTATGAACAAATCATGCTCTCAAGCCCTCATTTCTCTATCCCAAACTCTATAAAATTTTCTACTCACTTCTCCAATTTTTTCTCAATCGAGCATTTTAACTCAAAGAACTCTCATCTAACCTTAACCTTCAACCAAAATCCTACTTTCTCTCTAACCATTTATTCTCAACCCAAGCACTCCACTCTCAAAGCCATCTTAAGAGTCAAACTCATTTGAAAGCATGAGGGAACAAGGTGGGTTAGGATGTAGTTTACTTTTAAAGCTTATATTTTCTTCTTCTATCTCTCTATTTTCTTTTCTTTCTAAAAACGTTAGGATGTAATGTACACCCTCTCCCACCTCATGTATGTTGGTCTAAGGTTCAATTGAAAGGGTGGGGGTTGAAGCCCTCTTTTCCTTAATCTCATGCATTATATTGTACACAATGCACCCACTCACACATGCATAGCAATCATGAAGAAATGTGTCACCCTCTTAAGGGGATGAAATACTAAGTTTCTAACCATGCATACATGCATCAAAGTTGTGGCCTCAAGCGAACTCCATCATGGAGTCTCTTTAATAGTTCAAAACTAACATTCATATCCATAAAAATAATGTGACAATATAAGTCATCATTTTCCATAGGATGCCCTTAATGTCATATTGAAATCAAAATCCATTTGTTTAAGGAAACACTTCACTCAATGCACACACACTACCCCTAGCATGCATTCTCATGCATTTTACTTATTTTCTTAAGTTTTTACAAAAATAATGGCCAAACAAGGTAACCAACTTTGGTGGAGAGGATGGGGTGCCTAACACCTTCCCCATCCTCTAAGCGGACCTCCATACCTAGATATTAGGTTGACTACACCTTTTTCATTTATGAGAGTCTCTACAGTGGTAAAATCAATTTCAAAAATATTTCGGGTGCCCATTCACATTCATTTCCAAAAAAAAAATGGTGGCGACTCTAACAACATAACATTGAGGTTTATGATGAACATTCTCTTGTCCACAACTTGGTGATTCCACTAGGGAATACTAGTAGGTCCAAACCGATTTTACTTGAAAATTTTTCTTCTTTCAAAAATATCCAATTTTTTTTTCTTGTTCTTGTTTTTGTTTCTAACATGTTTGTTTCTTGATTGACTCCATTGTCTTTATTGTTTTCTTTTCTTTGTGGGAGTGTATGTAATATTTATTTCTTTATCTTATTTTGATTCAAAGTTGTAAGGGTTACTACACATTTGGAATTGCATTTGTGCACATTTACTTCATAGCTCATTGCACAAACCACCTCCTCCTATTTTAAAATCTAACCTCGGATGCCAGTACTCTCAAGTCCCATAGATTTTTCATTTGGGGAGGCGGGGAAAAGAACATCCACCTCAATCACCCACCAAGAAATATACATTTCAATGTGCATGGAGGTTTGAAGATTAAATAACCTTAAACCACCTATAGCCGCATGTATCAATACGACTAGAAGCATAAGAGACAAATGTTTCAAGATGTATCAACCCTTGGGTATCTTGTATTTTATTTTTAGTCCTTAAAGGAAAAGTTGTAATGTCCAAAGATGCAAGGTTGTATAGATTTAGGCCTTCTTTCCTTTTTATTTTCGTACATGTTCTACTTGGTAAATAAGGAAATCTACTTTTTCTTTATGTTTTACATCATCTTAAAATATATATATATATATGTTAAAAATATATGTTCTGGTCTGTATTTAAAGCACAGACTGTATAAAAATACCCTAGCATGTACATTAACTATGGACTTGTAAAAAAAAATATTTTACTCAATTTATCCCTTACATCAGTCTTAACAACTTTTCTCTTGAACTTTATTTTTGTTTTGAATTTTAAGGCCTAAAAATGATTAAATGAATTACTTTTATCGTTAAGTTTAGGACCCACCACTCGCCATCTTTTGTTTGATCCAAATGGAGCTTTCCTATTCTCTGCCAATCAAAATTGATCTCGACCCAATGTGACACACTATCAACCTCGATCACAATCAAACTCACTTTCATCTATCATCGAAAATCAACTTAAATCAGGTCCACGACCCGTAGCCAATCCAAATCGGGTCCATAACCTGAATCCAACTCAAAATGGGTCAATGACTTATACCCATATAAAATCGGGGCCATGACCCGTATTCAATCCAAATGGGATCCATGACCCATATTCAATCCAAATTAGGTCCATGGCCCGTATCCATTTCAAATAGGGTCCACGACCAATATTCAATCCCAGTCGGGTCCACGACCCGTATCTATGTTGAATTGGGTCTATGACCCATACTCAATCCAAATCAGGTCCTCGACCTGTATCTTTTTCAAACTAGATCCATGACCTATATCCAATCCAAATCGGGCCTACGATCCATATCCATTTCGAATTAGGTCCACGACCCATATCCAATCCAAACCGGGTTCATGACCCATATCCAATCCAAATCGAGTTAACAATCTAAATTTGACCCAAACGAGGTTCATGATTTCTATTCAACCCAAATTAGGTTCGTGATCCACATTTTACCCAAATATGGCCCATCCTCCAATTTCAACTCGAACGATGATCCATATGTGATCCATCAAAATCAATAATCAGTCGATCAATCCAAATGAATCTAATTATTTTTCAACAAATTAGATTTGAAAAAAAAGAAATTTTAAAACACTAATTGCAATTCTTGATCAAAGTCGGTGCCTAAGAATGATCTTGCTCTGTTGATACGAGGGGAATAGTTATGTCTATTCATGGAAATGAGATGACTTAAGAGTACTCTTGCTAAGGTATTGTCCGTCACATCTTCCTTAG
Source organism: Akebia trifoliata (assembly GCF_017979445.1). NCBI lineage: Eukaryota > Viridiplantae > Streptophyta > Magnoliopsida > Ranunculales > Lardizabalaceae > Akebia > Akebia trifoliata. The sequence continues at coordinate 36,637,461 of NC_141382.1, read as the reverse complement.
GGATCTGACTGGCCAATCTTAATTTTAGAGAATTGAATAGGGGGCTAATAAAATGTTGTTTTTCCTACTCAATCTGTTTGTAGTAATTTATTTTTATAAAATATTTTTTCAACTCCGTGTTGATACCCAGCTTTGTGCTAACAAACCTCCGGTTTCGTGCCGACAAATTTACAGTTCCGTGTTGACCAATACCCAGCTCCGTGTTGACAAACCTCCAGCTCCATGCTGACAAACCTTCAGCTCTGTGTCGATAAACACCTAGTTCCATACTAACAAACCTCCAGTTCCGTGTTGACAAACCTCCGGTTCCATGTCGATAAACCTCCAACTCCATGCTGACAAGCCTTCGGCTCCATGCCGATAAAATTCCAGTTTCGTGCTAACAAACCCCCGGTTCTATGCCGATAAACCTTCAGCTCTGCGCTGGCAAACCTCTTGTTCTATGTCAATAAACCTCCAGCTCCGTGTTGACAAACCTCCGGCTCCTTGTCAACAAACCTCTAGATCCGGACTGACAAACATCTAGATTATTGTTGACAAACCCCAACTCCGTGTTGGCTAATATTTGACTCTGTGCCGATGAACCCAACTCTGTGCTGACAAAAATTCGACCCCAACCCAATCCAGGTCTTTTTTAATTCAACTTTGCCAATTAATCTAATTTGATATAATAAATCATCATGCATCCTCGTTGTGTAAATAATATAATAACGCCAAACCTTTTATCCACAAGTGGTCAAACGACCTAGAAAAAAGTACTTGCCACCTGATAATCCTTCGTATTTTTTAAGCTCATAACCAACCATGAGCACTTCGGAGCAATTTCAACAATCAGTGATAGAAGTAGTAACGGATCTCACCTTGAAGTTAGATATGGTGGTCAAGACACTGGAAAAACACAACAAGATTCTAGATCTATTAATGGCAAATCCAAACATCATTCAGGCGGTCCAACATCAAGCTTTTGACTTGAATCAGGTTATACCGGAACAACTACGATAATAACCGTTATCAGTATAAAATACCTTACCACCTATGGCTCCCGCCAATCAAGGACCACTAATTCACATTCATTGCAACCCACAACAACACGAGGTCGTTCAAGAGGAAGAATGTGAATTTAAAGTAGCTGAAGTGAGAAGCACTATAGAGTTCTGGCCAACAAGCTTGAGGTAGTAGATGAGGAGATCAGAAGAATGAAAGGAAATAATTCTACAAACGGAATGGGGTTCAAAAATCTCTGCCTATACCTGAATGCACCATTACCGCTAAAATGCAAATGTCCTGACTTCGAAAAGTATAACGACATCAGATGTCCTATGTCCTATTTGAAGTTCTATTGCGGATCCATGTGCCAGTTTGGTAATGGCGACAGGTTGTTGGTCCAGCTATTTCAAAGAAGCTTAATAAGGGCGATCCTCTCATGGTTCTCTCAATTGAATCACTCTCAAATTAAGAACTAGCAAGCCCTCTCATATTATTATTTTGATATGGATAATAATAATTTTTTATTATTTTTTTAAATGGACCTTCTAAATTAATACTCTTCCTGAGGATGAAGGTCCAATAAATATTCCCAAGAAGGGAATGCATATTTTTTTTTTTTTTGAAATTTTTGTCATTTTTTTAGATGGGCTTTCTAAATTAATACTCTTCCTCAAAACGAATGTCCAATGAATATTTTCAAGAAGGAATTGCGTTAACACGGAGCTAGCATAAGTGCTGAGTTGAAAAAGTTTGAGATAGAAATAATTTTATGAAAAGATCATCAGTACGAAGCTGGAATGCTTGAAAAAAAGATAAGTTCATCAGCATTGAATTATCATTAGCACAGAGTTAAAGGTTTATCAACACAGAACTGGCTTTAGCATAGAGCTACAAGTGTGTTGAAAAAAGATTTTGTAAAATGGTTCATCAACATGGAGTTAGCAATAGTACGGAGCTGGAAATGTTTTAAAGAGAGAAAGTTCATTAGCACAAAGCTGGAAATTTTTTGAAAAAGAGATGAGTTCATTAGCACGGAGCTAGCAAAGCTTGTAAAAGAGAAGATTTTGTAAAAAGTTCATCAATACAGAAGTGACATCAACGCGGAACTTATATTAACATGAAACTAAAAAAGTTTGGAAAAAAAGAAAAGTTCATCAGCACAAAGCTGGAAAAACTTGTAACAGAGAATATTTTATAAAATGTTCCTTAGCATAAAACTAGCATTAGCATGGAGTTGAAAAAAACTTGAAAAGAGAGAAAAATTCATCAGCACAGAGTTGAAGGATGAGGTATTCGAGTTATTTTAGCCCTTACAAGTAGTTCTTCAATTTTATATAGTTTTTTATTAAAGAAAATGAAAAATTATTAGAAATGGTGAGTTTGATTGGGGTTGATGAATGATAATTGACTTGATTAATATTAATCGGATAATGTTGGGCATGATTGAAGTCGATCATGATTAGTTGACTTGATTAAGGACAAATAAATGATATTTGACCTCATTTGAGTCCATTGAAGAATAGTTGACCTCGTTAACATTGATCGAACGATAATGAACTTAATTAGAGTTGATCGAATGACGGTACACCTGATTAGGATTGATCATAGATAGTCGATTCGACTGGGGTCGATAAAAGTTAATAGACCGTTTGGGCTCAATTGAAGGATAGTTGACCTCATTGAGGTCAATCGAATAACTGTGGACCCGGTTAGAATCGATCATGATTTTATACAAGGTAGAAGACTCGATTGGGGTCAATGAATGATTAGTCAAAACGAATCTCATATAGTTTGGATTTGGGCTTTCGTAGATAAAGCCCGTAATTTTAACAAAATCAAGTGATCCACATATTGAGTATTGGGCCCTACCCCCAAATAAATGAGTTCGGCCCACCAATAATCCATAGAAACTAATCAATCAGATCTTGTAAGTCAAAGGTATAGTTGGAAAAACAATTCGACATAAGTCTATAAACACCAAAGCCTCTCTCATTTGGAAGGGATCTGAATCTCTTTCTCTCAGAAGATAGAAGATATCCCTCTAACGAAGAAGAAGCTCTCCTTTTAAAGAAAAAGAAGCTTTCAAGCTCTCCTCTAAAGACGAAGCAAAGTTATTTAGGTCAGTCTGATCCCTTCGAATTGAATTGATTGGGAATAAAAAATGATAGGAGCCAATAAAAATCAAAAATCAAAACCGTTAACTTTTATTTAGATGGCTGTGATAACATAGATTTGAGAATTGGAGCCCTATTCAATAGGAATTGGGACCAAGAAAAATTAACGATAATGGTTTGGCTTGATGTATGAACCAATTCATATAATTATTATTTAAAGTTCATATAATTTTTTCCTCTACAACTCCATTGCATCGGATCATGTTTTTGAATGTCACAAGGAGATCAAATCAGAAAGTTTTTCAATATGGGCAGGAGAAAGAAAAGGACGTTTGGGGCGTTATAAAAAACAACATTCATTTAGCATCACTCATATAGTATAAATAGGTTTTACACCTCCATCAGATCTTATTACATTTCTCTTTCTCTTCATCTTCGATTGTGATCAATATTCTTTCTTCTATTTCTTTCCTGATTTACGTTTTTTCACTCTCTTTTCTCCATGGAGATCGCTAATAAGCAGGTCACTCCTCTCCCTCTCTCTCTCCCTTTCTTTAAGAGTAGTGAGTCTCTGTCTCTTGAAGAAAAGTTGGTCTTAGTTTAGGAAAACTTAAAGAATTTTCTAGGTCATCAAATGGTTAAGATGCAGCCAGGGAAATACATGTTTCCTGGGGTTCTGATTCATATATAAGGACCATCCCATCTCAACCATTCTTTGGAAAATTCTGACAAAGTTAATTATGTTGGAAAACGAAACAAATACAGATCAATTCTACGAATTGGAGTAATGCTGGGGGTGACATTGTTGTATATGCTTTTTTCCATGTATCTCGAGTAAACAAATCTATGCCTAGGTGCACACCTCCTCGTCAGAAATAAGATAATGGCAGTAAACCCCAAAGTCACCCTAGGATTTTCTTATAATTTATGATTCGGTCGTGCTGTTTCACACTTTGCTGGTGTGGAGATAAATATAGAACCATAGATGCTTTTCAATCGCATCTCAAGAAAGCATCTATGGTTTCGTACACACATCCACGTTAGCAAATGTCAACAACATGTTAAACAAAGTGAATTTTAAAGTTTTCTTTAATGGTTATCGGGGTTAAGGCAGACCCAAACCAGCCACTACCTCAGGTACAAATGAGATCCTAATCAAGCCATTTTCTACATGGCACACACCTTGATATGTGTAATCTCCAATTAAGCCACATCGAAACCATATGTTGCTATATGAATGGGATACAGTTCTGGATTGTGAGTCGTGACACTCAATAATATATTTAAAAAAAATCATGCAAAAGTCAATTTGAAATTTCAGAGAATCCCATATCGACAAATCAAACAACCAGTGTGTATTGAGGGCATCCCCAAACTTCAAAACCACCATTGTTAAGCTTCGTGCCATGGTCATCGGTATTCTTCCAAATCTCAGATTGACTTCTCTATGAGCAAAGAATCTCTCATGATATATGCCTATTGATCTGGAGTTTACAATGGTGTAACATTTGTACAATTTATATGTTTCAGAAAATTATTTTCATTTTTTTTGCTTAAGAACCCTTCGTTGTTGATCGAAGTGTGATCTGATGGTTATGATCATCATGATCTAAAGTAGAAATGGAAAGAGATACAACTATCCCAGGCGTTATTACAGTTTTCCTAGGTATTAGTTTTACTTTGACCAAATAGTTGCTCAAGCAACGGCCATAGTTAGGGGTGTCAATGGGATTCCACAAGTGCCCAGAATCGAAACCTAAATAAAATATAGGTTCCAATTCTTATTGATTTCGATTTTAGGTATGGGATACTTGGACCCATAACTGACCTTATAAACGCATGATAATCATCAAGGGACTAAGATTTGTTGTTTTGAAAGTTATGTGTGAAGCTAATGAACCAATGGCATGACGTCATGTGTATTAAATGAGCAAAAGTGATTGGTCACTAAGTGAAAATTCAAAGAGAAAATGTGGGAGCTGTATAAGTGCTTTATTTTTAATAACTTTTTAGTACACCTGGCATCACACCATTGGTTTCTTAGCTTGGCACATAACTTTCAAAACAACAAATCTCTGTCCCCCATCGAGTACCCACTAAGGTAGATAATGTTTTATTTTTGAATTAGAAAAAAAATATGAGCATCAATAAAATAGACAATTATTTATAAATAGAATACTAACGTCCAAGAACTTATAGTTATGTTAGCATTCTCTAACACATTTTTTTCAATAATACCCATACCCATTTTGTCTTTTAGTGAAAAAGATAAGGGTATATTCGTCTTTTTATGCAATAAATGCTTGTTTTTAATATAATAAATGTTAAGAGCATTTAATTTTTAGATTTAAATATCTTGTTTGCAATAGATACTTTGGAAAATTAATGCAAACTAGCATTTATTATGTAAAAGACCAACATACTCCAATCTTTTTTACTTAAAGAAAAAATGGATAGGATATTTTTGAAAAAATGTATTGGAGAATGCTAATGTCCCCATAAGGTCTTAGAGGTTAGCATTCCCCATTTATAAATGTAACCATTTAATTTGTAATACCTTAATTGAAAGTTAAGATCATCAATAAATTCTTCAAGCAAATCAAGCTTTTGAGAATAAAAATGTAGAAAATTATATGAACCATTTATTTGTCCTTGAAATTTTATAAAAATATGGAAAACGAATGATCAAAGTTCTTGTAGAGAAAAGGTAAAAATTAAAGATTTAACAATTTTTTTTTATGGGTAGCCTGGACTTGAACCCACAACCTCAAAGTTGTTTTGCGATGTGTCAAACCATCTAAATGGAAATTTCTCCCTCTTGACTATAAGTCTTGTTCCCTGAAATATTAACTTTAAGATTTCAAATCTTAAAAGAGTTATTCGTTCCAAATGAATTAGATTTCATGAAAAAATTAAGATTCAAAAATAAAAATAGAAACCTTTTTTGAGCTTGATCCAAGGTTTTAAAAATTGATGGCTACCAAACACCTAAATTTAAAATTAAAAATCAATGGTGAAAATAACCTTTCCTTTTAAATTTTTTAAGAGTTCATAGTATTTCATCCTCTACATCCCAGTGGTCTTTGATAATGCCACAAGGTAATGTGATTTTTATCCAAGATTTTGAAAATGGACGGTCACCGAAACTTTCGAATTTAAAAATTAATCACCAACTGGTAAAAACAATTTTTTAACTTGTTTTTCAAAGTTCTTAAAATTTTGAGCTCTACATTTCTATGGAAACCGATCATATTTTGGATGCCACAAGGGTGGAAGGCAATGAAACTTTCCTTGCTAACTTGGTAAAGGAAAGTGTGCCATAAATATTTTTGAAATATTAAATTTTCAAGCCAAATATAGAACATTAAATATATATATATATATATGATATGGCCTGGTTCAAGAGTTCACTCAATGTATCAACCCATTTTCAGTTCAAATAACTTGGCTCAAGGAGGGCGATAAAAACACTAAGTTTTCTACTTATCGGCCAAGCAGAGATCTTATAGAAACACTGTCAAAAGCATTAGGAAAGTGGATGGCAAATTACGGACAACCCTCTCAGAATATGGGTTTGGAACCAGTTAGCGTCTTTAAAGATCTACTTTCAACTGATTCTAGAGTTCATCAAGTTGTTTTACTGGTATTACTAAGAAGGTGATTGCGGCCCAAAATAATTTTCTTTGTGCTTTACCCTCAGCGGAAAAAGCTCTATTGACTATTAATGGCATGAATATTCATGGTGAGACGGGCCAGATGGTTTCTCTGGTTTTTTCTACATTAAAACTTGGGACATTATCAAAGTTGATGTGTTGGGCGCTGTGGAAAGCTTCTTCAAGGATGGACATTATCATAATTCTCTTTGGAATTTTTTTATTTGGATCATAGATATTCCATGAAATGTAGATGGTTGTGGTGTTGGATTGCCAATGTCGTAATCAATTTGAGCTCAAACACCGTTGAGTAAGATTTGAAAATTTTCTGAGTAGTAAGGTATTTTTTTTTCATAGATTAATAACCTAGTGGAAGAGGGAGACCTAAAATTAGTTAGTTCATTAAATATTAAAGAATAAATTAATAACTTATTTGTTAAGGGTATTTTGGATATTTTATATTAATAATGATGACGGAGGTTTGGAAAAGTCCTTCAATTAAAGGGCGACATTTCAAAAAGAGGGTCTTGAATGGTACATACTTTGTAGCTCAGGACCCTTTGGTCGGTGTATTCACAAGTATGACTTTAATAGTCATTTTCCTGTATTTTAAACTAAGTAAGGAGACTAATAGGAAACAAAAACTTAAAAAAACCTCAATTAAGATCTCCCTTTGCTAGGTTTCCTTTTATTTTGTGCTTTCCACAGTCTTAGAGATCCATGATTATTCATTCCGGATTTGTAAGGTCTATCACATTTCTTAATTGTACGTTATACTGTTCAAGAAGAAAAGTCATCCCGTTGAGTGGACTTCGATACATCCATGTGGGATCATATCCCGTCCTAGATATTACCTCCGTTCCTATGTCTAATTACCTTGTAGAATGAATGTCCAAAACCCCGCTCAATACAAATATCTATGTTGCCTATACATGTTTGGTAAAGAATAAATTGTTTGATTAACAATTTTGGATATCGCTCATATGTTCAAAATTTTAAAATTTGAAGGAAAGTGAAATAATAGAAAAACAAAAATGAAAAAGATATATCTTTGAGCCACATTGAAATCGATTTTGTCTTTAAATTATGGGTAGCTCGTTAAATACTCTTCAAGGGTAAACAAAGCCTAGGTACCTTTTTCCTCTTTTTAATTTGTATTAATAGAGAATGGTACAAATACCAGGTGTTTATTTCAGACCACTAAAAAATAGAGTGTTGGGTTCTATCGACTCAAGAACTATATGATTCAAGATATAACATGATATGATCCTGACTGTGTAAACACAACATTTAATGGTTGGGATTTTATGCGTATCTTGATAATATATATCCTGATGTTGCTTATATGATTCAAGAAATAATACACGATATATCCTGACCGTGAAAACACAACATCCAATGGTTGGAATTTTAAGCATATCTTGATAATATCTATCACGATGCTGCTTACTTCTTGAGTGAACAGAACCCAATCCATCAATGAAAAATATTTTGTAAGAAATCTTTTTTCAAATCTAATAATGGATAAATATTTTTGGTTTTGTAGAGTTTAAAATACGCACTTGCACAAACAATCAACATGGAAGATTGTACTCTCTTTTTTGTGATAAAATGCCCTACACGGATAAAAGATCAGATCAATAATTCATACAAACGTCAAGATTGTGTACATCAATGTTGAAATAATATAAGCTCCTCGTATTCACAATTCCCTTCATGTTCTCTTTTCCTGATAAAAGGTGTAGCTATTTAAAGGTTTAGTAGTCCTAAATCTCAACACTATGTTGGTTTGTGAGTCACCATTGTTCAAAGTGCTTAAGGTGTGAATGACCACCTAAAAATCAGATTTTATAAATTTATTTTTAGTGCATTTAGTGAATCAAAATTGGTCCAATCAATATTAGGTAAGGAGGTTCTGTTGTAAGATGAGGAAGGTGTTAGGCACCCCATCCTACCCACTAAGTTAGTGGTAACCAAGGTGATGGCCAAATGTTAAGACAGCGTTTTGGAAACTTTTGATACTAGTAAGGAGAGAGAGAGAGAGAGAGAGAGAGAGAGGGGACCACGACTTCGATTGGGATTTTCTTCCCAAAATCCCTTTATAATGAGACGGGAAAAGAGATAGGTTTTCTTCCCAAATTGTTTGAGAATTAGAGAGATTCTTTTTAATGGATTTTCTTCCCAAAATTGTTTCAGAACCACTTGAGTTTTCTTCCAAATTTTTTTGCAAAGAACAACAAAGAAGTAGTCAAGTTGGATTAGGGTTCAACGATAGAAAAATCATGGACTTTGGGGTAGAATTAGAACAAAAAAGAGGTGTATTTTTGACATTTGAACGTTACTTTGATGGTAAAATATCAACTCCCCAGAAAAGGGGAGTGGATCCTCTATAATTCTTTTTTCCTAAAGTTCCTCCCACAGTGGAGAGACCATATTGAAATAAAAAAAGCTACTACATCAAGCATGTATAGGGTTGGCAATGATTTGAAATATACCCAATGTCCGAATCTATCCGAATTGATCCCATTCGAAAAAAATAGATTTTCAGATTGAAATCTTAGATCCAATACAATTTTGGATTGGATTCTAATGTATCCCAATCCACTTTGGAAAAAATTGATCCGAACATATTTTAATATTTTTATTATTAATTTTAACTTCATATAAATACATATCGATAAAATGTTTTAGTACTTTTGGTTTCCTTCTATATTTGTAGTTGAAAAGTGGATTTCTTAAAACTTTATATGATTTTAAATATTTGGCATGCCTCTGAATTGATAGATATATTTTGCATTTTCTATTTCGATAAGTCTTGCAAGAAAAATTCCCAAAAAAGAACAAATCAGTACAGTGTTATCATGAACTTCTTTTTAAGTTGCAAGGTTCAATTGAGAATTGGACATTAAAGTAAAAGTGGTTGGTTGAAATCAGACTTGATAATTTTAAAATAAAGACATTGGAAGGATGAATGAGATTTTTTATTGTCTTAGACTACGAAATATGAGAAATGCATCGGTTTATACAAGAATATTTTATTGTTTTATTGCTTACAGTTTATACTCTTGTAGGGCAAGAGTAGTCAAAAGTGGTTGAAGAGAGGATGACGATAACCTATAATTTTCTTGAGTTATATTATGTCCTCTTATCAAACCGAGTCTAATATTTCAAATTTTGATATGATACCCATGTTATTAATTAATTTTAAATTCTTTGTACTCATGAAACTCATAATTGAAATATGTTTTTAAAATATTTTGATTTTTGTTTTGTTTTTGAAAGTATATATATTTTTGATTTTGATATAAATAATAATATTTTTTTTAATGGACCTTCTAAATTAATACTCTTCTTGAAGATGAAGGTCTGAAAAATATTCCCGGCAAGGATATGCATATTTTTTTCTTTCGAAATTTGTCATTTTTTTTTTTTTAGTTTTTAGATGGACATTCTAAATTAATATCCTTCCTCAAGACAAATGTCCAATGAATATTTTCAAGAAGGGACTGTGTCAATACGAAATTGGCATCAGTGCAGAGTTGGAAAAGTTTGAAATAGAAATAATTTTGTGAAAAGATCATCAGTACAGGATTGGCATCAACACGAAGCTGGAATGCTTGAAAAAAAGATAAGTTCATCAGCATTGAGTTGGCATCAGCACAAACTTAAAGGTTTATCAATACAGAATTGGCTACATCATGGAGCTAGAAATGTGTTGAAAGAAGATTTTGTAAAATGGTTCATCAGCACAGAACTGACAGTAGTGCGGAGCTAAAAAGGTTTTAAAGAGAGAAAGTTCATTAGCACAGAGTAGGAAAAGTTTTGAAAAAGAGACGACTTCATTAGCACGAAGCTAGAAAAACTTATAAAAGAGAAAATTTTGTAAAAAGTTCATCGGTACGGAAGTCAGATCAACGCGGAACTTGCATCAACATGGATCTAGAAAAGTTTGAAAAGAGAAAAGTTCATCGGCACATAGCTGGAAAAACTTGTAAAAGAAAATATTTTATAAAATGTTCCTCAGCATGAAACTAGCGTCAACATAGCGCTAAAGAATGAGGTGTTCAAGTTCTTCTAACCTTTACAAGTATTTTTTTGATTTTTTAAAGTTTTTTATAGAAAAAGAATTATTAGGAATGGTGAGCTTGATTGGGGTTGATGAATGATAATTGACTTGATTAATATTAATCGAATAATGTTGGGCACGATTGAGGTCAATCGTGATTAGTTGACTCGATTAAGGACAAATAAAGGATATTTGACCTCGTTTGAATGCATTGGAGAACAATTGACCTCGTTAACGTCAATCGAAGGATAATGAACTTGATTAGGGTCGATTGAATGATAGTAGACCCGATTAGGATCAATCATAGATAGTAGATCCAACTGGTGTCGATAAATGATAGTGGACCGTTTGGGGTCGATTGAAGGATAGTTGATTTCATTCAGGTTGATCGAACGATAGTGGACCCAATTAGAATCGATTGTGATTTGATACAAGGTAGAAGACTCGATTCGTGTCGATGGATGATTGGTCAAAACGAATCTCATATAGTTTGGATTTGGGCTTTCGTAGATAAAGCCTGTAATTTTAATAAAATCAAGTGATCCACATATTGAATATTGAGCACTACACCGAAATAAATGAGTCTGGCCTACCAATAATAAATAGAAACTAACCAGATCCTGTAAGTCAAGGGTATAGTTGGAAAGATAATTCCACATAAGTCTATAAATACCAAAGCCTCCCTCATTTGGAAGGGGCCTGAATCTCTTTCTCTCAGAAGATAGAAGCTCTCTTTCTAAAGAAGAAGAAGCTCTCCCTCTAAAAAAAAAAGAATCTCTCAAGCCCTCTTTCAAAAACGAAGCAAAGTTCTTCAAAAGACTTAGATCCCTCCGAATTGAATTGACTGAGAATAAAAAACTATAGGAGCCAATAAAAATCGAAAATCAATACTGTTAAATTTTTTTTAGATGGCTTTGATAACATAGATTTGAGAATTAGAACCCAAATCAATGGGAATTGGGACCAAGAAGGCTTGATATATGAACCAAACCGAAATCGACCCATTGACAAGCCTAGTCTTAATATGATAAGAGCCACAAGGACAAGAGAGAGGGCCCACCTCGATATGTATCGGTTATACCGTGGTCTCATCCTCTTAAGAAAAGTAGATAAGTGTCACTTTCTAATGACTTGGATTCCTTGGGGGATTCAATTCACTTACGTATTGTGTGAGGTTGGCATGATTTTCATGTGTTCATTGACACCTCAAAACCACTAAAGATTTTAGGTTGAAAGTTGGCATGATTTTCATGTCATAAGTATGTTGTCCTAGTCGTCGTCATCACAAATTTGTATCTAACGAGGGTTAATGTTTTTGGGTTTTGTAGAGTTTAAAGAGAGCACTAACACCAATGATCAACATGGAATATTGTACTCTTTTCCTGTGATCAATGGTTAACATGATCAAATCAATCGTACAAAGCTCAAGATTGTCTCATCAATATTGATTTATATTTATGAATCATATGTGGAATCTGCGGGTACTTGAACCGATTGATTGGAGTTCCATTTCAAAACAATTATGATTAACAGTTAACATTCAAAGACATTAATTGCTATTGAAATCGTTGGAGTTCCGTGTTGGACTGTTCCAACTTATTCCCAATGAAATGCTGACTACTACATAATGAAAAATGCTAAATAGACACCTTTTTTAGCCAACGCCTTATGACTCATTGGCTCACAGCCCAACAAACATTAGACATGTGGCACAATTACATCAGTAATATAGAGAACTTCTCTCTCTTTAGCCCACTGCCCACATATTTATTGTTTTAGATTTCAAATCATAAAAAGGATCGTTGGGCACACATTTATTATCACATTGACAATCCAATAACACAGCCTTCCAGATTTAATGAAAATATTCATATTCAAAAAAGAGAAATTAAAAAAATATTGTTTTTCGAGCTTGATCGAAGTTGTCGAAAATGGATGGCCACCAAGCACTCAAATTTAAAAATAAAATCCAACAGTGAAAATTAATTTTTTTTAATAATTTTTTTTTATAGTTCATATAATCTTTTCCTCTACAACTCCATTGCATCGGATCATCTTTTTGAATGTCACAAGGTGATCAAATCAGAAAGTCCGCATTTTTTTCAATTGGGGCAGGAGAGAGAAAAGGTAGTATGGGGCATTGGTAAAAAACAGCATTCATTTAGCATCACTCATATAGTATAAATAGGCTTCACACCTCCATCAGATTTCATTACATTTCTCTTTCTCTCCATCTTCGATTGTGATCATTATTCTTCCCTCTATTTCTTTCTTAATTTACATATTTTCGCTTTCTTTTCTCCATGGAGATCGCTAATAAGCAGGTCACTCATCTCTCTCTCTCTCTCTCTCTCTCTCTCTCTCTCTCTCTTCTCTCTCTTAGAGTAGTGAGTCTCTGTCTCTTCAAGAGACGTTGATCTCAATTTTGGCAAACATAAAGGATTTTTCTAGGTCATCGAATGGCTGAGATGCAGCCAGGGAAATACAGGTTTCCTGGCGTTCTGATTCATATATCGGGACCATCCCATCTCAACAATTCTTTGGAAAATTCCGACAAAGTTACTTATGTTGGATAGTGGAACAAATGCACGATCAGTAATATGAATTAGAGTAATGCTGGGGTGACATTGCTGTATATGCTTTTTTACTCGTATCTCAAGTAAACACATCTATGGCTATGTGAACACCTCCACGTCAGTATTATGAGAATGGCAGTAAATCCCAATGTCACCCCAGGATATTCCTATAATTTATGATTCGGTCGTGCTGTTTCACACTTTGCTGATGCGGAGATGCATATAACCATAGATGCTTTTCACTCACATCTCAAAAAAGCATCTATGGTTCCTTATACACATCCACGTTAGCAAACATCAACAAAATGTGAAACAGAGTGAATTTAAAGTTTTTTTTAATGGTTATCGGGGTTAAGGAAGACCCAAACCAGCTACAACCTTAGGTACAAGTGAGATCCTAATCAAGCCAGTTTCTACATGGCGCACACCTCGATGTGTGTAATCTCCAATTAATCCACGTAGACACCGTATGTTACTATATGAATAGGATACAGTTATGGATTGTGAGTCGTAACACTTACTAATATATGAAAAAAAATCATACAACAGTCAATTTGGAATTTCAGAGAATCCCATATTGACAAATCACACAACCAGTGTGTATTCATGGCATCCCCAAACTACAAAACCACCATTGTCAGGCTTTGTGCCATGGTCATCGGTGTTTCTGCCAAATCTCGGATTGACTTTTCTATGAGAAAAAAATCTCTCATGATATATTTATAATGGTGAAAATTTTGAACCATTCATATGTTTCAAAAAATTATTTTCAATTTTTTTTGCATAAAAAGGCTTCGTTGTTGATCTAAGTGTGATCTGATGGTTAGGATCATCATGATCTAGAGTATAACTGTAAAGAGATACTACTATCCCAGGCATTATTACAGTTTACCCAGGTACTAGTTTTACTCTTACCAAATAGTTCCTTGAGCAAAGGCCATAGTTAGGGGTGTCAATGGGATTCCTCGTATCCGGTTTTTATTGATTTCGATTTTACGTATGAGATCTTTGGACCCAGAACCAACCTTATAAACACATGATACTCGTCAAGGAACTAAGATTGGTTTTTTTGAAAGTTATGTGCAAAGCTAATGAACCAATGGCAAGATGCCATGTGTATTAAATGAGTAAAAGGGATTGGTCAATGAGTGAAATTCTAAGAGAAAATGTGGGAGCAATTTAAGTGCTTTATTTTTAATAACTTTTCAGTACACATGGCATCACGCCATTGGTTCCTTAGCTTGGCACATAAATTTCAAAACAACAAATCTCTGTTCCCCATCGAGTACCCACTAAGGTAGATAATGTTTTATTTTTGAATTAGAAAAAAATATGAGCATCAATAAAATAGACAATTATTTGTAAAGGGAATGCTAATGTCCAAGGATTCATGGGGACTTTAGCATTCTCTAATACAATTTTTTCAATAATACCTATATCTATTTTGTCTTTTAGTGAAAAAGATAAGGGTATATTCATCTTTTTACCTAATAAATACTTGTTTTTTAAATAATAAATGCTTATGGTATTTAATCTTTAGATTTAAATATCTTGTTTGCAGTAAATATTTTGTAAATCAATACAAACCAACATTTATTATGTAACAGACCAACATACCCCTGTCGTTTTTACTAAAAGACAAAATGGATAGGTATTATTAGAAAAATGTGTTGGAGACTGATAATGTCCACATGAGATCTTAGACGTTAGCATTTCCCATTTATAAATGTAACCATTTAATGTGTAATTCCTCAATTGAAAGTTAAGATCAACAATAAAAATTAAACTTTCGAATTTAAAAAATTAAACACCAACTGGTAAAAAACTATTTTTTAACTTATGTTTCAAAGTTCTTAAAATTTTGAGCTCTACATTTCTATGGAAACCGATCATATTTTGGATGCCACAAGGGTGGGCGGCCAAGAAACTTTCCTTGCTAACTTGGTAAGGAAAGTGTGCCTTAAATATTTTTGAAATATTAAATTTTCAAGCCACATATAGATCATTAAATATACATATACATATACATACTTATATAATACATTATAGTTCAAACAAATTAGTTGTGATATGGCCCGGTTAAAGAGTTCACTCAATGTATGAACCCATTTTGAGTTCAAATATTGAGTCACTTCCATGTTATTTTGGCCGTTCTCATTCTTAACTTGATATGGGCTTTTCAGGTTGAGGGAGTAGAAGAAGAGAACTTTACCTACACAACACCAGAGGGTGAAACTTTTCACATTGAAGGGGCCGCAAATACCATAAGCGGAAAGAATAGTGGAGCAGAAGAGTCTAATATTGTTACAGTAGAAGCTTTAAAAGCCGCAGATACCACGAAGGACAAAGTCAATGATGAAGAGCACAAGGTTAAATGAAGGAGACGATATGTTTTGGGTTAAAGAAAGTATTAATAGAAATTTTCATCAGAGTCGTGCTGGAGTGACCTCAAGATTGTAACTCATATCGCATATCCTGACATGAAGTGTGTAGGAACCATAGATGCTGTTTGACTTGGATCTCGATGAAATGCATCCATGGCTTCTACACATTTTCACGTTAGAATGTGCCATATGAGGTACAATGTTGAGGTCACTTCAGCATTATTCTTTTGGCAAAATGTGCAACTTCTGAGAAAATTTCTGTTCTGGTATACTGTTCATTTGAATTCCCAAAACATGTTTTCCAGCAATCGATCACTGGTAAATTATCAAAGCAATCGATTGACTGATTATAAAAGTGACAAACTCACTGGAAAACATGTTTTTGGAATTAAAATGAACAATGTAGCAGAATCGAAATTTTGCCATATATATTCAGCACACGTAATTTACCCAAGTATTAAAGGCTATGGACGATTTCTTTAGTTGGAGAGAGATTTATATTAACGCTGCTATAGGGATTTGTATAATACAACAAGGCAACTTTTTTGTTGACTCGATGTATTGACCTCTTTTTTTAGTTCAAATATCGAGTCAGATTCAAAGATTTGAGGAGACTGATCTACGATCTATGTATTAAGTAAAGGGAATATTAGTTATTCTCGTTCTTAACTTGATTTGGGTTATTCAGGTTGATGCAGTAGAAGAAGAGAATTTTTCTTATACATCACCAGAGGGTCAAATTGTTCACATTGAAGGAGTTGCGAATACCATTGGGGAAACAATGAAGAGTCTACTACCGTAGAAGTTGGAAAAGCTGCGGATGTTTTCTTCGGTTGGACAAATACTTATATATTAGGTTATTAAGACATGAATGTGTTATGGGTTGAGAGTCTTCTTTGTGATCTTCCTTAAAAATAAATTAGGGGGTACGGTCTTGTGGATTATGTTTTTATAGGTGGGTTGATTGATGCTGCTTAGGGTCTTGTATTTGAAGATGGGTATTAAATTATTTACGTGGGGTAAATGGGATTTCTGCTCTCTAGAGCTTCTGGTGTTAAAGTTTATGGAAATGTGTTTATTTAGTATTTATATATGTTGAAGAGCTTTGATTGCTTTTTTATTGGTAATCATGACTAAGGTGTTGGACCTTTGATCCATGAAACCTATAAATGTTCCAAACGTTTTAGTGGATTTCCTCTATTGGATTTTCTTGTTAAAGAAGCAACGTCAATAATGGGATGTTTCTAATTGAGAGTTTGATAAGATTCCTGAAACCCCTATTTAGAAAGGATTGGAATCCTTTAATGGATTGGATTCTAATCTAAGAGGATCTATGCCCTCTACTACTATCCATAAAATAATGGATTTGGCTCCCTATTCAACGGTTGATTTTCCTTTAGAAAATTAGTGGATTCCCAACTATAAAGCATAGTTAATTTTTCTCTAAGAACCGACACAGAGAAGAACAGGTTACTGGGAATCCAAATTCTATCACTAAAGGCTATACCGATCCATAAATAGTACATCAAGAAGAAGAATGTGAGTCTAGAAATTAAAGTAATATTTCACCCAAGGGAAATCATTAATTTAGATTTTTGGATTAATGGCGATGACATCAATTCCAGGTATGTAAAGATATACCCTAATACATTGTGCTTTATATGTTTGTTAATGGTAATCAATCTTAAGAAGATCATATATTCATTCAAGCATAGATTAACGATTTATTCTGCTTAAAGTTAATGGTTATTCAGACCTACCTCAATCGTCTATAATACTGACCTCTAACAACCTTCAAAATGGTAATCATTACCTCTACCCGATGTCTCAGTGTAATCTGAATCTTCTTTTGTCATCAATAATTCTGACCTTGAGTCTTTTAAAAAACATGGTAAGCCTAACTTCCATCAAGTAATCTTGGTGGCAATATTAAACTTTTTTGGTCATCGATTAGAGCTGCTTGCTCCATAGCAGGTGATTTCAATGCTATAGCTCACCCGGATGAAAAGTGGGGTGGGAGAGTTGTTGGTGATGAGATTTGGTTGATGCAGTTTTTAAAGGGAACAGATTCACTTGGTGTAACAATAGACATGGCAGTGAGCGCATCTGGGGCAGATTGGATAGATGCCTTGCTCCCCAGACATGGATTTCTTCATTAGGCCCTCCTTTTGTGTCCCACCTTCCAAGACTCTCCTCTGATCATTGCCCTCTGCAGATTCAATTCTCCTGATTTTGTTCGGGTCCGAAGCAGTTTAGATTCTTTGATTTTTTGGTTGACAAATCAGATTTTCTTCAGCTAGTTCGTGACTCTTGGCTGGAGCCTATAGAGGGAGTTTCCTTCGTTGGTTTTGCTCATAAATTAAACATATTAAAGGGTGTGTTGAAGGTTTGGAATAAGGAGCTGAATCAAAATTTCAAGAAGGTAAAGAAAAGTTGACTTCTCATGAGTGGAATTAGGAAACTTACATGGAGTGCCAAAAGTCAAGCATAACTACAATTCTCTAGCAGCCGAGGAGGATGCCCTTTGGATGCAAAAATCACGAATAACTAGGCTCAAGGAGGGCGATAAAAACACTAAGTTTTCTACTTATCGGCCAAGTTGAGATCTTATAGAAACACCATCAAAAGCATTAGGAAAGCGGATGGCTGGATTACGGACAACCCTCAGGATATGGGTTTGGAAGCGGCCCAAAATAATTTTCTTTGTGCTTTACCCACTGCCGAAAAAGTTCTATCGACTATTAATGGCATGAATATTCATGGTGAGGCGGGCCCAGATGGTTTTTCTGGTTTTTTCTACATTAAAACTTGGGACATTATCAAAGTTGAATTGTTAGGTGCTGTGGAAAGCTTCTTCAAGGATGGACATTATCATAATTCTCTTTGGAATTTTTTTATTTGGATCATAGATTTTCCATGAAATTTAGATAGTTGTGGTGTTGGATTGCCAATGTCATAATCCATTTGAGCTCAAACACCGTCAAGTAAGATTTGAAATCTTACTGAGTAGTAAGGTAAATTTTTTTCATAGATTAATAGCCTAGTGGAAGAGGGAGACCTAAAAATAATAATTTATTAAATATTTAAGAATAAATTAATAACTTATTTGTTAAGGGTATTTTGGATATTTTATATTAACTTTACTCTCATTTACCGTTTCAATTTCTTTCCCTTTACCCAAACCTCCATGCTGTCTCTTCTCTTCTCAATCTACATCTGTCCTTAGGATGAGTTCCACCTCATCCCGGATAATATCTTGTTCCTCATCTGATGTAACTTCCTCTCTGATCACTGTATTGAGGCATTCGCCAACCTCATTCCGTTTCTTGAGTCCTAGTTCAAACAGAATACCAACCCCTTCTGTCTATCCTTCTTTACTTAGCCCAGCAGCCCAGCTAACCTCACTCAAATTGTGAATAATCCAGTCAGCTAAAACTTCCCCTATCTGATTTTTCGATTTATTCCTTCCCCATCTCCTCGAGTTCTCCTCAATATCTACCATGGCTAAGGGTATGGTATCCAATTCAGATTCCATCTGTGTCACATCTTCTGTGATAGTGCTAACAAGTCCTCTTCCAATTGTTACCTCCCCACTACCACATCCATCTCTCCGAACGTTAGAGTCTTCAACAAACTATAGTAGCTGTAGAAAACTGCCTTGTGCCAAGGCGGACCATTCCCCCCACCTCCGACCATCTGTAAGTTCGTGTTGCAACTCCCCACAACCTTCTAACTGAGTTCCAACTTTAGATATCCGCTTGCACGCCGTTGACTCCTCATGGATCAACGCCAACGATCTCTCGATGATTGGAAAAGCCTCTGAGTTCTCCTCTTGACGAACGACTTTATCCAGACCACCCGCCCCAACGATATCCGATTTCATCATGTCCTGAATGAGGTCACCTTCTAAAAATAAAAGGTCTGAGGATTTCCTTCCTACCAACTCATCAGTGTTACCGTTTGCTAGCAACCTGACTGTTGAATCTCTGTAACTAACTTCTGTACTCATAATTCCATATGGGCCATCAACTTGGCCTAAATCAAAATTGGGCTGGGGACATACCTTAGAATGGATTGATTCATCCAAGATGGATATATGGTCCGTTGTACCCATGGGCTGAGGCTTAGTTAACACGTTTGCTGGGCCTGCTTGGATGGACAGTGTGTCTATCTCACTAACGGGCTGCCAATTATCAACTGAATGTATTGGGCCGCATGGTCTAGAGGTCTGGCCCACCTCCCGTTCAGGCTGTGCGATAAATCCAAGCAATGATGGGCTACCGGGCCCAGTTGATTGATCTAGCACGCACAAGGCATGCTTGCTCGTCAAGTTGGTTCGTTCTGCAATCATTGGGCCGCTTAAAACAGACGTCTGCCCCGTCTCGCCATCGGTCTGTGTATTAAAACCATGCATCAATGGGCTGGTAGGCCCAAATGGACTGTCCATTATACATAAGGCCTGGTCCCTATTCATTAGAGTTTGAGTCAGTGTATTAAAACCATGCATCAATGGGCCGGTAGGCCCAAATGGACTGTCCATTATACATAAGGCCTGGTCTCTATTCATTAGAGTTCGGTCTGACTCTAAAATGTGGCTGCCCAGTTGGCTAGGCCCAAGCATTAAACCATTTGATTCTTTGCCCCTACATCTGATTCTTTGGCCCCTACTTTCTCTTCAACGCAGGTAGCATTTGAAACCTTGCCTTTACTTGTCTCACACACTCAAGTACAGTCGCCTCCCCTATCCTAGGATCTGACATGGCTTCTATGTATGCCTCCGAGTTGCCCAATGATACAGTGTTATTGGCTGACAGTGCATTAAAAACCTCTGCCACTACCTGACTTGCTAAACCCACACCACCTTTGTTAACGCCAGGCACTATCTTCTCCAACCCGTTCTCTCTATACACAGATAACTTGATGCCCACTATCAACGGTACATTCCTTGCTGGGAATTCGATCCATCTGGGGATGTCGACGGCCCTCCGTCTAACCTTGATGCTTGCTACTGTAAGATCTTCCAATGAGCGAGTACAATCCTTAACTTCCAATAACCCACCTAGCATATCTCCGATGAGTGTAAAAGACCTCGGCTCCCACCTATGGAACGGGAGCCCAATGATGTCTATCCATGTACCAGTCTGTGTCCAACTCTCCGCGATACTATTGCAATTGGCATACCACGCTCTCAAATTGACCATGGCATCCTGGACCTGGAGTTGTTTTAGGTTCTTAAAAGCCTCGAATTCTCTCCTCCTGTGGCACACAAGAATTCTCCTGCTATTCCCGCACGGTCTTAGAACAAATTTTCTAGAACTAGGAACTATGGAATTAACCACTCTCTCCACCTCTTCCCAACAAATTGCTTTTTCCTCTGTTTCGCAAATGATCGCATATCTCCAAATGCCGAAGTTTTCTAAAGTGTCAATCTCATTGATGAGTTTTGGTGATTTATGAGAGTCATTCATTCGCTTACCGTGCAAAAGACTGCCATCAACCTCTCTCGTCCAAGGGCCTACATCAACTGCTCCACCTCTAGATAAGGCTTCTCCAAGGTTATCCCAACCTACTCCTTCAACTCCTTCAGGGATCAAAAGGGAAGGGAACCATCCTTGTCCTGAGTATTCCGATATTTTGAGGAATCGTCCATATTCATTCCCGTATCCTCGTGCCAACTTACAATGACCCAAGACCGTCGATTTCCTCCAAAATAATCTATCTGTTTTCCAGCTCTTTGCATCATGCAAAGTCTGAACCAACCACCATTTCTCTTTCTCAAATAGCACAAGCTCAGACCCTCATGTATCTCTTCTCTCCACTATCCTGATTGCTTGATTATTCTTCACCCAACATTTTGAATCTCGAAGACCTTCTGGTCGACTTGGACTATAGTGGCCCTCCCTGCCAGAGAATAGTTTGTGCGTCTCCTTCCTTCCATCAGTCTTCTAAATCCAACATCAGTCTGTTGATCAATTCTTCTAAATACTATATAATATTACTGGTTAAAGAAGTTCAGGAATTACAGAAGTCTGGGGATATGGTTAAGGCTGGACCGTCCCTAGTCTTAAGAAGCGGGAGAAAACTCAAGGGTGTAAATGTCGATTAGATTTTTCTCATGGAATGTGCGTGGACTCAACAACAAATCCAAAAGGACTTCGGTTAAAGCAATAATTCAAGCTCACAAACCACACATTGTAACACTTCAAGAAACAAAAATGGACCAAGTGGATAAGGCGGTGGTACGTGAAATTTGGGGTAGACGGAATTTGGGGTGGAAGTATCTTTCAGCAAATGAGACAGCAGGGGGTATTTGGGTGCTATGGGACAAAAGGGTGATCGAGGTGGATGATTCATTAGTGGGAGCCTTTTCTGTATCTATATTGTGCCTGTGTACAGGGAAGGAAGATAGTTGGGTGTTCTCGGGAGCATACGGCCCTACTAGAGAATGGGAACGTAAGCAATTCTGGGAGGAGTTGGATGACGTAGGTAGTTACTGGAATCGTCCGTGGTGTTTGGAGGTGATTTCAATGTCATTAGATTCGTGTGCGAGAAGCAAGGAGGATCGAGGATAACAACAAGGATGAGGAGGTTTGGGGAATTCGTGAATCGGAATAACTTAATGGACATCCCCCTCCAAGGTAGAAGCTTCACTTGGTCCAATCAACATGATGTACCAACCCTCAACAGATTAGATAGATTTTTGGTTTCAGATGATTGGACTTCGATCTTTTGCCAGCTTTCTCAGACAGCCATACCAAACCTAGTATCTGATCACTGTCCTATTCAGTTGGTAGCAGGGCCACTCAACAGGGGTCCCATTTTGTTCCAATTCGAGTTGATGTGGCTGAAACATCACAATTTCAAGGAGTTGATTACTGAATGGTGGGGGAGTTTTTCATTTGGAGGATCAGCATGGGAGATATTCAGAAAGAAGTTGAAGGCTCTAAAACTGGCTCTAAAAGAATGGAATAAAGAATCCTTCGGAAGGGTGGATGCGCAGAGCAAGAAAATTCTTTTGAGAATTGAAGACTTGGATCGTAAGGAAGAGTTGAATCCGATTTCGATGAGTGAAAGGTCAACGAGAGTAAATCTTCGTGAGAAATATTAGCGGGTGGCACTTATGGAGGAGATCAGTTGGAAGCAGAAATCTAGAGTTAGATGGCTTAAAGAAGGGGACGGTAACACAAAATTTTTCCACTGTATGGCCAATGCCCGAGACAGGAGCAACCACATCACGAGGTTGTACGTGAACGGGGAATGGGTGGAAGGTAATGAGGCGGTAGCCAAGGGGATCGTAGATTTCTACTCGGAGTTGTATACCGAAGGGGTTGTTAACAGGCCGAAACCCGATTTACTACAGTTTGATAGAGTCTCTGAGGTACAAGGCGAATGGTTGGAAAGACCCGTTGAAGAAGATGAGATATGGGATGCTATCTCAAGCATGAAGAGCGATAAAGCACCGGGGCCAGATGGCTTTCCTGTGGAATTCTACAAAGCTTGTTGGGAAATCATCAAGAGTGATTTTATTGCTCTAATCAATGGATTTTTTAGAGAGAGAGTGCTGGATTGTGAATCCAATTGTACTTTCATTGCTCTAATTCCAAAGGTGGTGGGGACTGAAGATATAAAGGACCTGAGGCCTATCAGCTTGGTGAACACTAGCTACAAAATCATCACGAGCATCCTAGCTAAAAGATTGAAAGGTGTCATCAAAGGGCTAATAGGGTGTAATCAGAGTGCATTTGTCAAAGGGAGACAGATTCTGGATGGGGTTCTAATAGCAAACGAGTGCATTGATTCTAGACTGAAATCTGGGAAAGCAGGTGTGGTGTGCAAGGTGGACTTTGCGAAGGCTTATGACCACGTCAACTGGCAATTTTTGGAATATAAACTGGAGAATATGGGCTTTGGCAGGAAGTGGATCACATGGGTTATAGCATGTGTGACTTCCCCTTCTTACTCGATCTTGTTAAATGGAACGCCCCACGGATTCTTTAAGAGTACAAGAGGCCTCAGACAAGGGGATCCCCTTTCTCCTTTCTTGTTTATCATAGTAGCAGAAGCTTTTGGGAAGATGATGGAAAGAGGGGTAGAGTATGGATCTTTCTCAGGATTTTCAGTAGGTACAGACACTGTTATCTCGCACCTCCAATTCACAGATGATACTCTAGTGTTCCTGGATGATTCCCTAGACCAGACAAGGAGATTAGGCGGATTACTTTGTTGCTTCGAAGCGATGTCAGGTATCCCAGTTAACACAAGGAAAAGTAAGGTTCTCCCGGTCGGTTTGGCTAGATGCGCAACTCTTCTGGCAGCTTCGTTGGGTTGGCAAGTGGGTAGTCTTCCCTCTTCCTACTTGGGAATGCCTCTGGGGCCCCCTACAGGAAGGTGGCGATCTGGGACCCGATAGTGGAAAGGATTGAAAGAAAACTAGCAATGTGGCAAGCCAATTATTTATTCAAGGGAGGTAAACTGACTCTGATAAAAAGTGTTCTTTCTAGCATTCCAATATACTTTCTTTCTCTTCTCTCAATGCCTCGAAGTGTAGAACTAAGACTAGACAAGTTGTTCCGTAACTTCTTATGGCATGACAGAAATGGGAATAGAAAACACCATCTTGTGAATTGGAAACAAGTTTGCTCAGCTAAGAAAGAAGGTGGCCTCGGCATTAGAAGACTTGGGGAAATGAACATAGCCTTGAAAGGGAAGTGGTTGTGGAAGTTTGGGAATGGTGAGAACAACTTATGGAGACGAGTTATAAAAAGCAAGTACAAATCGAGCCAGACAGGTGGGAAAGCGGACCAACCAAACAACCATATGGGTGCGGGATATGGAAGGGCATCATGAAAATTATCCCCCTATTTAAAGTGAGAATCAAGTTCAAAGTGGGTTAAGGTAGCCGAGTAAGGTTCTGGAAGGACACATGGTGTGGTAATCGACCTCTAATGGAGGTATTTCCAACGTTGTACTCCATATCCTGGAAGAAAGGGCAACCAATCACATCCATCCGTCAAGCTATGGGCGAAGACTGGGCATGAGACCTTGGTTTTCGAAGGGGTATTAATGAATGGGAAATTCAAGAAGTTGGCAGGTTAGTCGGCGATACTTCAAGAATCGGGCTACGTATGGGAAGGGAAGATGAGAGGATTTGGACAGTAAGTAAGGATGGAAGATTTTCGGTTCGTACATTTTACCAGTCATTGAGCAATAATGGGATTTTGTTTTTTTCCCATGCTTCAATTTGGGGTCTAGAAGTGCCAAGCAAAGTTGCTTTCTTCACGTGGACAGCGACCCTAGGAAGGATTCAAACGACAGATTTGTTGATGCGGCGTGGTTGGTGTGGGGCGAGTTGCTGTGTGTTATGTATGGAAAATGGAGAATCATCGGACCATCTTCTAATCCATTGCAAACTCTCACATGACATTTGGACTCATTTTTTAAAGTTATTTGGGGTTTCAACATGCTTACCTAGATCAATTAAGGATATCTTCATAGGTTGGTCGTCAATTGGACACGCGTTTGGTGGCATAAAGAGGACGTTGTGGAACCTTATGCCTTCCGCAATTTGTTGGGGGTGTGGATGGAAAGGAATAGGCGCATATTCGAGGGGAAACAGAAAGATCGTCCACAAACAATTATGTCTATCTTGGGTCTTATCTTTTGTTGGTCCAAAGTTTTTAAGGAGCTTAGGGGTTTGTTTTTTGAAGATTTTGTGTTTAGGTGGGATGGGATTTGTTGTTCTGTTCGTGAGTAGCTTTGTCTTGTAAGGTTCTTCCAGATTGGTCATCTCGACCGTTTTGATTTTGATTCATGAATAATACAATGCTGTTTATAAAAAAAATATATATTTTATATTAATAATGATGACGGAGGTTTGGAAAAGTCCTTCAATTGAAGGGCAACATTCCAAAAAGAGGGTCTTGAATGGTACGTACTTTCTAGCTCAGGACCTTTTGGTCTGTGTATTCACAAGTATGACCTTAATAGTCATTTTCCTGTATTTTAAACTAAGTAAAAGAGATTAATGGAAAAAAACAAAAAAACCTCAATTAAGATCTCCCTTTGTTAGGTTTCCTTTTAATATGTGTTTTCCACAGTCTTAGAGATCCATGATTATTCATTCTGGATTTGTAAGGTGTATCACATTTCTAAATTGTACGTTATACTGTTGAAGAAGAAAACTCATCCCGTTGAGTGGACTTTGATACATCCCTGTGGGATCATATCCCGTTGTATGTTATTTCTTGAATCATAAAGTTCTTGAGTCGATAGAACCCAACACGTTAGTTTTGAGTGGTCAAAAATAAACACTTGGTATTTGTATCATTCTCTATTAATACAAATTAAATCCAGGAAACAATGTAACTAGGCTTTGTTTACCCTAGGAGCGTATTCAACGAGCTACCCATTTGCTATCATAATTTAAAGACAAAATCAATTTCAATGTGACTCCAAGATATATGTTTTTTCATTTTTGTTTTTCTATTAGTATTATTTCACTTTGCTTCATTTTTGGGAATTAGTAGAGACCGGCGTTTGCCGATCAGGGTTGGTGCCTAACACCTTCCAACCCCGTAACGTGATCCCTGGACCCGTATTTTCTTTTGTAGATTAGTGTTATTTACCTTTTAGAGTCAATGTTCAGTTCCTAGACCGTAATAATTAGGTGGCGACTCCCAAACCTCAAAAATCAAAAGCGAATCCGCGCACCCCGTGGATCGAGGGCGCTTTCACATACCCTAATTATTTTTAGGATCATACCAAAACGTAGTTCAAATACATTCTCTCCCCTAGGTTGGATGATCGGGTTAAGAAAGAAAAATACAAGATTTATATATATATATATATATATATATATATATATATATATATATATATATATATTTTTTTTTTTTTTTTTTTTTTTTTTGAAAATGGCTGCGATGGGCTGAGAAGCGAGATATTTAACTGGGTAATAGGAAAATTGGTTTGGCCAAAGATGACCTCTTTAAATGCAGTACCGCTTGATCTAGTCAAGGTTGATTGATTCTAGTATTTTGATGTCGTTATGATCTTTGAAGACTGACAACTTTTTCAAATAGTCTTTTCTTGGTGACGGGATGACCTTCCTTGTTGGATTTGCAATTTTTTTATTCAATTGAAGACAACTGCTTGATTTTCTTTAAAGGCTCAATCTTCAAGTTGCATGTCTCGCATCTTCACTTTCTTATCAAATTCGCTTTAGACAATCGGTTTTTTATTCACACTTTAAGAAATGAAATTTCTATTTCAAAACTTCCTTTCATGCCATAGAACCCTGAGTAGTCCGCATAGAAAATCGAGTCTAAGTTTGGCATGTAGAGGGTGTGAACGATAATTTCTCAGACCGATCTCGATGTGTCTCATACCTTTTCATGGTGATGATTTACAGATTCTTGTTAGCTCCATTCTAGGTGCCTAGCTATTTTGGGAAATCCAACATTGATATATTTCCTAAGTCGTCCTCTAATTATGTGATTCCGCTCTAGTTCGTAGGACAAGTACCTATCTCTTGTTGAACAACACCCAAGCTAACCCAACATATCCTCATAGGACTATGCGAATAAGTCTTTTGAATTTTCTAAATAAATTCACCATCTCCTTGTGTTCCTTTAGGGATAAGTTAATTTCAATCTGAATTTCTTGGAAATTATGTTTTTGTTCCAAGGTCAATGACCTTCGCTTCCTCAATTAGATGTTGAACCTGACATTTATCTTCTTGTTTAAGTAATTCAATTAATTTGGGAGGGGATTCCTTGTTAGAGGATCCTCACCTAAAGCAAGATTATTAGTTAACTCGTTAATACGTTTGAGGTATTTAGAAATTTCTTTTATTCAATTAAATTTAGATGGGGAGACAAACACCATTGCAGACTCGACTCAGCAGAAATAAAAATGCTAGACTCGATCTAACAAGAATAAGACGTTACGAAATAAAAAAAAAACTAGACTCAAACTAAGTGACATAACTGTGAAAAATTAAAGACAAGTACCCATAACGGGTTCGATTACAAATTGAGGACCTGAGACATTGTTTTCAATCAGTAGGACTGAAACATGACAATCTTCAAAGAACAACCGGGCAATGTTGAGAAACTCTGTGATAGTTTGCTAGTCTTGAACTTCTTCTTCAAATTATTTGCTCTTTTCTAATATTTCTTTATTTAGACTTGATTCCTCTTCCTTGGTCAAGGTCATATCGAGTTCAAATATTTTGAAAGTTCTTTCTTCCCGAGTCACATATTCATGTTCATTGCAATAAAGGGAGAAGGAGTCGTATTCTTAGTCCAATAAGTAAAGATTTTCATCTTTTAAGAAATTAGATTTTTCCAAGTCTGTTTGAGTAATGAGAGTAGAGTTATCATAATAAGGTGGGGACAAGCAATATATTCCATCTGAAGTTAAGTTGAATAGTTCACAACCAGTGGTGAGAACTTCCTTGGGAACTATCATTCCAATAAGAGGAGGGCTAGGTGGTTTAGGATTGAATAGGTGGATGAGGAGAACTGGGTCAAATGGGAGATGGGTATCGGACACTATATTCAAGGTCTGAGGAGGTTGGTACGTAGGTAAATGATTGGTGGTAACATTCGGTTGCGCATGGGTAGGGATGATAACTTTTATGGCATCAATGAGATCTTGAACGGTATGACGAAGGACGACACAATGATCAGTAAGGTGACCAAGATTTTGGTAAAACTCACAAAATGAATTGGAATCGTGAGAAGCGGGGAGCGGATTTGGTAAAGGTCGAGATTGGAGAGGTGCAATGAGCCCTTTACTTAATAGTTTATGAAAAACAACACTCAAAGACATCACAAGATTAGTGAATTTCCTGCGCTGCCGAGGTTGATTAGAATTAACCTAGTTAATAGGTGGGGTAGTAGAATGGACGGGTGTAGCAGATGTATTGGCTACATAGGCATAATTAGTACTAGGCTTGGAATTAGGGAAGGGCTTCTTGAGCTTATTGTCATAAGGGTTGGAAAGGACCCCGAAAGTAAAAGCATCTTCTAGTTGTCTACTGGCTTGCAATAGAGATTCGAATGTAGGAAGGTATCAGGAGACTAAATGCTGAGCATGCCCCTAGAAGAGGTTTTTCAAGATGATAGCTACTTGTTCTTTCTCTGAGGGTTTGTCCCACATTTGTGCAGCCTTAGCTCTCTAACGACTGATGACGTCAATAAATGTTTCCTTATTCTTTTGCTTAGTCGACTCTAAATCCCTTCGAGAGGTTTCTATCTCAGTACTATACTTGTATTGGTGCCAAAACAACTTTAACATATTCTCCCATGTTCTGGTTGTAGACGGATCTTGAGACATCAACCATCGCAATGCTGATCCTGATAGGATATGTTGGAATAGTAATGTCATATGTTTATCACTTAAGCCCAGAGTGCACATGTTAATGACATATACTTTGAGGTGTGTTTTTGCACAACCTATCCCATTGAATTTTTCCATTTTTGGCATTATAAACTTCTGAGGCAGACGGATCTTAGAGATTTGATTTAGGACATCGATGCCTGTTGTGATTTCTTCAATCCCTTTTACGCTTTTCAAGGTCGTTTCCAACTGAGTCATTTTATTAGCTAGCATTGGATTTTCGTTAAAGTGTTCTTCATTTCCATTGAACTCATAGACATCTTCTAGATTTCTAACAGTGCTTCCTTCTGGTCTTTTGCCCCTTTGATTATCAGGGGGATTTCTTATTGACTTGGAGATCTGTTCTAACACTTCTACCTTTCTCTTGATGTTGTTTATGTCCATTGCAAAGACGGTCCAGATCTTACGAATTTCTGTGAGTTCAGATTCAGAGGCCATTTCTTATGGTTCACTTGGTGCTGATGTTCGTCTCAAACGACCTGACTCTTGACTCCAACTAGGTGGTGGACGCTTAAGCTTAGAAACAATAATATCTTGAAACCCCATTGAAAGTGCTATCAATCCGCGAGGTGCGCGAATCCGCTTTTAATTTTGAGGTTTGGGAGTCGCCACCTAGTTATTACGGTCTAAGAATCAAATATTGACTCTACCAATAGATAAGATACTAATTTACATAGAGAATAGGTCCGGGGATCAGGTTACGGGGTTGGAAGGTGTTAGGCACCAACCCCGTCCGACAAACGTCGGTCTCTACTTTTCCCAAATAATACTACATTGTAAAATAGAATTAAAAATAATATAAAAAATAAAAATAATTACATAATGGATTACGACGGTTCCCTCAGTACTGGCAGAAAGTGTCCTTGTATGAGTTTCCTTACTATTCCTCCATCACTGGATCTATTTTTTATCTCCAAATTTAAGTATCTTTCTTTTAGATCTGAGTGTTTCCTAACTTTTTTAAGAGATTTCTAGGTATTTTTGGAGGGTTTCTGAGGGTTTTTTTAGTAAAAGTTGGGTTTGGATGATAGGTAGGGAGTTAGGACTTCAAAATTAGGGTTTGGAAAAGGTTAGGGAGACTTTTTGACCTACTTTTTCTAGAGTTTATTTTGACCTGCGAAATTAGGTTGTGGAGGCTCCTATTTATAGATTTTTTGGAAGAATTAAGGTTTGACTAGGTCTCTTTTTAGATAAGGTGAATTAGGGTTTTGACTTAAGTCTTATTTGATTGACTAGGTTTCTTTAGATTAGGATTTTAATTAGGATTTTGGCTTAAGTCTTATGTGATTGACTTGGTATTTTAAATTAGGTTTTTTAATCTTGCGTACAATGAAAGAATAAATTTTTAAATTTTGTGAAGAACCCCCTAATTATATCTTTAATTATTTGGACCCCCAGAAGGAAATGTCTTTTAATAAATATCAAGGGGGCTCCACTTAAATAAGTGAGCAACCATCAACAATTTTGTTTGAGGGCCTGATTAATTAATTTTCTTGGTTCAGATTTTTAAATTAATTTTATTAAGGTTTCACTTTACATTAATTAATGTTTTATTTATTAATTTTTAAATTAAAATTTTTTTTTAATTGAAAAATTATTATTTTACCCCTAAAGAGAACTTTTGTGTTTCAAGTCGTTTTTCAATGTTTTAGATGTTTTGGAATTGATTTTTCGTAAGGAATTCAATGGGATTATAGGTTTGTGCCATTTATAAAAAAAAATTGCATGAAATGATTGTGAACCCTATGAGAAGTATTTTCGTAATTTTGTCGAATTTGGTGAAAATGGCGAAATGGTTTATTTGGTTTCATTTTGTTATTTTATGTGTTTGAAAGGGTTTTCCTAAGCATAAGGAGGACTCTAAAGATGTTTTGATGTTAGGGGTATTTTAGTAATTTGATCATTTTTTAGTGATTTTCATCGTAAAGTTTCTTTTTGTCTGTAAAATGATGATTTCTATGTTTTTGGGATTATATTTTCCTAGTGTAGCATAGTTTCTACAGTTTTGTTAGTTTGAGATACCTCATTCGAATTTCTGAAACATATCTAGTAACAAATAAAACATTGGAATAATTATCCATCATTGGAAATCGTCGCGATCGGGTTGACGAATTAATTAATTAGGTGAGTGCAAAAATGAGGTGTCTACACCCATCAATAGTGGATTATTTGTTACAGACTCGATGACAGGTTTTAGCAATTAGAAGTAAAGGTCCATCTTGATAGCGTTTATTAGATTAATCCCTCAGACTCAGAGTCTCTAACCGATGAAACATTCCGAGCAAGAAATTGCATGAAGATATTTGCTGATTGATCGGGAATTTCAGGAACTTTCGAATTATAATCAAGGCTTATACAACCTTCAAAGAATAAAATCCAGATTGAACTAATCGATACATCCCTTAATATGATTTTTACTAATCATGATCTTGTTTATTATAAAAATATTCAGTCCATTAAATTAAATTGGCCAATATAAAGTGATTGGGACTTTGTACCCATTTGGGTTTGGGACGGTTTGACTCAATGGATTTGAATATTCTACTTGAATCATTTCATCCACAATTTTTAAGCCAATTAGTCCAACCGGTCCACGTCTTGATCCATAAGATCCGTTTATCAATTAGGCTAACTGGTTTAACTTAACATTGCTCGGTATGTCTCATCAATTACATTTATTGGGTTGGACCGGTATTGCAGGTTCAGTTTGAGCGGTGTGGACCGGTCCACCTTTTTACCTTTTGGTTAAATTAAGTAAAGCAACCCAGGAGCATTACGGATCGATTTGAGTCGTGGCCTAGTGGGACCGCACCTAAGTTCATGGTTCTAAATTCACTATATGATTGAGGCTAGGTTAGGACAAAGCTTAGGTCACTTCAACGCGAAACACCGATATACTATCCAGTTTCACTTCGTCAAGCAGTACTTGGTGTTCCAGTTTGATATATCCGAAGGTACTGTACTGAAGTTATAGCGTTCACTGTCATCTCTCGTGTCCCGAAGGATAGGGTTAGCTCGGATCCGACTATGGGGTTTATAGGGACATGTCATGATGCAATCATGTATATGCATGCTCGTGAGTATGTGTAAAGGGACAAAGTGCGCCCGGGGCGTTTTCGTGAATATCCAACCATACAAACCACATACATTCAATCATCAATCTAATCAAAATAAACACAATAATCGATTACATCCAATCACAAACCAATGAAAGAAAGGATAAAATCTAACTTAATCTAAGAATCTTTTTGAGTCAACTGGGTTGACTCAAGTAAAAGGTCAACCTAAGGATAGTCTTGGATCGGGTCAAATTTGACCCTAAAATTTTTCAGTGGAGTCGCCACTGAAATCGCCTCGACCCTTTTTCACTAAATAGTTCAAAAATGTCTGATTGGTAAATGGGGATTTTTGAAAAATTGGAGTAGCCACCTAGTTTAGAAGTAGGAACCAAAATTAACTCTAAATGAATATGGGTCGATCCACGGATCAGAGAGATGGGTAAGGGGTCAAATTACGGGTTTCGGAAGGTGTTAGGCATCGAACTCGCCCAATCAACATGATCGATCTCTACTACGATCCAAAACTAACTTATGATCAATAGGGAAGACTACGGTCAAGACTATGGTCCAATTATCATCATCAATTTACATCAGGTTTGCCTAATGAATCTTATGGCTAAGGTTCTCCCATTATTATATGATTTCTTTGATTCCACTCAAAATTGAAGGATTGAAAAAACTTTAATTTAGCATCATGATTCAAAAATCAATTAAAATTTTCACATGAAATATTTTTCTAATGTCCAAAATAAGAACTCATGAAAATCCTCTAAGTAGGAAAATTATAAATTGGAAACTATTAAATTGGGCCTTGTGAAGTTTCTAAATTAGGAATCTAAAGTTTCTAAATTAGGAATCTAAAGTTTCCTAAATTAGAATTAGAAGAATATATGATGAGCTCCAAATTAGCAGTTTTAAAAAATGGAATTCTCCCAAAATAGAAAGTTTTCGAAGGTATAAATTTTCGAATTAGAAATTTTCAAATCCACAAACATGAACTTTCCAAATATGAAGATGCCGAATCTCCCAAATTGGGAATTGCTAAGATGTGGACTTTCTAAATAAAAATTTACGAATAAATGGTCTCCCAAAACGGATGGAAATTAATGAAAATAACAATGAAGAATTCCACATTACCATGCTTACCAAATCGGAGATCCACAAATACCAATGCATACAAAATTTACAAATTTGAAGAAGAAATCCACACTCAGCAAATTTTTAAAATAACTAAATGTGCATGCAAGCATAATTTCCAATATTTTCAAAACAATTAACATCCAACGACATGCATTTTTATCAAGTCAAGGGGTACATTAATCACATGGAATAATTCTAAACTCAGCACCAACTCATCCCAAAATATATTTTCTAACCCTAAACTGTTATAAGGAGCTTAAATATCATCATGAGTCATGCAAATCAAATTCGGGCACAATGATCGTTGCATTTTAACAAAAAAAATCTCTTAATACTATTAACATGTAAAAATAATAAAAAAGAAAAGATAAGCACAAAAATACTCCCCTAATCTTATCAATATGCAAAAAAAAAGGAAAAATAAAAAGGCATAAAAAATATTCTACTAGTCTTACCAATATGAAAAAATAAATAAATAAAATTATGAAAAGTAGACAAATA
The DNA here is from genome assembly GCF_017979445.1 of Akebia trifoliata. Classification (NCBI taxonomy): domain Eukaryota; kingdom Viridiplantae; phylum Streptophyta; class Magnoliopsida; order Ranunculales; family Lardizabalaceae; genus Akebia; species Akebia trifoliata. The sequence continues at coordinate 36,603,577 of NC_141382.1, read as the reverse complement.
AATGAGAAAAACAGATAAACGTATATAAGAAAAATTCTCCTAATCCTACTAATACAAAAATATAAGAAAAAAATAACTACAAAAATAAAGAGACATTCTCCTAATTCTATCGATATGGAGGCATAAGAATACATAAAAAATTATCTATCCTACCGATACTATCAATATGCAAAACAAGAAAAATAGAATAGATAAATAAAAAAAATGAACCATGAAGAACACAAAAAGAGGGAGAGAACCAAAAATAAGAATTAAACCATAAATAAACTTACCTATACGGAGATGACAGGGGTCGATTCCTTCAGGTACGGTCCAAATGCTCGTGACTATCCGCTGCCAAGAGATGAGGACAGAGAGATAGATGTTTTGAGACGTACTATAATGACGTTGTAGCAGCAACTTGAAAGGTCCAAACAGAGAGGTGACTGTGCTATGTGTGAGGAAGGTGATGTCTGAAGGAGATTTAGTCTGTGACGTGAATGCAATGGGGTTGTTGCAAGTAAAGAAAAGGTGACCTTTTTTACAGAAAGATAGAGAAGGAAGTTGCTGGGCGTTGTAGGTGTTATAATGAACAGAATGCAGCAGAGAAGTGTGTTGCAGGTTGTGTTGCAGTGGACTTGAAGAAGGTTGGTTGGGTAGCAGAGACGTGGAAAGGGTGAAGTCAGTAAAGGCTAGAACGTTACAGTGCAGTAGGATCAATAAGAGGAAGAAGATGTTGTGATTTAAGGAAATGGTAGGCTGTTCAAAATGTGAGAGAGATGAGGGTAATGGGGCCGAACGTGAGAGTAGCTAAACGTGGGAAAAGCTATGAGTGATGGCTGAATATGAAAGGGACTGTAAGCGATGACCGAGTTACAGGTTTAATGGAGATGATAAAAGGGGGGGCTTAGTTGCAGGTTTAATGGAGATGATGGAGGGAGCAGCAAGGGGAGGACGTGGAGAGGAGCTGGGCAGCAGGTCTAAACATCCAAGAGAGAGAAAAGAGATGAACCTCCAAGAGAGAGAGAGCAGAAAGTGCAGAGAGAGAGTCAAGAGCGTCCAGCCCCAAGGACGTTAGAGAGGAAGAAGAAGAAGACGTCTTCCTTTTTATAAAACAAAACTTTTTAATTTTTCTCTTTCTCTTATACACGTTGCCTTTTTTTTTTTTTTTCTTTCTTTAAAGAATAAGGGTGGTTATCCCGTGCTACTCTTAGTACGATGGTCATTGTTTAAGTCTTACTTGATTGGTCCATTGAGTTTCATTGATCGATATTTGATTTTTTTTTAAATTTCGATTTGCATTTTAATTATTTGGTTTGTAATTTTTAATGTGAATTTTGAACGGGTTGATTAATTTTTAATTTGAAATTTAAATTGATTTTAAATTTTAATTAACCGGGTAGATTTTTAATTTGAATTTTAATTGGCCATTCGATTTAGATTTTATTTTTTTCAATTGATTTGAATTTGTAATTGAGTTTCACTTTCAATTTAATTGGTCAGGAGGACTTTGATTTTAATTTCAATTTGTTGGTTGATTTTATTTTGATTTCGATTTGTTGGTTGATCTGATTTAATTTCTAATTTGAATTTAAGATTTTAAATTTTAATTGTTTAATTTTTTTACTTTGATTTTTATTAAATTAAATTTTAATTGTTTAATTTTGAATTTAATTTTTATTAGATTTTAAATTTTAATTATTTAATTTTTTTAATTTGAGTTTGATTTTTTTTAGATTAGATTTTAATTGTCATGTTTTCCCAAGAATTAGGGTCTCTAGGTCAAAGTTGGACCTTATGGGACATGTTGGTCATTTTTGTGATTTTTCGTAAGGTTCTTTATTTTTGTCGATTTGGATCCCGTTAGACTCGAAATCACATTTTGAGTGCAATGGAGGTACTTTCGAGATTTTTTGGAGGTCCGAAATTTATGAAGGGTATTTTCGTCATCTTGTCGATTTTACGGATTTTTATGAATTCTGGTGTGAGGTTTCTTTTAGTCCCAACGTGATTATTTCTATGTTTTAAAGTCACATTTTCCTAGCGTAACAAGGTCTCTAAGTTATCGAATCTAAAGCGTACGTGCTTGCTAAATAGATTGTAAGGTGTAGCGATCATAAGCGTGCATAAATTTCTATGTTGAGTCGTAACAAGTATGGGAGATAAAAATAGTGAAAATGGAAGGAATCAGAGATAGTACTTACAAGTCTTCGAGTTCTTTACACTCATCATTAGGAATTCACGGTAACCGGGTGACGAATTGTCGAATTAGGCAGATGCAGAAATAGGGTGTCTATAGGGGCTTGATATATTGAGGTTAGGGTGGTTTGTGCAATGAGTTATGCTCGCAAGTGCTTATGCATTTTTTTATTTTATCATCGACCCCCTTACAAACATGTAATGAAAGAAAAAAAAAGTAAATAATATTACAACTTGCCATATGTAAATAAAATAAAGAACACAAACAACAAGCAATACTAGCAAACAAAATGAAATTTTTTTTATTTTTTTCCAAAAATGATCAAGTTGACATGAGGGTTGAGCCTAGTCTCCCCAGTGGAGTCGCCAGCTATAGATATGTGATTCTTGATTCTCAAGGATTACTTCTACGAAGGTTTGGAGTCACCACTATTCATATTTGTAAAAGGGTGTGAATGGTCACCCGGGGTACATTTTTAGAAAAAGGTGTCATTCTTGGCATTTAGTGACTCTTGTATGAATAATGTACCAATTAACCTAAGATCGAGGTAAGTAGCTCGATTAGAGAAAAGGGAAGGTGTTGGGCATCCATTTCTCCCCACCAAGTGGTGGTAACCTTAACATAACTTGGTTGTTTTGGATAAAAATGAAAATAAAATAAAAGTGCCACGTGTTGACGACTTGTACCCTAAGTAGGGATTTACTATCTGCTTAGCTTATAAGGATCATCTCATCGAAGGAGATGATCCTTATAAACATTAGCTTTGAAAATAACACATATTTGAAAAGTGTTGGCTATGGCTATAAGTACATTCTCATGAGTTGAGAAGAACTCGAATACCAGTTACCTTAAAACGTTTAAAAGGTTTAAAACCAATTTTATTTTAAAAGTAGTTACAATTTCTATACTTTCAACCGAACCAAAGTCCAATCTACCGGAGATAGGGGAGGGAGAGCATCACATCTTAAGTCTTTCAAAAAACAAATTAAAGAGGTGAGGGGGAAAGTAGAAGAGTAATATAGAGAGGGGAGAGGGATGGGGTATGTAATGCTATCTTCAACTCTACCTTGAGGCCTTAACTTTTTTCCTTCATTCTTTCTTCTTATTCTTCTTTTTCTTAAGTCCTTTTTGAGTCCTTACTGAAGTATGAAAATATGTATTAAAGTAATGTCAAAATAGAGTAAAAGAGAGTTGAGAGAAGATTTTTTTTTAGTTTAAGACTTGGTACCCATTTTGGAAGGGAAGAGAGGGTATTTATAGGTGTTTGGAGGTTATTTTAAGGGTATAGTTGGGTGAAATAATGAAAATGAGTAGAATAGTTTGTGGTTTATGAGAGAGGGTATTTGTAATTTCGGGATAGTGGAAAGGTATTTGTATAAGGTGGTTTAAAGAAGTCATTTGTGACCCAAATGAGTTGGATCCTTCATCCATTTTGGTTGAGTAGTAGGTGATGTAAAGGGGAGTTGTGTTTGGTTTAAGAAAATGGAAGTGTAAGAGAATGGTTTGTTGATTGAGTGTTAGGTAGTTTGAAGGGGAGTAATGTTTTAGGTTAGGAGGATGGGTTGTATAAGAGATTAGTTGATTGGATTTTGGAAGAGTAAATAAGGTGGTGACATGTGTTACAAATGGGTGGAGATTAGATGTTTAGATGAGTTGATTGGAGAGAATGAGTGTTTGATTGGAGATGAGGGGTGTGGGTTTGGTTTGTGGAGATGGATTTGTCAGTAATGATGAGGGTAGATTAGAGAAGGGTATGGGTTGAGATGGGGATAGATGATTTTTTTAGAGAAAGATGATGGGAGTAGGTAGTTGGATGAGGGAGGTGAGTTGGGGTGATGACATGTATCCCACCTTGATCATCTTGGGTGATTGGTTGTGATGTTGAGCTTGGGTAAAATAGGTGTGGTGGTAGGTTGAGTCCAATGGGCATTGACGGTAGATTAGGCTTGGGAATAATAATGAGTGGTGAGTTGAAGTTATAGATTTGGATTAGGGTTGGGATGGGTTGGGAAATGATTTTTGGGGAGTTGAAGGTTTGTGGCCCTTAAACGGGCTTAGGGTTTTTTCGATTTTGAGGGTGGAGCGGTGATAGGTGGGGAAGGTGGGACAGGCGAAGTCTCATTCTAAGTTCATTAATCATTTTAAAAGTCTTAGGAATCCTCAGATTGATCAAAATGCCACATTTCGACGAATTGGACTTATGAGGTAAATTGACAAATCTTATTTAAGAAATTGATATTTTTGAATCCTTTCGAGTGGGGGCTGTTCAAATCAGGGCATCTACAATATGATCTACCTTTTCTTTAATTTTTACCCAAAATACGATGAATTTTCTTCCCAAAACAAATTATATTCAACCTTACCAGTGAATTATAATTTGCCCCCGAGTGAGTTTTTGTTCACAGTGCTCACAAACTCTTCAATGAGTGCCACATCAAATATAACAAAGGTAGTTTAGTAACTAACAAAGGTAATTTGTAAATTAGGTTTGCCATTCAATACACATGGGTTCATGTGATTGGTGGACTCAGATTTTTGTGAGCAAAAATTTTTTCGTTTGTCCCCTAAAAGAAAATCTTGACTCCATCCCTAGTACCTAAGGTGATGATCATTCAATGACATGATGCCAATTATGCAGTTGTTGTTAACAAATGTCTGTGCTAAGGTGATGAATCATTTGTATTGAAAAATTACTTATAATTGGAATTTTAAATTGCTAAGAAATTTTCTCTCCACCAATCAATCATACACGTGGCATCATGCCATTGGTTCATCAGCTTAGGATAAAAATTGTTAACAACAAATTCATATTCCATGATACCATGTGAGAGAATTATATTTGTTTATTTTTAGATAATCATATAAAATCCATTAAAGGGTTTATATAAAAAATGATGAAAATGGATATAATCATAATCTCTAAGTTTTGATCCAATTCAAGATTTATTCTAATATAAAAATATGATTGAGTGCATCATAATGCATATTATATATTATATTGCATCCTATTATACTCTCATAATCAGATCTTTGTACCTTAGTTAATATTTTTTTAGAAAAAAAAATATATGTAGTAGTCCACATGCAACTCACTTGTAATACTAACATAGATTTTGATCTTTAATTCGCGGATATGGATTACCACATCTGAAATGGAACACCACAGCCATGGGTGGAGCTCGTAAATTTTTTTATTTTTATACTTTAGATATCTTTCATCTATGCTTTGACATAAACACCCTTTTCTTCAATCTCTAATAAAAATCTTTCAATTTCCTCCCTCAAATCATTCATCTTCAGGTTCTTCAACCCTAGTACTAACTATAGTTTGCCACCACTACAAGAAAATCCTGACTTTGCCCTTGTTCACAGCCCCTTAAGTTTCATTGAAAAACTCATATCCAAACAAAATAAAAAAATAAATCATAAATTTTCTCTTTTGATATAAATCCAAGATTTTGAAAATGGACAATTATCGAACTTCCACATAATTTTCAAACTTAAAAAATAAAATTTTACTGTGAAAAATAATTATTTTTATATTTTTATTTTCAAAATTCATAGAATTTAATCCTTTAGAACCCATGCATTGGATCATGTTTTTGGATGTCAAGAGGTGAACGCAAGGACGATGAGTAAGCATGAAATCCTTACTAACTTTGTAAGGCTAGGGAGACGTGGTACAAAGGATCGTCTCAAACCCTTTAGGACATAAATAGACAATTACATGACCATGGCTTTCACATTTAATTGTTTTGGTGAATAATTGAAACACCCTCCAATGTTTTGAAACTAGTGACATGCCCCTTGATCTCAGGCTACTCCAATACTCTAATATAATCACTTAAATGCACCCTTAAGTCAAAAACTTTTCTTTTTTTCTTATGAAAACTAATCATTTTCAATCTCTTAAGCAAAATTTTTTACCTCGTCATATATCTTAAGATTTTATCTACTTTAACCTTCAAGTCTTAAGAATGAATTTACCAACTTGTTAAGTTAACTACATTTGACCTTGTCAAATCTAACTCATTTTCTCGTCGAGCGAAAGGTACAAAATAAATCAGATTGATATTTTGATAAAAAACACTATATGAAATCTTTGATTTTTTTCTTATTCTTATATCCCATATACATAACGTTTGAATCAATAGGGAACCTTTTCTTATGTATGAATAAAAATTGATACCACAATTAAGATTCAAAAACCTTATCTTCAATCTTAAAATTTTATCTACTTCAACCTTCAAGCATCAAGAGTAAATAGGATTTTGGAAAGTATAAAATAATGAAAATTGGGATTGTAAAGTATTCTACAACGTGTCAAGATGAGGTTGACAAAGATGGATTGAAGGTGAATAGATTAAAAGTAAGGTCCCCAACTTGCTAAGTTGATTATAATTTAGTAGTATTTATATTATTACTTAGTTTGAAACTCGTCTTTTCCTACTAATTATTGATCATTGATCTCGTTTCTCTAGCAACAAAAAAATTAAAAAATTAAAAAAATTTACAATTGAGGATGAAGAGCTACAAATTTTAGGTATTTTGTGAGAAAAATAAGGGATTTTCTGCTAGATGTTGAAAACGAGGGCATTTTAGTCATGCTTAATTAATCTATAAGAAAAGATTATAGTCAAGTGGGCATATCATCAATTTGAAAACACAAGGGGGTATCTAAAATATTCTACAAAATGTGAGGGGTACGTCTAAATCACTATAAAGTAGAAAAAGGAAAGAAAATGGTTTGATTTCTCTTTAAAAGCAATGGGCGTTAGAAGCGGTTTCACTCTCGCAGGAATTAAAATTCTTCGACAGCTTCTCTGTCCTTCGGTTTCATTACCCCGAATTCACTCACTCTCTCTCTCTCTCTGAGTGAACAATGGCTGGGATGAAAATCATCTTCGGACTTCTCACCTTCGTCACTGTTGGAATGATAATCGGTATGTTTCTTCTCTCTTTTAATCTGTTTAGTTCATCTTTTCTTTTAAATATATATTTATTTTGGATCAATTTATAATCATAATTTATATATATATATATATATTAAAAATTTTAATATAAATAGTAGCGTTAGATTTTTTTTTTTTGTGAAGAAATCTTCTAAGGGGAAACAGTACAATTCCATGAGTTTTAATTCATAATAACCAATTTAAGAATTTTGGAACCAATTTGTATGTATCTTTATCAGTTTAACGTCAAACTGTATCTCAAAGAAGAAACAAATCCCTTTGTTAAAAAAAAATTCGGCAATTTGAAGTCCATGGTTGATATTCTTCTTTTGTTTCTCAGGAAGGTTTTATTTATCCCCACAGTTCATTTTAATTTTGAAAATGGAAATTTACAATATTTGGAATTAAAAATATTCACTTTAAGCGGGGAAAAGAGTTGCTGTTTTTTAATGAGATAATAAGAGGTAATTTTTTTAAGGAGAGAAAACTAACAACTAAAGTGATTAAAGAGGTAGAGGGATTGTAATTTTATTCATTTGAAGAAAATAACCTCGATAATTGTGAGGTTAAATGTAAATGTGTGGCCATTTTTGGTCTTCCAAATTTCAGTGTCAATAAAGACCTATTCAACCTTATCTCATTATGATAGTAAAGATTTCGAAAACCCCTTTTTTTTTTTTTTTTCAATTTAATTGCAAAGTTCACAATTTGATAGTGAAGTTCATAAAAGTAGTGAGTTATTGATGAAGTTTTGAGTAAATCGTGATTTATTCGGTGAAGAAAAAAGTCATGACTTAATCGTGACTTTTTCAACTAGTTGTCAAATTTGGTGACTATGGTTAGAAGGAAACATAAAGACAACATGCCTTGGTTTGACTAGCAACGTGACAACAACAATCTATTTAGCAAAGAATTATTAAAATGCCCTAAGTTTCTTCAGGGTGCATACCATCAAAAGTAATGACAATTCTTTTCAGGCCACAAGTTCCCTTATAAATATCATGCCTAAAATACTATATTTTAGCAAAATAGTTGTTACCATTGATTCTAGAGCGTGGACTTGGCTTGATTTGCCAGATGTGATTGGTGGACAATTTCATGGAAAAATGCACTTCTTTAAATCTCTCATTTGTCCGTTAAATTTTTAGACATTCATATGCTTTTTTATTTATGGAAATGCAATTAATTGTTGTTTGGATAAATTTTCATAGTTTTTGGTTCTAATTAATTATCTAGGGCCTTATATCGTTAATGATTTTATGATGGATTCACAGGCGCTTTATGTCAACTGGCGTTTATACGAAAATTGGAAGAATCGTCTGGTAGATTGACTTTGTCATTTCAAATTCTCCCTCCCCTAATTTACTTAACCATTTCAAATTTTCTCTCCACTCTTTTCCCTCTCTTTGATTTTGTGTTGAGATATTTTAATGTGTTTTACCTTGATATGCTTATGTGGGGTTAGATCCAGGCTTGTTTAATATTAGAAGATCTTCCTTACTAGTCATCCTTCTCTGACATTTCTATCCATATGAAAAATGGATTACAACTCACCAAAATCTTGGACCATTTATCTCACCATTAGCTCTAAATCCATATTTGATAGGATTAGAGTTTTCAACAAGGGCTGGCGTTTTGGTAACCAACCTTGACTCATCTCTATGGGGGCCTGACATAGGCGTGACTACATAATGTGACCCTGTTTGTGTGTTTGTGTTTGTCTTGCCTTTATGTTGCATTGTGATATGCTTACATACGTTTCATGATTGCAAATTGAAAATTCCATTCTATTTTAGTTGTTTAATTTCTTGAATGATATCTTTAAATTTTTAAAAATTATGCTAAAAATCAATTCAATTCATATATCAAGTTTTTTTCTCTTGCTTTTTCTTTAAATGGTATTAAAAAATTATTGATTGCAAGGAAAATATTGTAGATTAAATTCACTCAAGTATTAGGTTAGGGTGAATTGCCATGTCTTTATCCATCTGAATAGCAAATTACTATAGTTCGCCCTTAGATTTGCATTGCAAAGTGTTTTTTTCTTATGTGTGGCGTGAAGGAAGGATTACAACGAGTATGAGTGACTTTTTTGATTTCATTAGTTTCCATGAGTTGATGATTTGTCATTGATGGGTGCTCAATACATGTGGCCTTATAACTAAGAGAGCCCCAGTATGGGCATGCTTGATAGCTTATTGACCTCAAGTTTTAGGGTGAATCTCACTTTTCCGATATATCTCAAGTTCTTCTCTAACTACTCTCTGATATTGCTAATTGGAGGGGTGTGAGACTCCCTTCTACCTACTAATTTGAACTTATGTGCTTCCAAGATCGAGGTTGATGAATAATTTGGTCAACTAATGGATTGAGAGGAGGGGGTGGGTAGGATTACTATTAACATGAGGAACTTCTTTGATCTCTTCAACTATAAGGAGCGGATTGATTTTCCATTGATGGGTGCTCAATACACGTGTGCCATAACCAAGATAACCCAACAATGTGCATCTTGACAAGTTTTTGACCTCAAGTTTGTGGGAATCTCACTTCTTCAATGTTTCTCGAGTTCTCCAGACACTATCATCTGGCCATTCTCTGAATTGCTAGATTGTTGGTGTGAGATGTCGTCCTCCCCCTTTTCGTTTGAACTTATCTGGTTCTAAGACTTCAGGTTGATGGATGATTACCCAACTACTTTGGGGGCAAGGGTTTTACAAGGAACCTGAGAGACTTCTTTGATTTCATTAACTGCCATGGTCTAGGACTTGCCACCCCTTATGGGTGCTCAATACACGTGGTCATGTAACCAAGAAAATGTCAAAATGTGCATGCTTGATAGGTTTTTGACCTCATATTGGTGGGAAACTAATTTATCTAATTTATCTCGAGTAGTTCTCCATAAACCAATATTCTATCAATCTCTAATATTGCTAGACTTCAGGGATTTGAGACGCCGTCCTTCTCCATTCCGGTTTGTGGTTCCAAGAGTTGAGGTTGGTGGTTTGGGCAACTAGTGGAGGAAAAGATGAAAGCACCTAAGGAGGACTTGTGACTTGGAACAAAAACACCTTTGAGTGCCTAGTTACAAAGTTTTAGATTGTCTGAATGAGATTGTCCTCCTTACAAAAGAGAGGGGAACATCACTTCGCAGGAAATAGATAAATAACGGTGGAAGTTGAATTTGAAAAGTTCATTACAATGGATGACATTACTTGGAAATGGGAATCCAGGTTCCGATGATTGATGGAGGGTGATGAAAACACAAACGTCTTTCATTGTATCGTCAATACAAGTAGGAAAACCAACAACATATGAAGACTTATCATCAAGGACATCACATAGGGTTCATTCAGTCAATTTTTTTAAAATCGACAATTCTTTGAAATAAAATCGCAATTTAATCAACGATTATTGCACTCGTGATATTTTCAAAAAATCATTGATTTTTGTCACTATGATTCTATTGGGAAATGTTTACCAATTATGGTCGCCATTAAACTGAAAGCAATTATATCGGCAGTGATTTCCCTTTTCCAAGGATTTTTTGTCCAACTTAAGTAGATTTTGAATGGGGTTTTAATTGCTAATGAATCCACATGGCACATGTTGGGCAATCTTTGTAAGATTATCATGAAATTCAAAAGAAAAAGGATCGACATTTATAAGGTCTTGAATCATGTCAATTGGAATATCTTGGACAATATACTGGAAATAATAAGGTTCGGCTTGAGATGGGGAATGTGGATGAAGACTTGTATTCATCCTTTTTAATCTTTGTGAATGGTGCCCTAGCTGGTTTCTTCTAATCTCTAGGGGCCTCAGGAAAGGAGACTCTTTCCTCATTATTCTTTGTTATTATAGTGATTGATGCATTGAGCATGATAGTGATACAAGGAAGAAGTGTGGGGCTTTACGTCTAGTTTTACCATTAGCAAATCAGGTACTTTGATATTGTTAACCAACCAACTACTCCAAAAGACCGATCTCTTGGAGAGGGGGAGAAATATGAATATAACAGGGTCATGGGGCTTAACTGGGGTGTGACACACCCGAGAGTATAGGAAAATATACACTCAACACTCCCCCTCACCCATAAGGGTGGAAAGAATTGACCCTGTGACCTATACGATCCTAGCACTCTGATACCATGTTAACCAACCAACTACTCCGAAAGACCGACCTGCTGGAAAGGGGCAGAAGTAGAACTATGAATATAAGAGGGTCACGGGACTGAACTGGGGTATGATACACCCAAGAGTGGAGGAAAATATACACTCAACAGATATCTCACCTTTATTTTGAGGATGGCACACTCATTCTCATGGATGCTTTACATAGATTAGGTATTTCATCTGGAATATGTTTTCTTGATGCTTCAAAGCTGTACTTGGTTTGGAGATAAATTTTGTGAAGTTCCAAGTCTTCGCCATTAGTGATTCCATGGGCCCGAATGTTTTAGTGGTTTGTTTGGGATGTCAAATTGGTTATCTTCCCTCTTCTTATCTTGATCTTCCCCTAGTGTGCCTTATTTTTCGAAGGAAAATTCGAATTGGACAGTGGAAGATTTGAAAAGAAACTAATTGGGCTAGCTTGCTTCCACTGGTGGGGTAAAGGGGCTAGAGCGCCTCAGGGGCTATTTGCCCCATAGTAGGGCTATTCTTCCAGTAGGGACTAGGATAACTTGGCTTGAGTGAAACGGAACCCACCTATCTAAAATGAGCAACCTGATTTTCATTAAGAACACCATTTTTAGCCTGCCAATATTCTTACTCTCTGTGTTCACTCTCTCGATGTCATTAAACAAGAACTTAGAGAAACATATAAGATATTTCCTGTCATATGATAGAGGTAACAGCTGTAGGTTTCATTTAAAGGAGTGGCAAAAGGGTTGCAGGGACACTCAAGAATGATTATGAGATGAGACTTGCATAGTGACCGAGATTGCTAAAATTCTATCTTATTGCTTAAAAGTTGGCCCTTTTAGCATCTTGGAAATAGTCTTGAATTTTCAAGAAAGACCATTACAAGCATGGGTCTTATTTTTCTTTTTGGTATGGCTGGGTTGGGGGTTGGTAATACCCTTGGTAGCATATTATGCCTCTAAGATGAAATTCATGCTTTCTACCTTTTCTAGTTACTTGGCTTACTTTTGTTTTTCATTTATTGCCAATCATATTTCTAGCATGGATCTGACTAACATCAATTATACTTTTTATGTTAAATTTAGTTGTTCGAATTTTATTTGTTGCTAGTTGGTGCTTCTTAATTGTTCTAATGAGATAGTTTTACTCATATTTCTTTCTTGTTTTGATCCTGAAAGTTATTACTTAATGAACTACACCCTTCATGTCTAGGCACCAGCTTTCCTCGCTTTAGACGAATTTCTGAAATTGAAAATGATGGCTATATTCAATTGCCTGGAGGTTGGTGTTACTCTATAATTCATTAATGCATTTAACAAGTGTGTAAACCACATTTAGTATCTTTTTTCTATTAATACTTGCTGACAAGCTCACCATTTATAGAGCAATTTTGTTTTAGAAAGCCAAATTGTATCTTGTGTTATGCATTTTAATGTGGGTGTGTTGGGTAATGGATGAAGAATTCCATTTGTTTGGATTTTCAATATGGTATCCTACTAATATAAGAATATAACAGTTTTTTCATCCTTGTGTGCTAAGATATTATTCATCATATTTTTTCTTTTCTTTGTTGTTTGGTACCTTACTTGAACATGTGGTGACATACCCAATTGTCTAAATTTTTTTATAAGCAATTGTCAATGAGCGTTTCTAAGTCGGGTTGTGTTGTTTATTTGATCTATTGAATGGTGGATCAAGATTCTTTCAGCCAACCACAACTTTTTGAGATGAGGCTTTTATGATGATGATGATGGCAACAGTGGTGACCTTCATGTGTTCATGGGCATGCACGTGTGTGCTTGTGCTTCCCCAAAATTGGGAGCTTATGATAATATGATCCAACATCTTTATTGAATCTTTGGAATTTTTTATGACGTTTTTATTGGCTTAATTTTATTCATGACTTCTAGGTATTCATCGTTGGAAAAACAACAAAGAAGCAGATCTTCTACGGCTTGGACTTGTATGTTATTTATAATGGTCCTCTTATTCTTACCTTCTGTATGCATCTACCATTGAATTCCTTTCCCAATAAATATCTTTTAGAGTACCGATTGTAGTTTTTTTTTTTTTTTTTCTTTTTTATAAGTGTAGACTGTTCTCAACTAGAGAGGAAAAAGTAAATATACAAACAAATCCGAGATACTTGATGGGACATACATAGGATGAACAGAAAAGTGAAACACTAATCACTGACTGAGATTTTATTGAAGAATGATTTTATGACGATTAAATCACCAATTGAGATTTTTTTTTTGTCTTGACAAACATATCTTCTATTTGAGTTGTAATCAAACATTGTTTTAATAGCAAATTTTGTGAGAGGGATTCCCCAGTGTGGATTGAGTTTCTTGTTTGCACTGATTTTTGTGGTCTTAGACGGAGAAAGTGAATTGAGGTACGCATTTGTTCAATCTCCTTTTTGTATTATGATTAATGGGTATATGGTCGATCACTTTAGAAAGCTCGTTGCTGCAAGTATATGGGCGAGTCATTTCTGACCTCTAGTTTGCAAAAGATAAGATTTTCTTTTGTAAGGCTTCCTATTGTCAATTAAGTTGTCTAAGATGTATTTCTAAATACTTCAAGGATATGTTAGATTTACACAGTGATCTTTGAAAACGTAATTTTTCAATGTGGGTGCTTTTGTCAACTTAGTGGAGCTAGCCTGTAGTCTGGGTTTTTAGGTGGTAGTTTTTCTTATTTGTATCTCAGTTTTCCACTTGGTGGCATTTACTGATCCTGAGCTATTTGTAACCCAATATCCAAAGGTTCAGAAGAGGACTAGTATCTTGGCATAAGGGCTATCCTTCTAAGAGTGGGAAGGTAGCATTGACCAATACCCTTGTAAGTTTGTGAAGGTCATTGAGCTTATATGATTCCTTTTCATAATCTCTTGTTTTTTCATTTTATTAGAAATTTCATTTTCTTTTCTGACGCCTAATTTTCAGGATGAGACTTTGATGATAATGATGATGAGAAATTTCATTTGTTAACAAAATAAAAAAGTAACTCTAGTCAAAAGTATTCTCTTGAGGCTTCTTACTTATTTTCCATGTCTTTACCCTTTCAATTATTTTTGGCTAACAGGTTGGAGAATTTAGAAAGACACTTTATGTAGAATAGAATAGAATGAAGAAACCCCATAAAAAAATATCTAATCAATTGAAAGATGATTTGTGAATTTAAAATGGTGGGTAATCTTGGCACGATTCTCTTTAGAGAGATTAATAAAACCCTATTGAGGCTCATGAAAGAAAAAAAGTCCCTATTGATAAGTAGCTTAGTATGGGGAGGAGCCAATAGCCAATGAGATCAATTGATGGAAAGTTCTATAGTACGAAAGGTTGCTAGGGTATTAACATTATTGTTACTTCTTATAGAGGTTATTCATGGAATGACATGTCAAAAGTATATGAAGATTTTAAGAATGGTATATGATAAAAGGTGTGCTTCTGAAGTGCTATATGATGAATGCATCCCAATCAAATTAGAAAATTTTATAAGATGACAATCAACTAAATGTTTGGCAATCAAATTGAATTATAGAAAGCCTAGCCTTAGTCTAACTTGAATGGAAGAATACGATTCATTCACTTGACCCAAAATAATTGGGATAAGGCTTTGATGATGGTGATGAGGATTCAGTTCAAGGTGTTTTATGATCTGTTGGGTCCCCAAGAGGTTCGTTTTTTGATTGCTATGCAAGGGAAATCGATATAATGGTATGGATTATGGTTTCTCTTATTTGCTATTGGTTGGACAATCTGGATGTAGAGTGGGATTTGAGGAAAGGAGACCTTGTTTGAGAAGTTGATATGGATAAGGAAAAAAGTAGTGGCTCTTAAAAAAATTGACTGGAGGAACAACATTCATTTAGCCGACTGCTAATCTGTGGAATAATGCTTTGATAATGTTGAGTTTTTTGTTTTGATAATTAGTGAGACTTGCTTCACTGGCTTATCATACTTATATATTCATCATTTTAACACTAATGAATTATTTGCTTATATACCAAATGATATCTTGGTTCTAAATGAAACATAAATGATTTGGTTGAAGACCTTGCTATTCTCCTATATAGCCTTGGAGGGATGTGGATTTGAGGGAGGATATTGTTATGCAAGGATATGGAAATAGAACTCTGAAGGCAATTATTTGGGTACATTCCTTTTACTTGATGATTCCAATTCCAGGTATTCTTCCTTTCGAAAAAGCATATGTAGGTTAGTACAATCCCTTTTAAGGTGGCATGTTTTATGTGGATGGTGGCGCTTAATAAAGTCTTTATAATTGATCATTTGAATAATCGAAAAAGACTACATCAGACTCGTGCTTCTTATATAAGTCATGTGGAGAGAGACTGAGGGCCACTTAATTGTTTTTTTACAAGTGAAGCATAAAAAAATAAAAAATTCAAATTCTCTTTTTATTATGAGTTGGACAATACCTAAGAGTGATGAGCTTTGTCAAAGCTGGCTTCAAGATGACGTCAATATTTGAGGGTGGATTCACTGGGAAGTTGAGAAAAATTGCATATTCGAGACAGGATAGGGGCAGTAAATGTAGTCATCTTAAAGATAAATGCCTCATCATATCACTAGTGCTCCTTCATCGAAGTGTCCAAGGGCCTAGTTTTTGAGTATTTTGTGTTTAGTAGGGTGGCATCACTTGTATGACTTGTTAACTCTTTCGAAGTTAGTTGTTTTTTCTGTTTGTTGTTCACCTAGTGTCAGCCTACCTCACAAGCTCTCTTTTATTTTGCTACCTTTGATAAAGTGGATGTTTCATCTTTGAATTTTATCTTAATACCTATTAAAGAAGAAAAGATAGTCAGGAATTAAAGAACGAAATACTGGAAAGCCCTTTTATAAATACATACGCCCACGAATGCATCATTCAGAAGAGTTTTAGAAGAGAAAAGAAAAACCTTACTCCATAATTAGAGCTTGGCATATATATAATCAATAATGAAGGATTAGTTATAAATGCCCTTACAAAGAAATAAATAAAGAAATAAGAAGAAATAAACTAATATTAGTAAAGCTAGAACTAACTATTCTAATATTTCCAATACTCCCCCTCAAGCTGGGGCAAATATATCAACTAGATCCAGCTTGGCGAGATGAGAGTTAATGGCAGAGGGTCCCACAGACTTTGTAAGCATATCGGCCAGTTGATCTGAAGAAGGAACACAGACTGTCTCAAGTGCACCAGATCGAACTTTCTCCCTGAGAAAGTGAACGTCAACCTCAATGTGCTTAGTTCTTTCGTGAATGACTGAGTCAGATGCAAGCATGATAGCAGACTTGTTGTCACAGAACAGCGAGGAGGAACTTGCAATAGGGAATCCCAACTCTGTCAGCAAAGATCTAAGCCAAAGAAGCTCACATGCGCCAAGAGCCATAGCACGATACTCGGTTTTAGCAGACGAATGAGAAACCACACTTTGTTTCTTACTTTTCCATAAAATAAGGTTACTACCATAGAAAGTACAGAAACCAGATGTAGATCTCCTGTCTGTAATAGAACTCGCATAATCAGCATCAATGAAATAGGACAAATGTGGCTGAGTAGTAGACGAATAAAATAAATCGAGACTAGGACGAGACTTCAAGTAGCGAAGGATACGATACACAGCGTCAAGATGAGAGGTACGCAGAGTATGCATAAACTGACTGCAAAGATCAAATCCGGTCTAATGTTAGTCAGATAAATCAAACGGCCCACGAGTCTCTAGTAAGATAAAGATCAGATAGAAGCTCCCCAGATTCAGCATGAAGACGATGATTCTAATCCATTGGAGAGGAGACAGGATGACAACCAAGCATACCAGTGTTCTGAAGAAGATCCAATGTGTATTTGCGTTGAGATAATAAAATGCCACGACGTGAACGGGCCACCTCTATCCCCAAAAAGTACTTGAGGGGACCTAAGTCCTTGACCTCAAAAACATTACCCAATTGCCTCTTAACCCTATCAATCCATTATACATCATTTCCAGTTACTATAATATCATCCACATAAACCAAGACAATAGTATTGCGACCATCTACTCCTCGTCGAATAAAACAAGTATGGTCAGAGTGACATCTAGAAAAACCCATAGATAGAATGACCTCAGAGAAGCGCTGGAACTAAGCTCGCGGAGACTGTTTTAGGCCATACAAAGATTTGAGAAGGCGACATACTTTTCCAGAATACTCCCCCTGAAGATGAAACCCAGGAGAGGGGATCCATATAAATGATTTCTGTCAAATCACCGTTTAGAAATGCATTCTTCACATCAAGCTGATGAAGGGGCCATGAATGACATGCCGTTAAAAAGATAAGAAGACGAACAGTAGTAAGTTTGGCTACAGGGGCAAATGTGGCACCAAAGTCCTATCCCGGAGTCTGTGTAAATCCCTTAGCAACAAGGCGAGCCTTGTAGCGATCAACAGTACCGTCTGCAAGATACTTGACGGTGAAAACCCATTTACAGCCAAGAGTCCATGCCCCAGAGGGAAGAGAAACAAGTTTCCAGGTATGATTCTTCTGCAATGCATCCATCTCAGTAGTCATAGCTTTAGTCCACTTAGGATCACGTAAAGCTTCAGATACAGACTGAGGAATCCGAATAGAGTCTGTGGTGGCAAGATAGGCTCGATAGAAAGGAGAGAAACCCTGATAGGAAACAAACTGGGCAATAGGGTGATTAGTAACACACCCTCGCTTACCTTTGCGAAGTGCAATAGCTAAGTGAGAGTCAGAAATAGAAGGAACAGGAGTAAATGTAGAAGGTGGTATACCTGAGTCCGAGGAAGATGGTGGCAAAGGTTGAGAGGGGGGAGAGTGCCAAAAGTAAACCTGCAGCGGTGGTGAAGAAAAAGGTGGGGAGAACACAGGTGACGGTAGCACTATAGAGTCCTGCAAAGGAAAAGAGTCCTGCAAAGAAGATGAAACAGGAAAAAAAGGAACATTTTCAAAAAATGTGACATCCAGGGAATGAATAAGACGATGAGTGAGTGGATTATAACACCGATACCCCTTTGACATAGATGAGTAACCCAAGAAAACACAACGAATGGCTTTATCATCGAGTTTGGTGCGATGGGGAGTTTTATCCTGAACAAAGCAAGTACACCAAAAACTCTCGGTGTAATGGGAAAGAGAGTGCTATTAGGATGAAGAACATGAAAAGGCACCTATCCCCCTAAGGTACGGCTAGGAACACGGTTCATTAGAAAAGCAGCAGTAAGAACGGCCATATTCCAATAGGACTTGGGAACATGCATCCCTCGTAGAAGACAACGGACGATGTTCATGAGGTGGCGGTTCTTACGTTCCGCCACCCCATTTTGCTCAGGGGTGTATGGGCAAGTTAACTGATGAAGCATACCATGTGTATGGAGATGGGACCGAAGCCCATCAAAAATATATTCATCTCCATTATCGGTCCTAAGAGATTTGATAGTTATGTTGTACTGAGTCTGAATCATTTTTAGAAAATTAGCAAAAATAGAGAGCACTTCAGAACGAGAACGCATTAAATAAATCCAAGTACAACGAGAATAGTCATCAATAAATGTAACATAATATCTATGACCATTAAAAGCCGTAACAGGAGAAGGCTCCCAAACATCAGAATGAACTAAGTCAAAAATAACATTAAAACGATGCATGCAAGGAATATAAGATGTACGTGTGTGTTTAGAAAGCTCACACACAGAGTACTGAAATTTGTGTCCATTACAAGAAGTTTTTAAAGCAGGAAATAATGAACATAAGTGCTGAAAATTAACATGTCCTAAGCGAGCATGCCATAAGTCTAAAGTCTAGGAAGAAAAAGTATGATTTCCGATGAGTGGGAGGACGGAAGCTGGAGCAGCAGTGGGTGGAGCACCAAACAGGTACAACCCATCCCTCTCATACCCCTTGCCAAAAGTCCTCCTCGAAGTCAAGTCCTGAAAGACACAGTAGGTAGGAAAAAATGTTACAGAACAATTTAGAGATTTTATTATACTACTCACAGACATAAGGTTAAGAGATAGGTTAGGAACATGGAGAATAGAATCAAGTGAAAAGTCAGGGGTCAAGGAAATAGTACCCTTCCTGTGAATAGGGGTAAGAGACCCATCAGCAAGGCGAACCTCCTTATAAGTAGTAGGAAAAATGGGAGAAATAAAATGATTAGACTCACCGGTCATGTGATCAGAGGCACCAGAATCAATTACCCAAGTCAGAGGAGTAGAGTCAGACTGAGAGGCATGAAATGCAGAAGAGTTACCTGGAGGTGTTGTAACAGATGCGACTGTTGAGGATGAGGGAGTCTGAGCTTGGAGCTGATCCCGTACAATAGTTGTAATCTGCGTCTGTAGATGTTGCAAATCAATAGTTCCAAGGGACGCAGGTTCAACAGAAGTAGATTCCACAACAGCAGCACGAGGCTGTCCCCTAGAAGATCTCAACAGGTGGGGATAGAGTTGAAAATAACGGACCTTCTCATGTCCAATCTTCCCACAGTGGCTACACGTAAAACCATTACCTTTACCACGTCCACGGCTTCCACGACCTCGATTCCCAGATACTTGAGTACGGGAGTTAGAGAAACCCGAATTGACCGCGAGAGCCATCTGATCTGTATCTAAAGCAGAGATAATGGCAGGAGACTGAATCTGAAAGGGAACGTCACAGCGACGACGCTCATCGCTATCAATGGTCGCAAATGTCTCAAATAAGGACGGTAGAGGCGTGGTATTAAGAATTTGAGTCCGCAGTGCTTCAAACTCAGGGCGTAGACCCATGAGGAACTAATATGTCTGATGACGAACAATTCTCTTGACTACATACTCGGCTGCCTCAACAGACAATTTAGCCATAGACTCATAGTGCGAGAGTTCTTCCCATCGAGATTGAAGGAATCCAAAGTAATCAGCAACACTTTGATTTCCCTGTGTAGCCTGAGCAATATCCCGGTAAAGTTCATAAATTCGGGAGTCATTACAAGCATGTGCATATGTTTGAGTGAGAGCTGTCCACAAAGAAGAGACGGTCTCATGATACATAAACATAGTGTAGATGCGTTGCTCCATGGAATTAAATAACCATCCAAGAATGGTGCAGTTATCAATTTCCCATTGTTCAAATTTTGGATCAGTGAGTGATGGCTTAGGAATAACACCTGACAACCAACCAGATTTGCCTCTACTACCCAAATAGAGGCGTACAGACCTAGACCAGGACTAAAAGTTACGACCATCTAATGGTGCATTGGTTATACGCTGGACTGAGAAATTTGCCCCAAGAGTTGTGGTAGAATCCTTAGTCTCGTGAGGCGTTGTCATTGCAACTATGAATAGGAAGGAACTTTGGATTGAAGGAAGATCTCCTGTTTAGTACTGTCGAAGGTCAGATAGTGCACAACTGCTTGCTGTTGAAGTTCAAAGAAAAAAATAAATGCTCCTTCTTGTTGCTGTCAAAGAAAGCCACAAAATAATATCTGCGTACAACCTTAGAGCTATTGTAGAACTGATCGTAAGGGCAGTTAAGGTCTAATGGGGTGATCCCAAGGGTTGTCAAAGAAAGCCACAAAATAATATCTGCGTACAACCTGATCGCAGGCTGTTGCAGGTCGTAAAACCTTTTGCAAGTTTGCTAATGCCCTAGAGTTAGGATCACAGACTTGATTCAAGCCATACAACCTGATCGCAAGTTGTTTAGAGCAAAAAACCTGATCGCAGGTTTGATCGTAGAATTTTTTTTTTTTTTTTTAGAAGAAAAGAAACGAAGATGGAGGCTCTGATACCAAGAAGAGTTTTAGAAGAGAAAAGAAAATCCTTGCTCCATAATTAGAGCTTGGCATATATATAATCAATAATGAAGGATTAGTCATAAATGCCCTTACAAAGAAATAAATAAAGAAATAAGAAGAAATAAACTAATATTAGTAAAACTAGAACTAACTATTCTAATATTCCAATACATTCAAGGGTGTATCATACTTGACCTTGCATTAGTCCACGTCCTTTGGTTTAAAGTATATTGGCCAAAAAAAGCTCAAGAATTTCCTCATTTGAGATAGGACATCTTTCCCTAATATGTATTTATGGTAACTGTAATCCACCATTTATTCAATTGTAGAAATTCTAAGTGCTTTGTTTGCTTTTGATAGTTGGTATTACTTGTTTTTATGTTTTTTTTTTCTTTTTGATCCTTATTTAACATATCTTTTGTTGATGTAGGTCAAACCTGAGATAATCAGCTGGTCACCACGAATAATTGTCCTCCATAACTTTTTGAGTATGGGAGTATGTACTTTTTGAACTTATTCTTATTTTTTTTTACCTACTATACAAAAAAATCTTATGATACATTTAAGAGGTGAACCATTAAAGCAAAAGAAAACAACTCAAAGCCCTATACAGCTACAAAGTAAAATGAATGATCGACTCCACTTTTAAAAGAAATATTTTGCCTGGAACCGAGAAAAATGTTTGATGACATGTATTCAATTGGATAAATAAGCTTTGATTTTCTTCACAACCATTTCAAGCATCCCATATTTATCTTTACTCTTTGAGTTGACCATATTGCTCACAATACAACCTTAAAGAAGCTTTGTTTAGGTCGTGTGATCAATATAATTAGTTGCATGTTGTTAAACGTGTTGGGTGCACTTTTAGTCTTCTATGAATGCTTCATATTAACGCCATGGCATCTTTCTCATGAAACCAATTGTTATAGACATGTTTCTCAGTTAATGTCATATATTTATGCTACATGTAGTGGCATATTGGAAATTTATGTTTTACTAATTTCCATTAATTGCCCTAATTTTACTGATGAATTGGACAAATGCCTGGATACTTCATTGGGTTTCATCTATTTTGAACCAGTAGAAGTTTATTAATTATGAAAGAATCTAAAATTTCTGATATATATAGGATAAAAAGGTTAAGATAGAAACCAAGTAAAAGAAACTATGCCCAACTCTTCTACATAAAAACTGTTACACCCATTCCTGAATAATCTCTTCTCATTTATGCACAATATATAAGGGATGCCCACGAAATCCCCGATAATAGCTGCCACCTGAACCAATGATGACTTAATGTTGCCTAGTACTTATTTTAAAGACCCACACGTCTTCAAAAATTTGGCACATCTATTCCATGATTTCCATCCATAGATTCCGGTAAACCGCAAATGGAAGTATTCACCACAACAGTTCCCTCTTCCTACTGTGAGTGCCCAAAGACCACCCTTCAAGTAGATCTAAAGTATTTTCCAGAATAACACAAAGGATACCAAAGATTCCGTTAAATCACAAATGGAAATATTCTGCCATTTGGTTTGGAAAGCTTGTGGGCCATGGTTGGAGTAACATCTGAGGTTTTGTAAAACTGCACTAGAATTTTATAGACCTTTTGCTTGTTTTCTGTAACAGTTAGAAACTCTTGTTCACATGAAACTGCAAATTTGATTTGTGAATAAAAATACTATGACTTGCAGGAATGTGATTATCTCAGAGCAATTGCAAAGCCTCGTCTTGAGATTTCTACTGTGGTGGATATTGCAACAGGGAAGGTATGTACTACTATACGTCCTGCACTCCTGCTAGTCTCTTATGAAGTAGCATACATGATTTTTTAATGTCTTTTTAACTTCTTTATTACGATTTATGAGTTCCTTTACATTTCCTTAGTTGTCTATATCTTAATTTCAATTAGTGTTTAAATAGTACTTGTGGCGTGTCCCCTAAAGTGTGCCTGAAGCAAGGTATGGAAAGGAGGCTTTGAGGCATGCCCTAATTGTGCATACCCCATGAGTAACATGTCTTCAACGGTAAGCTACAGATTTTGTGGTGACGTGTGCTTGCTGTTGAGGGTGTGCATCTCATAGAGAGAGCAATGATGACTTTTTTTTTTTATATTTAATATGTAAGTAGAGTCATGGAGCATAGCAATGGCGATTTTTATTTATTTTTGGTTACTTTTATAGGATACGACTGAGATGGCAAGAATGACAACTTGAAACTTGAATTTTCCAACAATAGCGAATATGAAACATTAGTAAACCTTATACATGGCATATATTTAAATCCAGTGCAATCAAAGAGAAATCTAGTTGCAGAGAAGAAAAAAACCTTGTGCTTTATTTCCACTTGGTTATTTATAGTTCTAAGGACCAAAATATTGTTTATTTTCTTGCTTGTTTGTTTTTTCATTTTTGTTTCATCTGTGGGTGGATTTCTAATGATGTTTTTAACTTGGAATGGACCTAACTAGGGCTGGCAATGGATCATTTTGGTACCGGATCAGTACTAATCTGATACCGACCTGAAATTGTTACCCTATGATCTTGATCCGATCCAATCGGATCAACACATTATTGAGCCAAATCCGAACCAATTAAAAATTGAAACAGTCCAAACCGATCCGATCTGAGAAAAGGATAACTTGATTTTTCTTCTCCAAATCCATCCAAACCCTAAATTTCCAAATGAGAAAGAAGAAAAGAAGAACGAGAGGAAAGAATGAATTGAAGCCAACAAAAAATATAAATTTAAATAACAAACAAATTTAAAGTATAAAAACAACTAAACTTACTGGAAAAAACAAAACCAAAATTGAAAAAATTTCTATGTACCTGCTTTAAACACTGGGTATGAATTGAACTTCTTAGAAAGAACAAATCCTCTCAAACTTAATTAGACAAGGGCCAACGATTTGCAAGATTGCAAATTTCTCTAAATTAAAAAATCAACTGTAGATACACGGGCTTCGAAACCTTTGGAAAAGTTTTGAGCTCATCTACACGGGTTTAAGAGTCACCACCATTCAATTAAAGTGTGAATGGACATTATAAAAAAAAATATTTGAAATCTGTTTTTTAGCTTGTAGTGACTCACATATCCAAAAGATAAAAGGAATGGTCTACTTAGAAATCTATGGTAAGGAGGTTCGGTTGAGGAACAAGGAAGGTGTTAGGCACTTTGTCCCAGCCATCTTAAGATAGTTACCAATATATGACCATAGGTGAGGTTTTGAAAGATTAACCTGATTTTGAAAAGAACTAAGAAAATTAGTGAAGAAAACTAAACAATTAAACAACTATAGTCTAGTTTAGAAAAATCAAAAATTTGAACCGATGAGCAAGTCAAGACAAAAATGTGCTTGTTGGAATTTTTTGTAAGCCATGGATTTTGGTGAGAATCCATGAGGATTTCTCCTTTTTGGATCCAAAGGCCCTTTTTGAAAGATCTATAGTCTAGTTTTAGAAGAAGAACAAAATAAGGCAATGAGTAAGCTAAAATAGGAATGTGGCTTGCTGGAATTTTTTATGAGCCTAAGATTTTGGTGAGAATCCATGTGGATTTCACCGTCTTGAATCCCAAGGCTCTTTTAAAGGGTATGTGCTGACTTAGGAGCATTTTTTTTGTTGGTTTAGCCTTTAGGAGGTGTCAATGAGTTGAATACCACCATGGAAAGACTAAGGACCTTATGCATGCAATGTGTCCTCTTTGGCACTGTTTTGTTAGCTTAGAGAGCTAGGTGTAGATCTAGGTAGATCCGTACCTTTGACCCTTAACTATTTTAAAGAAAAAAACAAAATGAGTGTGTGCTTGTTGTGTATGCATGTATGAACTTAGAAAGAGAAGATTACCTCTAAGGAAGAATTACTCTCTAGCTCTTAAGCCATTAGAAAAGAAAACATTTATCCTAAGAATTTAACTTGCAATGGAAATTAAAGGAAATAAAGAGCATCTACATTAGGAATTTAAAACTTGCAAGAGAAATAAATAACAAAAGAAATCTAATGCTCCCATGGAGCTTATTGAGGGTTTATAGGAGGAGATTGACTCTAGGAGGTCTTACTCTCTACCTCCAAACCTCACAAAAATGAGTCTAAGATTTAAATATTGTAAGCAAAGAAAGCATGAATAAAATTTGCTTAAATGGAAAGAAGGGGATAGGTAGGAGAGCGAGTTTTAGAAGGGGAGAATGGAAGGTTCAACCCTACCTTGATTTTCTTCTTCTTCTTGGTTTGAGCTTCTTGAAGGTTTGGGAATGGATTTGGATAGAGTTTAGGTAGGCTAGAGAGCTTAGAGGAGAGACTTGGACAGAATTTTAGCTTCTTCTTGAGCTCTCCTTTTGAAGAGAGATTTAGACAGAATTTTGGATCCTTCCCCTCTTCTCCCTTTTTACCTTGAATGGGGGTTCTATTTATAGGAGTTTGGGGGACCTTTGGGGATAAACTTGTCTTAAACTCTAAGATTCCCAATATTTGCAACAAAACCTCTGTAGAAAATCCAAATGACTTCTACTCTCCTTGGACTTAAAGGTCTTTCACTCACCTATGGTCTCACCAATCATGATGATCAAGAGGGTAGGATTGTAAAAGGTCCTAGTTTTTAGAGAATTCTTTGAGGAGGGTAGAAGTGTCTTAGGTCTTTGGCTTTAAGTCAAATCCTAGAGAATTAGACTAGATGGCATGTAAATATGGATGGGGATTTTGGGCATTAATGTCATCTAACTCAATTAACTCTTTAACAACCTAGGGTTAGTTTAGTCTTTGCTCACAAGTTTTAGAGAATTCTATGGGTTAGGCAAAATTATCAAAACCTCTAGAACTTAGTCTAATTACATTGACTCTTCTAGGACTGAGGATAGACTTAGGGGGCATAAGTGTAAACTACATAAATTAGGCTCTAACAACTTGAGGTTAAAGTAGTAATTACACTCATGTGGGGACCAAATTGACCAAAGGTCTTTGTTAGAAGAAAGTGAGAATTGACATGAAGACTTTGATGGTGGGTTTATTATGAAATTGAACTATGAGTAAAAAGGTAAAAAAGAACGTTTTCTTGAGGGAAAAACAATGAAAATGAGGATTAAAAGATAATTAAACCTTAACAAATTCGAATGCACATAGGGCTCAAAACTGACCAACAGAATTGGCCTTAGGTGATCAATGGCTAGTGCAAATTTTCCTTCGTTGTTCACCTTCATACTATGTAAAAATTTCTTCTGGTCGTTAGTAACCTTTGGCCAGCCTAAAAAATTATGCCTGGCCGTTGGTTACCTCCATACTGCCCATTTGATTAT
This sequence comes from Akebia trifoliata, assembly GCF_017979445.1. Taxonomy (NCBI): domain Eukaryota; kingdom Viridiplantae; phylum Streptophyta; class Magnoliopsida; order Ranunculales; family Lardizabalaceae; genus Akebia; species Akebia trifoliata. Next base: position 36,577,215 of record NC_141382.1, on the reverse strand, counting down.
TCTGGTCATTGGTAACCTATGGGTAGGCTAAAAATTAAGCCTGGCCGCTAGTTACTTCCATACCAAGCCAAAATCATAAAAATGCAATTTTCTGTTGGCTCAACATGTGGTCCTTGTGACCACTTGAAAATCGACTCGAGTCATATCCTTTCTCGAAATGTCTTTAGTGCCTTCGGGCTTGGTCTAGGCAAAAATGGGTTGTCTACACCAACCGTATTAGAACAATCTTAAAAAGATCAAATCTAGAACATCTCCTCGAATCCAAGAACCCTAATAGGACCATGTACGAACCATAAACACGATTGTAAATCTTCGAAATCCCTTGATTTTCGGTGTAGTCCAGCTTAGAGAGGGTTGAGGACGTTGGGTCAAATCGTAGACCAAAGAGAGATGGACTAAATTGAAGCTCAAGAGAAGCTTAAAGGGAAGTAGCCTCCACAAACTTATATACAATATATAGACATATATATTGGGGACTACTGACATCCAAGATTTGAATGCGATGTTAGGAACCTCCACAAATATATATACAATATATATACATATATACAATTTTTGTATTGTAACTTCCCCAAATTTTTGGAATAAAGCTTTGATGATGTTTATGATGATTATGGTCCTAGAGATTTTTAAATTGCAGTTCTTCAAAATGTGTGTTCGTATAATTTCCTATTAGTTAATGTTCCCACAGAGGTCATCAAATCACCTCCTTGAATAGGTTTTGTTTCTTAATTTCTCTCTTTTTTGCAATTAGTTATGAATTGCAGTATTTGCTTGTATTTGACGTAAATACTCAGAACTTGCTAATATTATTAAGCTTTTAAGTAATTTGAGTGGTGGTATTGTACTGTAAGGTAATCATATACGTAGTAGGTATGGTTCAAAGTTTTGTTTCTCCTTGGGAATGTCTCAGCCAATGCATTTGATGAGGGCTGCGTTGCCCCTGTTTATCTTGGTCTTTCTCTTACTGTTTGTTTGGCTTTCTTGATTTTTGAAATGATCGAGATTTACTTCAAGATTGAAAATTTCTAGTATGATAGTAGTTGCTGAGAAGGGTGGTCTTTTATTTTCTGTTTAATTCCAGAACCAAGATTTTTTATTTTTTTATTTTTTTTTGACATTCAAAATATGTATTTTTTTCCCTGAGAAGATTGTTCTTGCCTTGTAATGCTTCTTGTCTTAGTATGTGTGATTAGACTGTCGTGTTACTTGCTTTCAGGGAATTAAGAGTGATGTTAGGACAAGTTCTGGTATGTTTTTGAGTAATGAAGAGAGAAATTATCCAATTATACAGGTTGGTTTTCTTTTCCTGAATATATCTTCATTTCATCTAAAACAGCATTTCAGGATTAGATATCTATAGTTTATTAAAGAAGATTAATTTCAGATTTGCTCTAATGACTTGAGCATGCTTTATTCTCTCCCTTTGAAGTGGTGTGCCTTCATAAACTAGTACTTGTCATTCTTCTGGTTGCCTGATACTTGGTTTCTTATGTTTGTCCTAAATACTCAGGCAATTGAAAAACGAATTTCTGTATATTCTCAAGTACCGATAGAAAATGGAGAGCCCATTCAAGTTTTGAGGTAGAATTTCTAACATCTTTCTGTGCAATGCCTCGTATGAGCTCAAGGACTAATTTTTTCCATTATCAAGGCTAACATCTGCGGCACAGGTACGAAAAGGATCAATTTTACAGAGCACATCATGACTATTTTGCTGACACTGTAAGTTGTTTCCTTCCTTTTTGGATATTTGTATCATTTTCATTACATGTGTTGCATCAGGTTAGTTGGGCCCATTCTTAATGTGCTTCTGAAGCATTGTAGAAATGATTGAAATGTAGTTTAACTTGAAGCGTGGAGGTCAGCGCATAGCAACGGTTCTCATGTATTTGAGCGACAATGTTGAGGGGGGAGAAACATATTTTCCTATGGTGAGTGTATTTATGGAATTTCAAGTTCCGTGGCAAACATTCGTTTATATTAGTTTGTTATTTGTTCATCACTTCCTTGCAACTCAAATTATTATCCAACTCTAAAAGCTACATTCCCTCACCAGCTGTTTAATTAGGGGCAGTGATATTACCACACCATTACGTTATCAATAAACATCATACACGATTCACCATATGATAAAATCACTTATGGTTTTTATTCATAACATAATGATGTGGTAATATCATTGCCCTTGATTAATTTTCATGTGAAAATTAGTTGAAAGAATTGTACTTCCACTTCCAACCACCCAATTTAATGTATTAAATTTTGATTTTGATGTCCATTTCAATCAGCCTAGAAATGGATACCTTCCGTTGAAATTTTTCGTTTAGTGTGGAAATCAAACAATTTTTAGAAAATGATGGAAACAATTTGATAGCATCCATACACCATTAAAAAGAAACCATAGGTCCACAACACATCCTAGGTTTATATTGTTCAAAATTTAAAATTATTGCAATCATGAATCCAAGTTAAGATTTCATCAAATTCAATGTTATCCTCATTGTCTAGTGCTTCATGGGTAAAATGGTCTCCTTTATCTTCATCAATTTCATCTCCTCTCACTAGGACATCTTCTGAGACTGAATATGGGAAGGCTGAAATTTTATCCATGTCAACATACCTCGGATTGCTAAAACAATAACCAAATACCCCTTTCGTAATTTTTCCCGATCTAATTGTGAACTTTGTGATTTAACTGTGAAGTTTGTAATTGAATCATGAAGTTTGTAGAAGTTTAGACTATTGATGAAAACACAATTAAATCGTGATCTAATTGGTGACGAAAAAAGTCATGATTTAATTGCAACTTTTTCAATAAACCACTGAATTTTGTAACTATGACTATACTTATGTGGGTCCCAACACAGAATCTTTTTGTCTCAACTCCTCTAGGCAAAGCCAAGGTCCTGGATATGCTAAGCGTGTTAAAATGTCCTTGATGGTTGGGCGTGTCTTAGTTGGCTGGTATAGCTAGGCCTGCCCTGGACTTCAATGTTTTCCTACATTATTAGGTTGACGTTGCCTGGGTTTTGCCTGGATTGGTCACTGCTCCACTTAGTTATTATTCTGTGAAGAATATTGTGAGTTGTTTCACTAGTAAAATAGAACTTTTTTATGGTCATTTTGCTAGTCCAATGACATTCTCATTCTTCAATGTAATGGGATTCACAAGACAAATGTAAGAAAACAGTGTGTTAACGAAAATCTAATCTCCCTTTATATGAAATGCATTTTCAAAACAGATATTTAAAAAGGATATTTTATCATAATTAAATAATTCTAGTAAAATGGCTACGTAAATGGGTTCGGTTTTCTTTAAATCTAGATAGACATTCTAAATTGTGGACACTTGCAGATATATTTCCATATTTTGTAACTCTAAACAACAGAAGGGTAATCTTCTGATATAAAATACGTGTTTTAGTTATTATTTTCGAGTTCGTTACCTTTTCCCTCTAGCTATGTATGCATCTGTGTATGAAAATTTTTCTCTATGGTATTGACTTCCATTCTAAGCCCAATGTTGTTCTTGGAAACTTCCATAATCACTGCTCATACTAAGCAGTGTTTGAGGCATATTTATTGTATCTGAACCTATCAGCTTTGGATATATATATGATAAGATCACCCATGATGTCTTCTCCATTTTCTTTTCTTTGCAATTTCATTAAATGTGGGTTATTTTGATTAAAATTTTGAACCCACGGTTCTGTTTTCTACTCTGGTATCAATGGTAGTTTTCACTTATTCAAAATAGGGAATTTAAAGAAGCTTTCTATTTTTTATTTTTTTGTTATTGTTGAAATTTGTCATTCCTCCAAATTTTCCTTGCTTTTTTTTTTTTTTTTCTAATTTAATTTCTAACCATATCATTATCCTTTTGTTCTCGCTAGAACTCTTTTTGATTGGACCATACTGGTTTACATTGCACAAATGGTTTCAGGCTGGATCAGGGGAGTGTAGCTGTGGGGGACAAATTACAAAAGGGGTGTCTATCAAACCAATAAAAGGAGATGCGGTTCTTTTTTGGAGCATGGTTTGTTTTTTCACCTTCAATATATGATATGTTCATACATAGTAATTCGATGAGACAACCTTCTGATACAGTTTCTAGTATGCAGTCGTCAGTGAGGCTAAAATTGGTTTTAATACTTGGACAATTCAGGTGATACGAAACGGACTCAGAGACTATTGCACGAGTTTGCCAATTTGAATTGGTTGTCTCATTGACTCATCCAAAAACCTTGTTGATTCATCAAAATGTTTAGAAAAATTCATTGGTTTTTTGAAACTTGGCCAATTTGTCCAATTTGAATTGATTTTGATTCTAATTTATTTTTGTTGTTGCATCTTCAACTAGTTTTTGGATATTAAATGTTTGTGATTGTTGCAGTTCGAAATAGACTTATTTAACAGTAGCATCTATTGATCTGTACCATATTACAAATTCATTGCTTTTTAAATATCTACATATATTTTTCAATTTATGTCAAACCATTTGAACCGTTTTGGGGGGTCCGAAATAAAACATTGATCTCTCAATGTTTCGAGATTGTCTCGGTCGAGACTGAGACTGCCTCAGCTTTTCTTTTGATCGGGACAATGCCTCGAGATGAGATTTTAAATCTTGATTTGAATTCATATGTTCTTTTCAGGGACTTGATGGACAGTCGGACCCAAACAGCTTACATGGAGGATGTGAAGTCTTGTCAGGAGAGAAGTGGTCTGCAACAAAATGGATGAGAGAGAGAAAGTTATTTTGATTCCTTCTCAATTAGATACATGGGCTCATCTTGTATACAAAGGTAAATGGGAAAATTAGTAAATGTGAAGTTCATAGAAATATATTCTCCAAAGAGGAAGTTTTGATATCAAATAAATGAGATTAGTTTTTAGCTGATCTCTTAGTCACTCAAGTGTTACAGTTCAAATCTATACCTAATAAATCAAATCTTAGCTTATTAAAAGTATTTTTTGTTGTTGTTCTTTTAACCTTTTTATCTATTAAATTCAAGGCCCTGTTTGCAAGCTTAGGAAAATAAATTTCCTGTCGATGAAATATCTGAAATTTTTTATTGAAATTAATTTTGAAGGAAATGTGAGACATCACATGTAACTCCCAACCATAATTTAAGATATTGTGCTTGGGTATGCCCGGTCTACACGTTTTGGTCAATATTGGAAATACTAATGACATGCACCCATTGACCAAGTTCTCAGTTCTTCTATGAGAGATTAAGAAAAATGACCTAAATGCCCTCATATTCAAGATATAGAGGATATTAAGGTTACAAAAACTCTGCAACAGGATGGCTAATTGTATTAGGGGAATTAATGAAAAATAGTGATTAATATATTGAAGAAAGTTTCATATGGTAGTGTTTGAGAGGAAGAGGAAGATTATCATAAATATATGGAAGTTTCATAAGGCAGTGTTTGAGAGGGAGAGGGAGATGTTTAAAATTTAAATCACCCTAGTTTATTTTATTTTATTTATTGATAAACTTGTTTTTAATGAGTTTAGTAATATGTTGTCGGCAGGATTTGAACCCAAGTCTCTAATATCATTACCCAAAGACTTCAAACTGATGATAGGGCCCTTAACCTCGGTCTCATGTGTCATTTTCAACCTTTTGCCAAAAACCATTTTGATGAACCGTCTCCCAAAAAACAGTTTTAATATCTTTGGGTAAATTATTTTAACCTATTTAACCTCATCTTCGATCTTTCAACTTCAACTAAACCCTTGAAGATGGATTTGGGGTGAGAAAAATATGGTAAAAATGCATCTTGAGGTTTGAATGTCAAAGGAGATAGAATTTAAGGTTGTAAACAAGGCAATAATAAAAAATAAAAAAACTATATTTTAGATGATAGGTTTGGAAAGTGAAAAACAAATGGGCATTTAGATCAGTGTCGGTAAGTATTATTATAGACTAGACCAAGGTCAAGAGGGCAAGTCATTGGTTCGAAAATAAATATGTGTTTACGTGGAGGCTCATGTCTCACCCATTTCACTATTACGCCTGAGTGCGATTTTGGAGTGCCCACGAAGACCACACATTCCTATTGTCTCTATGTGCATTAAAAGGCATTCCATCTTGAATAATGTGGGCATTTTTGGATGCATAGTTCTCCAAAATGCCAATCTTCAAAATTACACTCATCAAACCTTCTTACGATTGTCCTCTCAAAAGTCCAGTAGGAGGAAACATTTTCCTAAACAAAACAATGCTAGAGTGACTAAGCAGAACACTGTGCTGACGTGGAGATGTGCTCCATAGTTGCTTTTCACTCTAGAGGAAAACTGCACACCTCCACGTCAATACAGTGATGAACGCAGTATGGTAGGAAGTGAAAATAAAATATGTTTTCTTCAAAACCCATTATTCTATAGTGACTTATTACCACACAGTGTTAAATAGTGCGCTGACGTGGGTGTGTGAACGGAACCATTGATGCTTTTCCTCGTCACTTCGCCAAATGATTGCGATTTTGTTAACCACGCAATCTTATTGGAGAAGTGCGTGGAAATATTTTTTTTTTCTGCAGACCTCTATCTTAATTTCTTTTACAAACCTTATGCTGTTTTTTAATTAAAATAATGAAACACTTATCTTAATTACAAAGTAAGATTTTGGGCCTTGTTCAAATGGACGCCACAGCCTTCTAAGTTTCATTGAAAAACTCAAATAAATAAATTAAAATAATTTGTTTTAAATTTGATCCAAGGTTTTGAAAATGAAGAGTCACCGAACTTCCAAATAAGTCTCAAAATTTAAAATTGAAATTCAACTGTGAAAAATAACTTCTTTATTTTTTTTCAAAGCTTTTTCCAAAGTTCATAGATTTTTGTCCTCTCAATATTGAAGGGTGAAATCCTTACTAATATAATAAGACTAGTAGGACACATTAAAATATTTTAGAGAATCGGTTTTCCTACTAACTTACTAAGAGTTGATGAGCTCAAATGAACTACCAAATTGGCAATCCAACCCCAAGGTTTCAGATCAAGAAAAAAAAATCAAAAAATTAATTTATAAAAAAATAATTATTTATTTTGAATGAAAATGATTATCACAAAAAATTCAGATAAAAAATTCATTTTGAATGAAAAATCATTTTCTAATTAACTCACAAAAATAAAAAAGAGGTGTTTGAACTACTTATGGTGAGATATATTTTAAAAGAGTTGTTACTGGCACACCAACTTTTACTAATTATACCGCGATTAAAAATAAAGAAAATAAATGAATGGTTGAGAATAAGTAAAAGTTGGGGTGCTAGCAGAAAGTCTCGCATTTTTGTGGGCATTTAAGATTTTATATGAGCCTTTTCTTATTCGTTAACAGCTACTGGAATTACTTGAATGAGTGTTATAATATATTATAATGTTGAGATTGTAATTTGAGATAAACCTTAGTAATATTTGAAGAGTGTGTTTTAATCTTTAATTGGGGTGTGATAAATAATTTAAGCAGTTGGGATGTAATAAGTAAAAGTTGGGGTGTCAATAGTAGCTCTCTATTTTAATTGGAAATCACTGTGATTGGATTTATGTTTAATTAAAAAAGAGAGTTGTTATTACCCCCACCAACTTTTACTAATTTCACACCAATTCCCGTATAAATTAGGGGTGCAACTTGGTCTGGTTCAAACCAAGAACCGAATCAAATCGAGAGCTTTGGATTGGTTTGGTTCGGTTTATAATGAACTTTGGTTCGATTCCGGATTAACAAAATAGAGAATCAACCAATTTGATCGGTTCTCTGTTCATTCTTTGTAAGAAACCAAATCGAAAACCTAATCCTTATATTAATAAAATTAAAAAAAAAAAATATATATATATATATATATATATGATTAATCTATTTAGTAAACTATACCCATTTTTTTATGGATAAATTGATTACTTTTTTATGTATATATTAATCACATTTTTTTTTGGATGGATGGGATTAATGACTTTCTTTTATTGATGAAAAAATTATTGATTTTTTTTGGAATAGATACATTAATGATTTTTTTTTTATTGATGGATACATTAATGATTCATTATATGAGATTTCATATTCACATCTATTTAATTTTATTAAAAATATGTTGGTTCAATTAGGTTATGAGATATTGGCAATTCATAGAATCGAACTAAATCAAACCGACCTTAGCTCAGTTCGGGTTGGTTTGATTCTATGGTAATTTAGTTCGATTCTGATTTGACCTCAAACCGAACCAAGCTGCACCCTTGGTATAAATCACCAAAGAACTGCACATAGTTAGTAAAAATTAGTGTTGCAATAGTTATTTTTTTAAAAACTTATATAAAGATTTTAAAAGAAATTAAGGCAGTGGGACTGCTCCAAAAACATCCCACGCAATCCTCCAATAAAATTCCGTGGGGGTCACTGTGCGTCAACTAAATCGCACTCTAAAAAATCTAAGAATGCTGACTTGTCAAAGTGTGAGTTTGATTATTGTGTGAAAACGTGACCAGCCATGAAATTCACGGTTCCACAGAGTTAGTGGTCGTTTAAGACATGACCCTCAATGATTTCAAAAATATTTTAGAAAATGATTCAGAACCTTCATCTTCATAAAAATCACTCCAATTTATTATACCTTTTTACTCCTCAAAATTAGTCATCTTTGACCATGATTTGTCATCTCAAACATTTAACATTTAATTTGCTTTAAACTTTCCAACTTAAAGAATATCAAATTTTTAGAAAAGTAGAAAATGACAAAAATTTAGCTAAAAATTTCAATAATCATATCTTCATCTTTGATTTTTTTTTTTTTCTCTCAATCTTTGACATTAATCCACTTCAACCTTTGAAACTTAAAAGAATTTTCTTAGAAAGAATGAGGTCAAAAATACCATTGATTTAACTGTTGTCTTCAAACTCTCAGATTTTCTACGAAGGAAACCCTTGATATTGTATTTCTTCAAAATTCCAATCCAGTCTTTGGAGTGGTTTAAAGGTTATTTGAGTGAACATGAGGGTATATTGGTCATTTTGTACCTTTAGGTGTCTAGCAAATTCTTGAAATCGTGGTGAATGTGTCTAAAATAGGGACGTTTTGCTCAAATGGATTACCACATTACCAATCCAACACCGTAGCCCTCTAAATTTCATTGAAAAATTCAGATCCATATCCTATGTATATTGTTTTGGACTTGATCCAAGGTTTTGAAACTTGTTGGCTATTGAATTTCGATCTAACTCTAAAATTTAAAATTTAAAATCAACAGTGAAATTTTTTGTTTTTTTTCGAAGTTTATTAAATTTTGTCCTCCACAGCCTTGATGCATCAGATCATGCTTTTTTATATCACAAGGTGAGTCCAAGGATCCTTAGTAAGGGTGAAATCTTTACCCACTTAGTAAGGTTAACTGGACTCTTAAATAATTAATACAGCTGATGTGGCAGCCATGCATTATTTCTCAGAATGGCCAAGTCTTTGTCTATGGTTTTTTGTTAGTGCCATGTCAGCACAGTGTTGAGGGAAGTTCATTCAGCATTTTCCTTTACCAACCATGTGTTAACTACTAATTGATATGAAACGAACTAGATCATGGTACGGTTCGTATTGGGTTCGTAAAGTCAAACGAACCACCAACTTATCAAATTTTGGTTGGATTCGCCCAACCAAAGCATTTGGTTCAACGAATCTGTAGACACCCCATTTTTACACTCGCCTGATTAATCAACTCGTCAACCCGATCGCAATGATTCCCAATGATGGATGTTTATTCCATTGCTTTATTTCGTTACCAGAAATGTTTCAGAAATCTAGATGAGGTATCTCGAACTGACAAAACTGTAGAAATCACGCTACGCTAGGAAAATATGACCCCAGAAATATAGAAATCATCATCTTGCAGATAAAAAGAAGCTTCACGATAAAAATCACTAAAAAATGACCAAATTACCAAAATACCCCTAACCTTAAAACAGTCATAGAGCCTACGTTACGATTAGGAAAACCTATTCAAACACATAAAACAACAAATTGAAATCAAATAAATCATTTTGCTAATTTTCACAGAATTTGACAAAATTACGAAAATGCCCCTCATAAAGTTCATGACCATTTCACACGAAAAATTTCATAAATGACACAAACCAACATTCACATTGAATTACTTACAAAAAATCGATTCTAAAACATCCTAGAACATTAAAAACAGACTTAAAACGTGAAAAGTCCTCTCAGGGGGCAAAACGATAATTTCACAATTTTCATAATTAAAAATTTCGAAATTAATAAATAAAATATTAAATAATTAAAGTGAAACATTAATGAAATTAATTTAAAATTTTGAATTAAAAAAATCGATCAATCGGACTCTTATGAAAAATTATTGAGGGTTCGTGAGATATTTCTTTAAGGACCTCTCCATTTGGGGGTCCAAAGAATTAAAGACATAATAGAGGAGGGTTCTCCAAAAAATTAAAGTCAATCAAGAAAGACTAAGGTCAAAGTATTAAAGTCAATCAAGTGAGACTAAAGTAAAAATTAAAGTCAATTAAGCAAGACTAAAGTCAAGATACTTAAAGTCAATTAATTAAGACTAAAGTCAAAATATTAAAAGTCAATCAAATAAGATCAAAAGTCAAAATCATAATAGAGTTCTAATTAAATAATAACTTTATCTAATAGAATTCTAATTAAAACACAATTCTATCTAATAGAGTTCTAATTAAAACACAATTCTACCTAAAATAATTCTAACTAAAACACAACTTTACCAAAAACAATTCTAACTAAAACACAACTCTAACTAAAAGAACTCTAATTAAACACTAACTCTATTCAAATCAACCCTTAAAAAAATCTATAAATAGAAGTCTCCACACCCTATTTTCGTATCAAATAATAAATCCTAGAAAAAGTAGGTCAAAAAACTTCCCTAGCCTCCTATAAACCCTAATTTTAAAGTCCTAACTCCTTACCTAACACTCATACCTCAATTTTAGCTCAAAAAACACTTAGAAGCCCTTCAAAAACACCTAGAAACCCATAAACAAATTTGAAGAATTCAGATCTAAGAAAGAGATACCTCAACTTGGAGATCAAAAATCAGATCCGAAGACAGAACGAAGCGAGAAATACTGTACAAGAAGTTATTCTATCAGATCTGAGGGAAAAAAATCATTACGTTTGGAAAAGGTAAGTATTTTTATTTTATTTTATTGATTAGGTCTTTTTAGCAATGTAGTTCTATTTGGAAATTAGTAGAGACCGGCATTTGCCGGGCGGGGTTGGTGCCTAACACCTTCCAACTCCGTAACGTGATCCCCGAACTTAGTTTCTTATTTTTCGTAGATTAGTTTCTTTTACCTTTTAGAGTCAATGTTCGGTTCCTAGACCATAATAACTAGGTGGCGACTCCTAAACCTCAAGGGTCAAAAGCGGATCCGCACACCCCGCGGATCGAGGGCGCTTTCAGAATCAAAGCATTAAATTTAGCAAACACAACAATTTAGTTTGACGAACAAAATAATTTTTTAATTGGTTCGGTGAACCAAACTAATTTATTATATTTTTTCATTGTTCATATTTAAAATTTAAATTATTTTATTATTTTATTTATATTTAATTTAGAATTTTTTTTTAACATTATAATTATACTTATAACCATTATACTTGAATTATATATATGCATAAGTGAACCATTACAGGAAACCAACCAAGAAACGAATTATCTCTACTTACCCATGCGAACCAGGTTCATTCTAGAGTGGCAAACCACAAAAATATAGTATTTATATCTATCGAGTTTGGGTGCGGAGTCACTTCAAAATCTAATTGAGTTAAGATGACTTTGATGAGTTTCAAGTCAACTCAACGAGTCTTAAAATTAATGTTTTAAAAATTGGACTAGACCAATGGTCCAACCGAGTCCAAGCTGATTTTTTTTTAAAATGAGTATGGTTTAATTTTATGAACAGGTACTTTATAAAGAACCATCGGTTTTTCAAAACCAACTGTTCAATTATAAGGACTGTCAATTCTCATGAATCAGTCCTTCAAAATTAAAATATTAATATTATTAAAAATCATTTTTGTTAGATTTTTTAAAGAGAAGATGTTGAAAACATTTGCATAATAATTTCGAGAAAATCTTTAATCCTTTTGTGTTTTTTTCATTAGTTCATGAAAAAAGTCTGTAAATTTTTTGTTTTCTTTTATTTGATTTCTTATTTTTATATCTATTTAATATGTACAAATCGCTCTAACCGAAGTAAACCCAATTCAGCCATTTGAGCAAAATTTCAGTTTGACTATCCTTTCAATTTTAAAAAGATAGGATTGGGATCCGTGGACTCATGAAGAATGACTCATGAGAAAACACATGATCCCAATCATTTTGATATAAAATCTAATAATTGAGATTTAAGTATCTCTTGATAACACATATCTTAGATATACTTATCCTGAGGAGAAATCCCAATCATTGGATTTTGTGCTTAAGCAGTTGGGATCATGTAATCTTTTCATGAATCAAGGGATCCTGATCCTTTCAAATATTTTTAAAATTATGTTTATGTACCGTGATTTAGATTCAGGATCCAATAAGGTATCTCGTAGGGATGATGCTATGTGGCATGTTTTGGTTGGATTTTAAAACACATCGACTCCTAATCAAACCATTTTCTACTTTTTACCAGCAAGATGTATTTAATCTCCAATCAAAACGAAGCCACGTAGACACTGCATGTTGCTATATAGGACCTGGACACACCATTGGGCGCGTGACACCGTCATTGATGGTTAAATTCCTTCCATAATTGACTAACTAAAGTTGATGGGTGCACCGCCCATTAAAGGTCTACATGCACTTGGGTTGGTTCCATATATATATATGCATAGAAAAGTCCATTAGACTTTTAGATGGTTGAGCTCCTCCCACTAACAATAGAAAGAGAAGGAGAGAGAGGGAAAGACCAACTCAAGTGCAGGTAGACCTTAAATGCCGATTTTATTGACCTAGGCAAATGCCTCTTTATAGAAGAAGTCTGATAGACTTTCCTCTCAGGACAGATGGTTGAGACAACTTTTATTTTTTTTTATGTGGTTGGGGATGTTTGATTGATATTTTCACCATCACCTTTGGAAGCTGAGTGATAGTAAGCTCAATCGGTGTGAGTGAGCCCAACCATGTTCAAGTTGGCCAAACATCAATCACATCATATCACATGGTCGTACTTGATTAGTCCCTACAGAGCTTCAAGTTGCACTCCCATCTTTATCCATTTTGAATTATTAAGCGTGCATGTCTTTAATTTGCTAAGTGCCCTCCGACCTAATAACATATAATACGATCTTTTAACCATGGTTTTTAATTTCGATTTTCTGTCTTGTCTTTCATTCATGAATGATATCGAGATGATTCACTTATACCACTATCTTAACAGAGATGAGAATTTTTTTTGCAAGTCTTCGAAGAATAAGTAAGGGGATCTTGGTCATCAGGCTCATCTCATTTAAGAATGATTCCAGGTGAACCATCTCGGTCTCGAATGATATTCAATCTTTTAACCTTTGTGCCAAAACAAAGTGAACCAACTCAGAACTTAGTATTATACAAATGAGAGCAAATCCTCGGTAGTACTTTTTCCATGTATTCGTGGTGAAAAGAAAAAAACCCTTCAACCATCTATAAATCATGGCCTAAATCATATTTTAAAAAAAAAAGTTCAAAAAGAAAATTATTTTAAACCAGATCAAAGGCTTTGAAATAGACATTCCAAATATTTCATCGAGGGATTTTGATGTCTTTACGACATGCCATTATATCAACCGTCAAAATGCACTAGAGAAAACTATAGGGAAAAAAGTACCAAAGAGGATCCACTCCCTATAGAAACTAGACATGGTGAATTTACTAATTAAGTTGAAAGCTTGACAAGTGAGATCTAAAAATATCGAAGATAATATTTTTACGAGTATTGATAATAAGACTTGCTAGGTGGTATAAAAAGTATATTCCAAGGGAATCTTGTTTCCCGAGACATATAGATATACGGTTTCTAAACTTGTCACACGTCATGGAGTCATTTGAGTATGCCAAGCCACCTGACAAGTCATATTATCACAATTCTATTTTTACACATTAACATTTTTTTATTTGTAGTACTAGTATGTTTCTTTTGCCTTTTTTTCACCTTTCTTTTTCTTTTATCTTTTTTAGGTCTAGGAAGCTTGGGTTGAAAGGGCCAATCCTTTTTTATTATTACAGTAATCTCGGGAATAGTTACAAGAAAGATCATCCTCCACAATACTAACTCTTGAGGAAAAGAAGAAAACTCCTTACTAATTAAAATATTTTCTCGCACGGCAAGCAAGAAAATATGCTGCCCTACTTGTTTCACGCTAACATAAATCAAAAGTGCATGTTAAGAAGGAAGTTGCACCTTCATGAATTTCCTTGATCAGCTTCATGTGTTTGCAGGAGGGCTCTGGTATAACAGGTGCCAATTAACTTAGTTGGTAACGTCTTTGGGTGATGATACTAAAGAGTAGAGACGGATTTATAGTGGAGGCAATGGGGGCGCTTGCCCCACAAATTAAAAAAAAAATTACATTGTCTACTTGATAACTGGATTTATTTTAGTTATCTATCCCCCTCCCCCCCCAAAAAAAAAGTTTTGGGTTTATTAGAGCTCCCTCTACTTGGTTTATATTTGGCACCCATAGACTAATGAAAAGTGACCTAAATGCCATTTTCTTCAACCTTATCGAATAATCATAGTTTTCCCTCTCAATAAGAAAATCTTTAATCCACCCGTACCATAGTCCTGGGTTCAAATCATGCCCGCACCAAGTTATCGAGCTTATTAAAAATAGGCTTATTTAATAAATAAATAAAAAAGAAGGCACTGGTATACCATTGATGCAATGGATCAAATATTAAGAGTCCCATTTAATGAAGATTTGAAAGAGATTTTCATTTTTTTCAAATCTTAATGCTGTGTTTGTCTCCCTAGCTATGCTATCTAAATCAAGATGTTAGACATGTTACCTACATTTTCTATGTTTGTGTCTCACATGATCAATATTTAACTAAATTAGCGGGTTCCACTTGTGAAGTGCGTAACCATGAAAAATTGAAAACGGGGAATCCCACCCAAAAAAAAAAAAAAAAGGCTGGGCTTCCCCTCTCCCACGTCTCTTTCATCAACTCCACTAGGTAACTGGAGTGAAAAGACTATCATACCCGGGTATCACATGAAATCAAGGTAGTCTTTCACTCATCTCTCTCGAGAACTGTACAAGTAACTCTAAATTCAATAGAATCCAATATATAATAATTGAAAAACACTTTCCTCGCTAACTTAGTAAGATTCCAAACCTTATAAAAGGGTCGTTGAGCCCACATGGATTACCATCTTGGCAATCCAACACCAAAAATCATACTAAATTTCATAACAAAAATCAAATTCAAAAAATTCAAAAAAAATATATATATTTTAAGCTTGTTCCAAGTTATTGGAAATGGATAATTACTAAACTCCCTAAACTTAAAATTAAAATTCAACGGTGAAAAATAATATTTTCTTGAAAGGAAGAATTTCAAAGTTTATAGAATTTTGTCCTCTACAAGTCTATAGCATCAGATCATGTTTTAGGATGCCAAGATATGAGCTCACAACCCTTAGTAAGATTTGAAATCTTACTAAGTTACTAAGGCTAGTCTGACTTATAAAAACTCTTCGTGAGTTTTTGTATTAAGTTAGTATTTAAGCTTTCATATTAAAATTTATTAGGCTTAAATTTTATATGAGTTCAATTTTGAACTATTTACTACATTAGATTAGACTTGCATCAGTGTATGAAAAAATACACGTAAACTAAACTAAACCATGTCAGGCAAACAATATGGAAACTAATCTGGCTAAGGGTTTCCACGCCAGGATCAAGGAAAATCCTACTCAGGATAAGTAAAATAATTTTTATTGTGACCAAACAAACCCTAAAGGTTCCAGTATAGTAGAGAGTTCTATAATTAGTCCTAAAAGTGAAAAGGAACCATTGTGGTCCATTCCTAAGAAATGTATTGTAATTTATTGACATGTTGATCATGGAAAGGCTAGAAAAGTCCAGTTAAGATAATGCTTAATTAGATGATCATGGTTAAGGAATTTATTATATAATTTATGAAAAATGGTAAACTGACTATGTACAACACTGCCTTCAATACCATGCCAACATAGAGATGTGCAAAGAACCATAGATGATGTCCTCGAGATAGGAGTGAAAAGCATTTATGGTTCTGTGCATACCACCACATTAGTGCAATGTTATATGTATTGTTGTAAAAAGTAGTATAGTTTGTAGAACAACTCATAATTTATGTTGACCATCAAGCTTATTTTAGATAGCTTCTATAGCCACACCAACTTTTACTAACAGCACCCCAAGATTTGTGCTAAGTATATTCTCTTATTTACATATGAATTGGAGTGTGGGTGTTGTTAGAAAAAGTTGGTGTTGCAATAGAATATCTCTTATTTCATTTACCATAGTTTTGAAATCTCAACTCAATTCAATTGGATTTTTAGGTGAATTGTCACCCATTGTTGATGGAACAAATTTATCAACTCAACTTGGATTAGGTAACTTGTCAATTTGATGGAGTCGGCCAAAATGCATTAATTGGGGTAAGAAATCTGACCAACTTATTTAATATGAATTTTTAGATAGGTGCCACCAAGTTTGGTAAAGTTTTTGGGTGATGATATTTATTTGAAGACTAATAATGAATGCACACAATTTAAGTACATGGTATGCGGTTTACATGGGAAGAGCACAGTACTGCACATCGTTTTCCTATGTATCTTGATGAAAACAATCTATGGTTCTGTGCCCTTGCCAAGTCAACTACACATTCAACCACATACCAAGACCGTGTGCATTCATCAGGATCTTGTTTGAAATATCAATAACCATTTTTTAAATATTGATAAAATTTATATATTATTTTTTACTCATACTAATCCACTCATGGTTTCTGGGGGTCATTTGAGTCAAGTCAAATCAACTCCAGCTATTGAGTTGGAAAATGCTGAACTGATTTTATTGACACTGTGCTGATGTGGCAGTGCATAGAGAATCATAGCATTTTTTTTTATTTTTTGGTACTGATTTTTGAATTCAACCTGATAGGGGGGTTCATAACTCACCAACGTGGCATGAGCAAAGAACTATAGATTCTGTCCTTTGGGATACACAACCGACCTGCCATTTGCAGTTGTGTATCCCATGGGTACGGTTGTGTTTCCTAAACGAAGGAATCTACTGTTCTTCGTGCATAATACATCAGTGAGTTTTTGAGTCCCTGTCAGACTGAGTTCAAAAATCTTTAATCTTTTGTTTTCTAGTATCTCCACAAAATAAATATATAGTTATCTATGCACTGCCACGTCATCACAATGTTGAACGCAGTGTCCAACAAAGTCAGTGTAGCACGATTCCTCCGAATTTTGAAATTATATGCCATTAATTAACCACCTTAGTGGATTTGTGTCTGAGTTAAATCATAGGTTTCCACAGCCCCATTGGTCTCTACTTATTTAAGGATGGATGAAGGGACTGCAGTTTCTTAACAGATCTATCACACTCTCACTATCAGATCTCTCTATCAGGCTCATCAAGACCCATAGCAGAAGAGAGAGAGTACAGCTTCAACTCTCCATAATCGACAGATGGAAGCTGTACCCTCTCTCTTCTTCTGTTAGTCACTCATGATGAAATACTCTCTCTCTCTCTTCATCCACAACGTTCTCTTTAGTTTTGATGGAATTTATATGGAAATCTTCATCTGTGAACCCTACAACTTGTGCTATTTACTCTTTAAATTTTCTTTTCTTTACATTAGAGAATCACAATAGTGGGAACAGCAGATTGTAAAGCGATTCTGCCAACTTTAATTGATCTCTAAATTTCATGTTCTTTGCTAACTCTCTTCACTTTCTAAGCAATGTTAAATATTGAAAAGTTATGCTATTTGCCTAAGTTGCTAGAAGGCCTATAGCTGACTTCTTTAGAAGAAAACTAAAAAAGTTGGTAAGAGTTCACTTAAACCTGTTGAAACAGATATTCTAATTTGAAGCTTTTATAACCATTACAGTGATCTTATCGTGTCTTTTTTCATCAGATTTGCTTCTTGTTTAGGCTTTCAAAAGTGGATCCTACCCTTGGGTGGTCGACCAATGGACGAAAGTTTGTCTGGATAAATTGAAAGATTTGAACTGGACTATTTAGCATGTCTTCAGGGAAGGTAACGTAGTCTAGGAGTATGTCCCTTATCAATCATGTACAATATTATTTGTTTTGATGTAATTTATTGATCTTGCTTGCATAGAAAAAAATAAATAGTGGCTTTTGTTTGTGTTGTGTAAATGTCTTGTATTTTGTTGGCGGTACGCTGTGTTACAGGGTGTAAGGGGCAAGTCTTACTGCTCGGTCGGCAGACGGGATGAAGGGGTAGTGCCCCAGGGTGATTTTTTTGAGGATTACAAAAAAGACAATTACGTAATATTTTCTTAAAGGTCTTGTACTTTTGGGGAGATAGGCGTGTTTTAGAAACTCCCAATTTTATAAATAGAGATCTTTAAGACTGTAAAACTGTGAAAGAAATTAGTGATTGTTCTTGATCTGATCTGTGGATGTAGGAACACTGCTAAACCATGTAAAATCTTGTGTTTTATACATGACTTCAGTTATCTTTGTTGCTTTGTTTTTTCTTAGTCAGAAGTTTACAAGGAGAGGCTACTCATGGTGGAGGTGAGGTGATTTGTTTTGAGAAAGGGACTGTGATTCTCAAAATTGGATCATACTTAAAGTTGTTTCTAGAGGGGGTTGTCTATGAGAAGGTTTTCTTGATGATGTGTTGGGTTTATGCCTTGTATTCTGTTGGTGGTATGGTATTATACTGGCAGAATGGAATGTACACCAAGATTCCGTGGATCCATTGGAGCTTTTGATAACGTCCAATTTCATAACTTTCACCTCTAATGTTGATTTCATCTTTTGCATGGACTATAAATTCATAACCAACTCGTTTTAGCATTTCTATGAGCGATAATTCAGTTTTATTGAGAGGAAGTGAGATTGATCATTGCAAGTTGTTCATGGAAATAGTGAAAGAATCTCATCATCTACGACATGTTTTCTTGTTGAACCAACTTTAACTTTTCTCAAAATGATATGTAATTAAAAACTACCCAATCTTGGGTTTAGATATTATGTTGATTATTTATAGTGTTGTTCTATGTAACATACTCTTTTATAAACCTTAAATACCCTCTTCACTATTAAATTTCTTGAAGAGTTTGTTTTAAGAGAAATTTCATAAAATGTGAACAACTTGTGATGAAATTCTCATTCTGACTCATTGTTCATTTTAATTCCCAAAGCATGAAGAGCGAGATTGTAGATTTTTTCAAAGTGATGAAATTACAGGTTTTATGGGAATCCAACCTTCATCTTCAAAAGGATAAATAAGGTTCAATGAGTGCAAACAAGTCAAATGAGTGATTTAGTGGGTTACTAATAAATTTAATTTCCCTCATTTCCAAGTTCTAGTATTGATTATTCTGCAAAATAGAGGATGGATGAAAATCCTTAATAAGTCTTGAAGTTTCAAGTAATGACTCAAAGAATCACTTCAAGTAAGCTTTAACTATATGATTGTGGAAATTGGGTCGTTTCCTATGTAAATTAGATTGTTTCTAAAGCACTTATGAAATTATGGTATATCACATAGCCATTAATGTGCAATGCATTTACAACACTATACTCAATGGAGAAAAGTATGTATGAAGAATCTGACTCATATGTTATGGTCATTGGTTCAAGAAAAATTCATCACAACACCTTGACAAAGCTTTGATTGTTTACATTAAGTGAAAGTTCAAGTTCAAAATATGCATCTTATTTATGTATTGGTCTTTACGATGATGTCATTTCGTGATCTTATTTTATTTTATTATATTTTAATTATAAGAACTACGGAAGTTTGATCCCATTTTTGGTATATAAGCAACCACTTTGGTAGGGCAATTGATTTTTATTTTACATAATTATTTTTTGAAATATTTGTATATTTTGAACTATTTTATATATTTGTGACTCACACTGAATTATCGCTTATCAAACACACCCTAAATCTTTTACACAGGATTCCCATCTATTCCATTGAAGAAGAAAAAAAATTTATATATTTTATTTTGAAAATTCTTAAGTGGAATAGATGGGAATCCTGTGTAAAAGATTTAGGGTATGTCTGATAAGCGATAGTTCAGTGTGAGAATCACAAACTAACGAGAATTGCATTATTTTGTGTGTTTGAACGAGTCAACACTCCGAGTTCCCAGCTTGCCAACTCTCACCATAAGTGTAGAAAGGATATTTTCAATGAAAGTTCCCAATTTTCATCTCTCTAGCGCATACGAACATGTTAGGTCAACTCTCTCTCTCTCTCTTTTTCTTCCTCCCCATCCTCCTCCGCCCCATTTGAAGTCTGTCCCTCTTCTTCTTCTTCATCTTCTTTGTCCCACCCCTGGTCTTCTTCTTCTTCTTCTTCATCTTCTCCTCCCCATCCATGTTTGCCCTCTTCTTCTTCTTCTTCTTCTTCTTCTTCTCCACCTCACCCCTGGTCTGCCCTCTTCTTCTTTCATATATTGTTATAGTATGATATAATAAGGGCTCCTTGCAATGGTAATGGAAGAATTATGGGATTTCATTTTAACTTCTCTTGTGAACCAAACACAAAAGTTGTAATTAACTCTCTTCATAAACTCTTGAGAGTTCAACTTTAGATGGTTGAACTTTCAAGAAACTCTACTCTCAAGATTAATTTGTTGTTTTCAAACACACCCTTAGTTCCACATTACTTAAGAATGGGAATGTGGAAGAACTAGTTGGGAGTCAAATTAGACACGTGTCTTTTATGGGACACTTTTAGATTAGCGATTTGGCAATCGGGTTTGTACGAAATACCACTACGTGTATCGTGAAAGTGCGATTGGGCATTTAAGAGACATTAGGCCCACTTGCACTTTGCACGTACATGCTGTCGCGAGGAGCTGAGGAACCGTTAATTATTCATAATTTAAACAAATCGAATGGTTATGGTTGATCAGTCCAGTTAGATAAATTGGGTGCAATCCAAAATGTAAGATCATGTTTGTATTTGATCAAGAATGATTGTGCAGATGCATTGGATCGTGATAGTTTGTTGGCATCTGATCAGGAACAATCGATATGTTGGATGGAGTGATGTCCCATCAGATGCAATCATATACATTGGATCTTGTGGTGTCCAATGGATGTGATCGGAATCGTTGATCATGTGGATACATCCAATGGGTGTTGATGATAAGACGCGAGATATGCACAATGTGAAAAAACCTATATTTGACAGCTCAAGGCAGTTGAATTTCATAAAATTTGATAGACCAAGATGTCAAATTATTTTTTTCAACGGATCGAAATCATTAAATTAATGGAGGATGGGAGAAATTTGATGGCTCTAAATTGTCGAATTGAGGATCATCAAAATTTTTAATGGCCATAACCCATCAAAATTAGCTTTTTAAAATTTGTGGGCTTTAGCCCGTTGAATTTTCTTATCAAAATTTCCAGTTTTCACATAGTGATGTACATTGGATTGAAATCATTATATCTAAGAATAGCCACAATCCAACGGCTCTTGAACGAAGTTATGACTCTTGGTCAACAAACATGAAATTGGATTTAAAAAGTCAATCATAAGTCTGATTGACTCATTGGTACTGATTGACATTGAAAAATTATGTAGATTCATAATTCCAAGCTTAAAAGTGGCATTGTCATATTTATAATTTTTAGTGTGTTTCTGGGCTAAATCCTGACTGTAGATAAACCAATTAAAAAAATTGAGTGAACACTTAATTGTATCCCAAAGGTATATTTTCAAGATTCTTTGTGTACTCATGGTTCTAATCGAAAGGGGAGAATTATTGTCTAAAAGAAATCGATTTTGATCGACTCTTGGAGTTTAAGTGATGAACAATTTCCTTCATAGAATTTTCATTAAAGTTTCCATACATTTTCCAACACCACACTCATAGCAACCGGGCTTAGACCCAGGGATGGAGCTACTTAGGAGTCAGTGGGGGGCAATTGGCCCCACTTAAGTTTTTTACGCCCTTTTTTATGCTTTAATCTGAGATAACCCTGTATTTTCAAATAATGACATCCCCTCTTAATTTCCTCCACTCCCTCACCTCCCTCCAATCTCCCCACCCCAACACACACACACACAAATAAAATAAAAACAAAAAAACAAAAAAAAATTGGATATGATATTGCCCCTAGACTTGGGCCTTCTGTAGTAGACTAATTGAAAATGACCTAAATGTGTGTAGTATTTGATGGCGGGTATAGAAAAAATAAAGATAATTTCTTTTTTGTAATTTTGTTAATTCTATTCCCTGACCCACGCCATTTACAACGATGCTACGATTTCTTACACAAATAAATACATAAAATAAAATAAGCAAGATCAACAAGGGGCTGCCACAGAAGAAAAATAACAAATTATAAGATCAAGATATGATAGTAACTAAGATAGAAATATGAGAAAGGATATAGATTTGTTAATGCCTAAAGCTCACCCCAATAAGTCTTAGTACACCTCATGTTATTCCTTGGATCAATGGCACACTGCTTCAATATTAGAGAATACTCAATCAATCAAATATTGGACAAACTCTTCAACACAACACACTTAGAAAAATGCCCAATCAATCTTCTTATGTCAAGGATGGAACAAATAAAGGTTATTTATAGAGTTTTAGGGGTAGAATGAAAGGTATTGAGAGCATTAAGAGAGAAGGCAAAAAATCTTATCAATGACAACTTATCATGGTGATATAAAAAAGGCTTATAATGTGATAGCTTATCATCGGTATTTGAGAAGACTAGTCAAAACGAAAACTCTCATATGGTTGAGGTTCCACATTTACTTTCAATAATAATGGAAAAAGTGAAAAGTCTCTCATGGTTGAAACTTCACATTTATTTTCCATAATTGAAGAATTCATGGGGTGAGATAAATGAGAATTAATCTCGGCCCTTAGATCTAGATACAACATCATCTCTAAATCTTGGCCATACACATTTATCCCTTCTTTGCCATAATTTTCATGCTTGCAAAATTAATAAGAAAATATTGAAAAATATTTACCAAGATAAAAACAAGTAAGTCATCGCCTTGTGGCCATCAAGGACTTACTATATATACAAAAATTAGACTTTGAAAACTTTACTAAAAATGCAATCATATGTTCACTTAAATTATCACTAATAACATAAGAAGGCATCCCATGTTAGCCTTTTGCAATTGATTACAATCTTACCCTCACTAAGTCCAATTGATCCATGGCTAATCTTTCTTTTTGAAGTAGTCCATATTTAATCAATCAAAACCTAGAAAAGATCAAATGAGCGAATCATTCATCCAATGGGTTCCAAGTGTTCCTTAAGGACAAGTCTAGACATAATAAATCAAAGAGAGATTCAACAACTAAAAGAAAAATCGGTTCTTTGGGATCCTTCCTTTCTTCAAATGGAACAACACAGAGATAGAATTAGACTGATTTTCAAAATGCTTTTCCAGATATTCCTCAATGTCCCGGCTATTCACAGAACGTGAGAAGCAAATGAATAATCATCTGCTTCTAGAAGAAATCGAAGAATTTCTTGGGAATCCTACAAGATCAATTCGTTCTATTTTCTCTAATAGAGGGTTAGAACTTCATTTGGGTTTGAATCCTACTGAAAGGTCTACTAGAGATCAGAAATTGGTGAAGAAACAACAATTCCTGCTAATATCCACGCCAGAAGATTAAGAACATAAATCTAGTAGCCTAAACAAGATGTCCAAATATGAACATCCACGCCCAGACCGATAAACTATTTATACCAAAAGGGTTATAACCATTGATAAGTTGTGAAGAGTTTATGGCATCCACCGCATGTACACTATATATGATTGTAAGGGGATTTCTCTCATAGTACATGCATGGAAAGATCTATCCTTTCGCTCTTAAATTGCAGCTATCATCATGCATGTGGTGAAGGTCACTATCTTTGTTGTTTTAGGCTCTTGGCATCTCAAGCCTCTAAACCTTCACGCTAGAGCCCACATGCCTCATGCCTAATGCCTAAATCATTGGGCCATTATAAACCTCAATAAGAGCTAACCCATAAATCCCAAAATGCAGTGTTTTAGGTCTCATGCCTTTTGGACCTGATTAACTTGGGTTTTAGGACTTGTGGTATTGGCCTAGCTCGCAAGCCATACCAAGTGTCCATGGGGAACATGTACCCTCCTCAAATAAACATTCATCATTATGATCACATAATATAATGAGTCAATGGAGAGTATTAAGGCCTCAATGGCCACAAAATTCCAACACTAAATACCCTTTTCTTCAACCTCGAACCTAAAACCTCTGAATTTTCTCTCCAAAATCATTCAACTTGAAGCTCCTCAACCTTACCATTAACTATATATAGTTTGCCCCCACTACAAGAAAATCTTGACTCCGCCCCTGCTTAGACCCATAGCTCAGTTGGTTTGACGCATTGCAAAACAACTTTGAGGTCAAGGGTTCAAGCCCAGCCTACCCATAAAAAATAAAAAACACTTCTTTCTTCTTTCTTGACTATGAAACTTTCTTGATATCCTTCTTTGGTTTGTGCATCTTGTCAACGAAACTCATGTTATTTATTCATTCAGGAAGATGAGCCTTGATAATTATGAGCCCAACCATACTTTATAGCCCTTATTGTTCTGGTCTGAGTGGATTTCAGGTTAGCTGGCCAGCCCACCTGATTCACATTCCTATAAAGAATCTATGATAGATAATATAACACAGCCATAAAGGTACTTATCCTCATCCGCCTTCTACTTCTTTGGAGAGGGAAAATATATAGCAGTGCTTTTAAAAAGCTCGAATGAACCGATGGTCCAATCAGGTTCGACCAGATTTTGTAACAAAATTGGTTCGATGAGTGAACCGATGATTTTACAAATATTATTAAACTACAAAAATAAATGAATGTTATTTAAGAAGAAAAAAAAGTATACATATTTTCATGTAAATTAATCTGTCCAACCAAATTGAACTAGGGTCCGACCATGGTTTAGCCAATTTAGTAAATTTTCAGTTCAATCATCATTCCATTTTTTGATAATGGCAATAACTTCCTCGTGAGGTTAGGATTCGGTGGGCAATCCTTATCAGCACATTGAACAAATTTGCTCACTTTACCAATAATTCAATGTTGTATCCTTGTTATGGGCCCATGAAGAAATTTCTGATGAGCCATTGGAATGTGCCATTTGTTATGGACATTTTAAAAACTCGGCCTATTCGACTTTTACATAAAATAATCAATTTAGAATAATTGAATTTTTATGATCTGTATAAAATAAAAATTTACAATATAATATCAATTAATGTTTCTTGCACCATGTTTACCATACTAGATGTTTGATTTAATATATGTAACTAATTCAAATCAATTAGATCAATCCAAAATCTAGTTAATGTGATCGTATAGAGATAGACTAATATTAATAGGATGGGACCAGTGCCTAACACTTTCCAAATCCCATGATCTTGTTCTATTGAATTATACGTGGCATTTCCAAGGAGGTATTTCAAATTTTGGTGGAATGTAGGGGCGTGAAATACATTCAAAATACCATGTGTTTTGTAATGAGGAGGGTTCCTTTAAATTTTGATTGAAAGTCGGACTGGGGGGGACCTGGAAGGCTGGAACGCATTATGAAAATTAAACTATATGAGAAATGTCTACATTATGAAAATTAGCTAAGATGTGGTCCGGAATCTTTCCTTACTTAGTAAGTAAAGTAAATTAATGTTTTCGTTAATTTAAAAACAAAAATAAAAATACTTAAGAGACATAAAAAAGTAATCATATAAACAAACTCTCTCTCTCTCTCTCTCTCTCTCTACAACATGTCGGTGTTTTCTCTGGTTTGGATTGTTAACTGGGGAGAGAAGAGAAAAGAATTGGAGAGAAAAAAAAAAGAGTTTTCTTTCTCTCCAAAAGTGGAGAGAAGATGGGAGAAATGAAGAGAAACTCTTTTAAAATATTTTATAATTCCAACTCTGCCCATAAATCTCTTTTTAAAGTATTTTAAAATTTCAAAACTTTCCCAAATTGTCTGTTGTCAATCCAAACACGGTGGAGAGAAATTGGGTTTCTCTTCTCTTCTCTTACTGAGTTACTCTTCTCTCCGCTTCTCTCAATCCAAACATAGCCTTAGTGAATACTCTTCAAAAATGTTCTATGAAATTGCTTCTCGATTAACTAATTCTAAAATATAGAATCAGTTCTACAATAATGAGTACCAAAGGGCCCCTTAATTTAAATTTTCATACCAAGCAATGGCTATCAAATGGGACTGTTGGCCCAAGCCTGTTTCGACCCACCCATAAGCTGTTGGTAATTTTTTTTATTTTTTTTTTGAAAAAAAATTCATTAATTTATCAAATTCAAAAAGCTTGAGTTGAGTCCATCAGCACCAAGTCTGGGTTGGGTTTCAAGGCCCAATAAGGTTTAGCTCGGGCATGTCAAGGCCCACCCATTGACAGCCCTAGTGGCTTACAGAGCACGCCATCTACATACACTTTGATTGGTGACATTGGTCTTGCGTGTGAGCTAGGTAATTGTTAGAAGTGGGGCATTGATCACCTACACGTGGATAGATTCTATTAAAGAAGCAACACAAGGGCCCTACTAAGTAGAACTCCTTTTGTCATCTTTCATTAAGTGGAAACAAGATTTTGATTTAAGGGATTAACCACCAAATAAGTGAGATTTGACACATTAACTAAATTTGATTCAACACTTGTATTTTGTCTCACCAATTGGTTGTTATGGATAGGTTTAGACATTTGATTTGTTCACAAACATCACTTCATCATCATAATCATCAACGCCTTATCCCCACCTAGAATATGAGGTTGTCCGCATGAAACGAATCTTGTTCCTTCATTCAATTATGTCTAAAATTACGACTTTTATTAATTCTAATGTGTCCAAATACATTCTCATTTGAGGTCGGTAGCTTGAACTAATCCTTCTCCTTCATTCAAACCATGTCCTTTTAATTCAATGTATCTGTGTACGGATTCTCACTATATTGGTCACAAGTGTCAATTTGGGATAAAATTTTATCAAAAAACAAATCTTATTAATTTATCAAAAATTAAAGAGAACACAATACAGAATTTATATGGTTTCTCCTAATCACATACAGAGCCATTTCATTCACAAATGGCGTTACAACTTGAATTAATTTTACATAAAACTTAACAAATTGAGGGTGAAATGTAATTCTGCAAAATGAGAAAGGCTTTTGTGTGATTCTGATACTAAATAAAGGGATTGACAATGTGAGAAGATGTTATCAAAGCATACTTTTATGCCAGAAATGTGGACCCAAACCTACACATATTGCTCTTTTATATCTTGTTTTATTTTTATGGAAAAGGGTCAGCTTGATTCCATTCTTTATTTGGGTTGTTTGTATTGTGGCCCAATAATATCCATGAAAAGAAGGACAAAGAACCTCATACAAATCCCATTAGTGCTATGTGCATGACACGTGTCACTAAAGTATTTTAAAGAGAGGAGGA
Source organism: Akebia trifoliata (assembly GCF_017979445.1). NCBI lineage: Eukaryota > Viridiplantae > Streptophyta > Magnoliopsida > Ranunculales > Lardizabalaceae > Akebia > Akebia trifoliata. Next base: position 36,549,478 of record NC_141382.1, on the reverse strand, counting down.
ATAAATTTACCAAAAATAAATTAATTTAATCAAAGAATGCAATGGAGATTCTCCTCTATTCATGCATTTAAGAAATTTTACTGAACTCATCTCATTTAATGCCACTAGAAGGTGTTAAGAATGGCTTATTTGCAATTTAAAATATTCATTAAGGAGTTTTTGAAGATTACATAATAAAGAAGATATTTCTGTAATTTTCAAAACTAACCAACCTTTATATATTAAGGACATTGGATTGCAATTTTCTTGAGTTTAGATCAAAATGACTCTGATTATATTAAGTTTAAATGTTAAGATGAGGGCATTTTTAAAATTCAAATTTTGATTTTGAAACATTTTTACTCTGTCTTCTCTCATTATAATAGTAATAAAAATGAAAATGTCGTACAGTTTTTTTGAATTGATTGATCATCAATGTTTGGTTCATCCTTTACAGTCTGTATGCTTGCAGGGAATTCATTTTCAATTGAATGTGAATTCCTTGGAAAAATGATCATGGGAAAATGAATCCTGACGATTGCACCACAGAAAAGAAATTAGATTTTAGTTTTGAAGGTCGCTGTTAGCGTAAGAGAATAATATTTTGAGGAGTGAAAATAATTTCCTGGAGTGGGGTGAGAAAACATTTTTCTATTGGAATGAAAATTCATTTGTATACAAAAGGAATACCATGCAAAATGTGAATCATAGATCTAAAAAATGCATTTTTCAGGGAAAATTCATTCTCTCGACCACTTTGCATGCTCAATCATACAGACACACTTAGTGGATTAAAACAGAAACAAGTTTCATGGTTTAGCATGAGCTTGGAACCAACCCACCAACCTGTTCGATCATAAAAGCCAATTGGAAAAGGAATTTTAGAATCTAGTGATCAGAAATCACCAATCAAGATGGCTTTTTATTCTTAAGTCCACCAAATTAATTATGTTTAAATATGTATGATTCTATGAGCCCAAAAGGGTATTATGTGACAAAAAAAGAAAAAGAAAAAGAGACATGGAATCTCCATGTGCATGTTGTTTAATTAATAGTATTTCATTTTAATGACTAAAATACAATGTTTATAATGTGTTGGGATGCGTTGACTCATGAAAAACTGGAAATCTAATTATTGGAATTTATCCAAGGATATAAGACGTATCTTTGTGGGATATTTTGTTTTCATATATCTTAGGGTTTCCCTACAACCTTTTGGGATGGGTTAATCCCTACCCTCGTAGGCCCTGAGCCCATAGAAGTTTCCCAACGTGCATCAAGATAAGTATGGAAACCACCAACTTAAGGAGCAAAACACTTGTCGCTAGTTTTACCGACGTGATGACTCCTAGGGATATCTTTGGGATACCTGTTTTATTTTAAAATATTGTATTTTGTGATTTAATAGTTGGAGTTTTTTTCCCTAATAATCACTGGTTCTTGAATAATAAAATACAAATAAAATAACAAAATGTTAAAATAAAATAATAGTCATATATCTATACAATAAAACACAATGATGGGCACTTCCTTTATGCTCCACATAATGAGGGGGTTAGGAATTAATCCGACTACAATTTTTAAGTTTTTCCTCTTATCATCTTCATTCCAAAGAATAAATTTTCACCTTTCCTCTTTTACCTCTCTTTCTAAGAATACCCCCCCCCCCCCCCTCCCCCTCCAACAACGTCATATATCACTTTTCATCTTCTTCCATTTTTCAATAATAATGTTCCAATTTTATTGTCTTAACCCCAAAGAAGATGCTCGTTTACAATACAGGTAAAATCTAGTGTATATATATATGATCTCGTTCTGCAGTCAACGTTAGAGAACCAACGCTTTTGTCTTATAGGGGTTAGAAGTTTTAAAATTGACTAATTTTTTGTGAAGATGATCTTTATGGTGAAGAAATCATCTGATCCTCACAAAAAAAATCAGCCAAATTTGAAATTTCTAACCTCATCAAAGTGATTTAGTATTGTGGGTCATTGATTTTTTGTCGTTAATTTGTAAACCCCTTTTGATGAGATTTGAAGTTTTAGATTGGGCTGATTTTTTGTGAGAATGATCCTTTAATCATAAAGATTATCCTCACAAAAAAAAAAGCCCATTCTGAAATTTTTAAGTCATATAAGACAAATTTTTGCTCCTTAATGTTAGTTGTCAAACACTATATATAGGGTGGCGTTAGGAGGCCCTAAAGAAAGCCAAACATCTTTTCAAAGTATGGGTTAGAAGTTTTGGAATGGGCTGATCATCCTCACCAAAAATCAGCTCATTCCAAAATTTCTAACCTCATCAAAAGTGGTTTACAAAAATCAAACAGTCCATGATTCTTAAATTTGTAAATTAGGGTTAGAAGTTTTGGGCATTCCAAAAAATTAGTGCATTCTGAAACTTTTAACTTCTATTTTGAAAAAAATTAGCACAATGTTTAGGTCTCTTTAGGGCCTCCAAACGCTTCCTATGTATATTTATAATAAATCACAAGTGAGTTGGAATAATTGTGTGTGACATAAACGTCCAATCAAATACAGTATTGTGGAAGACAAATCCAACTAAGACAAACCTCCCATCAAGCTATAGTGTCATGGGACCCACTTTATTTCCTTTATCCTTCACTTCCTTTTATTTTACTATATTTTCTCTTCTACTATTTTAATCCACTTTATTATTTTCATCTTTTACTCATTTAATCTCTCCTTTTTTTTTAATAATAGCTCTCCAACTCAATTTTTTCCACTTTTACCCCCTTAACCTAAAAGAGGATGCCTTCCTAACTTTACTATATTTTTTCTTTTACCCGTTTAATCTACTTTATTATTTTTCATCTCTTACTCATTTAATCTCAATCTTTTTAATAATACCCCTTCCATTAAACTATAATTTTTTGGGACCTACTTTATTTATTATTCTTCACTTCCCCTAACTTTACCATATTTCCTCTTTTACCCCTTTAATCTACTTTATTATTTTTTATATTTTACCCATTTAATTTGTAAATCATTTTTGATGGGTTAGAAGTTTCAGATTGTACTGATTTTTTGCGATGATGATCTCCTCACAAAAATTAGTCAAATATGAAACTTGTAAGTGAAATAGGACAAATTTTGTCTCCCAACATTGTTTGTAGAATGCTACCTATATGTATATATAATGTTAGGGATCAAATAAGTTTGTCTTATAAAAAGTTTTAGAATGGGAAGATTTTTTGTGAAATGATCTCTATGTTGAGGAGATCATCCCAATCTGAAACTTCTACCCCATCAAAAATGGTTCAAAATTGTAGATTGTCAATTTTTTAACATTAATTTGTAATCTAAATAACATTTTATGGGGGTTAGAAGTTTCAGATTGGGCTGATTTTTTGTGAGGTTGATCTCCTCACCATAGAGATCATTCTCACAAAACATCATCCCATTCTGAAACTTCGAACCCGTATAGGACAAACTTGTTGGCTTCCAAACGTTATAGGGTCCCCTTCATCACACAATGTTAGAGAGCCAACACGTTTTTGCTAAATGGGTTAGAAATTTTGGAATGGGCTGATTTTTTGCGAGGATAATCTTTATAATGAGGAGATCATCCTCACAAAAAATCAAGCCAATCTGAAACTTCTAATCCCATCAAAATCGAAACTTTTAAGCTATATAGGACAAATTGTGTCTCCCTAACATTGTTTGTTGAACACTACCCATATATTCACACACATGTATACTGTTCAGCAGCCAACGTTAGGAAGCATATTCCTTTATTCTATATGAGTTAGATTTTTGGAAAGGGGTGATTTTTTGTGAGGATGATCTCTATGGTGAGGAGATCATCCTCACAAGCCAAATCTAAACCTTCTAACCCCATCAAAAGTGGTTTAGAATTGTGAATCGTCGAGTTTTTACTGTTAATTTGTAATGACCTTTCATTGGGTTAGAAGTTTCAGATTGGACTAGTTTGTTGTGAGGATGATCTCCTCACCATATGGAGATCATCCTCTCAAAAAAATCAATCCAATCCAAAACCTTTAAGCCTTATAGTAAAAAATTTGGCTTGCAACATTGGCTCCTTAACGTTGGTTGTGGAACACTACCCACATTCATACATATGCATATATATATATATATATAGAAGGTAGCGTCTCCTGGGGACAACGTTGGGAGAAAAAATTTGTCCTATATGGATAAAAAGTTTTGGATTGGGCTGATTTTTTGTGAGGATGATTTATATGGTGATAAGATCATCCTCACACAAAATCAACCCAATCTGAAACTTGTAACCCCATCAAAAGTGGTTTACAAATAACGGTAAAAAATTGACGGTCCACAATTCTAAACCACTTTATATGGTGTTAAAAGTTTTAGATTAGGTTGATTTTTTTGGAGGATGATCTCCTCACAATGGAAATCACAATGGAGATCATCCTCCCAAAAAATCAGCCCAATTTAAAACTTTTAAGCCATATAGGACAAATTTTGTCTCCCAACGTTATCTTCCTAACGTTGTCCCCCGAACGGGACCTACATATATATGGGTAGCCTTCAACAAACAACATTAGGGAGCCAACGTTGGAAACAAAATATGTCATATGACACTTAAAATTTTCAAATTAGGCTGATGTTTTATGAGGATGATCTCTATGGTGAGGAGATCATACTCACAAAAAATCATCCCAATTTGAAACTTTTAACCTCATCAAAAGTTATTTACAAATTAACAGTAAAAAAACATGAGTCCAAAATTTTAAACCACTTTGATGGGGTTAGCAATTTCAGATTGGGTTGATTTTTGTGGAGATGATCTCTACCATAGAGATCATCTTTGTAACGCCTGCAATCGCCCCCTACGACGCCTTACTTTTGGTTGGACCTGATTCTTACTTGTGCTAGAGTCCTACCCTGCCCAAAGTTTAGTCTAAGGGGTCATCGAGTGTACTATATAAATTTCTAGACTCGATATTATTGAAGTTTTAGGGGTGTGAACAGTCATCCGTCGATTGAGATGACTATCAATTTAGTCTTCGCGATACAGAGATTTGGGTAAGCAATTCGGTTGAAAAAAAGATGAAAGTATTAGGCAGCCCAATCCCCCATCCTAAATGACAACTATTTTATAATTACTTTAAATGATGCCTCACACTTTGATTTGAGAATTTCATAGCCTGAGTGATGGATGAGTAGGATTCAATTTAAATTGTGGTTTGTAAAGGGAAAGTTGATGAATCGAAGTGGGATCTATTTATTGATTCTGAATGGGGGACTGGACGGAATGGCCTTTGGTCATTTTGTTTGATTTTTCTGAGTAAAATTAGGAACTCAACCGAGAATTCTAACTTCCAACATAAATAAATTATTTATTTATATTTTTATACTTGTAACCTCAACGAACTATTAGGCAAAGCTTTCGAAGGGTTTTGCTTTTTCAAGTCAGGGTTCAAGTGGGATCGGGAATCGGGTAGAGGTTCGATAGTGTTGGGAGAAAGTGGGAAACGTTTTAAGAGAAATGGGTAGCGATTTGGTAATATCAGATCAAGTTAGAAATGGTTCGATTGGTTCGGGTAAGGTTTCAACTATGTAAGTGATAAGGGCATAATTTTACGAAGGTTGGGGTGAAATGGTTAGGATTTCAGGTTCGTAGGGACATGTCGGGTCGGATCGTCGAAAGATTGAAAAATAGCAAAGGAGTAAGTTAGAGATCAAGAGAAGACTTCAGGATTTCAAGGTGTGTTGAATGAGGAGAGAGTACCCTTTTTATAGCATGCAGCACAGACCGACCTTGAGTATGTGTTGTCTTGTTAACAACATGCTTCCACGCATGTTGGAGGCAATTTGGGGTGGCTAGTAGGTTATTCATGAATGACCAGGCCGATCTACAAGGTTGATTTGGACTGTTCATGGTCAAATCAGGTTGATTTGACTATGGGAGTAGTTGGGGGTTGACCTTGCACATGGGTTGGGCCTAATGGGCCTTCTGGTGGGCTCATTAGGATTTTAGAAGGTTTGAAAAGGGTTATGGGCTTTCCAAAAAGGTCGTGAATGTGTCTGAGAAAGGTTAGGGGTTTCGAGTTAGGTTGGGGTTCTTGTTTGAGTTTCTAGGAAGCTTTAAGGTTCAGTTCTAGAGTTTTGGGAAGTAGTTTAGGGAGTAGGGTCTTGGCTTCTTCCCTACCTTTGGACTTCCTCAGTGAATTGTCACCCTGATGAAAAATGCTTACTCTTTGCACTAAAAAAGATTGACATGCAATTTTGGGGTGTCTACAATCTTTAAAAAAAATTGCCCATTCCGAAACTTCTAACCCATATATGACAAACATGTTGGTTCCCTAACATTGTTTGTCAACTGGAACTCATATATATGTATATACATATATCTTGTTCGGCAACCAACATTAGGGAGCCAAGCCTTTGTCCTATACAGGTTAGAAGTTTCCAAAGTACAAAAGATCAGCCCAATCTAAAACTTTTAACCTATCAAAAGTGGTTTAGAATTGTGGACCATCGCTTCTTTGCCATTAATTTGTAAACCACTTTTGATGGGTTAGAAGTTTCATATTGGACTGATTTTTTTTTTTTTTTGTGCGGATGATCTCCTCACCATATAGATCATCCTCACAAAAATCAGCTCAATCCAAAAAATTTAAGCCATATAGGAAAATTTTAGCTCCCAACATTGGCTACTAAATGATATATATATATATATATATATATGGGGTGGTTCAAGGGACATATGTAAAAACAATGGTTTTTCAAAATATAGGTTAGAGGTTTTGGATTGAGCTGATTTTTAGCGAGGATGGTCACTATGATGAGAAGATCATCCTCACAAAAAATCAGCTCAATCTGAACTTTCTAAATCCATCAAAAGTGATTTTTATTAACAAAAATTGACAAAAAATCGACGATCCACATTCTAAATCACTTTTAATGGGGTTGGAAGTTTCAGATTGGACTGGTTTTTTTTTCCAGATGATCTTCCCATCATAGAGATCATCCTCACAAAAAATCAGCTCAATCTAAAACTTTTGACCTATATTTTGAAAATTTATTAATGTTACATTGTTTTTTCGTATGTCTCTTGATCTTGACCCGCATATATATATATATATATATGGGAATGCTAATATCTAAGGCTTAATGGGGGTATTAACATTCTCCACCACATTTATTTTTCAATAATACTTCCGTCCATTTTATTTTCTAGTGAAAAAGATAAAGGTATGTTAGTATTTTACATAATAAATATTTGTTTACATAATAAACAAGAAATCTAATAGAAGCATCATTATAGCTTAGATCTTGATCCACATTATCATCCCTACTTAGACAGTCAGCTTTCACAGTAACTAAAACCTTTTGAGAAGTTGACTAAGTTGGAGGCAATTTAGGAACATTGATCGATTCATGTTTTCTGGGTGAATTAGACGCACCTCTCCACATTTTGGTGAATATTTGATATATCTCCATTTGTTTTCAAACAGGTGATATGCCCCCCTTGACCTTGGCCTTTTATTAAAATTAATGAAGAATGACCCAAACACCCTCATCATCAACCTCTAACTAAAAAACCTTGATTTTTTCCTTTTAAAATCATTCATCTTCAAGATCTTCGACCTCTATGCTAAATTATTTTTGTTCTATACAATCCATCATTTTGAACTTCACCTTAACACATTTAGAAATAATTTATTTCTCTCTTTTTTCCCCAAAATTCTATTATTTTCTCTTCTCCTAAAAAACATATATTATTCTTTAGGTTTGAAGGTCAAAGATGTTTAGTTTTGGAGGAGGAAAAAAAATAATTAAAGGTTTTCTCTAAAGGTTGAAGACAAGACCATTTCAATCCTATTCACTAGTCTAGGTAATAATCGAGGTCAAGGGAGACATCCTTCGGTTTGAAAATAAATGGGTATCTCAAATATCCTCTACCTATATAAAAAGTAAAATGGTTTCGTTTGCCTTTTGGTTATTTAGTGTCATCATATTATTTATATAACGTCACATCAAATACCTTTAATGCTATAATGAGAAGAATCAGGATAAATAAGGCATCCCGTTGTTCCTATAGAATAGATTAGGAACCTTATCTTCGTGGCACATTTTGGTAACCTTCTAAAGAAAAAAGCTGGCATGTTTTATTAAGAATTTAAAACACATCAGACTCCAAATCAAGCTGTTTTCTTCGTTGCACGCAGGCCAATGTGTTTAATATCCTGTCAAAACTTGTCTCTTAGACACTTATGTTCTTATAGGAACAGACCATTTCTGTGGATCGCAACTCGTGAGAAAAGGCCAAATAAAAGTTATTGGATACCAAAACTTAAAATCTCAAAAATGCCCCACCTTTACTTTTAAACTTCATATTATCAAAGTCATCTTTGTCAATAACCAATAAAATTACAATTCACTATTCTCATATCCTTAAAATCATTTTAATAAAAAATTTAAATTATAAAAAATTTTCCTTTTTCTATTTATCTTAAAATTCTTTTAATTAATATTATTAATTACAAAGCATACTTATAAGACATGCCCATTTGAACATGCCACTTCCCATTATAAATAAGAGTCAACCTAGCCCAACCAAGTAACTCACATGTTGGCGTCCGAAAACATGAATAGATGCCATAGGCTTGTAAAAGACGAAATTCTAAGAACTTTGAAAAAAATCAAAAAAATATTATCTTTTACCATTAAATTTTAATTTTAAGTTTTGGAAGCGTAATCATGCATTTTCACCACATTGGATCAAGTTCAAACATTTTTTTTTTTTTTTTTTTGGTTGAATCTAAGTTTTTCCATGAAAACTAGAAAGTTGTTGTGTTAGATTACCTATATGGTAACCAATGTAGGCCCTATCCTTATTAAAATTTGAAATCTTACTAAGTTTGTATAGAAAGTATTTTTTTTTTATAAATAACCTATATTTATAGCTGATATTTTATTTAGGGATTGGCGTTGGTTGACTCATGAAGCATAACTCATGAAAAAAAAAAAAAAAACACATGATCCCAACCATGAAACATAAAATCCAAACTGTTAAAATTTATCCTCAAAGTATCCTCGAGATTTGTGGTACTGAATTTAATAAAATCACGTAGAATTAGGATCCACCCGATGGAATCTTAGATCAAGTCCGAGTCTAATAAATATATTATCAGATTGGGACTACTGATTTGGTACCAATCAGATCCAAATCTGATCCTGTGACAGCTATACATAACCGCCCTAATGGAAGGAGTACCCTCTTTATTTGTCATGTCATTATTACCTCATCTTCTTTTGAATTTTGGTCTCTCTTCATTACCCCAACTGCATTGGAGACCAAAATTTTCTTTTTAATTTTTAAATTTCTCCCCTTGGCTTCAATTTTCTTTTCCACCATCAATTTATTCTAAGAATTAAAATGACATATCTTCAAGTTATGCCCTTTGCTTCAAACAGCATGACCATACTACTAAAACAAAATAAATAAATAAAATAAAAATGTAACTGATTGGGTGGGTCATTAGAATAAATAGACCTTAAGGTTGGAGGTTACACCTTTCTGGCAATTCAATTTGACATCCACTTAATTTTAATTGATTTCGTAAAAATTGAAATATTGGAGGGTTTGTAGGACTCGAGGCGTGTAATAAAATTTTAGATAAAGGTGCGAAACAGAAATTATGAGAAAAGGTACCATCTTAATTTGTTGTTTCTTTCATATGTTGGGAACAAACAGGCATGGAGTAATTATCAAATGGCTTATTCCATTTGATGAGGAGTTCAATATATTCCATGCATGCTTCGAGGTATATGATGTTTTTATGCTTTATCAAATCAATTCATGCTTTGAGGTGTGTGATGTTTTTATGCACTCATTGTAGTTTTAATTTTCATTTTATATTTATAAAACTGTGAATCTCTAATCATTAGTGATAAAAATGTGTTCTATTTCTATTTGCATGAGTTTTGTTTTTTCTTTTTTTAAATGTGATCCACTAGCAATTAAGGTAAAGTAAAACTACCTGCGAACGTAAATAGCAAATAAAGAGATATTTACACAATATTTACGTGGTTCAGTGATGTGCCTACGTCTACGGGGGTGAAAGGAGAATCCACTATATGAAGAAACCAACGACTTGTACAGCCCGCAAGTTCATCCTAAGAAGAAAGTTTAATTTTTACCCAAATTTTATCCAAAGAGAAGATCAACCTCTTTCTTTGTAATCTCTCCTAACTCTCTCTCTAATTTTACTAATTTGATTTCTATCTAACTTGTTCTTCCACAAGATTTTCAGATTAAACACACATGTATACAACTGTGTTATTTATATTAACAAATATATATATATACACATGAGAGCAGTTCAGTAGCCCTAAAGTTTGCCAAATATTTTTCAAAACATGGGTTAAAAGCTTTGAAATGAGCTGATTTTTTGTGAGGATGATCTCTACGATGAAGAGACCATCCTCTCCAAAAATAAGTTTATTTTGAAATTTCTAACCCTAATTTATAAATTGAAGAATCGTGGACCGTCCAATTTTTGTAAATCACTTTTGATGGGGTTTGAAGTTTTGGAATAGGCTGATTTTTGGTGAGGATGATCTTCTCATCATAGAGATCATCCTCACAAAAAATCAGCTTATTCCAAAGCTTCTAACCCATGTTTTGAGAAATATTTGGCAAACTTTAGGGCCGCTAAACCGCTCCCTATATATATATATATATATATATTATATATATATATATATATATATATATATATATATATACATGAGAGCAGTTCAGTAGCCCTAAAGTTTGCCAAACATTGTGCCAAATATTTTTCAAAACATGGGTTAAAAGCTTTGAAATGAGCTGATTTTTTGTGAGGATGATCTCTACGATGAAGAGACCATCCTCTCCAAAAATAAGTTTATTTTGAAATTTCTAACCCTAATTTATAAATTGAAGAATCGTGGACCGTCCAATTTTTGTAAATCAGTTTTGATGGGGTTTGAAGTTTTGGAATAGGCTGATTTTTGGTGAGGATGATCTTCTCATCATAGAGATCATCCTCACAAAAAATCAGCTTATTCCAAAGCTTCTAACCCATGTTTTGAAAAATGTTTGGCAAACTTTAGGGCCGCTAAACCGCTCCCTATATATATATAGGAAAATGTTCAGCACCCAACCATTTGCCCAACATGTTTTGTCCTACATGGGTTAGAAGTTTTGGAATGAGTTGATTTTTTATGAGGATGATCTCTACGGTTAGAAGATCATCCTCACAAAAAATCAGCCCATTCCAAAACTTCTAACCCCATGTTTACAAATTGAAAAATCGTACACCGTCCATTTTTTGTAAACCATTTGTGATGGGGTTAGAAGTTTTGGAATGGGCTGATTTTTGGTGAGGATGATCTCCTCGCCATAGAGATCATCCTCACAAAAAATCAGCCTATTCCAAAACTTCTAACCCATGTAGGACAAAACATGTTGGGCAAATATATATATATATATATATAGGGAGCGGTTCAGAAGTCCTAAAGTTTGCCAAACATGGGTTAGCTGCTTTGGAATGAGCTGATTTTTTGTGAAAATGATCTCTATGATGAGGAGATCATCCTCACCAAAAATCAGCCTATTCCAAAACTTCAAACCCCATCAAAAGTGATTTACAAAAATTGGACAGTCCACGATTCTTAAATTTGTAAACTAGGGTTAGAAATTTCAAAATGAGCTGATTTTTGGAAAGGATGATCCCCTCATCATAGAGATTATCCATAAAAAAAAAATCAGCTCATTCCAAAACTTCTAACCCATGTTTTGAAAAATGTTTGGTACCATGTTTGGCAAACTTTAGGATTGCTTAATCGCTCCCTATATATATACATGTGTAGATGATTGGAGTAAATGATGTTATGATTATGGAAGGGTGTATTAGCTAGGAATGAACGGAGTTTTGTGTATTCTACAACAGGGATTTTGTATATAATTCTGCAAGTGTTTTGTTCTAAAATTTGCATCTGCAATGTTAAAAAAATATAGGTTAAAATTAAAAAAGATATATAGTTAAAGACATTGGTTTTAATATAAAAAAATGTCTTTACTTTAAATAAAGAAATCTTTTTTAAAAAAAAGAGAGTGGTATCTTTTTTTTTTCTTAAATACAATTTATATTCTACATAAGACAACGATTTTAATGAATTGAAATCAATGTATTAACTTATAGGGTTGGGTTTTGGTGATTTATGAAGAATGACTCAAGAGAAAACACATGATCCCAACCATTTGGAAACAAAATCCAACAATTGAGATTTAGGTGTGTCTTGGTAACACATATTTCGAATATACTTATCCCAAGGATAAATCTCAACCATTAGATTTTGTGTTTAAATGGTTGGGATCGTGTGTTTCTTCCATAAGTCATTCTTAATGAGTTAAGGAACCTGACTGTAACTTATATATAGACGTCAAATATTTGACATCCGTTACTAAATCAAAGTCTTTTCATTTCATAATTAACTTCAATTTATTAATCAACTTATAAGTGTTCAACGTCAATTATTAATGAACGCTAATTTCTTTTTACATGGCAGTGCTGCCCTTCTTATTAAAAACAAAAACCGTAACTATGAAATATTATCATAATATATCTTCAGTGGCTTAGAAATATAGTCAATAATTCCAAATCTTGAGATAAAATTTCACAACCAAAAAGTGTGACTTGTGGTCTCAAAACATGTTGTAGCGCCCGCCCCCTCTTTTTTCTAACACTTGGCCGTTCGGCCAGACTTGACTTTTCTTCGGGCTAGGGTCTTGCCCCGTATGGAGTTTAGTTTTAAAAAGGGGTTGCCATGTGTATTATGTAATTGATAAAGTCAACATTGTTCATGTTTGAGGGGTGTGAACAATCATCTGTTGATTGAGATGACTCTCAATATGGTATGTGTGATCTAGAGATTTAGGTAAGCAATTCAATTGGAAAAGGGGAAGGTGTTAGGCACCCCAATCCCCTGTTATAAGGGATGACTACTTATACATTTTCTTTTAATGATACCTCATGCGTTGCTTTGCATATTTGATATTCTAGGTGTTGAATGAGTGGGATTCGATTTCAATCATAGTTTGTACAAGGTAAAGTAGGTGAGTGATAGTGATCTCGATCTATTGATTTTGGGTGGAGGACTTTACGGAGCGATCCCCGTTCGTTTCTTTTGGTCCTTCCAAATGCGTAATGCACAAGGGGGTGTTCCAAATTATTTTGCCAAAATAAGAACTTAAATGAAAATTCCAACTACGTACGCAAATAAATTATTTATTTACAATTTTTATACCTATGCGCTTAGTAGATCATGTAAAGCTTTGGCGTAGTTTTCATTTTCTAGTTCAAGATTTCAACAGAGCTTCCGTAATTTTGGTGAAGTGGGATAAAAAATCGAGCAAAGATTCAATAGTATTAAGGAAAAATGGGAGATGGTTTGGATAAATTGGATAGGATTTCGGTAGTATCGGGAAAAGTGATAAACAATTCGATTAATTTGGGGGGGGGGGGTCGACTATGTGGGTGATGGGGAAAGGATTTTATGAAGTTTGGGATGAAATGGTTAGGGTTTTTGGTTCCTTGGATTGGGTCAACTAGTCAATGGGTTATCTTGTCGGGTCATTGGGATAATGAAAAATAGTAAGGGAGTAGGTGGAAGCTCAAAAGTAAGCAAGAGGGAGTTAGGGTTTTAAGGTGTGTTGAAATGAACGGGAGGGGAGTGCCATATTTATAGTACACAACATAGACCAACCTTGAATATCGGTCTGTGACTTGTTTTTCAACAGCATGCTTGCACGCATATTGGGGAAGTTTGGGTGGTTGGCAAGTCATTCTAGATTGACTAGACCGACCTGCAAGATCAATCTTGGCAATCCCTAATCAAATCAAGTTGATTTGATTAAGGGAGTGGTTGGGAGTTGACCTTGCAAATGAGATGGGCCTAATGGACCCATTGGAGTTTAGGAAGGTTCAAGAACTCGAGAAAAATCCTGATTTTAGGGAAAGTTGGGGGACTGGTACAGAGACTTGCGAGAAGAATGTTTAAGGTTCAAAAAGGCTATGGGAAGGTTCGGGAAGGGTAGTAGGCTTTTTGGAAGAGTCGAGAATGTGTTTGAGAAAGGTTTAGGGCTTTGTGTTTGGACGAGATTTTGGTGTCTAGGTTTCTATGAGGGTTTAGGGTTTGCTTCAAGGGTTCTAGGAAGTGATCTAGGGAGTGGGGTTTTGGTTTCTTCTCTACTTTCAGACCTCACTGGAGAATCGTAACCTTAACAAAATGATGCCACTTTGTACCAAAAAAGAAAGAATGTGCAATTTTGAGGTGTCTATACATATTGTAGATACGTGGTTTTCGCGATTATGATGGCAACATCTACTAAGGTTTGGAGTCGCCACCATTCATATTATAAGTGGGTGTGAATGGTCATCCGATGTACATTTTTTGGAAAAAGTGACATTTTGGCACGTAGTGACTCTCAATGGATAAAGTATCGATCAATCTTGAGATCGGGGTAAGCGGCTCGGTTGGAGAAAAGAGAAGGTGTTAGGTACCATTTTCTCCCCGCCAAGTTGTGATAACCTCAAAGAACTCGGTCCTTTTGATTTAAAGAAGCGAAAGATAAAGTGCCATGTGTTGTGCATTTGTACCCTAAGTAAGGATTTCCTTTCGGCTCAATCATAGGATCATCTCATTGAAGAAGATGATCCTACTAGTCATGAGTTTTGGACATAATTCATATTTGAAAAGTGTGGGCTAAGGTCATGAATCCATTCTCATGGGTTGAGAAGGATCCAATTTCCAGATGCCTTAAAAATGATTTAGGGGTTAAAATCGGTTTTCTTTTTTTAAAAAGGGTTAAAACCCTTATACTTTCGATCGGACCGAAATCCAATCTATCGGAAGTAAGAGAGTGGAGCATTACATCTTAAAGGAATTATAAAAAATAAAATAAAAGAGGAAGGGGGTAATAAAAGGGGGAGATGTAGAGGATAGAGAAGAAAAGACGGGGGGTGTTTTGTTGAACCCACCTTAAAGCTCTTTCTTTTCTTCCATTTCTTTTCTTCTTCTTCTACAATGTCTTCGTAGGTCCATAATGATATATGAGAGTGAAATTTCTTTTTTAGAAGATAATATGAGAGAGGGGTGGAGAGAGGAGTAGAGTTGAATTGAATTTTTTTTATGAGACTTGGTGTAAAGTTGGTAAGAGATAATTGGTAACCCTTTTTGGGAAGAGGAGGGGGTATTTATAGTATTTGGAGAATACCTTGGGGGTGTAATGGCATGAAGAATTGGGAGAATGGATAATGGCATGGGTTTTAGGGGTGGAGGATATGAAATTTGGAGTTAAAGGGAGGGTAATTGTGTAATGAATGGAAATGGGTTGTATTTTGACCCAAATGGTTTTGATCTTATCCAAATCCATTTGGGTAGAGTGTTTGGTGAGATGAGATGAGTGATGGTTGATGGAGAGAATGGGGGTGTAAGGTGTTAGGTGTTTGATTGAGTGTTAGGTTGATGGAAGAGGTAAGGTGTATAGATTAGGGGGGATGGGTAGTGTAAGAAGTTGGTTGGTTGGATTTTGGGAGAATTAAGGAGATGATGACATGTGACAACTGGGGGAGGTGATGAGATTGGTTGATTGGTGATGGTAGTTGTTTGATTAGAGAGAATGGTATGGGTTAGTTTAGTGATGATGGTGGAGGTATGGGTTGACGTGATTTTGTTGGAGTGTTTTAAGGGAAAGTGATGGGTTGAGGTGTAAAAGATATGGGTTGTGATGTGGGTAGTTAATGGTGTTAGAGAAGGGTGATAGGTTATGATAAGGTCCCAATAATATCAATTTGGGACTGTAATTTCATCGAGATTACCATCGTATAAATACTAGTTCCCTTAAAATAATAATAAATTTTATTAAATCCCAAATTAATGTGGCTAACAATAGTTTGTTACTAATTTCAGGTGAAAAGGACACATTCGGAAACCAACAAAAGAAATAACAATTACTGTTACAACATGCGAGCAAAAAGGAAGCATCCGGCAAAATCTCGAGGATTTTGGGCGCCACGTCACAGCGCCGCGGCTAGCCAAGACCGCGCCGCGGTCATTTCGAGGAATTTGTCCTCGAGATTTTTACAAAAACTTCTAGAAGCTTCAGTGGTTGTAACTGATTGGGTCATTCGAATCGAATTATCCGTCAAATCACCCCGATTACCCGAATACAAACATTATAAATTTGAGGGTTGATTTCAAAGAAGGGGTCCCCTCTTGGGTCCTCTTAGGCTCCTCTCTTTAATCTTCTTTTATTCTCTGTAATTTTCCTTTGGGTGAGATCTTGAGTGTAGTGAGAACATCAAGATGAACCATTCATTGTTTGTGTAATTGTTGGGAGAGCTATAAAAGAAGAATTTCGGATCGATCATCATCTTCATCTTCTCCACCCATGTTCTTTGATCTTTTATTAATTTCTGCGATGATTGGCTAAATTCTCATTAGAGAAGTTAAGGAAGCCAGAGCAAATTAATCCCTCTAGTATAGATTTAAATTCTTGATTTGCTTACATGTTTTAATTCTGAAAATTCTATTCTGATTAAGGTAATCCAACTTATAATTCTGATCCAACTTAGATAGTCATTACTTAGATAAGTTCAAGAATGGCTATGCTATGTGAAAAATCAGAAGATGAGTTGGGCAATCTCAATCATACTAGTGTTTTCATGAATATCTTTTGATTACTCTTAAGGATTTAATTGTTCCACCGTCCGATCCATGAGCAATGACTTGCTCCATGGATTGAGTTATATTACGAATTTATCTACATTATGGATTAATTGCAAAGATTTGATTAACTTCTCTAATCTCTCTCTCTTAGATTTTCAATCTTTCTTTTCTATTTATAATTTCAATTGCAAGTAATTTTCATTTCATTTGTGCAACAAATCAATTTTGTTTTTAAGAAAAATCTGTTGTTAATTCTGTTTTGGCCTTTTTATCCGAATGAGATTTTGAATCCAAACTGTCCCTGTGGAACGAATTCGACTTACCAAAGTCCATCTCTTAAATCTCCATTTTTGCATCTTTATAGCAAGATTTACAATCGATTAGTTAGGATGTTGGAGATATGGATTGTGATGTGGATAGTTGATGGTGTTAGAGAAAGGTGATAGGTTAGGTTAGGGTAGGGTATGGTTTAAGGTGATTTTTGGAGAAAAGTAATAGGTTAAATTGATTATTTAAGGAAAGGTGATGGGGGTAGGTGATTAGATGAGGGAGGTGAGAAGAGATGAGGACATGTGTCACCTTTTGATGTGAAGAGGGTGATTGGTTGATGTGGGTAGTGGTTAATAGGTTATGGTTTATGGGTTATGGGTTATGGGTTATGGATTGGAGGTGGATTGGATATGGCTAATGGCTTGTGAGCTTTTAATGCATTGGGCTTAGGTTTTAGGAGGGTTGTCGGTTGTTTTGGGTTGGGTAGGATTTGTTTTTTATTGGATTTTTTAGGGTGGGTTTGTTTTAAGGTTTAGGTGATATGGAATTAATTTTAGGTTAGGATGTAAGGTGGGAAATTGGTTTTTGGAGAATTAAGGGTTTATGGGCTTTAAACGGGTTTAGGGTATTTGTGGATTTGGAAGCGGAGCGGTGAAGGTAGGCATCCCAAGTCTCACTTTTTTAATTTATTATTTTTTTTTTTTTAAGTTTTTAAAATCATTGATTTGATCAAAAATGCCACGTGTTGGCAAATCGGGCTTTTTTTGGCCCGTTAAAGAATTTTATTAAAAAATGGATAGTTCTGGGTATAAGAGTAGAGCGGTGAAGGTTGGGAGGGTGTAGGGTAGTTCAAACCCCTTTGGTGGGTCCCCTAAACCATTGGGAGGTCTTAGGGGCCTCGGTTTGGTCAAAATGCCATTTTTTAATGATTTGGGCTTTTTAGGCCCGTTGGCCAATTTTGATTGAACAATCGATATTTTGAGTAGAGTGGATTGATGGGATTATGCTGAGCCTTTCGGGATGGGCCCGTTAGACCTTAAGAGGTCTTAGGGGCCTTGGTTCGATCAAAAATTTTGTGATTCGAGCCTTTGAAGCCTGTTGGCACCTTTTGTTGAAAATCTGTTGTTTTTGGGCCCCTTTCAAGTATGGCCCCGTTCAAATTGAGGTGTCTACACATACCATGAACTCGGCCTCCATAGTGGGTGAAATAATAATTATTTACTTCATATTCTTCTATTAGATAACTCCATCAACCAACAAGAACACCAAACTTGATATAAACTTCCTACTATTGAAACATCTAATTAAATCTAGGTCTACATATCTAATCATCTCCTAATGATTTGATTTCCTATATTTTTTTATCTATAAGCAAGGGCTATAAAGGGCCCCACCTTTTCATTAAAGAAGGCTAAAGCTAAAAAAAATTCTATAAAAAATGTCTAGCAGGATAAAACAAAAAATCATGAAGAATATTTGCTTAATTTTGAAGAAGAAAAAAATTTGGCTCACAAACACCTTTCTTCGCAAACCAATCTGTTGTTTTATTCAACTCTCTCTAAGAGAATTCAAAATTTTGATTCGTAGAGATGTGCTTCAACTCGTTTATAGATCTGAGGATAGTGATATGCCACCATGAAGCAACAATTTTACCCTCCAAACTCTGAATAACATATGAAGAGTCTGTGCGCACAATGATTTGCAATCCTTCCAAAATCGCTTGCAACTCGATTAAAGGGATATCCTTGTAAAGAGAATTCCCATAGCTTGCTAATCAGCGTCTAGAAAGTGGTTTCTAGAGTCATTATTGCATGGACTTTACGGATAAATTATACAGTAAATCCTCTTATTAAACATAATGCATGACTAGTCCATATTTCTCATAGATTTTAATTAAATAATGTATTTTGAAATTAATTATTGTTATTTACATGTAATAAGAAAAATTCACAAAGTTTCAATGCGAATTAAAAAAATCCGAAGTTACCACTACGATGTAGGATTTGAAATAAGATCAAGGACCAAAATTCAAGTCAATTGGACCAAATTTTACCACGCTGCCTTGGTCAACGAGGCCACCACGGTAATGTCGATTAGTCAAATCTCGAGATTAGCACAGAAGCTTTGCCACGAAAGATTATTCGTATTAAACTAAGGTTTAAAAATTTTTGTGTTTATAGAAGGATCCCAAACCCTAGAAATCCTAATTTGATCTCTATAAATAAGAGACCAAACCAAAACTTAAAGGACATCTGTAAAATAGGGAGAGTTATATATCTAGAGAATAAGAAGAATAATAACTTTTATTTTCTATTTTTTTCTTAGCTTTTGAAGAAGTTGTAATTGAATAACCTTTGTCAATTTCAAAGTCAAAAAGTAATAAAATATTCACCTTTCTTTCTTCTTACATCATGTTTATTTTATTTTCTTTTATTGTGTCTTTTAATGATCAACAACTAACTTCTCTATTAGATCGGTTGAGAAAACTGCAGCAAGACTTTATCAGTATTTTTATTATTTTAATAATTGCTTAATCATTTTATTATGATAATTGTTAAGTAGATACTTTTAAATTTACTATTGATTGTTTCTCAAAGTTTTGATGGTTCATTCTTTGATAAGTTCAAGATAAACTATGTTTCACGGAGAATAATAAATATTTTTCAAATAATCTTAGCTTAATTTATCGTATACTTTCAATCTTTTTTCTAAAATAATTGTATGAGTTTTCGATCCACAAACATTAGCTTTGTTTAGTGGATCAAGTTAAATAGAGGACCAAAAATCATTGATCAAGTTTATGAAAGTGGATCCAATTGATATAAACTTATTCATCATATTCTAAATATTTTTCTTTTAGTATTTTATTTTAAATAATTTCTCTCGAATATTTTTAATTGTTTGCGTAAATTGAATTGGATTTAAAGTAAAAAGATTTATGGATTAACGTTATCTCTGTGGATCAACCCTTGCTTGCCAAAGTCTTTATTTTGTTCTTATTTTATCATAATTTATAGTTTGAATAAATTGGCGCCGTTGTCAGGGACAACGGTGTAATCCAATATCTTTTATCCGAAAATCTGATTTAGTTTTCCGTCGATTAAAATTTTTATTTTAGAAAAATTCGAAAAAAATTCTACTAGATTCCTAATGTCAAGACGAACCAAACCCTAAACTTTGAGTGAATTTCATCAAAATTTTACCGCGACGCTTTAGTCAACTGAGGCACTGCGGTTAAACCTTGAGATTCGTACTTCAAATTTTTACAAAAAACAATTTCGGACTTCAGAAACCCAATGAACACATAAGTTTTCTAGAATTCAAACTTTGATTTCTCTTCTATTTTCAGTCGAAGGATTTAACGAAAAGCAACGTAGTTAGAAATTTTTATTTCACCACCCGGATATGATTATTGACAAAGAAACAAGGATTTTCTTTATTTTAGTTTTTTTATAGTAGATTTGTAGTAAAATTTTCTTGTAAAAACTTTAAGATTTTTAGAATTTAATTTTAATTAATCTGAGAAGACTCGGACTGTAATAGAATTAGGGGAGGACGATAGTGGGACGTAACTGTCTTAGTACCTCGGGTTCGTACACTAAAATTGGTATTGATGGCTTGAGTCTACTCAACTCAATTATCGCTCATCTAGAATAGGAGGTAAGATTCTGTATTGACTTTGGGTGATTTAACTGTACACTAACCTAAGTTACACCAATTGTACTTATTAATCGGAGTCAGTGCCTAAGCGAAATCCTGTCCCGTTGTACCTTACTATACTAGGGGAATAGAATACGTCTATTCTAGACGAATATGTGATTTAAAAATGTCCTTGAACAACATTGTGCACCATAGAATTAGATTAGAGGCTCAGCTCACGTTATCCTTTTGAAATAGTTAAGAGCTGTCTAATCTAATAAGAACCCATAAAGCACTTTGTGAATTTCTATCTATTTTTTGTGCGAATCTAGAGTATATGTGTGACACCTCTCCAAGCACTAACACAAAATCCCATGTTAAATCTCGAGGTACTAGGTGACGCATCAAAATTTCGGCATGGTCTCCTCTGTTTATGTTAGCATTCTAAGGCGTTCAACCTACACCTAATAAACGACATACATTATCCTGCATATATACATACAAAATATAATATAAGCGGAAGCCTATATACATTTAATAACGTACGATAGATCAGAGTACGAAAGAATAACCAAAATACAGGATTATACAAACATTTCTCACTCTAACAAAAGTCCTAACGCTTATACAACATCTATAATATTCCTGGACAAATCGACACCACTAGGGGGTATAGCTCCAGTACTTACCAGATAACAGACTCTGGTCGTCTATCTGACCTACCAGATAGTCATCACTCGTTTTCTACACCTGTTTCGCCAAGCTCTGGATCTGAAACTAAAAAATGGATAAGGAAATGGTGAGTAACAATGGTTACCCAGCAGGGAAACAAACAATTTCTACCAATAGCCTCTCCTAACATGAACGAATAAACATACTGAATCATTTTAAAATATGCAAATTTTACAGAGGAAACTACGATTAACTGGTATATATAGTCAGGGATGAGCAACTAAATATTTTAAAACTCATATTACATCCATCAGTAGTACTCACTATAATATTTTCGTTTTATACAAATCTAATTGATCAAATAGAAACATTAAGCATGCATTTTATTTTATATATCAAAATAAGGTAACATATACATAATACATAATAGTGGAGTAGTGGAATTAGAGAGTTGGGATTCATGACTGGATCGCCCCCAGTCGGGACATGATATTTCATAATAAAGTAATAGTTCCAGATTTTGTGGCTGGTCGTTGTTTACCACACTTGCGGGACCATTTATTCGACTTAGGCTGGCCGTTTGACGTGACCGTAAGCAATGGGTCTCTTTTCGATGTGTTAGAACATTCGATTACTATACATTTTTAGTGATCACTAACTAATCATCTTCGTCTATGCCTATCAGGCGTGTATGTGATTCCTAAATATACAAATCATTCGTATACGACCACCTTTACATTACAAGTTCACTGGTAAAGATAGAAAGAAATAAACCCAAATTTCAGTTGTGACTCCATTCTCGTACGTGTCTCATACCACGTATGAGCTTAGTGGTCCCTACCATACATCCTAGGATAGTACACCACTCCGGATGATATGACGCACTATCCCTTCAAACATTCACAGACTCTTTAACAGCTCACAAAATAGTTATATATATAGTACACCACTCCGGATGATATGATGCACTATCCCTTCAAGCATTCACAGACTCTTTAACAGCTCACAAAATAGTTTTATATATATATATATATATATATATTATTTTCATTTGAAAACAAAAAGAGAAATTAACAATACAAGGTTAGAATAGATATCCAGTTTCCTACAAAGCAATTGTGGCCACCCGACTTAAAATAAATAACAGAACTTGGAGTCTCTACGCTAACAAAATTTAAATAAACATGCAATCAATTGATCGATTGTAAAGCTTGTTGTGTAAATGCATAGATAGGGATTTAAGAGATGGACTTTGGTAAGTCGAATTCGTTCCACAGGGACAATGAAGATTTAAAGATTCATTCGGTTAGAAACCAAAACAAAGTTAAAAAACAGATTGATTTAAAAACAGAATTGATTTGTTGTACAAATGAAATGAAAATTACTTGCAATTGAAATTAAAAACAAAAAATAAAGATTGAAGATAAAAGAAAGAGAGATTAGAGAAGTCAATCAAACATTTGCAATTAATCCATAATGTAGATAAATTCTGAATATAACTCAATCCATGGAACATGTCATTGCTCATGGATCGGACGGTGGAACAATTAAATCCTTAATAGTAATCAAAAGATATTCATGACAACACTAGTATGATTGAGATTGCCCAACTTATCTTCTAATTTTTCACAGAGCATAGCCATTCTTGAACTTATCTAAGTAATGGCTATCTAAGTTGGATCAGAATTATAAGCTGGGTTACCTTAATCAGAAGAGAATTTTCAGAATTAAAACATGTAAGCAAAACAAGAATTTAAATTTACACTAGAGGGATTAATTTTCTATGGCTTCCTTAACTTCTTTAATGAGAATTTAGCCAATCATTGCAAGCTTTGTAATTGCAGAAAAATAACAAAATAAAGGAGAAGATAGGTGCAGAAGAAGATGCACTTTAATCCTTCTTTAATAACTCCCAAAAGAACTACAAAAAGTATTAATGGATCACTCTTAATGTTCTCACTTCACTCAAGAACTCTCACAAAAAAAAATTACAGAGAATTAAATAAATAAAAATAAAAAATTATGGAAGAAGAGAAGGAGAGAAAAGCCATTTTCTCTAAAATCAACCTCCCAATTTATAATGTTCGTATTCGGGTAATCGGGGTGATTTGACGGATAATTCGATTCAAATGACCCAATCAGTTACAATCACCGAAGCTTCTGTGAAAATCTCGAGGACAAATTTTTCGAAATGACCATGGTGCGGTCTTGTCTAGCCGCGGCGCGGTGACGTGGCGCCCAAATTCCTCGAGATTTTGTCGGATGCTTCCTTTTTGCTCGCATGTTGTAATAGTAAATATTACACCTTTTGTTGGTTTCCGAATATACTATTTTCACTTGAAATTAGTAACAAAATATTGTTAGCCACATTAATTTGGGATTTAATAAAATTTATTATTATTTTAAGGGAACTAGTACTTAAACTTTTGATAATTTTGATGAAATTACGGTCCCAAAATGAAATTATTGGGACCTTATCACCAATCATTATCCTTGGATATCTGTTTACCAACCTACACACAACACAACAATATAAAATACAAACATCACTCATTAACCGTATTTCCTACCCCGCAGCCACGTGTCAACTCATGGAGCCTGCCATGTGTAGCACTGCTACCACACCGTTATCTCAGTTGATCACGGACCTAGTTTGACACGTTCACGAGGTGTGACATCCCATATTTTCGGATATAAAATACAAACATCACCCTTCGGGTGTGATTCTGACATTTTACTGTTTCATCCCCTTTTTCACTTTTTTCAATTTTTCGTAATTCTCAATCTTTCAAAAAAAATATTTACTTTCTGATATTCATCAACTCCATATGAGTTTACTGAATATTAAATCATTTTTTCAACTATAAAATTCATTTTTTTCAATAATTTTGAAAAAATACAAAATTTAAATCAATACAAGGTCCGAGTGGTGCACAGGACCCAATTGACGAAAATAACCCGGTAAAATATCTTACCCACATATAATTTGTTATAAAATATAATTAAACATATCAAATATGCAAGTTCTGATGTGAATTTGAAATAACCAATTAAATTCTATATTTTTAAAAATATATTACAAATTTTTAATAAAATCTTAAATACAATTTTCACAATCTACAATTATTAATAGAAATTGAGAGTTCCTTACAAATCTCTAGGTAATAGAATTGAAGCACGTGCACAGAAATCGAGACGATAGGTATGAAAATCGAGATGAATCGAACTTCAAGGTGGCTGATTTTTTAATCTGACCCGGTGGTTTTGAAGATCTCGACACCGTCTCCTTTCTTCCTTCTGCGACAGAGAACAGTTTGATCCCAAAATAGATGAAATCTGAGGTTTAAGTTACGAAACCCCCGTATATATACACGACTGATTTTTAATGATACGAGACAAAAAAATGAGAGAAAACGAAAGGAAACTGGGTGAGTTTGGTAGAGAACGATGCTGCAGACATTTTTCTCTTCTACGATAAAAGTCAACAATAGCCCATTCGCAACGAATCTAAAGATGAAAGTAAGGAGAAAAACCAAAAAAAAAATTTTGTTAAAATTTTTTATTGGTTTTTAACGAGTTAAAAAGATGATGAATGGAGTTTTTAATTAAAAATTTATCAATATAAATGCGGGACGAAATTGGTATTTTACCTATTATTTCGTTCGACAGTAACTTGATCGTCCGGACTCCAAAAATGATGAATGAATACTCTATTTTGTCTAATTTTTCATTTTGAATCTAATGATGTAATCAAATTTTACAAATTATGTATTTGAAAAAAATTTACTTTTTCGGCCTAATGGGACCCTAAAATTAACGTTGTTTTCATTTTTTTTACGATAATTCGACTTTTTGTACGTCAAAAGTGAAAAATAAATAGTCAATTTTTATAATTTTTCATTACGACCCCAATGGTATGATCTAATTTTAAAAATTCTTACTTTAAAAAAAAGTCATTATTTTAACCTAGTCTGACTCAATAATCTAGGATTTTGTAATTCTTCTGTTCAGACTCGCATTTGAGTGTGCTTATAGGGTAAAGTATATTTTTTGACCATTTTGAATCCAATGGTGAGGTCAAATTTCATTAAAAATGATCAAAAAAATATCCTAAAATTTTATCCTAAGTCCCACTTTTAGGATTTTCTCAAACATTCACTATTTATTTTCCTTGAGATACGAATCGAAAACTCGGGGTTTTATAATATGTGTTAAGAAAAAATAGATACAAAACTTCAAATAGACTTTCATCATCATGGAATTTAGGAGAGAATCATATATCATGTGTCTTTTATGTGATAATTATGGTCATTCTCTCGAATGTTGTCTGAGTTTGCTCATGACCTGTGCTATGCAGGTCAATATGCGTAATTCACAAAATTCTTATTAGATGCCGACACCTATTCATTTGACTAACCATACCACATAAATATTTGATTTTCCTCATATACCATACCTTATCTGAATGAGTTCACTCAAGGTAGTCACTTTAATAACCATGAGGATTTTGATATCCGCAACACCTTGATGATAAATCCAACCATAATGCCTCAACAATCCTATGATTCTTAATAATTATTCAAATATAGAGTTGTAGAGCCAAAGTCAACATTCAATCATTCATTTTTGTCATCTCCTCTAATTTTTTCATTAGAATCATTGATGATTGAGTTGTTGAATCAACAATAATAGGATATGGATCAAGTCTTAATCAACCTAGGGATAATTGATCAATTCGGAACTAAAGATATCTTAATCTCAAAAAATCCACCATTTTTTCAAAATAACCTTAGTGACCAGTTCTACTCTTTTGAGGATTTTGATGATTGTCTATCAATAATTGATAACCCATACTCAATTGAAGTTCAAACACAAACCAATAAGGTTACAATTCAACTGAAATAATGATGGAAGCCCAACTAAGTCAACTGACTATGCCCTTAGAAGAAAAAAAGAACGATCAATTTTCATATGAGATAATCCCAAGAGTTTTGTTGTGCTTCAAATTTCCAGTGACCAAGATAATTATATAAATTTTGTAACACCCCGTGTTTTTAACTCGTATCTCGAAGAGATCAGATAGTATTAATTCGAAGAATATTCTAAAAAGATAACTTAAAGTAAATTACCCGGATTAGGCTATGTTCATTTTTGTTGAAAACCAACTTCGCCATTAGTTTAAAAATGATCGAAATATATACCTTATCCTATAAGCAAGTTTGAATTCAAGTTCGGGTGAAAAAATTAACAAATTTTTGAATTTCATGTTGAGCGGGACTCAAAATAGAGAATTTTCGTTAGAGAGAGAATTAGGAAGATTCGACCACACTATTAGGACCACAACAAAAAATTATTCGAAATGGTGTACTCGTTTGTCATTTTTCGAGTCCGGATAGTCAAGTTACGGTCGAAACTAGAAATAATAAGGAAATTACAAGTATGCCCTCACCTTATTTATAAAAGAAAGTTGATTTTCTTTTAAGTCATTCTCTTTCTTCTCCAAAGCACCCAAACACAGATTTTCCCAAACCTAGGTTCTCCTCTCTTCACCTCAAGATTCGTTGAGAAGGAAGGACCGTTGAACCCCGACGAAGATTTCCAACCTCAAGATTCCCAACCTCACCCTCTTTGTTAACCCATTCACATTTTTTTTCCTCACCCTCCACCAAAAATCAGCAAGTTAGGGTATCATCAAACTCGGAGCTTCACCTTTTTAGTAGAGACTCATCTTCGAGTGTAGAAGTAAAGAAGAGTACCGTCGTCAAAGGAGTTGCAAACCCTCACTTACTTTGCATCAAACCTAACTCAACATTGACTCTCTTGCCACCAACTTTGATCCTTGTACGAGTTCATCACCTTTGGCGTCTACAAACCTAGTAAGGGACTTTCAATTCCTATTGGTAACTTTAGATTTATGAAAATGTGTATTTAGGGACTTTTGTTGAAAATGTGTTGTACTTGTAAATCGTAGAAAACTTTTGTTTAGTCTTAAAATTTATAGTAGAAGTAATTGTTTTGATGTGTTTTATCAAATTTTGATAACAAACTCGTGGGTGGGTAGAATGATTCGAAGAATGGAAGAAGAATCGGAAAAGGGGATTGAAAACTTGAAAGTTCGAATAAGGTTCAGGCTGTTGGTAGGAAGGGTCGGTGCCACCGGCACCTGCCGAAGGCATTCTGTCTGTCCCACCGACATAATGGAACTTCTACCACCGACGAAATCAAGAGAAAATTTTATGCTGTTGACAGGAGGCGTCAATCCCACCGACATATGTCGATGACCAATCTATCGGTCCCACCGACAGAACTATGGTTCTGCCACCGACCATCTGTCGACAGATACAGTTCTTCAGAACTGACTTCTGTTTTTTGTGTTGCCCTCCTCACACCTTATACATGTTTCCCACCATTCATTTCATTAAAAATATTTAAGTAAATGTCCTCTTTAATTTTTAATGAAATTAAGATTTTACCCCCCATTTCGGAACAATGGGAATGGTTTCAAGATCCAAATCTTAAAGGATCAAAATCCGAATTTTGGTTTCAAGAACAAAAACGTAAATTTCGACGTTTTTGGTAAATTTTCAAAATGTAATAACTTTCGCATTATTTTGAATTAGATTTCAAAAACTATATAGTGTCGAATCTCTTGATAGAGACTTTCATTTCCAAAAACCCGTTTTCAATTTCAAAAACTTTGAAATTTTGAGTTTCTGACACTTAGCTAAATTTTCACCAGCTTCCTTTGTTTTTAACAGCTTTGGTCTCGTGCATCGCCAGGACCTCGTTTTGAATAAACTTTGATGATTTTTTATGGAAAGATTAAAAATGACTTTGAAAGATTGAAAATGAATGGTTTGACTTGAAGAGAGGAAAAGTGAAATTGTCGAGAGAATGAAAGAGGGAATGAACGGTAAAATGTCATAATCACACCCGATGGGTGATGTCTGCATTTTACATTGTATGTTGTGTGTAAATTGGTGAAATTATATCCAGGTTATTAATGAAAGAATTACATGTTTATTTACGATTATATTAGCGTGTGCGCTGAGTACTACTATTTATTTTTAGGCCGGGGGGCCACAGTTGCATGGTAGGAACTGGATATCCATTCTCAACCCTGTTTTGTTAATTTCTATTTATTTTAAATGAAAAATTATATATATACGTAGCTATTTTGTGAGCTGTTAAAGGATTTGTGAATGCTTGAAGGGATAGTATGTCACATCATCCGGAGGAGTGTACTATCCTGGGATGTATGGTAGGGACCACCAAGCTCATACGTGGTATGGGATGCGTATGAGAGTGGAGTCGTAATTGGAATCCGGGTCTATTCATTTCTTATCTTTACCAGTGAACGTGTATTGTAAAGGTGGTCATATACGAGTAGAGTGTTATTTTGGGAATCACATGCACGCCTAATAGGCATAGACGAAGATGATTGGTCAGTGATCACTAACAATCTAGTAGTCAAACGTTCTGACACATCGAAAAGAGACCTATTGCTTACGATCATGTCAAACGGCCTGTCTGAACCGGATAAATGGTCACCAGTGTGGTAAGTACAGCGACCGGTCATAACATCAGGAACTAAAAGCCATATTTATGTTGTAACATCATGTCCCGACTGGGAGCGATCCAATCGTGAATCCCAATGCTCAAATTCCATTACTCCACCACTTGTACTATGTATCTGTGTTATATTTCGAATTATAAACTGAAAAGCATGTCTATTATTTTAATGTTGTCAACTGTATTTGTATAAATGGAAAATGTATAATGAGTATGGATGATTGATGCTATGTGTTATTTTTAAAATGTTTAGTTGCTCATCATTGGCTATATGTACCAATTAATCGTAGTTTTCAATTGTAAAACTTGCATATTTTGGAATGATACAGTATGATTATTTGATCACGTTAGGTTAGGTTATTAGTAGAATTGTTTGTGGACCTACTGAGTAATCATTGTTACTCACCCTTTCTTTCTATGTTTTTTTTAGTTGCAAAGCCTACAGTTGGCACAGCGGGTGTTGAACTATTAGCCAAGGAACATCTGGTCGGTCAGATCGACAACCAGAGTCCGTTACCCAATGAGTATCATGACTACTTCTACTAGGAGTCTATTCGTCCTAAGAGAGGTCTATGTTTTTGGGGCTGAGTGCTACGTCTATGTTAGAGTAAGAAAATTTTGTAATCCTGTACAACTCTATCCCTTTTTGCTCAACTTTGTCCTTGCTTTTTTGTTGTTCAAAAAAATCTTCCATCTTCCGTTGTTTATTTACTGTGGATATGTTGTT
This sequence comes from Akebia trifoliata, assembly GCF_017979445.1. Taxonomy (NCBI): domain Eukaryota; kingdom Viridiplantae; phylum Streptophyta; class Magnoliopsida; order Ranunculales; family Lardizabalaceae; genus Akebia; species Akebia trifoliata. The sequence continues at coordinate 36,519,904 of NC_141382.1, read as the reverse complement.
TTATACAGGATTGTTTGGATTTGGTTTATCAAGTTTGAGTTCCGTAAAACGCTAACAGAAACAGAGGAGACCATGCCGAAATTTCGAGACTCCACCTAGTGCCTCGAGGTGACCTTGGGTTTTGTGTTAGCGTTCGGCGGGACGCCACAAATTTGACTAAGGAAATTGATCCACCATCAGAAGAAAATGTTGTCCAAGAGGAATCAAGGATCAATTCTAATTTGTTAGTCACACCAATTCTGACCACTATCGATCCATCATCATATCCCATCCAGCCTATCATTTCACAAAGTTGTAAATATCCTGCCTGTCTCACAACTTCCATTCTTTTTAGGAATATGATGGTTGAAAACTATTTCGAAAAGGTGATGATATTAAGAATTGAGGACAAATGAGGGATGTTGGCCATTTTAAAAAATCATTTGCATATCCTAATGATGATCCAAATCTATTTACCTATTATTTGGGGTAAGAAGTCGATTGTCGCGTCCATCAAATTAAATGTTAGAAAAATTCTTAGAAATTGGATATTTTGATAGGTCTAACTGAAGACCTTAAACTTAGCGTTGCTTGGGAGGCAACCCATATGTTTTTATTTTTGAATAGTGTAGTTAGGATTTATTTTCTTGGAATTTTAGACTTCCATGTAAACCTTAGTTTCTTTTCTTTTTCTCAATTTGAACTCACCAAACAAGGGTTGAAAATTTCAAGAATTTTTTTAAAAAAAATTTCTTAGCAAATTTATTTAATTGGGATTTTCCAAGGGTGAAATTTTATTTTCCTGGAAAAAGTCCACTTCAAAACCCTCAAATCCTAATTTCTTTCTCATTTTCTTCTTCTCCAAGCCAACTTTCAACCAAACCAATCAATCAACGCTACTAGGACGCAGATTGGTCAGCAATTGTTGATTGAGTAATAGAGACAGTTGTTGGCCTATATTGAGGAGAAGAAGACACATACAAGTGCATAGGCCACTAAGAATTCAGATTTATAGTATGATGTTTTTTCTTAGTTAGGTTGTTTTTCTATTCTTAAGTAGGATTTCTTTTATGTAAAATTGTTTTTGGAAATTGTCATTGTTATAACCTTAAATCTTTTTACATTAGTTGTAACAAAGGTTACACATTAATGCCCAATCCATGTCAGGTGTGATCTAATATTTTTGCTGCTTGCATATTGAGGACAATATTTCATTCAGGTTTGAAGGTATTAGATTGAAATCACCTCGATCTTTTTTTACTTAATAGTGAATAGGAGTCCGATTGATAAATTAGGGATTTTCTAAGAATTGGGAGTCACTACCTAGTTTACGTCTAGGAATATAATTAACTCAAAAATGGATTAGGTTGGTCCACAAGAAAGAGAAATAGGTAAGGAGTCAGATTACGAGTTTCGGAAGGTGTTAGGCATCGAACCCGCCCGATCGAGATAATCGATCTCTACAACGATCCAAAACTATCCTATGGTCAATGCGTAAAGACTAAAGTAAAATTAGGGTCCCATCTTCATCAATTTATATCGAATATGCTAAGTGGATCTTAAGGCTAATATTCTTTCAAATATTACATGATTTCTCAAATTCTGCACAAAAATAGAAAATTTTGAAAAAGCCTTAATTTCATGTTCTAAAATTCACTTAGCACTATTTCTAAATTAAATCCTGCATGTGGAATCGATAATAATAGGAATTTGTGCAAATTTTCCAAATTAAGAAATCGTGAATGTGGAATTGCTAAATTGGCAACTTAGGAAATTTCTAAATTAGAAATTTGAAATTCTTTAAGTTAGAGATATATGAAGACGTAATGAGCTCCCAAATTAGAAATTCGCAAATATGAATTTTCCAAACTATTAAAATATGATTATGGAGTTTCCAAAATAAAAATTTGCAAAAATAAAAATTTCAAAATAGCAAATTATGAGCGTCTAACAAATTCCTAAATTAGAAATTGGAATATTTGAATTTTCCTAAGATAGAAATTTATGAATGTGGACATTCCCAAATATGAATACGAAAACTAAGCAATTTCCAAATATGAGCTTTCTGAAAATAGAAATTCATGGATGTGGATTTTTCAAAGCGAAAACTATGACTATGAAATTCCTTAAATCACTATTTGCAAATTTGAAATTTTCCAAAATAGAAAATTATGAACGTGGATTTTCTAAATTGACAAATACGAGATATCATAAAGTTTTCACTTCTACCTTGGAAATGAAGGATCGCCATGAGTACCAATGTGAAATCATTACATAAGTATCACGTATCACAATTCATCAATTTGAACAATCACTACCCCTAATCTTGAAACCTACTAAAATAATGCAAACCATTCTAGAATTAGAAAATTTCTAGCAGCCCGAAAAAGGTTTCGATTTGAACATGATGGTTTAAAACATGAAAACACGGAAAAAAAAACTTTCTAATCCTATTAACATAAGAAAAAACTACAAAAAAAATAAAATAAAAACATAAGAAAAGAAAAGAATGAAAAGAAAACCAAAAATAAAATAAAAAAAACAGAAAACATGATTAAACTTACCTTCACGATAGACTGATGATTATATGCTTTCCTTCAGGCGCAACTCCAAACGATTAAATGTTCATAGAGAGGAAAAGAAGGTTGTCCCTTGGGGGCATTACGAAAAGACAGAGGAAACGAAGAGAGCGCTATTGTTATTGGGAGGAAACGAAGGTACTATTGTTGTTGCTAGCGTTAGAAGTATATAGAAAAGGATGAAGGTGTTGTGGGACTGTTGCTATGTTGGTCATAAATATGGCCATTAATGGTTATCATGATGGGATGAGATGGATGAGCAGAACGTTGAGGAAACGTACCTTAGTTGAAACGTGAATGGAGAAAGTGATGAAAATAAGAAAGTGGAATAGTATAATTTTTTATTGGTTGAAAAAAAAATGTGAAAAATGAGAGGTGGATGGGACGTCCAAGATGCTGGTTAATGAAGGTGAAACAGGAGAAAGTGTGGGTGTTAATGGCAAGGGAAAAAAAGGAAAGGCTCTGGCATTCAAGCTACTGGTAAATGGAGGTGAAGGGTGAAAACATGTTGGTGTTAATAGCAGAAGAAGAAATATTGGTTGGGGTTGTTGGGGACGTCCAAGAAAAGGATGAGAAGGGGTCGGGGGCCATCTTTTTCTTCTTTTTCTTCATTTTCTTCTTAGTTTTTTCTTCTTCTTGTCATTTCATTTTTGTTCACTATTTTCCCTTCGAGAAAGATAGACGAACTAGCTTTTTTTTTGTTTTGCTTGTCGTCCCCTACTCTAAAATCATTTTCCTTTTTTTTTTGTTTCCTCTCTTTTCTTGTAAGAGAATGGGAGCATTGAACCCACACTCCTTGCAACTTGATAGTTTTCGTTTAACCAAATTAATATTCAATTTCAATTTGATCGGTTAGCTTCGATTTGATTGGCCGATTGAATTTCAATTCGATTGATCAAGAGAATGGGAGCGGTGAACGCACGCTCCTCGCAACTTGATAGTTTCTGTTTGAGCGAATTGATATTCAATTTCAATTTGATCGATTAGCTTTGATTTGATTGGCCGATTGAATTTCGATTCAATTTAATTTCAATTTGATTGATCGTTTGAATTTTAATTTGATTCATCGATTTAATTTTAATTTCGACTTGATTATACTTCAATTTCAATTTGAGTTTAAATTTTTTGAAGGAATTGGTTATTTGAATTTGATTAGTTAAGTAATTTTTAATTTTTATTTTTATTTTGATTAATCGATTGACTTTTTATTTCTATTTGAATTGGTTGATCAGATTTTAGTTTAAATGTTGATGGGTTGGTTAAATTTTAATTTCAATTTAATTGGTCGATTAGAATTGAGTTTAAATGTTGATGGGTTAATTAAATTTTGGATTGAATGTTGATTTAAAATTTTCAAGTTGATCGTTTGAATTTTAAATTTTGTTTTAATTTAAAATTTTCTAAGTTGGTTGTTTTGTTAAAAAAATTTGATTTCGATTTTCTTAAGAGTCAAGGTCTCTATATATAAGTCGGATATCGAGGGCGTTTAAGTAATTTTGTAAATTTTTTTAAATTTATCTGATTTCATCTATTTAGGTCCCGTTAGATTTGAAATCATGTTCTAAATGCAATAAAGGTACTTTTAAAAATTTTCAGAAATCCAAAATTTAGGAGGGGTATTTTTGTCATTTTATTGATTTTTACAAATTTTGGCGTGAAATTTCTTTCAATCCCAACGTGATTATTTCTAAGTCTTAAAGTCACATTTTCCTAGCGTAACGAGGTCTCTAAATTATCGAACTGTGTAGCAAACCTAAACATACGTGCTTGCTAAATCGAGTGTATAGTGTGATCATCCTAAGTAAACGTAATTATATGTTGCGTAGCCAGGGGAGAGAAGAGAGCGAAATTAGTAAACAAAGGTAATTGGAAGAAGGCCTCTCACAAGTATTTAAGCTCTTTGCGCTCATCATTAGGAATCCACAACAACTGGGTGAAGGATCGCCAAGTCAGGCAGAAACAAAAAATGGGGTGTTTACATAGATTAGCTCATAATTGTATTGTTAATTTATTTTCAAGTTTTCAAAAAAAATGAAAAATAAAAAAATAGTTAACACTCTTAAAATATTTTCTTCAAAATCTTTGTATGTACTGTTTATATATGAATTTTAAATTTCATGCTCATATCCTAATTTTTATCATAAGTTCTTTTTTATTATTCCTCATCAAGAAAATAAAAAAGAATACTTTGAAAATTTCATAACACTTCTGATTGAGTAAAAATAAGATTTTATGGAACAAGAGTTGATCATATTCTTTATCTAGAGTGTTAAGGAAAATTAAATCTAAGGGATTATAACTTTCTTGTCCTTTGGTTGGCTGGTTAGAAGAAAAATAGAACTGAATCTAGTACAACTTTGACAACAATTATAGGATTAAAATTGATACCTTGAAAAGGGCTACCTGTTTTTTGTAAAAATGACACTAGAAAAATGGTGATGTGTGAAAAAGTTGACAAAAAATAAAAAGCAGAAAGATGTAAAAAAGACCAAAGTAAAGCAAAAAAGGTTAGAAATGAAAAAATACAAAAAGAAAAGAGTTCAATGAGACTAAATAATTTCAGTAGATTGAAAGTCATCAATGGTAAATATGTAACTAAGCTTGAATATCACAGATGAAATCCCTTATAAGTATTAAAGTGAACATCCACACCTCTCACAATTCCAGACAAGATGCTCAGTTTCGAGTTAAAACTTCAATAGAACTAACCATTCGTAGCAGTTAGGAGGTAAAATCTTATTCTTAAAAAGATATTTTCTAAAAGAAAAATCAAAAAAATTACACTAGTACTCAAGTTATCTTTAAAATTTTCTAAAATAAGAAATGAAAATTAGAATTTTTTTTAAACGTAAAGGATTTTTAACTGATTTGTGAAATGTCATTATATTTTTTTTTATATCCATTGAGTTTGATTTAGATATTTTTGTAAAGTGTTGAAATTTTATGGGTATATTCACTGCATACCCTCACAAGTCAAACTCGTCCACTAGAGATAACTTAGGGGTTTAAGAGATTGCCGCATCTGTTAAATGTAATCGTGTAACTTATGATAGTGATTTGTAACTTAGCTTTTATTTTTGTTCGAGACTAACAAAATCTAGATTTTGGGTGTGATCAGGGTCTAAAAAATAGTTTTTAAAGTCCTTATAGCATGAAGTTTACAGATAAATTACACATTAAATCCCTTTATTAGACATAATGCATGGCTAGTCCATATTTATCATGTATTTTAATTAAATAATGTATTTTAGAATTAATTACTGTTATTTACGTGTAATAGGAAAAATTAGCAAAGTTTCAAAGTGAATTAGAAAATTCCAAAATTATCACCACAATCCAGGATCCAAAACAAGATCAAGGATAAAAATTCAAGTCAATTGGGCCAAATTTTACCACGCTACCTTGGTCAACGAGGTCACCATGATAATGTCGGTGAGTCAAACCTCGAGATTTACATAAAAGCTTTGCAGTAGAAGATTATTCGCATTGAACTAGGGTTTACAATTTTTGTGTTTACAAAAAGATCCCGAACCCTAGAAACTTAATCTGGTTTCTATAAATAATATATCAGATCAAAGCTTAAGGGATATATGTAAAATAGGAAAAGTTGCACATCTAGAGAATTAGAAGAATAGTAGCTTTTATTTTCTGTAGTTTTTGAAAAAGATGTAATCGAAGAACCTTTGCCAATTTCAAGGTTAAAAAACAATAAAAGATTCACCTTTTTCTCATCACTTTTCTCTCTTCTTACATTAGGTTTATTTTCTTTTCTTTTATTGTTCTTGCAATGATCATCAACTAACTTCTCCGTTAGATCGGTTGAAAAAGTTAGAGTAAGACTTTATCAATGTTTTTATTGTTATAATAATTGTTTAATTATTTTATGATGATAGTTGTTAAGTAGATATTTTTGGATTTACTATTGATTGTTTATCAAAGTTTTGATAGTTCATTCTTTGATAATTTCAAGATAAAATCATGTTTCACAAAGAACAACTAATACTTGTCCAATAATCTTGGTTAATTTATCGCATACTTTCAATTTCTTTTCTAAAATAATTGTTTGATTTTTCGATGCACAAATATTAACTTTGTTTAGTGGACCAAGTTAAATAGAGGACCAAAAATCATTGATAAAGCTTGTGAAATGGATCCAACTGATTTAAACTTCTCTATCATATTCTAAACCTTTTTCTTTTAGTATTTTATTTTAGATAATTTCTCACGAAAAAACTATTTTTAATTGTTTGCGTAAATTGAATTAGATTTAATGTAAAAAAGATATATGGATTAACGTTGTCTCTGTGGTTTGACCATTGCTTACCAAGGTCTTTATTTTGTTCTTATTTTATCATAATATACAGCTCAAACACTTGCAAATGGCATTTAATCCAACAAATTTATTACAATAAAACCATAACCTCCACTTGTATTGGATAAAACCTATTTGTATTAAGCTTGATATACTCCTCATTAAGATGTCTTCATCGAACATACATAAAGTCATCCTGCTTTATTACATAGGAATCGGCCCATCTCTCCAAAACCTATCTATTGCTCATACTACAGGCAGTGGTTCCATTGTATTTTGCTTTCAACTGAAATTGGATTTTTTGAAGAAGGCTTTGCACATTTCGACCCCATCCTTCAAAGATTTTGTAGTTTTTTTTTAATGTTAAATGTTATAAATCATTGCATAGAAGGTTACATGCAAAATTTCTTTTGTCGTGTTGTCCATTAAATGTAAAGAAGAAATGAAATCCATTTCTAAAACTATTGAAATCGTTTAAACTCTGCCTACTCCAACTGCCAAGAATTTCCAGCCATAGAGAACTATTGTATGCAATATTTACACTTGAAACACAAGTGGTCATTTTCCTCATAGTCTTTTAAGCACAAAACACAACGTGATACTTCTTATTTGAAGCCTTTTTAGGAAGACAAATCTTTTTTAAACTAACCCCATAAAAAATACTTAACAAATGCCCACCCCCAAAGGAATTACCTAAGAATGGATTCAATTTTCGCAATAACTCATTTTAGAATGACTAAACAAGAAGTCCAATAAATTTAGAAAGAGGAAAAAACTTACTAAATCAATTTCACTCTACTTGCAAAAAGAAAGAAGAAGATTTTTCCAGCCCTCAACTCTTTTAAGAACCTTTTCAACCAAAGGATAGCACATTGAGGCTAAGAGTCTAGAAGAAAGAAAAAAAAGGGCAACCCCATATATTAGATAAGGAAAGAAGCCTCTTGGAATGATAGAGCATTCAAGATTGCATGTTTATTAGTGTAAAATGAATTTAAGAACATATTACTTTTTTTTTTTTTTGCTTGAAGCCCATAAATCTCGTAGAAAAAAATCAAAGAGTTGTCTAATATTCAACGCAAAAGACAGAGAATTTTTGGAAAATAGGAGAATATCATCTCGAAAAATTAAATGGGAAATTGACAGAAGACCAGACCCTCTAGGTATCGAGATTAGATTTTGATTTACTTTTTCTTCTAAGAAACAAAAAAATGCTTCCATCACCAAGGTAAAAAGGTAAGATGAAAGAGGATCACCTTGTTTAAGATCACATTGACTATTCAAGTTGTAGATTATGAAAAAAATAAGAACAAAATAAAACCTTAAGAATCGATCCACAAAGACAACGTTAATCTGGTTATTTTTCACTTTAAATCTAATTCAGTTTATGTAAACGATTAAAAATAGTTTTTAAGATAAATTATCTAAAATAAACTACTAAAAGAAAAATGTTTAGAATACAATGGAGAAGTGTATATCAGTTGAATCCACCTTCACCAGCTTTATCAATGATTTTTGGTTCTCTATTTATCTCAATCCACTAAACAAAGTTAATGTTTGTGGATCGAAAAATCATACAATTATTTTAGAAAGAAATTGAAAGTATGCGAGAAATTAAGTCAAGATTAAGGGACAAGTATTAATTGTTCTCTATGAAACAGAGTTCATCTTGAACTTATTAAAGAATGAATCATCAAAACTTTGAGAAACAATCAATAGTAAATTCAAAAGTATCTACTTAACAACTATCACAATAAAACGATTAAGCAATTATGAGAATAATAAAAATACTGATAAAGTCTAACTCTGGCTTCCTCAACCAATTTAACGAAGAAGTTAGCCGATGATCATTACAAGAACAATAAAATAAAATAAAATAAACATGATGTAAGAAGAGAGAAAAGAGATGAGAGAAAGTTGTATCTTTTATTGATTCTTGAACTTTGAAATCGACAAGGGTTCTTCAATTACAATTCCTTCAAAAACTAATAACAAAACAGAAAAGAAATGCTACTATTATTCTAATTCACTAGAATTACAACTCTCCCTATTGTTTAGATATCCTCTAAGCTCTGGTCTGATTTTCGTACAAATTCCGAGATTGGACTCACTGCCTTGACCGCGCCGCCTTAGTTAGCCTAGGCACTGCAGTTAATGTGGGCTCAACTGACTTGGATTTTGATCAGTTGACTTTTTCCAAGTCCTTGATCACAATCAATGCTTCGAATCTTTTGAATTATTCCTAGAAATTTACGATATTTTCCTGTTACACGAAAATAACAGCAATTAATTACAATCTACATTATTTAATAAAAATCAATGATAAATATGAATTAACCACACATTATGTCTAATGAGGGAATTTAGTATGCAATTTATGCAATAAGGGGCTTTAGAAACTACTTTCTAGACCCTGGTCATTGACTAGAAAAATAACCCAAAGAAGTGTCATTAATAAGTACCAATAAATGTGTTGTTGAAATAAATTCTTTAACCCATCCTATCAAGGTTGGTTGAAACCTAACTAAAAAAGGATATTAACCACGAAATCCCACGGTACTTTATCGTAGAATTTTTTTCAATCAACATTGGTAGTAAAGAAGGGATTGGAAGAAGCAAGATGAGAATTTCTAACGATTTCATCGGCTAAAAGAATATTTTTCAAAAATGTTCTGACCTTTTACAAAGCAGATTGATTTTGACTAATCAATGAAAGGAAACAACACGCCGGTCGATTGGAAAGAATTTTTGTAATAACTTTATAAATAAAGTTACACAACGTAGGTCTTAAATTGTCTAACCTATGTGCATTAGACTCTTTAGGGATTAGAGCAATAAGGGTGGAATTTGTCTCTCTTAGCATCGTCTCATGATGAGTGAAGAAATTAAGAATAGCTTTACCGGCATTTTCCTACATGTCATCATGTAATCTTTCATCCTTTTCAAATATCTCATAACATTCTTTGCAATTTTCCCATAGCCCATCATTCTAGCTGCGAAACGGATATCTCATATCTCGAAGTGACATGTGTTATCATCACAATAAATATAAAAAATTGTTTCTCATATATATATGTCCATGTTTATATTAATAAAGGGAGGGATATTCATCAATGTTCTTTCACACATGCGATATTCTACACAGGTTGATAGTACTCACATGGAGATGATGGCTTGAAGGCTGTTTTTTTTTTTTTTTTTTTTCTGCTAAGCAAGCAAGTGGGTTCAATAGGACTTGAACCTAGGTTGTGGGATCAAAACTCCACACACCTCTACCAACTTAGCTAAGATATAGCATCTTCAATCTGCTCGCCACTTATATTATCCTCACTTGAAAGAAGTGGGATTTTTTTTTTCGTGTTCAAGCAAACAAAAATGGACATTGTCATGTGGGAATCTGGAAATTTCTCTTGTATATATGTCAGTCATAAATCCCATAAAAACTGGTTCTATTGAATTAGAAAATAGAGGTAACTCTACATTATGAGAAACCCGCCACAATTTCCTATTTCAAACCCATATTAAATTTTTCATAGAACTAAAAGTTCCAAATGCACCAACTCTAGAATTAGTCTGTAATGGATCCCGCAAGCCCATACTATTGCTAACAGCATAAATGCCCATGCCCTTGCCCACACCGACCCACACACACACACACATGTCTTGTATTGGAAAGGGGTTATTTGTTATGGATTTTTCATAAAAGATATTTTACCCAGTTGAATAGAAGGATCAACTCCCATCCACCAAAAAAATAAAAATATCTTCACTAACCATTTTGAAACTTCTAATCCTACCAAACAGATTCCTCAAAATCAATGTTGATAAAAAATGTTTCAAATTCTAAACCACTTTTGGAAGGATTACAAATTTAACAATAATTAGATGATGTGTTTTGTGGGGACTATTAACATGATGAGGAGATCACCTCACCAAAAATCAGTTGTCGACTCATCTCCATGCAGGTCTATATTACATTTATGTATGAAAATCATGTCCACGTAACCACTATACATGTATGTATGTATATATGTATTAATAAATCCATGTATGTATGTATGAAATGATCATTGGTTAGGTGTCTATAAAAGGTTGACATGTGGTGAATCTTACTCAACTTAATCTTAGTGATTGGACCACTGGCACACACAGACACGTGGATCACACTAATCCAAACATTAAGCATAATAATGTGTTAGTTAAAGGGTCTAATTTGAAATTGAAAGCTTGATGCATGTGAACCTATGGTAGAGGTGGGACCACCATGTTCTTCTTTAGCAATTGAAGGCCACCAATAAAAATAAATAAAAAAGAAGAAAAAATAAATAATAAAAGATAAAAGCAATGGTAGTCGAGCGTGCGTGTTGATGTGCTTGTTTGTCTCTTTGTGTTGTTCATAAAAATTAAAATACAATGGTAGTTAAAACAAAATAAAATTGGAAGTCCTCTTCAAGGACATTTTCTTGTCAACACCGCCAACTGTTAATTTATATGTCAGGTCTTGTTAATGTGGTACACATAAGCTCATGAATTGGTGCTAGACCATCCATTGGAAAAACAACGACTCGTCACAAATAAATGGATAGTTGAGAGTATAAAATTATGTGTGTGGTCCATCACTATTAAACACTTTATAAAATTGGTTTTTAATTAGCTATAACATCATCGAAAATATCTTATCATGTAATCCACTAAAACTGATTTCAAGAATTTAGATTTCATCAAACTCGAGGTGATAGTTAATACCCGTGAGTTTGAGATGATGATAAAGTTTTCTTTTTCTTTCTTTCTTTTTTATTGGTAAGCTAGGGTTATAACAGGACCCATATCCTTTATTAAAGCTCAAAAACACCATTCCAATTTTATGTAATTACAAGATACATCATCAATAAGAATACAAGAAAGCAAGCTTAGTAAGAACCAATTGATTATCAAGAATAATCGAGAAATCACTACATGACCTATAACCCATTTTACCGAAAAAGATAGTTGCCCGATTATTTTGACGCTAGTAAAATTCAAGGGTATGAGCTAAATGATGGTTCAAGATTAAAAATTTATTTAACCATAAAGTCATACTTTCATGAGGTTTTGATCTCCACATGGATGCTATAGATGGCATATAGGATAAGTCCGCGCTAGTAACAAGCAAGTCAAGGTAGGTTTTTTAATTTATTTTTTTTTTAATTTTTTTTGTTTTTTAATTTTAAATTTATCGATTCACGAGCTATAAAAGGCCCCACCCAATTTATTACACTATGTGAAAAAAAGGGTAAATTTGACACCAAGGAGTATCAAATTTGCTTGGATTTAGTCAAGTTCAATGGACCTTTGCATCAAATTTACCCCCCTTTCCTGCAATGTTAACTATTAAGACCATAGGAAAGGGCTACCAAAGATATGCACATCTTTGATAGAAATTTTTAGCTATTCATCTACTTTCCAAGGATATGCACATCTTTTTAAAGCTTTCCCCCAATAAAAGATCATCGGATACAATAATAATATTATGACCATAGTAAGATGAACTAGAGATGGGCTTAGACCCATACCTTAGTTGGTTTGACACATTGCAAAGCAACTTTGAGGTTCAAGTCCAACTTACCCATAAAAAAAAAATAAAAACTAAAAGATGAACTAAAGAGACCTTTAAACAGAATACGAAATTCAACTGTAATATCAAAAGTGATGTAAAGATCATAGCAGAAGGGTACACAGAGACCATGGAGCGGATTGATCAAAAGAAGACCAAAAGAAAGGATAAACGTGTACCTTAACTTCGAAAGGCCGTAACTTTGCTATCGTAACTCGAAATCCCTATTATTATATATCCACACGTAGCTATCGACAAGCAATAATTGTCTTTAAAATGGAATTGCAAAATTTAATCATATAAAACTTTTCTTTTTAGAAAAGTTTTGTAGATACACGGACTTCAAAACCTTTGAAGAGGTTTTGAGCTAATCTACACGGATTTAGGAGTCACCATTATTCAATTAAAGTGTGAAGGGACACTATAAAAGGTTTTTAGAATTCTATTTTATTAGCTAGTAGTGACTCACATATCCAAAAGATAAGGGGAAACAGTCCACCTAGAAGTCTAAGGTAAGGAGATTTGGTTAAGGGATAAGGAAGGTGTTAGGCACCTTATCCCTCCCATCCTAAGATGGTCACCAATAAATAATCAAATTGTATGATTAGAAAACTCTTTTTTTTTTTCAAAGACAAAGAAAACTAGGGGAAATTGACCATAATTTTGTTTTGAACCATGAACAAATCAATATGATGAGTAAGCCCTTATTAGAAGTAGGTTCTTGTTGGAATTTTTTGTAAACTTGGGACTTTGATGGAAACCCACTTGGATCTCATCATTTAGGGTCTCAAAGCTTCAAAACAAGTTTATGTGTTTCTTAGGAAGACTTTATTATTAGTTTGATCCTTTAGTGAGGTTCATGATTTAACCACTCCATATAGGAATCAAGACTTCATACATGAGATTTTGTATATTTTTGGATTGTTTTTATTGATTTTAAAGATTGAATATAAGTCCATAGGGACCTACACTCTTTCTTTTAGTCATTTTAGAAATGAGCGTGTGCAAAGTATATGCATGTGATGGACTTATCGAGAGAAGATTACCTCCAAGGAAGGTTTACTCTTTAGTTCTATTGCCATCAAAGGGAGCAAGATAAAAAATAATTATTCTAGAATTGAAATTATTAGGAATTGAAAGCATATATGCAATAAAAATTAAATTGCATAAAAGTATATGAAAGTAAAACAATATAATCTAATACTCTGAATGAGCTTATTAAAGACTTATTGTGGGAGATTACCTCTAAGAAGAATTACTCTCTCTTTTCAAACCTCTAAACTAGAAATCTACATTAAAAAAAGCATGAAATTAAACTTACAAATAAGAAATTTGCTTAAAATAAAGAAGGAGACAATAAGAATGAGAAGATTAAAAAGGGATAATAGAGGGTTTAACCCCACCTTGATTTTCTTCTTTTCTTTCATCATCTTTTTCTTCTTCTTCTTCTTTTTAGTATGTTCTTCTAGGAATTTTTAGAGAATAGGAAAGCTTAGAGAGGTTTTGGAGAGTTTTGACAAAATTTTATATCACCAAAAATAAACTCTGCCCATTTACCTTGGATAGGGTCCTATTTATAGGATTTTGAAGAACTCTTGGGAATAAACTTGTCCTAAATCATAAGATTCCCAATATTTTCAATAAAACCTCAAGAGAAAATCTAAATTACATCTCCTCTCCTTAGACTTGATGGTCTTTCCAATCATGATAATCAAGAGGATAGGATTGTAAAAGATCATAATTTTTAAAGAATTCTTTGAGGAGGGTAAAAGAATCATAGGTCTTTAATTTTAGATTAAATCCTTGAGAACTAGCTAGATGACATGTAAATATTAACTTGGGTTTTGGATATTGAGGTCATTTAGCCTAATTAATCCTTGTACAACCTAAGGTTAAGAATATCTTTGTTCATAAGTTCTAGATAATTCTTTCAGTTGGGTAAAGTAGTCAAAACCCATTGAATTTTATCTAATTACATTAACTCTTCTTAAATTGTGGATAAACTTGGAGGTCATAAGTGTAATCTACCTTGGTTTAGTTCTAATAAGATGAGATTAAGGTAGTAATTACATTTATGTGGGGACCAATATGACTAAAGGTCTTTATTGGAAGAATATGAAAATTACAAGAAGGCCATGATGGTGGGTTTATTGAAGAATCAAAAGATGGGCAAAAGAGCCAAATATATGAATTTTCTTAAGGAAAAATTCATTAAGGAGAGGGTTAAGGGATAATTAACCTTAAGAAAATTTGAGTACACATGGGTTAGAAATTTGTCCAATAGAATTGGCCTTGGGTGAACCAAGGCCTGAGCAAATTTATGCCTAGTTGTGAGTCACTCTTAGACTAAGCAAAATTTCTTTCTGATCGTGGGTGGCTCATGGCCAGGCTTAAAATTTGTTCTGACCATAGGTCACCTTTGGCTAGACTAAATTTTCCTTCTAGTCATAGGTTACCCTTGACCAGGCTAAATTTTTCTTCTGGTCGTGGGTTACCTTCGCAAAGCTAAATTTGTCTGCAAAATGGTCTTCAAACCTTAGTTGTTTAAAAAATATGATATTTGAACCCTCTTGAAAGTTACTTTAGGTCAAACCCTTTCTCGAAAGATTTTTGGTATTCTCGGGCTCGGCCTAGGTAAAAATAGAGCCTCTACAAGTTTCATTTTAATATATTTATGAGTTTCTAGTTTGTTTTTTATATGTCATTATTATTAATTTTAAGCGTATTAGAAGTGTTTAAGTTGAATTAGAAGTTTTGACTATTTTTGGAAACTTTTTTATTTATGGTAAATTTGGTACTTTGGGTCTATAAATTGACGAATGTAATAGTTTAGAAAGTGTTTTTAATTAAAGAAATATATGTTCTTAGGGAATTTTCTTTTTCTTTTCCAACTGCTTGGTATTCTTTGTGAATCAACGGGCTTTTAATGCCTAATTGTTCAGCACTCTTTCAAGAATCAACGAACCAATTGGAAGATTGTTCTACTCCAAACCTCCTTATCTTAGATAAAAAGAGAACCAGAATTTACTAATAAAATTTGTGAATGTGGATCCAATTGATCTACACTTATTTATCGTATTTCTAACATTTTATTTTAGATAAATCTCTTTCAAAAACTATTTTTAAATCGCTTGTTAAAATTGAATTGGATTGAAAGTAAAAATATTTTGGATTAACGTTATTTATGTGGTTCAACCCTTGCTTGCTAAGGTTTTCTTTTATTCTTTATTTTATTATCATCTACAACATCGAACAAGCTAATGTTTGTGGATCAAAAAATCAAGTAGTTATAATATAAATAAGATCGAAAGTATATAATAATTTAGGTCGAGACTATCAACATCGAACAAGCTAATGTTTGTAGATCAAAAAATCAAGTAGTTATAATATAAATAAGATCGAAAGTATATAATAATTTAGGTCGAGACTATTAGATAAACATTAACTATTCTCTATAAAATATGATTCTTCTTGAATTTATCAAAGAAATAATCATCTGAACTTTGAGAAACATTTAATATTCAACCTAATAATAAATACATACGCTATCACAACAAAACTATTAAGCCAATATGAGAATAGTAAAATACTGACAAATCTTGCTTAGGCTTCCCCAATCGATCTAACAGAGATTTAGCCAATAGTCATCACAAGAACAATAAACAATAAAGTAAAAGAGAAGTGAGTGAAAGAAAGAAATATCTTTATTGCTTCTTGACTTGAAATCGACAAAATCTCCTTACAACTTTTCTAAAACTAAGAAAGAAAAAATATAAAAACCTAAACTAAAATAATAGAAAAAGAGAAGTTAACCTCCGGGGGACATTAGAAATCTCAGATATGAGATGGATGCCCTTTAATCTAGTCTCCTATTTATAGAGATACCAGATTAGGGTGTCTTGGATAATTAGGATTTCGGAAACAACCCGTGATTACAAAAATATTAAAGTCCTACTTCAATACGAATGTCTTTCAGTCGCCAATCTTCAGTACAAATCTCAAGGTTTGACTTTCTTCATTGACCATGGCGCCACGGTAAAATTTTGGTCAATTAACTTGAATTTTGATCCTCGGTCTTGTTTTGGATCCTATATCACAGTGGTAATTTCAAATTTTCTTGATTCGTCTTGAAACTTTACGAATAATTCTTGTTACACGTAAGTAACAGTAATTAGTTCTGAAATACATAATTTAATTGAAATCAATGATAAATATGGACTAATCGTGCATTCTGTCTAATGAGGGGATTTAGTGTTCAATTTACTAATAAAATTTATGTAATTAGGGCTCTAGAAACTACTTTCTAAACCCTAATCAGTGTCTATCCATGCACCAATTTGTTCCCAACGATTTTTGATGTTGTTACAATTAGCATACCACACTCTCAATCGAACCACAGCATCCTGGATCTTTAATTGTTTTAAGTTTTTGAAAACATCAAACTCTTTTTTCTATGACACAAGAATACTCTCATATTGAACCCACATGACCTTAGAACAAGTTTGAAGGAGTTTGAGGCAATTGAATTAACAACTCTTGCCGTCTCATCCCAACAGATCATCTGATCCCCAGTTTCACAAATAATCGTCCACCTCCACATGTCAAAAAATTTTGAAAATCCAAACTCATTGGTTGATAGTGATGACTTCTGGAAGTTGCTCTTATTTTTTGCAGACACATACCTTCTTTTGTAGCCTCTCCTCCAATGATTGACATCAATTATGCCTTCTCTAAGCAAGGCCTCCGATAAATTATCCCAACCTATACCATCAATGCCTTCAAGAATCAATAGGGATGGGAGCCATCCTTGATCTAAGAAATCAAAAAAATTTAGAAATCGTCCGTATTCATTTTCATATCCTCATGCCATCTTACAATGCCCCATTTCTGTCGATTTCTTCCAAAATAAATTTCCTGAATTTTATCTCCTAGCATCTTCCAGAATCTGCACCAACCACAAACACTCATTTTCAAACAACACGAGTTCTGAACGGCCCTTGTCTCTTCTCTCCACAATCCTAGTTGCTAGATTATTTTTCACCCAACATTTCTGAATCTCAAAAACCTTCTGATCGACCTGTGCTAGAATAGCCCTCCCCACCAAGGAGTAACTTGTACTTCTCCTTCCTAAATCTGAGCTCGCCACCCCTTGAAACCTTATGATCGGTAATGTTGTCTTGTTCGGTTAGAACATGTAAAATTTCATATACAAGAACTTATTTTATATTTTTTTTCTTCAAATAGTTGAGAAAAAACATAAATAAAAGGCAAGATATTTGATGAGAAGAATAACATGGGGATGATCTACGGTCCCTTCGACCCCATGTTATCATTGTCTTCTTTAATTAACAAAAATTGCTTTCATTGGTGATCTGAATGGTCTAGCCTCGTTAAGAATTTTGCAATGGGCTAACGCCTTCTTTTTATTCTTTTCTTTTTTCCTTTAATAAAATTTTGCTTGCTTAGCAAAAAACAATAGCAAGATCGTTGATCACCATGAGTTTGAGGGGGGAAATAGTGTTATATCAGGTTTTCATGAAGATCGACATTATCTTACTTTCTCTTCTCATAAAGATCATTACAATCTATTCATTAGAATTTTTTTCTATCATTTCTCATATATTATACTAGGGTTCTTGTAATCTCCTTCACCAATTAATAGAGTTTTCATTTTCAATTTGAAAGATCTGAAATGAAATCAGCAAAGGTATTATTGTGTTTAAAAATCTTGATTCACAAGTTTGTTGTGTTTGGGAAAGAGTAAACATAGAAACTCCCCTTAATAAACAAAGTAGTCCAAAATCTTTCATTTCTCTAATAACGTGGCAGAGTTGCGTGCTTTGGCACAAGGTCTTAGATGTTTTAATTAATTTATAGTTGGTGGTAAGATGGAAGTAGAATCAAATTCTTTACTTCTCATTAAAGCTTTGAAGGAGGGAAGTTCCCTTGGGTGGTTGGGGAATGGTTGAGGATTCACCTTGACATTTTAAAACATTGATATAGATGGTCAATTCACCATACTTTAGAGAAGGAAATTCAATTGTAGATACTCTTGCAAAACATGCTTCTAGATAATCTAGTGTATGTATTCTCCTCTATGTCCTAAACAGCTTCTTCCATGAAAGAAGCTTATGTTGGAGATTTGATGGTAGATTCCTCGGATTACGTATTATCTCCTATGTGGTACATGCCCTCTTCGTACTATAAATTATTATTTTATTATACTAATTCCACTTGCTTGCTTAGCAAAAATAAATAAAGAGAAGAATCACCATATTTTTTTTAAATCCTACTAAGATTTTGGTGGGCAATTTTAAGGTTGCACACTCCTCAAGATTTGAATCACCATAAATGTAGTCTTTCGGTCATCTTCTCCAATGTATCTCTATGTTGCTAGTTGTCTTCTCTGGTGTTTCTTTGTGTTTTTGGTCATCTTCTCTATCAACCTCAGCTAAAAAACCCTATGCTTTTATTCTTTGTCTTCTTAAATTGGATGTAACTTAAGAAAATTGCAATGGGAAGAAGAAAGTAAAGCTATCCATCTGGGTTGGTGTCTTAGTCCCTTGAGTGGAAGAAGCACCTCCTTTGATAGAGTGATGTCTATTTAATATTGAGCATTGAACTCATCTTATAATTATTCTTTCACGATAACCTACATTAATGTTTATAAAGATCCACTTCTCATGGCACTTGTAACTAACATGAGGAGTGACCTTTATTGTGTAACTGTTCCAACTAAAAGACGAATCAATTTTTCGAGTTGACTCAATCAAGTTATGCAATTGTGATTCTTTTGGAATGAGCTTTATTGATTGTCCTTGTATCCAAGGGGATTAAGGTGATCTCCTCTTTACTTCATTAGATATTGCTACTTAGGAAGCTTTCCCTTCGTCTATCGAGTTGACTCAAAAGGTGTCACTCTTCGTGTGACTAATGCATTCTTCATTCATTGATTAATGGAGGTTCATCCCATGGGAAGAAGATTTTTAAGTGTAAAGGATGAGGGAGAAGTGCATAGGGCATAAGGGTTTGTGTGCATGTTAGTAATGAAGACAAAGACTAAAAGTATAGGGTTTTTTTCCTAGGCAAGCAAACGCAGAAATAGATTAAAGAATGGAAGAATACAAGAGGGGACTCCCCTTAATTTACAACTCTAGTATGTGGCAAAGCCAGCTTATCTCCTTGCATACATTTTTTTGTAATTAAGGGATGGCTGTTGAAGGTGTAAAAGATCATCATGGCTGAATCTTGGATACCAAAGTTTGCTAGAGAATCCGCTGTTGAGTTCCCTTCTCTCCATATGTGTTGGACTTTCCAAGTAAGCTTCGAGATGAGCATTCGAATTTGGTGCATCCAACAATCCAATGACCAAGGAATAGTGCCACCCATAAGGCTTTTCACCAGCAAGGATGAATCCAACTCAATAATAACTTTCTTGCCGGAGAGCTCAAATTCATTCAGAATCATGTATAATGCGCCTTATACTAGGCCAAATTATTTGAACACTCCCAAAAAACCAACTTGCAGCCCGTATAAGATCACACCCTGATCTCTTAGGATGCCTCCCCCTCCAACTATACCTGGATTGCCTCGACTCACTCCATCCGTATTGAGTGTGAGAGAAAGGAGAAGAAGAATTCTAATGAGAATAGGGCCAAACCTCCTATCTTTGGGATAGAGGGGTTGGCCATTACTTTGGGCCGATCCACCTATAAAAGATAAGGGGGTTGGCTCCTACCAAAGCTGAGCCACCTATCCATGGGATAAGGGGTCGGCTACTACTTTGGGCAGAGCCTCCTATCACATGGATATGGGGTCAGCCTCTTACACTTGGCTCTCATCGATCGTGTTTGGATCGGATTGGTTTGGGTTAGCTGGATTTGGGTAGGATTTTCTTCGAATTTCGAAGTAATTTTTTCCATATCTAAGATTATTTTTTCAATCCCGAGAAATGTTTAAATGCGGTTCCTACAACTTCTACTGTTGTCTAGCTTGAAAATGAAGAAGACTCCTTGGCTCCAATTCCTTATTATTCATCTCTTATAAGTATCTTATACTTGGATCATTGTTGTGATGGAAATAATCATGATTATCAAGTTTTGTCTTTCAAGTGCTCGGATGGCCAGTTATGATTACTAGAAATGTGATTATGTGAGGTAATATGGTTCATCAAAGGAGAGGCCAAACGCGCTTGTATGACTCATTTTCATAAATAATGGGTCATCAACTATCAAGGAATAAGTGTTCCATCAGATTAATTACTAGAATCATCAAAGAAATTTCATTTAGATTGAAAGAGTTAAAGAGACGGTTTCGATTGTTACAGGTGTTTTTGTACAAAGTTTTAGTTTCTATAAGAGCTGTACTGGAACATCCCTAAACAAGTCGACAGCATATTATAGATAGAAGAATACTTTTGGAGTGATGTTGAGATGTTAACAGTAGAAAACCAGAAATCACTGCTTAGCCGCCTTTCTTTGAATGAGAGGGAACATGAAAATAAGAAATAAAGAAAAAGTACAAAAGAAAAGCATCAAATAAAATAAGTAAACAAATAAATTATAGTAAAGGTCAAGGTCCCACAAGCCAATTGGGTCATTGGAACCATGTGCTACCATGTGGTGGTTGGCCCTCTGGTGGGCCCACAAACCCACTTCTCCAACCCATAACCTGAAAGAGAAAATAAAGAAGAAATAAAATAGACCTTGATTCCCAAGTTTCATTCATCTCTCCACCTTCCATTCTTGTACAACCCATCCTTTCTTTCTTTCTTTCATTTTTTTTTCTTTTTTTTCATCACCTTCTCTTAATTTCTTTCTCAACCTCTCTCTCTCTCCCTCTCTCTCTCTCTTACTTATAGAGGTGTTGATACTTGGTGTCAGAAACTGAATTGTGCCTTTTGTCCCTCTGAAGAACTGGCCCCCTTGTGTCAGAAGAAAATCTATATCTCCAATCCTAGAGTTTGTTTTTCTTTCCATCTCAAAAAGTAAAGGCCAAGTTAGTTAAAACTTACAAGTACTAGGACCCAAAGCCTAAATATTACATACTACTTTGGTATTCCCACCTTCGGTTCTCTATCCTACCTTTTTTCTCTCAATCTTCATACAAGCTTCCATGAATCATCCAAGCTTATCCTTAAACCCTAAATCTCACAAAACCAGGTTCACTCTTCGCTTCATTCGAGCCCTTTCAAGAATAAAAATGGATAGACCCAACTTATCCTCAATGGAAGCCCTACAAAAACGTAGCCAGATTATCAAGCTTGCCTCCGATGCTTCAATGGCTTCTACAATTGGGTCTAGAACATTGTGGAGCCGCGCGTTACTTTTCAAGATTCGAAGCCGAGCAAGACTCCATGCTTTTGCAAGACAAAAGGTGGTTGAAAGGAAGAAAATGAAAATGAAGAAGAAAAAGAAGAGAGCTGTAGAAGATAAGCCGGCCGAGAGAGATTTGAACCGGACTGATGAGCTCCGTAAACTTGTTCCAGGAGGTGAAGCCATGGATTTCTGCAGTTTGTTGGAGGAAACTGCCCATTACATAAAATGCCTTAACACACAGGTACAGGTCATGCAGGGTATTGCCGATCTCTACACATCTTGAGCTTGGTTTGATTTTCCCAAATATAGAATCTTGAAAAAGAGATCCCTGAAAGAATGGTAAGTTTCTAAACTCAGATGAGGTAGCTTATAAATAACTGGGTTTACATGCATAGATCATAGATAAACATATATAGCTTTATCAGCCATGAATGGTTGATTGTAAATTAGATAAAAGATAGATATTTGATCATATTTTGTGGAAACATGAGTGGATGGGTTTATATCTTGTACATAAGCAACCGGGTTGGGTATACAACGGTTTTATCTTGTCTACATTATTCTCTCTCTCTCTCTCTCTCTCTCTCACACACACACACACACACGGACATGGACATACAACTTTTTCTAACATTCAAGGGAATTGATTAAGTTGCAGGTGTGAAATACCAGTCTACAGTGGTGTTACCCTAGAGTGGTTGATGGTTTTAAGGTAAGATGTTAAGAAAATGATGTTGTCATCCTGAGGAGGAAGTACTCCCCATGGTCTAGACATTTGGATGGTCTTTGAGATATGAATGTTGTGACAGTGCCCTCCTTAGGATGACAGAAACACAATTCAAGATATTACCTCATGTGCTTTTGAGTTGAAACATTAGCATGAATGATTTCATTCACATCTTACTTAGACAAAAACCCCACAATAAAGTGACTTTTTTAATAGTTGTATAAGTGTGATAGTAGGTCCCACTAAAACTCAAATTAGTTACTCCGCTCCATTTCCATTGAAAGGTTCTTACCGTATTGGTTTATATGGTTGTCACCTTTAGGGTTATCATCCTTTCTAAGGTTTTCTTTATAGTTTTTTTTTTTTTTTTTCCTTTCTACATGCCTAGACATAGCAAGTTGCCATGGGTAGTACTTCATCAGATTTAAAGTTTTATTTTTACTTTGTTACTTCCATACTTCATAGTGCACTAGCCATGAATGATGACCAAGAAAAATCATATAACAGTCTTTGATCTAATATGTAGTTAGTTTATTAGGAAACTGTTAAACAAACTGTAAGAAAGAAACTTTTACTTGTTGAATTAATAGCATTTGTATTAGGAAGTCTTTATGAAGCTGAAATTATGATAAAAAAATTATGTACTAATCCATGGTGCTAATTTGACCCTGAAAGATTGTCCATTAAGATAATATCTTATTATTTATTTGAAATCAACTGATAGGAAATGATTCCTGCTTATGATTTGGAGAAAAATCATATAGAAAAACATAGAGTAGAATGTTTTAAAAGGATTAAATACAAGCAGAAATACTAAAAAATTTCTAACTAAGAAATGAAAATTTTAGATGAGTTCCAAACCAGATGGAAGTAAAATAAATAATAAAAACAAACAAAAGCCATAATGAACAAATCTGGAAATTGAGGTCATAAATATTATAATTTTGCATGGATAAGATCTTATCAGCTAAATTCTTATGGAAAGCGGCAAAGAAATAATGTGAGGTAAATGGACAGTACAATGTGTTTTAGTGAAGAAAATGTAACTATGGAGGTGAAAGGGTACTCACAGATGAAGATAAACTGGTTAAGGAAGTGGGCTAGTTTAAAATTAGAAAGTTCCTTCCAGTATTTTCATAAATGGAGTTACTTATTTATAAAAGAGAAATACTGGATTCATTGAGAAGCTCTTTCCAATATCTAGATCAATATTGCTATATGTTTGTAGGATTTGGAGATGATTGTATGAAATGGCTGCATAAGATTTACTAAGTCATGCTCTAGACTATTCTTCAGGGGCTAGCTATTTGGATGAATAGGGTAGATTAGAATCAATAGTTTATATATTGTACATGAATTTAAGAGTTTGTTGCTTTCTATGAACAGAAATTTTCCATACTTGCAAGTTACTGTCTGTTAGAACTTCAGTATATAATTGAGTTCCTTAGTGAAAGATAATCATGATCTCCATCAAATTAAGGACAAGGTAGATTCTTTTCATTGTTCATAATTTTCAACCCAATCTGATGCTACTCAGTTGAAGTTATTGAAAATATTTCTATCAGCTTCGGCATTGAATATGAGTTAGACTAGCCAGACTAACTTAGAAAGATTTCAAATCTTACTAAGAGACTTCGTGCCCGCATGGATCACCATATAGGCATCCTACACTACAGCCCATCTATATTTCAAAGAAAAACTTATATTAAAAACAAAAGGGTCATTTTGGGAGCTGAATATGACAAAATTCAGATTCGGGATAACTATTAATTTTAATTCCTAAAATGTGAACAATGAGATCGTAGGTTTCTCAAGTGACAATCTCGCAGGTTTAAAGTGACAATCCCGCTGATATTTTTATTCTAAAGTGACCATCTCACTGGTTTATATAATGATGATCTCAATAAAAGTAGCGAATCTGCGAGATAGTCACTTGAAACCTGCAACATTGTCACTTTAAACCTGCCAGATTGTCACTTGAACCTGCGAGATCATCACTTGAAAAACCTGCGATCTCACTGTTCATGTTTTAGGAATTAAAATGAATAGTGAGTCGGTATCGGAATTTTGTCAAAAGTTTATCACATTTTGGAAATTTTCTCAAAAAAAATGTTTTTTGGGCTTGATCCAAGGTTTTGGAAATGGACAGCTACAGATTTTTCCATATTTAAAATTAAAATTTAACAGTAAAAACGAACTTTTTCTCAAAAAATAAAAATAAAAATCAAATTTCTTAGAATTTTGTCCTTGACAACCCTGTGGCATCTGATTATGTTTTTGGATGCCACAAGGTGATGCAGTCGGGAACTTTCCATGCTAACTTAATAAGGAAAGTGTTTTTTATTGAATATTTGTGAAAAGGAAATGTGTCAATAGTGAGGTTATGAAAAAACATCATGAAGAACAGTACTAATTTGTATTACTGAGTGCATATATGCATGTACCAAGAAACTAGTTTTACTGAGTTTTGTCTCTTAGTTGCATTTGTAACCATAGGAAGTGATCGATACAATAGTCATTAATCGAGTTCCTTACTTATATATGTAAAAGTTGGGCTGCTCGGACAAATAGATGGATCATGCAGCAGTGGATAGTGGATTGCATATGGATGAGTAGAAAGTTAGGTAGAATGTGCATCCTTCAAAACTTACTGTGGCAGCCTAAGTTTGGATGGGTTCCCACCATCGTGTGACGACTTTAGTCGCATCTCATTAGTTTTCGAGCTTAATGATCTTTTCTAGAAGTTATGGGATAAGAGGAGTAGTCACCCAGTTTCGCAATCTAAGGCATTGATTTCACTCCAGGTTCAAAATAAATGTCAAGTCTAAACTTAGATCTATGATCCGGGGATCAGGTTACGGGATTTAAAGGTGTTATGCACAAGTCTCAGCCTACCGAAGTTGGTTTCTACATTGTTTGTTTCAAGGAATTTAGGATATCAGCCAATGGATGTTCTGGTCTATCAACCATGCTTAGTGAACATCTGCCGAGTTTCTATTTCTATTTCGATTTAGATTTCTATTTCTATTGGATATACCTAAATAAAGAGGATTCCATCATAGGAGTAAATTATTGATTTGTTAGGTATTTTAGTAAGAATGGAATTGGTAAGTTATTTTAGGACTCTTTATTTATATATAAGGAGTAAACCCATTAATAAAATGAAGAGAATATTTGTTTTAATCACTTTATACAAGAAGAAGCCATTTCCTTCTCTAACCATGGTTTAGATAAGTCTTGGACCTTATCAATTGTGACAAAGTAATGTTTATTGGGGTATGCCAAAAAAAGAAAAATAAATCTAATGGAGAAACAAGTAGAGAAGTAGGACAAGGCCATGGAGTAGACAAACAACAAGCTTGATTTGAT
The DNA here is from genome assembly GCF_017979445.1 of Akebia trifoliata. NCBI lineage: Eukaryota > Viridiplantae > Streptophyta > Magnoliopsida > Ranunculales > Lardizabalaceae > Akebia > Akebia trifoliata. Next base: position 36,494,031 of record NC_141382.1, on the reverse strand, counting down.
TCAACAAACTCTAGAGCATCAACCTACAATTTCCTCCCATCAACAATGAGGGTGACACCAAAATGAGGAATCTGGCATGTTGAATTCAAATAGGCAAAACGATGGAGAGATTTAGCGAAGGTTTGCTCGAATTGATTTTCAATAATTTGAAGGTCATGATCCCTTAGAATTCATGTACAAAGCATAACAAGTTTTTCACTAGCATCGAACTTTTGAGAATAGAAAGGCTTTTATTGCCACATTCCATGTGGAGGTAGCTTGGCTTCAACTTGGCTTCAATGGTATAATTGTCCAAACCTAGATCTCACATGAGGAAGAATGGCCACACAACAAAAAAAAGAAACTATACCAACTTCGACGCACAAATCAACTAATACCGGGATTGGTTACTAATGGCCAAACATACACCATACCTCAAAATAAAAATCCACCTAAGATGATCATGGCACCTGCACGACAAATTTTAACTGACGAGATGAAAGTTGGATGAGATAAGGGATTGTGTTATTATTGTGATAAATGTTACACTACATTCCATCGATGTAAGAAAATGCAAATATATCTCTACTAGAAGGATTAAATGAAGTGGATGATCTTGGTGGTATTAATGATGAATATACTCCAATTGATGTTACTTCTCCTCCATGAGAACATGCTCGATTTTAGAGGGGGGTATAGTTAGGTTTCTATTTCTATTGGTATTGCCAAATAAAGAGGATTTTGTCGTAGGAGTAAATTATTGATTTGTTAGGTATTTTAGTAAGAGTACAATTACTAAGTTATTTTAGGACTCTTTATTTTTATGAGTAAATACATTAATAAAATACATTATTTTAGGACTTGTTATTTGTTTCAAAAATCGTGATAATCTAACTACCCCACGTGCCATACTCAATCAACTACCTAACATGACAAGTTCAAAAATCGTAGATCTGCACTACTTGGAAAACACGACTCCCTCGAGATACACTTTTTTATGGGGAAGTGCAGTCGTGTATCCCAAGGAGAGCAAATCAACTATTCCTGAACTTGTCACGTCAGGGTAGTCGATTGAGTTTGCCACATGGGGTAGTTAGATTATCACGATTCTTGTTTCAATCTTGTCTTTACACAAGAGGAGACCCTTTCCGAGCTAAGTAAGGCTTGGGCCTTATCAACATCAAACATGTATAAAAACAAAGGTAGAGGGTATATGACAATTGTTGTTTTGGACAATGACCACAAAGACCTATTTTTTGAAAATATGTACCAAAAAATCTCTTCTAAAAACATGTGGACTCTTTATACCTAAATTATCAAATATTAGTCTAAAAAGGAGTTTTGAAGCGAAAATACCATAATTACCCTTTCAATGATTTTTGAAGTTTAAAGAAACATGTTTATTTGATAATATTTAAGTTATTCCTAGGTTTTATAATGAATGACATGTCCCTTAACTATGATCATCTCTTATAAAATAATTTTTTAAAAAAACTTGTTTCTCTTACCAAAATTAGTAATCTTTAAATCACATAAATAATGATAACTGCACCAATGATGAGGATAGAGATGAGTGATCATCATCAAACTGATTTGGTCTATGTATATTATATTTATTAAAATATATAAATAATTTTAAATAATTAAAACATAATTTTAAAACTCGACTTGAATGTTCAACAAATTGATATAACTCAAAAATTAGTAGGTCGACACAGATGAGTCAAATAAAATTATATTGAATTTAGTTTTTAATAAATAAAATATTTATTTTTTATTTTTTATTTTTCATAAAAATATTAATAACTAAATAAATTGGTCAAGTTTTTTATTTGACTCCCTATATTTTTAGATCAAACACTATGTAAAGTTGTTAAAAGGTATTTCAGGTATTTTTTCTTTAAAAAAATCTTTAAAAGATCCTTAATAGACTAATATTTTATTGAGTGAGACTAAAATGATATGCATTCTTTAATAAGAACTATTATGTACATATTCTCAATAAAGAGCCCTAAAATTCATTCTCCCTTCTTTTATCCCAATCAACTTACTGATTGAAAATTTTACATTTTGAAATAAATCCAATAAAAGTAAAACTACATTCATAAAACTACATTCATACTGTTTTAAGTAGAGACTGGTCATTGGATAGGTTCATTAATGCATTTGAAATACTATAAAAATATAAAATAAAATAGTATTTTTTATTTTTAAAATTTTTTTAACAAGTAAAAAATGTTCAATAACAGGAACCCGTTGTTTTAAGGAATCTTTAGCCAAGCAGCAAATGTCTCTTCCCTAATTTTAATAAAATAAAAAAGAGATAATTCGATAGTGTAGCATAGTAGTAATATAACGTAATCTCAATCAATTAATGGATGATAATAAGGACTATTTATAAAGGGTCGGGTTTCTTTGGCTCAAGAAAATGAGTCAAAAACAATCATATAATCATGTTTGTGTGAGCAAGAAATCTAATGATTGGAATTTGTACATATTCCTTACCTTATGGATATGTTATAACAATTGAATATTGCATTACATGATCAAGATCATGTGTTTTTTCTTGAATCAATTTTCATGATTCAATGGACCATTTATAAATTATTTAATAACCCTAACAAATAATAATATCTTGAATTAATAGTCAAAGTGCATTGTTTAGGCAAATGGCATAAGAGTTAATAATATCAAGAAAGATCTACCTTCAATAGCTACATAAGAGTTAATCATGTAAGTGATTTGGTACCGAAAAATTGCATTAAAGGTCTACGTCTCTATACCACCTTTTAGACAACTCAAGCTTCATTACAAGCTTTACACTCTTTAGAACTCTTGATTAAGGTCTAAAAAGTGTTTTATAGAGTCTTAATTACATAGATTTTATCAGTAAATTATACACTAAACCCTTTAAAATTGACTCGACCCGTTTTCACTAAATGGTGGATAGGGGTCCGATTTATTAAATGGGAGACTTTTGAAAAATGGGAGTCGCCACCTAGTTTAGGTCTAGGAACCATAAATAACTCCAAACGGATATGGATCAGTCCACGGATCAAAGATATGGGTAAGGGGTCAAATTACGGGTTTCGGAAGGTGTTAGGGTCTCTACTACAATCCAAAATCATCATATGGTCAACATATAAAGACTACGGTTAAAGTCACAGTCCAATCATCATCATCAATTCATGTTGGATTTTCCAACCAAATCCCATGGCTAAAAATTGTCCCAATTATCACATGATTCTTCTTTGAATTCCACAAAATATGAAAGGATTCGAAAAAGCCATAATTAGTCCCATGACCTGAAATCAATTAAGAAATTCCACCTGCAAGTATTCCCCAAATTGTCCAAAATAGAAACTCATGAGAATATTTTAAATAGGAAGGTTACAAATAAAAATCTGTCGAATTGGGACTCATAATATTTTCAAATTAAGAATGTGAAATTTCCTAAATTAGAATTCAAGAAATATATGATGAGCATCCAAATTAGATATTTGTAAATTGAATCCTCCAAAAGGGGAAGCTTCCAAAAGAAATCAAATTTTCGAACTAAGAAATCCCAAATTGATAGACAAGAAATTTTCAAATATAGAAAAGGCAAAACCTTCTAAATTGGGAAGGGGTTAAAACATGAAATTTATAAAATAGAAATTTATAAATGTATGTCTTCCCAAAAATAGAAAATTGTGCCGTTTCCATATTAGAAAGTTTCAAACACGAATTTCCCGCAATAGAAAACATGAAATTCGCGAAATAGAAAATAGAAAATAAAAATATGACCATAATGAATCTCAAAATTGGCAAAGATGAAAATCATACAAAATCATCAAATCATGAATACTTTAGACATATTAACAAATTCTTGAATTAGAGATTCACATATATCAATGCATAAAATTTCCAAATTTGCAAGAAAAACCCACATTCAACCAATTCTCAACATAATCAAACGGGCATGCATTCATGATTTTCGATCCTTCCAAAACAACTACCATTCACCAACATGCATGTTTATCAAGTCAAAAAATATCCTAACCACATGGAATAGCCTTAAAATAATGCGAGGATCTTGAACATCATCATAAGTCACACCAATCTAATTTGAACATCATGATTGTGACATTTTAACATAAAAATTCTCTAATCCTATCAACATGTAAAAAAAAATAAATAAATAAATAAATAACAACCTAAGGAAGTATAATAAACAAATATTCTCCTAACCTAATTGGTATGCAAAAATAATAAAATAAAAATTACATAAAAAAAACTCTCCTAATCCTATCAATACATAAAAATGAGTAAAACCTAGAAAATAAATAAAAAGAAAGCACACAAACAAAATATTCCCGTAATCCTACCGTCATAAAAACAATAAAAAAACTCTAATCCCACCGATATGCAAAGATGAAAAATAAAAATATAAAAATTACCTAGACAATATTTTTCTAATTCTATTAATACATAAAAAAAATAGTGTGCCGTGAAGAACAAGGAGAAAATGAGACCAAAACAAAAAATAAATATAAAAAAAATATAAAATATATATACATACATACCTATTGGACAGGGACAGTGAATGGGTTCCTTCAAGTATGGTCCCCAAGACTTGTGACAACCCGTTGAGGAAGGTGAAGACAGCGAAGGGGAATGCTTTGATATGCGATGTAACAAGGCCGTAGCAGTAGCTTGAACAGCCCAAACCGAGAGACGACTGTACTGTGTACGAAGAAAATGATGGCTGAAAGCAATGGCTGCTGAAGCGCTGATCAAAAATGAAAGTTGAGGCGTCCCTATAGTTGCTGTAATGGTGGGGAAGGAATGGCTAGGGGCGCTGGTATGGCAACCACGAATAAAACAGGGGGCTAGGCGTTATGAGTGTTGTGAATGGTTGTGGAAGACTGTAGCAGTGATGTGAGGATGTTGCTAGGGCGTTGGTATAGCGATCAATCGAAGGAGATGAAGGCTCTGGCGTTGTGGGTGTTGTGGGGAGAAGGAATCGCAGCTTTGATGAAGATGATGAAGGGGGGGCAGCAAGAGGTTGTGTTGCAGGGGCATTAATGGAAAAGAGAGGGAGATTGCTGGGGCATGACAGAGAGAAAGAAAAGCTATAGAAGAGAGAGTAGAGAGTGAGAACCGAGAGAGAAAGAATCGAAAGAAGAGAACAAAAAGACGGTCCAGCCTCAAGGACGTTGAGAGATGAGAGTTGTAGGGGACTGTTGGGACATTGGAGAAGAAGAAAACCAGTCTTTTGACGTTGGAGAAGAAGATGAAGCAGGGAGAGAGACGTGCACAGAGAGAGAGTCGAAGGAGAGAATGAGAAGATGTCCGTCCAGCCTCCTTAACGTTAGAGAAGAAGCCATGAAGGAAGAAGAAGCCGCTCGTTCTCCTCTTCTTCACGTTGGAGAAGAAGACCTTTTATAATAAAAAACCTTCTGATTTTTTAATTTCTCTTTCTTTTTTATCTTTCAATTAACACGTATTTCTTTTTTGGGAGAATGGTGGTGGGGTGATCCCCCGCTACTCGTAGCACGATGGTGGTTGAGTTACAATTAGTCGATTTAATTTTCATTTTATTGATTGGTTAAAAAAAAATTATTTTGATTAGTTTTTGTTTTGGGTTAATTTGATTTTAATTTTTAATTTGAATTTTAATTGGCCATTAGATTTTATTTAGTCGATTTGATTGGTTAAATGACATTTTTTAATTTATTGGTTGATTAATTAATTGAAAAAAAAATTATTGGTTGATCGATTTTTAAAAAATTTATTGTATTTAATTTTTTGATTACGTTTTAATTTTTAATTTGGTCGGTTGTTTATTTTAAGCTTTAATTGTTTAATTTTTTAATTTGATTTTAATTTTTATTAGATTTTAAATTTGATTTTGATTTTTATTACATTTTCCTAAGGATCGAGATCTCTAAGTTGAGTTTGGAGGTCGAGGGGCATTTCGGTCATTTTTATGATTTTTCTTAAATTTCTCTGATTTTGTCGGTTTGGGTCCCGTTAGACTCGAAATCATGTTCTGAGTACAATTGAGGCACTTTCGAAGTCTTTCGGAGGTCCGAAATTTATGAAGGGTATTTTCATCATTTTGTCGATTTTTGCAGATTTTTTTGAATTTTAGCGTGAAGTTTCTTTCAGTCCCAACGTGATTATTTCTATGTTTCAAAGTCGTATTTTCCTAGTGTAGCGAGTTCTCTAGGTTGTTGAACTGTGTAGCGAACCTAAGCGTACGTGCTTACTAAATCGGGTGTAACGTGTAGCGATCATAAGCATGCGTAAACTTCTATGTTGAGTCGTAACAAGTGGGAAAGATGAAAAGATTGGAAATGGGAGGAAACAGGGATAGTACTCACAAGCCTTCGAGTTCTTTACGATCATCATTAAGAATTCACGATAACTAGGTGATGAATTGTCGAGTTAGGCAGATGCAAAAATGGGGTGTCTACACCCTCTAACAAGATATAGTTCATTATTAGTCCATAATAATTATTGATTTCAATAAAATGATGTATTTTGGAATTAATTACTGTTATTTTAATGTAACAGGAAAAAGTCACAAAATTTTCGAAAATAATTTAGAAAGTTCGAAGAAGTCGTTGTGATAAAAGACCCGAGAGAAGTCAATTGACCAAGACCCAAGTCCATTGGGCCCAGTTTGACCACGATGTCCAGATTGACTAGGGTGGCGCGATTAAGTCTGTGAGTCCAATCTTGAGATTTGTACAGAAGCTTAGCGACTACAAACCATTCATATTGAATTAGGATTTTAAAATTATTGTAATTACGGAAGAGTCCTTAACCCTGAAAACCCTAATCTGGTCTCTATAAATAAGAAACCAAACTAGAACATAAAGGATATCTGTAAAATAGGGAAATCTGTAAATGTATATCTATAATTTTAATAGCTTTTTCTTTTGTTTTTCTTTTAACTTTTTGTTTTAAGAAAAAAGTTATAATCGAAGAAAATCTGCCAATTTTAGAATTAAAAAAGCAATAAAGAAGATTCAATTTTCTATCATCTCTATTCTCTCCCTTTCATGTCTTTTTTATTAGAGAGATCTGTAAATGTACATCTAGAATTTTTAATAGTTTTATTTTAATATTTTTCTTTTAATCTTTCTTTAGAAGAAGAAGTTGTAATCGAGGAGACTTTACCGGTTCTAGAATCAAGAAGCAATAAAGAAGATTCACCTTTTTCTCATCTCTCCACTCTCTCTTTCATGTCTTTTTTATTTTATTTTTGCTTTATTGTTCTTACGATGACTATCGGCTAAACTCTCCGTTAGATAGGTTAAGGAAGCCTGAGCAAGTTTTTATTAATCTCTTTATTGTTATCATAATGATATCTTATTATTTTATTGTGATAATCTTAAGTAAATATTATCGGAATTAATATTACTTGTTCCTTAGTTTTAATGGTTTATTCTTAGATAAATGCAAGTTAAACCATACTTCACAGAGAACACTTAATATTTATCATATAATCTTAACTTAATACTTTAATTACATGATTTGAATTTCCTTTAAATATAATCGTTAAATTTTCTGATCCACAAACATTAACTTTGTTTAATAGATCGAGATAAATAGAGGACTGTAAAATTATTAATAGAACTTGTGATGGTATATCAGACTGATTTAAACTTCTTCATATTATTTTAAATCTTTGAATTTTGTATTTTCTTTAGACAGTTTACTCTCGCAAATTGTTTTTAAATTGGTTATGTAAATTTGAATTGAATTTGAACTAAAAAGAATATCAGATTAACATTATCTCTATGGATCAACCCTTGCTTGTCAAAGTAACTTTATTATTTATTTTTAACTGATAATCTGCAACTCGAACAACTCTCTTTAATTTGTAACTTGTCTTTTGTTTTTCCTAGCTTATTCATCAAAATTCAGTCTACTTGGTATGCAATTTCTAGTCATTAGATTTCATCAATTTTTTGTTGTAATTAGTGTAGATCTTGGGTCTGATTAGCTATAGAAAATAGACAATAGAACAAGTTAAAAAGAATTTATCGATTTGATTGAATGACTAAGACACAGAGAAGCCATTGTCCTTAAAATCAATTTCACCCCCATAGGATGATATCTATAATATATTCGATCTCTCGCAGTTAGTTTCCAAGATTCAATAGTCACAAATGTGTTAACTGCACATTTGAAAATAACAGATCTTCCGGACAAACTTGATCGAATCAGTTGGCGTATAAACAATAGAAACAAGAAGAATAGAAGAAAGGAGAATAAAAAAATCAAAACATTATTTCTATTTCTTTGTACAAAACTCTAAGGCACACTTTTCTTTTATAAAGAAAATCCCAATGGTAAGAAGAATAAATAAAAGAGACGTTTGGGCTTTAATTGGCCCATTTCTATATGTTGGAGTACCTCAACAGTCCATAACACATTAACTCTAGAAATTGCTTAATCCAAAGGTTAGTTATATCAACTGTTGAGACTGAAAAGAACTAATGGATCTTTGAGTAAAAAAAACCTCAATAAGATCCAACCCAGCCCGACCCGCATGTGTGTGTGTGTATTATTGCGTGCGCGATGTACGCATTAAGATTTTTCAATAGTTTGACCCCAAACATAATGGACTGCAGTCCCATGGTGCCTTAGCCCCCATGTGCACATGAGGCCCACTCTCTTTTTCACTCATATTCAAGCAAGTAGGAGAATGGGAATATTTATTAGTTGATTACAAATCTTATATCTATTTGATAAAGAGTTGTCTCTACAACTCTCAAGAGAAAGTAAATCAAATAATTTTTGACTTTTCAACTATCACAAAAATAAAAAATTACTTTTTACCTTAAGTTTTATTAATTGTAGAAAATTATACATTACTAGTACTCAAGACTAAAGGGTTTTGAGTTCAAGTCTTGCTACCATAAAACTCAATGAATAAACCCAATAAACAAACTATGAATACCTACAATAATCCCCTATAGATTCACAGTTAGAAAGAATAGGAAAAGCTGCTCATACAAAGTAAAATACTGGATATCTAATGTCGATATTTTTTAGACTTAATCGATACTTAGTATAGATAAGCAGAACTTACAGGGACTTGGTGTAATTGAATTACTTAATCTTTTCCTTTTTAGTGTAAATTAACTACCATATCATACATATATTTCTTTCTTAGACTGATCAAGTTCTTATGATTTGACACTTTTTGGCCATGTGTCGAATCTTGAATTTTTTCATAAATATTTTACAATACTTGCCTATAGTATGTATAATTCACATAAGTAATTCCATCAACTATGTTCTATGACTATTATACATTATCAAAATATAGACTATGAAATTTACTACAAATTTTCGCTCATCTTCACATCGTCATAGAATAACACTATTTAATATCATAGGAAATGGATAAAAAGTTAGAACTCTTTTTCACTAATGCTCACCTATTAGTTCGACAACTTGTTATTACCCTTTTAAATATACTTCTTGAGATCTCCATTCACATAGATTGGATTTCAACCATAGACTAATTATTTACATAGGCTTAAGTCTCATACCCCTCGATGTATTACTCAATAACACTCTAGTTAGTGACTTTGTTAACAGATCTGCTAGTATGTTTTTTATCCACACAAAGTCAATAATAATCACACCATCCCATCATGTTATCTTACTATATTGTGTCTTAAACGAATGTGTCTACTCTTACCATTATAAATATGACTTTTAGCATTGACTATAGTTGCTCGATTATCACAATGAATAGATACTGAAAGAATTGGTTTTTCCCATAAAAAAAAAATATCTAGTAAAAGATTTCTCAACCACTCTGTTTTAGTTCCTACCAACTCCAAAATAATGAACTCTGATTTGATTGTTGATTTGACTATACATGTCTGTTTAAAGGATTTTCAATAAACAACTCTTCCACCTTGTATAAAGATATAATTATTGGTAGACTTAGCTTCATCAAATTTTGAGATCCAATTAGCATCATTATACCCTTCAAGTATATAGGATTTTCATTAAAATGTACGTCCAAATTCATAGTTTCCTTCAAAAAGTGGAGAATCCTTATTATAGTTGTTCAATGATCTCTATTAAAATTGCTAATGTATCTACTTAACACTCCCACAACAAAAACTATGTCTAGACGAGTACAGTTCATCATACAATAAACCTCTTATGATCTTAACATACTCATTTTGTGACACACCGTCACTTCTATTTTTCTTAAATACTCTTTTTACATAATGACTTTAACATAAGGCATATCCTTCATCTTTCTTTGTGATCTTAATTCATAGTATGATATCAATTTCTCATAAGTCTTTCATAACAAACTTGGATTCTAAAAAAGATTTAGTGTCTTCAAAAATTTTGAGATTAGTTCTCAGGGTCAACATGTCATTTACATACAAACAAATTATCACACTAGTCTTAGCTCTAAATTTATTATAAACACACATATCACAATCATTGAAGACATACTCATTAAACTTTAACATAGAATTAAAATTCTAATGTCATTACTTAGGTGCTTCTTTTAATCCATATAAGGATTTTACAAGTCCACAAATTTTGTTCTCCTAACCATATACCACTTACCCTTCTAGTTAGTCTATATATATATTTCTTCTTCTAAATCACCATTTAGGAACGTCGTTTTGATATTTATTTAGTGAATAACTAGTTTATATATAGAAGCTAAGGAGACCAAGACTCTAACTATAACAATTCTAGGGATTGAAGAATATATTTTATACAAATCTACCCTTTCTTTTTGTTTAAAGCTTTTAACTACTAACTTCTCTTTAAACTTGTCTATTGATCTGTCTACTTTTAACTTATTTCTAAAAACCTACTTACAACCAATAGGTTTGGTGCTTTTAGGTAAATCTACCAACTCCCAAGAATGGTTCAACATAATTGATTTTAGTTCACTATTGATGGCTTCTTTCCAAAAAACTGCATCAAGAGAAGTCACAACCTCTTTGTAAGTCAAAGGATCATCATTTACTAAGTAAATATAAAATCCATCTCCTAGGTTAGTTTCCTTTCCAAGTTTCTTATTTTTTCTAGATTCTATTTCTTCTACTACTTTAGTAGGATCTTGTGAAGAAGATTCAACTATTTATGTTTCATTAATGTTCTTAACATGAATATTTTTTCCTTTATTATCCAAGGATGTTTTATCCCTTATTGGAAAAATCTTTTCAAAAAATTATGCATCCTTTAACTTTAATTATTACATTAGTTTCATATTCATTTCCATTTAACCTCAAATTAAAAATCTATATGAAGTGATGTTTTTTGAATACCCTAAAAATACACAATCAACAGCCTTAGGACCTATCTTTCTCTTTTTGATTTATGGGATTCCTATCTTACATAAACACCCCCATACTTTAAGGTAACATAAGTTAGGTGCACAATCATTCCATATCTCATAAGGAGTTTTCTCTAATTTTCGACAAGAAATCATATTAGTTATATGACAAACAGTCAAAATAGCTTCTCTTCACATATTGACAAGCATTCTTGAGTTAATAAGTAAAGTATTCAACATCTCTTTTAAGTGACCTATTCTTTTTTTTTTCCTATTAATTTATTTGACTCAGGTGAGTATGGAGGAATTACTTCATGGATGATTCCATTTTGTTCACAAAATTGACCTGAAATATTTTACTCATATTCTTTTCATTTGTTTGACCTCAATTTCTTGATTTTCCTATCAAAATGATTTTCTATCTCATTCTTATACTTCAAAAACATATATTTTACTTCATTTTACTTCTAAAAAGATAATTCTCGTGTATCAAAAATGATTATCTATAAAAGTAATATAATACATTTTACCTTACCTAGACTCAAAGTTTTTAAAGTCTCCAAGATCACTATGTATAAGACTAAGAAGATCTGAAGTGGTTCTAGATACGATAAGATTTGGTTTGTAGGTAAACTTTGATTATATACAAACTTCACATTTTTCTAATTTTTTAATTTCTAGATTTTGTAGAATCCCCAAATTCTTAAAATTTCCTATACTAGTATGACCTAGTCTAACATGTCAAAAGGAAGTAGACTGAACAAGATACATAGAAGAAGAAATATTTTCACTCATAACATTCAGTACAAATATCCCTTAATTGTAATACCCATTTCCTAGAAATACCTCATTTTTTGTTAATATAAGTTTATCAAATTCTAATACAAGTTTCATTCTTGGTTTGTTCAAAAAACAATTAAAAAATAAGTTTCAACTAATAATAGGGACGTGGAGAACATTAGTAAGCACTGATGTCTTTCTAGAAGACAGTTTGATCAATACTTTGCATTTTCTAGCAACTTGAGATATCCTCGAGTTTTCTAAGTAGACCACCTCATCCTCTATTAGAGTGTAGGAGGTAAACATCTCTATGTCTACATATGTGCCTCTTAGTACCAGTATAAAGAACCCACTCCCTTGTGTTTTTCACAAGGTTGATCTCTAAAAGAACTGTCACTATAGTGTCCATATTTGTCTCTGTTAGGTTCATTAGTTCTACTTTGGTCTTTTTGAACCTACACTCTACAACGAAGTGTCAAAGTTTTCCACAAATATAACAATTCCGTTTGGGTTTCTTAAATCCACCAATGTTCTTTGTTTTAGTTTCATCCTTCTTGAATGTCTTCTTAGGCTAGAATTTGGTGAACTAAGAACCCCATTCCACAAGGTTAGCTTTGGTAACATATTCCTCCAAATTTTCATTGTTCTCTCTCTGTCTATTGATTTTTTTTTATGTTGATGTAAATTATGAGATTTTTAAGGGTTTTGTATTTCTTTTTCTACCTAAATTTCTTTTATACTCATTCCAACTCAGAGGTAATTTTTCAATTATGAACCCAACAACAAACATCTTAGGTAATTTGATACCTTCATAAGTCAATTCATGAATGATGTTCTGAAACTCGTTCACTTGGTCCATAACCGACTTCCAATTTACAATGATAAACTCTAAAAAGTTATTGACTACATTTAACCCAAGCATTTTCAGTGACATATTTCTTTTCTAAAGCATCTTACATTTCTTTAGTGAACTCATAAATACATTAGTTATCATAAAGTGTGTTCACAAAAAGAAGACATAATATAATTCCTACAAATCACATCTATTATGTTCCAAATTTCAGATTAAGTTCAATCTTTGTAGATTTTTCATCTTAAGTATAAAAATTGTGTTCAAGTTTTCAAGAAAAAATAATATTTTTTGGCTCCACCTACGATAAGATTTTCCATTGAAAGGTTCGATTTTCAACATATCTGATCTACTGTGTTTGGATTTGAAATCCATAATCCAATATCTAAATAGTAGATAATAGAAAAATAAAATTGGATTTAAGATTGTTGTAACTAGTATAGATATTGAGTTTGAATAAGCTATTGAAAATAGACATTAGAACAAGTTAGAAAGAACTTATCAGATTGATTGAGTGATTAAGACACGAAGAAGTCGATGTACTTAAAACCAATTTTGCCCACCTTAGGATGATATCCACAATGTAATCAGTCTCAGACGATTGATTTTCAAAATTCAACAATCACAAATCTGTTAATCGTACACTAAAAAATAATAGATCTTCAACGAATTCGATTGAATCAGTTGGTATGCGAGCAGTAGAAATGAGAATATGATAGAGAAAGAGAGAGGTCATAACATTATTGATATTTCTATGTGCAGAACTCTAGGGTGCATTTTTCTTTTATAGAGAATAAGCTAATGGTAAGAAAAATAAATAAAAGAAATGTTTGAGCCTTAATTGGTCCATTTATATACATTAAAGGACCCCAATAATCTAAAACACCCTAAAAGAACCTCAATAAGACCCCAACCTAGCTCGATTTTTGTGTGTGTGTGTGTGTGTCGTACGCACATGTGAGCATTAAGTTTTTTCGATTGGTTGGCCCCAAACACAATGGGTTGCAATCCCATGGTGTCTTGGGGTCCACTCTCTTTCTTACTCACGTTCAAGCAAGTAAGAGAGTGAGAATATTTATTAGTTGAGCACAAGTCTTATATTTATTTGGTATGAGATTAAATGTTTAGAGTATCTCCAACAATGTTCTTTAATTTAAATAACATCTTTTGTAAAAATGTAACAAAAATTATTTTAACTAGTGTAAAATTTGACCCAACCTCCAACAAACTCAATAATTCTTTCTCTATTATTATATTTAATATTATTTTACTTTCCAAACAAATATTTATTAAAACCTACTTAAATCAAATTAAGGGCCATGAACTCACATCTTGGCATCCACAAACATTATACGATGCCTCATGCTTGTAGAAAATGAAAATTTAAGAATTTTGAAGAAAAAGAAAATTTTCCCCATTAAATTTTAATTTTAAGTTTTGAATATTCGGTAACCCTTCATTTTCAACACTTTGGATCAAGCTCAAAATATTTTATATGATTTTTTTCATGAAATCTAGAAGAACGTGTTGGATTGCCAATGTGATAATCCATGTGGGCCAAATGACCATTTCAATCTTACTAAGTTAGAAGGAAAGTGTTTTTCACATTTTAACATTAAAATACAAGTCTTTGAGGCTTTCTACATGTAGAGAGTGGAAGTCCTCTCTTAATTTTAACATTTACTTTTAAAAAGTTTCTTGTAGACCATTTTTTCAACTTTCATTCTTCAAAGTAAAGAGCTAACAAACTTTAAAGAGCTTTTTAGAGATATTCTTGGAAAGTTATCTCTACAATTCTCAAGAGAAAATAAATTAAAAAATATTTGACTTTTCAACTCTCACAAAAATGAAAAGTTTCTTTTTGGCTTAAGTTTTACGAAATATAGAAAGTTCTACACCACTAGCACTCAAGAGTAAGAGATCTTGTGTTCAAGTTTTGCCCCTACGAAACTCAATAAATAAACCCAATAAACAAACTATGAATCTTACAACATCTTCAACATAGATTTGATTAACATGCACTTTTATTTTTTAGTAAGTACATAGATGTAGTAGAAAAACTGGTCGGTAATCGGATTGATTAATATGCACATGGAGGCATTCCAAGCACATGATGTAGAACATGTTCTAATCCACTGGTTAGAAATTAATGATCATATCAGTTCTTAGTGTAAAGGTTCATCAAGGGATATATAGGCAAAACATCCATGGATGAGTTAGTATGTAAGAATACAACTTTATGCACACAAAAAATAAAATAAAAAATGAGTAGCAGATTAGCACCAATTTGTTGGAGTACAGCATCTACATTCATAGTGAAAAATCAAGTCCTTCTATAGATCATAGTTTAGGACTTGTTAACTCAACACAATTAGATTCAAGGTGATTCGTCTTAAAATGTCATTTGAATCAATTTTCAAAGTCAACTTGAAAATTTGGTTGGGTCAACTTGGAAATGCACTGACTTTATTAGAAGCTCAATGTTTTTTCCTTAGTTTTATTTAATGATTTAAATCTCTTTTATTTTTGGTTTTTTAAAAGAAGATATATATCATTTTAATGTTAATATACTATAAATATTTGTGGATACTTCATAAATTTAAAAATATGTTTTTATATGTAAAAATATACAATGCATCTAGCCAAACGCGTGTGTCAATAACAAATTTCGTGATCTATCTTGAGATATATGAAATGAGACTACAAACAACTTTTATTGATGTGACGTAGATTGGTTATATTGATCTCAATACACTCGCTCAATGGAGTGGTCTCCTCTGATTAATAATCAAATACAAAAATATGGTTACGTGTAGTATTCTTCTCTCTACGTTTCTCACTTGATCGATTGAGAAAATTTTCTTAGTTTCTAGATAAGGGTTTTTAGGTTTGATCTCCGTTGGAGGCTTTGTAGGTGCTTCTTGTTGATTTCTTTCTCTTTGAGTTTTGTACTTGATCGGTTGAAAATGATTTATGTGCTTGTAAAGAAATGCTTTCAAGCTTGATCTTATCTCTTCAGATTTCGCGTTTGATCGACTAAGAATGGTATTTTGATTCTGGATAAAGGTTTTTAAACTTGATCTTCTTTGAATGATGATTTTCTCTTAAAGGATGACTTGTGAGTTTATTCTTCTTTAGAAGTTATTTTGTCTTTGGAGAAAGGTTTGTGAGTTTTTTTTTTTTTTGAAATTATTTTGTCTTTGGAGAAGGGCTTAAAACTTCTTCTCTAAAGATGGAGCTTGTGTCCTTTGATATAAAGTGATCCAAGGATCTCTCTAAATAAAGAAAGTTTAAGTATTTATAGACTTAAGCAAATTGTCTTTTCAACTATGCTCCAAACTTAATGGACTTTGACTTGTTGGTCTAAAGGTAAAATTGGTCCAATTCTAATTTGGATCATGAGTTTTATCCATGAAAATCCAAAACCCAAGCCTTAAAAGTCATAGTTCTAATTAATAGACCTAATTTGAATGTGTTGGTCCATTTATGATTCATAGGGACTATCATGATTTGTGGAATTTGCAAATGTCTTCTCAAAATTTTGATGCCTACAATGTGTGTAAAACATGTGAGGGATAACTTGCCGAACATAGCACAAGATAGATGTGCTTTGACCTTAGGGCATGTTTGGAAATGGGAGTTGGAATTACAACTCCCACCTTAGAATTCTAGATGGTTGATTGGTTCACCAATTCCATGGAGTTGCAACTCCAAGAAGGTCCTCAACTCCCATTTCTAAAAGAGCTATAACTCCCACCTACATGGGTGGGATTTACAACTCCAGGCAAAAATCTTTAATCCCAAAATTTGAGTTAACTTTCCTGAGTCATGTAGTATACAAATTAGGGTTATTAATGGATAGAGTTGGGTTGAGCTTTAAATGCGTTGGGCCTTTTTATGCACAAAAAAAAAAAAAAAAAAAAAATTAGGCCCTAACCCAACCCATCAAAATATCGAGCTGGGTTTAATAAATAAAACCTTAGTCCAAACTTGGTCCACATCCACCCACATTCGAGCCAGGTCAAACCCATTTTCAAAGACACTACGAAGGTAATGAGGTCATTATTAATTTATAACAAGACTATTATATATTTTATTTAATATAATATAGCAGGGGTCGGGTCACCCCCTGGGCCTATTTTCAAAACTCAAACCTATTATTAAACGGGCTAAACTCGGCCCGATAGCTAAATGGACTTAATAACTAAATCCAAACCCAGTCTATTGTGGGTTGGGCCAGATCAGGCCAAAACCCGACCATTGACAACTCTAATATATATCGTTCAACTCATTTTAGATTATTTATTATTTAGATTCTTATTTAAATAATTATTATTTTTTAATCAAATAAGATGATTAGAATATGGCTTAAAATGGGTCAGATTTTATCTAAAATTGATGGGTTTGGACCTTTGGAGTAGATTTGAAGAAAAATATGGGTTGATGTCTTTTAACTCGAATTTCCAAATGAGGGAAATTTTAGTATTTATAGACTTAAGTAAATTATCTTTTCAACTATGCCCCTAACTTAATGAGCCTTGACTAGTTAGTCTAAAGGTAAAGTTGATACAATTCTAGTTTGGATCATGGGTTTTTTTTTTTTTTGTAAGAGTAGTGATCGACTTTCATCGGGCGGGATTGGTACCTAACACTTCCAACCCCATAACTCATTTTTTTTGTATATTTTTATCTTTTGTTATTTTGAGTCAATTTTGATTCCTACACCCTAGAACTAGCTGGCGACTCCATTCCAAAAACCCAAAGTTGATTTGTTGGAATAGATCAAAATGCTTTCAAAAGCATCATCAAGATTTTTTTTAGAGTTACTATTGCCACACCAAATTTTGCTAACGCCCCACCAACTTTGTGCAATTCTTTGGTGATTTACAAAGGAATTGGTGTGGCATTAGTAAAAGTTGGTGTGGCAATAACAACTCTCTATCTCTTCTTTTTTTATTTTATTTTTTATAATTTAGCATTTTGGTTTCATTTTATTATCATGGATCATAAATAATTGGATATTGTTAATGCATGTTGTGGTATTTCAGATCTTCTTTTAATGATGGATTTAGAGGTTGTATACGATTTTATTTACTAATTGTTATTTTTTCTAATAATATTGCATTTCTTATTTTATATAAAAATTTATTTACTGACCAAAATGAAATTAAAATTATTCAGCGAACTCAATCCATACAACCCACTCAAAACTATCTCATTTAGGTTAATCTGATTTTTGAAGCTCAAGCTCAGTAGAGTTTGGGTCAATGAGCTCAGGTCGGGTTGAGACTTGAGAGCTCGACCATTTGGATTGAGCCCGATTTTACCCTCCATCTCGCTCAAGTTGCAGTCATACCAATCTACTGACTCGTACGAGTCATCTCGGTCTTTAACGAGTTTTAAAACCATGGTTGGCTTCCAAGAGAAGCCAAAATGCCAAACGTTCTTAAATAGGCGGGAGAGGCAGCAAAAGGAATTGGAATTGGAACTCAAACCAGAAACTCCAAAAACAAAACTCTCTCTCTATGGATTTGGATCCAGAAGACTTGTTTCGAGATGACGAAGACGACCCAGAAAACGAGTTCTATCAGGTTTTTGGGTTCCTTTCTCTCTCTCTCTCTCTCTGTGTCTGTTTGTCTCTAACTCCTTTTTGAACAATCATCAGGAAAGAGATTACAGCAAAGAGATGGTTGTGTACCTAATCGACGGATCACCTAAAATGTTCAACAACTCGGACAAATCGGTGAGTTTATACTCTCCCCCACACAGTACCCATTATGAATTGAAATGTTTTCTGGAGTGCCACTGCAAATCTCTTCACCTACACTTGTACGTTTTTCATTGCCACGTGGAGTATAGTTGCATCTGATTGAAATAGCTACATATATAGTTACCCTCTTCCGAGCACCATTCAAGTTTTTCCTGCCTGCCCTTCAAGTTGAAACACCTTTTTGAAATTGGGTAAAAAGCTAGGCCTAGGATAGTTGGAAATCTCCATCAGCTTTGCGCAATATGTAAAAGGTGCAATTAATGTGCTGAAATTGCAACAACATTTCTTAGTGCTCTGTTATAGTTTCTAGCTTATGAGAAATTGGAGTCAATCAATCAATCACATCTCTCTTTTGCTGTTTATTCCGTGCATATTCCCACATTCTTTAGTCAGTTCTTTCTCTGCTGACTACCCCAGCTAAGTTCTTAAATCAAAATACTCATTTTCTCTGCCTGCATTCAAGAAGTTCATAGACTTTTTTCTTTGATGATTTAGATTTTGATGGAGTTATGGAGATCTATTATATGTTGGGGAGCTAAGTTTCATTCTTGTTTTGTAATCTCTTTAATTCTTTGTAGGTTTCCTTGACCTCTTTGGTTCTTGTATATATCCTGTGGTTCTTCCATTTTAATATAATCATGCTTAGTACTTAAAAATGGATGTACTAAAGATCTCATTGACGTATTCGAAGATTGGATGGTTCACTGGCATGACATCAAAATAATATGCCCAATGGATCTGATTAGAAAAACTGTACCTTTAGATTGCTCTTTTGATGTAATTGGGTCGAGCTACCCTAGTTGCTCAAAATTTTCATAATATTCATTAAGGCTCTTATTTATGTTCATTGTCCACACAATCTTATTAACATTATCTTGATTTGTCAATTTGTGCAGGAAGATCAGAAGAACGAAACTCATTTTCATACTGTTGTCAGTTGTATCTCCGAGTCATTGAGGACCCAAATCATTAATAGATCTAATGATGAAGTTGCAATATGTTTTTTCAACACTGTAAGATGTCATTGCTTTCTCCAATGTAACACTCTCAAACATGTTTCTTCAACACTCGAAAATATCATTGCTGTATTGAATGTCATTGTAATCATATTATTAAACCCTTATCCAGAATGTCTGGGGTTGGCTGAATGAATCCTGTTCATGCTTTATTGCATGTTACAAAATAAAATATCTGTTTGGTTATATCATTTAAAAATCATAAATATTTGATCATTGTTTGTTATCCAAGTATGTTTTCCATTTCTGGTTTATGATTGCTTCTTTCAAGATCTGTTTTTTATTTATTTATTTATAAGCAACAAGGATTTATTAAAATGTGGTCGAGATGACCAACTAAAAGATTACAGACACAAATTAAGAAATAGAGATACTATAGACCCAAGACCATCTAGCAACAAAATTAACAAAAGGCACGCCCCTAAGCTCATTGAAGACCTTACACCAAAAGAAAATACATAATAGAATCGACATTGACAGAACTGAAGCATCCA
The DNA here is from genome assembly GCF_017979445.1 of Akebia trifoliata. NCBI lineage: Eukaryota > Viridiplantae > Streptophyta > Magnoliopsida > Ranunculales > Lardizabalaceae > Akebia > Akebia trifoliata. The sequence continues at coordinate 36,473,813 of NC_141382.1, read as the reverse complement.
CTCCTTTCCCCTCAAAGCAATGACTATTCATCTCCTTCCAAATCCCCCAACAAATCGCAAAGGGATTAAGCCTCCAAAGTAGATGTAGCGGAAGCGTGTGAATCAATAGATTCAATAGGTAAATAATTAATAGCTTGAAAGAAGATAAAGCATGAAGCTAAAAAGTAATTAAGATAATACAAAAGATAATTGAATTAATTAAATTTCGTTTTTGAAGCTCCTTATATAGATAACTAAATAATAACAACTTAGAAACATTCTAAAATAGTAAAAAGTAACTTTCCTAACCTATCTATAATATAATTAGCAACTATCCAAACCTATTAGAACTCAATTTTGACACTTTTAAGCACTTTTAATAATGACCTAAAGAATACAAACGAATTTAAATAAACAAATAAAAACTTTAAAGCAAATTAGAGACTAAAGAAATTAGAAACTAGATAAAATAAGAATTTCCTAAAATTGAAATAGAAACTAACCAGACAACTTCTAAAACTAAAATAGACTAAATACATAGGACTAAAATCAGAATTGGGTTAAGTATGGACTCAATCTGGTCAACCCGGACCAGGCCGACCAAACCCAAGTTGACCAAGCTTGACTAATTCAACTCGGTGTGAAAATTCCGGTCTTCCTCATGTAGATATCCTACATCAAAAGTAGTCTCTTTGCATAAAAAAGGAACAACCCCACTTTAACCAAGCTTGAAATAGAAACAAGACTTAAGCCGGAAAACAACCATCCACTCCAAACAAGCTCAAGATATTTTGTGCTTTTTTTTACTTTGAAATATTGTTAGCACCCTTATGGAGATGCTCCATCTTTTTAGGAGTGGGAGGAGGGGGTATGGCAAAGTTAAGTTGTGATGAATGGGTTATATGTATTGTGGTGGTTGGTTGCAAGTCTAAAATAGCGTGTTAGTGTTGCTAGTAGCTAGCATAGTCGAGGTCTTTGTATGAAAATTTTCTTAGAAAGTTGGAATGAGCACTATATGTGCTATATTATACCCGATTCTCTTCATGCTTATGTCCCGTGCTTTCTTAGTTGGATATCATAGGGAAAGTGGGAATTCAAATTAAAAGACACAAATTTTGGTGTCCTTGCTCCTAGTACATGTTTCCACTTCACCCATTACAATTTTTGAGATGTAGATAATATCATTTGAAGCCAAAGCCTTCTACCTAGAAAAAGATTAGAGTTTCTTGGGAGCATTCCAGAATATCATGGAGGGAGTAAGAAGATATTAGAGTTGATCGGCATTGTGGCGATGATTCTGGGGTTACTAAGCCTTTCTTAGATGAATTACTTTGGAATGATGAGAAAAATGCAATTGATAAAGACTCGTACTATGGGCAAGACCAAAATAATAGACAAGGAAGGTTAGTTAGGATCATGGATTTATCATCAACATGTTTATCATATTAGAATGAAGCTAAGGAATGCGCGTTGCACAGTAGCGATATGCATTCGTCCTTAATATATGTCTTGTTAATTTCAAGAATTGTTGATTCAAGAGTTCTCTAACATGATCAAACTCATAGAAGGGGTTTAAAAGGCATGCGATAGAAATGATTTTTGCATCGCTTGACGTAGTTGGGAGGGATCTAACTTCTAAGTTCTAACTATAAAGTTTCTCAAAAATTCTAGTTTAGAGTTTCTAAGTTCTAACATCTATGTTCGAACAAAGTTTTTCATAAAGTTTTCTAACTTCTAACCAAAAGTATTCTAATAATAAATTTTGCATTAGCTTCTAAATTCTAGTATAAAGTATTAAAAATGATGGGCCCGTTTGATAACGCTATCAACTTTTGCTATCAAATTTTGCGACTGGAAACAACTGTAAAAAACTTGAACTCTAAAACGCTTGTTTGATGGAGTCCTGTAGAACTACCATGTTGTTCACTAGACTCTGGTAATTGTTGTTTGATATAGTTGTTGGATTCTACTGTATTATGGTAAAATGATCAGAATGCCCTTAATGTTAATAATGCATCCAGAATGCACCGAATTAAGCAGAATGACCTCGATAAATATATAGTTATACTAAATATATAAATATAATAATTTTATATTAAAAATTTATAAAAATAATTAATAAATGATAAATATTTATTATTTTGATTCAAATATTATAAAACAATGAAAACAATTAGTTAATGTTAATTTAGATAAATTTGTAAATATTATAATTCTATTGAAATTTCGGCAGCATCTCCTTTTAAAAATGGACTTACGAAAATTTACCTGATAAAGAAAATACCTTCATATTCACATAACACATCAACATAGCATGTTAATTAATATGATCAATCTAAACATATATCATAAGCACCCAACATTAATATCAATGAGATATTACTTGCCAAGATGGACATCTTTAAAACATCTGCCTATAATTTTTCTTTGTTTTAGTTGTCACTAATGTCATAACTCGACTACGTGAACAAAGTGGTGGATACGTATAGTTTGACATTAATGATAATTCATCATGCACCAAAGAAATTCATAAATAAGCATGAAATATTGGTAATACACTATAATTTAAACAAAGTATATTGTATCCCCACATCAAATAAAAGTGTCAATACCTACAATACAAGGTAAGAAGTATAATGGACAAAATAGTGACAAGAATGTGGCAATGATTGCCAGCATAAATGGCATTGGCTACACTCTGTATTTTCATTCTTTCTCGATTCTTCTTCATGGTTCGTTCTTCCTCGAAACGGGCATCTAACTTGCCGATCTTAGAATGTAAGCCACGCTAGTGTTCGAGCAAATCTTAGTCCAACGTCCCCAAATGACTTTTTATTTATCCCATTTGTTCTTTATTTGCCCTCCATCATGGTAAACACCAGTTTTTTATTTTTTGAATTCCCTCACTAGGATTCCATAGGCAATCTTGTCAAGAACTTTATGTGGTTTCCTTCCCTTTTCAACTAATTCATAGCATATCTCGACCCAAACTTCATGCTGTTTGGGTGTCCAATTTACCATCTGACAATGGTAAAAAAAATAATTGTACAACTCACCACCCCAATTCAGTGCACATGTTAATAGTACCCTAAAAATCCATTCTTCATTAATCCAGACTTTGATTGGAGATTTCCTCTTAGTCAAAATTTCGACATATTAGTTGGGAACAAAAATGACTCTACAATCTAATAAAGTTCAATTTTTTCCATCAATCAAACCAAGATTAATACAAATTAACCAATATTCATGGTTCATTTTGATTTTTGATTGGTGGACCAACAAATTTCTGATTTTTTTCATCAATATAATTGAAATAAATGTTAGATAACATAAAGACCAGATTGTCCAATATCATTTACAGTAAGAGGCATGAACACCAACCAAATCCGTCAAAAAATTAATAACTTATTTGTTGATATTGAAAAATAATAATAAAAATTATATACAAACAACCCAAAAAAATAAGAACTTGTGTGTTTGAACAATTCAGAACTTGATTGCTGATAATTGACTCAAATACCAGTGATCAACCAAGCAATTTGTGATTTAATCCACTAAATCATGATGAAACGGCCCTAATTGTCAAGAACGAAACCCAAATCTGAACATAATAGTGAAAAAGCCCTCAGATCAATGAAGAATAGAAGGTTGATTTGTGAAAATCGACATAAACAAACCCAAATTCGAAAACAATAGTAATAATGAAACTCATCAATGGAAAATAGAAGGTCGATTAGTAGAAATCGACATTAACAATGGGTTTCTACATATTTTAGAAAAAAAATGGATTTTTAACTCACCTTAAGGTAGATCAAACTTCGGTTAGGGTATGGTGTTGGTTGGAGCTCAAACGGTGATGAAATCGGGGCAAATCAACGGAGAGTGATGCACAAGTGTGAAAATATGATGACAAAAGTGTTAGGGTTATTTGTTTAAGAGAAGGATGTATGTTGAGAATTGAAGTATTGTCAAAGGGTATTTCAAACTTTTCACACGAGCCATTTTGACGGACTCGGCTTCTCCCGCAAAAGCGAAACTAAGATGCATCTCTATACTGCATCTTAAAATTATGTTAAAATAAGCGGAAATTACGGTCAAATTTTTAAAACAAACACGTTAGCATTTTGAATTTGCTTTTTATAAATGCAAATGCACCAAAATCCCAAAAAAAACGCAATCAAACACCACTGATGTAATCTGTCATTTCTTGTGCTTGTAATTATAGACTTGAAGAATGAAGATTTGAAAATAATGTACTCTTGATTTTTAAGAATTGAAAAATTGGACATGTTTAGTTTGAGAACATGTGGTTGATGCACCATAATTTTCATGAGCTTATTCATGATTGGTGGAGTGTTCTATCTTTCGCAAGTAGGTTGGGGGTGATTTTCATAAAGAGGCTCAAGGCAATTAAGGATAAGTTGAAGGCTGGGATATTGAAGCTTTTGGTGGAATTAGATAAAAACAAAAGGACTGGCGGAGATTGAGGCAATTGACAAAAGAGAGGAGGGGCCTTGTTCTCCGAGGAATGGTTGCAAAGAATTTATTTAAAGTTAGAGATTCAAAGGGTTGTGGCTATGGAAGAAGTAAGTTGGAGGAAATTTTTTTTACAGTGAAGTGGCTGAAGGAAGGCGATAATTAGTAGAGATTGTGGCAATCGACAAAGGAGAGATGGGGGCCTTGTCCTCCAAGGAAAGTTCGCGAAGGATTGATTTAAAGTTGGAGTTACAAAGGATTATGGCTATGGAAGAAGTAAATTGGGGGCAAAAATCTAGAGTGAAGTGGTGGAAGGAAGGTGCTAATAACACGGTTTTTTATTGCTTGACAAGTTGCCATAATAGATTGAATGATATCTAGGCTAAAGTTGGATGGTGATTAGGTGGCTGGGGAGGTGGAGATTGCAAGTGCTATTGAGGAATTCTACAAGAGGCTATATTCTGAGGAGTATCAGAGTAAGCCATATTGGATAGGCTTCACTTTGATTGTATCTTTTCGGCTTAGTGTTTGTGATCGGAAGAGTCATTTGAGGAGGAAGAGATCTTTTAAACCATTGCAGGTATGAATAATGACTAGGCCCCGGGGTTGAATGGCTTCTCAATGGCGTTCTTTAAAACATGTTGGAAAGTGGGGAAAGTGGCCGTGATGGATGTGATTTAGATTTCTACAGAGATGGCTTTCTTGACTATGGGTAAACTTGCTCTTTAGTTGCTTTGGTCCCAAAAATGTATGAGCAAGAATATTGCGAATTTGAGACCAAATCGTTTGGTTGGGTTAGTGTACAATTTCATCTCATCTTAAGGATGAAGATTGAAGACGGTGTTTCTAGGAATCATTGGCTCAGCTTAGGGGGCCTTCATTAAAGGAATGCATATCCCCAATGGGATACTCATTACTAATGAGCATATTGACTCTATAGTGAAATCAGGGGGGGGGGGGGGGGGGGGTTTGCAAGTTTGATATAGAGAAGGTGTATGACTATGTTGGCGTTTTCTTCAATACATGCTGAGACATATGGATTTTAGGGAGAGATGAATCCGGTGGGTTATGAAACATGTTTCATCCCCCTCTTTTTCCATCCTTGTGAACTGTTCTCCCTTTGATTTCTTTAAGAGTTCTAGGGGTTTGACTTAGGGAGATTCATTGTCGCCTTTTCTTTTTAACATATTGGTAGAAACTCTTGGGAGAATGATTAGCAAGACAGTGGAGAACAGGGATTGGGTTGGTTTCTTAGTGTGTCAAGGAGATTTTGTGTGTCTTGTGTGAAGTTTGTGAATGACACTTTGGTCTTTGTTAAGGATTCCATGAGGTAATTGAGAATGCTATGCTGGATTCTTTTTTGCTTTAAGGCTGTGTTGGGATTGGCTGTGAATTTACAGAAAAACAAGGTGCTTGCTATGGAGAGGTCATGAGAATTGATTTGTTGACTGCTAACTTGGGTTATCAGGTGTATGCTCTTCCTTCAGTCTATATGGGTCTTCCTTTAAGTGCACCCTACCGGAGTAAGGCAATCTAGGATCTAGTAATTGAGAAGGTAAGAAGAAAGCTTCATGGGGAGTCTCCTCTCATGGTTCAGTTTCCCGAGTTGTTCAAGTTGTTGCATTAAAAGGGTCTCCCAATTCCTTCCTTCTTAGTGCGGTTAGGGCTGCGACATCATGGGATTTTGGTTTCAAGAGATTCTTTAATGATTGGGAAATGGATTTGGTAGCTTCTTTGATGACATGTGTTGATTCTATTTCACCAAGGATAGAGGTGGATGATGGAAGAGTTTGGGTTGGTAATCGAAACGGTGCCTTCTCGGTCAAATCATTGTATGTTTTCTTTTTCCCGCCACACATGCAATCCTTCCCTGCCATGGTGAAGGTTCTGCCTGAGGTTGCTTTCTTCATTTGGTGTGCAGTGCATGGCAGAATCCTTACAACGGATCAGGTCATTTGGCATGCTTTTCAGGCTTTGAATATTTACCTAACATGTATGAAGGGTGAGAAATCTGTGGACCATGTTCTGATTCATTGCCTTGTTGCGCTTGTGCATCATGTATGTGATCATATCCTCAACTTGTTCGGTGTAGTAGGTTGCTTGCTTCAATCTTGTCACTCCTTGGGACTGGTGAAGCTGCTTCTTTTTATCTGATTCCACGAGATTGCTTTGGATTGTTACCTTGTTTGCATTTCGCTAGGGAATTTTGATGTTTTGCAATATCTGGGTGTTTGAGGGATCTTGTATGTTGGTGCAGGAACTGCTTTTATTCGTCATGTCTTTTGTGTTCTTTTGGTGCAAAGTCTTTAAGGAATTAGGGGGGATTTTCTTCGAAGATTTCATGGGTAGATGGGAGTGGGTTTGTCGCTTACCAGGGCCATAATTGTATTGTTGTTTCTTGAGCTGGTCACCTCGACTGCTTTTTTATTTATACATAATATATAAAAAAAAGAGTTTGATTCATTCTGTTCATGTTGCTTAAACTTGTGGTAGTTAAATACTTGAATCCTAAGTCCAAGAGCTTTGTTGCATAAAATCAAATCCCTAGGTTTGGAAAAATTTAAGGTAATTTTAATAATTTTAATACCATCTTATCTACGTGGGAATAATTGCCAAATAATTGCATAAGATTTTCTTTCCTTAGGTTCCCATGCAATCTCAAATTTGTTTCTAGCTTTCTTTTGACTTTGGTGGTTCAGTGTTGATTCTACATGCTAGGTTTCCATCTATGGTTTGATTTCATTTAAAACAAAATCCTGATAGGTTTGTTCTACTTTTGCAGAGAGAGAAGAAAAATTTGCAAGATTTAAATGGTGTTTTTGTATTTAATACTGCAGAACGAGAAGATCTTGACAGGCCAACAGCAAGGCTGATAAAAGAGTTCGATTGTGTGGAGGGTAAGCCTTGGGCTTGGCCTGGTTGGTCTTTCCTTTGTCAATGATTTCTATCGTTCCTTAGAAATTTAGGGATAGGGATAAATTTATACAGTTTTTTATTTTTATACACGGGTCTTTATGGCCTACATGGGGATGAGTTGAATACTGATTTTTGCTAAGGATGATCTCCTCGCCGATAATCATCTCATTTTGAAACTTCTGATGTTATAAAAAATGGATTAGAAGTTGAAAGATTATGGACTCTCCATTTTATTGTAAACTTTGAGTCACCACTTCCATGTGGGCCCTAGCAATTCAGGAACAAGTTTGTGTGGAAAAACTGAGTAGGTATATCCATCATCCTGCATCACTGTTGGAGGAGAATGGTGATATAAAATTCTTGTCTGATTATTCAAATGTCATGCATGTGAACAGAAACATTTCTGAGCAAAATTGGGAGTCAATATGGAATCATTTCTGGGTCTCGGGATAATTCCCTTTACAATGCTCTTTGGGTCGCACAAGCACTTTTACGTAAAGGGTAATAGTAATGTGTTTTATTTTATTTTTTTCCCCTATTTTTCAAGATCCATTTACATGGCCTTGGGTTTTATTTGTCACATATATTATTTTCTTTTTTAGGTCTGCAAAAACCACAGATAAAAGGATACTCATGTTTACAAATGAGGATGATCCTTTTGGGAATATCAAAGGGGCAACAAAAACAGATATGACCAGAACTACACTACAGCGTGCAAAAGTACTTCATACACTGCACTTATTAGTTATTTCATAGTTCAATTCTTCTGTTGTGAGAGGACACTTTTTTCATGGAGCAAGTCATGACTGTATTTCTTCTTAGGATGCACAAGATCTCGGGATTTCAATTGAACTTCTCCCAATGAGTACGCCTGATGGAGAGTTCAATGTATCACGCTTTTATGCCGTAGGTCCATACCCTTTTAAGTATATATTTGTGTGTTTTGATGACCTTTATGGTGGTCAGACGCCTTTGCACACTATTGAACACTTCTAATTTCTTTATTTCAGGATTTGATTGGATTGGAGGGTGACGACCTTAATCAGTTCATTCCCTTAGCAGGAGAAAAGTATGTTATTCTGTATAAGTTTATTCTTTTATGCAGATTTCATTTTGATGATATTTCTTATCTTTTGATTGATTGCTAGATTTAAGTTTGAATAATCCGTACACAAAATCAGAAAAGAAAAAGGCATTACATTCTCTGATGATTGCAAACCAAAATAGCTTAGTCTTCAATATAATATAGTCCACCTACTCAATTTTGTTGACAAAAGCTTGCTTATGTTAACAAAATCAAGGGATATGGGACAATAATCAAGACAAGAATTTTTTGGTCAAATCATTCTATCATTCCCTGGCTCGTCTATGGCCTTCGGAGTTCTTTGCAATCGCTATTTTGGAGCCTAAGGATTCGTTCCTTTTAGAAGATTAGGGTTAAGGAGAGGAGGAACATAGAGAGGAGAATGAGTAGGTCACCCAATAGGGTTCAACCTCTCTTTTATATTAAAAACATGTGGTTGGTTGTGTGGGCTTAAGTATTGGGCCCATACAACCTTACATTAATGAGAAATAAGACATGGGTCGTGTGGGCCCAATACTTAAGCCCAAACGACATTAAATAAGAACTCTAACACTTCCCCTCAAGCTGGAGCATACAAATCTGACATGGCTAGCTTGGTACAAAAAGTAAGAAAGGAACTCCTAGACTATGGTTTTGTGAGAACATCTCCCAATTGATTTTCTAACTTGATATAGGGAGTAAATATCTTCTTAGCTGTCATCATATCACTAATGAAGTAGCAATCAGCCTCAATGTGCTTGGTTCTTTCGTGAAATACTAGATTACTAGCTATATAATTAGCAGCCTAATTATCACAATACATAGGCATAGGAATAGGAACTTCAATCCCCATCTCTTTCAAAAGATTTTGAACCCAAAGTATCTCACATGCAGTGTGTGTTATCATCTTGTATTCCGCTTCAACATTAGACAAGCTACAATTTGCTGTTTTTACTACACCAAGTCACCAAATTACCTCCCACGAAGGTACAATACCCTAAAATAGATCTATGATCAATCTGGCTCACTGCCCAATCAACATTTGAGAAGCCAGTAATGGATATAAGGGGTGAAGTTTTATGTAATAATCATTTGCCTAGTGACCCCTTCAGATACCTCAGTATCCTAAACACAACATCTCAATGAGTTTGTTGCGGAGCATGCATAAATTGGCTAACTACTCCCACAACATAGATAATATCTGGGCGAGTGATAGTCAGGTAAATTAGTTTGCCAACTAACCTATGGTAACGTTTTGCATCAGGATAAATCTTCCCATGTTCAGCATCAAGCTTAGTAGTGAGATCCATAGGAGTATCAACTGACTTAGAACCCAAAATATCAGTCTCAGATAACAAATTTAGAACATAGTTCCTCTGAGACAAGCTAATACCTTCTTTGGAGTGAGCTACTTCAATACCTAAGAAGTAGCAAAATCCAAGTCTTTAGTGTGACTATTTGGCTAGATGAGTCTTTAAATAAGAGATACCATTAGGATCACTTCCAGTGATGATGATATCGTCCACATGAACTATCAACACAATAATTCTACTAGAAAAGTTCCTCACAAACACTGAATGATCAAAAGCAGACCTACCAAATCTATAGGCGAGAACAACTGAGCGAAATTTATCAAATTGAGCTTTAGGCGATTGTTTCAGGCCATAAATTACTTTCCATAAGCGACACACTAGTCTAATCTTACCAGAGGCAACATATCCAGGTGCATGTTCCATATATACCTTCTCCTGCAAGTCTCCATGTAGAAAGACATTTTTAATATCCAATTGATATAGAGACCAAACATAACACATTACAATAGAAATAAGAACTCTAACAGAGTTCAGGCGAGTCACTGGAAAGAAAGTCTCACTATAATCAACCTCATAAGTCTTGTGTATAACCCTTGGCTAATAGACGAGCCTTCAACCTCTCAATAGATCCAACGGGAAGATACTTGGCTGTATACACCCATCTACACCCCACAACTTGTTTCCCAGGTTGAAGCGAAGATAGATCCCAAGTATGATTATGATGAAGTGTTGTAATCTCCTCATCCATTGCTAATTTCTTCCCAAAAGAGTATAATATCTGCATATTGGAAGTAGGAACAGAAATACCAGACAAGGAAAATACAAATTGGTGAAATGAAGATGACATCCGATGAAAAGACACAAAATCAGCAATTGGGTGCTTAGTGCAAAATCTAATACCTTTTTGTAAAGCAATAGGAAGATCACTAGAGGTAGAAGTAGATGTTGGTGGATGTGGAGGAACCTCAAGTGAAGTTGATGATAGATTTGGGCCTGGTAGAGAAGATGAAAGTGCTCGGAAATGAGTGCGTTAATATACTTTAGTATGTAGTGGAAGGATCACCTGCAGGAAGAATTGGAAGCACAGGAGGGGAGGAAACTGTAGGAGACAGCTCCCCCTGACGAGAAGACACAAGATCCAAAACAAATGAGGTATCGGCAGAAAAAAAAAAAAGGTGTAGCCTCAAAGAATATCACATCAACACTTACATACTAGCGTTGAGTGACAAGACAATAACACCTATACTCTTTTTGTGTATGAGAGTATCCCAGAGAGACACTTGATGCATTTTGGGGAAAGTTTATACAACCCCGGCTCAAATGAGTGAACAAAGCAAACACTACCAAAGACTATAGGAGTAACAGCAAAAGGTGATTGACCATTTAAAATTGATGATGACATGTGATTCATAAGATGGCAAGTTGTAAGAACATCACCCCAATAAGGCTTATACATGCATCTGAAACATAATGGTGCGGGCAACGTCAAGTAAATGACGATGTTTTCGCTCAACAACATCATTCTGTTGAGAAATCTTAAAACAATTGGTCTGATGAATAGTGTCATTATCTGTACAAAAAGACTGAATAGAATATTGCATGTCTTCTAAGGCATTATCAGAATAAATAATTTTCACAAGTTTACCGAATTAGATTGAAATTTCTTTATAAAAAGTAAGCAAAACATGAGGTAATTCAGTGCGATCTTTCTATAAGTAGAGTTATGTCATATGGGAATAATCATCCATAAACACCGCAAAGTAATGAAAATCGGATAAACTTTTTATTCTTGATAGACCCCAAATATCCGTATGAATTATATAAAAAAGACTTGATTAACAACTCTCAGTAAGTCTAGGAAAAGAATTATGGTAATGCTTTTACAATTGGCAAGCCTCACATTCTAAAATTGACACTAAACTCAACTTAGGAATAACATGACGTAAATTAGAAAATGACACATGATGCAACCGATAGTGTCACTGAAGAGGTGAAACGGAAGCACTCAAGGCAGAAGTTGGTACATCATGCATTAAATAGTATAATCCATTTTTCTCATGCCCCAAATTAATCATCTTCCTCGTCTTAAGATCTTGAAAGACACAATAAGAAGGGAAGAAGGTTACAGAGCATTACAATGATTTTGTAAGTTGACTAAAAAAAAGTAGATTAAAAAGAAAATCAGGGACCAAAAGAATAGAAGATAAGGAAAGAGATGAGTTTGGAAAAAAATCATCTTTCTCAACTACATTACTAGTGGACCCATCAGTTAGTACAATGTAAGAATTAAGAGAACGGAAATTAGAAAAGAAACGAAATATACCAGACATGTGGGTACTAGCTCTTGAATTAATGACCCAAGATGAAAGAGACTTGGCAGTCATAAATCTAGGATTACCTAAAGTAGTCATAGTAGTTGTGGGTGGAGTAGGTCTTGCAATCAAAGTAATCAACTTCTAAAGAAATTCTCCTGACTGTGTGGTTAGATCAGGAAACACAGCACTAGATGTAATTTGAAAAGTGGAATCAGTGGAACTTCGATGAGGTCCTCTTAAGTCTGATTAGCCCAAATAGGTTTACTCCATTTATCCCAACAAAACTGCTCAGTGTGGCCAGTGTAACCACAATAGGTACACTTCAAATCACAACCATGACCTCTTCTATCACGGCCTCCTCCACCACGACCACAAGGAAAATTGGATGAACCACTAGAAACCAATGTTGATGACTGTTTGGGAGTTGTAGACGAGACACTCCTAAGAGAAGCACGTTGAAGATGAGAGAAGACATTGGCAGCAATTGGTAACAACTCACTAGTAAGAATTTGGCCCTTTAAAGAAGCATACTCTAGATTCAGGTTAGAGAGAAACAGTGCAACCTGAAATTCTTCTCGCTGCCTTTTTTGGGTCTCAAGGTTTGTAGTCAAATGTTGATATTGTTGAAGCTTTTCCCACATACCCCAAAGAGAGTTATAATAGTCACTCAAGGATTTGTCTCCTTGTTTAGTAGTGAACATAGCCTCAAATAGATCGTATACCCTACAAACATTCTTTTTTTTTAGAGTACATCTCCTATATAGCTAGCCAAATTTATTTTGCTATATCCAAATACATCACATTGGAGGAAATAGAGGGCTCCATACTGTTCCACAACCATGTCATAACAAGCGAATTATCATTTTGCCAATCTTCATACCATTTGTCATCCTAGGGAAGTGGATCCTCAATAAAAAATCTTGATTTCTTCTTAACACAAAGGAATACTCACACAAAGTGTGACCATGAGAGATAATTAGTGTCGTTGAGTTTGATAGAGGTGATTTGAGCACCAACACCATCAGAAATTCCCAAATTTGTCATCCAGGGAGGAGTAAACTAAACATCCGCATAGAGATAAAAAAAAATCTCAAACAAATATAGAATATCCCTTGGGATATTCTATGATATGCAGCTAGGGTTGAGAGGCCAACGAAACAATAATCGGAATAAAATCGCAAAACCCAAATTGAGATCCAGGCAAAATTTCAAACTATTGATTGAGAAGTCGATTTTTTTTTTTTTTGTAGAAAACATTGTTCACAAGCACTATTCACAGATTTTTTTTTTTTTTGAAATTGAATTCTAGGCTTCAAAATTGTCCACCAATTCCCCATCATCCATAAACACCTTAAACAAACACAAATGAAGCCTTAGATAAAATTTCTAAGTGCAAACAAACAAACTTCAAACACCTAATCCCTTTTTGGAACCAAGGCCTTAGGGTTTGGAAGTACTATATTGAAGAGGGAAAAGAAGGGGATTAAGAAAAGGGAAGAAAAGAAGAGAAATCAAGCAGATCTAAAGGTAGAAGTGCTCTGATACCATGTTAGAAGATTAGGGTTACGGAGAGGAAGAACATAGAGAGGAGAATGAGTATGTCACTCCCAATAGGGTACAACCTCTCTTTTATATAAAAAACATGTAGTTGGTTGTGAGGGCTTACGTATTGGGCCCACACGATATTAAATAAGAACTCTAACAATTCCAAAATTGCTCACTTCATTTGTTTGGCTAGCTTGGGTAAGATCATTACTATTGAAATCATCATTACTTGAGATATCATTTTGGTTGACTTTTGTTTCCTATGCAAACCTAGTAGTTAATCAGCTTACATTCTTATTCACCACCCTTTCACTCATATTGTTTGTCACCCTTCACACTTCTTTTTGTTGGTTGCTTGACCACATCCCTAAATTTGATAGAAAAGATTCTCTTGAGCTTTGACCCTGTTTGCCCTTATTTTGGGGGTATTTGGAAGGAAAAGAACTGCCGAGCTTTTGAGGGGTGGAGCATTCTTTTCAGGGATTAATAATTTCTATTTTAAGTCTTATGTATTTTTGCTGTAAAGTGTTCGATGAGTTCAAAGGTCTATTCTTTGAAGATTGTATTTTTAGTTGTGATTATGTTGGTCATTTGTGAGCTATATATACGTAAGAGGTACAAAACAAATAGCACAGTTTGACAATTCCGGTGTTAGTCTTTTGGGTAAAAATGCTTGACCAGTCTTTTTAAGGTGTGAACATCTTCTTTAAATTTGCTTGAAGTTGTTCCTTGGCTTACATTTTATACCTAAAAGTGCTCCATATACTGTTCTTGGTTGTTCCTCGGCTTACATTTTTTCTTAACAGCGCACCATATCCTGTTCTCTGTCTTCTTTGGCTTTTTTTAATGCATAATAACATATGGTATCCTGATCTTTATTTTATTTTCAGATTGAGAGATATGGAGGATCAGTTGAGAAAGCGAATATTCAAGAAGCGTAAAATTAGAAGAATCACATTTGAAATAACTAATGGCATATCAATTGAACTGCATACATACGCTTTGATTCGTCCCACTCTTCCTGGTATATACATCACAATGTTCTGATTAAAAAAGTAGTTCCGTTGTAAAGTCATTTTCTGCATGCCACTATTTGCATTGGCAATTTTATATTCTCTTCTTTTTCAGGGGCAATTACATGGCTGGATTCTGTTACCAATCTTCCTTTAAAGGTTAGTTTGTCAGGTTAATTAAGATACTTACCACTCCTGTTATTTCATATTTTTGGTTTGTGGTACTTGTGCAATATTTCCTACATATAAGCAGTTTGATAATACAATGTAAGCCATGGATTGAGATTGTAGAAAAAGTGATTGATTAGAGAAGTAAATAGTATGGAGAAAATGTGGGAGGAGTTAAAGTGACTCCAACCCTAATCATCGGCCTCATGTGTGTATTAACTTCGATATAAAATGAAATTATACATGCCTCTACTACTAATAACTTATAACTCCTAGTGCTCACCTTCAAGCTGGAGAATATATATATCATATTATCCCAACTTGTTACAATATAATCCACTTCACTACACCGAATGACATCGTAAACATGTCAGCTGTCAGATTTTCAGACTTCAGAAACGGAGTAGTAATTTCTCCAGCAAGCTGCTTGTCGCAAATAAAATGGCAATCTAGTTCAATATTTTGTCTTCTCATGAAAGATAAGATTGGTTGCAATGTGTACGGCTACCTAGTTATCACAAAAGAGTCTCATAGGTTGTGTTTGTGTAAAGCTTAGCTCCTGAAGGAAGTATTTCAACCACACTAGCTCACCAAAATGTGAAACACAGCTTTGTCCTCAACCTCTAAATTTAATCAAGTAGTAGTTGTTTGCTTCATACTCTTCCATGTCACAAGATTACCTCCCAAGAAGGTACAATATCCAATGGTAGATCTCCAATCAGAAAGAGAATGAACCCAATTTGCATTTGTGTACCCCTCCACAGGATTATGACGATGGACTTTGTACAACAAGCCACAGGTAGGGGAGCCCTTCAAGTACCTGATAATACATTGTGTTGCGATCTAATGAGGTACTCTAGGAGCCTCCATAAACTGCCTAACATTATGAACTGGAAAAGAGATGTATGATTTTGTAATAGCGAGACAATTCAATTTTCCAACAAGTTTCATATACTTGCCTTGATCATTCAACATATCTTCTTGATTAGTAGTCAATTTTTCTTAGGATCAATGGGCGTATTAATAGGCTTGGACCCAAGTAAACCAATCTCATCTAGAAGGTCCAAGCATTTGTGAAAGACTAGTACCACTCACTGAATGAGCCACTTCAATACCGAGGAGATACCTTAATTTACCCAATTTTTTGGTGTGAAACTTCAATTGCAAGAATGACTTTAGTCTTTCAATTCGCTTGGCATCACTCCCTATCAACACTATCATCTACATACATGTTTAGTGAAATAAACCTACCAGAAATAAAAGAGTCAAAGACAATGATTTGTTTAACATTTCGACATGCCAAACTCAAGTATTGCATCATTGAACTTCCCAAATCACACTTTTGGAGATTGTTTCACGTCATAGAATTTGCACACCTTACCTATTTCCCCAAGTAAGAAATTTAAGTGATTGCTTTATTTAAACCTCCTCATGTAAGTCATCATGAAGAAAGTCATTATTCATATCTTAGGAAGCAGTGCTAGAGCATCTCGGTTCGAGTCCGAGTGGCGGCATCTTCTAAAAAATACAATAAATCCTATAATCAATAATGAAATGAATTCAATTGCTAATTTCCATTACATTGTTGAAGGACCCTCCTCTTTGTGCGTTTAGGATTTTTTTTTATGATATTTTTGACTTTAGAACATATATTAACTCACATTTGTTTTTCGATCGTTTCGATGGTAATTACGATTTATTTGATGACTTTATTAGTCCACGAAATCGTGGGACTATCATTCATCAGAAAAAGGGATGACAGCCACTTTTCTCTATATAATAGGATTATTAGTTACTCGTTGGATTTATTCGAGGCATTTACCCTTAAGTGATTTATATGAATCATTAATGCTCCTTTCATGGAGTTTCTCCATTATTCATATGGTTCCCTATTTTAGAAACCAGAAAAATTATTTAAGCGCAATAACCGCACCAAGTGCTATTTTTACACAAGGCTTTGCTACTTCGGGTCTTTTAACTGAACTACATCAATCCACAATATTAGTCCCTGCTCTCCAATCCCAATGGTTAATGATGCACGTAAGTATGATGATATTGAGCTATGCAGCTCTTCTATGTGGATCATTATTATCAGTAGCTCTTCTAGTCATTACATTTCGCAAAAGCATAGAGAGTTTTGGTAAAATCAATCATTTATTGATCAGCAGTGCTCCATTTTCCTTTGGTAGGATTCAAGACATGAATGAAAGAAGCAATATTTTACGAAGAACTTCTTTTCTTTCGTTTAGTTACAACTACCCTGACATAAATAATGACACGGACCGAGGCAATTTTAGTCACGAGTGAGGTCTTTGCATAATGAACACTATATTTGACTTTAGTTTTAAATTAAGCTTCAAAGGTCTTAAATCCTTTGAATCCGTTGCAGAAGTGATAATTAGAGGTACAAATGATTTTATATGTAAAATTTTACCAATTATGGCCAGATCTAGACATTGACCTGGGGAGTTTGTCTAGGAATTTGAAAGCTATAGAACCTTTGTGAATCTACAATTAAGTGACCTTATTTTCAAAGTCATCTTTTGACTAAGAAATTTGTCAACCAAAGAAGTAGGAAATATACATTCTCTTACATCTAGGTAAGCATGAATGGCTTGAATCTCTATCATAAGCCTCTTTGATATAAAATGGTTTAAAGAGTAAACAATATAGTAGCATCACAAAACTAGTTAGGAAGGTTTCTACCAACCAGCACCTAAGCAAATAGAAAAATAAACCGCTATTTAGGTCTCACTTTAAAGCATAAATAAAATACTTAGAGAATGAGAGAATCAATTCCAAAACATGAAGATATAAATCCAATATCCTAAGTCATTAATGAAATTCTAGAATTTAGAAACACAATGGACTTGAGGTAAAACAACCTAAGCAGGAGGGGAACTTTTTGGTTAAAAGTAGACATGAGATCATGAGAAAATGTAGATGGAGACATATATCATGAAAAGAGAGATTGCTCCCTCATATGATCATCACAGCACAATACGAGATTCCATTAGTTGCTAGGGATACAAAATGAAAAATGCATTGATTTCCAACAAGAAAAGCAAATAAAAACATCAGATTTTGCCAAAAAGAAATTCATATTTTAGTACCAAGATATATAAGGCTTAGAAAGACAGAATATAGGACAATTAATACCTATTCTAAACATGGGTTGGACTCCTTGAAGCCACACAAAAGCACGTGAAACATCTCACTGATGGAAACTTCTCCTTTTAGATCATCATCACCTTACTCTTTTCTGATAACTTTTTGATCGACTGAGGATGCTTCTGGAATCACAGTGGCTCTGGATTTATAGGATCCTCAGGTGTCCAAAGTAATATTTTTTTCCTTTATAGAAATAACAGTGATTAGGAGCTCTATAGTTACATAGTAGTGTGTACTGGACTAATATATTATATGGGTTAAAATCACATACTGATTGTGTCGTTAGGATAATGAAAGGAGACATTTTTTTTTTAATAAAATAATATTTTCTTTTATAACACCTTTACCATAAATAAAAAAATTGAATTAATTTTCTGATACATATCCAATACATCCCTTTCCATAACCAGTAACAGGACATAATGTACGTATGTGCAAGTAAGATACTTCAAATCATGATTTTACAATACATATGGTGTTTCGATTGAAGAGTAATATGGGCTTAGGGAGTTTCATGGGCTTGTTATAGGGTTGAAGGGTGCTGGAATTTTAGGGGTTTATGCACTGCAAACAAGGACCATTCTAGGGTTTGTCGCCTAATGACTACAATAAGACTGGATCTATAACATATTTGATTTTGGGGCTCAAAAGAGCTGTAAATTAGGCTAAAACTGGCCATATATCTCACTGATTTTGTGATAGAAATTGTCACATAAAAAGTTCTGCACAATGATTTTGGTAGTGGTTAAGGGATAATTGGAGTGAGCTCCATAGCCCTAGGAAATCAGATTTATGGCATTGCACCAAGATTTGGTGTTTCAGTTGATTGGAGTTACAGAAATTGTATTCTTGCACTATCAACTTCCTAATTTGAAATAGAAACTTCTAACTGTAGTGACTTACAAACCACATCACTACTTTTTAAACTAGACTAACATCGTTGAAAACTTGTTGATCACTCCAGCATAAAAATGCAGCCAAATTGCTGGCCAATTGGAAGAGTCACACTATCATAGAACACAAGAAGTTGTGGCCAAATAAAATAATTACAATATATTCTATCATATGAAGACTTTCATATGTATCTACTAGCAATCGCTCGTTTAGATTATTAGCACGGGATTGGATTAGAATAGTAATAATCTAACTCTAAGAAGGCAATCCTCGTAAAATTCCTTTTGATTTCCAAAAGTCTGAAAGGTCTCTCGCTTTCACCAAAAACATGAGAACGAAAGTGTCAAAATCGAGCAAAACATCTCGAGGAAAGAATGTCTTGCAAGCCTTCCTGGGCACCTGACCTCTCCAAATAGATCTACATCTCTAGGATAGGATTTTCCGGTGTAGCGCCCCACCTTCTTTCCCATCACTTGCCACTGAACTCTAGCGCATGGATTGACTCAAGAATAAATTCCAATTATCTTCTTTTCTCCATTGATGTTTCACTTCCTCACTGAGTCTATATTTACTTATAGTTATATATATGTATACACACGATTTAAAAATAGAAAGAACTAGTAAATTGAAGACTCTCAATTCTAGTGACTTACTAACCAAGCTAAGTACTTTTTAAAATAGCAGTTCAAAATAGAAACTTTGACCAAAGGCCTAAATTTTCTAGAAATATTTGTATTGCTCCATTTAAAGTAGAAACCTAATTACGATTGCTATTATTAAGCATAAGTGACCAAATATTGGATCTACAAAGATTTTTCAACCATCACTTGAACCCTCCAATTTGTGGTGTTCAACTAGCACAAATAACCCCTTTCCTTTGGTAAGGGGTGATGTCCTAAAAGCGCTATGGAAACCACATGAATGGGTTGCTAGATTACTCCCCAAACCCAAATTATGGGCTGGATGGATTGGACCTTAGAAGACTTAAAGTGAGATGCCCTTTTGGGCCTATTGTGGTAGATAGGTTGCCTCCCTAATGTGTTTTCCATGAACCCCCCACTAGTCAATTCTTCCTTTCTTCTTCCCTCTTCCCTATCTATGACCTGATCTCAACAAAAAACACTTATCGCTAATCATCCTACTTTTTAGATTGGGCTCGAATTCTCTATCTACTAGTTTATCCTCACACATTCTGTTGGTTTTATGCAGACTGAAAGATCTTTAATTTGTGGGGATACTGGTGCAATAGTGCATGAACCTCCAAAACGTTTTCAACCGTATAAAAGGTTAGTAATAATGTTGTTTCAAAGTACCTGTGTTTATTTGTAATAACACTTTCTTTGACTTGCTGGATCAATTCAGTGTTTTTTGTGTGTGTGTGTGTGTGTGTGTGTGTGTGTGTTTTATAGTAATCATTGTATATATTCCAGGCTAAAAATCCTTTGGCCCTTCTTTGGTTTGCATATGTTAGAACTTATTTTAGTTTTTGAGCTTCTTTCTGTTAACTGTGTCTGTTTTCTCAATTTCTATTAATTTTCAATTTGCTTCTTTATGTTTTAGCAAATAACAGTAGGTAAGAGCATGTGCCTTGATTTCATTTTTATTCTAATATTCGTTGGCATTTTACAAGAGGGTTTTTTTTTTTTTTTTTGTGGAGGGGTAGTGGGGAAAGACATCATGAACTTGGAAAGGGAATTTTGGGAGGAATCTTTCTTTGGTAGATGCTCCAATAATACATTTATCACTTTGATCCCCAAGCAAGGACCAGAAATGATTGGTGACTACAAGCCCATTAGTTTGGTGGCAAATGTCTACAAAATATTAGAGAAGACTTTGTCCTCTAGAATGACAAAGGTGGTGTTTTTTCTATTCTCTTGCCCAAGATGCTTTTGCAAAAGGTAAGAAAAATCTAGAAAGGCTGTTCATTGTTGATGAATGTATTGATTTTAGAATTCAAATGGGAGAGTCGATGCTTGTCAACAAAGTTGATAAGAAGAAAGCTTATGACAATGCCCATTGATATTTCCTGGATTACATTCTTGAAAGGATTTGGAGTCAAGTGGAGGTAGTGGATTTGGGTATCCATTTCCAATAGTTTCTTCCTCTAATTGGAGTTCTTGGGGTTCAGGCAAGGTGACCCCATTCTATTTCTCATTCTCTTCATCATGGTGGTGGAGGTGTGGAAGATAGTGTCAACAGCAATGGGTGGGGGCCCTTTTGGAAAGTTTGTGAATGGTTTTCCTCCAATCTTTTGCCTACAATTTGCATATGGTAACTACTTATCAAAACAAAAGAAAAAAAAAATTGCATATGGTACCTTATTCTTTTGGATGTTTCACATTCTTAATTTCTATATTTGAGGTACATTTTTCTGTGTTTTCATGTGGAATCTGGGTTACCATTCAAACTTGCTAGAGGGTCTTTGGGATGCGGAAGGGGGATGTTGAAGGTTTAGCTGCCAATTTAGGTTTTGGAGTCATTCATTCCCATCCACGCACCTTGAATTTCCTTTTGGGCTAGCTATCATCCAAAGCCACTTTGAGGCTTGATTATTGAAAGTTGTGGTAGAATCTTGCTTCTTGAAAGAATGGGTACTTATTTAAATTAGGGGAGATCATTCACATCAAAAGTACATTATCAAGCCTTTTGATTCACTAGTCTTTATTATTGATCCTTATGTTCTTGATGAATATGTTGGAGAAATTGATTATGGATTTTCTATGGAATGGCTTACGAGCTTATTTAAAGCATCAAGGAATAGTTTGGAGCCAATTCATGGTTTTAAAACTCGCTCAAGAACAACATGACTTAGGCGAGTCTTCTTGGTCTGGAAAGAACCAAAAATTTAAATCTTTGGGGTCGATATGCATCGGTGGTCATATTATAGTTAGGCAGTCACAATAAAGATCTTCTATACCTTTATTGTGACTATCCTAACTACAATATGACCACCGATACAATGTGATCACATCTACTTTTGCAGGATTAAAACTGAATGATTTTCTTGTCTTCGTTGAAGCCTAACATTCACCTTACTAAATTTATCAAGCCATGTTAATGGAGATTGCTTAAGGCGATATATTGCCTTCATTAAACAACTTACCTTAGCAAGTTGCCCTCGAGCAACACAACCCTTTGGTTGCTCCACATGGATTTCTTTAGGCCACCAATTAGAAAGGCATTCTTCACATCAAGCTGGTAAAGAGAGAAAGAAAGGTTAGAAGCAAGGGATACAATAACATGGAGTCATGGGTGGAGTTACCTTAGCATCTGGCTATTATTGGTACCACTCTTAAAGCAACTAACGTTACTTCCTCTTTTTGAGATCTACATACGTACTAATTATATTAATTATTTCTTACCTTGTTACTAGTTTTATAGATAATAGTCAATCATCTATTGTCCTAACATCTATCACCTTATCCTTGAGATGACTATCTGCTATTAAATCATACACATTGTGATTAGGTTTTGATGATGAGATGATACCCATGGGAGTTCATATATACTAATTGTAGAAATTTGTATATAAATAGGCCCCTGATTACATGCCTTATTTATTAGCAATTAACTAATTTTCTTAACTCATCCATAAAATTATGAGATAGTCTTCTTTTTATTTCTTCTAAATACAAAAATATATTTGTTGGAGATAGCAGCCTCCTAGTAAAGTCTTGTTTTGGTTTTTATGAAAATGAACATGTTTTAGCATAATTAATGGAAATATGTCAAAAGTTAATTAATAGCATGTATGCATCTAGAAACTTCTTTCAAATAATGGAATTTATGTTTCATTTTCATGACATGTTTGTACATTTTATTACATCTTTGCCTGATTTTAGTCATTTTTATTTCAGTGGGAATGTTAAGTTTTCAATAGAAGAGCTATCTGAGATAAAAAGAGTTTCAACTGGCCATCTGCGTCTTCTCGGATTCAAGCCACTGAGTTGCTTGAAAGATTATCATAATTTGAGACCATCAACATTGGTTTTTCCTAGTGATGAGGTGGGTTTATCTCTGGTCTTTGGCAGAGTTTGAAATCATTTGGAAATAACTTGTGTTAATTTGATTACTCTTTACTTTGGTAACTTTTTTAAGAGCATGTTTTAGTCTTAGCATATTGATGCATGTTCTCAAAAAAAAAAAAAAAGGCATACCTTGATTTCCATAACCCACTAAAGTCATTAGTTCAACATTTCCTGATTATGAACATGCAGCGTCATATTTATTTTATCACTTTTGATGGCGCCAATACATTACTATTATGAATAGTTAGCCATGGTAAACAAAAAGAGATTGTTAGCCATGGTTGACAGGATACATAGATATGACCTATTTTACCATATGATCGCAACCATGAAAAAAAAACATAAAAAAGTTTGGTTTCCCCCCAATAGAGTAAGAGAAGGAGAGGAAATGTGAGGTGGTGATCGAGTGGAAAGAAGATATGTTAGGATTGCAGGGAGAAAAAGGTGACAAAGATTAGAGGTTTGCGAGTGGGCCTAATTTTTGAATGGGTTGCTATGATGCGGTAGTCACTCAAAAGCACGGTTCTAGATGTTGGGAAACATGTTGTGAAAAGTTAATGGAGCATTGTACAATTACAGAAATTATGCAAACATAATGGAAACATTTTATGATCTTTTAGGTATAATGATGGCACTTTTCGGTATTTTAACTAGTCTCTTGAGCGGTCAAGTATAGTGCAGGATGGACATAGGAAAAACTGAAAGATGCTGACTACCTTCATCAATAATATTTGAAGGATGAAGCTGACACTGCAATGGATCATTTCTGTATTGAAGTTGTTGCCATGGTTTAAAATCTCGTTTCGGTTTTTTGAAAAACCAAAACGATATTGAAACAAACACAAAACTAATACGAAATTCCCAAAACATTTGAAACATATAATATCTTAAGTTAAGGTTTTTAAAAAAGTCTTGCATAAAAGACTTTGGTCAAGGGGCATGTGATCAGTTCAAAGACACAGGGTATCTCAAATATTTACCAAAACATAAGGATTTTTATCTAAATAACCCAGTTTTTCATTGAAGACCAAGGTCACAGGCATGTAATCGTTTTTGGGAGTGTTTCATCTTGGCATGTTGAAAAGTCAGAATGTTTTGTGCGTAACAATTCTGAAACAGAACAACATTTTAAACCTTGGTTGTTGCTCACAAATCCTGGTCAAATACTGTGTGCTTTAGTTAATTTCAGTGGTGATTTGCTGCGTGTGAGGGTTTCATCACAAGTCGAACTCATGGTGCAAAATTTTGTATCGCCATGGATGTCTTGGTCATGTCGTCTATGTCCCATTGGTGACCGGAATGAGATATTAGAGAAATAACTCAGGCTTGTTTCTGGTGTGTCTCAGACTGTTTGCCACGTCTCAGTTTGTCTTATAGTGAATGAATTGGCATTATTAATCTATTTAGCAATCATAGTTCATAGTCATACGAGAAGTTTTTTTATTTTTATTAGTACTTTTATATTATATTTTCAATAGATAGATTAATGATGGTTATATTGATCAGGTCATTAAAGAAATCATGTGATTCGTATTATTTGTAATTTGCTTAATGGATGATAGAATAAAAGGTTTTCAGTCGATCACAAAGGCAAGGTAACTACGCTGGCTAACAATCTCTTTTTGTTGGTTGTCTAATGCAGGAAATTGTTGGAAGTACTTGCACTTTCATTGCTTTGCACAGATCAATGTTGCGGCTTAGGCGGTTAGTCTTTGAATAGCATATATGATTGACTTAATTATTGCGCCTTTTCTGTTTATATTACATTAATGTACTCAATCATGGACTTGTTTTCTGTCACAATTGACATTGGAAATCTTTTGACTAATGAAATTCTTTCTCATTATTTTGACTAATCTTTTGACAATGAAATTCATTGTGATTTTCTGATGAGTAAAAAATTATTTTCTTTCTCATTATGATACAAAATTATTGATTTGAATTTTCTATATAAAATAAGTTCTTAAGACCACCTTCTTTTGCAAGTTAATCGAAGTTTATCCTGACTAATAAAAAAAAAAGAGTTTATACTGTTAAAGACAGTACCTTAACTTTGAATTGTGAAATTGTACAACTTAATTTCCATATTCATTTTTCATCTTGTGCACATCTGAGGATTCTATGTACCTTTTGAGTAGCATTTTATATTTACTTTTTTTTTGTTAATGTTATTATTAGGTACTAAACTCATGAGGCTTCTTTTGTCATTGCAATTGTGATGTTTCTTTGACTAGATTTGAAATCCTTTGCAATTTATTAATGGTTAACTTTTGCAGTTGCATCTTTTTATTACCATTTATGGTTAAAGTGTGCTAATTATTAGCTCTTCTTAATTCTACATTGTTATTTTGATTTCCATTTTTTTCTTTCTATGGTGTTATGTACCTATATTATAGGAGTAGGGAGGTACATTAATAGAATAGGTCTTGCTACATAGTAGTATTATTAGTTAATTAGGATTTAGATAGGAATTTTATTAGATTTGGATTATGATAAAATCAGATTTGGATCATGATGAATTTAGAATAAAATCAGCTAGTTAGATTAGGTTATTTATCCATTTATCTAGAAATACCCCTTGTATTCTGATTTGAAAATCAACGAGATAGTTAATCAAAAGTTCTTTTGGGTTTAGGAGATTGACCATCTCAAATCGGTTGAGTTCCGATCCACCTTTATACATCTTGTTCATTTTTTATTCTTTCTTTGTGGTTTGATCATCACGATATGATCTATAGGATCGTATCATATGGGTACCTTGAGTACTGACTTACAGGAACTTTTCAGGTTTGCACTTGCATTTTTTGGAAGTTCAACCCATCCTCAAATGGTTGCCCTTGTTGCACAAGTAAGGTTTTGTTTCCTTGTTAATGATGTCATTTTTCTCTGCAAGTCAAATAGTTTGAGTGTCATCTATGCATTCTTTTGTTCTAGAAACACAATAAAATAAGCGAGCTGCTATTGGCACCCCAATTTCTTTAATTATTTATCACAGCCCAATTAAAGATTAAAACACACCATTCAAACATTACAACAGTTTTGCTCAAATCATTTTCTCAACATTATAACACTCGTTCAAACAATTTCATTAGTTGTTTACAATTATGATTAGGTTCCTATAAAGTCTTAAACCCAAAAAATAGAAATCTAGCAACAACAAAAAAATGAGAGTTTTTATTGGCACCCCAACTTTTACTTATTTTCTTTATTTTTAATTGGGGTGTAATAAATACAAGTTGGGTGCAAATATCAGCTCTCTAAAATAATGTGACTGATGTCACTTGTATCACAAGTATTTTTTTTTTTTTTTTTTTCAGATAAAAATGTATATTCCTGATTAATCTAACAGGATGAGATAACAAGTTCTAGTGGTCAAGTTGAGCCTCCTGGAATGCACATGATATACCTTCCATATTCTGATGACATTAGACACATTGAAGAGGTAAGAGAAATTTCTGTTTCGGGTAGAGTTGATTTAGTGTTTCAGCTGAGTTATGGATAAAAACTTTATGATATTATGCAGGTCCATATGGATGTTGATGCTGTGACACCTCGAGCAACAGATGATCAAATTCAGAAAGCCACTGCTGTAGTGAGACGTGTGGATTTGAAAGATTTCTCAATTTGCCAATTTTCAAATCCTGGTAAACTTCCGTTTTCTAATTGAAACCACATTTGACCTGTTTTTGGAGTGGAGGTTCACGGCCATACCTTCATTTTGTAACAATCACATATATAATCTGCTAGAGTGCTTGCATCGAACCTTAATAGTGGTCATTACCTATGTTACCATGTTTCGCTAATATAGTAGCAAACTGGTACAAATCAAACCAGTTCAAGATTCGGTTGGTAGTGGGTTTGTCAAAAACAGCAAACCTAACGAATTCCCTTATTTTGGTGGATTTTAGAGATGCCCATGGTTTGATCAATAATAGAGATAACCCTTATTTTAGAAATTTTAAGATTTGGTCTATATTTAAGATACCCCTTTGTTTTAAAATTATGATATGCCCCACTTGAGCCGAGTCTTTTTCTCTGTGATTAAAGTAAATGACTTAAATATCTGCTCCA
The DNA here is from genome assembly GCF_017979445.1 of Akebia trifoliata. Classification (NCBI taxonomy): domain Eukaryota; kingdom Viridiplantae; phylum Streptophyta; class Magnoliopsida; order Ranunculales; family Lardizabalaceae; genus Akebia; species Akebia trifoliata. The sequence goes on along the minus strand of NC_141382.1, from coordinate 36,446,861 downwards.
AACCGGATTTGTTCGAGAGTGGCAACCAAGAACCGTGAACCAACAAACCAGGAACATAGGTCATAACAATAATTTCCTTGAATAATTATTTACTGAACTGTATAGAAGGGTTGTTTTGTGATTAATGTATCCCTTCCAATACCACTGCTTAAGGTCAATGTGCTCTATTAGACATGATAATGGACTCATTGATAGCTGCCTCTTATCCTGAGCTATCAGTTTATATGCCCTAGCTCAATTGTAAATCTAATTTTTTGATAAATAAAAACCTAAAATGCATATATATATAAATTGTATTTTTTGGAAACTCAAATTATTATTTTAATTAGCCCTAATTAGGCTTTAAACATTACAAAGTCTTAGATAAGGGAAAAAGACTAAAAAGGACATAGACTAGAACCTTAATAACAACTTACTTATTTAACACTCCTCTTCAAGTTGGTGCATGGATATCAAAAATACCCAACTTGGACAAGACACCTTCAAAGGCAATTTTGCCAACACCTTTAGTAAGGATATCAGCGAGTTGCTGAGATGTAGGTACAAAAGGAGTGCAAATCTGTCCAGAAACAATCTTTTCTCTAATAAAATGACGATCAACTTCGATATGTTTCGTTTTGTCATGCTGACCCGGATTTGCTGCTATGTTAATAGCTGATTTATTATCGCAATAAAGTAAGAACGGGATTGGCATAGGAAGACAAATCTGCTAGTAAAATCTTGAGCCACAACAACTCACACATTCCAAGTGCCATAGCTCTGTATTCTGACTCAGCACTCGATCGAGAAACCACATCATGTTTCTTACTGCGCTAGGTTACCAAGTTGCCACCAACTTTAGTACAATACCTAGAAGTAGAACGTCTATCAGTCACTGAACTAGCATAATTTGCATCTGTCTATGTTTCAATACGAAGATGTCCATGATTACTAAATAAAATACCTCGACCAAGACATCCCTTAAGATATCTAAGAATACGATAGATTGCACTAAGATGAGATGTTCGGGGCGAGTGCATAAACTAACTTACAACGCTAACTGCATAGGTAATGTCTGGGCGAGTCATAGACAAGTAGATCAATTTCCCCACAAGTCGCTGATACTGCCCAATATCTGACACACTCCCCTTCAGAATCAGCCAACCTGTGATTCTACTCAATAAGAGTATCAGCGGGACGAGAACCAAGCTGACCTGAATCACTGAGTAGACCAAGGATATACTTTCGCTAAGAAATAAATATACTGGACTGGGACCGCGCAACCTCAATACCCAAAAAATAGCGAAGATGCCCAAGGTCCTTAATCTCAAACTGACGACCTAAGTAAGTCTTTACCTTAGAAATACCATCAGCATCATCTATAGTAAGAACAATATCATCAACATAAACAATCAGAGTAACAGTTTTACCTTGGCAATGACGTAAGAAAAGTGTGTGATCAACAGAACTCTGATGGAAGCCAAACTGATGCATAGTCTTAGTAAAGCGCTCAGACCATGCGCGAGGAGATTGTTTCAAATCATAGAGAGAACGTCGAAGATGACAGACATGTGTAGGAGAAGCAGATGTAAGAAACCCAGGAGGTTGGACCATATACACCTCTTCCTGAAGATCACCGTTGAGAAACGCATTCTTAACATCTAACTGATAGAGAGGCCAGCCTCGGATAGCAGCAACAGAAAGAAGAACGCGAATGGTGGTCATCTTGGCAACTGAAGCAAATGTCTCCTGATAATCAATCTCATAAGTTTGAGCATAACCCTTGGCCACCAGATGGGCCTTATAACGAGTAATAGAACCATCCGGATTATGCTTATGGGTGAAGACCCAACGACAATCCACAGCTTTCCTTCCAGGGGAAAGAGGAACAAGTACCCAAGTCTGAGTCTTTTCAAGAGCATTCAATTCATCAATCATAGCTGCACGCCACTCAGGTTAGGTAATAGCATCTGCAACAGTAGTAGGAATAGAAACAGCGGAAACAGAAGCAAGAAAACTCCGATAGGAGGGTGAGAAAGCAGAATCAGAGATATAATGAGAAATTGGATAAGTACAAGTGCGCTTACCCTTACGAGTGGCAATAGGATGATCATCACAGGGGACAGACGGATGCAGAGCTGGAGGCGATGAGGCGAGCTGGTCTAGCATAGGAATGATGGTAGTATCGCGTGGACGCCGAGTGTAAACTTGCAGTAGAGGAGGTGACGAACTAACAGGGGATGAAGGAGTAGGAACAGGCATGGGAAGAGGAAATAAGGAAGGGAACGGATCAGCAGAGGAATCTAGGGGAAACCACTCAGATTGAATACCAACAGACCCATTGTAATACGGGGTATGCTTAAAGAAGGAAACATCCCGAGAAATGAAACGTCGTCGAGAAGGAGGGTGGTAATAACGGTATCCTTTCTGAGTAGAGGAATAACAAAAAAAAAATACATTTTATGGTCTTAGGGTCAAGTTTAGTACGATGTTGATAACGAATTTGAACAAAACAAACGCACCCAAACACACGTGGAAGAAGGGGGAAAAGGGGACGATCCGGATAGAGTTGAGAAAGGGGGGTGGCAAACTGAAAAACTCGAGAGGGGGTTCGATTAATAAAGTAGACAGCAGTAAGTACTGCATCAGCCCAATAGAATTGGGGTACATTCATGCCAATAGAGAGGGCGCGAGCTAGCTCTAGAATATGGCTATTTTTACGCTCAGATCGACCATTCTGTTGAGGGGTCTTAACATTTGATGCTCAATGCCAGACTCTAAACAAAGTTTTAAAACCTCACTATAGGTATATTCACTACCATGATTAGAACGAAAGGTTTTGATGGTACGACCAAATTGGGTATGAACCATAACAAGAAATTGCTTGAAAATCCCATAAACTTCACTCTTGTGTTTCGTAAGATAAACCTAAGTGGTACGACTATGGTCATCGATGAGCAAGACAAAATAGCGAAAACCAAGGGTTGATGTGATAGGGGAAGGACCTCACACATTAGAATGAATTAGGTCAAACATAGTAGGTGCAGTAGTGTTCATACTAATAGGATAAGAAGAACGCACATGTTTAGCTAATTGGCAAGTTTCACAAGAAAAGTCAAGTAAATTGTTATTATTAAATAAAGTAGGGAACATGTATTTCAAATATCCAAAAGAAATATGGCCTAAGCGTAAATGCCAACGCATTACAAAAGCCTTATTACAACTATTACTATTACTAAGCTGAGAGGCAGAATGGGTGCTAGATGAACTGGGTATGTCCAAGAGATACAAGCCATTCATTTCACGTCCAGTGTCAATCATCCTCTTCGACCCCAGATCCTGAAAGACACAATGAGAGGGATAAAAAATTGCACTACAATTCAAATTTTTGATAAGGCTACTAACAGAGATAAGGTTAGTAGTAAGTTGAGGAACATGCAGTGTATTAGTCAAGGATAAAGAAGATGTAACAGGTAAATGACCTTGACCAGCTATAAAAGACAACGAACCATCAACTAGGCTAACCTTACGATGATCAGAACAAGTACTATAGGTTTTAAATAGGGAAGACATACCATTCATGTTATCTAAGGCACCAGAATCAGTGATCCATGATGAGGAGGTGGTGGAAATACTGTGTGCAGATGTTAAGGTACTTGAATGAGCAAATGTAGAGACCGGCTGAGATGAAATCTCCATCTGATTGAAAATTTTCCTGAACTTGTCAAGGTCGGTTTGGGAAAGAGATACCGTATCTGAGGAGGTGGTAGTAGCTGCAGGGGGTGCTAGATCAGTAGTTAGCAGAGAAACTATGAGCTGAAGATCGTTGAGACTGTTGACGTTGTTGATTAGGATGACCATGAAGTACATAACAATGAGCCTTCACGTGACCCAACTTTCCACAATGATCACACTTATGTCGCGGACGAGTAGACAGAGACCCATTAGGAGGCTGTGGAAAAGGTATGCGAGCAAGCATAGCTGAATGGTCTCCTAAAGAATTAGGTAAAACAGCTGTGCGACGACTTTCATCAGCCAAAACATAAGAATATGCAATCTGTAGGGACAGAAAATGATCCATACCCAATAAATGAACCTTCGCATACTCAAACTCATCCCGGAACCCGGCTAAGAACTGAAAAACTCGATTCTTATTCAGAATCGACGCATATAATGCGTCATCAGTAGAGTCCTTCCAAGCATAGAAGGAGGAGTAGAAGGTCAATTCTTCCCATCTAACACGCAGCTGTGATATATAGGAGGTGACTGAAGAGTCACCTTGCGAAAAGCGGGAGATCTCACGCTCCAAGTTAAAAATCCTAATATTGTTTTGACGTTGTGAATAGATGTTTTTTGCAGAATCCCATATCTGTTTTGCGGTAGTGGAGAACATGAAACCAACTGCAATGTGTGGTTGCATAAATGTAACTAGCCAACAACGGACCATAGAGTACCGGCTGTTTTTCCGCCCCTGTGAGGTACCCAATTTTCCCTTTTCCACCAATAAACATTTCAATCGATCGGGCCCAAAGAAGGTAATTACCATCTAATTTCACGGTGGTAGTTTGGATACTTGGAAAATCGGTCGAATGAGAGGGAAGACCTCCTGATCCAGCACTAGCATCGATGATCGAGGACAGTTCAAATTAGAGAGAAGAAGATTAACATTGATTAATTAGCCCTAATTAGGCTATATAGGAATTACATAAGATAACTTAAATAAATGAAAAAGACTAAACTATCCCTACTGACTTATTTAACACTCCCCCTCAAGTTGGTGCGTGGATATCAACAATGCCCAACTTGGACAAGACATCTTCAAAGGAGGTTTTACTAACACCTTTAGTAAAAACATCAGCAAGTTGTTGAGAGGTAGGAACAAAGGGAGTACAAATCTGTCCAGAAACTATCTTTTCTCTAATGAAATGACGATCAACTTCTATGTGCTTCGTTCTATCATGCTGAACCGGATTTGCAGCTATGTTAATAGCTGATTTATTATCGCAATATAGTAAGAAGGGGACTGGCACAGGAAGACATAAATCAGCTAGTAAGATTTTGAGCCACAACAACTCGCATACTCCAAGTGCCATAGCTCTGTATTCTGACTCAGCACTCGACCGAGAAACCACATCCTGCTTCTTACTACGCCAAGTTACCAAGTTACCACCAACTTTAGTACAATACCCCGAAGTAGACCTTCTATCAGTCACTGAACCAGCATAATCTGCATCTGTCCATGCCTCAATGCGAAGATGACCATGATTGTTAAACAAGATACCTCGACCAGGACATCCCTTAAGGTATCTAAGAATACGATAAACCGCAGCAAGATGAGATGTTCGAGGCGAGTGCATAAACTGACTTACAACACTAACAGCATAGGCAATGTCAGGGCGAGTCATAGACAAGTAGATCAACTTTCCCACAAGACGCTGATATTGGCCAATATCTGACACACACTCCCCCTCAGAATCAGCCAACCTGTGATTCTGCTCAATAGGAGTATCAGCTGGACGAGATCCAAGCTGACCAGAGGCACTGAGTAAATCAAGAACATACTTACGCTGAGAAATAAATATACCAGACTGGGACCGGGCAACCTCAATACCCAGAAAATAACGAAGATGTCCAAGGTCTTTAATCTCAAATTGACGTCCTAAGTAAGTTTTGACCTCGAGAATGCCATCGTCATCATCTCCAGTAATGACAATATCATCCACATACACAATCAAAGCAACAGTCTTGCCGTGGGAGTGACGCAAGAACAAGGTGTGATCAGCAGAACTCTGATGAAATCCAAACTGATGCATGGCCTTAGTGAAACGCTCAGACCAGGCACGAGGAGACTGCTTCAGTCCATAAAGAGACCGGCGAAGACGACAAACATAGGTAGGCGAAGCAGAAGTAAGAAACCCAGGAGGTTGAACCATATAGACTTCTTCCTGAAGATCACCATTGAGAAAAGCATTCTTGACATCTAACTGAAAGAGAGGCCATCCTTTGATAGCGGCAACAGAAAGGAGAACGCGAATGGTGGTCATCTTGGCAACTGGAGCAAAAGTTTCTTGATAATCAAGCCCAAAAGTCTGAGCATAACCCTTGGCTACTAGACGGGCCTTATAACGAGCAATGGAACCATCCGGATTATGCTTAAGCGTGAATACCCAGCGACATCCCACAGCTTTCCTGCCAGGCGGAAGAGGAACTAGTTCCCAAGTTTGAGTCTTGTCAAGAGCAGTCAACTCATCAATCATAGCTGCGCGCCACTCAGGATGGGCAATAGCATCTGCAACAGTAGTAGGAAGAGAAACAGCGGAAACAGAAGCAAGAAAACTCCGATAGGAGGGTGAAAGTGCTGAATCAGATATATAATTAGAAATAGGATAAGTACAAGTGCGCTTACCCTTACGAGTAGCAATAGGACGATCATCACAGGGAACAGACGGAGGCGGAGCTGGAGGCGAGGAGGCGAGCGGGTCGGACATAGGAGTGATGGTAGTATCACGTGGACGTCGAGAGTAAACCTGCAATGGAGGAAGGGAAGAACTGACCGGGAGTGGAGAAGGAGAAACAGGCATGGGAAGGGGCAATAAAGAAGGAAAGGGATCATCAGGTGAATCTAAAGGAAACCACTCAGATTGAATGCCAACAGACCCACTATAATAAGGAGTATGCTCAAAAAAGGAAACATCTCGAGAAATAAAACGTCGTCGAGAAGGAGGATGGTAACAACGGTATCCTTTCTGGGTAGAGGAATAACCTAGAAAGATACATTTTACGGCCTTAGGGTCAAGTTTAGTTCGATTTCGATCAAGAATTTGAACAAAACAGACACACCCAAAAACACGTGGAGGAAGTGGAAACACGGGACGATCTGGAGAGAGCTTAGAGAGGGGTGCGACAAACTGAAGAACACTGGATGGGGTCCGATTAATAAGGTAAATAGCAGTAAGAACTGCATCAGCCCAATAGGATTGGGGCACGTTCATGCCAATCGAAATGGCACGGGCTAACTCTAAAATATGGCGATTTTTTCGTTCTGATCGACCATTCTACTGAGGGGTCTGAACATTAGACATTTGATGCTCAATGCCAGACTCTAAACAAAGTTTCAAGACCTCACTATAGGTGTACTCAGTACCATGATCAGAACGGAAGGTCTTGATGGTACGACCAAATTGGGTATGAACCATAGCAAGAAATTGCTTGAAGATCCCATAAACCTCGTTTTTGTGTTTCATAAGATAAACCCAAGTGGTACGACTGTAGTCATCGATGAACAAGACAAAATAACGAAAACCAAGAGTGGATATGACAGGTGAAGGACCCCACACATCAGAATGAATTAAGTCAAACATAGCAGGTGTAGTAGGATGCATACTAATAGGATAAGAAGAACGCACATGTTTAGCTAATTGACAAGTTTCACAAGAAAAATCAAGCAAAATGTTATTATTAAATAAATTAGGGAACATGTGTTTCAAGTATCCAAAAGAAATATGTCCTAAACGTAAATGCCAACGCATTACAAGAGCCTTATTAGACTGACTACTACTACTATTACTAAGCTGAAGAGCAGAATAGGTGCTAGGTGAATCGGGAACGTCCAAGAGATACAATCCATTCACTTCATGTCCAGTGCCAATCGTCCTCTTCGACTCCAGATCCTGAAAGACACAATGAGAGGAATAAAACGTTATACTGCAGTTCAAATTTTTTGTAAGACTACTAACGGAGACAAGGTTAGTAGTGAGTTGAGGAACATGTAATGTGTTAGTTAATGATAAAGAGGATGTAACAGGTACAAGACCTTTACCAGCTATGGGAGACAAAGAACCATCAGCAAGGCGAACCTTGCGATGACCAGAGCAAACACTATAGGTGTTAAATAGAGAGGACGTACCGGTCATGTTATCGGAGGCACCAGAATCAATGATCCATGGTGAGGAAGTGGTGGAAACACTGTGTGCAGATGCAAAGGTACCTGAGTGAGCGAAGGTAGAAACCGGCTGAGATGAAGTCTCTATCTGATTGAAGAATTTCCTGAACTTGTCAAGTTCGGCTTGGGATAGAGATACCGAATCCGAAGAGGAGGTAGGAGCTGAAGGAGGTGCTAAGTCAGTCGTCTGCTGAGAAACGGCATGAGCTGAAGAGCGTTGAGACTGTTGACGATTCTGATTAGGACGACCATGAAGTGCATAGCAGCGAGCCTTCACATGACCCAATTTTCCACAATGATCACACTTATGTCGCTGACGGGTAGGCAGAGACCCACTGGAGGGTTGTAGAGGTAGAGAAGGTAGGCGAGCAACCATAGCGGAGTGATCTCCTGAAGAAAGAGGTAGGACAGCTGCGCGACGACTCTCATCAGCCAAGACATACGAATACGCAGTCTGTAGGGACGGAAAAGGATCCATTCCCAATAAATGAACTCTCGCATACTCAAACTCATCACGGAGACCAGCCAGAAACTGAAAAACCCGATTCTTATCCAAAATTGACGCATACAATGTCTCATCAAGAGGGTCCTTCCAAGCATAGGACGAGGAATAGAAGGTCAACTCCTCCCACCGAGCACGCAACTGTGATATATAGGTGGTAACTGAAGAATCACCTTGCGAAAGACGAGAAATCTCACGCTCTAAGTTAAAAATCCGAACGTTATTTTGACGTTGCGAGTAAATGCTCTTAGCCGAATCCCATATCTGTTTTGCTGTAGAGGAGAACATAAAACCAGCTGCAATGTGTGGTTGCATAGATGTAACCAGCCACGATCGGACCATTGAATCATTAGCAAACCAATGGGAGTAGGACATATCGGTCGATGCAGGTTGTTTATCAGCTCCCGTGAGGTAGCCGATCTTTCCTTTGCCACCAATGAACATTTCAACCGATCGTGCCCAAAGAAGATAATTAGGACCATTTAATTTCACGGTGGTAATCTGAATGCCTGGAAAGTCGGTCGAGTGAGAAGGAAGACCACTTGAGTCATTATTAATACCAGTAACTGAGGAAGATGACGTCTCAGAGGCCATATTAAATATGTATATAAAAAAAAAAATCTCCGTATTTTTGGTTTGAAGGGAGTTCAAAGAGAACAAGGAAAAGCTCTTAACAGCACTTTTGCTGTTAGTACAGGCTCCAAACAGCCTCTATGCTAATTGTAGCCCTCGAACCAGATCCAAACGATGAACCCGGCTTTTGTTATGGTCGCAAACAGTCAAACTACGCTCTGTAGTGACTAAAGATCTATAACTGCACCTTTGCAGTGATCGTATGCCTCAACTCAGCCTTCTGTTATGGTCGCTAGTCGTCAAACTGCCCTCTGCAGTTATCCGAAGTACCAAATAGCTTCCTGCTATGATCGCAGACACCAGAACAGCAACTTGCTGTATCGCAGACGCCAGAACAGTCTCTGCCGATGTTCAAAAACACAAAACCAGGTCACCTGCTGTGATCGCACAACTCATACAGCAACTACGATGATCGCACACTACCAAATCACTACCTTGAGTGTCGTAGGGCTTAGATACAGCCATTGCTGTGAGAATAGGTTGATCGCAGGCTTCGGTTAGATGATACAGCCTGATCGCAGGCTTCGATTAGACAAAACAGCCTGATCGCATGATGCAATCAGGGTTTGGAATGAAAGAGAATTTTTTTTTTTTTTTTTTTTTTTTTAAGAGATTCGATGGAGGCAGAGAACTTGGCTCTGATACCAAGTTCAAATTAGAGAGAAGAAGATTAACATTGATTAATTAGCCCTAATTAGGCTATATAGGAATTACATAAAATAACTTAAATAAATGAAAAAGACTAAACTATCCCTACTGACTTATTTAACAAGGACGAAGACATTTCGGAGGCCATAAAAAAAAATGTGTTTTTGGTTTGAAGGGAGGTCAAATAAAAAATTTGGTGGCTGTTCTAACCCTCAAACAAATAAAAAAAACAGTCTAAAGTAATCGTAACCTTCAAACAAAGGGTTTTCTGTGATCACAGTCACTCAATTGCACCTCTGCAGTGATGATAGACTTCTAACTGCACCTCTACAGTGATCACAACCACTCAACTGCACCTCTGCAATGATCATAGGCGTCAAATCAAAGTTCTGTTATGATCGCAAGCTTCACAACTGTATCTTAACAGTGATCACAGGTCCAAACATCTTTTTGTTAGAGTCGCAAGGTATCATAACAGCAGTCTGGAGTAATCGTTGGCCTAAAAACAACCTACCAACATCACCTGCTGTGTCATAAGTCTTCTGCTATGGTTGCAGAGAGCCTAACAGCAATCTGCTGTAATCGTGGGCTTCAAAATAGCTTAACAACAGCAGTTGTTGTGTCGTTAGGCTCTGTATAGATGTTGTTTAGTTGATCTTCAGCAACCAGCACTAAGAAACATCATGTTACTGTTATTGCCAATCACTAACAGCAGTATTGCTGAGAGAAAAAGAAAACAGCCTGATCGCAGGCTCCAAACTGGTCTCAATCCCCTATCGCATGATGCGATTAGGGTGTAAATGAAAGAGAACCCCCATAGGGGTGATTGGTATTGAAGACGAGATGTGAAGGTGATTTTAGGAAGAGGTAGTTGAAATTGTTTGTAGCAGACGAAGGAGGATGGTGATGGAGATCGAGAGAACCAGCTCTGATACCAAATTGTATTTTTTGGAAACTCAAAATATTATTTTAATTAGCCCTAATTAGGCTTTAAACATTACACAGTCTTAGATAAGGGAAAAAGACTAAAAAGGACATAGACTAGAACCTTAATAACAACTGACTTATTTAACAATATATATACATAGGGAAGCGTTTGGAGGCCCTAAAGAGAGCCAAACATTTTTCAAAATAGGGGTTAAAAGTTTCAGAATGCGCTGATTTTTTTATGAGGATGATCTCTACGGTGAAGAGACCATCCTCACCAAAAATTAACCAATTCCGAAACTTCTAACCCTAGTTTATAAGTTGAAGAATCGTGAACTGTCCAATTTTTGTAAACCACTTTTGATGGGGTTAGAAGTTTTGGAATTGACTGATTTTTGGTGAGGATGATCCCTCATCATAGAGATCATCCTCTCACAAATTCGGCCCATTCCGAAACTTCTAACCCATACATTGAAACAATGTTTGGCTCTCTTTAGGGCCTCTAAACGCCACCCACATATATATGTATGTATTGTTAGTTTTAATGATGAATTTTTGTAAGTTTAGAAATAAAACCGTGTGGAAAAAATAAAGAGAAGGGAGGAAGGAAAAAAAGTTGGAATGAGGAAAGGAAAAAAGACTATTTCTGTTCTTACCAATGCCATACATTATATAAGGTTACATAGAAATTTACACTTCTGTACATGTATATCAAACTTTCCCAGCTTGGGTAAGCTTGCTAAAAGTTTTTCTTAAACAGTGGTTGAGTTAGGGATTAACAATATGATTGGAAGGGAATCATCAGTAGTGGGGATCTCCTTGGTGCTTAGGGGAAGATTTGAAAGTACTCAAATCCTTGAAATATTTTGTTCCAAGCCGAACGGAGCCTTCAATATTATTTTAGAACCTCTTTCACCATTTTTCTAATACAAATTGGACATTTCATACAATAATCATCCCCGTCATCATCAAAGCCTTATCCTAAAAATATGGGGTTGACAGAACTATGATTCCTGCAACTAAATTAAATTTCCATTCCTCCATCTGTTAATATCCACAAAGACTGCTTTTCCCTTTTCAAAGTCAACATCTTCTTGGGACTTCTTTTTTCAGACCTCTCTTAATGCAGGCATCCAATACCCAACCAGAATCTCTCCTGGAACAATATTACAATCTGTACATGTTTACACTCCTTAACTGGAGCCTCAGATTCCCAATACTGTAAACTATGTCCCCCTGAAACAGTGGCAACAAGGCATAAGAGGAGAAAGCCCCAAGGAAATCCTATAAGATGCCTTGGGTTATTATTTTAATAGACAAATCTCAAGCAAGTTATCATTTTCCAACATCCTTCCTCCAATTCTTGTGTACTTGAGCTGTAGTGGACGAAGTAAGGGATGGGACTAGTTCAAAAGAGAACCAAGCATCTTTAATACCAGTAGTCCAAAAGCTGAGTCAAAAAGGGAAGTTGGATCAGAAATATATCCGCAAAGAACAGGGTTTTATTCTGGTGAAATGAGTGGTAATGCGGGGTTGGTATTGCATGTCTAGCCACCGTTAGATGGGTTTCACCCTTCATGGGTTATACCATTTAAATAATGGGGACACATTACTCTAATTAGGGATTTGGCTTGTTCAAGAAACCCGTTGCCAACTCTAATCACAGACGTACCTTGCTAGCAAAAGTAAATAGCACAAACTATAAGTGCAACATTATGAGAACTGAATATGGACTGATAGTCCACCATTATACACAGTAATTGATCTGATCTACCGAAATGTTTGGTGTTGGTCGATCCTTTTTTACCAGAAGTGGCAGGAAGCAGCTCTATGTTGGGAGCAGGAGTGTCATAAAATAAAATCGTAGAAATTAGACTATTTTATAACTAGAAGTGGGAGCCGGAACAACATATTGGGCAGAATATTCTTGCCACTAGGGTATTTAAAAACATGAGTAGACCTTACCCTTGTAGATTTTGGATGGTTGCCCATATGTTTTATTCTGTGTACTCTTGACCAATCTAAACATGACATATTCACTTCCAATAAACCAATTCCTTGAATATGCAACATCCACATTGTTTTAGGCATTTTTGACACTAATTTATCTTTATACATTGCACAACTTCTCTGTCCTCAATTTATGAATTTACTATGGCTTTTTAATATTTGAATTTTCAAATTTATGTGGCCACAGACAAATACCAATTTGAATGACAATAGTTTCATATCTTCTTGAATAATTTTCCCTGAATGAAAAAGGTTTAAATGGAATTTACATCATAACTCCCTTAAGTTCTATTGATTTCTAGCTTTGTAGTTTTCATGATATAAATTGTTTTCATGTTTCACACACAAGCCTCTTGCAGGCTTGCAGAGACACTATGCAATATTACAGGCCTTAGCTCTTGACGAAGATGAGATGCCAGAACTTAAAGATGAAACTCTACCTGATGAACAAGGCATGTCTAGGTAATCACAAACTATGTGCATCTGTGCTTCTATATCCAGCATTTATGGCTTCCAGATTCTGAAAATTTTACAAAGTTTCTTCTCTTCATTTCCATCTTGATAAAGATCCTGAAAATAAAGTTCACTTATTCGGTGTGATTGATTGAGCGTGAAAATTGTCAGGAAAATGTTCTATTGCCCATTTTCATTGGAATATCATTTTCCTAAATATATATATATAACAGGAAAATATTTGACCCAACCTCTTAAGGATAATGGTTTTCTCATCAAGGTTGGATTGTCCTAATGTTATTCTTTCACAACCCTTCCCCCGGGCTTCTTGCCCGACCAACACTGCACCCCCAAACCTAACAACCTCTTCATGACACTTTCCTCAGTGCAATCAAACACCAGCACACATTTTCTGAGGAAATTGATTCTCTTAAGACCATTTTTCCTGGAAAGCAATTTCTTGAAAAAATGTTCTCTGTAATCATATCCACCTCTATATAAATTTGAAAGAAATTATCTATTTAAAGTGTGATCACTGCAGGAAAGGGATTGTTAATGCACTGGAGGAATTTAAGATCTCTGTCTATGGGGAAAATTATGACCAGGAGGAAGCTGACTTTGTTGATGCAAAGTCAGCAACTGAGGCCTCCAGAAAGCGAAAGGCTGAGACTGCAGCTATGGCCTCTTCACATTATGAATGGGCTGAACTTGCTGACAATGGAAAGGTGACAACAAATTTTTGTTTTTTAAATTCTGTCTCAACATGGTTTCAAGAACTGGTTTTGGGATCAGATTTGCATCCATCAAGTTGGTTTGATTCAACTGTGTCAATCCTTGTCAAATTTATATTTCAAATAATAATTGGTTTTTTCTATTATAAACTTGTTAATAGATGGTACAATCACAAAATCTCATTTTATATCAATTATAAACATTTAAATTCTCTTGAAAGCGTTTATATGTGAAGCGAAAAAAAAAAAAACATTGAAACTGATCTAAAGACTTAATCGAGGTTTCAAAAAGTTGAACCTCAAAATTGGATGTTGGTGTGTGTGTGTGTGTGTGTGTTTGTTTGTGGCGGGTGGGGTGGTTTCAAAGTGCAAATGCCCAGAGTCAAATTGGATCTGTCCTATTTTTGAAACCATGTTCTAAATCCTCATGTGTTTGTGTAACTTAATAGTTCAAAGTTGGATCTGTTTTCTGCAGTTGAAGAATTTAGGTGTGATGGAGCTGAAGTACTATCTGACAGCACACAACCTCCCTGTTACTGGGAAGAAGGAATCTTTGATCAGCAGGATTTTAGCTCACTTGGGGAAATAATTTGTTGCTTAATAATTGAAGTTCGTTTAGAAGATTTTTTTTTATCAGATAAGTAATGAACACTTCTTTTTAACTGTTAAAAATTTAATGTTGTAGAAGAAGAAGATGATCAAGTGTTGCATTCCTAGCGGAATTGATACGTGTTAATTATGGTGGTTGTCAAAATGATTTTCTCTATAAATATATACAAGCAGCAAAAATATCCATAATCATCATCAAAGCCTAATACATATATATAAAAGGGGACAATGTTGGAAGATAAAATTTGTCTTATATGACTTAAACTGAGTTGATTTTTTGTGAGAATGGTCTTTATGGTGAGGATATCATCCTTCCAAAAAATCAGCCCAATCGAATCTTATATATAGGACAAATTTTGTCCCTCTAAGATTGTCTGTCAAGTGCTCCCATATATAATATATATGTGGCTAGTATTTGGTGGACAATGTTCTAGACAGTTTTGTCTTATGTGGCTAAAACGTTTTGAAATGGGCTGATTTTTTTTAAAGTCATCTTTATGGTGTGTAGATCGTTCTCACAAAAAGTCAGTCCATTTCAAAACTTCATAACCCAAACTCACTTTGTTACATCTGTATGGGGAAAATTTTGTGGGATCCATTTTGTTGTCTTTCTTCTTCACACCCTTCTATATTCGATGTATTTCTTCTTTCACCTCTTTAACTCACTTGGTTGTTTTTCATCTCTTCCCCTCTTAACCTCAATATTTTTAATATCCCTCGAACTTTTCTTTTCCCCTTCACCCTCTCTAATTTCACTTCTTTTCTTCTTTTTACTCACTTTATTATTTTTCATTTGTTACCCTTTTAAGATTTTTTTTATTATTATTTTAGTAACACCCCCTTCAACTTTATTTTAACCCCAAAAAAGATGTGTCGTAGACAAGCAAACTTTAGTCTAGCTAATAAAATACAACTGTAGGACTCATACAAACGTATATCTAATATATGCCGCATCTTGAGGATATGAAGTCTAAGATTTTCCAACCGAGTTTAAGATTTGAGATTTACACTTCACTAAACTGTTGCATTTTATTACAAAACTGCCTTAGAATGCTGACAACTCCAAAGAACCTTTATGAAATTTGTTACCCACCAAACCTTATTTTATAAAATTTGCTACCCAGCAAACGTCTAAAGTTAAAATTAATGCAATTAATTTGTTACTTGACATAGTGGATCCTAATCACATCTATTTGTGACATCCAAAAACATCATCTGCTGCCACATGGTTATAAAGGAAAAAATTCTAAGAACTTTCAAAAAAAATACTTTAAAAAAAAAAAAAAACGATTAATTTTAACTGTTAAATTTTAGTTTAAATTTTGGGAATTCGGTAGCCATCCATTTTCATCACCTTCGATTATGCTCAAGGGGGATGGGTGTTGGATTGCCAATTTGATAATCTATGTGGACCCAATGAACCTTAATAAGATTTAAAATCTTAATAAGTTAGTCATGCTTGCCTAATTCATAAAGAAACAAACTTGACAAGGTAAGGAGTTTACCTAATTAAATTGAAGGAAAATACGAATGGTGAATTACCATTTCGTGAGCTGAAAATGAGTTATTTATGATTCTGGTTAATTGTTCATTTTAATTATAAAAACGTGAATGATCACATATTCATTAAAAAATAATTTGTTATTGTTCACGTTTTGATCATTAAAATGAACAGTGAGCCAGAATTGTAAATTCGTCAAAAGTTTATCGCTTTTTTATATATATCCAAAAAAAAAAGTCCATTTCATTCTCTTTCTATCCCTCTCTCATACGTGAGACCTCACGCTAAATTAGGATTTGTAATGTTCGAAGAGTGTGCTTTAATGCTGGTATTGGCACCCCAATTAAAAACAAAGAAATTATGGGAATGGTTGCTAATAAGTAAAAGTTTGTTTAGAGCAATGTAATTGATCCCTAAAAATCCAAATTTGTTATTTATAATGGTTTGGATCTTTGATTTTATGGAAAGTTTTTGTCCACCTAAGTTGTTATATCTATGTTATTGTAATTGAAATATTAGGGAAAATGTTTATGATCTACTCATTTGGTTCAAGAAACTAATGTAAAGATATTAAGGTATGTGTTCTATTGGTCACTTGGTAGATAAATCATCTCCATTAATTTACAGAGACTCGAAATTACAGATTTTTCACTTTTTTTCACATTCATTATAATTGTTAATTATTTTCTCAGAAATTAGTGGATAACTGAAGTTACACACTTAGGTGATGGTAGCAACAATCGTCTTTGGGTTTTTCTCTTTTATCTAAAACATGGGTAATAGAGACAAGTTATTGTAAGCATTATATATAGTTTGATTTGATTAAAAGAGCATTTTGTATTTTGAACGATATTGTTTGTTGAATCAATGGTGTGTACGCGTGGGATGAAGATCTCTTTAGAGATAACTACAGCAATTGTAATTCTCTTCAACTTAGAGGGCAACAAGTCAGGAAAAAACGTAAAATTTTATTTTCGATCCCCACACTTTTGGGAATGTTTGATGTGCCTATTTGTATTTTCAAACCTATGGCATCTCTCTTGACCTCATTCCTCTCTAATGTACTTAATGAAAAATTTAACATTTTTGATACCCTTTCTAGATTCAAGTTGACGAAATGCATGACTCATTTTGTAAGTAGATTTAGAGTATGATCAATTCTTATAAATAAATAAAAAATTAATTGCGATAGATCTCAAAATTAAACCATTTTTTTAGATTGAATTATCAATTAATTAATTTTTCAATACGTAATGAACACATGCACAAAAGTGGATGACCCATGCCATAGGCATGGCATCAGCTAGCGTATATATATATATGGCAGCGTCTGGCAACCATCGCTTAGGAAGCCAACGATATATGCCTATATGCCGTCATGGGTTAATAAAGTTTTGGAATGGATAAGAGATTTTTCTTGCGAGGATGTTCTCCCACAAAAAAAAAAAAAAATGAGAACTCTTCTCAACCCTTCAAAAGTGGTTTACAAGTTCAAGAATTGTGGTCCGTTGGTTTTTCTCTGATTCAAGTTGGAAACTCAGAATGAGAAAAGCTCTTCGAGATCGATCTAAAGGGACTAGTTATGGGTGATTAAAATGATCAGCACTGCACCCAATTTCTTGGGCAGCCTAAAACGGGAGAAAAGCACATTTTGGGCACTTCACTCCCCTCCCTTAGATGTTAGTTAAGATGTAAAGCCTATCAACAATATAACCGACAAGAGTTTTTAATGGAAATATAAAAGAACAAATAAATCTTGTCTTACATTCTCGACAACAACAACCAACACCAATGGACTCTTTTCCAATGTGGATAAACTTCCACCCCTAACATCTCAATACAGCCGACATATTATCAAACACCTCCTCGCTGGATGTCAATCCCAACAAACAAAATAATCATATATATACTCTATACTTGAAACCCCTCCCCCCTGTTTCTACCTAAAAAACAGAAAGGATTACTAATAAAACCAATACATTCCGACCTCAGAAAAGGGGGAATTCCTTCCCAATCAAATGGTGAATCAGTACAACATTGGACAAAAACAAAAATAAAGAGAAGGAAAGAAAGAAAGAAAGAAAAATATGGAGGACTAAGCTCTTCTGCCATAAGAAAAGCTTATATAGGGGGGGGGTCTGCCATGCACTTTTAAGCTGTTGGCAGCTCCTTGACAAAAGACAACCTGTGTTCCCTACTAACCAATTTCACTTCTCTTGGGGAACCAAGACACATTTAGGTTCTAAAGACTTTCGAACCTGGAGGACCTTTCAGCTAGCTGACCACCATGAACAATGAACCAATCCGCGGCTCCACCGGGACTTGGACCCACTGTTGGTTTCCCTACCACCACTAATCAAATGGATCCAGCAAGAATTTGGGAGCAAAACAAAAAATTGGTGCTCCCCCTGATAAAATCACGAGGTTGCAGCTGCAGCAGCAGCAGCCTTTTCTAGCTTCTCTTTCTCGATTTCTACTCTCCTCTGTTCAGCATGCTGGGCTATGCCACTAGCGAGTGCTTGGTAGTGAAAGTCAAGCGTCTGTGCAAGGCTCTGGAATCTTGGAGGGTCCGTTGCTTGTAGGACTTTGAAAACAGGACAATTCTAAGTCAGGGATTTTTAAAACATTTAAAGAGATTTTCCAAACACATTTGAAGCATGATCTCACTCAATTACCTTTGATAGTATCCACAAAGAAAATAGAAGGGTCTACTTCATCAATCGGTGATTGCAACTCTTCATCATCACTGAAATCATCATCTGAGTCATCGTCATCTTCATCATGCGCGCGTAAAGCCCTTGCCTGTAATAACCATCCAAAACATCAATAACAAATAAAGAACACCAGAGCATTTAATTGGTTGAAATGAAAATACAAATAAGATGACAAAAAAGCTCTATATATAGATTAGATTTCTGAATGCATTCATGTTTCATGCATTTGTGTTTCATGGAACAAATGTGATCACTTGTTCAAAAATATTCTAGGGCCAAAAGCTTACACAAATTCTTACAGAAATCATAAAACCCTACAAAGAGACCAGTCGAAACTGATATTTTGGAAGGATGACTGCCATGTGGCACTTGTCCAAATCATAGGCACCAAATCCAAGTTGGAGTTCAGGAATAAGTTGGCAAGACGAAAAAATTGAAAAAACTGGTAACATCAGGAAAAAATCAAGGTAGGGTTAGGACTTAAGACTAATTGTTACTATCAAGTGGTATTCTCATGTTATTATATCGTTAAATACCATATTTTGAAAAATAATAATCAATTACCAAACCCCATATTGATTCCATCCATGCATGCACAACAAATAACCACACGTCCACAATATAGTTAAGATTTATATTGTTCAAAATACAAAAAGGGCAACAATCATAAGTCCAAGGTAGGATTCATTAGTCAAAAATATTAAATTCAATGCCATCCTCATTTACATCATTATTGTCTTATGTTTTATTGGTAAAATGGTCACCATCATTTTCATCAAGGTCATATTCTCTTCCTAAGCTCCTAGCGCATCAATGTCATATTTCATTTTTTCTGATGTAATCGCAAAGTTTATTACTTAATCATAAAATTCTTGACCAATCGCGAAGTTCATAAGATGGAACAAACATGCATCTCTAGGCTGCCAAAATGGAAGATTACAGATATATAATGCAGAATAGCTAAAAATCAGAAGAATATCCAAATTTCACTGACCTGGGCTGCTAATTTTTGAAGCTTAATACTGTCAGCTTCATCCCCATCCTCAGCATCCACTCCCATTTCCTTGTCAGACCCATCCTCATCATCATCGTCATCATCGGTTTGGAACCCATCCATATCATCATCATCATCGTCCTCATCGCCATCCTCCTCCTTTGCCGCTTCTGTTGATTTAAGAAAGAGGAACAGGGACAGATTATGAAACAAGCCCAGAGCCCTTTGTCATAAGTAAGCATAATTGGAAAGAAAATTGAAAAAAAGAAAGGGTGATCAAATGAACAATGAAAAGAAAAACATCTGAAGAACAATTTAAGCAACCTGCCACTTGATCCTTATAGGCGACAAGCAGATCAAGTGTTGCCTTGAAAACACGTTCCAAAGCCTCCCCAGGTAACTGGTCCCCCGGAAGCACAAGAAGTGAAGTCAATCCCAAGCAGCAAACTTTCTTATCATGTTCCCTGAAAACACAGTTAAGTTTCATAGAAACAAAGTTCGTATTTGGTAGGGGTTCAATTCATTAATTCAGATAAATTTGGGAAAGTTCCATAGAAAAATAGGCAAAATTTTGAAGATTATACCCCCCCCCCCCCCACCCCAAAAAAAAAAAAATGGATTCCTTACCAAAACCCATCATTTTCAACCTCTCTAAAAACCCTATCTTCTTCATGTTTGAATGTTGAAAAAATAAAATTTTGAAGGTGTAGAGTAAAAATATTACAATCTTCCACGATTAATTGAGGAATCATCAATTAATTCATCAATTCGCCGATGTAATCAACTAACCCCTAATTCGGAGAATTTTGCAAATTTAAAATAAAATATAAAGAACATCGGCAAACTGCAAACTATTTGTTTTACTATGGTTAGGAGCTACACCAAAAGCTATTTGATCAAAATCTAAAATAAAATAAATTAAAAGGACTGAGAAACTGGGGTCACCTTTTGAAATTTGCACGTACACCACTCTTTTTGACTTGTTGCAACATCTGAAACCATAGATTAAAAACTTCTGTTGCAACCCCAAGCCTCTGCAGTATGCTGAGCGTCAAAGTAGCATTATAGTAAAGAGCATCAGCCAACTGCAAAAACAAGTTTACATGTGTTGTTTATAAATATTTCACTCCAAGACAAGTTGAACAGAATAAATTCCAGAACAGATACCCTTAAAACTATACAAACGCAATAAAGAATGCTATTGCAGCAAACATTTTGAAAAGGGTAAGAAGCGTACCACTATAAAGCAATACAATACTGTATGCACAAGATGATATAAACTTAAAAAAATTGAAAAGTGACTGCGGAAGGGGCAAGTGAGACCACACAAATGAAGCTAACTTCCAATGGATGAGAAGATGATTTACAAATTCCTCAATGGATTTACATATGGGACAAAAATCAACAATGATGATATTGCCTAGGATGAGGTGATCAACAACTAGAATCTCATCCTAGGCAGAAGAACAAACCGAAGAGGTTACCTTGGAATGGATTTTGGAACCCCAAACAAAGGCAAAAATGTCGGATCCTTCTAATCAATGAATCCTGTATACCAAAAGACAGGAAGAGAGAGCACAATCCCGACTATTTTTCCATACCCGATTGTCCTCATCAGTTGGAGATATGAAGATATCAGAAATGCAGCAAAAAAGATTACAACTGAATTAACTTCCCAGTCAATGTATTTCCTAATGAGAAAACCAATATTCCAGGACCAAGATCTAACCAATCCAAAAAAGCTTTGAATCAAAGACTTCTATATTTGTGAGCTTTAACAGACAATTACCCAGACACCCATTTTTCTTGAAAGCAAACAAATTTCTAATCAACCAAGTGATATTTTTGTCCGTCATTTCATACCAATGTTTTCAGACGCTAAGGCGTTTGATTGGCCAATGCCTTGAGGCGTAAAGTGTAAGCCTCACGCACATTTTATTTTTAAATAAATAATACAATATAAAATAACTAATATTAAACAATTTAAAAACAAGAATGGCAACCACATATTCCCAATTATCAAATACACAAATGAATTCTAAGTATTAATCCTTTCCAATAAATAACAATTATTCGCACATATAAAATATTATTATTTTATATTTAATATTGAAATTTTCTACAGTAAATAACTATTTTATGTTTATCGTAAAAGTATAACCAAATATTTTTTAAATAACTTCTTTTATATCATATTAAAAACTAACAAAACATATTTATAAATCAATTAACTTGACAATTTTTTACATGTGTAAACCGGACTTGAACCCACGACCTCAAAGTTGTTTTGCAATGGGTACCAACTGAGCAATGTCTATGCCCAAATTAACTAAACAATTTTCGTTGCATGCCACAAGGAAATGGTAGCAAAGATGAAATTTATAAGATCTTGCATAATTAATAAAACAAGAAGCAAGGAAGAAATAAAAAATATTTATTTCAAAAAGAAAGAAAGAAAAGAAAAGTAAAAATGTGAGGCGTAAGCCTCAGCTAAAAGGTGTATGCTTCACTTACGCCTCACATTAAGGCGTATGCCTTTTGCGAGTCTTTTGGTTTGAGGCGTACGCCTTAGCTGCTTTTATGTTTCAACCTTATGCCTCAAAGCGTTTTTAATGAGCCTCATTGTGAAGCGTTCCTCCAGAGGTAAATATCACATGCCTCTAAAAACATTGTTCCAGACAAGGTCTGATTAGCTTGTCAATTTCCTTCATAATCAACGTGGAATGGAAATGAACAAAATATACAAGGATGATGGAAAGAGAACTCCTGTGACCATCTTACAACCTTTGGACAAACATTAGGACTTCAAGAACCGATCCTCCTCCTATAGGCAGGGGGCTTATGGAAGGAACTTAATAATACTATTTTTTTAAGACCATTATAATAAACTTCTTGATATTTGCAAGGCCATCAGACGATTTCTCATAGATTGACCGACTGTTAAGAACAAAGTCAAAGGATTCAAGGTGTAAGACTTCACTTTTACATATAATATTAATTTGTAAACAGAAAATGGAGTATGATTGATTAGGTATCTAGATATCATATAGTTTGTATGTACTATGGCACATCCATATAAACAAGCAAATGGAATAGTCCATGTTCTAATTAGTTAGACATAGCTTTAATTCCTTCATACATTTTTTTTAAATGAAAACTTTATATAATAATGCATGCAGTACCTAATAGTTTTTTATTTATTTATGGGTAAGCTAAACTTGAACCCACAACCTCAAAATTGCTTAGCAATGTGTCCACCACATTCCCAACTACGAACACCATACTTTTGTTCCCCAGGAGCCCTAAAATATCCTCAAAAGCAACAAAGAATACCCCCTAGAAACCTCATACATCACAAAGACACATCAAGCCAACTGGCCAAACGGATATAATTGAAGTTGGGAAAAAAAAAGCCAGCTGACCAAATGGCCCAAATAGATATGAATTCTGGCAAAGGTCTAAAAGACCAACTACTCCGGCTCATGGAAGGCAAACCATGGGACGCCGAAGGACCTGAAGGGGCACAAGTTGAAAGTTAATATGGCTGAGTGCTCTCTCATGGAAGGCAGAAGATACAAGATGTCAAAGGATGTGGAGGGGCACAAGTTAAGACATCTTCGGAGGTGCACCAAGAGAAAGGAGAAGGCTAAGAAGGATGTGCAAATGAAACATCCATAAATACAGTCTAATCATATTTACCACGAGAGCAAACATATGTACCTGGCAAAAAAACAAGTTTAGGAATGCCAATTTCCATGCAATGAGCATTTGACACTTAATTGGTGACTCATATCATAGAAAAGATTAATCTCACAAATCGATCTCAAGAACCTAGAACAGCCAAGGTCCATAAAAGAATTGGTCACACAACCTTCTGACTATAACATTCTTCTCATATAACTGAACTCAAGAAAGGGCTTCCTGATGTTTCAGGGGAAAAAAAGGGGAATAGAACACCATCACCCAAACCATTTATGGCAAAATTTTAAGATTTTTACACGCTACTATGGCATGGTCACGGACAGATAAAGCAATAAAGCAACTTGAACGGTAAACTGTTAAAGAAAAAATAAGTATTTTAAGGCATCACTTATTTTCTCACCACTTGCATCAGGAGACATTTCAAGTGAGATTTTTCTGTTCGGCGTAACCGATCAATTGTGATTCTGAGATATGGCTCAACCCATTGATCCACCTGCCCTTTGCAATTCTGAAAAACAACTTCAATGAGCTTAGGAGCAGGCTCAATATCATTGTCCTCCATATTTTTATCTGCCATGATCTGCATAGAAAAAGTCAAGCATCTGACCTATTAGATAAAAGAGATGAAGAAACACACTTTGACAGCCAGTTGGTCCTACAACTTTTTTCTCGCATTTATCCAACATCCACAATCAACAGAATGGGCAATTTATTTAAAGATCACTCACAGATGAAAGCATATTCCAAAGACTTTGCTGGTAGTCTGGATCCTTGCAGGTGAGGAAATGTGCAGTACTCCTGGATATATAATTGTCCAATGGAACCAGAATATCTACATGGAAATAATCTTATAAGACCAAAAAGCAAATAAAAAATAAAAATAAAAAAGGGGGACAATACGAACAGTATTTGAAAACTGATTCCACAATGAAAGATATTGTATCCAGGTCATTTAAATTTTATCATTTTTTGTTAATAAATTGCGTCCTTCATCAAGAATGTTGTGCATAAGCCATAACCAAAAACAAAACCATCCATGCGAATGGCAAGATGAAATGCACCAACCATTAAAAAGGTCTTTTTGCATTTACGAAAGGCCACAAAAAATGAGATAACTGCATTGCATGAGCATGTTATAAAGAATTAGAAATTGTCTTATTACCGATTTAAATATGCAATTCACGTCTAATAGAAATCAGATGTGAGGTACGTAAACATAAATCCTTTGTCGGTAGTCCCACTTTTGGGTGATTATGTCACTTCACCAAATTTTCACTCGGTGTTCTTCTACCTCTTCAGGTTTTTATTTTCCAATCACATCATCACCATAACCAGAAGGAGGGACTAATACCTATGATGAAACAGCACAAATATCTAAAATCCCAATTAATCAAAACCCATTTGCAAAAGGTGACACCTTTATCTTCAATTCAACCTCTTTTCTAGAACTTTCCTTGTTCTCAAAGATATTAAAGTTCAACTCTTTCTATATCAACCAAAAAAGAGGAAAAGAATGAGCACATTACTTTTGACAAAAAGGCTTTACTATGCCAATTCTCCATCAACTCAAGCATTCTCGTAAAGGCAACCCAATTCATACCAAACTGCCCGAAATAAGTAGACCTTAAATCTAAACCAAAAGAACAAGGAGATGGACCACTGTCTCCTCAGGCCTTTTTACACATGACGACCATTTTTTTTGGATTGGTGCACCATTTTGGCATTCTGAATCTCCTATTTATAAGGTGGTTGATTGTTAAAATCTTATCCAACATGGCCAACCACACAAGAAAACCACCTTAGTTTTTGTCACCATATTTTTGGGAGATTTTGCTACCACATGTTTAACCATCATGATATAAACCCTTCAACTTCTACATGCCTCTCATAGCAAACCCCTAGTCCATTTGAACCACTACCGAATATGCTCTCATAGCAAAGCCCTAGTCATTTGAACCACTACCGAATATGCTCCATAGTGACAGCCTATTGGTGAGACTAAAGCAGCATTTTCATTAAAATAAGAAAAATATTTCATTAAAATAAGAAAAATATTTCATCATCTTTTTTTCTAATAAAGCACAAAATATGATGCTTTTGACAGTTAAGATGGACAAAATTCTTACAATCAACAGTCTAATCAGAAGGGGACTTGGTGCACTTTGAGAAGGAGCAAAAGAGAGGGTCAAATCATTTTTCTCAATGTTCATTTGCTTGTGATGTTTGGTCAGCTTTCATTGTTCAATTCCAGATGTATTGAACTATTCCTAAAAGCGTATTGGACCTTGGTAAAGAATGGCTGGTCAAATCTTTTACATATAATTCTAATGTCCTGTAGAAACTTCTCCCTTTCATAATATTACAGGGCCAATGGAAAGAAAGGAACAATGGTGCGTTCGATAATTAGGAAGGGGAGTTGGAATCAATTATTAGAAAGAAAAGGTCCCAAAATTTAAATGGGCAGGTCCATCCAATCAGAATTAGAGGGTTCCACTTCAAAAAGTTTTCCTTCAGATGAAATCCAACGAAGTCTCTTCTCATTAGTTATTCTGTTTTGTGTTCCTTTGGCTTTTGTGTCCACTTATAAAAAAAATTATTTTTAGAGTTTTTTTTTTTTTTAAAGGGTGGCATTTTGGTCAA
The DNA here is from genome assembly GCF_017979445.1 of Akebia trifoliata. Lineage (NCBI taxonomy): Eukaryota > Viridiplantae > Streptophyta > Magnoliopsida > Ranunculales > Lardizabalaceae > Akebia > Akebia trifoliata. The sequence continues at coordinate 36,420,876 of NC_141382.1, read as the reverse complement.
TGAATAGCTCTCAATGACATAGTTGGAGAATGAATCAAATCAATTGACAACTATTGCAAAACAAAACTGCAAAAAATAATCAAAAGACATTTTCCTACTCATACCAAACAAGAAGTAAACAACAGGGTGATCTTTCAGAGAGAGAGACAGGAAACGTTAAGAAAAAACATCATAAAAGTATTGATGATTTGACATTGCAATGGCCAGTACATAGAAAGAAGATCTAAGACAATGTCCATATATGAACTTACTTGGGAAGAAATCTATAGCCCAATCTCCTAAAGCTTCCATCATCAAAGGCCAAAGACTCCACATCTCCATAGAAATTGTCGGAGAAAAAAATGTCATGTAGGACACAATTTCCAGAACTTCCTCGTAGACCTCTGTTGAAGAATATATCAGTATTCAGTGAAGCAAAGTTAGAAAGAAGAGCCAAGAGAAGTCAAACCAATAATTGTATAAATGCTAAATCAACTAAGATTTCACAAATTCCAATTAATTATTGTGGGAACTATCATGTTTAAATAGCCTTCATCGGCAAATAACATATAAACAGCATATCATATGCTAGGGATCTGTTATAGTAGGTTTCTGATTTCTGAACAACACAGACAACATATTCTATTATAGGTATTCATTAAAGCATTCACTACCAAACAAGAACAGTTGAGATGAACTGTCTCAATAAAAGTGAATCAATAGATCAATCAAGGCCACTCCACATCCCTAGCATATCATATGCTATGGATCTATTATAGTAGGTTTCTGATTTCTGAACACAGACAGCATATTCTATTATAGGTATTCATTGAAGTATTCACTACCAAATAAGAACAGTTGAGATGAACTATCTCAATAAAAGTGAATCAATAGATCAATTAAGGCCAGTCCACATTCCCATGTGAAAATGTTTTTCGAGTCCGAAAAATTTCTACAAAGGAGAAACTGTAAAAGGATCTGTGCCATGAAATGATACAATGGGTCATAAACGATGACAGAAGAGGAATGGGAAGAACAAATAGAAGATAGAAAAAGGAAGGTCCTTCCCAACTGCAGCACCTTAAGTGTAGCTTCCTCACCACCCAGAGGTATATGACATTATACCACTCTCAAACACCCATCCATGTATGTACAAAATGAACAGGCGGCACATGTACCGATCCATATAAATAGTAATTCGCGAATTATTTGAGTTGGTTAATAAAAAGTTGAATCTTTTGTAATAAGTTCAGCTCTGCTAAATTTAAGATGGATTATAATTTAAATGAACAAAGTAGATCTAGCATGTACAATCTACAATGCAAGCCTCCTCAACGGTAAAATACAAACCTTGCCCATCGGTGGTCAACATCCTACGCATTATAGGTAATAGAGTAGGCTCAATCTCAACGAAAAGATTGGGCAGCCTGCTTACGGATTCAAGAATAGTGCTAATGGCACGCAAACAACCAACTGCAGCTAGAGCGCCAGGATCATCAGCCTCATCATCGGCTTCAGCAATGCTCATACACTTCCAAAACGCAGCAGCCTAAAATTAAGAGTTCCAATGAGAAACTATTCAAACATGTGTATATATATATACTGAAATAGTTAAGTTGTCATCAAAGTAAATTACCAGATTCTGACATAATCCAAGAGCATACGGTGCCATCTCTTCCCCAAACTTGTCCACAATAGTCTCAAGGGTGAAAACAAGGTCCTCATTCTCAATCTCATTCATGAGTTTAAAGAACTCTGAGAAAAGGAAATTTAATATCTAAAAGAAAAATTGGATGGAAAGTTGGTAGAATATCAAGAAAAGCATCATAAACAACATACCATCAAGTAAATTAGGAAGAATCGGACGGATCTCACCCAAATCTGCATAATGAAACAGAAACTTTTTGTTTGAAATGCATACTAAAGATGCAATTCCAGGGATCAAAATGAATAACAGAGATCAAGGAAGCAAATACCTTTACAAGCTTCAACAAAAGAACGCAAGGCAAAAACCGAATCAACACGGACTGGAAGCTCTGGATCACGCAACCCAGAAACAACACTATGCAATGCTTTGCGGAAATTGTTCTGGTCTGAGAAGTTGATATGGGCATACTGGCCTGCAACCCATGCCGCCTAATATTCCAAAAATTAAATGGTCATGTAAAATAATAACAGAAAACGTATCTGGGGGGGGGATAAGTTATTCGGTTTGAAAGATAAATAGTCATACAAACATAGATCAGTTGAACCACACAAAAATAAAGGTATCATAGGTGGTCCCCTTTGAAGTAGAGTACAAGGGAGATCAGTTGAAAGATAAATATCCATACAAGTAGATATCAGTTGTACAGGAGTTTAAAAAAAGGCACTGTCAGTGCTCCTCCTTGAAGTAGTACACAGGGACGTGTGTGTGTGTGTTTTTTATTTTACTACTATTTATTTATTTTTTCTTTTATTTATTTATTTTTTTTGTGTGTGTGTGTGTGTGTCTGGGGGGGGGAGTAATATCATATAAATGATCTCATCCAGAAAGCATTTCATGTAGACACTCTTTTCAGGATCTTTCATACACTTCAAGAATATATAAGTTACCAGAAATATGCATTCCTAAGCTCCTGTAGTATGAAAAAAGCCGTGGTAACAAAAGTCTCCTTTATAACTCCAACTAATTAAATCATGGTTGACTGTGTGCGTGTTTATATAAATGTAGTAATAGGCTTAGAGTACATTAAAATAAGATATAATAGATAATAAATTAATCATAATTTATTTATACTAACAGATAAATGTTATATACATTTTTTTATTATAAAATACTATGTGTAATAAACAAATTTTTTAGTTTTAAAAGTAATTATAATTTTTTTCAAAAAAATATTGCAGTAGAAACTGTTCGTAAAAATATTTCTATCGAAATATTGCATTCTTATACCTAAAATTTGATAATTTTGATCAAAATCCACTATTCATCGAAATATTTCACGAAATGAATAATTATTTCCACCAAAATATAAACCAAAAAAAAAAAAACCATTGGTTAAATTTCACGTTGGAACTAGTGAATGGAAATATTTCGGTACATTTTGTGGAAATATTTCGAAATTTAATACTATAGTCAGGTTTTTTCATTTGAAATTGTGTTTAAATGGGAACATGTTGTGGATCTTGAGTTACAACGGAGTCTGAGTCTTTATGTGTTTTTTTATGTAGGTAAGTCTTCTCGATTTTCTTTCCTTCTAAATTAAAACCTTTTACCCATCATAAATAGAGACTTATGAAGCATCCTTATATTAGATTAGCAGGACAAACAAAACACGAGTGTAAAGCAACGAACCTTCGCTCTAAGATGTCCAACAGGACTGCTAAACTCAGGGAAAACATGTTGCACTAACATAAGCTCAAGCTCAGACTTGTAAGGCTCAGTTTGCTTCAGTTTATCACATAATGCTCCAATAGCAAGAAGGGCACCATCTTTTTGTCGATATGGTTTATACTCTATTGAAGCCACATCGTATCTGGATAGCATAATAATATAAAATATATAAACAATTCTCAAATATTGAAATACAGCATAACCCCATAGATTCTGCAGAATATGGAATTTAACAGGTACCTCTTAAAGATCTCTACAATGAACAGAATGAACTTTTGAAGGTTCTCCTTTCCACGTTTCCTAACCAACTCACTAACAAAATCCATGGCAGCTGTCCTAGGACTATATAAATCTTCAATAATATCTGCAGCAAGGCAAGTGAAGCTCAGACCAGTTGTTGACTTCTGAGAAAAACAATATGGCTAAATTCTGATTACTCACCATAACCCTTCCTTACATACTCATGAGGATCTTCATTCCATAGCTTTTGATCATTGTCGTTGAAGCACATAAGGGGAAAAATTATCTCAAAAAGAACAACATCAAGCTGTGGCTGCAGCAACTGATACATACTATTCTTTGAAATACTGCAGAAAGTAAAACATGATCTGAATGAATTCATCCAAGTAAAACACCTGATACAAAATTATCCCTGGTGATAAAATTGGTATTCTGCCTAAACCTACAACATCCAAATTAACTGCTGAAAGAACAGAATAGTGTTCATTATGTGGAAAGCAGCATACAAATCCAACTACTGAGTTTGATGATATCAAGTATGTATGAAAACTTTGTAATTAGGTTAATGACACCAATATGTGTGTATGCAACCACTTCTACTTCAACGTAAATAATATCAGTTACCATGCCTAAACAGGAAAAGTTATTGATTTTTTGCTTATTGTGCCTATATGTACAGCCTTGAAGTCGGTATTAGAACTTAGAAGCCTGCCTTGCATGAGTATTGTTAATTGCCCTATATGATGTATTCCTCTAGTTTAGTTGCTTCATAAAAAGAAATCATACATATTGAATTATCAGTAACTAGGAGAAGTATGATGATAAAGAGCAGCATGTGAAGGCTGAAATAAATAAGCATTCGATGTTACCATGAAATAGACTTTAGTAACAAAAACTACACGAACCTGTTACTCAGATACTGGAGAATAAGGTTGGTAACTCTGTCAGGTAAATAGCCACCTACACGGATCACATTCAACAAGTTCAAGTGACATTCCAAAATCTTCCCAGCATAATTCTTCTGGAAGGTTTGAGCAAAAGCTTTGTTTTCTGGTTTTTGAAGCTTCAAATCTCCGAACCTGTGAGGTAAAGATTTAAACGGTCAGGACAAGTCACAAAACAATAAATTAATTTTGGAGAGCCAATTTTGAACCAAGTACCGACCGAGTGTATAATCGGTTTAAAATGTGAATTGTCCATTTTTTCACTTTCCACCATCCCCATGATTTCCTGAGATCTGGATCAGTAGGCTGGCCTTCTGAAGGAACAGGCCTTTCCAATATATTCAAGAACAAAATCATCCATGCATTGAAAACATTTGGATCAAACAGCTGTTTTGGAATCTCTAACTGGAAAAAGAATCATCAAAATTAGGTTAAAATATGATAAATCTTAAAACTGAGTTGTTGTAAAACTATCAACTTTTCATGTTGCACAAACATACATAAATTGATGACCAGAAAATTTTGCAGATGAGTTTGATCAGCTCAGCAACTTCAAGAGGAGGGTTGGCAATCTGAACAAGTTGATTAAATATACTGAGGAGATTCGGAAATGTCTCCTCGACAATGAGACAAACTGGTGTCCGTTCTTCATCTGACTTGAACCTTCAAAAAACAACAAAACAGTAGGGAAGTTTAGTAAAATCAATAAATATAATGCTTTATTAATAATTAACACATTCTACAAAGAAAAATAAGGGGGGAAAACAAGGATAACAATATTGGAAATTATGAAATTAAATATTTTTTTTTTTTTTGATAAATAATTATGAAATTAAATAATCCCAAATTATCGAGGAGTTATTCTTGACGTGGCGGCTTGCGAAATTGGCCATTTTAGACTATAAGGTGTTACCATCTTGTTTAATGGAACTTAGTACTATTAACAATAAAGCAGTACTGGGACCACGCATGCTTGTCACTGGCCATACATCACTTCACAAAAAACTACAGAAAAATGCGTTCACCATTAATCAAATAAGAACTTTTCTGTATCTAAGGAAATTTGTAAATATTAATAACATTTCACTACATATCCACAATGCTGTTAAAATCAAAACAAATTGTAAGGAGTAGAATTGGATATAGATTGGGATTCAAATCATTGGATAGTAGGATTAAACAAACTTTGCTTCATAAATTGAGAAAAAAATGCTTGGATAATATTCTAAAACCAAAATATGCTAAAAGTCTCCAATAATTCATCATATAGAAACACAAGAAGAAGAATAAGAAGAAAAGAGGGAAGACAAAGGTCTGAAAGTGCCAATTTGTTTCTTTTTTCTTGAAATGTAAGAGTACAGACAAGGGGAAACAGACACAAGGAAAGGACTAGGAGTAGGAGTGGGTGGGGAAGAAGAAGAAGAAGAATCTAGGGTTTCTTTATAAAGAATCTTCTAGGATGCCATGCGCTTTCTATCATTAATTTTTTGTTCAAAGGAGGAAGAAACAAAAGGGAGGACTTTGATCGAAAAGAAGAAACTCTGAAGTTAAGTTTTTCACATAAATGAAATAGATTAATCACCAAAAACTCTCATTTCTTTCTTTGTTCAAAAGTTGGACGATTATATAAAGTTGAAAAAGGTATATTGCATACAAATCTTCGTTGGATGCATTCTTTTTGCAGTATTCCTATGAAGGAGAGTAGTTGCACTTTAAGAGCTTTTGAGGAGGAGATCCCGACTTCCCCCCACCCCCCATATTTTATTGGGCAATAAGGCTCCAGGTCCAAATGCCTACCTTGATTGTTGCTTGAATAATGCCTATGTTTCGTTAATATCAAAAAAGCAAGATGTCAAAGACAAATTTTCATGAAGCATGCATTGACTTGCCGAAAGGGTCAAATATCCCAGAGAGTTTGCAAGATTTATATGGACAAGGCTTATGACCATGCTAAAGTGGAGCTATTTAGTTTATTTGATTGGCAAGATGGACTTTGGCCCAAAAGCAAGGTTCAAAGGCTATAATTGAAGGAGCTTGGAGCAATAAAGGATCTTTGCTTGAATTTTCTGGGCAAATTGACCTCAAAAATCCAATGAGGTGGAGGTGTTAAGTTTGTTCAAAGGCTTACAATATTGTTACATGGTCCAGATCAAACTGAAGGGATTTACATAGTCCACATCAAATCAAAGCTAATTCTTCTAAAGCCTTGTGTTGTCCTTCACTCAGGGCATTGGGTTCATAAGGATTAGCAAACATCACTAGCTACTCAACTAATTAAATGAATGGTGGCATCATTTCATATCATTTTTATACTATGCATATTTTTAAGGCTAACGGGATTAGTGGATAATAGGTAGGAAGTGTAGGAGGTCTTGAACCTAAGTCGAGGTATCAACTCTCACTGACATTATGTTTTGCATTATCAAGGGATATTTGATCGAGATACTATGGAATAACATACAGGATCAGTCTGTGATTTTAAACATGGGTGCATGGGGTAGGAGCATCGATTGTGTAGACTGCAGCATAAGCCTTACAGCATGGAGCTTAAGCCCCATGAGCATACCCTTTTCCATTAACAATATATGTAATACAAAATGTAGTGAAAAATTATATTTTAAGTTAAAAAACAGTTTCATATATGCAGACATTGAACCTTAAGTACTACCATCTGACACCACCTGCATATGCACATAAGGTGCACTAAGGAATTTAAAAAGATGTAGAACGTGTGAGGGGCATCCATCTGGATGATCGTACATTTGACGAGTTTTAGCACTTTTTGAGAAAGCACAGAATATTTGGGAGAAGTCACACATTAATCCCAGGGGATAGACCACAATGGCCTTTTAAAAACGCTATTGCGGCTAATCCCAAATAGTTAGAATAAGTCCTTAAAGACGAGGATGATATCAAAATATAAGTATAGAATATAGCTATTATATGCAACTTTTCAGGTCTCTTTCTGTTTCAGGTCAGATGACCAAAAAAAGGTAACCATGCCCAACAGCAACAATACTTGTCTTCTTTCAAAACTACAGGTGATACACCTGAAAACTATCAAGTATAAATAAGCAAATGAAAAAGGAAATTCCCTGTATAAATAGATGGCACTAGCAAGAAATCTTTAATTTCTATAATGATAAAACAACATATACTTACTCATATTTCCTAGAAACAATTCTCAGCACAAATAAAGCTCCATACACTTGTTGACTTAAAGCTCCATATGCTTGTTGACCTTGTAGGTTCTCCTTCACCCAATAGATAAGTTTAGGCCATTGTTCAGGGTAATCTGCATGGATTATTGTTTTGAGGCACTCGCCAAGCTGTGCTCTGTATAACATTAAATAGAAATCAGCGCCAAGAGTGTGATATTAACATTAGAAAATTAGAATTGTACGACATGGAGAGAGTAAATTGAATATAATTGAATACAAATATTCACAAAAAAATGAATTATTACAAACAACCAACCGAGAGTGTGATATTGACATTAGTAAATTAAATGAAGAGAGTACACAGAATACAATTGAGTACAAGTACTCACAAACATGCAAGTGTGAGCCCATAGGGGAATCAAAGATCAAGCCAGCTTTGTCCCCAATAACTTGAATAGTATCTTCATAGGCCTTTGTCCAAATAGTGTTAACTCATCTTACCTTTTTTGATCTATCAACAAGGGACATATACTTACATGCACGCGCACATACACACTATATAATAGAACAAAGTAGTGGACCCCACTCCCTTTATCCCCCACTCCCATAAAGAGGGGCTGGGATTTAATATCTCTACACATCTCAAGGACAATTTTTAATTTTATTATCTTTCCTCCTCATTTCCTTTCCAATAATACCCTTCAACTTTATTGATTTTCTTCTTCTACCCCCTTTCCAAGAATACCCCTCTAACACCCCTCTAACTTTATTGTCTTTCCTCTTCTCCCCTCTTTTTCAATAATACCCCTCCAACTTTATTATCTTTCCTTCACTACCCCTTTTCCAATAGTAGTCTACGGCACGTGCATCCTGTTTGGGATTAAGGGATAGACGAGGAAAGGCAATACACTTGGAAGGGTATTATTTTAAAAAAATTAAAGTTAAGAGGGTAAAAGAACAATAAAGTGGGGTAAAGAGGTAAAAAGAGGAAATATAGTAAAGATAGAGGAGGTGAAGAGTGAAAACAATAAAGGAGAGAAGTTATAAGAGAGATATGTGTGGGTAGTTGCTAGGTGGTTTCAAACATTTTAGTTAGTCATAGTTGGGTTAGTTTTCCACCGTAGGATCTTCACAACATCATCTAATTCCATGAAATGCCTTGTGGCAGTTGGGTTAATTATTAGGATGAGGTGGTCTACCGTTGGATCTAAATCTCAGACTGGTAAATTTTTTTATAGGAGTTGTAAAGATGTGTTTAATATATATATATCGCAAAACACAATTGTGGACCCACTCTCTTTATCCCCCTATAAAAAGAGGTTGAAATTTAATCTCTCTATAAATCCCGAGGACACTTTTAACTTTATTGTCTTTCTTCTTCTAGGAATACCCTTCCAACTTTATTATCTTTCCTCTCTTAACCCCCTTTTCAAAACTACCCCTCCAACCTTATTGTCTTTCCTCTACTAACCATTTTCCAATAATATCCCTCCAAACTTATGAACAGGGTTGTAGTAACAAAGAAAACTATTGGTGCAAGCAATTCAATTGCTACTTGGGACAACAAGAATTTTGGGAAATGCAGAAGCTATATATCTAATAGTGTACCTCAACAAAGGGGGAACTTGAGCGATAAATACTAGAATATTTCCCCTAACCATGTCTTTATCATTTGGTGATATTTTCTGCTGCTCATCTACATAGGGAAATAAGTAAAGTGTTATTTAAATCTCCACAGGAAGAATCAGTAGGCTTGGAAGTTGCAACTCATGCAAATGACATACCAGGATCATGAGGTGACCAATTTTTCCCCACAAAGTTCTTGAAATGAATACTGGCGACTTGTCTTACCGCCAAGTCGGAATTATTTTCTACAATGATCTGCAACAGCCTCACCAAATGTTGTGGTGTGTACTGGAACTGCAATCGAAATAACAATAATAGTTGCATCAGGAAAAAAATGATGGCAAACCAATTATGAATTAAAGTGAGGACTCAAAGAAGTAACGACAGCTTCACATCATAGAAATAAAATTCTCCAAATTCAATGGAAAATAAATAAATAAATACACACACACACACACACACACACACATATAAAGTTCTCCGGATAAGGGAGTGGCTGATTAAATCAACTAATAGACAAAAGTAATCAGTGAATTATTGATTAATCGCCCAATATGGAAATATTTTTACCCTTCCACCTTAAAAAGTTATTTTCTTCAACATTTAAATGTCAAGAACAAGATCGGGTTAGGGGGGGGAATTTTGAAGCGTCAATCCCACTTCAAAATTTCAGAAGAACCCTCTCCTTTAGATTATAAGTGGTGTCTCCAAGGAGGTATTCCAAATATTAATGAATAAGTAGGGGTGTGAAATAAATACAAAAAAAATATGTGTCATATTAGAAGGAGGGTTCCTCAAAAATTTCGAAGCGGACTGGCTGCTTCAAAGTTGAACTTGGTTTTTAGGGAGTTTGAAGATGATGGGTTTTGGCAAGAAATACAAAAACAACATGCGTACTTTCCAGATTTATTCGAATGAACTGAATTGAATCCCACAAAATGATTACCTAATCCAAACATGGTTACTATGATTCACAGAACTAATAAAAAAACTATCTATCTTGTTCAATTAAAAGGAAAAAAGTAACCATTAATATATATATAGTGGCTGTCACAAGTAAACCAACTAACAAGCAAAAATGCACAATTTAATACAATCAAATATATATAAACATCGACGATCAATCTCAAATGTCAGGAAAACAGGGATCAATTTCAACTATGAATCAATCTCTAATATCTAGAACTGGAGAGATTTACGAATCAAAAACAAGAGATCAATAATACCTTATTGAGGCTTTCTTCAGCAGCTTTTCGCTCATCTGGATTAGGGCTAAGTGCGGCTTGAAGGATAACAGCAAGACCAGGAAGATCCATCTGAACCGTAACAAACACTCAACGAATCCGAATAATCGTCAATCGAGAAATGGAAATTTTTCGATTAAAAACTAGATTCGATCGAAAAAAATCTGAAATTGAGTTTTGAGAGATTTAATATTTAGGGTTTCGAGAAAGAAGAAGAAAGGCTGCGAAAATTGAGAGAGCTTTTCTTCCTTTTGTGCGTGAGAGAGTATTACTACGCAGAGAAACGAGGAAGAAATGGAGTATTTAAACCCCTAGGGTTCAAGTCTCCGAGACGCGAGAAGTTGACTCGGAGGACACAGCACGTTGACTCGGACGTGTAACAGTGCTCGAGTTCGGTGGGAGAAATTGACTTCTCTAGGGTTTGTTTGATTGATTGGCCATTGAAAACGAATGGCAAAATGATCTTCTAGAAAATGTGATTTTCTAGGCGTTTTGATTTTTTTTTTTTTTTCCCTGAAAGTCAAGTTTTCACCAAAATGGTTTTTCGCTAGGAGGGAAAACATTTGGAATGTCACCTCCTATGTTATTATTTTATGATTAACTCATTTCCTCAAAATTAGAAATCATCGTATTAGAACTCCACTTAGACTCGAATGATCATAAATTTCGCAAGTTCACTTCAATGAATCAAATAGAAATGAGTCATGCGGGGATGACCTAAACGGAGACACAAAGGTGACAAAATGATGTGGTGTCACGCACATTATCTTAGATGCTTTTCCGCGAGATACGAGTAAATATTTTTCTTTGTGTCTCCGTTTGTGTCATTCTAGCATTTTCCAATAGAAATATATTAGACTAATAATTATTTTCAAAAAAGCTTTTATAAAATAAAAAAAAAATTAAATATTTTCCTAGGTGCAATAAAATGGTGGAAAATGAACTCTTGTAGACATCCCATTTTTGCATTCGCCTGATTAATCAACTCGTCAACCCGATCGCAATGGTTCTCAATGATGGATGATATTCCAATGCTTTATTTGTTACTGGATGTGTTTCAGAAATTCGGATGAGGTATCACGAACTAACAAAACTATAAAAACCGCACTACGCTAGAAAAATATAATCCATAAACGTAGAAATCATCATTTTCAGATAAAAAGAAGCTTTACGATAAAAATCACTAAAAAATGATCAAATTACCGAAATATCACTAACATCAAAACATCCCTAGAGCCTACATTACGCTTAGAAAAATCATTTCAAATACATAAAATAACAAATCAAAATAAAATAAATCATTTTGTCAATTTTCACAAAATTTGACAAAATTACGAAAATACCCTTCATAAAGTTCATGACCATTTCACACAAAAAAATTTATAAATGACACAAACAAATATTCTCATTGAATTCCTTATGAAAAATCGATTCCAAAACATCCTGGAACATTAAAAAATGACTTAAAACGCAAAAAATCCTTTCCGATGACAATCAAGTAAGACTTAAGTTAAAAATTAAAGTCAATCCCATAAGACTTAAGTCAAAACCCTAATCAGTCTAATAAAACCAAAGTCAAACCCTAAACCTAATAGAATTCTAATTAAACTCTAAAACTACCTAATAGAATTATAATTATATTATAAAACTATTTAATGTAATTCTAATTAAATACTAACTCTATAATTCTAATTAAACAATAACTCTCTCTAAAAGAATTATAATTAAACACTAAAGCAGTGTTTGTTTGCACTATTTTTCAGCGCTTATTGCTGAAAAAAATTAAATTCAGTATTTTTTGTCAAAATAGCCGTTTGTTTACTCTATATTTGCAGCGCTTATTCCTGAAAATAAGTGAAAAAAATTAAACACTATTTTGATGCTGAAAAAAAATGCTGAAGCGGTAAGTACTTCGCTTTTTTTTCGACATGAACAAATGTGCCTTTTATTTTTTTGAGCTTGGACAAGTATGCCTTTATTCTTAAAAGGATATTACCTCTTATATCCCATGGATAAGTATATAAGCACCCCACAAATTAATAAACTTACACCATGGCTAAATTATTTTGTCTTACATGGGTTAAAAGTTTTGGAATGAATTGATTTTTGGTGAGGATGATCTCCTCATTAGTATATAAGCACCCCACAAATTAATAAACCTACACCGTAGCTAAATTATTTTGTCTTATATGGGTTAAAAGTTTTGGAATAAGTTGATTTTTGATGAAGATGATCTCTACAATGAGGAGCTCATCCTCACCAAAAATCCGCACATCTTGAAACTTCTAACCCTATCAAAATAAGTTCAAGAATTGTAAATTGTCCTTTTTTTAAAAAAAAAAAAACTATTTTTGACTAGTAAAAAGTTTCAAAATGGGCTAATTTTTTGTGAGGATGATCTCTAGACCATATAGACCATCCTCACTAAATATTTGCTCATTCCAAAAACTTTAACTCATATAAAACAAAAAAAATTGGTTATTGTGTCGGTTGCCCTTATTAATTCATAGGGTGCTTTTATAATTACACATCCTTCATTTCCATCAAAAATTATTCATCCAAAATTAAGTTATTTTACTGTTGATTTCAAATTTTGGTGACTTGTATGACATTATTATTTTTAATTTGAAATTTGTGGGTTTTTATAAATAGAAATTATTATTTATAAATTGAAGATTTGAGTATTATTTATTATTTAAAAATGAATTGTATTTTAATTTTATAAGAAATAATATATTTTATTGTGTTTGATAAGAAATAGGCATTTGAAACATGCAAACAATGTATAATATGATTGTAAGGGTAATAAAGACAATTTACCAGCTTTAACAATATGTAACAAATATAATTTAGCATCTAAACAAACAACTTTTTCAGCACTTAAATTCAGCGCTTAATGCTATTTAGCACTTATTTTTTCAGTTTAACAAACAACACCTAACTCTATCTAAAAAGTACTTTAAAAATCTATAAATAAGGGTTCCTACAACCTATTTTCGTATGAAAAATTAAATCCAAATGAAAGTAGGTCAAAAAGTTTTCCTAGCCTCCCATAAACCCTAATTTTGAAACCATAACTCCTTACCTAACACTCATACCCCAACTTTAGCTCAAAAAAACACCTAGAAACTCTTCAAAAACACTCAGAAATCTATAAACAAATCAGAAAAATCCAGATCTAAGAAGGATATACTTCGCCTTGGAAGTCTGAAGCAAATCCGGTGACAGAACGAAGCAAGGAGTGTTGTACGAGGAGTTGTTCTATCAAATCTGAGGGAACAAAATCATTGCGTTCATAAAGGTAAATATTTTTATTTTTTTTATTATTTAGGTCTTTTTAGCAATGTAGTTTCATTTGGGAATTAGTAGAGACCGGTGTTTGCCGGGCGGAGTTAGTGCCTGACACTTTTCAACCCCGTAATGTGATCCCTGGACTCGGTATTTTTTAAGTAGATTAGGTATTATTTATCCGTTTCGAGTCGATGTTCGATTCCTAGACCGTAATAACTAGGTGGCGACTCCCAAACCTTAAAGGTCAAAAGCGGATCCGCGCACCCCACGGATCGATGGCACTTTCAACTCTCTGTAGATACATGATTTTCGCGATTACGATGACCACATCTACTAAGGATTGGAGTCGTCACCATTCATGCTGTAAGTGGGTGTGAATGGTCACGCGATGCACGTTTTCCAAAAAAATGACATTTTTGGCACGTAGTGACTCACGATGGATAGGAACTAGTCAAACCTTGGGATTCGGGGTAAGTGGCTCAATTGGAGAAAATGGAAAGTGTTAGGCACCATTTTTTCCCTGTCAAGTGGCAGTAACCTCAAAGAAATCGGTTATTTTAATTTTTAAAATAAAATGTCACGTGCCGTGCGTTTGTACCCTAAGTAGGGATTTACTTTTGGCTCGATTATTGGATCATTCCATTGATGAAAATGATCCTTAAAAACCTTTGCCTTGAGGTTTACATGTGATTTGAAAAAATATTGGCTAAGGTTGAGGGTCCATTCTCATGAGTCGAGAATGAATCTCGTACTAATTCTCTCAAAAATAGTTTGGGGATTAAAATTGATTTTATTTTAAAGGGATTACAACCTTTATACTTTCCATTAGACTGAAGTCCAATCTACCAGAGATAAGGAAGGGGGAGCATTCATCCTAAGTCCATCTAAAATAAAATAAAGAGATGAGGGGATGATAGAAGAGGGAGGAGGAGAGGGTAGAGAGAGAATGGGGTATTTTGTTACACCCACCTTGAAGCTTCAATCTTTCTTTTCTTATTCTTCTTCAATGTCTTCTAAGGTCCTTAGTAGAATGTGAGGGTATATTTTTCTTTTTTTTAGAAGGTTAATATGAATATGAGGAAGAGATGAGTTGAGAATAGATTGAGTGAAGTATTTTTTTATGTGAGACTTGGTGTGAGTTGGTAAAAGAGAATTGATAGTATTTTGTGTTATAGTGGGTCCCCATTTTTGGGATGAGGAAGGGGGTATTTATAGATGTTTTGAGGGTATTTGAGGGTATAATGGGTTGAAAGGTTGAAAGGAGGGATAATGGCATAGGTTTTAGGGGTGACAGGTATGAAATTTAGAATGGAATTAAGGGTAATTATGTAATGAATGGAAATGGGTAATGTTTAGATCTAATGGTTTGGATCCTACCCAAATCCATTTGGGTAGAGTGTTTGGTGGGGTTAGATGAGTGATGGTTGATAGGGGGAATGAGGGTGTAAGGGAGTTGTTTGGAGATTGAATGTTAGGTTAGTTGAAGAGGTGTGGTGTTTAGATTTAGGAGAATGGGTTATGTAAGAGGTTGGTAGATTGGTTTTTGGAAGGATTAAGGGAATGAAGACATATGGCAAATATGATGAGAGAGTGAGATGATGGGTGTGTTGATTGGTGATGGTAGTTGTTTGATTAAAGAAAATAATATGGGTTAGTTTGGTGATGATGATGGGAGGTATAAGTTGAGATGATTTTGTTGGAGTATTTTAAGGGAAAGTGATGGGTTGAGGTGTAGGAGATATAGGTTGTGATGTGGGTGGTTGATGGTGTCAGAGAATGGGGATAAGTTAGGCTATGTAGGATATGGGTTGTGATGTGGGTGGTTGATGATGTTAGAGAATGGGGATAGGTTAGGTTAGGGTATGGTATGGGTTTAGATGATTTTGGAGAGAAGTGATGAGGGTCAAATGAATTGTGAAAGAAAGGTGATAGAGGTAGGTGATTAGATGATGACATGTGTCATCTTTTGGTGTGAAGAGGGTGATTGGTTGATGTTGTGGATTAGACGTGTATAGGATATGGATAGTGATTTGTGGGTTTTTAGTGTATTGGACTTAGGTTTTAGGAGGGTTGTGGGTCATTTTGGCTTGGATGAGGTTTATTTTGGATTGGACTTTTGGGGGTAGGTTCATTTTAGGGTTTAGGTGATATGGGATCGATTTTAGGTTAAGGGTAAGGTGTGAAATTAATTTAGGAAAGAGTTGAGGGCTTGTGGGCTTTGAATAGGCTTAGGGTGTTTGCGGATTCGGAAGCGGAGCGGTGGAAATAGATGAAGGGTAGTGAAAGCGCCCTCGATTCGCGGGGTGCGCGGATCCATTTTTGACCCTTGAGGTTTGGGAGTCGTCACCTAGTTATTATGGTCTAGGAACCAAACTGACTCTAAAACAGATAATGAACTAATCTACTACAGCAAATCTGAATCCGGGGATCATGTTACGGGGTTGGAAGGTGTTAGGCACCAACCCCGCCCGGCCATTGCCGGTCTCTACTTATCCCAAATAAATCTACATCGCTAATGACAAACCTAGATTAAAAAATAAAAAGCTTACCTTCGATCTGCAAAAGTGTTATTCCCTCAGATCTGGTGAAAACGGCTCCTTATACCGTATTCCTTACTTCGTTCTATCTCCGGATCTGATTTCTAATCTCCGAGGTAAGGTATCTCCTTCTTGGATCTAGGTGCTTCGAATTTGTTGTGAATTTTTAGGATGTTTTTGAGAGGTTTCTGGGTGTTTTTTAGGCTAAAATCAAAGCAGGGGTGTTAGGTAAGGAGTTGAGGCTCCAAAATTAGGGTTTTGGAGAGGTTGTGGAGGCTTCTTCACCTACTTTTCCTATGGTTTTTTCTTTGATACGAAAATAGGGTGTGGAGGCTCCTATTTATAAAGTTTTTAGAAGCATTAGGGTTTGATTAGGGTTTCTTTCAGGGTTTCAATTAGGGTTTTGACTTAGTCTTTAGGGTTTTAATTTAGGGTTTTGACTTTAGTCTTATGAAATTGACTTGATTAGTTTAGATTAGGGTTTTGACCTTAGTCTTATGAGATTGACTTGATTAGTTTAGATTAGGGTTTTGATTTAGGGTTTTGACCTTAGTCTTATGAGATTGACTCGATTAGTTTAGATTAGGGTTTTAATTTAAGGTTTTGACTTTAGTCTTATGAGATTGACTTTAATCCTTGACTCTAGTCTTTAATTTTGACTTTAGTCTTATTTGATTAACTTTAATATCTTGACTTTAGTCTTGCTTGATTGACTTTAAATTTTTGGAGAACCCCCCTCTATTATATATTTGATTCTTTGGACCCCCAAATGGAGGGGTCCTTAAAGAAATATCTTGCGAACCATCAACAATTTTTCTTGAAAGCCTGATTGATCAATTTTTTTGTTTAAATTTTATAATTAATTTTATTAATGTTTCACTTTACATTATTTAATGATTTATTTATTAATTTCAAAATTTTTAATTATTAAAATTGTGAAATTTCCATTTTGCCCTCGGAGAGGATTTTTTACGTTTTAAGTCGTTTTTCAATGTTCCAGGATGTTTTGGAATCAGTTTTTCATAAGGAATTCCATGGGAATGTTGGTTTTTGTCATTTATGAAGTTTTTGTATGAAATGATCGTGAACTTTATGAGGGGTATTTTCGTAATTTTGTCAAATTTTGTGAAAATTGGCGAAGTGGTTTACTTGGTTTCGATTTGTTGTTTTATGTGCTTGAGTGGATTTTCCTAAGCGTAATGCAGGCTCTAGGGTTGTTTTGATGTTAGGGGTATTTTGATAATTTAGTGATTTTTATCGTGAAGCTTCTTTTTGGTTTGCAAGATGATGATTTCTATGTTTCTAGGGTCGTATTTTCCTAGCGTAGCGTGGTTTCTAAGTTTTGTCAGTTCGAGATACCTCATCCGGATTTCTGAAACATATCTGGTAACAAAATAAAGCATTGGAATAGACATCCATCATTGGGAACCTTTGCGATCGGGTTGACGACTTGATTAATCAGGCGGATGCAAAAATGGGGTGTCTACAGGTAGGCGTCCCAAGTCTCACATTTTTTTAATTTATTAATTTTTTTGCAATCATTGGTTTGATTTAAAAAATGCCACGTGTTGGCAAATCGGGCCTTTTAGGCCCTTTGGAGAATTTTATCGATATTTTGAATGGAGCGGGGTAGATGGGAGCATGCCGAGTCTTTTCATGTGGGCCCATTAGACCCTTAGGTGGTCTTAGGGACCTTGATTTTGAGAAAAGTGTCACATTTCAATGATTCTGGCTATTGAGGTCCGTTGGCCACGTTTATTGAAAAACTACTATTTTTGGACCCTTTTGAGTGAAACCTATTTCAAATTGGGGTGTCTACTGCTGCCCTTCTTTGCAGGAATTGTGTGCAAAGAACTGCAAAGAATAAACTAAACCCCTATTTGTACGGGCTAGACAAAATTTTGACCAACACGACTTCGAATTACTGATTGAATTGATGACTTTTGTAGAAAATGGTTACTCAAGCACGGGGTCTGACAGAGTTACCTTACTATTTCATTGATCTTGATGGCGCGGAGCTCGTGTGAGACCTTGGATTTGATGAAAATTTGATGATTTTTTAAAATTTGGATTCGGTCGTGTTTTTAACAAATCGGAATTGAGTGCAACTCGAAAGGGCTTTTGAAATTCTTTTGATCCTTTTGATTTTTCTTTTCTTTTTTTGTATTTTGATTTTTTTTTAATTTTATTTTGATTTTTCATTTCTTTCTTTTTTTATTTATTGACTGATCCGTGCTTTAGACACGGATAGCTCTTGGTTCCATCTCATCCGTATTTGAACAACGGATAGCTCCATTCTCATTTCATCCGTGCATGGAACACGGATAGAGTCAACCTAGCCTTATCCGTACTAGTAATATGGACCAGTACGAATTCAAACAGTTTAAAACCTACGCACCCTTCCGTTTTCATTTCTTCTTCCGTTTTCTTTCGGTTTCTCTTCTCTCTCTGGCGATCTCTCTTCTCCTCCCTTTATCTTTTCCTTGCTTTCGTTGATTTGGGCATTTGGTTTGGTTGTTGGGACGATTTTGATCGCACGTTGTTACATTTGAACGTTCGTGGAAGCGACCTAAAGCCTTGAGAGATTTGTTTGCGCGTGTGGACTATCCTTTTGTTATCGAGGCGAGTTTTATATTCGTTCTCTTTTCTTTTATTTTCCTCTTTTCCCCTTTTTTACAATCATGTTACGTAAGCTTTTGTTTCGAACTTGCTTTGGACACAGACAACACCCCTATTTCATGTTTTCCATCTTTTGCTTTTAACTTTGATTCATTTATATTCTCCATGCGTGATGTTTTCATTCCCTTTTTGGGAAGTTGTTATTTTTGCAAATTGCCTTCTTTGTTACTATTTTTGGGTGACCTTTCTTTGCTGATTTTATTACTTTTATTTCGTTGGTTAATTGTCTGTGAGTGTATGGTTTATTGATTTATGAAATTGGCGGATGGAGGATTGGTGACGCTTTTGGGTGAGGGTTTCCCAAGAGGTTTTTGGGAAATTTGGGGTTGTGGTGGAATTGGGTGTGATGAAGGCGTTGTGAGGTTGTTTTGCTAATTGGGGTTAGGGTCATGGGTATGAGAAATGGTGTAGATTGGTTGATGATGCTGGGTGATTGATTGGGAATCACGAGGTGGGTGAAAGAAATGGTTGTTGGCTGGTTTATGGGCCGGGTTAAGATACATAAGAGTGGTTTAGCGGGGGCGATGGTTGGTGAATGGGGGTGGTTCGAGGTTGTTTTGGGCAAAGATTAGGGACTATTTTAGGGCTGCTTTGGAGTGGATTAGAGGTGTTTCTGGAAACTGAATAGTAACTATTTTTGGAGTGGGAATTGGATGTGGTCTAGGGGCAGTTTGGAATGGTATATGGCTTGAGTTCGAATGACTGGTTTTGGTAGGGGTTCAGGGGTGGCTAAAATTATTTTAGGATTGGTTTGGGGGTTTGACGAGTGATGATGAGGTGAAGTACGGTAGTCTAGAGGTGACATCTTAGGATTGGTCTTCGAGTGGGAAATATGATGGTTTTGAACCAGAAGTAGGGATTATTTTAGGGATTGGATTTTAAGTGAGAATTGGCATAGTTTATGGATAGTTTGGGGACTGTTTAGGGGTGGATTGAGTTGGACTGTGTTGAACTATTTGGATTGAATTGGCTTGTTGGGCGAGTTAATTTTTCTCTCACTATCTTTTCCTCCTTTTAGCATGCTCGTTGTGTTTCCTATCTTATCTTTGATTCTCTTTGCCTGCTTAATTGTGAACATTTTGACTTGCTCCGGTTATCCACGCATTTTCTTTCCTTTGAATGATATCTCGACGTGGTTGGGATGGGTTCTTGGCTAGGTAGGACTGGCTGGACTAGTCGGACTAGTTTTTGATTAGTTTGCCTGAGTCTACTAGGTTTGACTAGGTTTAACTAGGTTTGATCGAGTCGAACTGGGTTTGATTGGGTGTAGACTGAGTTGAACTGGGTTTGACTGGGTGTAGACTAGGTCGACTGGATTGACTGGATTTCAATGGGGTTAATTGGATTTTGACTAGGTTGACTAGATTGGTTAGGGTTGACTAGTTTGACCGATTTAACTGAGTTGATTATGATTGATTGGATTTTGACTGGGTTGACAGGGTTTGACTAGGTTAATTATGGTTGACGGGGTTTTGGCTAGGTTGATTAGGTATTGACTGGGTTTTGACTAGGCTGACTGGGTTCTGGATTCTGGGTTAAATTGGGTCGACTGAGCTGGCTTGGGTTGACTGAATTGACTTGGGTTGGCTGAGTTGGATGGGTTAAACTGGGTTGACTGAGTTGACTTTAGTTTATTGAGTTGGATGGGTTAAATTGGGTCGACTGAGTTAACTGGGTTGACTGGGCTTTAGATTGAGTTGACCTGTGTTAGACTGAGTTAAATTGGGTTGACTGGGTTGGTTGGGTTAACTAGGTTTGACTGGGTTCAATTGGGTTGACTAGGTTAACTCGGGTTGACTAACCGATTAGGTTTGCTGGGTTTGATTAGGTTTTGATTGGGTTAAATGGGTTTGATTAGGTTTTGACTGGGTTAATTGAGTTTGACTGGGTTTTGACTAGGTTGACTAAGGGTCGACTCGAGAGTAGCAAATAAGACATTTTCCTTTGTCGACTCAACCACTTATCACCTTGCAGATGGGTAGAGAGCGGAGGACTCGAGTGGCGAGACATTCATTTGACGATGAGGAGGCGAGACCTAGGACCTGGACCCATTTTGTTTTGGGGTCTGGCGTGGGGACAGAGTATGGCTGGCCGAGATAGCCTTCACGGAGGCCTGATTCAGCTGGTTATTCTTCAAGCAGTCGGGCAGAGGAAGCCAATAATTCTCAGAGTGGTCAAGTTGAGGACCTCCCTAGGAGCAGTGGTGGGAAAGGTAGACGCGGTGGCCGAGGCCAGGCAGATAGGGCCGTTGGTAGAGGTAGAGTGGACAGAGAGGTTCCCAGGGTCGAGATCCCTGAGGAGGAGAGCGAGAGGGTGGTAGAAACATCTCTTCTTCATTGGTTTACTTGGGGAAGTAAGAATTTTCAGATCGATCGTAGACAAGATACTTGTGGCTTCTGAATCTATGCCTGGCTTAAGCTGAGTATTGAACTTGATTATTCGGATTTCTGACGTTTCGGCTCAAACTGCTCTCAGCTTGGGATTTTCTTCTGTTTTTTTTTTTTTTTTTTTATTGCTCTAATTTTTACCTAGATCGCCTTTCCAGGTTTTCAATCTATCGAGCTTGCTCTAACTTTTGCCTAGATCGCCTTTTTAGGTTTTCAATCTAGCGAGCTTTTTCTTTTTTTTCTTGGCTCTGATTGTTGCCAAAGTTGTCCTTTCAGATTTTCAACTTTGCGAGCTTGCCTTAATTTTTGCCTAAGTCGCCCTTTTCGGGTTTTCAACTTAGCAGGCTTCATCATTTTTTTTTATCTTTTTTTTCTTTTCCTCTGACCTTCTAGAATCACTGTCTGATCATGTTCTACTACCCTCCTTGACTTTTTCACACGGTACTTAGGAGGACTTTTATAGGTAGGCTTGGGACTAGGCATAAAATGAAAGGGATTTTGAGGCTCAAAACCCAAATGCCCCTTGTGTTGCATTTCATTTAAACTTTTTCTTGAATTTTCTTCCCCATTCTTTTGAATTTTTTCTTTTTAGATTTTTTCTTCATCGGGGAATCTATTTTTTTATTTTGGTGTGGTCGGGCCTGAAGTAACTTCTCAGGTTGCCTACGTACCCCAAATTTTTGGGATCAGACCAAACGTAGTTCGGATTTTTCCCTCCCTAGGTTAGGTGATCAGGCTAAGAAATAAAAGGCACAATTTTTCTCTTTTTGAACAGGCTGCAAAGGGGTTGAGAAAGGAGATAAAGAATTTGGTAATAGGAAAATTGATTCGGCCAAAAATGGCCTCCTTAAATGTAGTACCGTTTGATTTGGTCAAGGTTGGTTGGTTCTGGTAACTCGATTCCATCATGATCTTGAAGCCTGACAGCTTTTCTTAGTAGTATCTCCTTGATGATGTACGGACCTCCCCAATTTGGTTTGAACTTCCCTCTAGGGTCAAATATAGGTGCCCGATTCTCTTTGAGTACTAAATCCCGACATGTAAGTGACGAACTTTGATCTTTTTATCAAATGCACGGGCAACTCTTCTTTGATAAGCTTGCACGTGATACAAAGCTCTCAGTCGTTTTTCTTCAATCAAATTCAATTCTTCATACCGCTGGCGAACCCAATCTGTTTCTGACAACTGAGTTTCCAACAAGACCCTCAGAGGTGGAATTTCCATTTCAACTGGCAAGACTGCTTCCATGCCATACATTAAAGAGTAGGGAGTAGCTCCAGTAGAGGATCGAATTGAAGCTCGATATGTCCATAGCGTGAATGATAATTTTTCTGACCAATCTCGATGTGATTGACACAATTTTCCTGATGATAGTCTTGAGACTCTTACTAACTGCTTCATCGTTCCATTGATCTGAGGACGGTAGGGGGATGATTTGTGCTCCGGATCTTCAACTTTAAACATATAGTAATGATTTATGCTTTGAAGTACGACCCATTATCAGAGATCAGTTCAAAAGGTACCCCCATATCGACTGATAATATTGATTTGAAACTCAAGATGTAGTAAGGATAGTGCTGATACATTTTATAACATCTTCTTTAATTCCATCGATATAGACGAGTATCTATTTCGTGTTGAACAACACCCAAGCTTGTACCTAGCATACCCTCATATGATCACACGAACAAGTCTTTTGAAATTTCTGAGTAAATTCATTATCCCCTCGTGTTCCTTTAGGGATAAGATGGTTTCTATTTGAATCTTTTTAGGAATTATTTTTTGTTTCGAGGTCAAAGACCTTTCTTCCTTTTTCGATTAAAGGTTGAGCCCGACTCTTATCTTCCTGTTCAGAAACGAAATCTATCAAATTATTAGTTAATTCGTTAATGCGCTCGAGGTATTCAAAAATTTCCTTTATCCGATCAATTTCAGATGGGACAACAGACACCTCTATAGACTCAATGAACTAACTTGACTCAATAGGAAAGAGTAGACTCAATCTAAGGAAGACATGACCTTGCTGGAAAAAGGGACTCGAGCTAACCCAAATGACTCTTGAAAAGTCAAGATAAGTACTCATACGAGTTTGATTAGGACTGAAGACTGAGATATTGCTTATAACCGGTAGGATTGAAGCACTATGATCTTTAAAGAACAACTGGACGATGTTGAGAAATTTTGAGGTCATTTCTGACTGTTTGACTTGATATTGACGTTTACTCTAACTGATCGAATTTACACCCCTAGCTAGACGATAGACGATTGAGCTTAGATACAATGATAACCCTTAAACCTCTTTGAAGGTGAATTTAACCAATTTCAGTGTCACCCCCTTGATAACATTTTAAATGAACCCTGAGATTTTATTGAATTTTGTGCACCAATCCATTAAAAAATTCATCCATTCAATGATTATTCAGAAGAAAAATAATTATGTTGTACTCTTGAAAAATATTGGAAAATAATGTTTTTATTTCACAAATCTGATTATTTTTTTGCAAGGTCCATAAAAACTTTTCATGCAAAAATAGATCTTTTGCAAATTATTTTTCCTTCTTTTTCTTTTCTTTTGGAAAACATTTTCTTCTGGAAAATATTTTTTCTCTGGAAAATAGTTTTTAATTGGAAAGTATCTTCTCTTGGAAAATATTTTTTGGAAAACGTTTTATCTTAGAAAACATTTTTTTTTAGAGAATAAACCTTTTTGGAAAACACTTCTTTTGGAAAATATTTTTTTTTGGAAAATACTTTCCTTTGTAAATTATTTTTCTTCTTTGAAAATTTGATTTCTATTTCGATTTAAATGGCCCGGTCCATCAGGATTGTTGGATCGAGTTGGGCTGGGTCATTTGCAAGAGATGGATTTTTTATTGGGTCGGTGCACCCATTTTGATTTTCAAAAATAACATTTTTTATCCTTGAGGACAATCATACACTCTGATCTCATCATTCACATACATCCATTTCATCATTCACATGCATTCTGATCTCATCATTCACATACATCCATTTCATCATTCACATGCATTCTGATCTCATCATTCACATACATCCATTTCATCATTCACATGCATTATGATCTCATCATTCACATACATTCATATCAATCACAAAGTCTCATAAGATTCCATTCAATGAACAACCCGGGAACACCCACGATAAGTTCGAGTCGTGACCTACTGGGAAGGTTTCTAGACTCTAAGCTTACTACGTGCAGTGCATTTTTATCTGGCCACCCTTGCCCAAGCACACCTATATACCTTTCGATACGTGGTGACTTGGTTTGATATACCGTATAGGTGATAATCTAAAACCTCAATTCACTTCTCTGAAGCCAAAAACAACCAGTTTGATCTCCAGTTGAGAGGTGGCGCATAATGCTGAGCAAGGGCCCACTTAAATACCTCTCGTCTAGAATAGACATAGTCTATCCCCCTCGTACAGTAGGGTACAGCGGGGCAAGATCTGCTTAGGCACCGGTTTTGACCAAGAAGTGCAATTGATACACTTAGATTATCTTTTATACCTACGGGTACGAGTCAAGGGTTGTAGATTTCATAAATGGTTTGGCATCCCACGAGGGGACCGACCACGTACTAGTACTACGTTGGCAATCGGGACATGTGACTGTGTGGCTCACAATAGGTCAAAGGTTCAGGTCGCTCCAGCCTGGGTGCATCAATATACCTTTCAGAATCACCTGATCAGACGGTATTGATGCCCCCAGTTTGATATACCCTAAGGTACGTGACTGGAGTTGTGGTTTTCATGAATGACGTCGCATCTCCGAAGAGACCGGGCCACGCACTAGTGCCACGTTGGCTAAATGGGACGTGTAAGTGCTCAAAACAGTAAACGTGCATGTGGTGTGTGCAAAACAGGGTGGGGTGTGCCCGGGGCCCTTTTTTTTTTTTTTTTTTTTTAACAAATGGGCCCATGGGCCTGATCACACTATCACAATATGGATATTAGAAAAAACACAATCATAAAGCATAAATATCCATAACATCAAGATCAAAAATAAGGCATGCACATCAAAACATATATCAATCAAGGCCATGATATATCAGATAGGTAATCGATCAAGGTAGTGCAAAAGAGAATACAGATGATCAATCAATCAGGATTGCACTAAAAAGAATATCAATCATCGAAAGCATCAAGATCAAAATTTAGGCATGCACATTAATGACATATCACAAGAAAAATCCCTTTTTTTTTTTTTTCTAAATTGAAAAATAATTTAATTTGACCAACACAAAAAGATTTCAAAATTTACTAAGGATCACTAGGCCAACGTGGTCATTTCATCAGTAATCCAATACCATAGCTTTCTAGACTTTAATGGAAAAACTCGGATCTAAAAGTGAAATTCACACATTTTTTTTTTCTTACTTTGATCCAATGTTTTGAAAATGAGTGGCTATAAAATCAAATTTTAATTCAAAATTCAAAATAAAAATTAACTTTGGAAATTTTTTTTTAAAAAAAGTTTTAGAATTTCATCCGCCACAAGCACGTGGCATTGGATCACTTTTGGATGCCACGTGGCGAAGTCAATGACTCTTAGTAAGAAGGAAATCTTACTAAGCTAGTAAGATTAGCTCATAAAAAAAAATTTTAAAATTTGATTTTCATGTTGCTGCCAACCACACGCAAACCCCAATTAGCATGTTTTTAATATGTTGCTACCATTACACAATAAAAAGAAATTTATACATTGCTGGTAGCACAACAAAGAAAATGAAAGTGACATTATGTAACACAATTTCTCTTTGCTGCCAGCACACCATGTACCTCCATTTCCAGCACACAACCAACACACCACTCTATTTTAGATCGTCATGTTGCAACCCCACACATGTTGCCAATACAGCACTTCAAGAATTTTATGTGTACGTTATTGCTAACAACACACATTTCAGATTTTTATTTTTCTTGTTTTATGTTGCTGTCATAACATACATCCAAATTTTTTTTTTTTTAAAAGACTGAGTAAAAAATCCAGCGATTGTAATCCGAATTCCCCAACGAAAAAAAATTGCTGAGATCGACAATGATCAACATATCGTCTCTCGGAATTCATCAAGGAAAAAAATGAAGCACTCCGAAATGATCCAAAAGTCCAAACAACTTGTGCTGTCCTTACAGCACTCAAATTAAAATCTCATCGAAAAAAACTTCGATTTAAAATGTTGATTGGCGTCCAACCTATTTTGACATTGCAGCACTTAATTTGAAATCAGATTGAGAAAAACGAGATTAAGAATGAGCCAATTCTTTTCGAACAAATCTATTGATATGAAAATTTGAAATATTCGGGTTCTCCTTTTTGGAAACCACGGATGTGTTCCAAAACTTTCAATTTCGTTGCTTGGATTTGCATCTTTGTTAGATTGATCGGGTTTCACAACGGTATATTTGAAGTTTAAAACCACACAATAGATGAGATCTAGATCCTAAAAACAAACACGAGCATCGATAATCGTTCAAAAAACTCAAAAAGTTCAGATCGAGGAAAAAGTATTTGAGGAGAAAAAAAATTCAAATCGAATCACCCATTACTGATTTCAGATCAGACTTCATTCAATCTTCTCGAAATCAAAAACCTTTGTCTCATACTTCAAAGCTTGTTCACATCTGAATTCTATGTTATAGCAGATTACAAGACTTGTGATGTAGTCACTCATCTCGTTAATTCACCATTTAAGCCTTCGCCTTCGAGGTTCCAATTAATGGGTCTTGTAAAGGATTAATTTGCTTAGCAAATCATTCTTATAATCATATGTACAATCCTCCAATAAAGGCTGCACTGATCACCGATCTCTCTCTTTCTCTCTTCTTCAAACAAGATCATGCCAGTTTATTATGAATCTTTGCATCTCTCTTCGACAGAAAGAAACAAAGTCGATTTTCTCTCGGAAAAATTGTTTCAACTCGAATTGATTTCAAGAATGGATAACGGTTCTACACTGAAATCGACGGCTTTGGTGAAGTTTTAAGTCGATCTGAGCCGACTTCAACCGATTGAAGATAGAGACCGAATCGGTCTCTGTTAAAACGATGAAACCAAGTGTAGAAGAAAAAAAAACCTTTTAAGAAGATGGTGTAAAAAAATAAAGAAATTGATTTTATTAGTGGCGCACCGATCCCACCAGCACATTGTTGCTGTTAAGGTGGTGTGAAAATTTTTTAAGAAGAAATTTATTCGCGGCACACCAACCACAATAGCACATTGTTGCTGTTAGAAAAACTTTTATTTATTTTTTTTCCTTTCTTGCTGTCAATGGACAGCACGACTTGTCTAAAAAAACAATCAGTCAACCGATCAAACACCAAAGATTTTATTATTTATTGTTTCTTTAAAACAAATATTGTTGAAAGGTAAATCATACCCTCCCTCAAAATATTGTCGAAAGACAGATTGCACACAATAAAAGGAAAATCTTTTTTTTTTTTTTTAAATATCTACACAAGCATCTAAAAAGAAATATAAAATAAAAAAACTTCATTTATCCATCATCATTATCCTCCCATCCGTGATACAACCATCCATCTTGAAATATCACACTATTTAGGATCATTCTGAATGGCCTTTGATTAAATCATAAAGATTAACATGTTAAATCAAAGTGCTCCGAGTAGAATCAGATAATTAATGATGTACTAAAAAAATAATAAACAAATAATAAAAAGAAACTAACTAAGAATTAAGTAAAATAAACTAAAACAAAAAACTAGGTCGTTGGCAATGCTCCCATACTTGGGGTTTTTCAAGTCTGATCCTCAATGTCCCCAGTGGAGTCGTCACTGAAAGCGCCCTCGATCCGCGGGGTGCGCAGATTCGCTTTTGACCCTTGAGGTTTGGGAGTCGCCACCTAGTTATTGTGGTCTAGGAACCAAACTGACCCTACAATGGATAAGAAAGAACTAATCTACATAGAAATCTGAATCCGGGGATCATGTTACGGGGTTGGAAGGTGTTAGGCACCAACCCCGCCCGGCCAATGCCGGTCTCTACTTATCCCAAATAGATCTACATTGCTAATGATAAACCTAGATTAAAAAAAATTTACCTTTGATATGCAAAAGTGTTATTCCCTCAGATCTGGTGAGAATGGCTCCTTGTACCGTATTCCTTACTTCGTTCTATCTCCGGATCTGATTCCTGATCTCCGAGGTAAGGTATCTCCTTCTTGGATCTGGGTGCTTCGAATTTGTTGTGGATTTTTGGGATGTTTTTGAGAGGTTTTTAGGTGTTTTTTAGGCTAAAATCGGAGTAGGGGTGTTAGGGAAGGAGTTGGGGCTCCAAAATTAGGGTTTTGGGGAGGTTATGGAGGCTTCTTTACCTACTTTTCCTAGGGTTTTTTCTTTGATACGAAAATAGGGTGTGGAGGCTCCTATTTATAAAGTTTTTAGAAGCATTTAGGGTTTGATTAGGGTTTCTTTTTAGGGTTTCAATTAGGGTTTTGACTTAGTCTTTAGGGTTTTAGGGTTTTGACTTTAGTCTTATGAGATTGACTTGATTAGTTTAGATTAGGGTTTGGATTTAGGGTTTTGACCTTAGTCTTATGAGATTGACTTGATTAGTTTAGATTAGGGTTTTGATTTAGGGTTTTGACCTTAGTCTTATGAGATTGACTCGATTAGTACGTTGACTTCAGTCTTGCTTGATTGACTTTAATTTTGACTTTAGTCTCACTTGATTGACTTTAATACCTTGACTTCAGTCTTGCTTGATTTACTTTTAATTTTGACTTCAGTCTCACTTGATTGACTTTAATACCTTGACTTCAGTCTTGCTTGATTTACTTTTAATTTTTGGAGAACCCCCTTCTATTATATCTTTAATTCTTTGACCCCCAAATGGAGGGGTCCTTAAAGAAATATCCCACGAACCCTCAACAATTTTGCCTGAGAGTCCAATTAATCGATTTTTTAGGTTCAACTTTTTAAATTAATTTCATTAATGTTTCACTTTAATTATTAATGTTTTATTTATTAATTTCGAATTTTTTAATTATGAAAATTGTGAAATTACCGTTTTGCCCTCGGAGAGGATTTTTTACGTTTTAAGTCGTTTTTCAATGTTCCAGGATGTTTTGGAATCAGTTTTTCGTAAGGAATTCAATGGGAATGTTGGTTTTTGTCATTTATGAAGTTTTTGTATGAAATGATCGTGAACTTTATGAGGGGTATTTTCGTAATTTTGTCAAATTTTGTGAAAATTGGCGAAGTGGTTTACTTGGTTTCGATTTGTTATTTTATGTGTTTGAGTGGGTTTTCCTAAGCGTAATGCAGGCTCTAGAGTTGTTTTGATGTTAGGGGTATTTTGGTAATTTAGTGATTTTTATCGTGAAGCTTCTTTTTTATTTGCAAGATGATGATTTCTATGTTTCTGGGGTCGTATTTTCCTAGCGTAGCGTGGTTTCTATTTTTGTCAGTTCGAGATACCTCATCCGGATTTCTGAAACATATCTGGTAACAAAATAAAGCATTGGAATAGACATCCATCATTGGGAACCTTTGCGATCGGGTCGACGAGTTGATTAATCAGGCGAATGCAAAAATGGGGTGTGTACACATGTCTGCAGTCACTGCTTGGGCTGGGATTATGGAGATTGGGGGGGTCTTGCTACAGGAGCATGCCGTCACGATACGTATTCTGTCATTGCCTCTTTTCCTTAGAACTTTCTGTTTTTTATTGTTCTCACTTGGTCGGTGTTCTTACTTCCAGGCCGATAATCAACGTCGTCTTCAAGAAGGCTACGATGTGATTGAGGCCCAGGTGGAGAGGGCAGTGGAGATGGAGAATAGGTGGGGGGCCTCTAGGACTGAGGTAGAGGAGCAGGCTACTCGTATCGAGGAGCAGGAGGCTTACCTTGAGGCACAGGTCGCTCGCATCCAGGAGCCTGAACTTGAGATGACCTTACGAGAGTCTCGTCTGCAGGCCGAGATGGTATGTCCCTTTTTGTTTCTCTTATCTTTTCCATTTGATATATCGTAGTTCATAAGTATTTTGTCTTGATTGGTTCTTTTATGATCTTTTCAGGATTATCATCGACGTCGAGACAGAGCGAGCACCTCTACGCGACCTCCGACACCTCATAGGGTGAGTATTTGCATTTTAGTTGTTCATTTCCTTGCACATTCTGTATATATCTCTGCCTGTATTTTGACTTACTTTGTTTCTTTATTTTCAGGCCTCCCTCTCCACTGAACCTTCTATCCTTGGTGCTGATCTCGTGGGTAATACGGAGCAGGATGCTACCCTGGACGCGGAGCTATTTTTCACGGATTCGGAGGGACGACTACGGATGTATGGTCTACCTTCTTCCGGGGTGTCTGGCTCTGGTGCAATGACTGAATCTTCTTCTGGAGCGATCCCAGAGACTCAGAGTGCCCGGGATGATGCTCCCCCCTCGATCTAATTTTGTTGTACTTTGCAATACATATAGATTTTTTTAATTAGACTTAGACATATTTGTAAACATTTTAAACTTTTGTATATATATATATATATATATATCTATTAATTATTTTTTACTGTTTCATTGTGATCATATGTGTAATTGACTCGGGCCCCAACGGGCTTCTTGGGCGTGATATCGATCATCAGGGCTTTTGAGCCCCTTGAGTGTTGGTGAGTTTACAAGCTGGTAAAGGGTGCGATTAGGGTTCAAAAGACCCTTCGAGTATGTTCTTGAGTGGTGTGAGTTGTTTGAGGGGCCATGGGCCCGATGGTGAGAGACACAAATACCCATAGGACCCTGGTTTGATCCAATACGATCATGGTGAGTTCCCACATGTCCGGCATACATTTTGAGGACTTTTGAGAGTTTTGATGGTGTTTATTGAGCATGTGGGAGTCTCAATCATGTCCATGTGAGATGACTATTATGTAGTCATGAATTGTCAAACACTCAAATGACTCAGGGTCCCAAGGCTAAAACATTCTGGTCCGTGTTTCCAACACCGATAACTTTACCAAGTTTTCATCTGTGCTAGGGGCACAGATAGATCATTCTAGTCTTCATCCGTGTTTTAAGCACGGCTGAGTCACATTCTACTACATCCGTACT
Organism: Akebia trifoliata; assembly: GCF_017979445.1. Lineage (NCBI taxonomy): Eukaryota > Viridiplantae > Streptophyta > Magnoliopsida > Ranunculales > Lardizabalaceae > Akebia > Akebia trifoliata. The sequence goes on along the minus strand of NC_141382.1, from coordinate 36,389,327 downwards.
TAAAATACGGATAGGTTAATTTTGATTCCATCCGTGTTTTAAACACGGATTAGCCAACATTTGACTTTATCCGTGTTTAGAACACGAATTAATATGATTTACCCCGCACTTTAAGCCTGTTCAGCTTCATTTTGCCCTAACATTTCACTTTTCATGATTTTACTTCCCTCTTTCACATTTTAGGCGGATTCTTGCTCTCCTTCTTCCTCAAAGCTTCTCTTCAAACTTAATGGAGGTGCCCTCTACTCTTCTCAACTTGAAAAGGTATGGCATTGTCGATCTTTTCTTTGCTAGTTGGATAGATAGCATGGATAATGATGAGAAGGCTTGATGGTGCTTGAATAAGTTGGGATTTACTCTTTCCTTGCCCAAGGTTTCATTGCAATGGGCTTTGATCGAGGCAATGCTAGGTTATTACATCCCCGAGCTCGATCTCTTTCGATTTAGGGAGCATGAAATAACTCCCACCATTGAAGAGTTTGAAGTGTTATTAGGGCTTGATCGGGTGCAGTTGTGGTTCCACCCTTGCGTGATGGGTATTGAAATGAGACTTCTGACTTCTTGGGGATAAACTGCAAATTTTTTAAGATTCTGAATGATGGATCGGTTTTGAAGACAATGTCCAGATCCTTCTTGATTGAACGCCTCACGAATCCCTCGAAGCCGTTGATTCATTTCAATGCTCTCACTTTGATGGTGGTGAGTCAACTCCTGTTTCCGGGTGGCAGAGACATCATGGACCTTTCTCTCATTCACGTGATTCAACAAGTCCGGGAGGGACGCCGGTTGGCACCGATGCATTTGAGCGAGATGTTCCAATCTCTTACGACTTGTTCGTCCGGTCGTGATCGAGTTTTCCGAGGATGTGCTCCACTCCTGCAGGTAAATTCCAAACTTTGCTTGGATTTAAATTTACTAGTTTTTCAAAGTTTAGAATGCTCTCGTTATTTTAGCTTTGGTTTATGGATCATCTGGCTTCAACCAAAGTTGTCAATCTCCCGTTTTGCGTTAATGTTGATCTTGTACTTATGATGTCGAGACGTTTTGCTCCCCTCATTTCGGGTGGCAAATAAGAGTGGTATTCCTTTATTAGCAACCTTGATGACAAAGAGATAAGATGGGTAGGGGCATTCCAACCTCGGTGGTCTCCTATGATTGCATTTGATGGTGCCTGTTTTCTTATTTTGATTGATCTTCACGAGACAACTCATTATATACCACTTTGGGTTCTCCGGCAGTTTGGTTGCGATCAGAGTGTACTCATCCCTGAGAATTTTAAGGAGTTGGTTGGTCATTTGTCGACTGCCCTTTTGAGTCGACTCGTAAAAGAATAGAATCAAGCTGAGGTTCTGAGTTGACCCATCTTTGCAACACACCTATTCCCGGCATATCTACATTGGATTCGAAAACTTGTCTATGGAAGACCCTCGATGTCGATAGTTCCCCGAATACGCCCTGGTGCTTCATCTTTCTTTGATTATCGAGATCTTGTTGAGGAGTCTCAGACTGATCATCTCGAATTCAGGCTATCTAGTTTAAGTTCAAGAAGAAGATGCAGAAGGAGATTGCTCGACTGATATCTGCCCTTACCCAATCTGGATCTAGTGATAGTGGCGAAGTGGCTAGCCTTCGAGCTGAAGTCGTTGAGTTGGGGGATCGGCTTGCCCAGTGTCCTCATTTTGAGGACTTTGCAACATATTTGATGAGTCGTGATGCTTCAGATGCCGAAAGAGTGATGATGAGCCAGGCTGTCCGGATCCGTGATTTGGAGGAACTCCTTGATTCCTTTTTCATTTCTTTCCATGACGTTTGATTGGCTGCATTGTATTCTCACTTTTATATTTTCTTGTCATTATCTGAATGTATGACAAATGTTGAAAGATTAATGCAAAGAAAATAGGTTTTGTACTTACTCGACCTCAGGTATATCTATTGTTCTTGAAAACACGAAGTTTTGTTGAATAAGTCTTAGATTTGTCGTCATTGGCCAAAATAGTAGTTTTTGAAATGCAATTTTGTGAAATGTCTTTATCAAATGAGTAAGATAAGTTCAGAGTTTGTAAATCTTTGGTTGTGACGGTTTTGGTGCTTTTGCCAACCACAGAGGATATAAACATCAATTGCTTTTTTGGTTCCTTTAGAGTCATCCCCAATGCCCTGGTATTAAAAGACTATTATCTGTTTGGGTCTCGGGATTTTGGAAGTATTTTACCGTTCACAGTTTATACTCTTGCGAGCCAGGAGTTTTATTTATTTATTTATTTATTTTTACCCTTATTGCCCCTGGTGCCAATTATGATTTTCACTAGATCCAGTTTCCACATTTTTGCGCATCGACGTCCTTTTTGGGATTTTCATCGTGCCGGTGGCTTTGATCTTGCCATAATCTAATTTTTTTACTCATAGAGCCCTTTCGGGTTTTCACTATGCCCTTTCAGACTATGCTTGTATTTTTTTAGATTTTATATTACAGTTCTTGTTTGGCGTCTCTGTGTCTTTGTGGCTTGGTAACTCAAGTTGAGCTGCGAGATCGGCGACTCTACTCTTGTAGTGGCACTCTTTCTTGAGTAACAGATCTAGATTCCCCTCTCGAGCTTGCTGACGACTATTCGTGGTTCGGTAACTCAAGTTGAGCCGCGAGATCAGCTACTCTAAACTTCAAGTACTCTTTTTTCTTTTTAATATCCGACCTGGATTTTCTTCTCGAATCTTCCAATAACTAATAAGACTTGATGTCTAAACAAGTAGAAAAATCATTGTTGCTGCCATCGTCACTGTGTTGCCTTGGAACATTCCCTGATTAGAAATGACTTTTAGTGGGACGGAACGTTGGCTTAGGCTTATGGTAGTAGAAGGATTCAAAAAAAGTTAAGGTCTGGATGTATTTAAAGTGTTTAGACATGGGACTCGTCTATTTTTGTTTCGAAAAAATGACCTATGTCTCTTCTCAACGTCTCTCGAACTTGTTTAGGCTGAAGATTTGGGTCAAACTTAGATCAAGAGTCTGAGTTTTTGATTTTTTTAATTTTTTTGTATTTTTAGCCATTCACAGTTTATTCTCATGCGAGCCAGGAGTAATTTGATGCTTTGATTTTTCTGATTTTCTCTTTGATTTTCTTTTTTTTGTCACCTTTTTTATTTATTGACTTGCCCCAATCTTAGGTTGAGAAATGAATGTGATGACTCAAAAGGGTTGACTAGGGTTAGATAGTTTGTCCAGGATAACAAAGATGGCATTTTGTCATCTCAGGGTCAGTTTTTAGGCGTAGTATTTTTTAACAGTGTCAGCATTGATCGGTTGTGGGAAGACTTGTCCGTCCATTTTTGTAAAGATCAGAGCTCTTCCTGTCATTCCTTCTTCACGATAAATGGTCTCTCATAGTTTGGTCGAAATTTTTCCCTAGCGTCTTCTTGGATTGACAAAATTTTCTTCAGAACAAGGTTTCCTGGTGAGAAATCCCTAGGCTTGACTTTCTTATTATAGGCACGAGCTATTCCTCGCTGATAGATCTGTCCATGGCAAATAGTTACAAGGCACTTCTCTTCAATAAGATTTAGTTGATCAAATCGAGCTTGAATCCATTCAGTTTCATCCAACTCTGCTTCCCTTAAATTTGAAGGGAGGGGATCTCGACCTCTATGGGTAAAACTACTTCCATTCCATAGACCAATGAATACGGAGTTGCCCCAATCGAAGTTTTGAACGAGGTTCGATAGGCGTGGAGTGCAAAAGGCAAAATGTCATGCCAATCTTTGTTTGTAACTGCCATCTTCTTGATTATTTTCTTGATATTCTTGTTGGCTGTCTAGACTGCTCTATTCATTTTAGGTCTGTTTGGTACAGAGTTGTGATAAGTGATCTGGAAGTCTTCGCACATTATGACATATCTTTGTTTTTAAAGTTCTTGGTATTATCTCCACTAGTCCATTGAGAAGCCCATATCTGCTGATGATGTTGTTTTTAACAAACTTCAAGACGTTGCTTTTTGTGACGTTAGCATAAGAAGTAGCTTCTACCCACTTGGTGAAGTAATCAATAGCAACTAGGATAGAGCGATGCCTGTCTGCATCTTTTGGCGAGATCTATCCAATGACGTCCATTCCCCAGAGAAGGGCCAATGAGTGGTCATGCTATGCAGTTATGAAAGTGGAGCGTTGATCTTGTTGGAGTAGATCTGACATAGATGGCATTTGCGGACATGTTGATAGTAGTCACTCTCCATTGTTGTCCAATAGTATCTCAATCTCATGATCTTCTTAGCTAGCATATAACCATTCATATGGGATCCACAGACTCTTCCATGTACGATCTCGATTAGTCGTTTCGCTTCTGTTTCTACCACACACCGAAGTAAGACCTCGTGGTGCGATTTCTTGTACAGAATGCCGTTGCTGATGAAGAATTGTCCTACCAATTTTTGAATGGTCCTTCTATCATTTGGTGTTGCATCTGAGGGAAGGGTTCGATCTTCGAGATATGCCTTGATATCTGAGTACCATGATTTTTCTTTAGATTATTCTACTTTGATAGGTAGACACTAAGCCGGTTCATCTTGAATTCCAATCTTAATAGGGTCGATTACTAGGTATTCCGAAATACTGATCATAGAAGCAAATGTAGCTAGTATATCTGCAAACTGATTTTTAGCTCTCGACATGTATGTGAATGAAATCTTATCAAAACACGAGCTTAGTTCATCTTAGGTCTAATCTCTACTCTTGGGTTTTCCATTCTCCAGTCCTCTGATAGGCTACTAAGCTTGAATCTCCGAAAACATCAATCTCATCTACCTCGAGATCCAGTGCTGCTTTCAACCCTGCTATGCATGCTTCGTATTCAGCCTCATTGTTAAAACATTAGAATTTTAACCTAATGGCGATCAGTACGTGTGACCCATCTGGTTTGATCAAAACTGCCCCTATTCCATTTCCTTTCTAGTTAGCTACTTCGTCGAAATACATTTTTCAGCCTGGTTCCTCATCATCGTCTTCAACCTCGGCGAGTAGTATGGCTTCGTCCGAAAAATTCATTTTTAATGGCTCGTAGTTAAGCAACAGGTGCTCGACTAGGTGGTCGGCGATGGCTTGCCCTTTGATAGCTTTTTGAGTGACATATGTGATGTCAAACTTGGATAATAGCAGTTGCTATTTTGCTGTGCGACCTGTCAGTGCGGGTTTCTCAAACAGGTATTTTAGGGGGTCCATCCTAACGATTAGCATAGTCGAGTAACTGAGCAAATAATGACGCAGTCGTTGAGATGCCTAGACTAATGCACATCAAGTCTTCTCAAGTGTTGAATATTTTACTTAGTACTCGGTAAATTTCTTGTTGAGATAGTAGATGGCATGTTCCTTCCACCCTGATTCATCGTGTTGCCCTAGCACGCATCCTATTGATGTTTCTTGTACTGAGATATACATCAGCAGAGGTCGCCCTAGAGTAGGAGGGACCAAGACTGGTGGATTAAGCAGATATTATTTGATCTTGTCGAATGCTTCCTGAAAGTTTTTGTTCCACTTCTTTGGCGTGCCTTTCCTCAGTAGCTTGAAGACTGGCTCGCAGATAGGCGTGAACTGAGCAATGAAACGGCTAATATATTGTATTCTCCCTAAGAATGCCCGAACATCTCTCTCTGAAACGGGTGCTTTCATCTCGAGGGTATACTTGATTTTTGTTGGATCTATCTCGATACCTCTTCTATTGACAATGAACCCAGTTGCTAGTCCGATGTTGTCCCGAATACGCATTTTGCCTAGTTGAGCCTTTGTCAAACCCCGAATTTTCAATTCGTATCTCGAGGAAAATAAATAGTGGAATTTTAAGAAAATCTTCAAAGTGGGACTTAGGAGTAAAACTTTAGAATGTTTCTGATCATTTTTAATGGAATCTGACCTTACCATTGGATTCAAAATGATCGAAAAACATACTTTAGCCTGTAAGCACGCTCAAATGCGAGTCCGAATATAAAAGTTGTAAAATTCGGTCGGACCAAGCTAAAATAGTGACTTTTTACTAGAGTAAGAATTATTAAGATTTGATTATACCACTGGATTCATAATGAAAAATTATTGAATATGGACTATTTATTTGTCATTTTTGGAGATCAGGAAGTCGAATTATTGTAAAAACGAAATTGACATCAATTTTAGAGGTCACCTCAGGCTAAAAATGTAAATTTTTGTTAAAGTCAGAATTTGTAGATTTTGACTACACCATTAGATCTGGAATAAAAAATTAGGCGAAATAGAGTATTCATTTGTCAGTTTTGGAGCCGGATGATCAAATTATCATCGATCAAAATAATTGGTAAAATACCGATTTTGTCCCAAATTTTTATATATATAAAATTTAAAATTTTTTTTCTTTTCACTTCATCTTCTCCAACCCGTCCAACAGCAACCCATTAAAATTTTTTTTCTTCAATCTTTCACCTAAGATTCCTCACAAACGACTCGCCGTCGACGACCGACGCAGAAGAGAGAAATGTCCGCAGCTTCGACATCTACAAAACCCACACAAATTCCTTCCGTTTTCTCGTCTTTTTCACTCCGTATTGTTAAAAATCAGCCGTACGTATATACGTGGATTTCAAAACTTCGACCTCGGATTTCATCCGTTTCGAAGTCAAACCATCCTCCGCCGCAGAAGGGAGAAAAGACGACGACATCGAGATATTCGAAACCACCGGGCCGGTTTCAAAAATCAACCGTATCGAAGTACGAGTTACCTCGATTTCTACATCGTTCGCCTTGATTTCCTCGCACGTGTTTCAATTCCTTCGCATAGAGATTGTAAGGAACTCTCAATTTCTATTAGTAATCGTAGATTATGAAAATTGCATTTAGATTTTTATTAAAAATTTATGGTGAGTTTCCAAAAATATAGAATTTAATTGGTTATTTCAAATTCACATCAGAACTTGCATGTTTGATATGTTTAATTGTATTTTTTAACAAAATATACGTGGGTAGGATATTTCAATGGGCTATTTCTGTCAGTTGGATCCTGTGCACCGCTCGGACCCCATTTTAAGCTCGAATATCAGACTCTTAATGACATTCTATGATTATCGCTAATGGCTGTGGTATCAGTCAACTCCTCAAAACATAGTAGATTAGTATCGCATACGGATCTAATATTATGCTCTGATACCATCCATGGCGCCCCGCCAAACGCTAACACAAATCCCCATGTCAGATCTCGAGGTACTAGGTGGCACCTCAAAATTTCCGCATGGTCTCATCTGTTTATGTTAGCATTCTAATGCGATACAACCTGTACCTAATAAACGACATACAATCATGCATATATAGATATACAAAATATAACAATAGCGGAAGCCTACAAGCCTACAAACATCTAATAACGAACAATAGATCAAAGTACGGAACGATAACGAAACACATAATTATATAAACATCCTCACTCTAACAGAAGCCCTAACACTCAAGACAAAATTCATAATAGTCCTGTATAAATTGACACCACTAGGAGCTATTACCCCAATACTCACCAAGTCATGAATTCTATCTGTCTATCCGACCCACCAGATGATTTTAACTCGTGCTCTATACCTGCCTCGCCAAGCTTCGAATCTGAAACTAAAAATTTGAGAAGGAAAGGGTGAGTAACAATGGTTACCTAGAAAGGAAGAACATAATTTCTATCAATAACCTCTTCTAACATGAACTAATAAGCATACTAAATCATTTTAAAATCTGTAAAATTTTACAAAAGAACTATGATTAACTGGTACATATAATTAGGAATAAGCAACTAAACATTTTAAAACTGATATTATATCAACCAACAATACTCACTATAGAATTTTCTTTTTATACAAATCTAATTGATCAAATAAAAACATTAAACTTGCTGTAGACATGAGAATATTCAACTTTGAACCTCAATGCTACGTTGCTTGGAGTCGCCACCATTCTTTTTTGAAATGGGTGTGAATGGGCACCCGAATCGATTCTTTTGAAAATCATTTTTTATGGCATTATAGTGACTCTCAATCATAGAAAATGTATGGTCTACCTAAGATATAGGTAAGGAGATTCGGTTAGAGAATGGGGAAGGTGTTAAGCACCCCATTCTCTCCACCTATGGTGGTTACCTTTAGATTTGACCATTTTTGAAAATATTAACATAACAAGTAAAATGCATGAGATGCATGAAGTGGGTGGGTGTACATAGTGTGTATGTACCCCTTTGAAAGAGGATTTAATGTTTGTGTCGACATGAGAAATATCCTATAAGAGAGGATATCTCATAAAGTCATCACATTTTTACATGAATTGGAATGTTGGTTTAGGATTTTAGAGAAGTTCCATGAATGGAGTTTCCTTTAGATCCATAACCTTAATGCATGCATGCTTAGCTAGAAACTTAGTGTTTTAGCCCATCAAGAGAGCTACACAATTCTTCATCATAGCCAAACATATGTGATGTGTATGCATAGTATACATTATGATGCATGATATGAGAATATGTTAAAAAAGGGCTTCAACCTCCATCCTTTCAACCAAACCGCCTCAAGCATTCCATGCCCAAGGTTGAGGTTCAATCTACTCGGGATGAAGGAGGGTTCTCCATTATAACCTAGAGGCTTTTAAAAATAAAAAAAGAGTGATAGAAGAAGAAGATGTAAGTTAAAAGATAAATAAATAACTATTGTCCCACCTTGTCCCTTTTGGAAGTCTTGAATGAACTTGAGCTTGAGAGAAGAACTTGAGAGTTGAAGGTTAGGAGATGATAGATGAGTAGAAATTTTGGTAGAATTTTAGGTTGAGAGATGGGAGCTTGAGAGCATGAGAGATGAGTAGAGATTTTGGTAGAGTTTTAGGTTGAGAGAAGGGGGCTTGAGAGCATGAATTGTTATTAGAAAATGAGGGTATTTATAGAGTTTTTGGAGAACTTTTGGAGATAAAGTGGTCTAACCCTAAAAATAAAGAAAATGGACATAAGGTTTAAGTTATTTCTTTTTGGATTTTTCATTTGTTTGAGGGCAAAGATGACACTTGTGAAGAAACCCTAAAAGCATTCTTTAGTCTTTGGTTTTTTGGTAAACAGAGGTGAAAAAATAAAAGTACTTTTGGGAGAGTAAATAAGGAAGTGACATGTGTAAAGGTGGAGTGGTAGGTAAAAAGTAGATATTGATTCATTTGTAAATAACAAATAAAGCAAGGGTGGAAGTATATTTTTGAAATGGACCAATGGAAGAACATAAGTACTTTTAGGAGGGTGAATAAGGGAGTGACATGTGTAAATGTGGAGTGGTAGGTAAAAAGTAGATCTTGGTTCATTTGTAAATAACAAATAAAGCAAGGATAGAAGTATATTTTTGAAATGGACCAATGGGAGAACTCCATGTATGTATTTGAAGATTCCCACCTTTTGAGGGCATAATGGGAAGTTCTCTTACCTTTATAGATTATTACCAAAGACCAAAGAACCTTTTTAGTTTGACCAACCTTTTTGGGAAGGGCATTCTTGAGTTTTCACAAAGGGGGAGTTGACCCTCCAATTAGATAATGCATTGAGTATTGAAGGCTTATGGGAGATCAACATCTGTCATCTTTTGAGGGGGTGTGAAAGAATGGGCTTGAAATGGACTTGGTATTGGACTTAGGTAATGGACTTGGGTTATGGACTATGGGCTTTAAGGGTGGGCTAAAAGAATGGACTTGAATTTGGGTTAGAAGGTAGGCTTTGTCTTGGGCTTAGGTTGGATTAGGAAATGGACCTTGGTTGTGGTATAGGTGATGGGACAGTGAATGGAGAACGATTACTAATCCGGATTGGATCATAGAGGTGGAGTGGATTTAGACGGGGTTAGAGACAAGGTTGAGCATGCAAACTATGTGACATGATGCATGTATACATGTATGTATGAAAATGATGCCAAGTGGCAATGCGGGTCTGTGATAGGCTTGAGTTCTTAATTGGAATCAATTCAAAAAAATTTGAATTTTCCTACGGGTTCGTGCAAATTGGGGTGTTTACACTTGCATCTCATTTTATATATTAAAATAAGACAACATATACATAATACACATGGTGGAATAGTGGAATAAAAGAGTAGGGATTCACGACTGGATTGTTCCCAATCGGGACACGATGTTACAATTCTTTATTGACTTTTAGTTCTTGATTTTGTGGCTGGTCGCTGCATTTACCACGTTCGATTGACTATTTATCTGGCTCAGGCTGGCCGTTTGACGTGACCGTAAGCAATGGGTCTCTTTTCGATGTGTCACAACGTTCGACTACTATAGATTGTTAATGATCACTGACTAATCATCTTCGTCTATGCCTATTAGGCATACATGTGATTCTCAAATATATAAACCATTCGTATACAACCACCTTTACATCACAAGTTCACTAGTAAAGATAAAGAGGAATATCCCGGATTGCAGTTATGACTCCACTATCATAAGCGTCCCATACCACTCTGGATGATATGACGCACTATCCCTTCAGACATTCACAGACTCTTTAACAGCTCACAAAATAGTTACATATATATATATATATATTATTTACATTTGAAAACAAAAAAGAAATTAACAATACAAGGTTGAAAATGGATATCCAGTTTCCTACCATGCAAGTGTAGCCAATCGACCTAAAATAAATAACATAACCGAAAAGTAAACAGCGCCTCGCACTAACAGAAAGTAAATTAACATGCAACCAGTAACATTATTCCTAGATATCCGTTCACCAACCTACACACAATACAACAATGTAAAATGCAGACATTACCCCTCAGGTGTGATTCTAACATTTTACCGTTTCATACCTTTTTTTTTCATTTTTTTGATTTTTAGCATTTTTAATCTTTCAAACAAAATATCCACTTTCTGATATTCATCAACTCAATTTGAGTTCATTGAATATTAAATCATTTTTTTAATTATAAAATTCATTTTTATCAATAATATTAAAAAAATTATCTAAGTGTTGTACATTTTTCAATATTATTGATGAAAATGAATTTCATAATTGAAAAAAATGATTTTAATATTCAATGAACTCAAATTGAGTTGATGAATATTAGAAAATAGATATTTTGTTTGAAAAATTGAAAATGGTAAAAATAAAAAAAGGGAAAAATGGTATGAAACGGTAAAATGTCAGAGTCATACCCGAGGGGTGATGTCTACATTTTACATTATTGTGTTGTGTGTAGGTTGGTGATTGGATATCCAGGGATAATGTTACTGGTTGCATGTTTATTTACTTTCTATTAGCGCAATGCGTTGTTTACTTTTTCGTTATGTTATTTATTTTAAGCCGGTTGGCCACACTTGCATGGTAGGAAACTGGACATCCATTCTCAATATTGTATTGTCAATTGCATGGTAGGACTAGTAGAGTGCTTTGTCTTTTGTCAGTTCAATGTCGATGAATGGCACATCCGGAGCTCTCCCAGTTGGAATGAGATTTTCTGCCAATACTGATATCATCTTCTGTCCCATGATGAATTTGACTATTTGGTGTAAAGAGGACGGTACTGCTCCGGCAATATGGATCCATGGCCTGCCCAACAACAAGTTGAAGGTTGTCGGTATCTCCATGACCTCGAATGTTACTTCGAACGTACATGGACCTATTGTAATAGGTAAATCGACTTCTCCTAAAGAATCCCTTCTCGAGCTATCGAAACCTCGAATAACCTTGTTATTAGGCTTGACGTGCGACCAGTCAGCGTTAAGCTTTTGAAAGGTTTCAAGGGGACAAACATTGAGGACTGAGCTATTATCAATCAATACTCTGGCTACCATCATGCCCTTGCACATGACCATGATATTCAGTGATTCAACGTGTCCCCGTCCCTCTAGCACGAACTCACTTTCTATGAAGATGACGGGATTGGGGGCCATGATCAGACCGACTGTCTATTCTAACTGTGCTGGCGAAGTGGTTGCAGGTACGTGTGACTTTTCCAAGACTCTCAACAGTACCTCTTGATGTTCTTTAGATTTTTGTAAAAGACCCAGAATGCTGATCTGAGCAGGCTGTTTATTTAGCTGGTCTACAATATTATGCTAGCTCTTACGAATGAGCTTAATGAAGTCTGCAGCCTCTTTGTCTGTCACTTTTGTCTTCTCTTCTGTCTTGTCATCTTTGTACTACTTACTATTTCCCTTTGCCTTCCTTTTTTCTTCATCGGTTACCTCTTTTGCGGTCTCTTTTCTTTCTTCTTTGATGTTTATCCCATTTTTTGATAATTTCTGGCATCTCCCTGCCCTTGTCATATGGCCGATATCAGCCACCATTGCTTTCTTTATGGTCTCAAACCCTGTGATTGTAGTGATAATGGTCTCGTAACTCCAGGGAACTGCCTGATTGGAACTATAGGGGAATGGTTTAGGTGAGTGTATGGTCATAGGATGCGAATCGGGTTTTACATTGAGAATGAGGGGTGGTGGTGATGATTTGAATGTAGTGGTGGTGGGAAGAGTTACGTGAGGAGTTGATGTAGTGTATGGAATGACGAACAGTGGACGTGAAGATGAAGTGTATGGTATATGAAGGGGGGTCAGATTGATCCTTGAGAATTTGGTAGTGTGTAAGATATAACCAGAGAAGGTCGGGTCGAATTTTGATGGTTTGGTGATCTATAAGGTATAACTAAAGGTGGTCGGGTAACAGTATTTTGATGAGTGGGGTGGATGGTGAGGTCGGCCAATTTGAGACGCAATCGTGAATTTTGAGATGGATTTGTTGTATAGTGGTTGATTGTGTTAACCGTTGACATTTTTTATTCCTTTGTTAAATGGACCCTGATTTTTGTCCCGACAGAGGCTATCAAATCTGATGGATTGAAGTCGAGTTCTCAGGAAATGACATTTACCCTGTGCCCACTTTTCTCTCCATTGTGAGTAGGTAAGGGGTTTTGATTGATATTCTGTTGTTGGGGCGGGTTGGCAGGTCCATCCAAGATGAGAACTTTCTTATCAATCAAATTATGTACCTGATGTTTGAGTTGCCAGCATTGATATGTAGAGTGCCCTGGTGCACCCATATAAAATTCACAGAACAAATTGGGATTATACCCTGGCCATTTGGCAGTCTCAGGATTTTATGGACATTTTGCAAGATACTCACTCCTGAACAAGATTGGCAGTAATTCCGATAGTGTCATAGGTAGTTTGGTAAACACCTTATTTACCCTGTTGGGTCGTGCCTGCTGGTTCTGCATATATAGTGGTGCCTGTTGTGCAACTGGTGGAGGGTTTGCCCGAATTAGTTTTGAGTTGCAGGATTTCAAACTGGTGGTGCTGGTGCCCATGAAGTTGATGGCGCTTGTGGTCTTGGTGCTGGTGAAGGGATGAAGATGGGTCAGTTTGGTTGTACGTTGTTAACTTGTGGTTTTTCCCTCTTCTTTCTCGTAGGTACTGACTTTCTCTGAGAAGGGATTCTTGTTGTTATCCCTAGACTTGTCGAATCAAAGATCAGACTGGTTCGGATCCCATCCTCGACCCGGTCTGCTACTTGTAGTAGATTCGAGAATGTGCCTGTGGTGTGCCCCACCAGATGAGTATAGCAGGCGTGCCCTAGTGTCGAGATAAACGTGGTGTTCATCTCTTGCTCGGTAATTGCAGGCCTTACTTGTGAGGCTGACTCTCGCCATCTCTATGCATACTCTTTCACCGTTTCTCGTTGCTTTCTTGTCATCTTGGCCATGTCGTCTGATCTAGACCGACGTCTGTATTGAACCAGTAATTTTGCCAGAACATCTCAGCTAGGTCTTGCCAGTTCTTAATAAGTGTGTGGTCTAACCTGGAAAACTATTTGAGTGTTGGCCCCGTTAAACTCTTCTGAAACAACTGCACTAGCAACCTGTCATCCTTACCATAGTGGCACATAAACCCATAGTATAACTTTAGATGCGACAGAGGACACCCTACTCCGTTATATTTCACGAATTCTTGACACTTGAACTTGGCCGGCAACTGCTCATTAGGGTAAAAGTGGAGATCCTTAAATCAAGTTCCACACATGGTATTGAGGCCTTTCATTCTTCTCATCTCTTCTTGCAGAGACTCGATTTGTTGAGCCAAATTTTCATCTGTTGCGCTTTTAGCCTCTGTGGCCCTGTACTCACATTTGTCATCAGGAATGACTACAGGGGGTGGTCGATTCTGTGGAATATAGAGCGGGGCCCCCTGGTATTCAGGCACTACAGGAGGTATGGTGGTCTGTGGTCCCTGTGGAGGTTGCTCGGGTAAATCCTGATTTGATCCGGACACATGTTACTGTATTGTTTGGGCTTGTATGATGCTGGCGTTGGCTAATACGATACTTATCATTTTTTCTTGCTTCTCAATTATTTTCAATAGTGCTGTTATTTGTGGATCGATACCTGACGTTTCGGCCGTTGTAAGCTGTGCCGGTTCAGAAGAACTCATGGTGACTGCAGATGATCTAAGAAAATATGGAGGTACCTCTGGCTGCTTATATTTCTTTCGTTTGGTCACCTATGAGTACAGAAGACCAAACGTTACTATCTTGTTTACAAAAATGAAGATGCATGATCTTTTATTAGGTCAGGTAAAGTTGTTTATTATGAATTTTAACGAAAAAGTAATTTCTCAATGCGGAGCCAACATCAAGACGGAGTTGGTGAAGTGCTTTTAAAAAGAATTACATAAACGAGGAGCTGGCATCGACACAGAGTTGGCATCAGCACGGAGTTGGCATTGACATGGAGTTAGTAAAACATTTTTGAAAAAGTCATTTCATCAGCACGGAGCTGGCATCGACACGGAGTCGGGAAAATATTTTGAAAAAGTAATTTCTGCAGCATGGAGCTGGCATTGACACGGAATCGAGAAATATTTTGAAAAAGTAATTTCATCAGTACGGAGCTGACATCGACACGGAGTCGGAAAAATATTTTGAAAAAGTAATTTCATCAGCACGGAACTGGCATCGACACGGAGTCGGGAAAATATTTTGAAAAAGTAATTTCATCAGCATGAAGCTGATAAAATATTTTGAAAATGGAATTATCTCTTCACGGAGTTGGCATCGACATGGAATTAGCATCAACACGGAGTTGGCATCAGCACGGAGCCGGCATCGACACGCAGTCGGTAAAATATTTTAAAAAAATAGTTTCTTCAGCACGGAGCTGGCATCGATACGGAGTCGGTAAAAATATTTTTTGAAAAAGTAGTTTCATCAGCACGGAGCTAGCATCGACACAGAGTTGGTAAAATATTTTGAAAGATAGTTTCTAAGATAAATCGAGTTGGAATATCCCATGTTTTTGGTAGTTTCCAATTCAGTTATCTGGAATCAACTCTGGCTAGGCAGATCTCCAGGAAAGAGGCGGCGCACAATGACACTCTTAAATCACCTCATTTCCTTGAATAGACGTAGTCTATCCCCCTCGTATCAACAGGGCAAGATCTTTCTAGCACCGACTTTGATCAAGGACTGTAATTGACACTTTTTAAAATCTATTTTTTTAAAAGATTGAATTTACTTGAGTTGATTGATCGGTTGTTATTTTTGGTTAGATCATGGACTTGGTTCAAAATTGGATATGGATCCAGTTTATAGTTGATTTATGTCTTAGATCCAGTTGAAACAGATCTGGGTTGTGGATCTAGTTGAAATGGGTTCGGGTCATGGAACCAGTTGAAGTGGGTTTGGGTCGTGGACCCAATTGAAGTGGGTTTGGGTCGTGGACCCAATTGAAGTGGATCTGGGTCATGGACTTAGTTGAAATGGATTTGGATCTGGGTCATGAACCCTGTTGAAAATGGATCTGGGTCGTGGACCCAGTTGAAAATAGATCTAGGTCGTAGACCTAGTTGTAGCGGATCTGGGTCCTGGACCCAGTTGAAATGGATTTGGATTTGGGTCGTGAACCCAATTGAAAATGGATCTGGGTCGTGGACCCAGTTGAAAATGGATCTGGGTCGTGGATCCAATTGTAGCAGATCTGGGTCGTGGACCCAGTTAAAATGGATTTGGATCTAGGTCGAGAACCCAATTTAAAATGGATTTAGGTCGTGGACCTAGTTGAAATGGATCCGGGTCGGGGACCCAGTTGAAATGGATTTGGATCTAGGTCGTGGACCTAGTTGAAAATAGATCTGAATCGTGGACTCAGTTGTAGCGGATTTAAGTCGTGGACCCAATTGTAATGGATCTGTGTCGTGGACTTAGTTGAAATGGATTTGGATCTCGATCGTGGACCCATTTGAAAATGGATTTGGGTTGTGGACCCAGTTGTAACGAATCTGGGTCATAACCCAGTTGTAGCGAATCTGGGTCATGAACCCAGTTGAAATGGATTTGGATTTGGGTCGTGAACCAAGTTGAAAATAGATCTGGGTCGTGGACCTAGTTGTAGTGGATTTGGGTCGTGGACTCAGTTGAAATGGATTTGGGTCGGGGACCTAGTTGAAAATGGATCTGGGTCGTGGACCCAGTTGTAATGGATCTGGGTCGTAGACCCAATTGAAACGGATTTGGGTCTTGAACCCAGTTGAATTGGATATGGGTCGTAAACCAAGTTGAAAATGTATCTGGGTCGTGGACCTAGTTGAAATGGATAGCGTGGGTCGGGGACCCGGTTCGAAATAGATAGGGTGGGGTTACAAGGTTGGCTTGATTTCAAGAAATTTCCCACACGTTTTTTTTTTTCAAAATCTTTGTTTAGAAAACTCATTTTTTTTTTTTCAATTTTTCAAAAGTTGGGGACACATTTTATTTGTTTTTGTCTTATTTATTTATTTACTTATTTTTTGTGTTTTTTTTTGTTTTTTGAAAAGTGACATTGAAGTGTATACAGCAAGTGGGATTGGGTATGTTATGAAGATTCACACTGGTCCGTGTTTAGGACACGGATTAAACTATTATTTGTGTTATTCGTATTTTGGGCATGGATGGGACACTTTCCCTTTGAACCGTGCTTCAAACAAGGATGAGGCACTTCTCTGTTTCAACCGTGCTCTAAGAACGGACGAGGTACTTCTCTATTTCAACCATGTTTTTAACACGGATGAGGTACATTCTTGTCTATCCGTGGTATTGACACTGACCAGAAAGAAATCCAGTTCTTGTAATTCACAGAAACTGGTTTCTTATTTCCTGATTTCGATGTGCCTCACCTTGTTGTTGTTTTGGTCCTTCACTCACTGTTTTTTTTTTTGGAACATGATACAACATGCATTCCTCACCTAAAGGGAGATAAAAAGAGAACAAAATAAACCTACAATCTAATTGCCTCATTTGGGCTTACAACTTAGGCTTCGAGGCCCGACTACAATAATCACATACAACATTGCCTCGGGGGTCGATATAAAATTAAAAACTTGTGTCCTAGAATTGTCTAATCGGGCACATGCATGCGGTTAGTAGGTGGTTTCACGGCTACGCGATCTTCAAACCTCGATGCATACGAAAGTACGCATGTCGTTGGTTGGTGATCGGATTTGATGCGTTTATCCCCGACACTGGAAATAACGATCTCAAGCCATAGAACTACTAGGCATCGAGGCTAAATACATTGAGGGTGGGGTGGCTTGTGAAGTTGACTATGCTTGCAAGTGCACGGGCTATTTTTTTTCATTTCTTTTCATCGAGCTCCTTACAAATATATAATACAAGCAACGAAAGTAAATAAATATTACAATGTGGACGTGTGAAGCAAAATAAAAAGGAAACATAGGAAACAACAAACGAACAATGTTAGTAAATAAAAATCTATTTTTTTTTTCAAAATGACCGAGTTGTCACGAGGGATGAACTATGTCTCCAGTGGAGTTGTCAGCTGTAGATACGTGATTTTCATGATTACGATGACCACATCTACTAAGGACTGGAGTTGCAACCATTCATGCTGTAGGTGGGTGTGAATGGTCACCCGATGCACGTTTTAAAAAAAATGACATTTTTGACACGTAGTGACTCACGATGGATAGAAACTAGTCAAACCTTGGGATTCGGGGTAAGCGGTTCGATAGGAGAAAAGGGAAGGTGTTAGGCACCCTTTTCTCCTCGCCAAGTGGCAGTAACCTCAAAGAACTTGATCATTTTGATTTTTAAAATAAAAACGAAATATAAAATGTCACATGTCGTGCGTTTGTACCCTAAGTAGGGATTTACTTTCGGGTCGATTATTGGATCATTCCATTAATGGAAATGATCTTTATAAACCTTTGCCTTGAGGTTTACATGTGATTTGGAAAAATATTGGCTAAGGTTGATGGTCCATTCTCATGAGTCGAGAATGAACCTCATACTAATTCCCTCAAAAATAGTTTGGGGTTTAAAATTGATTTTATTTTAAAGGGATTACAACCCTTATACTTTCAATTGGACCGAAGTCCAATCTACTGGAGATAAGGGAGGGGGAGCATTCATCCTAGGTCCATCTAAAATAAAATAAAGAGATGAGGGGATAATAGAAGAGGTAAGAGGAGATGGTAGAGAGAAAGGGGGGTATTTTGTTGCACCCACCTTGAAGCTTCAATATTGCTTTTCTTCTTCTTCTTCTTCTTCAATGTCTTCTAAGGTCCTTAGTAGAGTGTGAAGATATATATTTCTTTTTTTTAGAAGGTTAGTATGAAAATGAGGAAAAGATGAGTTGAGAATATATTGAGTGAAGTATTTTTTTATGTGAGACTTAGTGTGAGTTGGTAAGAGAGAATTGGTAGTATTTTGTGTGATAGTGGGTCCCCACTTTTGGGATAAGGAGGGGGTATTTATAGATGTTTATAGGGTATTTGGGGGGATAATGGGATGAAAGGTTAAAAAGAGGGATAATGACGTAGGTTTTAGGGGTGAAAGGTATGGAATTTAGAGTGGAATTGATGGTAATTGTGTAATGATGGGAAATGGGTAATGTTTAGATCCAAATGGTTTGGATCCTATTTGGGTAGAGTGTTTGGTGGGGTGAGATGAGTGATGGTTGATAGGGGGAATGGAGGTGTAAGGGAGTTGTTTGGAGATTGAGTGTTAGGTTGGTTGAAGAGGTGAGGTGTTTAGATTTAGGAGAATGGGTTATGTAAGAGGTTGGTAGATTAGTTTTTGGGAGGATTAAGGAGATAAAAACATGTGGCAAATATGATGAGAAAGTGAGATGATGGATGTGTTGAATAGTGATGGTAGTTGTTTGATTAGAGAAAAGAGTATGGGTTAGTTTGGTGATGATGATGGGAGGTATGGGTTGAGATGATTTTGTTGGAGTGTTTTAAGGGAAAGTGATAAGTTGAGGTGTAGGAGATATGGGTTGTGATGTGGGTGGTTGATGGTGTTAGAGAATAGAGATAGGTTAGGGTATGTAGGATATGGGTTGTGATGTGGGTGGTTGATGGTGCTAGAGAATAGAGATAGGTTAGGGTATGTAGGATATGGGTTGTGATGTGGGTGGTTGATGATGTTAGAGAATGGGGATAGGTTAGGTTAGGGTATGGTATGGGTTGAAGTGATTTTGGAGAGAAGTGATGTGGGTCAGATGAATTGTGAGAGAAAGGTGATGGAGGTAGGTGATTAGATGAGGGAGGTGAGTGTGGATGATGACATGTGTCATCTTTTGGTATGAAGAGGGTGATTGGTTGATGTGGGTAGTAGTTAATGGGTTATGGGTTGTGGATTAGACATGTATTGGATATGGATAGTAGTTTGTAGGCTTTTAGTGTATTGGGCTTGGGTTTTATGTGGGCCCATTAAACCCTTAGGGGGTCTTGATTTTGACAAAAGTGTTACATTTCAATGATTCGGGCTTTTGAGGCTCGATGGCCAAGTTTATTGAAAAACTACTATTTTTGTGCTCTTTTGAGTGAAGGCCCGTTCAAATTGGGGTGTCTAAACTCTCAATATACATTTTTCCAATGAAATTGGATTTTCTTGAAAATGAATTTACTACAATCCAAAAAAGAATAATTTGAATGTTTTTTGTGGTAAATTTTTAACTCATTATAAAGTGAGTTTAGGTATACTAACAAAGACTAATCAAATTAGATAGAGGCACATTTGAATTCAAGAAAAAAAATTGACATCCGAATTTGAATTTGAATTGTGAATTGTGAATTTGATAGTCCAAACCAATTTCAAATTCAATTCTGATTGACTTTTTAAAAATCTGATTCATTTAATTAGAAAATTTGATTCATATAGAATCTGGAACATATATTGAATGATACAAATGTCATTATTTTCAATATGTACCAAAAAATAAAAACCTTGTTTTTTTTATTCTCTAACTTAAACATATTCTACCTTTGTTTTTCATTTTCAAAACTTGACATCTTCAACCTTATTATTATATCTACTCCAACTTTCAAACTTTGAGACAAGATAAAAAAATTTCAGACGACCTAAAATACTCTTATTTCATTCTTCTTATAGTATATGAAGAGTTTTTTTATTTCAATTCTTATAAAATTCTAGGTAATGTATTGCAAATTGCAATATCGAGAAATTACAATTCAAATCTCAAGACTAAGTTCTCGACTCTTTTAAAAGTTAAGTTTGGTGCAAATTTTTTTTATTTATAGTTTAATAGTTTTTTTTTTCTTACTTAATTTTTCTTCAGTACCTTAATTAATTTTATTTCTTAATTTATCTCAACTGAAAAAAAGAATGCAATGGACCCCAGGGAACATTTTTATTTTGGATCTTTCCTACCCAATAAGATCCATTTCAACTTTCACCTTATGCACCGATGGAATCAACTAATCTATATAATAAAACACAACTGAGTTGGAACAGATGTCTGTGACACAAACGTCCAATCAACTACAATGTTGTGAGAAACATACTCAATTAAGATAAACCTCCCATCAACTACATTTTTGTGAGTTGAACCTCCCATCAGGCTATAGTTAATGGAACCCACATTATTTCCTTTATTCTTAACATCCTCTAACTTTACTACATTTTTTCTTTTACCCTTTTAATCCATTTTATTTTTTCCATTTTTACCCCCTTTAATTCGAAAGAGGATGTTCCTCCTTTAATTTTACCCCCTCTTTTGTTAGTGTAGATTGTTCAGGTACCACTAATAACTTTAACAAATATATTAAACATTGCCTTTCTGAATGTAATATAGTGTAGAGGGAAATTATTGCACATTAATCTAAGTTGTACACATGTCCAAATCGATTAAGTGGTACCGAGCGCAGATCAACATACGGGTGTTGCCCTTCAAGCAGGGTAGGTCAAAGTAGAGACCTCCCTAGCCTGACTAGAAGGGCATCACAACATTAAGTGAAACCAGGTCAGCTAAGTAAGGCAGGGCTAGTCATAAAATAATTGTAAGCCTGATATCCACACGTCAATCCCATAAATCTCGGAGGAGATTTCTGCAGCACAGTACGATCAACCCAAAATATCTTCGTTAGGTAAACAACTACGCAGAGTTAGGGATATCCTAGGATTACAGCCTGAAAAAGGGGAAACCCTGATTCATGGTCAAAAACTATAAGTAGCACAGTAAGCACTATTGATGGGGATCTTTTGGGAGGGATCAAAGTCTAACTAATTTTCTTAGACTATTCCTCTGCTTCTCTAACTTAAGCGTCAGATTGATTTTGGTAGGTACCACGTTGCCGCAAGGAGAGAGGTGTTTGGAATGACTTCAGATCAGTATGACAAAGTCCATCAGAGCCATTGACCAGATTCTGATTGCACAAAACTGGCGCCATCCATGGGAACACCAGTAGCAAATTGATTCCAATTGAAACAATGGTGAGATCAACAAGAACTAACGAAGTCAATATACCCCCACCAACAACACTAGCTGTAGATGTTCAATTATTGGCGATGTTAGATGCCATAAAGAAGCAACAAGAAGAAATGCAGAAGAAGATAAACGACTTGGTTGAGCAAAATCAGAACTTGAGCCAGCGTCTCAATAACCAACAGCTGGTGAGACAAGATAGCCAATCAAGGGATCCTCAATCGATAGATAAGGATGACATTGCTTCGAGTATGGAAGGGAGTGCACCGTTATTGATCCCTACAAGAGAAGGAGAGACGGAAGTTGATATTGCAACCACTCAAGTAAAGCCCATAATGGGTTTGACTTAAGAGGAAGTCAGAGAGATGATCAAAAAGAAGAAAGAGACGATGAAGAGTGCTGATGTAGGTACAATAGTGGCACAAGCTGTCCGAGGGATTCAAAAATCTCCCTTTACGATGGAGATCTTAGCAGAGGAGATCCCGAAGAAGTTCATACCGCCACGCTTTACTCCTTATTCAGGGACAAAGAATCCAATAGAACATCTTTTCCACTTCCGGCAAATACTTGCATTGTGGGAGGAGAAGGAAGGGTTGATGTACAGATTGCTCCTATCCAGCTTATAAGGGAATGCGTTGACATGGTTCCACGAGTTTCCATGTGGGTTCATAGCTTCTTTTGAGGAGTTTTGTACTATCTCTGTAACATATTACATTGGTAATAGAAAGAGTGGTGGAGATGTCGATGCGCTGCTCAGTATGAGAATGCAATCTGGGGAGAGCTTTAGACAAGGAGATTCAAGGAAGAAGCAATGTCCCTAAAGAACTGTGACAAGAGAATGGTTATGGTGGCATTTAAGAACTCCTTGCCATCTAGCTCGGGGATGTATAGGTCCCTTGTGAAGAAGATACCAAAAACGTTGAACGAATTGTTCGAAAGAGCAAATAAATACATTCGCTTGGAGGATGACCCCCGAAATTTTGTCAGAAAGAGCAAGGTGATACATACTATGGAGAAGCCCAGTAAGCAACACTTGTCACAATGTCAGAGTAGGAAAAGGCCGTTTGAGCAAGATGGAGAGCAGAGAAGAGGAGGAACATATTTTGCTTTGCCTCTTGACAAGATTTTTCCACTCATTGCAAATGAACCTTACTTTGAATGGCCACCACATCTTCCTCGAAATCAGATAAATCGAGATGAGAGATATTGTGAGTATTACAAATGCATACCACCAATAGATGTCAGGCCTTGAGGAGATTTCTACAACGGTTGGCAAAGCAGGGTAGGTTGAGAAACTTGCCCAAAAGACAAAAAGAAGATCAGCCCCGGGATAGGAACCACAGGCATGATCATCAACCTACTGAAGAGCAGGACGGAAGGGTGGTGATATATATTGTCCTCATTTAGGAGAGTAGAATATCAAGCCAAAATAAGACTGAAAATAGGGTTAAGAGACATAGAGCAGAGCACTTGACTCATGTTTATACAGTAAGAAGTGGACCTAGAAAGAAGATAGAGCCTTACGACGAGCAGACTGTGGCATTCACAGAAAAGGACTTAGAGGGGTTATTAAGACCCCATTAGGATGTGCTCGTAGTGACCCTCCAGGTGAGTACTTTTACTCTTAAGAGAGTACTAATTAACAACGGTAGCTTTGTCGACATTTTGTATGCCTCTGCATTTTTTAAGATGGGCATCAGCAGAAACGTGCTCACCCTAGTAAGAGCACTGTTAATTGGGTTTGATGGAAGAACAAACCAGTCCTAAGGGGAGATAATCTTACCCATGTAGGCAAAACCGATAACCTTGATGACCAGTTTTATGGTTATTGAGGCAAGTTCTCCGTACAACGCCATCTTAGGCAGATGGTGGACGCATGAGATAAGAGCAATTCCCTCTACGTACTATCAGGTCTTGTGATTCCCAATGCTGTAAGGGATGTGGGATGTACGAGGGGATCAAGTAGCAGCCCAAGTATGTACGTTGGGCATGGAGGAGCCACTTAAGACTAAATACCAGTAATAGTAATTATAGTGGGGGGAGAATGAGCTTGGTGAACCCCCATGCCTAGAAGGCATCCAGATGATAGAAGTGGGAGAAGATAGGCAGATCGGAGTAGGGACAGAGCTAGCATCAAAAGATTTGAGAGAGCTACTGCTTACTTAAAGAGAAACCGAGACATCTTTGCCTGATCCATAAAAAAGATGTTAGGGATCAACTCGGAGGTGATCTGTCACCACTTGAATGTGGAGTCAACCTTCAAATCAGTCAAGCAAAAGTTGAGGAGGTTAACACCTTAATTCAGAGAAGGAGTAAACAAAGAAGTAAATAGGTGGATCAGAGCTGAATTCATTAAGGAGGTGCAGTTTCCTAACTGGATAGCAAACATTGTGACAGTACCTAAGAAGAACGGGAAAGTTAGAGTCTGCATCGACTTTACAAACCTCAACATGGCCTGCCCTAAGGATAGTTTTCCTAGGCCGAGAATAGATCAGCTGGTAGATGCGACTTTAGACCACGAGAGGTTGTCCTTCATGGATGGTTATTCTAGTTATAATCAGATACAGCTCAATCCGACAGATCAAGAAAAGACAGCCTTCATCACTGAGCAGAGGCTCATTGTTATCAGAGACTAGTAACAGAACTCCTTAAGAACCTGGTGAGCAGAACTATAGAAGTTTACATAGATAACTTGTTGGTAAAAAGTAAGAAGAAGGAAGATCATGTTGATGATCTAGAAGAAGTTTTTTCTTGGATAAGAAAAATGGGGATGAAGCTCAATCTAGAGAAGTGCACTTTCGCATTAACTTTGGGGAAGTTCTTAGGCTACTTGGTCACGAAGAGGGGGATAAATGCCAATCCATACTAGATCAGAGCGTTGCTGGAGAAGTCAAAGCTAGAATAGCGGCAGAGCAGCCTATTTATTTCTTGAGCAAGACCTTCATTGATGTAGAGACACGTTACTCAAAACTTGAGAAAGTAGGGTTGGATCTAGTCTACACAGCACTACCCTTAAGGCCGTACTTTCAGGCACATCGAGTGTAGGTCATTACGGAGTACCCTCTGAAGTCTATCTTAGGGAAGATGGAAGGATCAGGCAAGATGGCAAAGTAGGCTGTGTAGCCAATAGAGTTTGGGTCTGAATATAAGCCCAGGTATCACTAAAAGGCTAGGCAGGAGCTGATTTCTTGGCAGATTTCCCAGTAGAAAAAACAAATATATTGATAGATGAGTTGGAGTATGTGGAAGAAGAGTAAGAATTGCACAGTAGCTCAAAATGGAAAGTCTATGTGAATGGATCATTGAACCTGGAAGGATCAGGAATATGAGTAGTGATGATCACTTTGGACTGGTTCAGGATAAAGAAGGTAGTCAGACTGGGATTCAAAGCGTTAAACAATGAGGCAAAATATGAGGCGATGCTACTCAACCTCAACTCTTTAGTAGGGCTAGGGGTAACTGAGGCAATCACCTACAGTGACTCACAGCTAGTAGTCAATCATGTCAATGGAACGTTCGAGGCATGTGATCCCAGGATGCAGCTCTACTTGGAGAAAATCAGGCTGCCATGTTTCAAGCAGGAGAAATTAAAGTGAAGCATATACCTCAAACAGACAACATGTATGCAGATGTTCTAGCCTACATAGCCTCGACGTTGGCAGAACAGGACAAGAGATAATTACCATTGGATTACCAGGAATGTCATACGATAGATAAACCAGAGCTGGTCAGCACGATAACAGTCGTAGGGGACCAATGATGGATAAACCTAATCCTAGCCTTCCTACAGCAAAGGGAGCTGTCCAACAATCCCAAGGAGGCCAGACGAGTTAAGAACAAAACAGAGAGGTACACCATTCTAGATGGGGTTTTGTATAGGAAGTCTGTTGGAGGACCACTCTTGCGGTGCCTAGCACCAGAGGAAGAAAAATATGTGTTAAGTGAGATCCACGAAGGAGATTGTGGAGACCATTCAAAGGTGATATCATTGGCCCATAAAGTATTGACACAAGGAAACTTCTGGCCCTATTTGTAGAAGGATGCAGCACTGCATATCAAGCACTGTGATAGTTGCCAAAGACACAGAAAGATAATTTGGCAGCCCGCATTGCAGCTCAATTTCCTTGTTAGCCCTTGGCCATTTACGCATTGGGGAATTGATTAGGTGGGCCCGCTGCCTAGGACACCAGGTAATTTTACTTTTTTGCTAGTAACGACAGATTATTTCACCAAGTGGGTAGAAGCCAGAATACACCAGCAAGAAGTCCAGAAGTTCTTGTGGGAAAACATTATTTGTAGATTTGGTCTGCCACACACCATAGTTTCCGACAATAAGAGACAGTTTGTAGGAAAACAGATTAGAGAATTTTGCAGCGAGTATAGAATGACATAGTTATTTTTCACGTTGTAGTATCCACAGGGCAACAAGCAGCCAGATGCTACAAATAAAGTACTGGTAAACACTTTAAAGAAGAGGCTGGGGGAAGCAAAAGGCAGGTGGACATCAGTCTTGTATGGAGTCTTATGGGCCTACAGGACGACTGCTAGAACTTCCATAAGGGTGTCACCATTCTCCATGGCATATGGTATGGAAGCAATGATCCCTGTAAAAAATAGCTTCCCTACTGAAAGAACCAGAGTAGTACAGAGTGGCCAGAACAATCAGTAGATAGTTGTAGAACTAGATCTGTTGGAAGAAAACGGGAAGTATCTTTAATAAGACTAGAGCATTACCACAAGAAACTACAAAGCTACTAAAAGTGCCCTCGATCCGCGAGGTGCGCGGATCCGCTTTTGACCCTTGAGGTTTGGGAGTCGCCACCTAGTTATTACCGTCTAGGAACCGAACATTGACTATAAAAGACAAAAGAAACTAATCTACGAAAAATAAGAAACTAAGTACAGGGATCACGTTACGGAGTTGGAAAGTGTTAGGCACCAACCCCACCCGGCAAACACCGGTCTCTACTAATTCTCAAATAAAACTACATTGCTAAAAAGACCTAATTAATAAAAAAACAAAAAATACTTACCTTTTTCAAACACAATGATTTTTTTCCCTCAGATCTGATAAAACAACTTCTTGTACAGTATTCCTTACTTCGTTCTGTCTCCGGATCTGATTTATGATCTCCAAGTTAAAGTATCTCTTTCTTAGATCTGAATTCTTTGGATTTGTTTATGGGTTTCTGGGTGTTTTTTAAGGGCTTCTAGGTGTTTTTTTGAGCAAAAATTGAGGTATGGGTGTTAGGTAAGGAGTTGGGGCTTCAAAATTGAGGTTTATGGGAGGTTAGGGAGGCTTTTTGACCTACTTCTCTTAGAGTTTATAACTTGATACTAAAATAGGGTGTGAAGACCCCTATTTATAGATTTTTTTAAGGATTTAGATAGAATTAGTGTTTAATTAAAATTATTTTAGTTAAAGTTGTATTTTAGTTAGAATTGTTTTAGGTAGAGTTGTATTTTAATTAGAATTATTTTAGATAGAGTTATATTTTAGTTAGAACTCTATTAAATAAAGTTATTATTTAATTAGAACTCTATTAGGATTTTGACTTTTGGTCTTATTTGATTGACTTTAATACCTTGACTTTAGTCTTGCTTGATTGACTTTAAGATTTTGACTTTAGTCTTGCTTAATTGACTTTAATTTTGAATTTAGTCTTACTTGATTGACTTTAATACCTTGAATTTAGTCTTGCTTGATTGACTTTAATTATTTTGGAGAACCCCCCTCTATTATATCTTTAATTCTTTAGACCCCCAAATGGAGGGGTCCTTGAAGAAATATCTTGCGAACCCTCAACAATTTTGCCTGAGAGCCTGATTGATCGATTTTTTTAGTTCAAAATTTTAAATTAATTTCATTAATGTTTCACTTTAATTATTTAATATATTATTTATTAATTTCAAAATTTTTAATTATGAAAATTGTGAAATTACTGTTTTGCCCTCAGAAAGGACTTTTCACCTTTTAAGTCGATTTTTGATGTTCTGTGATGTTTTAGAAATAATTTTTCATAAGGAATTCAATGGAAATATTGGTTTGTGTCATTTATGAATTTTTTTGTGTGAAATGGTCGTGAACTTTATGAGGGGCATTTTCGTAATTTTGTCAAATTCTGTGAAAATTGGCAAAATGATTTATTTGATTTCGATTTGTTGTTTTATGTGTTTGAATGAGTTTTCCTAAGTGTAACGTAGGCTCTAGGCTTATTTTAAGGTTAGGGGTATTTTGATAATTTAGTCATTTTTAGTGATTTTTATTGTGAAGCTTCTTTTTTTTTGAAAAATGATGATTTCCAAACTTTTGGGATTATATTTTCCTAGCGTAGCGTGATTTCTACAGTTTTGTCAGTTCGAGATACCTCATCCGAATTTCTGAAACATATCTTGTAACAAAATAAAGCATTGCAATAATCATCCATTATTGGGAACCGTTGCGATCGGGTTGACGAGTTGATTAATCAGGCGAGTGCAAAAATGGGGTGTCTACAGATGCCCCTCTTTGGCAGAGGGTTGAAGCAAACTAGTTAGCAAGTCTATTTTGGTAGATGGTGCGATATCCGAATGTCAAAGCTAGTGACAGTTCATTTTGCAACCTGATTTAGCAATTCGTCGAGGTGTTCGGATCCTTGAGGATAAAACTCTCCCTGAACTAAAAAGTTGTTAGGTCCTTGAGCGAGAACTCTCACTGACAGTATTAGATCCTTCAATTTTAAAAAAATTCTCCTTGACTAATGTAACAACTGTGCAAGTTTGTGGACTTAAAATCTGAGATAAATTTCAAAGAGTTTGAGTAAAATCCGAGCACAAAGTGAATATAAATTAGGCATAAACTGAGCATAAACTAGCATAACTGAGCATAATCTGAGAATAAACTAAGCATAAACTGAGCATAACTGAGCATAAACTAAGCATAAACTGAGCATAATTGAGCATAATCTGAGCATAATTTGAATATAAACTAGCATAACTGAGCATACTGAGCATAAACTGAGTATAATTCCGAGAAAACCCTCGGCGGCATCTGAACATAGTTCCGAGAAAACCCTTAACGGCATCTGAGCAAAATCCAAGATGACCCTTGACGGCATTTGAGCAAAATCGAAGATGACCCTTGGCGGCATTTGAGCAAAATCCAAGATGACCCTTGGCGGCATTTGAGCAAAATCCAAGATAACCCTTGGCGGTAACTGAGCAAAATCCAAGATAACCCTTGGCGGCATCTGAGCAAAATTCAAGATAACCCTTGGTGGCAACTAAGCAAAATCCAAGTTAACCCTTGGCGGCATCTGAGCAAAATCCAAGATAACCCTTGGCGGCAACTGAGCAAAATCCAAGATAACCCTTGGCGGTATCTGAGCAAAATTCAAGATAACCCTTGGCGATAACTGAGCAAAATCCCAGATAACCCTTGGCGGCATCTGACCAAAACTGGCAGAGGAATGAATGAATTTTGGAAAAGAATGAATGAATTTGAAGAAGACTGATTAAAATGAATCGGGGAACGAATAAATCTGGAAGATAATGAATCTGAAAGAGAATGATCCAATCCAATAATGAATGGATCTAGAAAAAGAATCTGGGAACGAAAGAATGCCATATCTCCTACTCTAGGTAAATGAATTATTAGTTAATCTCTAGGCACAATCAATCTCTAGCGAGCTTTTTTTTTTTTTTGGCTCTGATTGTTGCAAAAGTTGTCCTTTCAGATTTTCAACCTTACGAGCTTGCCTTAATTTTTGCCTAAGTTGCCCTTTTTGGGTTTTCAATCTATCGAGCTTGCTCCAGCTTTTGCCTAAATCGTCTTTTCAGATTTTCGATCTAGCGAGCTTTTCCTTTTTTTTCCCTTGGCTCTGATTGTTGCCAAAGTTGTCCTTTCAGATTTTCAACCTTGCGAGCTTGCCTTAATTTTTTCTTAAGTCGCCTTTTTCGGATTTTCAATCTAGTAGGCTTTTTTTTTTCTTCCTTATGGAATTACTGTCTAATCATGTTTTGTATTTTCCCTTACTTTTCGCACGGTACTTAGGAGGACTTTTATAGGTAAGCTCAGGACTGGGTATAAAAAGAAAGGGATTTTGAGGCTCAAAAACCTGAATGCCCCTTGTGTGGCTTTTCTTTTGCTTTGAATTTTCTTTCCCATTTTGAAGATTTTTCTTTTTTTCTTTTGAACTTTTTCTAGATTTTTTCCGAGGAATCTATTTATATTTTTTTGATGTGGTCTGGCCTGAAGTAACTTCTTAGGTTGCCTACGTACCCCAAACTTTTGGGATCAGACCAAAACGTAGTTCGGATTTTCCCTCCCTTAGATTAGGTGATCGGACTGAGAAAGAAAAAAAACATATTTTTTTTTAGAAAAGGCTGCAAAGTGGTTGAGAAAGGGTATGTTGAACTAGATAACTAGGTAATACGAGGATTGATTCGGCCAAAGATGGCCTCCTTAAATGTAGTACCGTTTGATTTGGTCAAGGTTGGTTGGTTCTGGTAATTTGATTCCATCATAATCTTGAAGTCTGACAGTTTTTTTAGGTAATATTTCTTTGACGATGAACAGACCCCCCCAATTTGGTTTGAACTTCCCTCTAGGGTCAAAGATAGGTGCTCGATTCTCTTTGAGCAATAAATCCCCAACTTGTAAGTGACGGGCATTGATCTTTTTGTCAAATGCACGGGCAAATCTTCTTTGATAAGCTTGCATGTGATACAAAGCTCTTAGTAATTTTTCTTCGATCAAACTTAATTCTTCATACCATTGACGAACCCAATCTACTTCTGACAATTGACTTTCCTTGAAAGCCTTGAGATACGAGATTTACATTTCAACTGGTAAGATTGGTTCCATATCATACACTAGAAAGTAGGAAATAGCTATAGTGGAAGACTGTATTGAAGTATGATGTGCCCCTAGTGTGAATGGTAACTTCTCTAACTAATCTTGGTGTGATTGACACATTTTCTTGATGATTATTTTGAGATATTTTATTGGCTGCTTCAACCTTTCCATTAATCTGAGGACGGTAGAGAAATAATGTGATGTCGAATCTCAAACTTTGAACACAGAGTGATAACCTAAACTTTGATTCACGACCCATTATCAGAGATCAATACCGCTTCAACTGTTTCATTAATCTGATAATGGTAATCTATTCTGGGAGCTCTACCATGTTGAGAAGTCTAGCACTGATACATTTTGTAAGATCTTCTTTGATATCATTTTATCAATTCAATATCTAATCCGTGTCAGACAACACCTAAGCTTGCACCTAACATATCCTCATAGGCCCACGTGAACAAGTATTTTGAAATTTCTAAGAAAATTCATTATCCCCTTGTGTTCCTCTAGGGATAGGATGGTTTCTATTTGAATCTCTTTAGGAATTTATTTCTGTTCTGAGGTCAATGACCTTTGCTTTCTTAAACCCGACTCTTATCTTCTTGTTCAGGAGAAAAATATATCCTTGAAGCTAGATTATTAGTTAATTCGTTAATGCGCTCGAGGTATTCAAAAATTTTCTTTATCCAATCAAATTCAGAAGGGGCGACAGACACCTCTATAGACTTGACAAATTAACTTGACTCAGTAGAAAAGGAGTAGACTCGATCTAAAGAAAATATGATATTGAAAAATTGGATTCGAACTAACTCAAATAACTCATGAAAACTCAATACAACTACCCACAACGGGTTTGATTAGGATTGAGGACTGTAACATTGCTTACAGCCAACAAGATTGAGGCATAGTGATCTTTAGGGAATAACCGGACGATATTGAGAAATTATGAGGTTATTTCTAACTGTTGCCTTGGTACTGACGTTTGTTCTAACTGATCGGACTTACAACCCTAGCTAGACGATGGGCGATTGAGCTTAAGTATAATGATAACCTTTAAATCTCATTGAAGGTGAATTTAACTAGTTTCAGTTAGGGCTGTCAACGGATAGATATCCGATCGGATAGTGTTATATCCGAATTCGAATCCGAAAATTTTTAGTACTATCCGAATTCGAATTCGAATCCGATCGGATATCACTAATCAATATTCGAATTCGTATCCGAATAAATTATCGGATATCCGATATTATCCGATTCGAATACGAAATCTACAATTCGAAAATTATCCGAAAATTATCCGAAAAAAAATAAAATCAAATGGGTTTTGAGAGAGAGAGAGAGAGATTTCAACCGATTCGACCTGTCAGTGGACACCGATGCCGAAGGTGAGCCTCTGAGAGAGATTTCCACAGTGATTGAGAGGGGTTGAGATTGTGGAAAACGATGAGGGCTGAGGGCAGAAGACGATGAGGTTTTACCCTGTAAAAAAATTGATTTTCTTATTTTTTCAACTCCATTCGAATCTGAATAAAAAAAATGGGGTTTTATTCTACGTGTGAGAGAGAGAGAGAGGTGTCAATGGATAGCCGAAGAAGACATTGGTTATGAAGTTCGCACCACATGGATTTTACCGAGAGAGAAGAAGAAGAAGAGAGAGAGAGATAGAGAGAGAGGAAAATGCGTACCTGCATGCTCGTCGGCCGGAGAAGAAGCTTGCAACCCCGCACGGTCGAAACCCCATCGTCGTTCCATTTACTTCGACTGGTTCGTGTGGGTTTGGTTGAGAGAAGATATAAAAACAAATTAAGTTTTTGTTGTAAAACATGAATACATAGCTTATATATACATATATAAATGTTTTGTTGTAAAACATAAATACAGAACACATATATTATTTCAGAGCGGATATTATCGAATCGGATAGCGCAATATCCGAATTCGTATCCGAAATTCATTTGAATTTAAAAATAACATCCAAATCCGAATCCGAATTCGATATCCGAAATTTTCGGATAATATCCGATTTTTCGATTTTGAATTCGAATTCGGATTCGAATTTCGGCTATCCATTGACACCCCTAGTTTCAGTGTTACCCCCTTGATAACATTTTAATGAATCCTGAGATTTTATTGAATTCTGTGCACCAATTTATTAAACAATTCATCCATTTAATGATTATTCAAAAAGAAAATAATTTTATTGCACTCTTGAAAATTATTGAAAATTGTTGTTTTTATTGAATAATAATTTTCACAAATATGATTTCAATAATTTTTCATGCAAAAATAGATCTTTTGTAAATCATTTTTTTAAAAAAATATTTTTCTTCCTCTTCTTTTTTTAGAAAACATTTTCTTTTAGAAAACTTTTTTTGATAAAACATTTCCTTTTGGAAAATCTTTCACTTTTGGAAAATATTTTTCCTGGAAAATACTTTTTCTGAAAAATACTTTCATTTTGTAAATCATTTTTCTTCTTTGAAGATGGGTTGGAATCCGAATTTAGAACATAATTTAATTTTCATTTGGATTTAAATGGCTCGGCCCATCATGATTGTTGGATCTAAATGGACTGGGTCATTATTGTAAAATGATGGATTCTTTATTGGGTCGGTGTACCCATTTTAATTTCTAAAAACAAATTTTTTTTTATTCTTGAGGATAATCATACACTCTGATCTCATCATCCACATCATTCACATCAATCACACAGTCTCATAAGGTTCCATTCAATAAACAACCCGGGAACACCCACGATAAGTTCGAGTCGTGACCTACAGGGAAGGTTTCTAGACTCTAAGCTTACTACGTGCAATGCATTTTTATCTAACCACCCTTGCCCAAATACACCTATATACCTCTCGATACGTGGTGATTTGGTTTGATATACCGTATAGGTGATAATCTAAAATCTCAACTTACTTCTCTGAAGTCAAAAACAACCAGTTTGATCTCCAGTTGAGAGGTGGCACACGATGCTGAGCAAAGGCCTACTTAAATACCTCTCGTCTAGAATAGACGTAGTATATCCCCCTCGTACAGTAGGGTACAGCGGAGCAAGATCTCGCTTAGGCATCGGTTTTGACCAAGAAGTGCAATTGATATACTTAGATTATCTTTTATACCTACGGGTACGAGTCAAGAGTTGTAGCTTTCATAAATGGTTTGGCATCCCACGAGGGGACCGACCACGTACTAGTATTACGTTGGCAATTGGGACATGTAACTGTGTGGCTTACAATAGGTCAAAGGCTCAGGTCGCTCCAGCCTGGGTGCATCGATATACCTTTCAGAGTCACCTGATCAGACGGTACCGATGCCCCAGTTTGATATACCTTAAGGTACGTGACTGGAGTTGTGGTTTTCATGAATGATGCCGCATCTCCGAAGAGACCGGGCCACGCATTAGTACCACGTTGGCTATATGGGACGTGCAAGCTTACAAAGTAGTAAACATACTAGTGGTGTGTGCAAAACAGGGTGGGGTGTGCCCGGGGCCTTTTCTTCAAACAAATGGGCCTATGGGCTAGATCAGATCATTAATGGGCCACAATCATAGTGAATACAATCATCAAAAGATTATCAAGATCAAACTCACGGTATACAAATCAGGAGGAATTAAAATCAACCAATCAATTAATTAAAATCAATCAATCAATATGTTAGAGTTAAGGTTCCATCAATCAAGATATCAAAAGAGTATCATCATGTCAATCGGGTATCAAAAAGAAAATCATGCACCCTAATCTAGCACATAACCTATTCAAACATGAACTCATCGAGTTAACTCATCTCATAGCATTCAACATCATAGAACATGGAAAAATATCATATGAAGCATTAGCATGAAGCATAAAAGGAATGCATTGAGATTATTGAATTGCATGAGATCCAACCGAGTCGACCCGACTCATCACATTCAAAATCGTGGTATTAAAGCAACGTATATTGTGAAAACATATAAAACAATATGTTAAAACCAAACCGCGTACGTTGCATGATGCAACACGAGTTCAACTGAGTTGACTCGACCAATATTTTTCCCTATGGTTGATTTTTGAAATCCAACCCAATTTTTTTTTTTTTAATATGGTCTAATCGAGGATCACTTTGGGTGACCTAAACAAATTGAGACTTCAATGAATATTGAATCGATGATAGAGTGATATTTGTGAGATGGGAGAGATTTGATTTTTTTATATTTAAAACAAATTGATTTTTTATTTTACCAAACAACACTAAAAAGAAAACCTCTTTTTAAACAAAACAAAAAAAAACTCTTAAAAAAAAAAACTATTACAAATTATAAAAATAAAATAAATAAAGCAAATAATAATTATTAACAAAGTTACCCCCCAAAAAAAAATCTACTACCACACCAACTTGTTTGCAATTAGATGTGATGTGCTATAGATAAAAAATTAATGTGCCAAATTTTTTTCTCTCTCTCTTAGTCTCATCCAAGTCATTTGTGGACTAGCCGTTTGATGATCCAAATTTGAAAACCGTGCCTTGTAGTATAGACTCAACCCAAACGGGTGCTAGTGTGATCGCCGGAAACTTTATTGGGTAAAGTAGATTAATACTCCTATCTTTTAATTGAAGACTCCCATGTCATCTATTTGCTATAGAAGTCCAAATCTTGTTACCAGATTTGAAAAATCCTAATCTTGAATCTTTACCATAGATCACCATAACTGTAAAATTGGGGTTAGAGCTGGATTGACGGATAGAACTGCTTTGCAGACGTCACTAGGTAATAAAACTCTAGAATTTCGATCTTGAATATCTGAAGAGTTAAAATAAGTGCGATTGATCTCATTGTTGATGAATAAAAGGGGTTTAATAGGTGAGATTTCAAGGTCTGATCCTCTTCTAATTCTTGCTTCTCTCTGGTTCCCCCTCACAAAAGATTTCAGTATCCAGGGCAACCACATAGTACTCTGCTGGGTTGGTCTCAATGACCTTAAATTATATACTTCTCATCCCACCTCTAACAAGGAAGAGATCCTCTTTCTTTATTGGACGATATTCTTCTAGGAAATAAGGTTTCAAATCTGTGTCAAACAAATTCCCAGTAACATCTTCAATTGTATCATCCATAGGAAGTATATAGACACACTTCCCATACTTGGCATCAGGACATTGGTGCACGGAAACGATGTCACCGAGCCTAACCCTCAAGTTTGATCGGACAACTTTATTCATCCTGATCTTTGGCTCATCGCATATGTCATCAGCAAGAGCAACGCAGGTTGTATCCTTCCTTTTCTTACCCTTGATCAAGATCGTATCACCACGAAAAAGTTACAACTTTTCCATTGTTTCGGGATTCATCAACACCACAGAATTGTCATCATTGGTTGCTTCATTGACAACAAGCCGATTTGCTGTCTTCTTACATTCCAATATTGCAGTGCTGAAATCTCTCTTAGTTCCCTTGGAGTCGAAGATTCAGATTGGTTTAGTTCGGTTCTTTTATTTGCGATTTGAGAATCAAAGTCGAAGAGATGAAGTTGAGAATAACAGAGAGAGAGAGAGAGAGAATGAGAGAGAGAGAGGGAGAGAGAGATCTTTCTTTCTATTTGATGTTTTCCGTCCTTCTTTGTGGAGAAGAAGATAGAAAATAGCAAAAGTTGTTTTCTGCTAATGGCACACCACGTCTAAAATAATTTTTTATTTTTTATTTTTTTTCTTGGAGTTCTCTCCTCATCACGAACAACATTAAAAAAGGTAATTTTTTTATTAGCTAACACATTACTCACAAATAAATAATTTTCACAACTCATCGCATATGCCTAATAACGCACCAAAAAAATTCATCCAAAATTTTCTTTTTTTTTTAAATATAAAAAAACAAAAAATCATAACTCTCATCTCAACCACCATCATTCCATCCTCAATTTATGTCAATTTGAATCTTTCATTATTTAGGGTCATCCCAAAATGACCCTAGATTGAATCATAAAAAAAATGTCAAAACAAAGTATCCAAAATTGAACCAAAAGATACCAATAAAGGATAACACATACCCAAAAATAATTCAAGTAAAAAAATGGGTCCCATGTCATTAACCTTTGATATCCTGCATTATTTAGGGTCATTCTGAATAACACCAAATTGAACCATAACAAAGATGTGCCAAACAAAAATATTCAACATCCCAATCAATGATCAACAATAGAGCCAAAAGAATGATAAAAATCAAAATAAAAAAATAACTAAAAATAAAATAAAATAAAAAATTAGGTCCTATTGGCAATGCTTCCCATACTTGGGGATTTTCAAGTCTGATCCTCAATGTCCCCAGTGGAGTCGCCACTGAAAGCGCCCTCGATCTGCGGGGTGCGCGGATCCACTTTTGACCCTTGAGATTTGGGAGTAGCCATCTAGTTATTACGGTCTAGGAATCGAATATTGACTCTAAAAGATAAAAGAAACTAATCTACCAAAAATAAGAAACTAAGTCCGGGGATCACTTTACGGAGTTGGAAGGTGTTAGGCACCAACCCCGCCTGGCAAATGCCGATCTCTACTAATTCCCAAATAAAACTACATTGCTAAAAAGACTTAATCAATAAAAAAATAAAAAATACTTATCTTTTCCCAACGCAATGGTTTTTTTCCCTCAGATCTGATAGAACAACTTCTTGTACAGTATTCCTCGCTTCGTTCTGTCTCCGGATCTGATTTATGATCTCCAAGTTGAAGTATCTCTTTCTTAGATCTGAATTCTTTGGATTTATTTATGAGTTTCTGGGTGTTTTTGAAGGGCCTCTAGGAATTTTTTGAGCTAAAATTGAAGTATGGGTGTTAGGTAAGGAGTTGGGGCTTCAAAATTGAGGTTTATGGGAGGTTAGGGAGGCTTTTTGACCTACTTCTCTTAGGATTTATGACTTAATACGAAAATAGGGTGTGAGGACCCCTATTTATAGATTTTTTTAAGGATTTAGATAGAATTAATGTTGAATTATAATTCTTTTAGTTAGAGTTGTATTTTAGTTAGAATTGTTTTAGGTAGAGTTGTATTATAATTAGAATTATTTTAAGTAGAGTTATATTTTAATTAGAACTCTATTAAATAGAGTTATTATTTAATTAGAACTCTATTAGGATTTTGACTTTTGATCTTATTTGATTGACTTTAATACCTTGACTTTAATCTTGCTTGATTGACTTTAAGATTTTAACTTTAGTCTTGCTTAATTGATTTTAATTTTGAATTTAGTCTTACTTGATTGACTTTAATACCTTGACTTTAGTCTTGCTTGATTGACTTTAATTGTTTTGGAGAACCCCCCTCTATTATATATTTAATTCTTTGGACCCCCAAATAGAGGGGTCTGTAGACACGTGGATTTCGTCATTAAGACGGTCACATCTATGATGATTTGGAGTCGCCACCATTCAAGTTGGAAGTGGGTGTGAATGGTCACCCGATGTATATTTTTGCAAAAAGTGACATTTTTTGGCGTTAGTGACTCGCAACAGATAAGGGTTGATCAAACCTAGAGGTTTGGGTAAGCGGCTCGGTTGGAGAAAAGGGAAGGGGTTAGGCACCCTTTTCTCCCCGCCAAGTGGCGGTAACCTCTACATAATTCGACCATTTTGACTTTAAGGAACATTGAAAAATAAATATGCCACGTGGGAGTGTTTGTACCCTTGATAGGGGTTCACTTTTGGCTTGGTCATAGGGTTATTTCATTGATGGAAATAACCCTTTTAAACCTTTAGCCATGGGGTCCCTTCATGCTCAACCTATTTAAAATAAGATGAAAAGAAAGGGGGATGAGAGAAAAGGGAAGAGGAGAGGGTAGAGAGAGAGAGGGGAGGGGGTGTTTATTGCACCCACCTTGTATCCTTGATCCTCTTTTTTTTTTCTTCTTCTTTGAATTCTTTTATCCTTGGTGGAGTATGAGAAAAATTACTTTCTTTTTTAGAAGGTGGTAGGAGGAAGTAGTAAAGATAAGTAGAGAAAACTTATTTTTTCTTGTGAGATTTCGTAATCTTGGTAATACTTGGTAACCTTTTTTGGAAGGAGGGAAGGAGTATTTATAGGAGTTGGGAGGAGGTTTGTGGGTATAATGGAGTGAAGAGTTGATAGAATAGATAATGGCATGGGTATTTGAAGTGAAAGGTGTGAAATTTAAAGTGGAATAGAGGATAAATGTGTAATGAGTGAAAATGGGTGAAGTTTAGATCTAAATGGGTTTGATCCTACCCAAATCCATTTGGGTAGAGTGTTTGGTGGGATGAGATGAGTGATGGTTGATGGGTGTAAGAGGGTTATTTAGAGAAGAAGTGTTAGGTTGGTTGATGAGGTGAGGTGTGTAGATTTTGGAGAATGAGTTGTGTAAGAGGTTGTTAAATTGATTTTTAGGAAAGAAGAGGGGATGATGCCATGTGGCATTTATGATGAGAGGGTGAGGTGAGGAGATTGGTTGATTGGTTGATGGTGATTGTTTGATTAGATAGAGGGGTGTGGGTTAGTTGGTTGATGATGAGGGAGGTATGGGTTGAGGTGATTTTGTGCGAGTGTTTTAAGGAAAGTAATGGGTGTAGATATGGGTTATGATGTGGGTGGTTGTTGATGTTAGAGAGTGATGGTGTGTTAGGGTATGTTGAGTATGGGTTGTGATGTTGGTGATTAGAGAATGAGGATAGGTTATGTTAGGGTAGGGTATGGGTTGAGGTGATTTTGGAGAGAGGTGATGTAGGTCAGATGAGTTGTTTAGAGAATGGTGATGGGGGAGGGTGATTAGATGAGGGAGGTGAAGGGTGGTGATGACATGTGTCATCTTTTGATATTGATGGGTTGATTGGTTGATGTAGGTAATGGGTAATGGGTTAAGGTTAGATAATGGGTTGGATATGGGTAATGTTTTGTAGATTTTTGATAGATTGGGCTTAGGCTTTTAGAGGTTTGTGGGTTGTTTTGGATTGGGTAAGGCCTATCTTGGATTGGATTTTGAGAAGGGAGGTTGGTTTTAGGGCTTGGATTAGTTTTGGGTTAATGGTAAGGTGGAAAATGAATTTAGGAAAGAGTGGAGGCATTGTGGGCCTTAGGTGGGTTTAGAGTATTTGTGAATTTCGAGGTGAAGTGGAGGATGATGGATGAAGGGTAGGTCTCCCAAGTCTCACCTTTTTAATTTTTCAATTTTTTTGTATTTTTCTTGAAGTTATTGCTTTGATCCAAAAATGCCACGTGTTTGGCAATTTGGGCCCATTGGAGAATTTATCGATTTTTGTGGATATAAGTGTGGAGCGACGGTGGTTGGGATGACGTGGGATGAGTCCGGCCCTTTAGATGGATCCTTTAGACCATTGGGAGGTCTTAGGAGCATTGATTCAATTGAAATTGCCACTTCTTAATGTTTTGGGCCTTAGAGGCCCGTTGGCCGATTTTGTCGAAAATCGATGTTTTGAGTGGAGTGGGATAGAAGGGAGATAGTCGAATCCTTTTGGTCAGGGTTGGTCGGGGTCCTACTCTGTCATGAGTTCCAAGAGTACTTAAGTTGGATCCAACTGGGATTCGGGCCTACGTGGGTCTTCTATGCCTTAATTGGCAAAGTAAGAATCTGGTCAGGCCCAACTCTGATATGAGTAACAAAAACACTAATGTGAATCTCGCTTGGATCCAGAGCTACGTATGTCTACTCTGCCTTCATTGACAGAGTAAGAAGCTGGTCGAGGTCCTACTCTATCACGAGTTCAAGAGCACTAAGTTTAGCCGTTGAGATAGTCGAAAGTTAAAGTAGAGTTAGATCCTTCTCCAAGGACAATAACTCAAGAGCCGTTTCCCAAGTTTGTTATAATCACCCACTAAAAGGTTTCACCTTAGTAAAATTTACTTAAGGTGGAGGGAAAGTGTAGTAAGCATGAGCAGTCTAAGCCGGTTAAGTCGAGTAGTAGTGGAGCAAGTAAAGTAGTAGTAGAGAAAGTAGAGTGCAAAGCACATAAGTATAGTGGGTAGTGAGCATGAATAGTCTAAGTAGTTTAAGCAAAACAACAATGTAGCAAGCAGAGTGCAGAACACATAAGTGCAGTGTGCAATGAACATGAACAGTTTAAACAGAATAGCAATGTAGCAAGTATAGTGCAGTGTGCAATGAGCATGAGTAGTCTAAGTAGTTTAAGCAGAATAACAGTCTAAGCAGAGTAGCAGTTTAAGCAGAGTAGTAGTGAAATGAGTAGAGTGAATAGCACAGCAATTCAGTCATGGATTGCACAAGTACGAACAACACGAGAGAATTCACATTAGAAGCGGGTAAGCAGATGCCTTAAGTTAACTTAAGCAAAACGTAATGTTGAAATATGCTAAGTTAGAAAATAGATTAACAGATTATGTATACTGTGTAAAATAGTAAAAGAATAAGGGTAACAGTAGATGTACAAAGCAAAAAAATTTCCCATTTATGGCAAAGGGAAAAGTACAAGTAAGAAATCTTAATATAAGAATAGTACAAAAAACAATAACAAAAGCAAATAACAGATTATCATTCAGGAGTAGAAGGTTGACTGGTAGAAGGCGAAGTTTGAATGACAAGAGTAAGATGATCAACCTCTGTAACAGAAATAGAAAGAGGATCAGCTTCAGCAGTAGAGCTCGGAGGATCAGTTGCTTCATCTTGGTCCACATCAATGACAGGGACGGGTGACAAGTCAGAAGGTTGAGTAGGGGACAGATCGCTGGCCTAGGCTGAAGAATCTACCGTTTGGGCATGATTCAATTATAAGGTAGCACCAGCCTCCATGAAATCATTAGGGACTCGCTGCAGGATAACAATAGGGTTTCCCTTCTCATCTAATTGGAAGGGTGGAATACGCCCAAGACACCTCGTCCAAGGAATGTTCTTGACAAGAGAAACCAAAGAAGTGTCAT
Organism: Akebia trifoliata; assembly: GCF_017979445.1. Classification (NCBI taxonomy): domain Eukaryota; kingdom Viridiplantae; phylum Streptophyta; class Magnoliopsida; order Ranunculales; family Lardizabalaceae; genus Akebia; species Akebia trifoliata. Next base: position 36,347,890 of record NC_141382.1, on the reverse strand, counting down.
CCATATCCTCCTCTTCCTTTTCTTTCTCGTACTGAAGCCGAACAGTCTCAAAGTCTTCGTAATAAGCCTTAGTAAAAGCCTCCTCTGCCAATCGAGTTTTGGGCTTGTAGTTTTCCAACAACTTTTGTGTCTCAACCTCATCTTCCTTATCTTGAGCCGTCCTAGTCGATTCGACACTTGCTCTCAGAGAGCCTAGCTTTTGTTATTGTATTTTTTTTCGAAGCTCCACTAGCTCTATATCTCTCCTCTGCACTCTCTCTTTATAGTTGGCCAGTTGTAGTTGCAAAATACCTTGGAAATTTGTCAACTTCAAATTGGAGACCTCCAAGGCTAGGTTTACCTCTGAGAACAGGGCCAAATTAGCCTCCATCTCTTCTTTAGCTTCTTGGGAAAATTGGTAAGAAGAGGCCAGCTCAGCTTGGAGCAGAATTACATTTTCTTCATGCTCATTGGCCAGAATAGCTGCTTGGTTCTCAGTCTCACGTCACTTCAGGAAGGCCAAGGTTTCGTAAACGTGGGCCTGTAGAACAGCGTAAAGTATTTGAGTGAGTAAAACTAGTAGAATAAATAGTAGGACAGAAAAAATAGAGAATTACTTGATGAAGGTCGTGGGAAAAATATGCCAAAGCCTATGTCAGCATTAGCCTGGTCAGTGATGTCCTAATCCTTGGGATAAATAGACTAGGAGAGCAGAGAAGCAGTGACAACATGGTCTTTTACCCCGTAGCTCATATTGTAGATGTGGGAGAGGGGCCGAAAAATATTGTTCTTATTCATATCTTAGAGGTAGGCCCCATGACCCATCCAAGCGAAGGCAGCTTCAGAAGAGTCTTGCGCTGTCCAGGGCACTCCTGCTCGAAATCCTCTGGAGGGGAAGGACTCCTTAAATTTCTCCTGACCAACCGACGCCTCTTCCATGGCGAAAGGTCAAGAGTAAAGTTACGCTCCCTAGGGGTGGCAAAACTTTGCCCTGCATGAATCTGAATCTCATCAGAGGGCTCAGTAGGGACAGTAAAACTATAGTAGTAGCATCAATATCAATAGTAGTAGATACAGAAGCAGAGGTAGAAGCAAGGGCAGCCAATTCCTCAGGCATTATAGCCAACTAGCCAGCCTCTCTAGTAAAAGAGGAGCCTCGAGAGGTCTGACTCATCTTTTTTTTTCGCCTTTTGACTGGGATAGTGGGAGGAGCAGCCCTGATGGCAAGGGAACATGAAAACGGGAACTCTAAGAGGTCGATGTTCATGACATCGGAAGACCCTGGCAAAATCCCAGGTGAAGAAGAGTCAGAAGTAGAATGGATGAAACATTTCAGATTTTGCCTACCTTGGAAAAAGGAAGCCTGACTAGATAACCCCCCTAGTAATAGAGGAGATCGAAAGGGAGTAGAGGCAAGGGGGAATGGATCAAGATCTTCCATGGTCCGCTCAACCCTACTAGAGAAAACTCGTCATGCAGGTAGCCGCGGCACGTTAGCAAGAAGGTCTTCTACCACCACCCCTTCTGTAACTTTGGTTTGGTGGTCTACTGCCATGAGCCTCCTATCTTTGGATGCTCTACGTTGCTCATTCCTAGCCTTAGCAGCAACGAGGGTGGAAGAATCTGTACAGAAAATATAGTAAAAGTCAAGAGTAGAATAAAGTCGATGAACTGAGTCGAATAGTGAGACACAACCAGTAATCTCAAATTTGCATTACCCTGAAAGGTTTGAGGGACCCTAAACCCCTTATGAGGAACACCAGGGGTGAACTTCCAATCCCCAGAGATAAACATGGGGTCCTTATGCCACCTTTTGTCAGAGCTGGGGAGATAATGAACCAGTGCCACTGCTCCACTCTTGGAGGACATCGAGTAGTACCTCGGGTGTTGGGAAATGGCCTTCAGGTTGTATCTGGAAAGGAAATTTAGGGGGGATATATCCATCTTCTCCACAACCTTCACCAGATGGTAGAAGTTTCAAGACATTTGGCCTGGGGCCCGATTTATTTTACTCAGTACCTCTCTGAGGAAGGGAGAGAGAAGAAAATTGAGGCTAGCCTTAATTTGGTCAGCGTAGACCAAGATTTCTCCCTGGCGACATTTGTCAGGGATGTCAGAGTCCTCGCTGACCGAATGGCATAGAGGCAGGAATGTAGAGACTCTGCCAGAGTTGGGATGTAATAACAGCCATCGAGAAAGCAAATATATAAAAACAAAAAACAAATATGTCTTCAAACTCAAAATTCATTCCAATTGGAAAATTCTTATTGGTCAAAATAAGGCATTTATAATTGGACATTTAGAATCTTCCAATTGAGGTAGTATTAGGGGTGGGAGTCTGGGGTCTGTCATTGTTGGAATCGAACCCCTCCCCGAACACGTCAATGATTGCACCATGAGAAAGACATATACATTATTTGTGTGGGTGAATGTGTGTTTCAGTTTTAATTGGCTTTTTTCCCCTTCAGTTTTTCTCTCCAATTTTTCATGGACAGGGAACTGAATGATAATAAGCTCAGTGGGCGTATCCCCCCTGAGCTTGGGAAGCTCACAGACTTATTCAATCTATAAGTCTTAATTAGGTTCTTAGGGATTTTCTCTATTGTTCTATTCTAGAGTTTCACAATCCTAAACTTTTGTTACCATTCCAAGCAATTTTCCCTATATTACTAAGTCTAGTTAGTGATCTAATAGTCTTGCAGGAATGTTGCTAATAACAATATCTTGAAGGTTCGATTCCGGATATTTAACAATTTTTCAAGGCCTATGTGCTACATACTTCTCTAATTTCTCCCATATTAAACGATATTTCCATATATGTTAAATCTTTCCATATGTTAAAATATGTCATTAGTTGTTACTGTGTCATTATATTTTTATTGAAATTTTACTCTTATCGATTGAAGTGTATTGTTGTATGTTCACCGTTTCAGATCTTTGGATTCATCGATTTGGAAAAGCTTGGGTTGATTACATTTAGACAAGTAATCTACTGATATCTATACTTAACACATTTGTAGATGTTTCTCTAAGTTCCACCAATGGATATTTCTTAATTTTAAAACTTAGTAATAACCTGTAAAGTTGCTTAAAATTCATCCAAGCACTAAATTAAAACTATAGTTGTCTTTATAATATTTGGTTAACACATCATACATTCCATCAATAATTCTAATATATGTTGTATATGCGTAGTTTATCTTTTTTTCTAGTAGTCTAAGTCTTATGTTTTATAAAAACATGCAATTTCTTTTCAGATCGTCTCATGTCATGAAGTAGCCATTATTCTGGCAAGCCTATGAATTAGCCTTCTCAAAATGTGATGCTCAAGGATCTGGTTATATCTCAAAACACAGGTGAATTTGTTACTCTCTTCACACACTAGTTGCTGTTTTAAAACTTTGATAAGCTCTAGCACTTAATGCATCTTGGCACAATTGGGCGATTACTTTCAACCAGCAATGCCAGATATGAATGATTCCCACAAGTTAGAAGCAGATTTTCTATTTTGGTGCGAGCAAAAAATGTTAGTGGTGGCAGATGACAGGTTGGAAGGCAGGATAGATGGTAGGGTAGATGGCAGGTTGGAAGGTTGGGTGGATGGCAGGATAGATGACAGGGTGGAAGGTAAGATAGATGGCAAGGTAGATGGCAGGTTGGAAGGCAGGGACGATGGCAGGCCGATGAACTCATATGCGTCGAGATTAGCTTTTAAAGTGGCTTCTAAAATCAATAGCAGCATAGATATCATCTTGTGCTATTGTTTTGTTAGTCGGGTCTCGTTGCAGAGTGTATATGTGTTTGCTTGTGTGGTGATTGGCGTGGTTTTGATTTATGTGTTCATTGCTTATCTCACACATTTTGGATGTTTTAGAAATTTTGGTGAACTTGAGCATAAATATTCAATCCACCTTTTGTCGGATCAGTAGATCAAGACTTATAAAGCATATTAGTTCTTGAAATAAATGACCAACATTTAGTGTATGCTTATAATTAGTTAGCAGTTCACCAGGATTATCTCCCATAAATCTGATAACAACCCAACCATTGTTAGGAACTCCAACTGTAGTCTCCTTTGGTGGGTCCACAAGGTTATACCTTAAGCCAGTAATAATTTTCAAGGTTATTTACACAAGATATAAGCTATATCCATGTAGATGAATTGGATGATTATCACTGGCTAATACATTGGTCCCTTGTAAAACAAGCTCAACACTATAATTATATTCCAACAACTTCACCTTTGTACCAAATTCAAGAGTCAAAAAGTTCTGAATAGAGACTAGGCGGTTGATTTGCTTCTAACAAAGCATCCATGATTTGGTTTGATGTAATCATGATGTAATTAATCGTTAATGGTTTTGTATAGGATCCATCTGCTCCTACTAATATGATTCGATGTTGAGTGATCGAGAAGAAGAGGTTTTCGTCCATGACTGCGTTAATTATCCGTAATAGATATATTCGACCGCGTTGCACCATCATTTTAAAGGTTCCTATCAAGGGTAGAGAAAGAAAATTTAAATATAATAGTGTGTAAATAACTAGAAATATAATCGAACGAAATACGAATTTGATGTTAATGAAGTATTAAATATAGTGAGAATGCAACTCATTGTAATAAGGTGTATATTGATACATTAAATCATGCGACACATTGGATATGCTAGACACTCTAAGATCCTTTTTCAAACATGTTCCCACTTTGCAATGGAATGTAAACAACGCACAACAATAGAGTGGAATGAAGGAACATGTTCATTTAACTAATCACGAATACTATGATTTCGGATCTCATAAGAAAATTATTGAAAATTTTGGTGATATTACAAGATTCCTTAGATAAATCCTTATAGAAAATACAAATTACAAATATTACAAATGTTTATTCTAGTCTTTAATTTATAATTTATTTAATTTTTCTTTCAAATGATTATAAAGATTTACAATATTGTTACAAAAGTCTTCGATCATTTTTTACCCCCTTTGTACTTTCTTTACCCGCGTCTACGTTTGTTAATGCATTAGTCTTCAACTCCTCATCCCATATAAAAAAATCGCAATCATCTTTTTCTAACTGAAAAAGAATTCACATAAGGTATAATTTGAGAAAAATCACTTTAAACTACAATGTTGATTTAGTACAAATAAAAAAATTCACTTACAGTTGATTTGGCCTAAAACAAATAATATTGTATTGATGTGGGCCTAAAGCATTACACCCAACCGAAGTAATTGAGATAAGATGCTTTCCAAAAAAAAAAAAAAAAAAAAGACTATTAATAAGTGTTATTAATAGAAATATATTAGACTTGTGTTAATAGAAATATGTCACCTTTGTATCATTCTAGCATTTTTCAATAGAAATATATTAGACTTATAACTATTTTCAAAAAAACTTTTATAAAATAAAAAAAAATTTTAAATATTTTCCTAGGTGCAATAAAAAGGTGGAAAATGACCTCTCAATATACATTTTTCCAATGAAATTGGATTTTCTTGAAAATGAATTTACTACAATCCAAAAATGAATAATTTAAATTTTTTTGTGGTAACTCATTATAAAAATGAGTGGAATTTCTGCCAATTAGGTCCTGTGCACTACTTGGATCCCATTTTGATCTAAAGTTTATAATTTTTCAATTTAAATGATAAAAATAAATTTAAAATTTTTAAAAATGATTTAATATTCAATGAACTCATATTGAGTGAATGAATCTCGAAAAATGAATGGTGTGTTTGAAAATTGAAAAGTACAAAAATTGAAAAAATAGAAAAATAGGATAAAGATATAAAATGTCATAATCATACTTGAAGGGTGATGTTTGCATTTTATATTGTGATACTATGTGTGCATTGATGAACGGATATCCAGAATTAATTTACTTTCTATTATCACGAGGTGATTTCAATACTTATTTACGATTATGTGTTGTGTATTATTATTTATTTTAGGTCGTTGGACCACAAGTGCATGGTAAGAAATTAGATATTAATTCTCAATTTTGTAATGTTAATTTTTTATTTATTTAAAAATATATATATAGCTACTTTGTGAACTGTTAAAAAACTTGTGAGTACCTAAAAGGATAGTCCGTCATATCATCCGTAGTGAAAAACTATCATAAGATGTACAGGAGGGACAACCAAACTCATATATGGTTCGAGACACATATGAGAGTGAAGTCACAATTGAAATTTGGATTTATTTCTCTCTATCTTTACTAGGAAACTTGTAATGTAAAGGTGGTCATAAACAAATGAAGTTATATATTTGGAAATCACATAAACGTCTTATAGGCAGAGACGGAGATGATTAGTCAATGATCACTAACAATCTAAAGTAGTCAAACATTCTGACATATCAAAAAAAGACTCATTACTTACGATCACGTCAAACGCCCAGCTTCAGTCGGATAAATGGTCAATTAAATATGGTAAGCGACCGACCATAAAATCAAGAACTAAAAGTTATTAAAATATTGTAACATTATGTTCTGATTGGAAGTGATCCAGTCGTGAATCCCAACTCTCTAATTGCACTACTCCACCATTGTGTATTTTGTATATGTTGTCTTATTTTAATATATAAAATAAAACATATATTTAATGTTTCCATTTAGTCAATTAGATTTGTATAAAAAGAAAATATTATAATGAGTACTATTTATCGATGTATGTAAGTTTTAAAATATTTAGTTGCTCATCCCTGATTATATGTACTAGTTAATCGTAGTTTATTCTATAAAATTTTGCATACATTAAAATGATTTAGTATACTTATTCGTTCATGTTAGAAGAGATTATTGATTAGAATTGTTTGTTTCTCTATTGGGTAACTATTGTTACTCACTATTTTCTTCTCCATTTTTTTAGTTCTACATTCGAAGCTTGGCAAGACAGGTATAAAGTACGAGTGAGGATCATCTAGTGAGTCAGATAGACGATCAGAGCATGTTACCTGATGAGTATTATGGCTATACCCCCTTTACGACATCAGTTAGTCCATGTTGTATTATAGATTTTGGTGGACCATTAAGACTTTTATTAGAGTGAGGAGTTTCTATCTAATCCTATATATTAACTTCTTCCGCACTTTGATCTATCGTACGTTATTAGATTTATATAGAGTTTTATCACTATTTTATTTTGTATAGATATATATATATATATATATATTTATGTATATTATTTTTCAGGTGAAATAGGTATTTGAGTGCCGTAGAATGATAACATAAACAAAGAAAACCATGCCGAAATTTCGAGACGCCACCTAATACCTCGAGATTTGATATAGGCTTTGTGTTAGTGTTTCGGGGGACGTCACAAGATAAAAAGTTGAAAATACTAAATAAAAATAATTATTTATTTGTCATTTTTTTATTACAAATTAATACTTTCTTATGCTACAACATCTTCATTACAATTAGAAAATTTTTATCAAATTTCTTAAATAATACATTTAATATAATACTTTCATATATAAGTTACTTACAAGTGAATATAATTCATTAATAATACTATCACATCATATATATTATTTCATTAGTATAAATTATCACCTCTATTATCTATGCAAAAAAATTAAATTAATCATTTATATGATGTATGTAAATAATTTATTGACATACATAAAAAAAGAATTATTCAAATTAAAATATAAACTCAACTATAAATATAAGAGATTAATAATCAAGTTTCTACAAAAAAAAAAAAGAAGAATAAATTCTATTGAAAATATAATTATTTTTAATTTTGGGATAGATGTGATATATGCAAAATAGTAAATTTTATTATGTTATTATTTGATTTTTTTTAAACATAATTATTCTAGGATTTCGATTAAATATAATGAGACACATTATTAAATATTTATCTTGTTATTATCTGAAGTTAGTCTATAAATACGGTTTAGTATTCATGAAGTGTGTCTGGATTAAATGTATATAATATATTTATCGATAAACTTTTATTCTAATAGAATGGATGATTATTCAAATGTCTAGTTTGCCGTAACATACATAATAAATGTAAATATAAGATTGCATAAAGTGTGTGCATGATCATTTACATTACTTTATTAAATCACATAAATAATCATCTCTCAAGTGTATTGTTGATTCTAATTTTGATACCTAGAGCTGTTTTGGTTCAATGAAGGGAATACCAAAACATTCATTATCCATTATTAGTATTTTTTTTAAAAATTGGGTGAGAGTTAAAGATTCATTCAAGTAATTTTAAATAATCATTTTTTAAAATAAAAATGATCAATCAATATTGAAAATGAAGTTTCCAATTATGAGTCATTTTATCAAAATAAAAATTACTTGTGTGGACAAAGTGAGAGATTGTTAGATATTAAAATTTGCATATGCTTACAACATGACCATAATCTTTGGGGTTAAAATGGTAAAAGAGGTAAAATTATAGAGATAATATTAAAAAATTGGGAAAAAAGACAATAAAGTCGAATGTGAGAGAAGAGAAAAAATAATAAAGTGTTTATGTAAATCCTACTCATTTGTCTTAATGTTTAAATCTCAAAATATTTCAACTGAGCAGATTTTATACCTTATAACTATAATTGGAGTAGGACACACCGTGATATTTTATTATAATTTTTTTTAATAAAAATTTATGAGTTGATTTTATCAAAACATGAGATTCCAAGTTTTTTTCATTTTATTAAAAAATAACCTTATTTGTATTTGGTCCTACATAAATATATTTTCTAATTGGATTGAATTTGTTGTTTAAAATGTAGGAATAATGACTACAAGGATCAAAAATTGAAATTATGTACCAAAAAATCCTCTCTTAAAAATATAGGCTCTTTAGTACTCATTTAGTTGAATATTGATCTAATAAGGACTTTTTGAAGTTAAAATACAATAATTATCATTATTTCAATTAAGTTTTAAAAAATGTATTTGTTTGATAACTGACCCTTCATGTTTTGATGAATATTTGAGTATTCTCAGGTTTTAAAACTCAACTTGAATGTCCATTGAATCGAATCAACTCATAAACTCATAAATCGACTCAAATGTGTCAAATTAAATTATATTAAATTTATAAAAATTTTAAAAATACTTTTTAATAAATAAAATATTTTTTTCATATAAATATTAGTCACCAAATAATTCGATCGAAATTTTGACCTAATTCGGTGTATTTGTTTTTATCTTACTCGACCAAGTCAACACAAGAAATTGGTTCCACCAAGTTTAGGCCGAGTCATCTTCAAATCCAATTGAGTCGACTCAAACAAATTAATTTTTGTATATTTCAATTGACTCAATTGGATTTTATAGTGACTTGGTCTGAAATTCGATGAAATCAACTTGCTAATTCAACTTCCCCAAGCTAACTTAAAATACATAGTGTTAGGTAAGAAACTTGACTGAGTTATTATGTTATATATAATAATTATGGAGGCAAAAATAAATATTCTATTATTTTAAATTATGTAATAGATATTTTTAAATATTCATAAAATTAATTATTTTCATTTGACTCACATTTTTGGAGTTGATTCGATGGATATTCAAGCCACGTTTCTTCAAACCTTATTAAAAGATTAATTCCGGTATTTTAACTTCAAAAGTCTTTGTTTAACTAACATTTGACAAATTGAGTACTAAAGAGTCTATATTTTTTAAGAAGAGAATTTTTTGTAAATGATTTTAAGATTTTAGTTTTGTAATCATTCTCCCTAAAATATTAAAAGACAGAATTAGAATCTTGACTACAGTCTTACAAAATTTTCAATACGTGGTATTATGATTTTCCTAAAATTTTGGAATTGACATATACTACTATATCTTTTATAATTTCTATGATGGACAAATTTTTAGGAGACCTAATCGATAGAAAATGACAGTAGTCACCTTTCCTTACACGCCAATTATATGGACTCCCATCGCTTGGTCATGTAATAGGATTCGAGGTGATAATTACATGTTTTTTCACATTGATTTTATTTGGTGATGATTGCATGTAAAAGTAAAACATATGAATCAAAGTATGTGATTGTACTTAAATATTACAACACCGATTCAAATTGATTAATATATTTTATTGAATCATGAAGGTCATAAAATCATCTTTTAGGGATTTTTAATTTTTTTATTTATTTTTAATTTTGATAAAAAAAAATCAAAAAGATGAAATCATACTTGAAATCTTGTGACATATCTCTTTGTTATGAATTAAATAAATATAAAATTCAAAAAAATCGTGAATTTTAAATTTGGTGAAAATTAAATTTAAAAAATTTCAAGTCTATCAAAATAGACTTGAGATTTTAATCAATGGGGATTAAGAATCGAGAATGTGCTCGTCTCTTCTCCCTTCTATGGCGAAAGACAGTTTGACCCCGAAATTGATGAAAATCGAGGTTGAAGTTACGAAATCTCCGTATAAAAATACGGCTGATTTTTGACTATACGGGGTGAAAAAGACGAGAAAACGGAAGGAATTTAATTGGGTTGTGTAGAGAATGAGGTTGCAGACGTTTCTCCCTTCTGCGTCGGAAGACGGTTTGACCCCGAAACGGACGAAATCCGAGGTCAAAGTTTCGAAATTTCCGTATCCAAATACGGCTGATTTTTGATGATATTGGGTGAAATAGAAATTGAAACAAAGAAAGGTTGGGTGGGTTTTGTAGAGAACGTAGCTGCGGACATTTCTCCCTTCTGCGTCCATCGTCGATGGTGAGCCGTTTGTGAGAGATCTGAGATTGAAGATCGAAGAGAAAAAAAAATTCGTTTTTTTTATATGTCTCGGCCGTATGGACGCGTTGGGGAAGATGACATATAAAAAAAAAATTAAAATTATTATTTAAATAAAATGTGGGACGAATTCGGTATTTTGTCAATTGTTTCGATCGACGATAACTTGATCATCCGGACTCCAAAACTGACGAATGAATACTCTATTTCGCCTAATTTTTCGTTCTGGATCTAATGATGTAGTCAATTTCTACAAATTTTATCTCTAACAAAAAATTACATTTTTGGCCTGAGATAACCCCTAAACTTGATGTCGTTTTCATTTTTGGCGATAATTCGACTTCCTGATCTCCAAAAATGACAAATAAATAGTCTATGTTGAATAATTTTTCGTTATGAACTCAATGGTATGATCGAATTTTAAAAATTATTTCTCTAACAAAAAGTCACTGTTTTAGCTTGGTCCGACCCGGTAATCGAGGATTTTGCAACTTTTATATTCGGACTCACATTTGAGCGTGCTTACAGGCTAAAGTATGTTTTTCGATCATTTTGAATCCAATGGTGAGGTCAAATTCCATTAAAAATGATCAGAACAAAGTCCTACAGTTTTACCCTAAGTCCCACTTTCAAGATTTTCTTAAAATTCCACTATTTATTTGTTCCTCGAGATACGAATTAAAAATTCGGGGTTTTACATTCTCCCCCCCTTAATAAAAATTTCGTCCTCGAAATTGAAATCATACCTTATTAAACTTCATCATCATCATACTAACACATCATGTATAATGAACAATACATATTTTCGATTATCATCTATTCTTGATCCCAAGGCAATCTCATTTATAATTCATAACCTTATGTCTCCCATATTCCGTCAACCCAATACATTCATTAATTATCACTTCAATTCAACTCATACTCCAACTAATCTATTATATGTATAACCCTAAGATAACAATCAATTCACCTTGTATCACTTTCCCATCAATGTCTATCAACAACAATCCCTTCACATCTTCTTTATTCTTCATCCTTACTTCTCTCATCAATTACATCGTCTATTTATGTTTTACTCATAATTGTTATGAATATTACTCCCCAATGCATAGTTTTACCGTAATACACCACTATCCTTATATTCGATTCAATATTACATTTTCTACTTATTACAATATTTTCTCAAAACCTCTGTCATAACCTTTATAATTTAAAATCTTACTTGAGGGGATAAATTTTTACATCTGTTTTCTCACAATTCTATTGAGTCACCATTAATGCAACATTTTCACAAGATTATTCTTTATCATATTTTTACTCGACCCACCTCCTAACTTATACTCTACTAAATCTCTTTAGGATGGATGTGGGCACAGGCAGGTGGTAGTCGCTGCTTCTACGGAATCATTATCTTTACTTATAGCGCTTTCGTTTTGAGGAGTGAAAAGGAGTCACGATCGAAGTGAGTGCTTGTCTGTATAAGGCATTGATCACATAACGAGAACAAGAATAATAAATTCTTCTACTGGAAGGCGATCGTGAAAGGAGAAGGCAAAAGAAGAGTTAGAACCGACACCAATGATAGAAAGATAAAAGGGAAAAGATGATCTATCTTTTCTAAATGAGGAGAATCGATTCAAGAAGTCGTAAAGCAAGACCTGTTTTATCTAATAGTTCAGTCGTTAGGCCTCCCAAAGTTTAGCCATCTTCAATCGAAAGGAAAGATATGCGACTCCCTGCGTTGATATTCGAGGAAGTAGCTCTCAACACGAAGGATATACAATAAACACCTGCTTATCTACTAGTGCAATATACAAGTAATTGACTAGACTATTGATATAAAGACTAGCGTACCAATTGAACATCACTTGTCTTTTCACACTTTACAATTATTCTAATACCTATTTTGCAAGTTCTTAAATGATCTTCCAAAAATCTTATTCTTTCTTCGCAAGGCCTTCCAATGGTATAAATAATTTCATTACTTGAACTGTGTCAGTTGTTTCTAGCTCTAGCAAGTGTGCAAACTCTTCACAGAATTATATGATCTAAAAGAACCAGTATTGAATATAATTTCAATTTCTAACATTATAATTAGAGATCGTACTTTCCAAAACTTCGTCGGAGACATGTACTTTCTCCTAGGTTACAATCCTTGCTCGCGACTGTGATGAGAGCATTATTTCCTAATATGTTCCACCTAACCATATGCGTAACAATGTCAATGATTTTGTCTTCGTAGATCTCTGTGGAGTAGGCAGTTGGTAGACTAGGGTTTGTAGGCTCTGAACCTACCTTGTTGATTCCTTTGGCCTTGTTGGCATCATTGGAGCTCCAACTGCTCTATAACTCGGTGATTGGGGAACTCTACAACTTGATAGTGGAGGAGTTCTATATTGTGATACACTAATCCGAGGAAGATTAACCTCGAATAAATCGGCCTCTTAGCCGAATCTGATCTGGGAAGAAAAGAAATCTAAGGTCAACTCATTTGCCCCTTGGAGGTCTGAAACTCTATCTCCTCTTGTTTTATCCTTTAAGCTCGATTGACTATATCTCTATAATTGGTAGTCTCAATCATCGACCTCCTGGCCCTTAGGTAAGTTTATAGTCCTCTAAAGAATTTACGGCCCTTCTACAGATTTGTAAGGATAAGCTCGGGCGCATATCGTGACAACCTAATGTACATCATATCTTAGTCTTTGTAATTGATAGATTACCCTGCACTAATCTCAAAACTCTTAGTATTTGATTTCTCGAGCAATCTCGGATATAAATTTATCGAGAAATATCCTCTCGAAGTTTACCCACTCAAACGATCCATCTCCCAATATATTCCTCTCAAACGTTACTAATGATTGGCATCCTCGTTCAACTGGAATGTAATCACCGTCACCCATTGATCTCTTGGGTATTACATGGTACTCAAAATCTTTCAGGTCTTCAAAATCCACTCATGACCTCAATCGGATCGGAAAACCCCAAATCTTGGTGGACGTAATCGTTGAAAATTCTACAACCACATTATTGGATTTACCTATCATTTGGGCTGGGGAATTCTCTCATTCTTCAAAGGCACGACCTTGTGGTAATGGTCTCTAAGGTTGAATAGTATTTCTCTTGAGAATAAGTCCAGCGATTCCTCATTTCTTGGATTTAATGGTACACCTTATAATTGTGGTAAGTCTTGTACCATCTCTCACTTCTGATCGCTAGTCTTGTATGTTCGAGATGGCATGAATACATTATCAACTTTAGTAATTATCTCATACATTGGTTTGTCTAGTATATTTCGAAGCCACACATCCTTAATCAACTAACGTTGACCCAAATATTGCTTTCATTTATGTCCCAATTTGCTACATTCATAACATACCACAACATTTTTCTTTCGATGGATTTAGTAGTATATGTTGTTTTTTCTTTAAAATTCTTCCATCCATTGAGTTGGTATGTCTATAATATCACTCCTCACGTATTGTTATTTTTCCTAAGAATTTGCTAATTTCGTAATTGTTTGTCTCTTATTACATACTAATTGCGTTATTTCCACTTGGCTTCGAGGTGGTGGTGGTTGTATTATTCATATTTCTTTTCTAAAGTTATCATGAGACTCAGCTACCTATCCGATGAATGACATTAGTTGTGATATCGGGTCAGTAGTCTGATCCAAAACCTATCTTGTCTCTGTTGTGTTTTGGCCTCTGCTTCGTCCACTCCTCTCGCTTATGTTCATCCGTATTAAGGCACTTATTAGAATAAGGCCAAAACCATTCTTACGTAACTATGAATTACTACCGTAGCTTGAAACTTAGTAATGGACTCCATTTCCATTACTAACAGAACATATCTAAAATCTTATCTTAGGCTTACTAGGCTCTATAGACTTCTAGACACGGAAGAACTCGTAATTCCAATACGGAACTACTAGTGAGCTCGGATACCGAATTCCTAGTGACATTCTATGATTATCGCTCTAATAACTGTGGTATCAGCCAATTCTTCAAAACATAGCAGATCTGTATTCCATACGGATCTAATACTATGCTCTGATACCATCTGTGGCGCCCCGCCGAACGCTAACACAAATCCCCATGTCAGATCTCGAGGTACTAGGTGGCACCTCGAAATTTCGGCATGGTCTCCTCTATTTATGTTAGCAATCCAAGGCGTTTAATCAGCACCTGATAAACGACATACAATCCTGCATACAGATATAAAATATAATACTAGCGGAAGCCTATATAAATCTAATAACGTACGAAAGATCAGAGTGCGGAAGAATAACCAGGATACAGGATTATACAAATTTCTCACTCTAACAGAAATCCTAACACTCGAAACAACATGTATAATACTCTCGGATAAATCAGCACCACTAGGGGTAATAACCCCAATACTCACCAGTGACGAACTCTGGCTGTCTATCTGACCCACCAGATGATTCTCACTCGTGCTCTATATCTGTCTCGCCAAACTTCGGATCTGAAACTAAAAAAAATGAAGAAAGAAGGGGTGAGTAACAATGGTTACCCAGTAAGGAAGCAACAATTTCTGCCAATAACCTCTCCTAACATGAACGAATAAACATACTGGATCATTTTAAAGTAAACAAAATTTTTCAGAATAAACTACGATTAACTGGTACATATAGCCAGGGATGAGCAACTAAACATTTTAAAACTGACATCACATCAATCAGCATTACTCACTATAACATTATCTTTTATACAAATCTAATTGAATCAAATGGAAACATTAAACATGCATGCATTCATTTTATATATCAAAATAAGCAACAGATACATAATACACAATGGTGGAGTATTAGAATAGAGAGTTGGGATTCACGACTGGATCGCTCCCAGTCGGGACATGATGTTACAATTTCTCTCTGGTTTTTAGTTCCTCATTTTGTGGCTGGTCGCTGTTTACCACGTTTGGTTGACCATTTATCTGGCTTAGGCTGGCCATTTGACGTGACCGTAAGCAATGGGTCTCTTTTCGATGTGTCAGAACGTTCGACTACTATAGATTGTTAGTAATCACTGACCAATCATCTTCGTCTATGCCTATCAGGCATACATGTGATTCCCAAATATACAAACCATTCGTATACGACCACATTTACATTACAAGTTCACTGGTAAAGATAGAGAGGAATAAACCCGGATTCCAATTGTGACTCCACTCTCATACGCGTCCCATACCATGTATGAGCTTGGTGGTCCCTACCGTACATCCCAGGATAGTACACCACTCCGGATGATATGACGCACTATCCCTTCAGGCATTCACAAACTCTTTAACAGCTCACAAAATAGGTACATATATATTATTTTCATTTGAAAACAAAAGAGAAATTAACAATACAAGGTTGAGAATAGATATCCAGTTTCCTACCATGCAAGTGTGGCCACCCGGCTTAAAATAAATAACATAACGGAGCGCCTCGCGCTAACAGAAATTTAAATAAACATGCAACCAACAATATTATCCTTGGATATCTGTTCACCAACCTGCACACAACACAACAACGTAAAATGCAGACATCACCCATCGGTGTGACTCTGACATTTTACCGTTTCATACCTTTTTTTTTTTCCCTTTTTTCGATTTTTACAATTTTCAATCTCTTCAATAAAACATCCCGTTTTCTGATTTCATCAACTCAATATGAGTTCATTGAATATTAAATCACATTTTCCAACTAACGAATTTATTTTTATTAA
The DNA here is from genome assembly GCF_017979445.1 of Akebia trifoliata. Taxonomy (NCBI): domain Eukaryota; kingdom Viridiplantae; phylum Streptophyta; class Magnoliopsida; order Ranunculales; family Lardizabalaceae; genus Akebia; species Akebia trifoliata. Next base: position 36,331,443 of record NC_141382.1, on the reverse strand, counting down.
TAATATTGAAAAATAAAATAAATTTTATATCAAAACGGGGTCCGAGCAGTGCACAAGACCCAATTGATGGAAATAACCCGTTAAAATACCTTACCCACGTATAATTTGTTAAAAATACAATTAAACATATCAATCATGCAATTTTTGGCGTGAATTTTTGAAATGACAAAAGAATTCTACATTTCGGAAATACATCCAAATTTTTTTCAATAAAATCCTAAATGCAATTTTCACAATCTACGATTACTAATAGAAATTGAGAGTTCCTTACAATCACTAGGCGACGAAATTGAAGCACGTGCACGGAAATCGAGACGGACCAAACTTCGAAGTCGCTGATTTTCGAAACCGACCCGGTGGTTTTGAAGATCTCGATGTGCTCGTCTTTTCTCCCTTCTACGGCGAAAGATGGTTTGACCCCGAAATTGATGAAAATCGAGGTTGAAGTTACGAAATCTCCGTATAAAAATACGGCTGATTTTTGACTATACGGGGTGAAAAAGACAAGAAAATGGAAGGAATTTAATTGGGTTGTGTAGAGAATGAGGCTGCGGACGTTTCTCCCTTCTGCGTCGGAAGACGGTTTGACCCCGAAACGAACGAAATCCGAGGTCAAAGTTTCAAAATTTCTGTATCCAAATACGGCTGATTTTTGACGATATCGGGTGAAATAGAAAGTGAAACAAAGAAAGGTTGGGTGGATTTTGTAGAGAACGTAGCTGCGGACATTTCTCCCTTCTGCGTCCATCGTCGATGGCGAGCCGTTTGTGAGAGATCTGAGATTGAAGATCGAAGAGAAAAAAAATTCATTTTTTTTATATGTCTCGGCCGTATGGACGCGTTGGGGAAGATGACATATAAAAAAAAATTAAAATTATTATTTAAATAAAATGTGGGACGAATTCGGTATTTTGTCAATTGTTTCAATCGACGATAATTTGATCATCCGGACTCCAAAACTGACGAATGAATACTCTATTTCGCCTAATTTTTCGTTCCGGATCTAATGATGTAGTCAATTTCTACAAATTTTATCTCTAACAAAAATTTACATTTTTTGCCTGAGGTGACCCCTAAACTTGATGTCGTTTTCGTTTTTGGCGATAATTCGACTTCCTGATCTCCAAAAATGACAAATAAATAGTCTATGTTGAATAATTTTTCGTTATGAACCCAATGGTATGATCGAATTTTAAAAATTATTTCTTTAACAAAAAGTCACTATTTTAGCCTGGTCCGACCCGATAATCGAGGATTTTGCAACTTTTATATTCGGACTCACATTTGAGCGTGCTTACAGGCTAAAGTATGTTTTTCGATCATTTTGAATCCAATGGTGAGGTCAAATTCCATTAAAAATGATCAGAACAAGGTCCTACAGTTTTACCCTAAGTCCCACTTTCAAGATTTTCTTAAAATTCCACTATTTATTTGTTCCTCGAGATACGAATTAAAAATTCGGGGTTTTACAGAGAATCAAATGATGAACTCAATATGTTAAAAATAAAAATAAAAGTCAAACCAATAGTTAATTCTTATCAAATTACCATTGAATCGATTATTTTTATTTGCATAGGGACTATACCATTATACTGAGGAGTTGTTTGTTTATTGGATTTTAAAGCGCTTATTCTTGAAATAAAAAATTAACACACTTGTTTACTCAAAATTTTTAATAATTATTATTGAAAATAAGAAAAAAAATAAAATAAAGAGTCCATTACTTATTGCTATTTGGTTTTGGCGCTAAGCTCCATTATTATTTCGCACGGCAAGTATGTCCTTTTAAAAATAATTTTGTTACCTATCATCTCCTTTATGTCTTTCATCGGAACTCACTCACCCCAAAAATTAGGTTTCAAAAGAGGAGAAGAGTGTGAAGATCAACCATGTGATAGTCAAGATCAAAGTTCATCCTTGCGAAATTGAAGATAAGATTCAATTTTCTTTCTTTCTTGATAAATTGCATGTCATCATTACAACTCAATAGGTAATATCAAGTTTTTCCTATTTTTTTTATAAAAAATTTGGATTTTCTTCAAGTTTTGACCTATTTTTTAAGGGATTTATAGATGTGCATAAAAAATTATGGTGATTTTTTTATGTATTTGGTAGATATTCATTTTTTTTATAGTAACAATTTTTTTTATAGTTAAGTTTTTATGCATAAAATGCTTTATTTTATTATTGTATTTCGTCATTTTATAATCTTTTACATCGTTCTGTTTCATACTTGTGATTCTCATTTAGATTGCCAAAAAATTATCTATACTCTGTCTACAAGTTTTTTCACTTTCAAGTTAATTGATTATAATAAAAAGACATAAATTTAAAAGTAACTTGGGAGTGTCACTCCCTTTTTTAAAATTTTTGTTTCTTTATCATTTTTACTTGATATACAGAAAAGGGGCATAATTAATTCATTGAATATTTGTTTATTTCATAATAAGTAATTTTCTAAATTAATTATTAAATCAATAATATTTTTTTTATGAATGTAGCTTTTTCTTGGTTAATATGTGAAGGGGATATATAATGAAGTATTTTTCTGTAAACATAAATTCTTTTTTTTGTTTGATAAATTGTGTTTCTTTCTAAAGTATTCATTTCATGCCTTTGCACTAAAAGCTTTGCATGCTCCAAATATATTTAAATATATATGTTATTTTTAAACCATTTAATTCTATTTTAATCTTTGTTTTGACTTTTTTTGTTTAGAGTTTTATTGTGTATTTGATTTTAGATTTTTGAGTTGGAAACACCTTCTTTTTTATTGTCAACTCAATGCCTATGCTACTATCCATGTTATTGTTTTAGTTTGCTCTCTAATTAGTCAATTTTCTTATATTTTTCTTTCTAAATATCAATGTTATTTTTTACAAACAGAAATGTAGATGTAGTTAGTTTTAGTCGTAAATAGATTGTGAGTTTGTATGTTATTGTGTTTTTGCTAAACTTTGCATTTGTGCTATTTATTTTTATTTTTTAAGAACACGAACATGACCATAGAACAATTGTTTCAATTTATTTGTACCCACTTGTTTAGATATGTTTCCCAAAGAAAAGATAGCAGTTTCGATTCTAGAGGTTTAAAAAATATTTATTGACTTACGTATTGAAGAGGTCAATCTAGTGGGAGATCAGGAGAGACTTTGAAAATCCAATCATGGACAAGAATAATACCTGGACTAAAGAGTAAGTTGTCAGTTGATATGACTCAATGACAATTAAATATCAATTAAATGACCTTGACCATTAAAAATTATCATACTTTACGCACATTTCAAATTACAATCTGACAAATGTTCATAAATTTTTTTTTATGCATAAGAACTTGTGGAGATTATACAGTTGTGTTGATTTTTTACCTAATACATCAAGTAGGTTAACCACCACCTTTGCATATGTCACGCCCCCTGATTTAGGATTTAGATTTTCCCAAATCTCGAGAGTGGAGCGAAAAGAAAAGAAAAAAAATCCAAATAAAGAACTTCAAAGTTTAAGTACGATATGGATTTCTTCCAAATAATTTCGATAGAGTTTCCTCTAAAAATTGGACTTATGAAAAAATTTCACCTGTAGAAATATACCTGTATAATCAAAATCTATATATCCATTTCATTCCAACCACCATATCATAACGAATATACATCACTCAAAAGCATACTATAATTACAACCTAAAAGTGTACATAGATCAACTACACATCATGTATCGATCAACAGTTATTCATGTCATAAACATTAACTCTCACTTTCTCTCTATATATATATATATATATATATATATATGGGAAATGTTCAGCAACAAACATTTTGACAAACATTTTGGCAAAACATTTTTCAAAACATGGGTTAGAGGTTTTGGAATAGGCTGATTTTTGGTGAGGATGATCTCTACGGTGAGGAGATCATCATCACCAAAAATCAGTCCATTCCAAAACTTCTAACCCCGTCAAAAATGGTATACAAAAAATGGACAGTCCACAATTTTTCAACTTGTAAACTGGGGCTAGAAGTTTTGGAATGGGCTGATTTTTGGTAAGGATGATCTCCTCGCCGTAGAGATCATCCTCACCAAAAATCAGCCCATTCGAAAACCTCTAACCCATGTTTTGAAAAATATTTTGCCAAAATGTTTGTTGCTGAACGGGACCCTATATATATACAAAAGTACACAATACACAATTTGCTAATATATATAAGGAAGTCAAAACTACACAAAATAGTTTCACTAAACTCAAATCTCAGCTCACATATAACATAAATAGTGTTCATCATCCTGATCTTACGACCCCTCTATATAAAGTTTTCCATTAAGAATAGACATCTCGGTAGTTGAGACATCTGTAATATTTTGTTGGTAAGGTGAGTAATAAGGAAGTTACTCAATAGTAAACTCACATTTTAAATTAATAGTTCTAATATAAATGGATAAACAAGTTAATATATTTTAAATAATATAGATTTTTAAATAAATAAACAAAACGAATAACACTCGAAACAAAATAATCTTTAACAAAATAATATCAAAATATCTCCATCTCATAATAAAATAAAATAAATATAAACATATCATAAGAATATCAATCATGATGGTGTATTTGATAAGAATGACGAGGTACACGACCGATATAAAAATACTGATCTGTATATCGATGCTCCAGTACTTAACCAGTATGGAACTCACTATTAGTTCTTGATTTTATGATAAGTCTGGCAATTTACCATAATTAGTTGTTCGTGTTTTCTGACTTGGGTTGGCTGTTGATTCCTAATGGAAATCAATCATTTGACTACTATAGACTATAAATGATCATTTGACAAAATAATTTCATCGTACCTTTGTGGTATACATGTGTCTTCAATCAATCTAGTCATCTACAAACTATTTTTACAGTACAATTTATTATTTTCTTATAAAAATAAGATAGAATTTTCTCGAATAGTAGGTATTAAGATATTCTCAAATGGTATCCCATATTATCGGAGAGAATATCAAATCCTTATTATTCTCAATTAATTGGTTGCTTTCGGAAAGAACTACCAATTAATTTTATGGGCATTCATTACCTAAAAATAATAATTATATTTTTCAAAATTTATTTGAAATAAATTAAAATAAATTTGCAAGTGTGATGATATTCCCAAGTATTTTAGAATTATAACATGCAATAGAATATCGAAAGTAAAAAATCATAAAGTAGTAATATGTAGGTACACCGTCCCACGATTACTATCATAATTGCATCTCATGCTCTATTACACAATGCTTAAGAGTACTCTAAACCTGTAAATTCCTCAACACAAGCACATACGATCGAGAATCTCATTCTCGATTATAAATAATCGAGACTTTCATTTTCAATTTTAAATTTAAATTTAAACATTTCATTTTTTTTCTTTTAATAGCTAATTACCCAATAAAAATACATTTTCAAAAAATGACGTCTTAATAGTTTTTAAAACGAACACTCTACGAAAATTACTATGAAAATTAAATTGTTAAACAAATTAATTATCTGATTATACACCCAAATTCATTTATTTTTATTTCACAATATTTAATTATAAGAGGAAAGGTATAAAAGGAATATATTCTACAATTTGATGCATGAATTTTGAATTTAAATCATAATAAATTTGAAACTAATAATAAAAATTGAAATAAAATAAATTTCATTGAAAATTATACTACGAATTTGAAATCATAAGTTTTTTTACTTCGCAACTAGATTTTTCGTGTCCCTGCGACACTAAAATGATTTTTCTAACTAATTTCCTCAGCGATTCGACCAAATAATCAGGTAACTAAGTAGATCTCGAAGTCATGAATATTTTCTTATTCAGTGTTGGATTTTAATTTCCATCCTAAACGCGTTTAAATTTCGATCGAACGCAATGTGCACGAATTTACTCGGTCTCTTTTTTACTTTTAATGTCACGGTTAAAATGAACATCTTTTTGTTTTTAACCTTATATAATATAATATTTTATATTATTTATATCAATGACTACAGCCGTGATTCACAAATTCTAACACCTTCTAACTAATAGTATATTATAATATAATATAATATAATTATATATAATATAATAATATTTATTTTTATTTTAATTACATTCTACCCTTTTAACATTTTCATAAATTCAAATCTAATCTTTTTATATAAATAATTATAATCAAACCCATTTTAATAAAATAATTTATTTTAATATTTTAATAATATAAAAAATAATTAAATAATATTTTTTTCAATATATATTTTTTATCCATTATGTCGTTACATTATACCAATTCGAACTATGTATATCGGATTTTCGAAATTCCTCACCGATTTTCCTCTATTAACAAAATACCCTTATACTCTAAGTTTTCTTGATAAAATTAATATTTTCATAACTTATCATATTAAACTCAGATTTAAGCATGCTGACAGTTTGAACTATATTTTTCGATGCTTTTGAATTCAACGGTAACGTTCGTTTAACCTAAAGAGCTTCCTATAAAATTTTAAGTGTTATCTACTTCAACTAAATATTCTAATTCTTTAATCATAATTATGATAAGTTTCTCCAAATTGTACATTTCATTTAACAAATTCTCCTTCTACAAATTGTTGTTTTAAATTGATAATATCATAATTTATTTTTAATATTTATTTATTTATTTATTTTTAATGGGAAAATAGTTCAATATAGTTGACTTAATTCCTCGATATATGTAATAAATTTCATGGCGTTACAGCATAGGTACCTCACCGATATTATCTAACATTTTAAATTTACTTGTGAAAATCGATAACACAAATAAGAATAAGAATAATAAATAGTTACTACATCGACCAAGTTATTTGAATAAATTTTTCTTCTTCTTCCAAGTTCTATATTTTTTCTTAGCTCAGATGAACTGCCAATGAATTTTCAACCTTTGCCACCATATAATATAATAGTTTCCTACTTCTTTTTTTTTACTGCTTTGGTGATTCCACTTATAATCAATCAATTTTTTGTTAATTATATGTTATTCTTGGTTTCCTTGTTCTTAGATTTTGTAGAAATGTAAAATTAAGGGACCACTAAAATACCTTTTTCTAATAGGATAAAAAACTCTGAGATAATGAATTACAATGTTTAGTTTCTTTCTTGCATTGATAAATGTTTATAAGGAAAACAAATTACATATTATGGAAAAGCTAACTTGAATTTATAGGTGGAGGGTGACTTAAAAACAAGAGTGGAAGATTAAGAAGTTACTTGAGATTCGACGGAGGATTTTATCAACAACGAATAATCCTTTGATTTTGTCCATCCAAAACTCATCGAAAGGTGAGGTGATGAAGAGTGAAGGGTCTGAGATTGAATTAAAATTAAAATTACAAAAAAGTAACTTAGATCTAAACCCATTATATAGAGTTGCAAAAAATAAAAAAATAAAACAAAAAATTGCGCCTTTTGAGTCTTCACTCGTCCATTGAGGTGGAGATGGAGATATTGGCCATGAACATATGTACCCCTGAAAACATATGAAGTTGATGATGAGCAATCAATCTTATTGAATGATGCATTGATGATGACATGATGCACTTTTTATCAGCGTGTTGAAGATGAAGAGAAGACTAAAATTCAATGAAAGAAAACTTAAATGTGACGCCTCGCCAAACGCTAACATAAATCCCAAGGCCGCGTTGAGGCACTAGGTGGCGCCTCGAAATTTTGGCATGGTCTCCTCCGTTTATGCTGGTGTTTTACGGAACTCAAACCTAAAAAACAAAATCCAAACAATCCTGTATAAAGCAACATATTCACAATGAATAAGAAATGGAAGACGATAGATTTTATGAACAACAAAAAAAATAAGGTCAGAGTTGCGCAAAAAGGGATAAAGTTATATAGGATTACAAAATTTTCCTCACTTTAACAAAGACCTAGCACACGGCCCCAAAAACATAGACTTCTCCTAGGACGAACATACTCCTAGTAGAAGTAGTCATGATGCTCATCGGGTAACGGACTCTGGTCGTCAATCTGACCGACCAGGTGTTCCTGAAAGCGCCCTCGATTCGCGGGGTTCGCGGATCCGCTTTTAATCCTTGAGGTTTGGGAGTCGCCACCTAGTTATTGTGGTCTAGGAACCAAACTGACTCTAAAATGGATAAAAACTAATCTACTACAGAAAATCTGAATTCGAGGATCATGTTACGGGGTTGGAAGGTGTTAGGCACCAACCTCGCCCGGCCATTGCCGGTCTCTACTTATCCCAAATAAATCTACATCGCTAATGACAAACCTAGATTAAAAAATAATTAAAAAAAGCTTACCTTCGATCTACAAAAGTGTTATTCCCTTAGATCTGGTGAAAACGGCTCCTTGTACCGTATTCCTTACTTCGTTCTATCTCCGGATCTGATTTCTGATCTCCGAGGTAAGGTATCTCCTTCTTGGATCTGGGTGTTTCAAATTTGTTGTGGATTTTTGGGATGTTTTTGAGAGATTTTTGGGTATTTTTTAGGCTAAAATCAGAGCAGGGGTGTTAGGTAAGGGGTTGAGGCTCCAAAATTAGGATTTTGGAGAGGTTGTGGAGGCTTCTTCACCTACTTTTCCTAGGGTTTTTTCTTTGATACGAAAATAGGGTGTGGAGGCTCCTATTTATAAAGTTTTTTAGAAGCATTAGGGTTTGATTATGATTTGTTTTTAGGGTTTCAATTAGGATTTAGACTTTGGTCTCATTAGATGGACTTAGTCTTTAGGGTTTTGACTTTAGTCTTATGAGATTGACTTGATTAGTTTAGATTAGGGTTTTGATTTAGGGTTTTGACTTTAGTCTTATGAGATTGACTTTAATACTTGACTTTAGTCTTACTTAATTGACTTTAATTTTGGCTTTAGTCTTATTTGATTGACTTTAATATCTTGACTTTAGTCTTGCTTGATTGACTTTAAATTTTTGGAGAACCCCTCTCTATTATATCTTTAATTCTTTGGACCCCCAAATGGAGGGGTCATTAAAGAAATATCTTACGAACCATCAACAATTTTTCTTGAAAGCCTGATTGATAAATTTTTTTATTTAAATTTTAATAATTAATTTTATTAATGTTTCACTTTACATTATTTAATAATTTATTTATTAATTTCGAAATTTTTAATTATTAAAATTGTGAAATTACCATTTTGGCCTCGGAGAGGATTTTTTACGTTTTATGTCGTTTTTCAATGTTTCATGATGTTTTGGAATCAGTTTTTCGTAAGGAATTCAATGGGATTGTTGGTTTTTGTCAATTATGAAATTTTTTTGTGTGAAATGATCGTGAAATTTTATGAGGGGTATTTTCGTAATTTTGTCAAATTTTGTGAAAATTGGCAAAATGATTTATTTGGTTTCGATTTGTTGTTTTATGTATTTGAACGGATTTTCCTAAGCGTAATGTAGGCTCTAAGGTTGTTTTGATGTTATGGGTATTTTGGTAATTTGGATATTTTTAGTGATTTTTATCGTGAAGCTTCTTTTTGGTTTGCAGGATGATGATTTCTATGTTTCTGGGGTAGTATTTTCCTAGCGTAGTGTTGTTTCTAAGTTTTGTCAGTTCGAGATACCTCATCCGGATTTCTGAAACATATCTGGTAACAAAATAAAGCATTGGAATAGACATCCATCATTGGAAACCTTTGTGATCGGGTTGACGACTTGATTAATCAGGCGAATGCAAAAATGGGGTGTCTACAGATGCCCCTCTTTAACAGAGAGTTGAAGCAAACTAGATAGCAAATCTATTTTGGTAAATAGTGCGATATCCGAATGCCAAAGCTAGTGACAATTCATTTTGTAGCCTGATTTAGCAATTCGTCAGGGTATTCGGATCCTTGAGCGTAAAACTCTCCCCGAACTAGAAAAATGTCAGGTCCTTGAGCGTGAGCTCTCACTGGCAGTGTCAGATCCTTAAATTTTAGAAAATTCTCCTTAACTGATGTAACAACTGTGCAAGTGTGTGGGCTCAAAATCTGAGATAGATTTCAAAGAGTTTGAGTTGGAAATGAGTCAAATCTGAACATGAAGTAAATATAAACTGAGCATAATTCCAAGAAAACCCTTGGCGGCATCTGAGCATAATTCCGAGAAAACCCTCGGCGATAACATAGCATAGTTCTGAGAAAACCCTCGACGGTATCTGAGCATAGTTCCAAGAAAACCCTTGGCGGCATCTGAGCATAATTCCAAGAAAACCCTTGGCGGCATCTGAGCATAGTTCCGAGAAAACCCTCGGCGGCATCTGAGCATAATTCCAAGAAAACCCTTGGCGGCATCTGAGCATAGTTCCGAGAAAACCCTCAGCGGCATCTGAGCATAATTCCAAGAAAACCCTCGGCGGCATCTGAACATAATTCCAAGAAAACCCTTGGCGGCATCTGAGCATAGTTCCGAGAAAACCCTTGGCGGCATCTGAGCATAGTTCCGAGAAAATCCTCGGCGGCATCTGAGCATAGTTCCGAAAAAATCCTTGGCGGCATCTTAGCATAATTCCAAGAAAACCCTTGGCGGCATCTGAGCATAGTTCCGAGAAAACCCTCGGCGGCATCTGGTTGAGTAAAACTGAGAACAAAAAAAATAAATCTGGGAGAGAAACGATTGAAAATGAATCTGGAAGAGAGTGGTTGAATCTGGGAATGAATAGATTTGGGACAGAATGGATGCCCTATCTCCTATGTGAGATTCAGAATGCATTTGTTTGAACCTCAAGGTTTTATCAAAAAAGTTTTGTGAATTTAAAACCTGAGTTTTTATTTCTTTTGAACCTCAAGGGTTTTCCGAAAAACTGTTATCAAAAGGGTAGCCTTAAGTTTGGGGTTCCCATTATCTTTTAGGATTAGCATTGCTCAAGAATAAATTACCCCTAGTTTGACAATAAACATGGCATTGGACACATCATGCAAAAATTAAAAAAATGCCCCTAGTATAAAGGGGAAAAGCTACATATTTAGAGGAAAAAGAAAATGCCCTTTGTATGAAGGTTTGAAATATTTGATTACCACAAACGCAATAAAGATCCAACTTTTAATTTTGATTGATTTTATTGAAGATTTTGAGTCAGGCTCAAGAGAACAAAAAATATTTCCTTTTGAGACTCATCATAGAATTCACTTTTCTCTCCCTTGGTTCACTTGGGGAAGTAAACATTTTATGATCGATCGTAGACAAGATACCTGTGGTTCCTGAGTCTTTGCCTGGTTTAAGCTAAGTATTGTCCTTGATGATTCGGACTTCTGATGTTTCAGCTCGGGCCGCTTTCAGCTTGAGATTTTCTTCTGTTTTTCTTTATTGCTCTAATTTTTACCTAGATCGCCTTTTCAGGTTTTCAATTTAGCGAGCTTGCTCTAACTTTTACCTAGATCGCCTTTTCAAGGTTTTCGATCTAGGGAGCTCTTTCTTTTTTCTTTGCTCTGATTGTTGCCAAAGTTGTGTCCTTTCAGATTTTCAACCTTGCGAGCTTGCCTTAATTTTTGCCTAAGTCGCCCTTTTCGGGTTTTCAACTTAGCAGGCTTCTTCATTTTTTTTTATCTTTTTCTCTCTCTCCTCTGAAGTTCTAGAATTACTGTCTGATCATGCTTCGCTACCCTCCTTGACTTTTTCACACGGTAGTACTTAGGAGGACTTTTATAGGTAGGCTCGGGACTAGGTATAAAAAAAAAGGAATTTTGAGGCTCAAAAACCCAAATGCCCCTTGTGTGGCATTTCATTAAAAAAAAATTTCTTGAACTTTCTTCTCCCCTTTTGGATGATATTTCTTTTTCTTTTGAATTTTTTCTTTTTAGATTTTTCCTTTATCTTTTCCTTCTCAGGTTGCCTACGTACCCCAAATTTTTGGGATCAAACCAAAACGTAGTTCGGATTTTTCCCTCCCCTAAGTTAGGTGATCAGGCTAAGAAATAAAAGACACAATTTTTCTCTTTCAGACTGCAAAGGGGTTGAGAAAGGAGATAAAGAATTAGGTAATAGGAAAATTGATTCGGCCAAAAATGGCCTCCTTAAATGTAGTACCGTTTGATTTGGTCAAGGTTGGTTGGTTCTAGTAACTCGATTCCATCATGATCTTAAAGCCTGACAGCTTTTCCTGGTAATACCTCTTTGATGATGTACGGACCTCCCCAATTTGGTTTGAACTTCCCTCTAGGGTCAAAGATAGGTGTCCGATTCTCTTTGAGTATTAAATCCCTGACTTGTAAGTGACGAACCTTGATCTTTTTATCAAATGCACGGGCAACTCTTCTTTGATAAGCTTGCACGTGATACAAAGTTCTTAGTCGTTTTTCTTCAATCAAATTCAATTCTTCATACCGCTGGCGAACCCAATCTATTTTTGACAACTGACTTTCCAACAAGACCCTCAGAGATGGAATTTCCATTTCAACTGGTAAGACTGCTTCCATTCCATACACTAAGGAGTAGGGAGTAGCTCCAGTAGATGATCGAATTGAAGTTCGATATGCCCATAGTGCAAATGGCAATTTTTTAGACCAATCTCGATGTGATTGACACATTTTCCTTATGATAGTTTTAAGATTCTTATTAGCTGTTTCGACTGCTCCATTAGTTTGAGGGCGGTAAGGAGATGATTTGTGGTGTGAGATTTTAAACTTTGAACACAAAGTAATAACCTCAGCTTTGAAATGTGACCCGTTGTCAGAAATCAGTTCCGAAGGTACCCCGTGCCGGCTAATGATGTTCGTTTGGATAAATTTTGCAACTCGAGATGCAGTGAGGACAGCATAAGAGGCAGCTTCGACCCACTTAGTAAAATAATCGATAGCAACCAAAATGTATTCATGCTCATTTGATGCTTTAGGCGATATTTTACCAATAATGTCGATTCCCCAAACTGAGAATGGCCATGGTGAAGTCAGACCAACTAATCGAGAAGGTGGCACATGTATGAGATTTGCATGTATTTGGCATTTGTGGCAGGTTTTGACCATGTGATGACAATCTGTTTCCATCGTAGCCAGTAGTACCTTGTCTCATAATTTTCTTAGCTAACATTTTCCCACTCATGTGAGGGCCGCATTCTCCTGAATGTAGTTCAACCATTATCTGTTCAGCTTGATCTTCATCGACGCATGACAAATGAATCCCATCATAAGACCTTTTGTACAAACTTCCTGCACACAGGATGAATTGAGATGCTAATCTTAAAAGGGTTTGCCGTTCCTTCCTCGATGCTTTTTTTTGGAAATTCTTGTTTTTCCAACACCTTTTTAATATCTGTGTACCACGGCTTTCCATCGGGTAGTCGAGTAGCAATATTGATCTGACAGCAATATGCAGGTTTGTCTTTGACTTCAACAGTGATCGGCCTCAATTCCATGCCAGGGGGCAAATGGATCATTGAAGATAGGGTGGCCAACGAGTCAGCAAATCTATTATCTTCCCTTGACACATGTTGGAACAGAATAGCTTCAAATTTACTCACTAAGTTTAACAAATACTCATGATAAGGCTTCAGCTTTTCGTCTCTAGTCTTCCATTCTTCCAATGACTGGTGTATGACCAAGGCTGAATCCCCAAAGACTTCGATTTCTGTAATGCCCAGATTCAACGCAGCTTCAAGTCCAGCGATGCATGCCTCATATTCGGCTGTGTTATTGGTATTAGAGAAGGCTAACTTAATAGCGATCGGAATGTGGCATCCTTCCGGAGAAAATAGGACTGCCCCTATTCCATACCCATTCTGATTGGCGGCTCCATCGAAATACAACTGCCATGTTTGGTTCTGAGGCTCTTCTTCAACATGTAAGATGTTCTCATCTGGGAACTGATCAATAGGCCTTATTCCTTCTGCTACTGGGTGATCTGCTAAGTATTCTGCCACAGCTCTCCCCTTGATGGATTTCTGTGTAACGTGCGTGATGTCAAACTCTGATAACAACAATAACCATCGTGCGGTTCTCCCTGTCAGTGCCGGTTTCTCGAAAAGATACTTGAGAGGATCCATCCGAGATAACAAGATAATTGAGTGAGATAGCATATAGTGTCGAAGTCTCTGAGTAGCCCATACTATTGCCAAGCAAGTTTTTTTTAGAGCTGAATACTTTCGTTCATACTCTAACATCTTCTTACTGATGTAGTAGATAGTCCTTTCTTTGTGAGTATCTTTGTCATACTGTGCCAGCATGCATCCCATAGCTTCTTCTGTGACTGACAGATAAAGAAGAAGTGGTTCACCCGGTGTGGGTGGAACCAAAATAGGTGGGTTCAAGAGATACTCCTTGACTTGGTCGAAGGCCTTTTGACATTGCTCATTCCAAACTGTTGGTTCATTCTTCTTGAGAAGCTTGAAAATAGGTTCGCAGACGTTGGTGAGTTGAGCGATGAATCTGCTAACATACTGGATTCTGCCTAAAAAATCTTGAATTTGCTTTTCAGTTTCCGGCGGTGGCATATCTTGGATAGCTTTAATCTTCACAGGGTCTACTTCGATCCCTCTTTGACTGACCACAAATCCTAACAATTTTCCAGAAGTTAGTCCAAACACACATTTCTGCGGGTTGAGGCGGAGTTTATACTTTTGAATCCTCGTGAGAAATTTTTCTAAAGCAGCAACATGTCCCAGTCGTTCTTTGGACTTGACTATCATATCATCTACATAGACTTCAACTTCCTTGTGTATCATGTCATATAGTAGAGTCGTGGCTGCTCTTTGATAAGTGGCTCTGGCATTCTTCAGACCAAAAGGCATAACCTTGTAGCAAAAGGTTCCCCACTGTGTGATAAATGACGTCTTTTGCATATCTCGAGGATCCATTTTTATCTGATTGTACCCCAAAAAACCATCCATGAAGGACAATAAAGCGTGCCCTGCTGTACTATCTACTAGAACGTCTATGTGTGGTAAAGGAAAACTATCCTTTGGGCTTGCTTTGTTTAGATCTCTAAAGTCCACACACATCCTGACTTTTCCATCCTTCTTCGGCACCGGGAATACATTGGCAATCCACTCAGGGTATTCTACTACTTCCAAGAATCCAGCGTTAATCTGCTTCGTAACTTCTTTTTTTATTTTCAGAGTCCATTCCGGCTTCATACGTCGAAGTTTCTGTTTAATGGGTCGAGCATCTGGATATAACGGAATCCGATGTTGAACAATGTCTGTGCTTATTCCCGGCATATCCTCATAAGACCACGCGAACACGTCTTTGAACTTTCTGAGCAACTCTACTATCCCTTTGCGTTCATCGGGGGATAATGTGATCCCAATCCGAATCTCTTGAGGATTTTCTTTTGTTCCGAGATTGATAACCTCTACTTCCTCCATTGGAGGTTGAGCCCGACGTTCATTTTCTTGTTCAAGTAATTTGATTATTTCAGGGGGAGGTTCTTCATCAGAAGATTCTCCCTCCGAAGTCAGATTATTAGTTAAATTATTATTGCGTTCGGGGTAATCAAGAATTTCTTTCATTTCATTAAAAGAAGATGGGGTAACAGGACTCATTGCCAACTTAACAGACTCACTTAACTTAGCAGCAATAGTGGACTTACTTGACTCAACAGAAATAAATGACTCATCTGGCATGTCAGACTGAACATGACTAAGGGGACTGACAGACCCAGTCTTGACATGCAATACAGGACTAATTACTGATAGCTAGAGAGACACACCCTACAACGGGTTTGATTGCAGACTGAGGATTTGGGATCCCCTTCTCAGTTGACAACACAAGACACTGTGATCTTCAATAATAACTGGTCGATGTTGAGGGAGTCTAGATTGAACTGCCAGTCTTCAATTTTCTTCTCTTCAGCTTCTGTGCTTGCTTCCTCTTCAGGCCAATCCATACCAAAGAAGATCTCAAACCCCAGCAGACGAGTACCTGTGCTGTGGTCAATGAATGGCTCGGGGAACCCATAGTAACGAAAATCTTCTCCTTCCTTTACGAAATAGCCATTAAGGGTCTTACGATAAGGCTCCATTTTGATGAGATCTGTGGTGCGTCTTTGCCTTTTCGCAATTGCCTTGTCTCGCTTTATCTTCCAGTATTGGGCCCAATCTTCATTAGTAGGCTTATATCCTAGCCCAAATGTGCCGATGACCTCTTTAATCACTGGTGCCTCTTTAATACCTTGCTGCTTGCGACCTAAGCCCATACCAGGGAAAAATCTCATTTTCTTGAATATATTGGCCATGTTGCAGTTAGAAGTATTTTCCATTGGAAAATATTCTTTCATGGCTGGATCCCATTGGACTGAGCATATCTTTTCAAACTCGAACCCACTGAGCTCTACTCCCTGTTGTTCTGGCTGAATCTCAAGCAACGGCTCATCCTTAGCTTCAGTACTGTTTATAATCCCTACAATTTCAGCATCTCCATGGAGTGTAATCACTAGCCCATCCTTGATAAACTTGACCTTCTAGTGCAGCGTGGAAGGTATGGCTTTGATTTGGTGTAGCCACGGTCTTCCTTATAACAGATTAAAAGAGGACTGGATGTCTATGACCAGAAATTCAGCTATGCCCGTGGACAATCGAAGCTGCAGAATTCCCAATACATCTCTCTTGGTGTTATCATAGCCCCTAACCCCTTGATTAGTGGGCTTGAGATCTTCAGTTTTAAACCCAAGGCAAGTAGCAGTCTTCAAAGGGCAAACATTCAATGCACTCCCATTATCGATCAATACCAGAGGTACCCTCATCCCGTTACAGTCAACTGTGATGTGCAATGGCTTAGTGTAGCTTGCTCCTTCCTTTGGGAGATCGGAGTCTGAGAAGGATAAGATGTTCTCCACATAAGTTGCCCCTACTATGTTAGCCAGCTGATCTGAGAAGTGTCAAGGGAGACTTGGGCTGTACTTAATGCTTTGAGAACAGCTTCCCTATGGGCAGTGGAAGCCATAAGTAAACCCCAGACTGAGATATTGGCTCATGATTTCTTCAGTTGCTTGATCACGGAGTTATCTTCTTCAATATTTTCTGTGATAGGATCTTCTTTTTCTTTTCTTGCCAAAGCTGCTAGATTATCAACACAGAGTTCTTGTGGCTTAAAAACTCTTCCTCCTCGAGTCATATGTCTAACTTCATCACAGGAGAGAAGATAAGGTTCATCTTCTTCAGTCAGCAAGTATGGATCTTCATCTGTCAAAGGTACAGGACTTTTCAAGTTCATCTAAACCAACAAGTAACTGGTGAATGCGGGGCTACTGTATCGAGGCGGGGATAAACAATACGTATCATCTGAGGTTAAATCAAATGGTTCATAGTTTGTGGTGAAAACCTCATCAGTAAAGGCTATCCTGACAATAGGGTAACTAGGCGGTTCGACTTGAATGGGATGGATAAGATAGATACGATCGAATGGTAATGGTGTATGAGACACCATGTTCAAAGTTGGTGGAGGTTGATAGGTAGGCAGTAGATTAGTGGTGACATTCGGTGAGCTAGGGATTGTGACCTTTTTGTTGTCGATCAGGTTTTGAATGGTATGGCGTAAGGTAATACATTGATCCGTGTGATGGCCAGGGTTTTGATGGAACTCGCAGAACAAGTTAGAATTGTATCCAGCTGGCAAGGGATTAGGTAGAGGTCGGGGTTGGATAGGGGTAAGAAGCCCTTTTTTCACCAATTTGTGAAAAGCTACAGTGAGACTCATCCCTAGATTGGTAAATTGACACGAAGCTCGAGGTTGACTTGGGTGAGCCTGGTTATTAGTTCGGACTGGGGGTTGAGCTGGGATAGCTGACGTGTTGGCTATGTAGACATGGTTGGTGCTAGGTTTAGAAACATAGGGTTTCTTAAGCTTGTTATCCGAAGAGTTAGAGAGGATCCCAGAGGTAAAAGTGTTCTCAAGTTGGCTTCCGACTTGTAACAAAGACTCGAAAGTAGGGAGATATTGGGCCACTAAGTGCTGAGCATATCCTTGTGAGAGGTTCTTTAAGATGATCGCTACTTGTTCCTTTTCCGAAGGTCTATCCCACATTTGGGCAGCCTTGGCCCTCCAACGACCAATGAAATCAGTAAATGTCTCCCTATTTTTCTGCTTAGTTGCTTCCAAATCCCTTCTTGAGGTCTCAATCTCAGTACTGTACTTGTACTGATGCCAGAAAGCCTTTGACATGCTCTCCTAGGTGCCCATAGTAACTGGATCTTGAGACATTAGCCAGCGTAGTGTTGATCCTGATAAAGTTCTCTGAAACAACAATGTCATATGTTCTTCGCTAAGTCCCATAGTGCGCATGTTAGTAACATACACCTTAAGATGTGTTTTTGCACACCCTATACCACTAAACTTATCCATTTTTGGCATTACAAACTTCTCTGGCAAATGAATTCTGGGAATGCGGTTCAAAGCTTCAATGCCTGCTGCAATTTCATCGATACCCTTTATACTCTTCATAGTTGATTCTAACTGAGACATTCTGTTAGCTAACATTGGGTTCTCATCAACATATTCTTCATCTCCGTCGAGTTCAAAGACTTCACGTGGACGTCTCTCTTCTACCTTCTTTCCTTTTGGATCATTTAGGGGATTGCCCGTTGATTCCGAGGTCTGTTCTAACATTTCCACTTTGCCTTTTATACTGTTGATATCGTTGGCAAAGGTTGTCAAGATCTTACGGATATCTGTAAGTTTAGATTCTGAAGCCATCTCTGTTTGCTGACTTGGTACTGTAGCTCGTTCTAACCGACTGGACCTACGACTCCAACTAGGAGGTGGACGCTTGAGTTTGGGCGCAATGATAATCCTTCGACCCCATCAAAGGTAAATTTAGTCAATTTCAGTATTACCCTCTGGATAACATTTTAGGAATCATTTCATTGAGGTTTGTACACCAATCCATTAATTAATCCATTCACATAATGAACATTCAAAGAAGAAATCAATATTTATTTGAAAGAAAAATAGCTTTATTGAAAATGATTGACAAATAAATATTCTTATTAAAAACATCTTTCAACAAATTTGACTTGAACTATTTTTATATGGACGCTTGGCCTTGTCTTGATGGTCATCAGGATTGCTGTCAGGCTTGACCCTCTTGGCTCTAACAACTGGCTCTTTGAATTCTGCTGGTCCGTCTAGATACCCTAAGGTGCGCCTGTTCCAAGCTTTCTCAATAAGGTGTACTAACTTTTCAGTCAAAGGCTCGGGGGGAAAGAAGGCTTTGTACTGAGGTAAAGATAACTCTATAGGTACGTCGTATTGTTCTGGGATCAAATTAGGATGGTAAAAAGATGTTTCTTCTAAACCGATCAGATGGACATAGTAGGATCCTTTGGTTCCTAGAACAAGGGGATCAGTCATCCACCAAGAGCACCTAAAACCAATATGACAGGCAAGGCGAGATTCTAACCATTTGCTCCAAGCTTTGACTGAGTTGTGATGCACTAACAGGTTTCTCTTGGAAAAGTGTTCTGGCCCATATTCGAGGTTTGATGGAACCTCTACAATTTTGAGACGATCACAAAGCCACATATAGAGTAAGTAGGGGCTTCCTTTGAAGCTTTCCCGCTCACCATTTTTTATGGCATCTAAACCTGAGAAAGTTTCAGCTAGGATAAGAGGTACTGGGTTGGCTTTCCTTGAGAGTTGTGAGGTTATATCTATGAAGGACTCAGGGATAGTTTGGCCATCACTATTGGAGGTCAGCATGTATTGGGCTAGGATTTCTAAGCACAATCGATAATCTCTAGTAGCTCGCCAGGCTTCAGGTTTTACATTGATAGGGTGACTGTGGGAGCGATATGGACCCAGCAAAGGTACTAAGTCTAATATCCCGTTATGCACTAAGGCCTTGGCTTCTTCCTTGGAAATGTTCAGTCATGTGACGAGGTCACCAGAATATCCAGTCTTTAATGAGGGTCTGACTAGAGGTCCTGAAGTGGATATCCCCATGATGCTACAATAATCCTCGTGAGTGGGGAACAAATGCATATACCCCATGTGGAATATATGAAGGTGGGGGTTCCATCGCTTAGCCATAGCGTGTAAGAGGTTCCAGTCTATCTCAAACTCGTGGAAGTAGAGAGCACTCCTTAACATGAATCTCCCAAAATTGATCTTCTCTACAGGGTGCATCCCTACAACGGTCGTTTTGACTAACTGATCGATTGGGTTATCGCCTGCGACTAGCATCCTGGTTTGACACAAAAGGGTATTTTAGTACTCTTCCAAGGTCCATGTAAAATGTCAATTTTTTATTTTCTTTTGAAAAATCTTATTCTTATGGAAAATATTTTCTGAAAAATATTTTCTGGAAAATATTTTTGGAAAATATTTTTTCTGGAAAATATTTCTTCTAAAGAACACTTCTTTTTGGAAAATAATCTTTTCTGGAAAATATTTTTTCTGAAAAGCATTTCTTCTAAAGAACACTTCTTTTTGGAAAATAATCTTTTCTGGAAAATATTCTTTCTGTAAACTATTTGTCTTCTTTTGCAAATTTGATTTCTATTTTCAATTTAAATGGCTCGGCCCACCATGATTATTGGATCGGGATGGACTGGGTCATTATTGTAAAGAATGGATTCTTTATTGGGTCAGTGCACCCATTTTAATTTTCAAAAACAACATTTGATCCTTGAGGACAATTATACACTCTGATCTACACCATTCACAGCACTCACATACATTCATCAATCAACAGGTTCCAATCAATAAACAACCCGGGAACACCCACGATAAGTTCGAGTCGTGACCTACTGGGAAGGTTTCTAGACTCTAAGCTTATTACGTGCAATGAATTTTTATCTGGCCACCCGTGCCCAAGCACACCTATATACCTTTCGATACGTGGTGACTTGGTTTGATATACCGTATAGGTGATAATCTAAAACCTCAATTCACTTCTCTGAAGCCAAAAACAGTTAGTTTGATCTCCAATTGAGAGGTGGCGCACAATGCTGAGCAAAGGCCCACTTAAATACCTCTCGTATAGAATAGACGTAGTCTATCCCCCTCGTACAGTAGGGTACAGCGGGGCAAGATCTTGCTTAGGCACCGGTTTTGACCAAGAAGTGCAATTGATATACTTAGATTATCTTTTATACCTACGGGTACTAATCAAGAGTTGTAGCTTTCATAAATGGTTTGGCATCCCACGAGGGGATCGACCACATACAGTACTACGTTGGCAATCGGGACATGTGACTGTGTGGCTCACAATAAGTCAAAGGCTCAGATCGCTCCAGCTTGAGTGCATCAATATACCTCTCAGAATCACCTGATCAGACGGTATTGATGCCCCCAGTTTGATAGACCCTAAGGTACGTGACTGGAGTTGTGGTTTTCATGAATGACGTCGCATCTCCGAAGAGACCGGGCCACGCACTAGTGCCACGTTGGCTATATAGGACGTGTAAGTACGTAAACAGTAAACGTGCATGTGATGTGTGCAGAACAGGGTGGGGTGTGCCCGGGGCCTTTTTCAAACAAGTGGGCCCATGGGTCCAATCCAATCACCACAACATTGATGTAGCATGAATAGTAAGTACCAATCCAATCACATTCCATCACATTATGATCAACATCAAGCATGTATCTCAAACAAGATTATGGCATGTTAGATATGCAATTAACATAATATGGTCCCATTTAAAATTTAAACGTGCACACTACCTTCATACATCAATCATGGCAATTTAATCAATGAATATGGCATATGATAATCGACTAGATCCGATCATTGCAATAGGCGCCATTTTTGCAATTTTTATAGTCTAATCAAGGGTCATTTTGGGGTGACCCTAACCAAATTGATATTTCTGAGGATATTGGATTAAGAACGAAATGACAATCGTTGGGATGAGAAGTTATGACGATTTTTACGCAAATTGAGAGAGAGGAAAAGAATAATAAAAAAAAAGCATTTTAAAAACCAATCGATTTTTATTTTTATAAATAAACTTAAAAAACACATTTCTTTTTAATCTTTTTTTAAAAAACTATTAAAAGGACAACAAGTAAAAACAATAGAGAAAAAAAACTAAATTAAAAAAAAATAAAAAAAATGAAACAAGAGGCAATTTGGTAAGTTGTTGTTAGCCATAACAACTAATCATCATTTTCAATGAAAGGGGGTGTGCCCTTAGTAAAAATGAAAATTTTCCTTAATCCTCACACCATCTTCTCCAACAGATTTTAGCCATGTCCGTCAAATTTTTTTAAAAAAAAATAGAGAACGATCTTGCTTTTTGATACAATCGGTTGAGATCAGTCCAATGATCACTGATCTCATGGGATTTCAAATCTGAATTACAGATAAATAACGTTAAAAATCTGCCATTAATCATTCGTCAGTCCAATGATCACAGATCTCATGTGATTTCAAATCTGAATATCGTTAAAAATCTGCCATTAATCATTCATTAAAGCTCAATATTTAATCCTTAAAAGAAAAGGATGATTTTCCTAAGTCATAATCAGATCCACCATCGAACAAATCACGCCGATTAATTTGAGAGAACGAAAATGGTTGTTCTCTGATCTAGTTCGGTTGAAAACGATGAACCCAAGATCAGTTTTTGATTTGGGTTCGGTTGAAAACGATGAGCACAACATCGATTTCTGATTTGGTGATGAACCTCAATCGTTTTAAGAAGATGATTTGCCAAAAATTCGATTTTCCTTTATTGATCTTCGCTGGTTTTAAACGATTGAACAGAGAGATTTTTTATTTTGGTTCGGTTGAAAACGTTGAGCACAATATCGATTTCTGATTTGGTGATGAACCTCAATCGTTTTAAGAAGATGATTTGCCAAAAATTCGATTTTCCTTTGTTGATCTTCGCTGGTTTCAAACGTTTGAACGGAGAGACCGCATGGGTATCTATATGAACCAGCGTTTTCTCTTGGAGAAGACGATGTGGGCATAGAAATAATTAGATTTTACTCAACGCACACCAACACATCAATGTTGTTAATGGGTGTGAAAATATAAAAATAAAAAATTACTCGGGGCACCCCAAAAATTTCAGCACCTTGTGCTGTTGACAGAACCTAAAAAAAAAATTTGTTATTTTTTTTTTTAATTTTCCTCATTGCTGCCAAGGGGCAGCACGCCTAATCAAAGAAAAATCCACTTTTTTTTTTGCTTTTTTTTTTTTTGAAAAATTAAACATAAAAACTAAAAAATTAAATAAATAAAAAATATTGTTGAGGAATACATTGCACATTGGCCATCAAATAAAAAAAACATTGACGTTCCTAACAACAATTATTTTTATGAATTTTTATGGTCAAATACCAAATCAAGCACATACCTAAATTTTCAATCGAAATATAATTACATGTGTAAAAAAAATCATGGTCCAAAAACCATTATCTCATCCTCAATAAGACTATTCCTTTGAAATCTCGCATTATTTAGGGTCATTCCGAATGACTTTCGATTGAACCATAAAAAAAATGATATACCGGATTAGGATATTCAAGATTGAATCACATGATCTATGATTAAGCCAAAAAAAATAAAAAAAAAAACATAAATAAATAAAATACAATAAACAAATAATCAACTAACTAAAAATCAAATAAAAAGGTCATATTTGCGACGTATCCCATACTTGGGACTTTTCAAGTTTGATCCTCGAAGGTCCCCACTAGAGTCGCCACTGAAAGCGCTCTCCATCCGCGGGGTTCGTGGATCCGCTTTTGACCCTTGAGGTTTGGGAGTCGCCACCTAGTTATTGTGGTCTAGGAACCAAACTGACTCTAAAATGGATAAAAACTAATCTACTACAGAAAATCTAAATCCGAGGATCATGTTACGGGGTTGGAAGGTGTTAGGCACCAACCCTGCCCGGCCATTGCCGGTCTCTACTTATCCCAAATAAATCTACATCGCTAATGACAAACCTAGATTAAAAAATAATTAAAAAAAGCTTACCTTCGATCTGCAAAAGTGTTATTCCCTCAGATCTGGTGAAAACGGCTCCTTGTACCGTATTTCTTACTTCGTTCTATCTCCAGATCTGATTTCTGATCTCCGAGGTAAGGCATCTCCTTCTTGGATCTGGGTGCTTCGAATTTGTTGTGAATTTTTGGGATGTTTTTGAGAGGTTTTTGGGTATTTTTTAGGTTAAAATCAGAGCAGGGGTGTTAGGTAAGGAGTTGAGGCTCCAAAATTAGGGTTTTGGAGAGGTTGTGGAGGCTTCTTCACCTACTTTTCCTAGGATTTTTTCTTTGATACGAAAATAGGGTGTGGAGGCTCCTATTTATAAAGTTTTTTAGAAGCATTAGGGTTTGATTAGGATTTCTTTTTAGGGTTTCAATTAAGGTTTAGACTTTGGTCTCATGAGATGGACTTAGTCTTTAGGGTTTTGACTTAGGGTTTTGACTTTAGTCTTATGAGATTGACTTGATTAGTTTAGATTAGGGTTTTGATTTATGGTTTTGACTTTAGTCTTATGAGATTGACTTGATTAGTTTAGATTAGGGTTTTGATTTAGGATTTTGACTTTAGTCTTATGAGATTGACTTTAATACTTGACTTTAGTCTTACTTAATTGACTTTAATTTTGACTTTAGTTTTATTTGATTGACTTTAATATCTTGACTTTAGTCTTTCTTGATTGACTTTAAATTTTTGAAGAACCCCTCTCTATTATACCTTTAATTCTTTGGACCCCCAAATAGAGGGGTCATTAAAGAAATATCTTGCGAACCATCAACAATTTTTCTTGAAAGCCTAATTGATCAATTTTTTGGTTTAAATTTTAATAATTAATTTTATTAATGTTTCACTTTACATTATTTAATGATTTATTTATTAATTTCGAAAATTTTAATTATTAAAATTGTGAAATTACCATTTTGGCCTCGGAGAGGATTTTTTACGTTTTAAGTCGTTTTTCAATGTTTCAGGATGTTTTGGCATCAGTTTTTCGTAAGGAATTCAATGGGAATGTTGGTTTTTTTCAATTATGAAATTTTTTTGTGTGAAATGGTCGTGAATTTTATGAGGGGTATTTTCGTAATTTTGTCGAATTTTGTGAAAATTGACGAAATGATTTATTTGGTTTCGATTTGTCGTTTTATGTATTTGAACGGATTTTCCTAAGCGTAATGTAGGCTCTAAGGTTGTTTTGATGTTAGGGGTATTGGTAATTTGGTCATTTTTAGTGATTTTTATCGTGAAGCTTCTTTTTGGTTTGCAGTATGATGATTTCTATGTTTCTAGGGTAGTATTTTCCTAGCGTAGTGTGGTTTCTAAGTTTTGTCAGTTCGAGATATCTCATCCGGATTTCTGAAATATATCTGGTAACAAAATAAAGCATTGAAATAGACATCCATCATTGGGAACCTTTGCGATCGGGTTGACGACTTGATTAATCAGGCGGATGCAAAAATGGGGTGTCTACAGTTCCTCGGCTAATAGCTCAACACCCGCTGCGCCAACTGTAGGCTCTGCAACTATAAAAAATGGAAGGAAAGGGTGAGTAACAATGGTTACCCAGTAGGTCCAAAAATAATTCTACTAATAACCTAACCTAACGTGATCGATTAATCATACTACATCATTTCAAAACATGCAAATTTTACAATTGAAGCTACGATTAACTGGTACATATAGCCAGGAATGAACAACTAAACAGTTTAAAAATTACACATAGCATCAATCATCCATACTCATTTTACATTTTTCATTTATGCAAATATAGTTGACAACACTAAAATAGTAGACATGCTTTTCAGTTTATAATTCGAAATATAACACAGATACATAATACAAGTGGTAGAGTAATGGAATTTGAGCGTTAGGATTCACGACTGGATCGCTCCTAGTCGGGACATGATGTTACAACATAAATCTAACTTCTAGTTCCTGATTTTGTGGCCGGTCGCTGCGCTTACAACACTAGTGACCATTTATCCGGCTCAGGCGGGCCATTTGACGTAACTGTAAGCAATGGGTATCTTTTCAATGTGTCAGAACGTTCGACTATTACTAGATTGTTAGTGATCACTGACTAATCATCTTTGTCTATGCCTATCAGGCGTGCATGTGATTCCCAAAATAACACTCCACTCGTATATGACCACCTTTACAATACACGTTCACTGGTAAAGATAAGAAATGAATGGACCCGGATTCCAATTGTGACTCCACTCTCATACGTGTCTCATATCACGTATGAGCTTAGTGGTCCCTACCGTACATCCCAGGATAGTGCGCCTCTCCGG
Source organism: Akebia trifoliata (assembly GCF_017979445.1). Classification (NCBI taxonomy): domain Eukaryota; kingdom Viridiplantae; phylum Streptophyta; class Magnoliopsida; order Ranunculales; family Lardizabalaceae; genus Akebia; species Akebia trifoliata. The sequence goes on along the minus strand of NC_141382.1, from coordinate 36,305,275 downwards.
ATGATGTGACACACTATCCCTTCAGGCATTCACAAACCCTTTAACAGCTCACAAAATAGCTACGTATATATATATATATGATTTTTCATTTAAAACAAAAGAGAAATTAACAAAACAGGGTTGAGAATGGATATCCAATTCCTACCATGCAACTGTGGCCACCCGGCCTAAAAATAAATAATAGTACTCAGCGCACGCATTAACATAATCGTAAATAAACATGCAACATTTTCATTAATAACCTGGATATCTTTTCACCAACCACATACAACATACAATGTAAAATACAGACGTCACCCCTCGGGTGTGACTCTGACATTTTACCGATTCATTCATTTTCTCATTTACTCGACATTCTCATTTTTCGTCTCTTCAATTCAAACCATTCATTTTCAATATTTCAAAGTCATTTTTTTTGTCTTTCCATCGAAAATCATCAAAGTTTATTCAAAACGAGGTCCCGACGATGTACGAGACCAAAGCTGTTAAAAATAAGAAAAGCTGGTAAAAATTTGGTTAAGTGTAGAAAACTCAATTTTTCAAAGTTCTCGAAATTGAAAATGGATTTTTCAAAATGAAAGTCTCGATCACGAGATTCGACACCATATAGTTTTTGTAATCTAATTTAAAGTAATGCGAAAGTTATTACATTTGAAAATTTGCTGAAAACGTCAAAATTTACGTTTTGTTCTTGAAACCAAAATTCGGATTTTGATCATTTGAGATTTGGATCTTGAAACCATTCCCATTGTTCCGAAATGGGGGGTAAAATCATAATTTCATTAAAGAACTTAAAGTAAATGGAAAGTAAAAATTAAAGAGGACATTTACTTAAATATTTTTAATGAAATAAAGGATGGGAAATCAAATATAGGCAATAGGGAGGTCAAGGCAAAAATCAGAACTCAGTTCTGAAGAGAACTATTTCTGTCGGTGGATGGTCGGTAGCAGAATCATAGTTCTGTCGATGGGACAAATAGAATGCATTCTGCAGATGTCGGTGGGACCGAAGCCTCCTGCCGACAACATAAAATTCCACTCGAGTTTTGGGTTCATTAGTGGTAGAATCCTGATTCTGTCGTTGGGACTGACAGAATGCCTTCGGTAGGTGCCGGTGGCACCGACCCTTCCCGCCGACAGCCTGAACCTCACTCGAACTTTCGATGTTTTCGATCTTGTTTTCAGATTCTTCTTTTGTTCTTCGAATCATTCAACTCACCCACGAATTTATGGTTAAAACTTGATAAAACATAATCAAAATATCTACTTCTACCATGAATTTGAAATCAAACAACAACTTTCTACGACTTACATGCAAACAATAAGTTTTTGTTTCAAAACTTAAATGCACATTTCGGAAATCTAAAGTTACCAATAGGAATTGAAAGTCCCCTACTTGGTTTGTGGACATCGAACGTGATAAACTCGCACAATGATCAATGTTGGTGGTGAAAGAGTTGATGTTGAGGTGAGTTTGATATAAAGAAGACGAGGGTTTGCAACTCCTTCGACGACGGTACTCTCATCCACTTCTACCCTAAAAGATGAGCTTCTACTAACAAGGTGAAGCTCCGAGTTTAATGATACCCTAACTTACTAGCTGATTTTTGGTGGAGGGTGAGGAAACAGACGTGAATGGGTTAACAAAGAGGGTGAGGTTGTAGCTATCGTCGTAGCCGACAACTTTGTCTTTTTCGTCGGGGTTCAATGGTCTTTCGTTCTCAATGAATCTTGAGGAGAAGATAGGAGAGAACCCTAGGTTGAGAAAATCTGAGTTTTGGGTGCTTTGGAAAAGAAAGAGAATGATTTAAAAGAAAATCAATTTTCTTTTATAACAAGGGCGAAGGCATACTTGTAATTTCCTTATTATTTATAGTTTCGACCGTAACTTGACTATCCGGACTCGAAAAATGACGAACGAGTATACCATTTCGAATAAGTTTTCGTTGCGGTCCTAATGGTATGGTCGAATCTTCCTGATTCTCCCTCTAACGAAAATTTTCTATTTTGCATCCCGTTCAACACGAAATTCGAGGATTGGTTAACTTTTTCACCCGAACTTGAATTCAAACTTGCTTACAGGCTAAAGTATATATTTCGATCGTTTTGAAACTAATGGCAAAGTCGATTTTCAATAAAAACGAACATAGCATCATCCGAGTACTTTACTCTAAATTTCTTTTTTAGAATATTCTTTGAATAAATACTATCTGATTATCTCGAGATACGAGTTAAAAACACATGGTGTTACATTAAATGAGAGCTAATTAATAAGATATAGCTATGATGATGACATGGTGTATAGTAAGACAAAAATAATCAAAACCACTTTCAAGTTTTCTTTTGATCATTTTTGTCTTATTATACATCATTGCTATATGCTATTAATTATATATATTTATATATAGTTAGATATATCTTATATTAAATAAAATTGGGTAGTTATTTACATTATGAATATATTATGTTAAAATGTTTAATCCTTCAAATTTGAATCTAAAGAGCATAATAGTATAAAATATTTTAGTATAAAATAAAATAAATTAGCATCTAACACACTTTTTTAATACAAAACTTGATAAAAGAGGTAATATGTAGCCTTCAATAGTAACATTGACCACAACTCTTCTAATCATGGGATGGAGAGTATGGAGAATATTTAGGGATTGGTTAAAGTGATTATTAACAATTGATGGTTTATCTAAATTACAATGCTATTTAAACAAATCAAATTTAGAGGAAAATGTTGACTTTGATTTTTGGCCCGTGGAAGGGACAAAAGCCAGGTTTCATGTTCTTTTGGCCACAACTTGTAATTTACTAATCGACCATGTGTAATGACGCCAAAGGCATTGTTGTGTTGAAGATATTTGAAGGATTACTATCATGCAAAAAAAAAAAAGAAAACTCATAGGTTGATCAATAAACTAGCTCTAGAGGAGAAAATTGTACAAGTAGATTTATATACCACAAAAAAAAAAAAAAAATGAATGAAAAATGTATATTTGTTTATAAACATGTAAGTAGATGTCAACCTAATTGAGATGTATTTAATTTATTAGAATACAATCCCTCAACCTTACTAAATAATTTGATGTACTAATGGAATGATGTAGTCGAGTTATTTTGAAATTTAAATAAAAAGTGTGATGTAATTCATTAATATAATTAAATTAATTTTATTATTCTGTTTTTGTCCATTAAAACCCAGCCCACAACCCGGCCTGCTATATGGGTGGATCACAGGTTAGCATTGTGCCATATTGTTATGAGGCCTCATTTGAAGCCCAACCTGTTATTCTATTGGCTTTAACAAGTTCGGTTCAAATCAGGCCCAGCCCAGCCCAACCCAACCCATTTGTATCCATATTATATGATAAAAAATAAATTATCGGGTCAGTATTAGACAGATCCAACTGATATCCGTTTCGAACCCGATCCACCGATGGCTTGGAATGGTGAGAAAACCAAGGGAAGGACCGACTGAGAGGTCCGCTAGTGTGGGTACAAAGTTGGACCAATTCCATTATTTCTCAGTTTTATTCGCTCAAAGCAAGAGAGAGAGAAAGCAGCGAATGAATGAGACCGCCTTCTCTCCTTTCCCTCACCATTGATTCCGCTCTCTTTAACATCTCTTATATCTCTGATCTCTCTTCCATTCCTGAACCCATTCTCCGTGAGCTCTTCTTGGTACATCTCTCTCTCTCTCTCTGATTTTTTATGTGAAATCTTCATTTCTTTGTGAATTATAAATTGGGTCGTTTTTGGATTGGCTCTAATAGTCACATATGATAGTAGATTTTATGTGTGAAATATTCAATTCTTATGAATTATGAAATGGGCATCTTTCGATTGGCTCTAATTGACTTTTACAATTGTAGATTTGTTACATGAAATCTTCAATTTCTTTATAAATTGTGAACTGGGTATCTTTTGACTTGCTCAAATCTCACTTGTAATGATAGATTTTTCATGTGAAATCTTCAATCGTTGTTATTTACTGGGTATCTTTCGATTGACTCTAAAATTGTCACTCATATTGTTAGATTTGTTATATGAAAGATTCAGATCTTTATGAATTATAAACCGGGTATCATTCGATTGGCCCTAAAATCGTTACTTATGATAGTGGATTTTGTTATGGTAGGTTTGCAATGTGAAAATTTCAACCTCTATGAATTATGATCTGGTATCTTTCAATTGGCTCTAATTGTCCCAATAGTAGATTTTTTGTGTGAATCTTCATTCTTATTATTTATCAAAAGAATAAAGAAAAACTTTCATTTCTTTTTTTGAAACTGAGGTAGCCGGACCTCTTAGAGCACCCAACTAATCCTCAAGGCACATAGTCCCCTCCCCCCACATGCAACAAGTAATTTCTGGGATAAATTTCTGAGGGTGGCCCCAAGGGGGGATTCGAACTCAAGACTCCCGCTTTCTGAGACGTGGTCTTGGCCATAAACTGTGATTTCTGATGAATTATGAATTGGGTATCATTTGATTTTCTCTAATTTTCATTTTTAATAATTTGTATACTGGTTAAGTGAAATCTTCAATTCTCTACAAAGTATGAATTGGCCTCAATTTTCACTTACAATAGTAGATTTATTATGTGAAATTGGCAATTCTCTATGAATTACTAGCTGGGTATCTCTTGTTTGGCTTAAATTTTCACTTCTTATGTAATAGTTTTCATCTGTATATGTAGAATATAGAATCTTTATGGTTACTATGAAATGGGTGGATTGGTAGTGAGTTTTTGAGGGACAATATTGTCATTAGCCCGACAATCGTCCCTATGTCTGGACCATTGCGTGGTCCTTGAGATTCACAACCCACGAGTTCCAAATACCATTAGACTGTTTGGACCCATGGGCAGCAACAACCTATTGAGGTAGCCTTTCCATTTTTTCTTACCAGGAGAGATGCTAGATGAGGTAGCGAGGATTCAGGAAGGGATAGCCACCATAATGACAAAGTGGGATCCATTTCACTTTGTAGAATAATCTCACATCAAAATCACCGGGTTGCCACTCATCTATGTATAAATATTAATCTTCTATTGGTTTCTCACTACCTCATCTATACTTGTGGAACCCTGGAGCTTTGACACATTCTGCTTGCCCCACAAATTCAAAAGAATCTTTTCCCTGTGATGTAGATAGGCTTGCCAACACTTATCTTAATGCTTATGATCGAGTTAAAATGTGTCGAAGCATTGACTAAATCAAATCAATTTGACCGAATCAACTTGATCCAATCTTTGACCGATGCACAAGACATAGTCCAACTTCTCTTAGCATTCTTGCTTTTATTGAGTTTCTATTTTTTAAGTTACTTAAGTAGTCCTAGTTAGTTTTTATTTCAATTTTAGAAAGTTTCTTTTCCTAGTTAGTTTCTAATTTGTTTTATGTTTCTATTCTTCTCTAAATTCGTTTTTATCCTTTAGGTTATAATTAAAAGTCTTTTTAATTGTAGAAATTGAGTTCTAATATGATTAGAAGGTTAGTAATATGTTATAAATAAATTAGGAAGTTACTTTTCAGTAGTTTAGAAGGTTTCTAAATTGTTATGAAGGAGTATCTATATAAGGAGATCCAATAAGCAAATTTAGCAGTTAATATTATTTTTTTAAAGATTGATGAATAAAAGAAAAAAGAAGAGACTTTTCTTCCCTTTCTTTGTTTTCTTTTGAGCATAAGAACCTGATATTGGTTCTTAATTTTAGTGTTTGCGATTGATTTCCATTAATCTCAAACCTAGATTGAAGTTTCTAGTTTGTTTTGCTTAATATAGAGATTCTTCATCACTCCTAGTTCTTGGAATTTCACCTCACCCTAGAACCTGATTTTTTAACATCAACTCTAGGTTTGTGTGTTCTACCCATCGCCCTAAATTTTGTACTAATCACAACTTCTTTTAGTTCTCACCTAATGGTTTTGTTGCTAAAGAACACAAATTGGGGAGAGTTCTAGGGTTGGTAGTATGTGTCACGGCTTATTCATTGGGATTAGAAAGAAACATTGGTATCCATCAATTCTTTTCTAGAAGCTTCTTGTGAATGTTGGCATAGTTGTCTAGGTCAGACACCTTCTATGATCCTCGAGTCTTTGCATACACTAACGGGTATTAATGTAATTAGTCTAAATCAATGTAACACTTGTTTGTGTTAGTTGTTAGATGGGAAAGTGTCATGGATTACCATTTTCCTTAGATGAGAGTTGTTGAAATGCTCCCTGAGAAAAAAATGCTAATGAGATTAGGGGTCCATCTCTAGCTTCTTCTCTTTGCAGTTTTCTCTTCAGTAAGCCTCCTGATTAACTCCTTTTTATTACAATTCTCTATCATGACTCTCTCCACTCCGTTTTCATTGGTAAGCTTTTTGATTATTCAACAGTGCGAACGGTAACAAACATGCACCAAAAGTGTACCTTGTGTATTTGGATACAACTTTCTCCATAAGGGTTCTCCGTGCCTCCCATGTATCAATTAGACTATTGTATATTTTTAGGCATGTCTTAGATAAGGGTCTTGTTGAATGGGGCCATTACTTTGCCCATCTCTTTGTTGATGTTGTTTCCTTTTGTGATCTGCAATCCACTACATCATACTTCAAAAAATTTCTTTATCTACATCTTCTCTTCTTATTTCCATGCATAATGGAGATGCCACTCCATTGGAATTCTAACAAAGCCTTCATATTGGAAAGCTTCAATGGACAAGGAAATTCATGCTTTGTACTGAAATAATACATGGGTCCTTACACCTCGTCATCTCGGCATGAACATAGTTGTCTGCTTTTGGGTATTCAAAATGAGGCTTCTACTAATGGTTCCTCTTCCATGATCCTACTCTGTATCAAAGCATGGTTGGGGCATTGCTGCCATTACATTACCCTTAACCAAACTTGATCAAGGGAACAACGTCTAATTGGTGTGCCAATTCTTGCAGGCACTGATCATTGACCACTTCATGGCTGTCGAACATATTTAATGATGTTTGAAGGGGACACTTCATAATTGGTTACACTTAGTGCTTAGGTTTTGCGAAGACATTTGGTGTAATGAGACAGTTTTATCTTTGCAATCTCCTTTGATTTGTGAGCTTTCCTTGAAAAAGGATTTTCTTGTCTCGGCTCTCTTGAATCGTTCTGGTAGTTGTATCTCTTGGGACCTTGGTCTTAGAAAGGATCTTAACAATTGGGAATTTCAGGAGTTAGCTGACCTATCTTCGATTCTGGATCTTCATTGCCTAGAGTTTTTTGGGATCAACTCTTGGGAATGGACTTGCAGCAAGGACAAAAGATTTTCGGTAAGGTCTTTCCAGACCAATTTAGAGCCCAAAGCTTGGCTAGATTTCCTTATAAATTAATTTGGGGTTTTAACGTTCCTTCCAAAATTTCCTTCTTCATTTGGCTAGCAGTCTTGAACAAATTATTAACTTTAGATCATTTAATCTTGAGGTACTCCAAATTTCTGTTGCTTGTGCCAGGCAAATGGGGAATTTTTTGATCATTTGCTTTCAAAATTTGGTCTCATTTCTCGTGTTTGTTCAACTTGGAGTCGGTTTTTCCCTTTTCGTCCATTGATTTTTTTAGAGCTGTGGTCTTTAATGTCTTCATCAGTAGGAAAATGATTCTCTAGGCTTTGATCCCTTCTGCTACTTCCGAAGCATTGGGAAGGAGAGAAATAAGAGAATTTTCTTGGGTTTGGAGAGCTCTTTCCAAGAGATTATTTTGACGGTGCTTGGTCTTCTGTTTCATTGGTGCGAGTTAAATGAAACTTTTAAAGGGGTGTTTTTTGAGGAGTGGGACTCGTTGTGTTCTGTGTAGTTTTTGCCTTTTGCTCTTTTTGTTTTTTGTTGTTGCTTTTGGTTTTCTTTGTATTTGTGGTTGGTCTTCTCGACGTCCTTTTTAGTAATATAATCGTTTGCCTATCAAACAAAGAAGTTGGTTACACTTAGTGCTAGTATTGTTGCTTTTGTTACCCTACTCTATCCTTGATTGTGCTGTTTGGTGGGACACCCATTGTTCCACATTTGGCTTTGCGGTATTTTTGAGCTGTAAGCTTATTTCTTAAAATGCAAAAAGTGGTCCACTGTTGCATGGTCTAGTTTCAAAGGTGAATATTGTTCTTGTGCTTGGACTACTGCAAAAGTTGTGTAGATATCCTTCCTTCAAAGGAACATTGGCCTTCATCTTTCTGCCTCAAATGTCTTCTTTGGCAACAAGTGTGGTATCCACGGATCATCTAATCCTGTGTTTCCTGCTCGGTCGAAGTCAAAGCACATCAACTTAGACGATTACTTTGCATGGGAAAAGATTGCCGTGGGCCTTCTTTATGTTTGCTTTGTTCCTGCTCATGGTTCTATGGAAATATAAGAAGGGCTAGTGAAATGGTGTCAACTAGCTGATAGCCTGGTACATTTTATTTAATCTACTGGGTTAATACATTGAAACTAAAAACAAAAAATGAAACCGGGGCCCTTTTTCATATTAAAAAATTCGAAACTAAGCTTTTTTTGACATGGCTACATTTTGAATGCTTATTTCATTATATGAAATTAGGGGACGTTTTGTGATATTTCCTTAGATTTTGTTTTAGCTGAAACAACAATATTTTTTGACAAATAAAGGTTTTCTGAGAGTGCCACCGTGTTTGAAACAAGACTGCAGCATGAGTTTTGGACATGTTTTCTCGTATCAATTTGTTTCTTACTTTGTTTATTGGTATGGGATTATTCATTATTGTAATTTTATTATGTAGAAGTATTGATCATATATTTTGGTGACACCAACCTCTAAACAAAGTGATCACTTAAAAAAAAAAAAAATATCAATGGACAGAGAACACTGAGAGCTGGAAAGCTAACAGAGAAGGTCTTGAAGTTGTTTATGGCAACTGGAAACAACGAAATCCTCTCCTTCATTCGGGAACTTAATATCCAGCACATCCTCACCCCTGTCCTCCCAACCAGTAAGCTCTCATAAAAGGCTTTTGTTAACATGTGCCCTAAGGGCACACATTTAGGTGCATTAAATACACCTTGGAAATTGAATTTACTACCAAAATGTCCTCAAAAGATTTTCTTTTATAAACCAGAAATACTCTCAAATGCTTATTTCCAAGGTGTATTTAATGCACCTTAATGTGTGCCCTTAGGACACATGTTAACAAAACCCCTTGTAAAAAACCATCTATTGTGCCTTGTTCCCCAAAAGGCGACATTTTAACCTTAAAAACTGCTTTTCCCACAGGGTGCTCAGAGAAGTTCTAGAATCTCAGTGTAAATTGGACGATCACACCAATATTTGAAGACCCAAGAGTGAGGTGCTTTAGAGTTTGACTTGGTTTCTGAATTTGGACCTCAGAAAATGTCTGACCCAATCATCAAGGATGAAGACATTGACATTGTGATCACGGCACTCCAATCTGACCTTACTTCCTTTATGGATGAATGGAGAGCAGTCTTTTCTCGATTCCATCTTATAATTGTCAAAGATCCTGATCTCAAAGAGGACCTCAAAATACCAGATGGTTTCAACCTTGATTTGTATACAAAATCTGATATAGACCGAGTCATGGGCTCGGCTGCCACTGGCATCCTCTTCTCAGGCTACTCATGCCGGTATTTTGGTTATCTCGTATCCCGAAAGAAGTACATTGTCTCGATTGATGACGATTGCATTCCCGCAAGAGATGACAAGGGGCAGTTAGTAGATGTTGTGGCTCAACACATCGCCAACCTAACGACTCCCGCCACACCGTTCTTCTTCAACACACTCTATGACCCATACCGAACGGGTGCAGACTTTGTCCGTGGGTACCCATTCAGCCTCCGTAACGGGGTGAAATGTGCTCTATCATGTGGGCTTTGGCTCAATTTAGCAGACTTTGACGCACCTACACAAGCATTGAAGCCTGAGTCAAGGAATTCTCGATATGTCGACGCTGTCCTGACGGTTCCAGCACGGGCAATGATGCCATTGAGCGGGATTAATGTGGCATTTGATCGTGAGGTGGTGGGGCCAGCATTGTTCCCGGGGTTTCGATTGGTCGGGGAAGGGAAGCGAAGGTGGGAGACGGTGGAAGACATATGGTGTGGGATGTGTGCAAAGGTGGTATGTGATCATCTGGGACTCGGGGTGAAGAGCGGGCTTCCGTACGTGTGGAGAAAGGATGGAGGAGATGCTATAGAGAGTTTGAAGAAAGAATGGGAGGGAGTGAAGCTGATGGAGGATGTGGTCCCTTTCTTCCAAACAGTGAGGTTGCCACGATCAGCCGTCACGGCCGAAGAATGTGTGCTCGAGATTGCACGGACGGTGAAGGAAGGACTTGGACCATTGGATCCTGTGTTTGCACGTGCAGCCGATGCAATGGTGCAGTGGGTTCGGCTTTGGAAGACTGTCGGATCTGGATCATCCACCACTGCAGTTTAAAAGGGTTTGAATTATTTTTTTCCTTTCAAAATCACTGTTTTACATCTGTTAGTCGATGAAACTAAAACTAAAACTGTGAGAAGATGGATAAATAGAACTGCTTATGTTAAAATCAACTTTGGTAGGATTAATGGGATTGTTTGGAAAAAAAAATTTCTTCCATTTTTATTAGTAGTCCTATGGTTTGAAAATACATTTCTGACCAGATGTATATCATTTAGAATCACCATTCAAGTGAAAATGTTATGTTTTTTGGGATTTACTACAGAGAGTTTCTATTGCCACACCAACTTTTGCTAATGTCACCCCAAGATGTTTGCTAATCCTTTGGTGATTACATATGAATTGGGATGGCATTAGCAAAAGTTGGTGTGACAATAGAAGTTCTCTTTACTGCATCATTCTCCCCTTTTATCCTTGAGGTTTAATCTTAAATCCTATGTTTGTTTAGTCATTTTCACCTTTCAGTTAGTGAATAATAATCATCATTAACTATGATACCCATCTCAAATTTTGGGGGTAGGCAAGAAGTCATCATATCTTTTCTTATTATCTCCATCGACGTTATTTATTTATTCTTTTTTTACTTTGATCTTGATCTTATTGTGATTTGTAATCCTTTTTGCAAAATTGAAGGGACCTTTGAATCACGAAAAATGACATGAAAAAACATAAAATCTCGATACTTTAAACACTTAATTCATATAATAGATTTTTCTCAGAGATATGTGTTTTATCTCGATCATTGGATTTCATGTTATTAGTGTATTATATAACGGTTGAGATATATTTATGCAATTAAGTGATTTATCTTCTTTTGAAAATTATACCCAAGGCTATCTGTTATCTTTAATAATCAAACTTAATAAGCTTAATTATCTCATCTTCTAGAGGTTGGGTTACCACTTGTGTATTTTATATGATTTTTTATTTTTTTTCAAGAAAGAGAATTATTTTATGATTTTAACATTTATATTTAGTGGTTTATTGGAAATTTGTAATTTATAAGGAATTATTTTGTTATTTTATTGAGTTATTGGGTTATCAAGTAGGAAGGTTGGGTAGAAGTCCCAAGCTTCCAAGCTAATTAATCAATCAAAGACACTATTGTAATCCGATTCTCTTCCTAACCTTATTATTTTTTCGAATGAAAGAAGACCTAATTCGATTCAATCACACCCTTTTCATTTTTATTTTTTTTTAACCCATAAACTTGATATTGGAATATTTAGGATACTCTATAATTCACAGCCGAGCTTTCGGGTGCTCTTATTATTTGCCCATATAATTCTCATAAGTTGGAATATAAATTGTTGCAATGCATCTATGTTTGATACGGTGATCATCGTCAAAAAGGGAACAAATGTTTTGATCCGATAAGTGGGTTCATATTCATTTCATTCTTAACGAATTCTCATAACATGTATCGCTATGTCATTTTTAATGATTTTTTTGAGCTTACCCTTTGATCCCAAAATGAATATAATTGGTTTTGGTTGAATGTTCAAAATTAAACGGCACTTGGATGAAATCCACAAGAAGTCTACTCCTTGCAGTTTTCATGCTCATACAATAGTCGAACAAATAGTTTGTTGTAAAACATGTTTTTCTCCGCATTTTTCTCTAAGGAGGTATGTATATATGCATCAACTACGGAGCTTATCAGTAAACTTCGTCCTCATCGTGTATGTTAGCTGCGTAAGACCGGACTCAAACAGGCACCTCACACATGTTTTCATCATCTCCTTATCTTGCCGATACTTTGATGTTTGTTCACAGTCATGGATCTTACTTTGTGATCTTTTTATTTTTTTGTTGCTAAATGACCTTACTTCACAATCTTACTTGAATATGTTGACAACATAATCATCGCTAGATCTATCTCACTAAAACATGTCTAATTTGAGTGATATACGTTACATTTCTCAGAAGGATCAGGATCCAGAACGATGTCTATGTGACACATTTTGACTCCTAAATAAGCCATTTTCTACATACCATGAGACATAATAACTCTTCTCAGAAAGGGATTATACGAGAGTTCATTTTAGTGAAAAATGCTAGACTCTTGACATCCTCAACAGTCCATGTATCAGTGGAACCTAGCCTTGCTCCACTCCTACAACCATTTGATAGAATTTATTTTTGATGGATGTTGATCTTCCTAATGACGCCAATGGATATTGAAGTCTTGTAAGTGTAGATGCTCTCCAGTGTTTGTCGATGACTTGCTTGGATGCTCTTTTGTTGTAAAACATGTCAGCCATTATTTCAAAGGCTTGATAATGGAATTCTTTCTTTTTACACCTTTTTCTCTTCGAATTTATTCCAATGTGTATTGACTTGTGATCTTCATAATCGATTCAAAGCCACTTATTTTTATATATTTTGAAAGCCCAACTTGATTAGTCAATGTTGTGACTTCTAGACCTTACACATGGAAAATCGATTATCAAAATCAATCTCTCCGAAGAACAAATGGATTACTTCCAATAATCAAACTCCAGAGTGTGTGCCAAGCAAGTGTAAAAAATAATAGAGAGAGTATATATATATATATATATATATATGCGATTTATCCACAATGGAACTACATCAACTGGCAAGTTAATTAGCAAGTAGAAATCTACCAATTATTAAAAAGGATATTACAAGATCTCACACTGGTGAAACCCATTAAACTCTTTAAATCCAACTCTACTAAGAACCCAAAAATGTAATCCCGATCCCTCTCCCGTTGTCACAAATACATAACAACAATATGATGACCATACTCAACAACCTTGAATTTCTAGACTTTTACATAAGAAAAAGAACATGCACAGAGATTCAATATTTTCTTGCACGCTACAAAAGAGAAAAATCCCTTTTATAGATAATAATAACTATCTAAGAATTCTATATAGTTTCTTATAAGATAATGAAAATATATTCCTTAAAATACCTTACATAAGTGGAAAAACCCATCAACTCTTTGAAACAAAAGACGGTGATTTTACATTAGTGTGTGTTAGAGTGACCTCAAAATTGTACCTCATATCTTTACAAGTGAATGTTAGAGTGACCTTGCGATACGAGTGAATGGTTCCTATGCTCATTCACGTCAGGATGTCCGATGTAAGGTACAATCTTGAGGTCACTTCAACATTATTCTTTACATTACAAAACCCATTAGTCAATTTCCTAAGAAACAACGCACTGTTTCACAATCAAGTATGGGGTTGAAAATAGAGCTCGTCTCTACTACCCTTGATGGTAGATGAGAGCACAACTTATTTGGAGGCCTGGATCCAAACAAAATAAAATTGATTTCCATTTATGCACGAATAGGTAGCATTGGCCAAACTACAAGTTAATTTTGTTCCTGGCTCCCATAATTATCCCATGTATTCACTAAAGGGCTCATTCCAAGCAAATTTTTGCCTACACCAAGTTTCGTGTATTTCCACCAAATAATAGTGCAAAATCATTCGGATTGATTCTTTATTGAAATCCAATTTGATTTAATAAGTCAATAAATCAAACTCAAACCATAAAATAATGGATCAGTCTTTGATCCACTAATCAAGGGCTTACAATTATTTTTAGAATAATGATTTTCTGACGCCCCCATCACATAACCATAGATCATTTGCCTCGGGATTTGTACATGATGGAGCATAATGTCAGACTATCATGACTTTTTTTTTTTTTTAAAGGTAAATTTATTGTTTTATTGGTGTAGGTGGGGGGAGCTTGCTAAGGAACAACTTGACGCACGTAAGTGTTGGATCTATGCTTGTTGTGCGACATTAGGTTATTTCTCGGGTGGTGATCGACATTTTGACTAAAACTATGTGTAAAATGTAGGTTTAAACGATTTATTCAATATCGATGATGATGATGATGATCATTATTATTATTATTAATTTATTGTAGGACAAGCAAAGATTCATGAAAGTGGTCCAATATAAGTACAGTGTTGAGGGAGGCAAAATTTTCTTATCTGGTTGATGCCTCGCATGAGAGTGAGAAAGATTGTAAGTGGGCTCAAGTGAGTGGTCCTACTTCTTCTTTATGCCATGCGTACGTACAATCCATGTGTACGAATTGGCTTTTGTGTCGCTTCCCAATTCCCATGCTCTCCACCTTTAAACTTTAACTGTTTTCATTGAGCCCATGCGTAAGGTGTTATGTCTTGTTATTTTTTACTTTTAAGGTTAAGATTCATTCTAGATATACAATGGCTTAGGATAACCCTTTTAATCAGAACCCAACCCGAACCAATACGACGATTATGGATCCCCTCATATTGGAATCGATTAAGGTCAGGTCTCTTGGAGCCGAATTAATTGAGAATCAAAACTGATAGAAGTTGATATGGAATTAGAATCGTTTAAAGAGATTTTTTTTAAAGGTTCTGATTCCATCAATTTGTGAAGCAAAGTTAAAACCAATAGAAACCAGAACCAAGAAAATTTAAAAATTCTGATTTTGGTTCTTTTAGGAATCAAACCGAATCAACCTATTGACACCCCATAGTTATAATTAAACCGATGTTCTAAATATCGAACCCAGGTTTGTTTTGAAAATGTGTTAGCTTTGTTGAACCATTAACCTCAAATTGTATGGACCGATTCATAAAAGATTAACACTATTAAATCTAGGAAAAATTCTCAAATAATTACGAACATTTTTGTTTATTTCGTAAGTGTAACAAGTGTTGAAATTTAGATCATCGAATTGTGATAATCAAACATCATCGATGGATGATAGATGAAGTGGTATGAAATTTTATACAATGGCGAAACACACAATACCCTCCTCCTACTTGACAAGGAAAATTTTGTCAATCCAATGTTTAAAGTAAGTAAGAGGAAATGAGTTTGGCAATAAAAAGTAAAATCAAGAGGAGAGAAACCTCTTATTAATTTGATACAAAAAGTGGGGGAAAAGTTAAAGACTTGGTTAAGTACTAGTGTCACTCTCATTCATCAAGTGCAAGTTGCATGTGGTTGGTGGGGTTAGTGAGAGGCATGCCAAGACAAAAGCATACTTATAACTCACCCCTGCCCATCAAATATTTCCCAATAACCCCCCTAAATGCAATCTTTTTCTTCGTTTTGGGGTTGGGATGACTAGGGTATGCCAAGACCAAAACATATCTCATTCACCACCTACCATTAAAAAACCAAAAATAAAAATAAAAATATATATAGTAGCCACGCAAACTATTTTTGTTGGCTAATGATAATTTGACGTTCTTTTTTCATACTCCCCATACGCTCCCTGACTTGACAATTACAGAATCATAAATCTTTTTTCTTGTATATCCCGAAGCAAAGGATCTATAGTTCTGTGATGGAGGCATACAAGGGGCATCTGAAAAAAGAAAGTCAAATTATTATGTTGACTCATTCTTATTTTATGACCCTTGTCAATTATTTTTGATAGGTTTAATTGTGAAAGCGAGCGAGGTTTTGATCCCAAGCCTATGGTATTGCCACATAAACTTTACAATATCATAGGTGATTGTAGATGCAAAATTTTGCTCTACCTCGAGATACTCTTTCAAGAACTTTAACTCGGTGGGACCTGCAATAGGATCACTCTGACAATCAAGTTAGGATCAGTGCCGAGCTATTAATTAACTTTGAGAACTCGTTAATAGCTCGGCAATGATTCTAACTTGATCGTCGGAGTGGTCCTATTGCAGGTCCCACCGAGTTAAAGTTCTTGGAAGAGTATCTCGAGGTAGAGCGAAATTCTGCATCTACAGTGATCATCTCAAAACTCGACCGATTTAATTTGATTTGCCTCAAACGAACATTATTATCATATCAACCCAAGAATTCCCTGACTTGAGCACTTACCCATAGAAAAAGAAAATATTATTAACCACATAATAATTGCCTCGATTTTGTAACTCTGTCAATCATTCTAGATAGGTGTAAATGTGAAGGCAGGTTTTGATCCTAGGTCCATGGTATTACCACACATAGACTTCACCGATTACCATATTATAAGTGGTAGCTTTAGAACTCAACTAACTTGAATTTGATTTAGACTGATAGAATTGTCATATCGACTCATGAAATCCTTGACTTGAATCACCATTCCTTTGAAAACTCAAATGAGTCCATGAATTTGAATCAATTTTTAAGTTTTTGTGTGTGTGTGTGTGTGCGCGCGCGCGTGTGTGTGTGTGTATATTTATGATGCTTACATAAAAAGATATATTGTGATTGTAGCATTAATGAATCTGGTTTAATATCACAAAAAATAAAAAAATAAAAAATAAAATCAATTGATATATCTAAAAACCAAAAACCAAGCTAATCAAAATTGAAAATTGATTGCAATGTAAGAAATTGGTTCTCTTACTTAAGATGTTATTTACTTTTTTAAGCGATCCTCTGATAACTTTGAGTGGAGTTAAGGCTTAAGGCTTACCTTTGATCGAAGTCATTAAAATGCAATTAACTTCTTTTACTATCATATAGCATCATTGTTTTAAAACCATTGATTGTTTTCCATCTATGATAGCTTATAATGGGTGTAAAAATTGTAATCTCCCAAAGAGTGTGGAAGGTTTGACTCTCCAATGCCATTTCAATCAATTTAATTAATAGGTGTCGATGATATTTGCTTTTAGTGGGTTGATATTTGCTTTCATTGTCTCCACAGATGTTCTATTGGATCATTCTCTTGATCTTTCGGGATCTTCAACTTGGATATTTCTTTTAACTAGGATTAAATAAGCCTTTGATGAACATGTCTAAACCATCAAACTTTCTCCTAGTTTATCGCTTGTAATATTTTCTCAAAATATTATCATCACTCTTTCAATCCTCTCTCATATTTTGTCTCTTCTTTTTCTCTTGGATCTTCAACTTGAATTAATATCCTTCTAATTGGAAATGTAAATGGCCTTTATTGAATAGAGGTCGGAAAGTTCCCTCCAAAGTCATTTTCTTTGTGTGGGTGGCATCCTTATGTAAAATCTTGACTATGGACAAAGTAATGGAGAGTTGTCATTTCCGTTAATTTTTGTGGGTATGTAAGGATAATGGGGAATCGGTTGATCTCTTGTTCATTCATTGTAAGGTGGCCTTCGTGATTTGGTACTATTTTCTAAGGAGTTTTGGAGTGAAGAAGTTTAGTGGAAGAATGGTTTGCTTAGGGTTGGCAACAGATCAGTGCCACTCCGATCCGATTCGAACGGATTGATGAATATATGAATCGAATCCGATCCGTTTTATTTCATCCTTAATCCGAAATCGATCTGAACATATGCCTTATTTTCAAATTATCAATGTTTAAAATTTAAAAAAATCTACTTTCTTATTACAAATATAAAGGGAAATCAAAAGGACCAAAACGTTTTATCTATATGTATTTATATGAAATTAAGAATAATAAAAAAAAATTATTGAAATATGTTAGGATCGGATTGGGGTAGATCCGAATTCGATCCGAAAATACGATTTTTCAAAAAAAAAAAAATTTCCCCGTACATTTGATATCTTTTGGACATTTCCAATTTTTGTTTATATTTATTTTCTTTATTTAATATTTTTATTTTAAATTTCACCATTGATTTTTAGTTTTAAATTTGGGACTTTTGTAATGATCCATTTTCAACATCTTCGATTAAGCACAAAAACTATTTTTTTCTTTCTTTCTTGTAAATCTAAAATTTTTCCATGAAATCTAGAAGTCTCTGGTGTCGGATTGCCAATTTGATATTCCATGTGGGATCAACAACCCTTACTAAGTTAGTCATGCTAACATGATTCATAAAGTAAGATTTGTTCAATAACAAATTTGATAAAGTAAGAGAGTTTTTGTAATAAAATTGCAAGAGATACATTTGTTTGGTAATTCTCTAATTTGAATATTTCTTCTAGGGGTGGATTTATAGTGGGGGCACTTGCCCCCACAGGAATTTTCAAAGTCTATGGATTAGTTAGCTATTGTGACACATTTTAGGAGCAGATAAAAAAATCTACCACTATCCCACCTCTCCCCAATAAAAAAAATTTCCACTCTTAGTTGGCCCCACAATTATTTCTTTTCACTCTTAGTTATCCAGACAACAAATTTTCTACTCTTGGTTGCCCTCACGTGAGCAAAATCCTAGGTCTGCCTCTAATTTCTTCTACCCCTTTTTATAATTAACTTTTGTTGAAAATTTCCAGACCATCTCAATAGATTTTCTCTTAGTTTATGGTTAATAATATTTACCCAAAGATTACTCTCACTCACTCTTCTCTCTCTCTCTCTCTCTCTATATATATATATATATATATATAGATGGGAGTGGTTCGGCAGCTCTAAAGTTTGCCAAGTTTGGTGCCAAACATTTTTTGTAAATCACTTTTGATGGGGTTAGAAATTTTGAAATAGGCTGTTTTTTTTTTTGTGAGGATGATCTCTACGGTGAAGAGATCATCCTCACAAAAAATCAGCTCATTTTAAAACTTCTAACCCTAGTTTACAAGTTGAAGAATCGTGGACCGTCCAATTTTTGTAAATTACTTTTGATGGGATTAGAAGTTTTGGAATAGGCTGATTTTTTGTGAGGATGATCTCCTCATCATAGAGATCATCCTCACAAAAAATCAGCTCATTCCAAAGCTTCTAACCCATATTTTGAAAAATGTTTGGCATCAAACTTGGCAAACTTTAGGACTGTTGAACCGTCCCCTCTATATATATATATATATAGGGGGGCGTTCAATGGCCAACTTTTTGGCAAAACATTTTTCAAAACATGAGTTAGAGGTTTTGGAATGGGCTGATTTTTGGTGAGGATGATCTCTACGGTGAGGAGATTATCCTCACCAAAAATCAGCTCATTCCAAAACTTCTAACCCATGTTTACAAGCTGAAAAATCGTGGACCGTCCATTTTTTGTAAACTGTTTTTGATGGGGTTAGAAGTTTTGGAATGGGCTGATTTTTGGTGAGGATGATCTCCTCACCGTAGAGATCATCCTCACCAAAAATCAGCCCATTCAAAAACCTCTAACCCATGTTTTGAAAAATGTTTTGCCAAAAAGTTTGCTAAAAAGGTTGCCCTTGAACGCTACCCATATATATATATATATATGGGTCCCGTTCGCCACCCTTAGTTTTACCACACACTTTAACAAACGCGTTTTGTCTTACATGGGTTAGAAGTTTCGGAATGAGCTGATTTTTGGTGAGGATGATCTCTATGGTGAGGAGATCATCCTCACCAAAAATCAGCTCATTCCAAAACTTCTAACCCCATCAAAATTGATTTACAAAAAATGGACGGTCCACGATTTTTCAACGTGTAAACATGGGGCTAAACATTTCGGAATGGGCTGATTTTTGGGGAGGATGATCTTCTAATCATAGAGATCATCCTCACCAAAAATCAGCTCATTCAAAACTTCTAACCCATGTAGGACAAAAAACGTTTGTTAAAATGTGTGGTAAAACTTAGGGTGCTGAACATTTCCCTATATATATATATATATAGGGAGCGGTTCGACAACCCTAAAGTTTGTCAAGTTTGGTGCCAAACATTTTTTGTAAATCACTTTTGATGGGGTCAGAAGTTTTGGAATAGGCTGATTTTTTGTGAGGATGATCTCTACAGTGAAGAGATCATTCTCACAAAAAATCAGCTCATTTTGAAACTTCTAACCCTAGTTTACAAGTTAAAGAATCGTGGACCATCCAATTTTTGTAAATCACTTTTGATGGGGTTAGAAGGTTTGGAATAGGCTGATTTTTGGTGAGGATGATCTCCTTATCATAGAGATCATCTTCACAAAAAATCAGCTCATTCCAAAGCTTCTAACCCATATTTTGAAAAATGTTTGGCACCAAACTTGGCAAACTTTAGGGCTGCTGAACTGTCCCCATATATATATTTTTTAAATTGAGATTATAATCGACATTTCTTGTATATGCCCGTTTTCACAAAAAATCAAATGAGTGGTTGGGCTTGATTTGAATTTTAAGAAGCCCACATGGAGATTATTGTGTTGGGAGTGTCTAGAAAACTCCAAACTACCCAACTCCCGGTTTCCTTTGTCTTCCACGCGTCACACTCATCGGGCCCACTAACAAATAATTGTTTAAAACCACATTGTACAAGGCCAATCAACTTGATCAATAATTTCTAACCATTGATCTTGAAGCACTTTCTTCATTATTTTAGAACCCTAAATTAAATCTCGATGAGAATCATCCTTGTTCAACGTTTCCAACTTACCATCATGAAAGTGGTTCATGGGTGCCATCACTTTAAAGAGACTGGTAGTTAATTAGTTATCCAACTCTGGGAGTATAAGACTAGAGCTCTATCCACGTTTTTTTACTTTCACGTGCCAATCACTCGTAGTAAATAATGAACCCTAAAAGTGACCGTAATTTCTCGTTTTCCTAACTTAATTTATCGCAATAATTTCTCAATTTATCGTACTATTTGTGACGCTGTTAAGCCTTCATAGGTCACCTACCCACCAATCAGTACACTCCAATAATTTGTTTGAAAAATTCGAGCGTCCAACATTGTTGGACAAAATTTCAAACAAACGGCTGAGATGCTTTAATCTATTTTAGAGACCCGATTGATCAACAGGCACTAGTTAAACCATTGTTTCTCTTGCCATCTTGTTAGGAGTGGCAGTGAATTGGATTCGGATCAGATTGGTACTGATTCGATAAAAGATTTATAAGACTCGAAAATATATATATATATTTTTAATCTGATTTAGACTGACTTTTCATCAAATCGTAATGGTCGTAACTCAGACTTTTACCCTATGTTACCCAACTCATTGCTACTAGTCCGAACCACGAATCTGTACGAAACGAATTAGTTCATGGTAGAATTTGTAAAACCAAGCGAATCATGAACTCACTGAATTTTGATTGGATTCAATGAACCAAAACATTTGGTTCAGCAAATCCTACAGTTTGGTTTGGCGAACCAATTTTTTTTAAATTGTTTCCATGAACAAAACCAATTTATTATATATATATATATATATATAATTTCGATTATTTTATTAGTTTATTTTTATTTAAGTTAGTATTTTTTTTTTTAACATCGTAATTGTACTTATAACTAAAATACTTGAATTGTATAGATGCACAAGAGAACCGATTTAGGAAATCAAACCGAATCAAGTAACAAATTATCTCTACCTACCCTTAGGAATTGGGTTCATTCTAGAGTGGCAAACCATGTAACATGAACCTAAATTTGAATCGAAGAACCAGGTAACATAGCTTTAACCAATAATGTCTCTTGCTCTTGTCGTGACAAAGATGGAGACAAGATTGTGAAATAAGAGTTAGAGAAAAACTTAAGAAAGGTAGATGTCTAAAAACACAAGTGGGGTGACACTTATATGACCTATCACCAGTCCTACCTCGGGAAGATATCTCTAATTTTACTTGGACTTCTTTTAAGACAAGAATTGAAGATATATTGAGAAAGATAGATGTTTTGAAACATGAGAGGGATGGCATTAGCCTAACCTACCACCAATTCTTAGTAAAGGTACTTCTAAGTCTGTTGGGCAAGAAATGCAATACTTACCCATCGAATTGATTCACTTAAAAACATTAAGAAGGATTTGATTGATCAGATATATTATATTTAGAGTCGTGATAATCTGACGCCCCCCCTCTGACATACGTTCCCATCACAAAATTGTAGATCATTTGCCTCGGGATACACAAGAAAAGATTTTATGACTTTGTGTATGTTAAGACAAATGATCTACAATTTTCAGATGAGCATATGTTGGAGGGGGTATTCGGAAAAATCATTATTCTTATTTTTAAGTCCCAAACCTGATATAATAAAATATGTTGTTTTGATACAAATATGATTCAATGCAAAAAAATGAATATTTTCACAATCGGGTCCCTATTCAATTGAGAAATGATCCAAAATTTATTCAATAAATTATCAATTCGTTGACAAAATGTCGAAAAAAAATTGACAAAACATAAATTAAAAAGTCAAAAATAATTATTTTAAATATAAAAAAGTATATGTATTTTATATATTAAAATGAAAATGTAATACTTAAAAAAATGATCTGTATAATGGTAATTTTATGAAAAAATCGTGATTTAATTGATAACTATTAAAATCATGATTATTTGAATCCTAGAGTTTGGTCACTATACCCAAGAGTTGTCAAATCCAAATACTTAGGTTTTGGATCTGATCCAATCCATTGATAACCCTACATCTTGATCTAAAATGTTCGTTGAACACTTAGTGTCCAACATCGTTATACTCTACATAAATCCATTGTTGATTCCCCCTCAATCCTTGCGTATTTTCGCTGGCATCACTGTCTTCTTCTTCTAATCATTATTTTTTCTGTTTTTTTCTTCATTAATCCCTCTCCCCTTCTTTTCTCACAAACCCTAACCCTAATATATACTCCACGCATACACACACAGATCAAAAAGTACAGAAATCGAGAGAATATCTTCGAAATTAAACCAATCTCTCTCTTTCTCTCTGAAATTAAACATGTTGGTTGTTTCTTCAATCCCATCAATTTGTTTCAATCTCTTGTTTTTCTTTACTTTGATCTCAACATCTTTTCCTACAAAAGTTGTTGTTGTTGGAAGATCAGATGTTGATGATAATATCTCCGAAGTTCTAAGATCTCATGGACTTCCAATGGGTTTACTTCCAAAAGGCGTAATCGAATTCAGTTTCGACGAAAATGGCAGATTTGAAGCTCATCGCGAACAACCCTGCAACGCTAAATTCGAAAACGTTGTTCGTTACGAGCGTAACATATCGGGCACAATCAGTTATGGTCAGATCCAATCTCTCTCTGGTTTTTCGGCTCAAGAACTCTTCCTTTGGTTCCCTGTAAAGGGTATTCGTGTCGACATCCCAAGCTCTGGTCTCATTTACTTTGATGTTGGTGTTATCTACAAACAATTTTCTCTTTCTTTATTTGAGACTCCTCCGGATTGTAAGATTGATGATGGTGTTGCTCCGGATCTTCGCCAAGGCAATGTTATTGCAGAAAATGTGATTAAGGTTTAATTTATCCTATTTTTTTTCCTATAATTTTAGTTAATTTATTTATTTTATTTTATACCCTTTTGGTTTTAATTGATCTGATCTTCATTTCCTTTAAATTTTGATTTTTTTAATGGAGAAAGATAAAAGTAGAGAGACCTATTCATGAAAATTGTAGAACTAAGGTTTAATTCACCTTTTTTTTGTTGCTATAATTTCAGTTTTATGTGTTTGATTTAATATGTTTTCTGGTTTTAATTGATCTGATCTTCATTTCTTTTGTAATTATTATGATCTCTTTAAATTTTGAAGAAAGTTTAAATTAGAAACAGACTCATTCATAGAAAATGTAGTGCTAAGGTTAATTCATCCTTTTTCTCTATAATTTCAGGTCATCTAATTTATTTATATTGATTTGGGTTTTACTCATTTGGTTTTTATTCATCTGATCTTCAATTTGTTTTAGAAATTATTATGATCTGTCTAAATTTAGATTTTGGTTGATTTCTTTTTTTTAATACTAAGATAAAATTAGAAATAGACCCATTCATGAAAAATGTTGGACTAAGGTCTAATTCACCCTTTTCGCCATAATTTCTGTTTATCTAATTTATTTACTCTTTTGGTTTTAATTGATTTGATCTTCATTTTTTTATAGAAATTATTAGGGTCTATTCAATTTTTTATTTTAAATTGATATCTTTACTAAAGAAAGATAAAATTAGAAATGAACACGTTTGTGAAAATGTAGGACTAGCCCTGATAAGGTGATAAACCTTCTTGTTCCCAATTATGAGTGTGAAAATTGAAGGTTCTAAAAGTGTGAGATGATGATCCAGAGAAACTTGGATTGAGATAGTGAGAGCGAATATGAACAAACTTGCAATAATGGACACGGCTTTAAATAGAATTGAGTGGAGGAACAAGATTAGTTCAACCGATGATAAATTTTTGGGATAAGGCTTTGTTGATAATGATCATGTTGATTTTTTCTTTTCCTCAAAATCAATCTAGTAAACTTTCATTTATTTGTTTACATATGTGTGATTTGATTTTTATGTATTTAACCTATTCAAATTGAATCCTTGGAAGCAAAATTGCTTGCCAAATGTCATTATTTTTTCTTTAACAATTCCGTCCATTTTAATGCAGAGTCTATCTGGAAAGCTCCGATATGAACTTGATCAGGAATATCATCAAAGGGCTATTATGTAGCATGTGCAAGCGAGAACAATTCAAGATTCACGATAGATCAATCAGAATTGTGAATTTTTGTTTACTCTTAAGAGATTGTCTTAGAGAGTCTGGTTTGACAGGTCTTATGCTTCCATGATGTGTGCTTGCTTACAGTATAGTGCAGATTAATTGGGCCCGCTTGCTCTATCAGCATGGGGACACAAGAATCTTTGCCAGAGAGGAGAGAAGAGGATCAGTGGTTCAGGTTTTTTAAGTATAAAATATGAGGGGAAGGTGGGGAGTGTTTTGGTTTATGTAGCCAGAAGGCTATGTTACTCATTGTGAAATTATTAGTATTATATATAGAGATATGGTGCTTGATCAAGTCTATGTAAATGTATGTATGTATGTATTATCAATCACGTCTTGGATTGAGGTAAGAAGTACCTATCCTTCTTTGATAGAACAAAGTAAAAGTTTTATTTCTTTATTTTACATTTATATTATACTATATTACAATGACTACAGTTGCTACGAGTTTGTTTATTTTTGTGCTACATCTGATTTCTCATTTAATTTTTTCTGTTTGAGCTTTGATTTTGGGTTTCATTCTTATGTCGGCTATGAACACTATACCTTTTTTATGTCAAATATTGGGATACAAGGCAAAGTCTTACGTTTTCCTTGGTGCATTATTGCAACTTAAATGATTGCAACTAGTGATGTTTGGGATCCTGAGTATGTAAAGACGCCATAAATATCAAACTGATTAGTATTACTGACATATAAAGAACATGTAGTCTGTTTTTGTATTATGATGTTAAAGACCCAAGGGAGAGTTCTTGACTCTCAAGACCATTGCCTAGATAATTGGCAATCCCCTCCAAGTTCTTCTCTGCATTTGGCAAAATGCTAGGGACTTAGGCCCTTTTGTCCTTCAAAAGAATTCTCTAGAATATAGGAAGGAATTATTCTCGTTACCCCAACTTGTTAAGACTCAAGGGAGGGTAAGTGACCCTTCATGGGTGGATAATTGCATGCCACCAACAAGGTTTTCATGCAAATTAAGCTCTTCTCAATTGCGTAGACAATTTAATCCTTCAAAATATTGTCTAGAGACCTTGAAGACATTTACACTCTTAACGCTTGATCTTCACAATTGGTAAAACTTATATGTGATAGTGTAATTGACCATCAAGTCCTCCATATTCAAATGTGTTCAAGTGTATTCAAGGTGGTTTACTTGAAATTAACTTAAACTTGTAGTGTGTGGACATTTTTTTTTTCTTAAGGGTCTCCTATAAATAGTGGAGGCTCTCGAGGTAATAAATTTTTTTCCCTCCTAAAATTCTTTTCTTAAAAGCTTACAAGATCCCAAATCCAACCTCAAACCCTTTTGAATTCTAGTCTTAAAGATTCAAGGAGGAGAAGAAGCAGACCAAGGTCGGAACATCATAATTTTGAGTTCAGAATAAGCTCCTCGAGAGCATCCATGCATATCTCCATACACATCATCATCATCATCATCCATGTAATCTAAACATCATAGTTGGCTAAATAAGGTTAGGGAGAACACTCTCATCATGAGGTGATCCCCTAGATCTGTAAAGTCTAATAAGTTCCCTTGGGAACATTTTGCATGCATACAGCTAATACATTCACTTAGACACTTAATGCATACATGTATTTTAAAGCATAACAATGGTGAAGGTCATTAGAAGGTACCCTCATCATGGGTAGTTTCTCAAATCCTCACCTACAAAAATTGAGCTCATTCTTGAGCACATTTTCATGAGGCATGGATCATCAAAACTGACAAAAGTTAAAAAAGTGCTACCCTTATGGGTTGACACTCCCAACTCAAAGCAAACAAAAAAATCCCAATCAGTGGGAGCGTCTCACTCTCATCACAACATACATCTGTACTCATACAAATTCTCATGCACATAAATTCATGCATGCATAAATCACCATATTACTAACAAAAGTAGTCTAAGTCTTCACACTTGGCCATAGTCTAGGTAACCACCAACTTGGTCGGTAGATTTGGTAAGACGGGGTGCCTAACACCTTCCCCATACTTCAACTGAACCTCCTTACTTGAAGCTCTTGGTGAAGACTAGTTTGGGAGTTATTTTCAAAGATAAAATGATTTTATAAAATTGGATTTTAAATGATCATTCGTACCTTGATTTCATGAATGGTGGTGACTCCAAAATCCAAGTAGAGCGGAGATTTCTTGAATGAGATTTAAACACATATCTATAGGTCCTCTCCAAATATTGAAATGGGTTAACAAAACCTATAATAGTTGCTTTGCCAAAAATATAGGTTGTCGTAGATATCCAACAAACGCCTTCATTCCCCCTTGACCTCATTTTTTTGTACCAATACTTGACCTCAGTCTTATCCAATGGACAAATGTAAATAACCTCATTACCAAAAACCAAAAAAATATTTTGAATTCCCTTTCAAGTAAAATTACTATCATAGTTTTCCAACTTAAGTTTAATAGGATTTTTGAAGTCGAAGATGATGAGTTTCATACGTTTTTGGGTTACAAGATGAAAATGAGGGTATTTAGATCAATTTTTTTTGTTGGTGTAGAAAAAGAAGAAAAGGTCTAGTACGTGTCATTACTTTGAAAAATGAGTTGGGGGTAACACAAATATTCACCAAAGTTCAAAGGGGTGTATAATGTCCCAAAAGATTGAAAGAGGAGAGGGAGTGCAAAAATCAGAGGGAGGCGGGGACAACAGGGTCAAAGGGGCATGTAATTAGTTGAAAACACGGGGATATCTTTAATTAACATCAAAATGTAAGGGTATCTAAAATACCCGAAAAACACACACACATGCGCGCACACACACACAAATAATAATAATAATAATAATAAAATGGACAACTGCTATTGGCATCTCAACTTTTACTTATTACATCCTAATTTTTTGAATTATTTATCACACCCAACTAAAGATTAAGACACACTCTTCAAACATGATAAAGGTTTGGCTCAAATTGTAATCTTGAGTTCTTGACAGTACAAAAATATTATGACACAATCAAACAATTTCAATAACTATTTACAATTATGATTAGGCCCATAAAATCATAAATTCAAAAATAAAAATCTAGCACCAAAAAAATGAAAGAGGGCTTCTATTGGCATCTAGCTTTTACTTATTCTAAAAAATTCATTTATTTTCTATTTTTTAAGTGGGGTGTAATAAGTAAAAGTTGAGGTGCCAATAGCAACTCTAAAAAATTAAGTGGGGATAGTTGTCTGCGTGGCATGTCTTGGTTGGAATTTTAAGAAGCTGGTTGAAACATTTCAAAATAAAATTGGGTAGGAAATAAGTCAGTTTCATTTTGAGATAAACAGTTTCATTGATTTTGTACAAAACTCTGTATCCCAAGTTTTAAGGCCTCCTTTGATTTTGAGATTCCAAGACAAAGCACAATTCCTCCATCACACCCGATTGATACAAGCATTTTTGCAATCCACTAAAGAATATGGTTGGAAGTTCAACTTTTAAGGGCCTAATACTACTTGTAAACTAAGTGTTGAAGTTGTTTTGAATATGATAATGCTTTGTAATGTTGAGGTAATAACTTGAATCATATTTTTGTTACGTTTGAATGGTGTGTTTTAATCTTTAATTAGGGTGCGATAAATAACTTAAGAAATTGCGGTGTTATAACCATGATTTTAAAATTTGTTTTGATGTCTCATCTCGTTCATGCATGAGACCAAATTGTCTTGAACGAGTTTTTTGATACATTTGAGTTATCTCGTTCAACAATATAAAAAAATGAATTGTGATTTTAAATCTCAATCCAATACGCTTGACGTATCTATCCGTCTCGTTTGTGAATAATACCGAAACGTCTCGGACGAGTTGTCTCGATCTCGGAGGAGATGCTAATAACAGCTCTTAAAAAATATGATTTGAACCAACAAATGTGAATATGTGATTTCCCATCAAACAGGATACTAACCCGACCCGAACCGAACCTGTCCGTTGACACCTGAAGAAACAGAGCTCTCGGTTTCATCGACTCAACTGACTCCTCTCTTGAAAACACATGCCCTAAGACGGACTTCTCCGAACTCTCTCTCTCTTATATAATTCAACTAAATTGCTTCACATTCTGATCTAAAAATGGCATCTTTGCTTCCATCACCTTCTGTATCTCTATCTCTAACCAAAACCTCCTCATTTTCTCCATCTTCGTCTTCTTTGTTTTCTAGCAACTCTTCCAATGGGGTTTCATTCTGTCTCTCTTCCAATTCCAAGCCAAATCTCCGGGTTTTTTCCAAGGTAACTCTCTCTGCACACTCTTCAAATGTTCAAGATTTTAAATTTGAGTGAAATTCGAAAATTTCAAACCCATTGTTTACATTTCTGTCAATTTCGACTATGTCCTGTTTGCAACATTTTTTTTTATAGAATCTGAGGCCGAAATGAAGATTCAGAATGTTGAATTTTTTTTTTCTGAGTTCGTTTGGTTTATGAGTTTGTTGTATGTAGCATCACGAAATTTTGTTAAATTGGTGAAAATCTCAAAATGGGAAAGATTTTCTCCTTTGAGTTTGTGATTGGAGTGATTGATCTTGAATTGTGGTGCTTCATATAAATTGGTGATACTTCGGTTGTTTCCATAATTGACATAAAAACTATACTTTTCATTGGTTTATGATCTTGAAAAATCGAAACATGGATAGGATAAATAACTATTTTTGAGTGCATGAAAGTTGCAAACTCTGCTTCTTCTTTTTTTGGGATCGGTAATGGCAAGCCTGTTTTTAATGAGATCAGTAATGCGGTGATGGCAGGAATAGAACCCATGTCTATGGTATCATCACCCATAGACTTCAACTCTGCTACTTTTATATGAAGTAATAATGATTTTGTTAAAATTTGGACTCTGTAGGGTATGAAAGCTAGTTGGAATCATTCCACTTTGGTAAAAGCCCAATTGAATGAGGTGAGATTCTGCCAGTGTTTTTCATTCAATGGTCTGGTTTCTGTTTTTCGTTCTTTCGCAAACTTGTTTTTGGAACCATCTATTGATTTCAAGGTTGCCGTCAATGGGTCCTCAAACACTGCGGAAACTCCCGTATCCAAGACTGAAGGACCCACATTGGAAGAAAAGGATGTTAAGCCAGTAGATGAGCCTTCTCCATCAGTTTTGGCTTCGGAGGAATCTGTCTCCGAGTTTGTGAAACAAGTTGCAAGCCTTGTTAAGTAAGCAAACAAGCAAATCGATTTTACATTCTAATACCCAACAAGATTGGTGTTGGTCATGTATATTTGTTTTGCAGGCTTGTCGACTCTAAAGATATCATGGAGTTGCAGTTGAAGCATCTTGATTGTGAACTAATTATCCGTAAAAAGGAGGCTTTGCCTCAACCACTCTCACCCGCTCCTGTCGTTATGACACATTCGCCCCTGCCATCACCTCTCCCACCTGTGGCTGCTCCAACACATTCTGCTCCTACTCCTCCAACCCCAACCCATGCGCCTCCACCTGTTGCCAAGTCATCCAAGCCATCCATTCCAGCCCTTAAATGCCCCATGGCAGGAACATTTTACCGAAACCCTGGACCTGGTGAACCTCCATTTGTGAAGGTGATTCTTTTTCATTTAAATAGTTTTAATCTTGATTGTGATTCCTTAATGGTTGTTAAAAGCTATTTGGCATTGTGGTGTATTTTATTCTAGTATGGTTTACACTAAGTGTTCTTCCCTTAGGTTGGAGACAAAGTTCAAAAGGGACAGGTCTTGTGCATCATCGAAGCAATGAAATTGATGAACGAGATTGAGGTAAGGCTGACTTCCTATCTCTGCTATGTCTTTAAAGTTCATTTGACTGTGCTAGTTAATATTTAATTTATTACAATATTTCATTCTGTTCTTGGATGAAATCAGAATGTTGACCGAAATGGAACGAAAAAAAAGAATTGTAGAAAAGTAATTGTTAAGTCTCAATCTGAGAGCTTGACAGGAATTTATAATAATAAAAAAGTCGAAAAACAAGATTGTCCTTATATATAAGAAATAAATAAAAGCTATTACTAGAAAACAACTAGAACTAAAATAACAACTACATTATTTCCAATACTCCCCTTCAAGTTGGGGCAAATATATCAATTAAACCTAACTTGACAAGGTGAGAATTAGTGATAGAAGGACCAACAGATTTCGTAAACATGTCGACAAGCTGATCTGAAGAAGGTACGAAGACTATTTGAAGATCACCAGATCGAATTTTTTCTCTGAGAAAGTGAATATCAACCTCAATATGTTTAATTTTTTCATGAACAACTGAGTCAGAAGCAAGCATGATAGCGGACTTATTGTCACAGAGCAAAGTAGAAGAACCAGAAACAGAAAATCCCAACTCTGTCAACAAAGATCGAAGCCAAATTAGCTCACATGTGCCAAGGGCCATAACACGATACTCAGCTTCAACAAAAGATGAGAAATCACATTTTGTTTATTACTTTTCCACGAGATAAGGTTATCACTATAAAAAAATATAGAAACCAGAGGTAGATCTTCTATCTATGAGAGAACCGACATAATCAGCATCTGTAAAACAAGACAAATGTGACTGAGTAGAGGAAGAGTAGAAAAGCCCAAGATTAGGATGCGACTTCAAGTAACGAATAATGCAATAAATACATCACAATGAGAAGTACACGGAGTATGCATAAACTAACTAACCACATTGACCGTAAAGGAAAAGTCCAGTCTAGTGTTAGTCAAATAAATCAGATGATGTACAAGTCTCTGATAAGAAGAAAGAACCGATAAATGATCACTAGAGTCAGCATGAAGACGATGATTCTGATTTATAGAGGAGGAAGCAAGACGATAACCAAGCATCTCAGTGTCTTGAAGAAGATCCAATGTGTATTTGCGTTGAAATAATGAAATACCAAGGCGAGAGCGGGCCATTTTAATCCTCAAGAAGTATTTGAGGGGACCCAAGTCCTTAATCGCTAAAACACGACCCAATAATATCTTTACTCTGTCAATCCACTGTACATCATCTCCAGTCAGGATAATATCATCTCATAAATTAGAACAATGGTGCAACGACCATTCAATCCTCGACGAACAAAACAAGTATGATCTAAGTGGCATCTAGAGAACTCCATAGATAAAATAACTTCAGAAAAAACGTTGAAGCCAGGCTCACGGAGACTACTTCAGGTCATACAAAGATTTGAGAAGGAGACATACTTTCCTAGAATACTCCCCTTGAAGACGAAACTCAAAAGGGGGGTCCATACAGATAACCTCAGCCAGATCAACATTCACAAAGCCATTCTTCACATCGAGATGGCGAAGAGGTCACAAGTAACATGCAACTAAAAAGATAAGAAGGTGGAGTCTGCGTAAATCCCTTAACAACTAGACGAGCTTTGTATCGATCAATAGTGTCATCTACCAGATACTTGCCATTGAAAATCCATTTACAATCAGTAGTCCATTCCCCAGAGGGAAGGGGAATAAACTCCCAGGTATAATTCTTCTACAAAGCATCCATCTCAATAATCATGGTTGCAGTCCACTGAAGATCTCGTAAAGCCTTTGAAACAGACCGGGGAACTTTAATAGAAGTAATAACGGCAAAGTAGGCCTAATAAGAAGGAGAGAGTCTTTGATAGGAAACAAACTGAGCAATAAGATGATTAGTAACACACCCCTACTTACCTTTGCGAAGTGCAATAGGTAAGTAAGAGTCAGAAACAGATGGGATAAGAGCCGGGGTAGGAGCTACTATACCTGAGCCCAAGGAAGAGGTTGGCAAGGTTGGAGATGGGCGAGGGCTACGAGAGTAAACCTTAAGTGTTGGCGAAGTTGGATTGAAGACCGGAGAAGGCAACACTATAGGAGAAGGAGTATAAGAAGAGTCCTGCAAAGAAGATGTGGTACGAAAGTAGGGAACATTTTCAAAAAAAGTGGCATCCATAGAATGTATGACATGATGAGAAATAGAATCATAAAAACGATACCCCTTTGACATGGATGAGTAACCTAAGAAAACATATCGAATGGCTTTGTCATCTAATTTCATGCGATGAGGGGTGCGGTCCTGAACAAAGCAAGTGCATCAAAAAACTTTGTAATCGGAAAGAGGGTGCTATCAGGGCGAAGAACATGAAGAGGCATCTGTCCCCTTAAAGTGCGACGCGAAACACGGTTAAGAAGAAAAATCACAGTGAGGACCGCCATGCTCCAATATAACTTTAGAACACGCATGCCTTGAAGAAGGCATCAGACAATGTTCATAAGGTGGCAATTCTTGTTTTTCACCACCCTATTTTGCTCAGGGATGTAGGGATAGGTCTACTAGTGAAGCATACCATGCTCACAAAATAATCTAGTTGCTATTTTAGTCCTAATTGTTGTTGCAAGCCACAGAACCCAACTTAATTGCTGCAGCAAGCCCAAAAAAACACCCTAGACACCCTAGTTGGTGTTGCAGGACTTCACAACAACAATGGTCGAAATTCTATCGTAGGGCAAAAAACACAGCACATAAAGCTATTGCATCATGTGAAAAATGGATAAAATCCCTATCATAACATACGATTAAGGGAATGAGAATCGAATAAAAAAAATCCCTGAAAGGGAGACCTTCTAATGAGCTGTTGCTAGGTTATTAGGTCTCAAGATCTAGAGGTATTGAAGAAGGGAGAAAGGAGAAGAGAAGAGAAGGGAAGAAACGTCAAGATCCCAAGAATCGAAGAAGGGCTCGATGGGTCCTCTAGGGTTCTGATACCAAGAAAAATTGTAGAAATGTAACTGTCAAGTCTCAATCCGAGAACTTGGCAGGAATTATAATAATAAAAGAGTCAGAAGACAAAACTACCTTTACATATAAGAAATAAATAAAAACTATTTCTAGAAAACAACTAGGACTAAAGTAACAACTAGATTATTTCTAATACTCTGAACCATGATTGTGAAGAGGTTAGAAAATTGCTTAGAGATTTTTTGTGAAGTGATATGGGAGATGGACACAAATATCACTTAATAGCTCTAAAAAGGCAATAAGTAAGAAAACACAAAAGTAACGAACTTATCTTCTTGGTTAAGTGGCTTTGGAGAATAGGTATTGAACATTCTAACCTTTAGAGAAGGGTTATCTTGGCTAAGTAAGGAATTGGGAATACGAATAAAAAAAAGTATGGAAGTGGGAATACATTTTAAAAAGTATGGAAGCAAGAATCTTGGTTGAGATAGTGGTGAGTTATGATCTATGTACGGATTTAGTGCCTACAAATGCGATCAAAATAGGTATCATGAATTTTTCATGGTGGCTAGAGGTGATAGGGTTTGTTTTTAAAGAGATTGGTGGTATGCAGTGTCTTCTTTCCAGGTTGAGTTGTCAAATTTACTGTAACAAGAAAAAAAACATTTGATGTAGGAGTTTTTGGTTGGTTCTAGTGATGAGTCATCATTGGACTTTAGACTCGGAAGGAATCTCAACGATCAAAGTTGAAATTCATGGCTAGTCTATTAACTCATATCAATGATGTTTCCTACTCCCGTACAGATAAAAAAACAATTGTCGTTGAGTAATCAAGATGGCTCTTTCATAAATAGTTATATATACTTTGCTTGGAAGCTAATTCTATTTCTAGTGCTAATATTCTTGGTTCATACTTTTGGGGCTAGAAAATCCAGTCCAAGGTGGCCTTTTTGTTTGGTTTGCATCTCGATAAAATCCTTAATGATGACCATTTAATTAGTTTCATAAGAATCATTGTTGACTTCTGTTTTTACGGATAAGCTAGTAGGAAATCCGTTAATCAGCCTTATTCATTGCACCATTGCAAGGGAATTATGGGCTACCTTCTTCAACTTGTTTGGCGTTTGTTGGATGTTGCCTTTTTTCTATGTTGAACCTCTTCTAAAGCTGGTATGTTTCAATCTTCTCTTCTAAATAAGGAATATTAGGGAGTTTTTGAGTGTACTGGATCCTCTTAAAAGAGCCTAATAGGTGGCCATTTGGTGAAAGGAAGGAAAAACTGAGGATATTGTTTTGAACACTAAGCTCTCCCTTTGGTCTAAAAAGTATAGAATCTTACTTTTGAAAACCTATTATTAATGTGGGATACCATTGTATGGAGAGACAGTGACATAGGGTAGAACACACAAACTTGAAGTTTATGTTAAATCTGGTTCTAGGATGAAATCCCAAGAACTAAGAGTAATAAAGAATCTCTATGTCGAGCAAAATAGACTAGAAACTTTAATCTAAGGTTGAGATTGATGGAAATCAATCGCAAACACTAAAATTAAGAACCAATATTGGACTCTTATACTAAAAAAAAACAAAGAAAGGGAAGAAAAGTCTCTTCTTTTATTAATCAATCTTCAAAAAAACTTATTTCGTTGAAATTTGTTTATTTGAGTTCCTAATATAGATAACTCCATAACAACTTAGAAACCTTTTAAAATACTAAAAAGTAATTTCTTAATCTATCTATAACATATTACTAACCTTCTAATCTTATTAGAACTCAATTTGGATGGATATCTAAAAGGACTTCTAATTATTACTTAAAAAATAAGAACAAATTTAAAACATAAAACAAATTAGAAATTAGCTAGGAAAAGAAACTTTTTGAAATTGAAATAGAAACTAACTAGGACTACTTAAGCAATTAAAAAAATAGAAACTCAATTAAAGAAAGAGTCCTAAGAGAAGAGAAGTTGGACTAGGTCTTGTGGACCAGTCAAAGCTTGGGTCGAGTTGACTCGGTCAATGTTGCCGAGTTGACTCGGTCAATACTGCCGAGTTGACTTGGTCTATGTTGTTAATTTCTTCCTTCGATGCATCTTAACTCGATCATAGGCATTGAGATAAGTGTGGGCACGCCTATCTACATTAGAAAATTAATTAATTATGCTTTTATATGTTTTAGGAACCTCGACCTTCTAGGGTTCTTATTCTTAAAAAAAATTTACCTATAATAAATGGAAAAAAGATAAATAAGGACATTATATGAAACTCGAGAGTTCCCATCCAATTCCAAAAAGGAGAAAAAAGAGCATTGTATCTCATTGTGAAGGAGATGATCCACCTTTTATATTCCTTGCCTTTTTTTATTTTGTGGTGTCTCTTGTTCTTTCGGCTTTTTGGTAAGCTTCTTCACCTTTGTGGCTAGCGTTAATTTTTTTTTATTTATTAATAAATTTGACACTAACAAAAAAGAAAGGACGATCATCACAGGGAAAGACTTGTAAGAATGCCTCTTTGAAGATTTTGGAACCCCTGCTTATAAGATGATTGATTGTCAAGATTTTATCTAAAGTCATTGCCCAAAAAAAGTGATACTTTGGATGAGGTAGAAAACTTCCAAACAAAGTAATCCATGAAGGAAGGACAGGTAGGATTTTGTGGAGATTGGCACCATTTGTGATTTGTTGGGGACTTTGGAAAGAGAAAAACAAGAAAATTTGGAAGGAAAGTATAACTCAATGCAAGCTAACATCATTAATTTCAAAACATGTATTTTTCTTTCTTCCAAACTCTATAAAATGTTTAGAGGGAGGGGTTGAGTGTTTGATGCTTAGATAGGATCTTTTGTTGTAGGGACAAAGAGGTTGTTTCATGGTTTTGTTGATTTAGATTGTATTACTTTGGCCATGAATGCCTAAGTGCTTAGGTTGGTTTTCTTGACCACCAAACACTCCTAAGAGTGAATTCTTTACACCTTTCAAAAACAAAAGAAGGAGGCTCTTAACTTAAATGCACAAGGCCTTGTAAATGGATCTAATTGTGGAATTGTCGTTGATGGACCATATTCAGATGCACTTCTTAGGTTCAAAATTACATGGGATAAAACCGTTCATGTTACTTCCTTTATCTCCCAATTATTAGTGCTTCCTTTAAGGCCCATATTTCTAGATCCCCTTTTTCCTCAATAATTATATTTCATCACCACCCCTGGCAAACTTGAGATAATATAAATCACAGGTATTCATCCTTCAGCTTAGTGTTAGCACACCATAAATCCCCTCAACTTAATTGTGTCAAGCATCTCAATAGAAAGCGAATGCTACTTTTGAATGACTGAAAGTTTTTAGCAATGCTTTCACATATTGCTGTATCGTAGGAAGAATAAGATCATCGTGCACGAACCATGTTCACTGCGCCCATATTTACTCCAATTTATTTTTTCCATCCCACATCTCTTTAATCATCTACCTTGTAGAGCCAAATTCATTATTTTAGTATATCTAAAATCTACACTTCTGGTTGATTTGGATTCACGTACTTTTTCCATCTTACTAAGTGGCTCTTATGGTCTGCCTTCCTTTCTTGCCCATAAGAAATATCTCATCGAACTTTCCTGCTTAGAAGCAAGGCCCATAAGAATGTGAACATGGAAAAATAATAGATTGGAAGGCTAGCAAGTGTACTCCTAGTTAGAGTTACATTCTCACCCTTTGATAAATATCTTCTTTATCAAGATGAAAGAAGAAAAAAACAAAATGAGATTCTCATCAAATGGAGTGCCCACATACTTATTTGGAATCTTTAGAGCATCGAATCCTATATGGATTTAGCCTTATTGCTTGCCTCCCAAAGAAGCCCAAAGTACAATGGAGCAAATTTCAAATCCCTCAGCCAATATCCATAACCAATGCTGTAATTTTTTCTTTTACTTTACCAACTTTGAATGCCACGCTCTTTGATTAATCCAGGAACTGACGCAACACATTAAAATATGCAAATATGCTTGCTCTCGAATTTCCATGACAAAGAAGATAGTATTATTCTCAAACTGAAGGTGAAAAATCATTGGATCTGATTGACAATCTTTAAAGCCTTCCAACATACCAACTTTAAATGCCTCATTCGTCGTTCTACAGTGAGCCTCAACCATCATAATGAATAGGATGGGAGAAAGGGGAGGGGACCCCTATCTAAAGACCTTTAAACTTCTAAAATGAGTTGGAGACCAATTTATCAATATTGGAAAAAAGTTGTAGACATGCATACCTTTTACCTTTACCTCTTTGTGATGTAAAACTCTGTCATTTCCAATAAGTAGTTGAGATAAAACCAGTCTGTACCAATCTTGCATAAGACACCAAGCTTGCCACCTCCTGTTCTCGAACTGATGCATTTACTAGTGTAAATGGTGCCAGATGAACGGCCACGTTGAGAGCATCGTAACAAGACACACGACAGAACTTGTCGTAACATTACCAGAACCTTCTTGTTCGCACTAGATCATCATAACTATTGAAGGATGGAAAGACCTTATCTATTTGAGTATGTATCACTTCAAAACTTAGTGATGTAGTGATGAATGTCACCATCTCCTCTAAGGGGAGGGGCGAGGGGGGGGGGGGGGTGACAAGGTTCAAAGGTATGGAAGTCACGGGGAGGAGAAAGTTTTTGTTGACGCCTTTGGTAAAATGTCCTCACGGTGGGAACACATCTCTAAAATGTGAGGATGCTTGATGGGAAGCATGATTGTGACAAGTAGTTAATGGTGGAGGGTGTCAGAGCACATTTTGACACTAGTATCAAACATAATAGGTGTATCTAGATTTCAATTATGGTTTTATGTTATGAGAGGGGCATCTCTTTCTTTTGCTCCATAACCTGATACCATAACAAATTTCACCTAGAAGGGCATGTTCGTCCTTTTACATCCCATCTACATATAAGTAGAGGTCTAGGTATGGTGAGGAAGGACAAGAAGATCAATGATAGACACATACACCACACACAAGAGAAGAATACTCTCTGTCTCTCTCTCTCAGATAGAAACCCTAAGTCCTTAAGGGCCTTGGTGCTTTCACGCCATCCATCTCCTCCTTCCCTCTTTTGCGGTGCCTTGTCCTTCTCATCTCATCCCTCTCATCCTACTTGATGTCAAACATAAGCTAAGACCTTAGCCACATCATATATCTCCATTTTCCTCCCCTACAATCAGCAATAATAATGCCATCAAGAATTTGTCTCTCTCTGATCATTGCTCCTTGGAAAGAGGTAATAACCAAAAGGAAAGACCTTTTTTGGCCTCAATTCAAGCATCTAAGGTACAATCTTATTCACAGTGAGTCTTTCTGCTTGCTTATGTATAATCTTTGAGCTCTTCAGCTCCTTGGGAACTAAAGCTTCAAAAGTACTGTTTAACCTCTAAGTCAAGGAACACATCTTGTTAGAATTCCCTAATAACTACCAGACACCATACCTTACATGGCTCAACATCTTTTGAAGAAAGGATCAGAAAACCAATAGGGCCTGATTTCTTAAAGCCCTAATCGCCAGTAGGCCTCACTGACAGTTGTTTGTGAAGTTGATTACCGGCCAAAGATGACACCATCCAGCCTAGGATCAAAGGATCTCTCCTCTGTATACAATATGAAACAGAACTCCCCATTCTTTTCCCCTATCTGATATACCTTATTATTCTACTACTACTACTGTCAAAGTCAATTTGATGACATTAAAGTAATCTCACACGAACGTGAGGCAAATCCTACAAGGCTCACATAATATCATCTAACTACGTTCAAAATTGCTCCTAAGCTCATGGTTCCTGGACCTTACACTATGTGAGAACCCTGCTGAAATGATATTTCTTAGTTTTGCCCAATGTTGAAATCGAGAAAGCTCCCATCAAGAAGCCTTCAAAAGTCAATACTTCTTTGTCCCATGCAGCTAGAATTCCTTCTAAATCTCCAATTGCTGGTAGAGCAAGCCACCCACAATCTATTAACCCCAAGCCTCCAATTTTACTCTTTTATTGATTTTAGTCTCTTGTTACACTACCAAATTAGCTTTCTACATCTTATCTAAGCTATAGTTGTGGACTGCCTAGATTTGCTTCCCTTCTATTTATTATCAGTGGTTTGTGTAAGAAGTTGAGGGTGGGATTTAAACCTTGGTTGTATTATTAAAAGAGTCATGCTGCAGTGACCTCAAGATTGGACCTCATATTGCACATCTTGACGTGAAAGTGGATATGAGCCATAGATTCTTTTTCGCTCGTATCTCGATGAAAGTCATCTATGTTTCCCATACACTTTCACGTCAGAGTGTGCGATGTGAGGTCCAATCTTGAGGTCACTTCAGAATTATTCTTATTAAAAGGGTAAATTACACTTTGACTCTCTGTAGTTTGGCATAAGTCCTTGTGGACCATCTAACATTTTGATAATTGCACTTACCTCCATTTCATTAACGATGTTAAAATTCAGATGTTATTTTACTATATTACCCTTTCATTTTATTACCAAAAAAAACTTTTAAAAAGATAATTAAAAATGCCCCCATCTAAGCATTCACACTCTTACGTATGAACCCATTTTTTCTCCGGGATATTTTTATTTATCAAGAAGAATAATATTTTAAAAAGGGAAAAAAGATCTTTATAAAAATACAAGTTATTTTTAACTGTTTGGTTGATGGCAAGTAGATGGAAGGGGGTTAAATGAGCCCCTTAGATAACTATATGGAGGTAAGTGCAATTATCAAAATGTTAGGGGGTCAACTTATAGTTATGCCAAACCACAAGGGGTCAAAGTGTAATTTACCCTTATTAAAACTAAAACTCAGACTTTACTAATTTAGCTTGCTGGGATCTTCATTTGCTTCCCATTACTCTCACTTTTGCCCTCTTCTACGTGCGCATCTGGCAGACCATCTTTTGTTCATGTTCCCATCACGTGGTTTTATCCA
The DNA here is from genome assembly GCF_017979445.1 of Akebia trifoliata. Lineage (NCBI taxonomy): Eukaryota > Viridiplantae > Streptophyta > Magnoliopsida > Ranunculales > Lardizabalaceae > Akebia > Akebia trifoliata. Next base: position 36,264,900 of record NC_141382.1, on the reverse strand, counting down.
TTTCTATTGAAGCCTTTGAAACCAACAAAAACTCCCCTATGTCCTCATCTCAACTTTGATTAGAAGGTGCCCACCTCCTTAATATTTATAACGACCTGATTAAAAGCATCACCATCTTTATTGCCATCAGAGCTGTCTCGCAGAGTAACACCTTTCTGGTTTTGAAGCTGGTGATCTATTTGTACTTTGCAAAGAAGCCCCGTTCTCCTATTTAGGATCCTTGTTTTCACATCGCGGATAAAAGATTCAGCCTCCCCATTCATTCAACTTCTTTTAGTATCGTTCGACCTTGTTCCTTTGCTACTATAGAACATCTACCTTTTTTTATTATCAGTAAGCCTGTTTTTAATGAGATTAGTAATTCGATGATGGTGGGAATTGAACCCAAGTCAGGTATTATACCGCAGTCTTCTACTAAGCTAGCTGGCACCTTCAAACATCTACCTCTTTGTTATGGTTGAAATGTGATTAAGATTGAAGATCCATCCAACAGACACGGAACATCAAGGAAATACACAACTGATGAATGAGCAGAAAATGGTGAATGGACACTCAACTAGGTAAATGTAGAAGACAAATCCAATCACCTCCGATAGTGGGTACTTTTTATTTATTTTTTTTAATGAAAGGAATATGAGATCATGGATGAATGTTCTCAAACTAGTGAAAGAGGAAATTATGTATTACAGGCATCAAAAAACATGAAAAATGAGGTAATGTGAATGGAAATAAAGGCTGTTCTATCCCTTACCCACCCCCTTGGTTTTATCATTTGTATTAGTTATCTCTAAGAACACGGATGCCATCTCCCTCCAGCTAATGGAAAATGTGGGAACACTGAAACATGGTTTTAAAGAGGTCAGAAAAGGAAAAGTATGGTATACCCTGTATTTGCATCTTTGTAGTTTACATGACCGTTGGACTGCATAATTCAAAATCCAAATCTCTTATTTACGCATGTTTATAAACACAATGGGTATATGAATTCTGTAGTTCAGATTCAAACATTCGGGTAGTATTCGAAAAGGTAATGCTCATTTTAACATGTCTTGTTGTTGTTTTCCAAAAACATCAATGAACATTTCCAACTTGCCTATCATATCCTTCAGAGATTAGTGCTGATATCCTTTTGAAATACTGTTACAACTTCATTTATATTGGAAACAACAAACTCTGTGTTATATTGTGGTGCATTGTAAAATAAATAATGTAACAGGGTATGGGCATTACTGTTACACATTGCAACTACCATTTTCTAAATCCACGACCGACATTTGTCTGTGGGTAGCAAACTGCATTGAGTTTTTTAATTATTTTTATTCTATTTTAAAGATTTGCCTATTGGTATTACTAATGGGGTGGCTTCAAACTTCCTGTAGGCCGATCAATCAGGAACGGTTGTCGAGATCCTTGTAGAAGATGGTAAGCCCGTCAGTGTAGATCAGGTGAGTTTCCATGATCGCCCCGTTTTCAGGTGTGATGAGTTTGTGTATTTGTACATTTATTTCATTTTATTTTGACTTATTTTTTCTCTCATTTTTACAGCCTTTGTTCCTAATCGAATCATAGGGAGGTGCCACTTCTTGCGGGTTTTTGATGTTTTGATTTTGAGTGAGATTGGTAGGCAGAGATGGAGAGGAGGAAGAAGATCCTCTACTGAATTTCTTGTTTCAAATATTTTGAAAAGTTATATTTAAATAGTCAGAATTTTATTTTTAAAATTTTTAAATTTCAGATTGGAACCTAATCAGAGGTAAGTTTCTTGAGAATCAAGAATAAGAGTGGTGTTTTGGAGTGATACAAAAATACTCCATTTCTTGCCTAAGGCAGGAGTTTTTTTTTACATGACCATTGGATTCATTGTTCAGAGTTCTGTAATTTTGGAATGTTTTGGAAGAATATTTTGATTTTGGGTGAGAACCGAACAAAGCATTGGATGTTTTGGAACTGTTTCAAATTTTATTGAAATATTTTGGAATGTCTCAAAATATTTCGATTGAAACTATTTTGGGTTTTCTCTAAATCAAAACCTTGCATCGGAATGAGATATCAAACCTTGATCGGAGATTAGTAGTTGTTGGCTTGTTTTTGGTGAGATGATATTATTTACCAAGAAAATCATGTAATTTGAAAAGATTGATGTGTTAAAAGTAAGAGTTGGTGTTCTAATAAAAATTATCTTTTTCAACTCACACTTCATTATCATTGCTTCGTTGGAGTTTGTGTGTCCACCAAGGTAGGACACTATAATTATTCTACTTAGTGCGTACGTGGACCTTACCACGTGTTCTCGTACGACCAACATTTGTCTTAAATAAGATAAGATAGGATAATTTAGATATACTCCTCTTGTTTTTGAAATAATGGAGATATACTCCAGAGTTTCAAGCAAATGATAGACCCTTGACTGTAGTCTTCTATCATAGGCTAACATAAAATGATAGAAACACCCCCATCTCTAACCTCTTGCATTCAAACTTGTTCATTAAAGCGGAAAGCATTTCTCAAGTATTTCAACAAGCTATTTTATCTCTCAAAATCTCACCTTATCTGTTTTTTCAATCTTAAAAGGTAATTCCTCTAATAAAATTTTGGAAAACCTTCGTATAGACGTAGAAGATGAACTATTTTGGTCATTTTTTATTAGTCCCAATAGAAGAACATAATCAAGGGTTGTGTAATTAGTTTGAAAAAATATAAGGATATTTCAAGCATTCCCCATATCTCAGAGGGTATGTCTAAATTACCGAGTAAAATAGTGGCATTGACTACGTAATCTTTCCTCTCTCGTAATATAATATAAAATAGAGTCGTGATAAACTGATGCCCCTTTGACATATGCCCCCATTACAGAACCGTAGATCATTTACCTCGATGTAGAAACGATTTACAATTCCGTGATGGGGGCTTATGTCAAAGGGGCATCTTAAAAGCATTATTATATAAAATACTAACTTCAAAGGAAAATATTAGTTTCAAACAGGATTTTAGGATTTTCATCGAACCAATAGTTAATATCAGAAGATGTCTCCTAAGATTCTTATCTGTTACAAATCTCTAAGAAAATTTTTTGAGTGTTGATTTTGTAACTCAACTTGATACGAGAACTCAAAAACTCATTTATGTGATAGGTGCAAGAATCATAGATTTTTTTCATTAAGATATACAACTGCATATGTTTTATTGGGATGTGTGTTTAAACATGTGCAATTATATATCCTAAGAGATATGTGTAATTGTGTATCCCAAGAAGAAAAAAAATCTACGATTCTTACTGGGTACATGTGGATTGAATTTTTGAGTTACAATATCAATTAGAAGAGCTTTTAAATCACTAAAAAGAAACCTAATGGCTTTTTCTCCGGTATGTTTAATCTTGGAATAATGATTTTCTAACTACTTGATGGTCTTCACTTGGACAATACTCGGCTGACGTGGCATGAATACAAAATCATAGATCTTTTTTCTCGGGATCATATGTGTACTCCAACAGAAGACTATCAAGTAGTTAGGAACTCGGCACTCTTAATGCTGAGGTTACAAAGGCCCTCAAACTACATTTGACGGAGAACTAAAAATGCAAAGATATGAGGTAAGAATTCTCAAATGAAACGGATCCAAATAAAGATTCTACTAATCCCTAGGAAAACGTGTAATCCTCATCACATATCTCAGCCGTACGTTTGATGATGCATGTCAAATGTTGTTTGAAATTAAAAATTCCTTTGTTTTTATCCAGTTGAAAATGCGGCGGACGTCTTTTATACCCTTTCTCCATAAAAACTCTGACCTTTTAAAAAAAAAAATTAATTAATTTAATTTCTTTCTTTTTAATTTGCTTTTCTTTCCATTTCAGCTTCCACATCTCTCTCTCTCTCTCTGAAACAAAAACCCTAAAACTGATGGATCATCATCTCAAATGGATCGTTTCGCTTCTACACACATTTCTCTTCTTCTTCTTCATCTCCACTGTTTCAGCCACAAGTGGTGTTGGAGGTGGAGTGATCAAAGTTCAACACAAATTCGCAGGTCAGGACTGGTCTCTTAATGCTCTCAAGGCGCACGATAGCCTCCGCCACAGTAGAATTCTTGCTTCATTTGATCTTCCATTAGGTGGAATTGGGAACCCTGGTGGTCCTGGGTTTGTTCATTCTTCATGATTCTTCACTCTTTCTTGCTTAGAAAAAAAAATTTCGATTTTTTTTCTTCTTCCTTTCTATATATTATTGCTTCAATTCTTGGCTTATTTTGATTTTTTCGCACGTATTCGATTGTTTGATGTTGGCTTATTAGTGGGTTTAGTATTTTATTCTTTAATTTGCTTAAAATTGAGGCTGGGTTTCTTTCAAAGTTTCAATATTTGATCGGTTGTTGTCTGGTTGAGTATTTTATTCTTTAATTAGCAAAAGGCTTAATATTTGATTGTTTGTTTGACTATTTTATTCTTTAATTTGCTAAAATTGGTTGGTTTTCCTCCAAAGGATTAATATTTGATCGTTTGTTGTTTGGTTGAGTATTTTATTCTTTAATTTGCTAAAATTGGGGTTGAGTTTCTTTCAAAGGCTTAATATTTGATTATGTATTGTTTGGTTGAGTATTTTAGGCTTTACTTTACTAAAATTGGGATTTGGTATCCATCAAAGGATTACCATTTGATCATTTGTTGTTTGATTGAGTATTTTATTCTATTTAATAAAATTGGTTTTGGTTCTCCATTAAAGGAATACTATTTGATTAATTGTTGTTTGGTTGATTTTTTTAGGCTTTACTTTGCTAAAATTGGGATCGGGTCTCCATCAAAGGATTACTATGTACAAGTTGATACGGGAAGTGACATTTTCTGGGTCAATTGCATCCAATGCAATCGGTGTCCCAAAAAGAGCGGTCTCCCTGTATGTTTGTTCTTAATGTTTCAATCCCAATTAGGAATTGTATCATGGTTTGTGAATTATAAGTTGTATTTGTTTTTCTGTGTACAGATTGAACTTAAATTATATGATCCAAATGCTTCCACGACTTCAAAATTGGTTAGTTGTGATCAAGAGTTTTGTTCTTCCACATATGAGGGGCCTTTTCCTAGTTGTTTACCAAATTCACTTTGTGAGTATAAAGTGTTGTATGGAGACGGGAGTTCAAGTTCTGGATACTTTGTGAAAGATTTTGTACAGTTCAACCGAGTATCTGGAGATCTCCTAACCACATCAGCTAATGCAAGTGTTATATTTGGGTGAGTCACCTTTTTATAGGCATTCGTGATGTCCATGATGCACTGAATGTGTAGGGATTTGGCTTAATACCACTGTATGTGAATCATGTGCATCTCAAGTAATTAGGGCAATTCAGGTGCATGTTATAGGATGTACTTTTAATGCTTATTTATTTATTTATAGGGTTTTGTGTTTTTTGTTTTTGTGGCAAAATAGAAGATTGTATTAGGCAAAGAAAAAATATACAGTGCATAGTACTGGCATAGGCATGCCTCAAACAATAGTCATGTATAATATTTCATGGAAGAGGAGTTAAAATACCACAAAATGGGTTATTTTCCCTTGTTGCATTCTTAGCTTAACAGTCAGCAGTGAAATAGGACTGTAGGTGAATGAATAATGCATTTATTCCATTCAGCCATAATATTGTGAGAGAGCTTATTAAGAGAATACAAGGGGCATGAGTGAAGTACGTAAGTGATGCAATTTTGGATAACATTTAAACTACCAAAGTGAGTAGGCTTAGAGAGAGGTCTAGGTGTTTCTGTTTAGAGGATCAAGAGGGGTTAGATTATCTTGAGAAGTCCGGGGACTGATCTGTTATTTCAATGGTAGAGGGGAATTAAATAGGTATAATAGGAGAAAAACGAGGATGAAATATTTTTTTTTATTTTTTTTTTGATCGATAAAGATAAATTTATTAAGAGGAAGAAAAACAAGGGGGGTTGAGAAGACCAACCCAAAACAAGGAAAAGAAATAAAGAGAAGAAAACAAAACAACAAAAGACAAGTAACAAAACTCTCACAACAACGAACAAACTCTATCCCATCTTATAACAAAATTTTCGAAAAAGACCCCCTTAAAGATCTTATAAAGCTTACTCCAAGAAAATAAGAGCTCCAAAATAGAAAGAACTAAACCCTCCAGCGTTGATTCTTTTCTTTCAAAAATGCAACGGTTACGATGACTCCAAATATCCCAACAAATTGCGAAAGGAACCAAGAACCACAGAATCCGTTTAGAAGACAAGAAAGAACCTCCCCACGTCAACCAAGACTCCAAAGCCGACTTGACTGATCTGGGAAAACAGCCCACGATGCCAAACAAAGATGAGAAATGTACCCACATGTGGTAAGCCACCCGACAGTGAATAAATAAGTGATCCACCGTTTTCGCCTGAGATTTACACATACAACACTGATTTGGCGAAATAAAACTCCTTTTAATTAATTGATCCATAGCTACTAGTCTCCTCAAGGCAGTCAACCAAAGAAAAGTCGAGATCTTTGGAGGAATCTTACCACCCCAGACGAAACAATGAGGAAAAGACGATGCTGTACTAAGAGCGATACCATTATACAAAGACTTGACCGTAAACTTCCCATCCCTAGTACCTCCCCACACTCTCTGATCTTCCGAAGAGCTCTCCATACCACTATTTTCCACCAAAGAGATTAATCTTCCAAGATCATTCAGCTCCCAGTCATTGAAAGATCTTCTAAACCCAAATTTTGAATCTCAAGATATCATCTTGGAATGTGAGAGGTTTGAGTTGCATCAAGGATTGAAGAATCAATGTTGCAATCCTTCGGGAGACCAAATATCATCATTGTAGTTATTTGGGGAGAGAGGACTTTGGCTAGATTGAGCATCCTGCTATGGGAACATTATTCAAATCCAAATGATTTGGGATAATAGGGCTTTGGAGCTTGATTACAAGTTGATCATTGCAGATATTTGGGGGAGAAAAGACATTTGCACATTGGGTGGAAGAATTAGGATGATAGGGCTCTAGAGGTTGATGACGAGTTGATGGGAGCATTCTCACTTTCCATTCATTATAAATATTAGGGGATCATTTTCCCTGGGTTCTAATAGCGGTTTGTGCACCTATTGAAAGGAAGTTGAGAAACCAATTTTGGGAAAAACTTGATTATAGCAAAGGCCTTTGGGATGTGAAACTGGGGTTATCATGTCTTATAGTTGTTGTGAGGGACATAATTTAGTGGCTAAGGAAAACCACATGATCATGCTAGGGATGAGTAATCTACTTTGGAAAGGGTGGATTAACGGTAATCTCGTGAGTTACCCATGAGACATCCATAGGAGCACTCTGGGAAGTAAGAGTTGGGAAGGAAGACCAACAAGAAAGTGATAGACCAGCTTTAGGGATCCCTGAGCGCTAGTTGAAAGATGAAGAAACATCTTTCCTCAAAGGGAGCTCTTGGGATCCATGGGAAACTTGCCAATTAAACTTAAATCCCTGAAATAATGGAGAAAATCCAGGTATTGATCATGATTTCATTAAATCAGAAAGAAACCGCAATAGAGTCTAAGCAGGAAAAGGAAAGGTTACTAACGAATAAAAAAAAAGGGAAATTTTGCAAGAAGAAATATAGGGTAAAGTTGTTAGTTTAAGGTTAATGGATTCCGGTTGAATTGTTGCTGTGAATCTGACTTTGGCATCGAAGTTAATTTGGCAAGCACCACAGTGGTGCTCAGTCAGGTTCTTCTTGCTTGTTTGATCTGGTGGCGGTGTGGATCTCAATGTGAACGTGAAAAAAATCCACTGCAGTTGTCATGCATAGAATGGTATCTTGAATAATGTTGCAGATTTCTCTTAAGGAATTAGATTTTGAGTGGGGAGAGGGAACAACATAGGGTGTTTTGGGAGAGGAAGAGGGTACGACAGACTGAGTGGTCAACATTAAGTCTTTGTTGTTCAAATGACCTAATCTTTTCCGAGGATGTAGAGGTTTCTTTTTCGAAGACTTTGTTTGTCACGCCCCGAAATCCCAACACGAATCCCTATGATTCATCGATTAGAATCTCGAGGTGTGAGGTAATCAATCACACAATCTGACAGAACATTCATAAATAATAATACTTATGAAAAGAAAATATACGCAGCGGAATAAACATTTAACTAACATCTATATGAGAGTCTAGAGTAAACAGAAGAAATCGACAAACACTGATATAAGTCAAGATCTCTAATCTCATAATTCATCAGGTTACAAAAATTTCTAAACTACCATGTTTCTTATCTACAACCAAAAACCGCTAAGATCCTCTACTAGTCCTCAAAGACATGGCGGCGGCAAGACATCAATCTGATCCTCCTCGAGGACCTCCTCAAAGAACGGTTCTTCAAAAGTTGAATAATCTGAAAGGGGAAGGATAGGGTGAGTAACAGGGGAATGTTACTCAGCAGGATGAACGCCGTTCTAACAGTGAGTCATACATGCACGAGTAATCATTAGAACAATTAAATAATGCAAGTTTTCATAATGTGACATACGATAAATGTCTAAGCATACTCAATAAACAGTTATAATAACTTTCAACCTATCATTTCTATTCATTTAAAGTAACATATGCATCTTTTAAATGAAAACATCTTTTAAATGAAAACATCTATCAATCATTACAAAATAAGAAAAAGATACATAATAAGAACACGGCGGCGTAATCGATAAGAGAGCAGAGGAACACGCCGATATAACCGCCTCGGCTATGGCAATACGATATTCCAAACTTAACCTCCGATGTGCAATCCCATCGTTATAATCTGATTTTGTGGCTGGTCTAGCATACCACGGTTGGATGACCATTTATCCGGCTCAGACTGGCCGTTGACCAAGAACCCAATACTGAGTTCAACTAACGGTGAGGTCGACCGTTTGACGACTACAAACTAAAAGTGATCACTAACTAGCCCAGGAAACCCCTCGCGTCGAAGCCTATCAAGAGGCAATGCATGTGAACCCCGCCTAGCTCTACACTATACAGAGACCGCCTTTACACACAACGTTCCCCAGGAAATAAGTAGGAGAAATTCCCGGATCTCATAAGCTGTAATATACTCTAAGGTATCCCATACTACCGAAGAGCATATGACATCTAGCGCTATCTTAGATTGACATGCCGCTTCCGGATACATAGCAACACGTCACTCTTTATGGGTTTTCTACAAACCTTTACTGGTAAACAAAATAGTTTATTTTATTTTATTTTTTTATATAATATATCATTTCTTTTAATCGAAAATACAAACAAAGTATGGTAGTGCCCTCCAGTGACAGTTATTTGTCATTTTCATCCATCAACCATCTCATTCCTCTATCTATCTATCACGTTTTACGTGGCATGGCCACTACGTAGAACTGGAGCCACTGTCCCATCAATCAGTCGAGAACATACGTTCTCTCTATCCATCCATCAATTAAATCGATCAATCTATCATCTAATTTCCTACATATCTATCAAAGTAATTTTACTTTTAAAGAAATTCGAAATCCATAGAGCATCAACCAATTCCATTCGATGGTTTTGGTTGAGAAGAAAGACTCTAAAACAAAGATAAAACCATAAGACATAAAAGCTGAAAATCTATGCAAATTTAACTAAGTGTTGAAAAATAATTTTTCAAAGTCGAAATTGAAAACGAATTATTTATTTATTTATTAAAGAACTTAAAGTAATACTTAATTATTTTTAATGAAATAAATGTAGGAAATGGGTATACATACTATATGGAAGCAACACAAAACAAATTAGAACCAAACTCAACATTCGGATACTTTTTCGAATTGCTGATTTTTCGTCGAAACTCGACCAAAATCGATCCAAATATCATATTAACTATAAAATGATTATATTACATCAAATGAACTAAAACCAATCATAAATAAGCATGCAAACATGATTCAAATCGTTCAAATATGTATAAACTTAATGAAACGATCGATTTATCAACAATCACATGGATTTTCTATGAAATTATTGCATAACTAGAAGGTAGAAGGGAAGGCAACCTACATCAAGTTATTTCAACGGTTGAATGGATTTTAAAATCGCCTCCGGCCAATCTCCAAAATTTTCTTCCGGTGAAAATCGGATTTCTTTGCGTCCACACGTAACCCTCGGCGAGAGGAATAACTTTCCTTCTTGTGCCTAAGCTCGGATCGTTCTCGTTTGGCGTAGATCTGAGTTTCAAATATTGAAGGAAAATGGTTGAGATTTGTTTAGAGAGGAGAATAAGAAAAATCTGATTTTTCTAATAGAATTTAGATATTTATATCACTTAAGTTGGGACATACTTGTCATTTTGGGAATTGTTTTTCCCAAATGCCGAATTGGACAAACTTATACTCTATTTCGAGTGATTTTTCGACACGAATCTAATGATATGATCGGTTTCCTCAAATTATGCCTCTAAGGTGTCATTTACCTATTGTAAAATATCTAACGCGAAACTCGAGGATTTGATAACTTTTAAATCAATGCACGGATCTAAAATTCTTTCCTCGAGATACATTTTAGGATTTTCAGGTCATTACATTGTTTTCAGATGGATCCTTTGGTTCATGACAGTTATGACTATCTTTTCAAGGTCTTTATATTTAAGAGGAATCTTGTGAGGTCATGTCATCTTCTATCATGTTTAATGTATGATTTCTATGCTTCTTGAGCTCAATATCGATAAATTGTATTTGTATGATAAAATTGTGTACATTTGTTTCAAATTCTATGTTTAAAGTTTGATTCTAATCCTCCTCTATGGCTATTATTTCTATGTTTTTGTGAATTTATCTGATATGCTGTTTTCATAATTTATATAGTGTGGTGTTTCTGGGGTAGGTGTGGTGCTACACAATCCGGGGATCTAGGATCATCTAAAGAAGCACTTGATGGACTACTTGGTTTCGGACAATCAAATTCATCCATGATTTCACAGCTAGCTTCATCTGGAAAAGTTAAGAAGATGTTTGCTCATTGTTTGGATGGTGTAAACGGAGGTGGAATCTTTGCTGTTGGACAGGTGGTGCAGCCAAAAGTAAAATCAACTCCATTGGTACCTAATCAGTATGTGATGTTATCTAAGAAGTTCACACCTGTTTCTTACTTAGCAATGCTAGTTCAGATTAATATTACTGTTTGGGTCTAGTTTGTTCTCATTAAGATTATAGTGCCCTAAGAAATTGTTATGGTCTGTTTGCATGGACTTTTTCCTATATAATTGAGGAAGAGAATGCTGTAGCCACTCTATTAGGTGTACTTCTGAAGCTTCTTGTTGCAGTGCTGATCCCAAATGACTTAGATCCTAGTAAAATATAAAAACATTTGAGGACACGCGCCTCAATTGAAGTTATATCTTTAGATGGAATTAAATGGCGTAATCAGATTCATGTTGCTGAAAACCCAGAATATATAGGATAAAGTATTGTTAATGATATCGATGATGCAGTAGAAAGGAAGATATTACCCATTAAAATAGCATTCATTTAATCGAAATATCTGGACAAAATTTTGATGATGATAATGGTGGCAAGATTTAAACAAACTTACAAACAAAACCATAGAATTTCTAAAACATCATCATTTGAACATAACCATCCTTTGAATTTCTTTGATATTATTCTGAGATTGATGATAATGTTGTAGCCATTAAAAGTAGTATACTTTTTAACAGAGACACATACACGTACACTTGTTATTGTGATACAGGTACAAGGTGTTTGACATGACGCCTTTGAGAACCCTGAAACGCTTACAAGTACTTACACATATATCGCAATATAATATTTTAGCTATATTTAACTCATACTATTTTAGCTATAATTTTTTCACATAGATCCACGTTTTCGTGGGAGATTAATGTGCAGTGGGAGGGTGTTTTTTGGGCTGGGCTGGAGTATTACTTGTGGGGCCTAATGGAATCCAGAAAGGTGTGAATAAGGATGGAGGTTCTGTTTTTTGGTATGGCTGGAGTAGTAGGTTGCTCCTGCGACGATCTGTTGGAGTCGAATTCAATTGAAGTTTCTTCCACCAGCGTTGTTTTTGACTCAAAGGTGAATTTTGATAGGGTTTCTCCCTAGATTCAGCGATTAGGGAGCAGCTGGTGCGAAGCTTTGATTCAAGAGTTCCAAATGGGAATCTGCCTAGGGGCTGTTATTTTGACCAAGGCTGTAAGTGGGGCTGGGTTGATTGTCATGAGAGTAGGGTTTGGCGGCTTGAGTCTTGGGTTGGATTTTTTCAGGAGCTTCTCTCGTCAAGAGGTGGGTCACATGCTGGGTGGCTATGGTGGCAAAGCATAAGAGAGAAGTGGAGGTTTCGACTATGGAAGCATTTCCTGAGTTCACCACGTTCAGTCTGCTGCATGATGATAAAGCTGAAAAGATTCAAGGTCTTGGTGAAGGAAATTTGCCAGACGGGGGTAATGAGCTGCAGGAGACCGGGGGCAACCGCAAACTTAAGCTGGCAGAGGAACTCTTGAGATGACTGATTGAACATGTCCTGGAGAAAAGGATTTCGGTGGGGGTGACTATTGAGGGCCAGGGCACAGAGAAGAAGTTGTTATTCTGTTGGTATGCAAAACAAAATTAGTTACTGTATTCAGAAAATAGTTGGAGTTTGGCCTAGGTGCAATGACAGAATTCCCAATTGTGCAATGACAGAATTCCCAATTGTAGTGTGGAAGTCTAGCAGTCCAAAAGAGAGGATAGTTTTACTCCTATTCCCAGATTTCTGAGGCCTGCTGGGAGTAATTCTGATGTGGTGGATTTGACCAAGGTCAAGAATAAGAAATCGCGTCTGGTAAACAGGTGCAGGAGTTGCAGAGAGATGTCTGCGAGTTTGCATTGAGATCAACTTCCGAAAGAAGAATGGGGAGAAGAGCGCTAGTTTCAAACGCCGATTAAATTGATGTCTTGGAATGTAAGAGGTCTTAACAACAGGGAGAAATGTGGTGTTGTTAAGTCCACTATTCGTAGTGTAAAGCTCAATATGGTCTTTTTCAAGATTCCAAGCTGAAGTTTGTGCATGGGAGAATTCTAGGGGATCTATAAGTAACCAGCACAAAGGGTGGTCCGTTCTTCCAGCAGTAGGGGCATCTGGTGGTACAAAATCTATTGTTTTAGAGGAGAAATTGGTTGGGGCTTTCTTTGTGTTGGTGTTATGTAGATTGGTGGATGAGGATGCTAAGTGGGTGTTTCCTGGAGAGTATGAACAGGAGTGGGATTGTTTTTTGCAGGCATTGATTTCATAAATGGATACCCGGAAGCCTTAGTGCGTGGGTGGAGATTTTAATGTGATTAGATTCTCCTGAGAGAAATTAGAGGATCTAGGATAACTTCGAGGATATGTAAGTTTAGGGACTTTGTGAACAAGAATGATTTGGTGGATATTCTGTTATGTGGTACTAGATTCATGTGGTCGAACAATTAGGAGATGCTAGTTGATGCAGGACGGTGAGGGAAGAAAATGAAAGAAGGGGGTTAGGAGAATCTAGTTTGAGATTGGGTTAAGTTAAGGATTTAAGCTACGATAGGGTAAACACAAAAGGATTTGGGTTGTGCTGTTTAATTTTGACGTTTTGCAATTACTACCACATTCCCAATGGCTATATGTTGAAAGTAAAATACAATTATAATATTTTCAGTAGGGTAAAGGAAAGGATTAAAGGTCGAGGTTTGTAGGTTAAAGCTTAAGGGTTGAGGTTTGTTGGTTTCTAGATTTCAATTTTCTAGAATGCAAGAGATCTTGAAATCAAGGAAATCAAGCATAAGAAAATTAAAAAAAAAAAAAAATCAAGAAAAGAGAAATAAAATTAGAAGAGAAAAAATGAGGGATAAAATGGTAGAACCTTGGAATCACACCAAGAACGATAGAGAACTTGCAAGTCATACCAAGAAACTCCATTGGAAGGAACTAATTCTTTATTCCATAAATGCTTTGTCAAATAAATCATAAAACAAATCAATTTAAGAATCCTAATAAATGAAAATACCAAATAAAGAATTCGTAACTTTATCTTCCTTGAATTTTTAGCTTATGAAAACTCACTAGAAAGACATGATAAAATTACCAAATTGTCCCCAAACTTATATACTATGACAATGGATAATAAAACATGAAAAAAGTCCAAAAAATATAAAATGAAAGCCCAAAAATAAAAAAAATTAAATAGACATAAAATATATTGTTCGAACATTGATGTCCCCATTTGCAGTGCTTAATAGGTTGGATATGTTTCTTGTAAGTGCAGATTGAGAGGAGCATTTCAGTTTTTATGTCAGGAGACTATTCCTAATTCAACGTCAAACCATTGTCCTATTGCTCTCAGGACAGGGAGTGTGAATAGATGGCTTATTCTTTTTAGATTTGAGAATATGTGGTTGAAGCACCATAACTTCATCGAGATGATTAAAGAGTGGTGGGGTGAGCTATCTGTGAGTGAAAGACCAGGGATGGTGTTCAAATCCAAGCTAAAATCCATTAAGGAGAAGTTGAGAAGGTGGAATATTGACACATTTGGTGGAGTTGAGGTTACAAAGAAATAAAAGTTGTTAGAGATTGAATCGTTAGATATAATAAAAAAGGAAGAAGAAGGGCACTTGCAGGTGGATGAGAGAGCGATGATGAATAAAATAAAAGAAGAATATTTGAAGATGGTGGTCATGGAGGAAGTTTGTTGGAGGTAGAAGTCAATGGTCAAGTAGCTGAAAGAAGGATATAGCACAAAAAAATTCCATCGTATGACCAACAATCACAGTGGAAGAAATCATTTAGCAAAGCTCCGGGTGAATGGGATGTGGTTGTAGGGAAGATGAGGAGGTTGCTAAAGGTGTGGTTGGGGTTTTCAAGGAGTGGGGAGGATCAGCTGGCAAGACCAAGACTGGTTAACTTTTAGTTTGATAGGATTTCAAGAAACGAGCTCATGTGGCTTGAGAAGCCATTTGATGAGAAGGGGGTTTATAAGGTCATTGTTTAATGTTTGAAACATTTCTAGTGGATGTTAAAAGGTGTGATATTTTATTTAAACTTACATTTAATCACTTAAAACACATTTTTCTTCAATCATTTATGAATAAAAGCTAATTTTTTCTTATCCCAAGCTTTCCTACAAAAAGTGACATGTAAATACTAAAATGACAACAATGGAAGTTATGGCGACCATACTACTAAATTGTATTTTTATGTCTTCTAATTGAGAACATGAGCTTTGTCTTTATATTAATTTAGAGAACTTGTATTTTCGCTCCAACATTTTCTTTAAACACCACAATTATATAATTAAATAAATATTTAAGGGGTGAGGTTAACCATTATTTCTTTTTAACCAACAACTATTCTTCTTCAAATCCAAATTATGGGAGAGAGAGTGTTTCAAAGAGGTCGATGGATTTCAAAGAGTCAAGGAGTTGGTTGGTTTAAGAGTTTGCCAAGAGGGGTGGTTTTTGGGGTCCAAGGGGAGGAGGTAGAGACGTGCCCCTGTCTTTGTCAGAGGTGCTTTGCCGTCAATAGGGTTTATGGTATAATTGATGCAAGACTATGATGTTTAACTAAATGGATTGTAGATTACTAAAAGCAATAAAAACATAAATTAACACTCACTTGTCCATAACACTAGAGAATATCAAATGAGTAATTATGTTAAAATTCCTAGGCAATCACAATCGCACAAGGTTGGATCTCTCAAATATGAAGAGGAGTTATGCCAATGGAAAATTGGACGTCCACTAGCTTAGGATCACAATTTAACACAAACAGGGTTTACCTTATCCTTTGAAGGGTTTCAAGAACATGATAACTCTAGACCTAGACAAGTGGCTACTTAAATAATTACAAAATTGCTATTGGAACCCATGACTATTTGCTTGATTTGTGTCCCACATTAGTAGGAAACTATCCTCCTCTCTCCCTCCCTATTTTTCTCTCTTGTTCTCTTCCTTTTCTTTTATGCTTCTCCTCTGTCTCCTCTCTCTCTTTCTCTCTTTTCTTTTTTAAGAGTCTCCTTCTGGTTATTCTTTTTCTGATGTTTTCGTCTCTTCCTCTCTCTCTTTCTATCTTATTTTATCATTCTCAAAGTTTCTTCTTCAAGAAAACCCTAGAAGAAGACTTTTAAGAGATAGGAATTGTAGGCAAATTTGGATAATAATTTGCTATATTTTATTCATTGTGATAGAAGTACATTTAAATAGGCCGAACAACCAAAGCAAGTTGACTAACAAAGTAAAGCAAAAATCTTCCGAACAATACGATAGATTTGTGGTAACAAACAAATCTATTTTTTATTAAATAAAGAAAGACAATAAAACTAATTCTAGTCAACTGGAATAATCGATAAGGAAAGATTTGAATATTTCAAATTAATTCAAAATCTTCCTAATTGATTTATTCCAACAGAATTTAATCAAATCGATTTGATTTGATCTGTCAACACTCCCCCTCAAGCTTGGAGGTAGATGTCTATGAGTTCGAGCTTGCTTGTTAGAACTTCACATGCTGGTCCATGCAGTTCTTTCGTGAGAATATCCGCTACTTGTTGCTTCGTAGGAATGTATCCTATGCTAATTATCCCATTCTTAATTTTCTCTGTGATGAAATGCCTATCCACCTCCACGTGTTTGGTTCTGTCGTGATGAACTAGATTGTGTGTTATGCTAATCGTAGCCTTGTTGTCACAACAGAGCTGCATAGGAAACGCACAATCAATCCTCAATTCCTCCAGTAGCCGTTTTATCTAGATTGCCTCACAAATACCATGTTCCATGGCCCTATATTCAACCTCGGCACTGCTCCTTGCAACTACAACTTGTTTTTTGCTACGCCAAATCACCAAATTTTCCCAAAGCTGAGTACAATATCCAGATGTTGACCTTCTATCTTTTTTAGAACCTGCCCAATGTGCATCTATGTAGATTTTAACTTTCCTATTGTAATGACTTGAAATCCTAAAATGTATCTCAAGGAAAGAATTTTAGATCCGTGCATTGATTTAAAAGTATAGATTCTTAATTTTTAATATTTGAGGAAAATTAACTTCACCAATAGATGTAGAAGTATCGAGAAACATACTTTAACCTATAAGCATGCCGAAATCTGAAGTCGATTGAAAAAGTTATCAAATCCTTGAGTTTCGCATTAGATATTTTTTCAATAGGTAAACGACACCTTAGAGACGTAATTTGAGGAAACCGATCATACCATTAGATTTGTGTCGAAAAATCACCCGAAATAGAGTATAAGTTTGTCCAATTCGGCATTTGGGAAAAACAATTCCCAAAATGACAAGTATGTCTCAATTTAAGTTATATAAATATCTAAATTCTATTAGAAAAATCAGATTTTTCTTATTCTTTTCTCCAAACAAATCTCAACCATTTTCCTTCAATATTTGAAACTCAAATCTACACTAAACGAGAACGAGCCGAGCTTAGGCGTAAGAAGGAAAGTTGTTCCTCTCGCCGAGGGTTACCCGTGAACGCAAAGAAATACGATTTTCGCCGGAAAAAAAATTTGGAGATTGGTCGGAGGAAATTTTAAACTCCGTTCAACCGTTGAAAATAGCTTAAAATAGGTTGCCTTCCCTTCTACCTTCTAGTTATGCGATAATTTCATAGAAAATCCATGATTGTTGATAAATCGATCGTTTCATTAAGTTTATACATACTTGAACAATTTGAATCATGTTTGCATGCTTATTTATGATTGATTTTAGTTCATTTGATGTAATATAAGCATTTTATAGTTGGTATAATATTTGAATCGATTTTGGTTGAGTTTCAACGAAAAATCAGCAATTCGGAAAAGTATCCGAATGTTGAGTTTGATTCTAATTTTTTTTTTGTTGCTTCTATATAGTATGTATACTCATTTCCTACCTTTATTTCATTAAAAACAATTAAGTATTACTTTAAGTTCTTTAAATAAATAAATAAATAATTCGTTTTCAATTTCGACTTTGAAAAATCATTTTTCAACACTTAGTTAAATTTTCATAGATTTTCAGCTTTTATGTCTTATGGTTTTATCTTTATTTTCGAGTCTCTCGACTCAACCAAAACCATCGAATGGAATTGGTTGATGTTTTATGGATTTCGAATTACTTTAAAAGTAAAATTACGTTAATAGATATGTAGGAAATTAGATGATAGATTGATCGATTTAATTGATGGATGGATAGAGAGAACGTATGTTCTCGACTGATTGATGGGACAGTGCCTTCAGTTCTACGTAGTAGCCATGCTATGTAAAACGTGATAGATAGATAGAGGGATGAGATGGTTGATGGATGGAAATGACAGATAACTATCACTGGAGGGCACTACCAGATTTTGTTTGTATTTTCGATTAAAAGAAATGATATATTATATACAAAATAAATTATTTTATTTACCAGTAAAGGTTTGTAGAAAACCCATAAAGAGTGACGCGTTGCTGTGTATCCGGAAGCGGCGAGTCAATCTAGGATAACACTAGATGTCATATGCTCTTCGGTAGTATGGGATACCTTAGAGCATATTACAGCTTATGAAATCCGGGAATTTCTCTTACTTATTTCCTGGGGAACGTTGCGTGTAAAGGCGGTCTCTGTATAGTGTAGAGCTAGGCGGGGTTCACATGCATTGCCTCTTGATAGGCTTCGACGCGAGGGGTCTCCTGGGCTAATTAGTGATCACTTTTAGTCTGTAGTCGTCAAACGGTCAACCTCACCGTTAGTTGAACTCAGTATTGGGTTCTTGGTCAACGGCCAATCTGAGCCGGATAAATTGTCATCCAAACGTGGTATGCTAGACCGGCCACAAAATCAGATCTATAACGATGGGATTCCACATCGGAGGTTAAGTTTGGAATATCGTATTGCCATAGCCGAGGCGGTTATATCGGCGTGTTCCTCTGCTCTCTTATCGATTACACCGCCGTGTTCTTATTATATATCTTTTTTTTATTTTGTAATGATTGATAGATGTTTTCATTTAAAAGATGCATATTTTACTTTAAATGATTGAAAATGATAGATTGAAAGTTATTATAACTGTTTACTGAGTATGCTTAAACATTTATCGTATGTTACATTATGAAAACTTGCATTATTTAATTGTTTTGATGATTACTCGTGCATGTATGACTCGCTGTTAGAACGGCGTTCATCCTGCTAAGTAACATTCCCCTGTTACTCACCCTATTCTTCTCCTTTCAGATTATTCAGTTATTGAAGAGCCGTTCTTTGAGGAGTCTTTTGAGGAAGTCCTCGAGGAAGAACAAATTGATGTCTTGCCACCACCGTGTCTTTGAGGATTAGTAGGGAATCCTAGTGGTTTTTGTCTGTAGATAAGAAATATGTTAGTTTAGAAATTTTTGTAACCTGATGAATTATGAGATTTAGGATCTTGACTTATATCAGTGTTTGTCGATTTCTTTCGCTTACTCTAGACTCTCGTATAGATATTAGTCAAATGTTTATTCTGCTGCGTATATTTTCTTTTCATAAATATTATTATTTGTGAATGTTCTATCAGGTTGTGTGATTGATTACCTCACACCTCAAGATTCTGATTGATGAATCATAGGGATTCGTGTTGGGATTTCGGGGCGTGACACCTATCTTCATTTTTCCTGAAAAATAGTCCTTTCCCTGGATTTTTCTTGAGATATCTTAATATGCAATAGACTATATCAAGATGTCTTTGACATGGTGAATGCATGTATTGGTTGACCACACTAACTGCAAATGCTATGTCAGGCCGAGTGTGTGAGAGATAGATTAGCTTTCCACAAATCTTTGATATCTACCTGTATCTATTGGATTTCCATCAACCAATTTCTTTTTTCCGCTTGGTTCAATTGGTGAATCTATGGGTTTGCAACCGAGCATACCTGTCTCTTCTAACAAGCCCATCGTATCGTATATTTCCTTTGTGATATAGAGATTTCCTTTTTACTCCTTGCAACCTTCATTCTTAGGAAATATCTCGTGGTTCCCAGATCCTTGATCTTAAACTCCTTTGCCATAATCCTCTTAATTTCTTCTATCTCTTGAAAGTCATCTCCAGTAAGTATTATGTCATCTACATACACGATCAAAATTGTGACTTTCTTGTTCAATGAATGTTTAACAAAGAGAGTATGATCAGATTGCCCTTGCAAGTATCCATAACTCTTGATCACCTTAGAAAATCTTTCAAACCAAGTCCTAGGTGATTGTTTGAGACCATATAAAGATCTTTTCAATCTACACACTATTTTGTCCTATTTATCTGCACAGAAACCAGGTGGGAGACTCATATACACTTCTTCCTTTAGCTCTCCATTCAAGAAGGCATTTTTTTTACATCAAGTTGATACAGAGGCCAATCCATATTTACTGCTAACGATAAGAGAACTTGAACAATATTAAGTTTTGCAACTAGAGCAAACATCTCTATGTAATCTATCCCGTCCGTAGGTTTGTGTGAAACCCTTTGCCACCAATCGGGCTTTGTATTGCTCTACTGAACCATCTGGTTTAACTTTAACTGTAAATACCCACTTACATCCAACCACTTTCTTGCCTTGTGGGAGTTCCACCAAACTCCAAGTCTCATTTTTCTCAAGGGCTTGCATCTCTTCTAGCACAGCAGACTTCCATTTTGGAACAACCAAAGCCTCTTCAATTGTCCTGGGAACATCAAGTCTAGAAAGATTTGTTGTGAATGCATGAAATAAAAGTGGTAAATTCTCAAATGACACAAATTTGGAAATTGGATGTTTTGTACATGACCTAACACCTTTTCTAAGAGCAATGGGTTCATTTAGCCTATCAATGACAGTTTCAGGATTACCTGAGGATGAAGGATTATTTCCAACCATAGGTTCAGATTCAGGACAGTCCGTAGTGCCTGTGAGGTTTATTTTCTTGAGAATTTTTCCTCCAAGAGTAGACCTGTAGCTTTAGCTAATGTGGAGTTGGTTGTGAAGATGGCTTTGGTTGTGGAAGTGGCTGTGCAGCTGGCTAAAGATGACTGCTGAGTTTCAAACTTTATTTCCATTAGGACTGGAATTGGGGTTTCAATTATGGTTGATGATAGTGGTAACGGAGTTTCTTCAGTTATGGTGTCCCATTCCACAAACGAGCTTCTTTGGTATTCTCCCCCTGAAGCAAAGTGTGGGAAAAATATGGTATCTCTTCAAAGAAGGTAACATCTCGGGTAACAAAAGACCTTTTTGTTTTGGGACAAAAGCATCGGTATCCTTTCTTTGTTGGAGAATATCCGAGGAATATGGTATTTATGACTCAGAGATCAAGTTTGGAATGATGTTGCGAATGATCATGGACAAATGCGGTGCAACCAAAGGTTTTGAGAGTAAGGTTATTGGTGAGAATATCAATATGTGGAATTTGGGTAGTAAGAACAAATAGAGGGGATTTAAATTTGAAGATGCAGCTAGGTCTATTGATGAGGAAGGTAGCGGTTAAAATGGCATCACCCCCACAGGTATTTGGGTACATTCATCGTGAACGTAAGAGCACGAGACATTTCTAGCAAATGTCTATTATTCCTTTCTGAAACTCCATTTTATTGTGGTGTGTCAGTACAAGAACTTTGATGAACAATTCCCTGCTGTTCAAGATAATTAACCAAAATGGACTGAAAACATTCACCCCCATTATCAGTTCTTAAAACTAAAATTTTCGTCCGAAATTGAGTTTGAACCATATTGTGGAAGCTTTGGAAATTTTGGCTAGTTTCAGATTTCTCTTTAAGCAAATAAACCCAAGTTACCCGTGTATGATCATCAATAAAAGTGACAAACCATCGTTTTCCATTCAAGGTTGTTACTCTAGATTGGCCCCAAATATCACTATGAATTAAAGCAAAAGGCATAGAGGGTGCATATGACTTTGGTGAAAAAGGTACCCGAGTATGCTTAGCAAATTGACAAATATCACAGGCAAATGAAACAGAGTCTTTATTTTTAAAGAGAGTTGGTAGCAAAAACTTCAAATATGGAAAACTTGGGTGACCAAGTCTATGATGCCACAAAATTATTTCTTTATCAGAAGAAACCGAAACAGATGACACTCCAGACACTAGTGATTGTCGACTCTTAGACACTGAGTTCTAAAAAAAAAATAAAGTCCCTCATAGACTCTAGCACCGCCAATCGTCTTCCCCTATGATAGGTCCTGAAATTGACATATGGAAGGATGAAAATTAGCCACAATTATTTTCATGTGTGAGTTTACTAATAGACAACAGATTGCATTTCAAAGCGGGAACATGCAGAACAGAATGAAGAATAAGGTCTTTAGAAATTTGTATTGAACATATTCCAGTAATTTTAGTTAAAGACCCATCTGCAATCCTAACTTTAGCAATACTAGGACACTAAGTGTAAGAAGAAAAATGGTTAGAGCAACCTGTCATGTGATTAGAGGCACCGGAATCAAAGATCCATGGTTCTTCGGTATGAACCGAAGATGTTAAGGCTGAATGGTTACCATTGTGAGATGTGGTGCACAATCCTATATTGGAAGTCGGCTTAGGTGGTGCTGGTGTTGGAGTGAGAAGACGATAGAGTTGCTCGAGCTGTTCTTTATTTAGTGAAATTGAAGAATCTGCAGGTGGTTGTTGTGTTGGAGGATCTGTTCCTTGTTTATCCTGCGAGACTTGAAAACCTCTTCCTTCACTCAGCTTCCGAGGAGTCTAGTTTGCTGGTTTTCCATGAATTTTCTAGCAATTATCTTTGGTGTCCAGGTTGTTTGCAATGATCGCACCAAGGTCGACCCCTTTTCTGTTGATTTTCGCTGCTGAATTGTGGTCCCCGGGTGGCTTAAGCAGAAGCCTTTGTGGTAGCATCATTATTGGAGTTTCCCCATGTCAATTTTTTTCGGCTCTCTTCTTGCTCAACTTTTGAAAATACTGCACGAACATCTGGTAGGGGCTTAATACT
Organism: Akebia trifoliata; assembly: GCF_017979445.1. Taxonomy (NCBI): domain Eukaryota; kingdom Viridiplantae; phylum Streptophyta; class Magnoliopsida; order Ranunculales; family Lardizabalaceae; genus Akebia; species Akebia trifoliata. The sequence goes on along the minus strand of NC_141382.1, from coordinate 36,241,971 downwards.
TAGGATTCTCCCACGAACATCATCTAAGTTCTTATTAAGACCAAGCAAGAACTTGTAAACTCAATTTCTTTTCAAAATCTCCTTGTACAGCTTGTGATCTTCAGCACAGTGCCACGCTGCTTCGTAAAAAATATCTAGTTGTTGCCAGTGACATGATAATGTGTTGAAATATTCAGTTACACTGAGTTCTCCCTGGCAAAGGTTATGTAGAATACCTTGAGTTCGAAAATTTCTTAAGTGTTCTCCTTGTTGGAATAGCTCCGCTTCACGGCATCCCACATTTCCTTTGCAGTTTTGTAATACATGAAGTTTTCTCCCATTTCGTTATTCATGGAATTGATTAATCATGACCTAACCATACTGTTCTCTATTTTCCAAATTTTAAACTTTGGATCCTTCTTATCCGGCTGTGCAGCATCACCAGTGAGGTAGTCTTCTTTTCCTCTTCCTTCTATGAACATCATCACGGATTCCGTGACCATTGGACAAAATTCTGTCCGTTGAATTTGTGACTTGTGATTTGCTGAATGGGTGCTTCAAATCCATTGGTTGGACTTGGATTAACGGCCCCTGATGAAGTAGAGGTAACCTCGGACGATGAGGATTCTTTTTCGCTGGCCATTCCGTATTTTGGCATTACGTTTGGCAGAGTTTAGGTTCAGAGAGTGGCTCTGATACCATGTAGGCAGATTTGGATAATAATCTGCTATATTTTATTCATTGTGATAGAAATACATTTAAATAGGCCGAAAAACCAAAGCAGGTTGACTAACAAAGTAAAGAAAAAATCTTCCTAAGAATCCGGCAGATTTGTGGTAACAAACAAATATGTTTTTTATTAAATAAAGAAAGACAATAAAACTAATTCTAGTCAACCGGAATAATCGATAAGGAAAGATTTGAATATTTTAAATTAATTCAAAATCTTCCTAATTGATTTATTCCAACAGAATCTAATCAAATCAATTTGATTTGATCTGCCAACAAGAATAGTATGTGTTTATCCTTATTAGGTGCTTCCTACATAATTTCATTGGGCTGTTAAGAAGAAAGTTTGTGTGGCAATAGAAGTTCTTTTAATTTGTTCTGCATTTTGCCTATTTAATCTACATGTTTATTCTTATTCAAGGTTCTTGTTTTCTTTTCTTTAATCAAGCCAGATTTTTGTTTATAGAGTTCCACATATTTATGGATGTATGGTCATTTTAGGTCACATTACAATGTCAATCTGAAGACAATTGACGTTGGTAAGACTAGTCTACAACTTCCCACAGATGTATTCGAGACCAAAGGCCGGACAGGGACAATAATTGATAGTGGTACAACCTTGGCTTATCTTCCAAAGGTGGTTTATGATCCACTAATAAGTAAGGTATGATTCTGATGCTTGTTCATTTGGAGAGCCTTTCTAGAAAAATGCTTAACCTTTAGTTCTTGTTTTGTTGAATATTTTTTAGATAATGTCAAACCAGACTGATTTGAGATTAGATACTGTCGACAATCAATTTTTATGCTTTCAGTACAGTGGAAGGTATGTCTCTTGTCAACATCCCTTACTCCTTTTGAGGGGCCTGGTTTAATAAAAAGGTCATTACATTATTCAAAGATGGAGAATTAACTATGAATACTCTTTAATGCCTTAAAACAATTCAATTTATTTCTTTTTTAATATTCAGTTTTATTAGACTTTGCCTAAACCTGGTTTAGTTATAATAGGCTATTTAAGATATAAAAAAAAATAATGACACCCTTTATGAAAGAGAATAGATCTTTTTTTCTTAATAAGTTTATTATATTTCTCTTTTTTTAATGTATCATATTACATATCTGGTTTTTTTTTTTTTTCAACGTTCACTTAAAATGCTGTGTTCATGAGGTTTATGCCCCATTCCTTTAGGCATGTCTCTCATGCTTCAGATCATTGGAGCACCTTAATGTTTAAAAACGTGCTGAAATCCATATTGTTGATTAAGAATGGCATTGATCTAACTACTTGTTGATACTTGAGGATTGTTGTATTTCTAGTCTTAGGTTTCAATTTCGTTGTCTTTTTTCAGTTAATCTGGAAATGAAATTTTTTTTCAGTTTCTCTGGAAGTTCTACATTTTTAATAGAAATAATAGAAGTATTGTGGAAATGATGAAAAGACTGAAAATTGGTGTTAAAACTATAGGTCATTTTAAAAAGATAGGGTTTCAGTGGACCTTTAATTCTTTGCAAGCTTGCAGAGGTGGAACTTTGGTTGCAGCGAAAACTACATCCAGTCATTTACTTCATAATGAACATACCATCTCTCAACCAAAGTTCTATGAGGAGCAAATTCATACTTAGAGAAATCATCTTTACCTCAAGTGGTTTTGGAGGCCTAGTTTGTAAACACTACATGTGTGAAGCAATAAATCATCTCTTTTTACTTGACTTTCCTGAACTTAATTTTGACCTCAATTCACTACAAAAACGGTAGGGGGTTGAGTAGGGGTCATCTGGGCTTTCATAGAGTAAATCGAAAATTATCGAGGGATCTCAGTTGAATGTCCCAAATATTAGAAGAACTGACGAAGATTATCGAACAGGCAAGAGGTTACTGTGAATTAATCCAACAGAGTTATATCCCCAAGATTTCTAGATTCTCCAGATGAGTTGGGGATAGCTTGGGTTGAAGAAAAGTGTGTGCATCAATTTTAAAACCTTTGATCTGGTGCCACACTGTCTAGAAAATGTGAAAGGTATCTAGGTAACGGATCCTTCTCCCTAAGGAGTGCACATGGATGAAGGAAAACTTAACGGAGACTTTTTTGACTAATTCTTGAGATTTGTAGCGAGACGGATATGCAAAGATGGGATGGCTCATATATCATTATATATATATATATACATAAATATTGCATGTACATCACGAGGGCGGCTCTTTCGCTTCCCAAAGCACTTTCCTTTATACACCTTGGATTCATCACATTTTCCTCTCATCTCTCTTTCTTCCTCGCTTCTCCTTTCTTCTTCTTTATTCGTCTTTGCTCTTCAATGGAGGAAGGGTTTGGCGACAATGATATCTTGGTTGAGACATGGCAATCTTTTGTGAGAGAAGGCCTCTTCACTCGCAAGTACTTGGATTGTTTTGATGAGAATGGAGGTGGTCCCTATCAGAGCTATGGTGGGGTTTCCATCGTTTTCTTGACATGTATCCTCAATACCCTCTTTTCGGTTGGGCATTTGGAGCTGAAGTTAACTGAACCAGTGATATTAAGGTTTCTTGGGAGTTGTTTGTAGAATCGTTGTTTTAGGTGACAAGATCGAGTATATCCTTGGGGAAGTTGATCATCTTACTCATTTGGTCATGTTGATGAGGGATTGTAAGAAGATTGGGTTTAATGTCTCATTCTTAGAAGGCTATTTGAAAAGGCTTCCCAGAGTTCTCAAGTGTCGCACCGGCATTCTTGGAGCTCAGGCAACACAATTGGAAGAAAATTTAGATTCTTTGCGCGATCGTTCCTCTTTCGCCACAGATATTCAGAGGGTTGAAAAGGAAATTGCCAAGGCTCATCTCGTTGATCCTCGTGAAGTGTCCTTACTTGAGTCTTGTTTGATCAGACTTAGCGTGGATTTTGAGGATGAAGGTGCGTGCGGATCCCTTAACGACTTGTTGGCGGTTCCTTTTCTTTTGCTACTCTTAGGCATGAGAACCTTTTTGAGGTAGAGGAAACAATAGATGTTTGGCTTACTAAGTTGGAGGTTGAGAGTGACAGCGAATGATGTGTACCCTCCCCCCCCCCCCCACCCCCCTGCTCTCTTTTTTTGCTAGGCTGTGTTTTCTCTTTTTTGATTTTTTGAGTATATTGGGTCATGTGAACACCCCCCTCCCCCCTTTTTTTTGTAAGGGTTTCACCCCTTATTCTTCTCAATATATATAAGTTAACTTTGGCTTCATTCTCTTTCTTTTTATATTTTTCTGTGTGGACTTGTTTGTTGTCTCACTTCTCTTTTCCTTCCCTTACACGTTCTTCCATGATGGGTTGTAACGGCAAGAAAAGGCTTTCTCGAGCTAAATCGCCAATGTTTACTGTTCCGATCATGGTTGGTCTCATGAATCCGGTGATCCTTACACGATTCTTGGAAAACTTGGAGTGGGTGACTCCATCAAAGGTCGTTGGCTTCGACGTGACGAATCTAGTCTTTCTGGTGGAGAGGAGATTTGGGTTACTGTTCCACAACTTTTGTAACTGAGTTGATCCATGTGGATCAATTCTATTGGTTGAATGATTTATGGTACGCACAAAAGGGAAAGAGAAAGGTAGGCTTTAGTTGTAGTTTGCAGGTAAACTTTCCTATCTCAGAAATAAATTGGCATTATAGAAAGAGATGTATCAGAAGTGGGTTTTGAACCTACGACCAAGTTTTGACACAAATCCTACTTCTTGTAAAAACTAAAAGTAGAAACATTTTCTAATTAACTTATATACTTGAAAGCTTTAGTTACAAGTTAATTTTATGAAGATACCCTTTACTATGTGAACGAAACACACTTTTATGATATTTTCTACTTTATTCAAAGTCTCAAAAGTGCTTTCTAACCATGTTACGAAGCCCAATCATAAATTTTATGCATTTTGTCCTTCACTTACTGAAAAGTTGTTTCTGTAAAGATAAAGTTAAAGTGCATGCACTTTATTACTCCAATCCTTTATGTTCTTTCAAATTATTTTCCTTTGATGTATACTTGCACTATGGAACACCATCTTTTCTCAGTTATCACTATAACTTACCATTTTCACTGAATTAATGCCATATTGATATGATTTTTGCTGCTCCTTTTTTTCTTTTTTGCAGCGTGGATGATGGATTTCCAACTGTGACCTTTCATTTTGAAAATTCAGTTCCACTGATAGTTCATCCTCATGATTATTTGTTCCAATATCGTGTAAGTAAATTAAATCACAAATTTGAATGAAGTCTGCATCAATTTTACTTCTTTTGTGGTCGATTGACATGTTTGATCATTCTTTATGGTGCTTTTGCATTTTTCATGCTACAATTTGATGAACTGTGCTGTGAACTTTTTGGTCTTGATAAGCAAACCAGTGGAATTTTTCTAATGGAAATTTTATTTTGTATGCTAATTTTTTTATTTTTAAAGATGAGCATTTATCAAAAATCATAAAAGAAGGGATAAAGTGAGCCCACCCTACAAGATGTAATATGAGAATGAGCCCAAACAGCAAGAGGACCCAAAAGCACAATTCCTCAATAAATTTACATGGAACCTTCAAAAGTGGCATCACAATTGAAAAAAAGAGGTCATGAACAAAAATATCAAGGAAATAAACTAGAATTGGGGTCCATTGGAACATATTCTTTTTTCCCTTTTTCTTCCATTGTTTCTACTTGTCCTAAGGAAACCTTGAATTCTGTTTCTTCCAAAGGTTTCGGCCTAAAGAGAAAGGAAAACATCTCCAAATGATACTGTCCCATCTGTTTTTACCTTTAGCCATATCAAATAGAGTTGTTCTTGTCTATTTTTTTCTATTATAAAATTTCAGGCACCTGTCAATGCTTAAAGTTGCCTATCTTCCTCTTTAGCCACGCGATGGTTGTGTTCTTCAGTGAGTGGTTCGCTGCTACATCTTTCAGAGCCCAGCTTTCACTTAACTTTGCTGCATTTCTACCTTTAGCCATATCATATCGAGAATTTTTTTCTCCCATTTTTCTTATATAAAACTTCAGATTCCTATCAATGCCCAAAGTGGAACCTCTTCCACAATCTCAAGGGTCTTCAATGTTGAATGTGTAACATATTTGCTAAAGTTGTATGTGGAGAGAGTTTCCTGAACTTTAGGGGAGAATCTGTAATATGTACCCATGTTTGGGTTATGTACAGTAAAAGACTCTTTTAGTTTTTCAGAAGATATTATGTTACTTTGGATGGAATGCTAGGTTTACTTTGTTGGGTCTTAAGTTAGGTTTTAGGCTTTCTTTTGTGTAGAAATAGAAGCAATAGAACATGTGTTAGATCACTAAGATAATGCTTGTCATTCCTGTGATGATCCAAGAGGTTATATGTTTTTAAAACAATTGTTGTTGTTGGAGGTGGTGGTGGTGTTAAGTGTTTTACTTTTTTCTATCTTTAATTTTGTTATAACTACACAGTAGCATAATGTTCAAGTTGAGTAGTTATGTAAAAAAATTGAGTCAAGTTTTTTAACTAACTTGAGATTGACTTTTTGAGTCAAGTAAAGCATTCAAGTTTCCAAACTCTAGTCTAGGAGGTCTTTTTCTCTGGTCTAGTGTTTGAAGATTTAGTTACTGTTTTAAGAAAGATGTAAGAATAATTGAGAACAAAACCTATGACTCCATATGGAATCCTCTCCTTAAACCTCCCAAATCAAATCATTATATGTGAATGCCTATTTAGAGACAAATGGTTAGGTTGCCAGAAACGATGATATCCTAAAACTACTCTTACGAATCCAAGAACTACAAAAACACCATTCATAACATGGTATACTTCTCAGGTGGAATAGTTGCTGATCATTAATATGGTTTAGTTGCTCATGTATTTTCTGATTTGGTTATTTTCATGATGTTCCACCTTAAAATTTTTTTTTCTGAATTCAGCTTTTCATATGTTTGACTTCTATTTGCTGTTTTCGAGGAATTTTCCCAGGATCAATGGTGTATTGGTTGGCAAAATAGTGGTTTGCAATCCAAGGATGGGAAGGACATAACTCTGTTGGGAGGTAATGTGCTAGAAGTTCATTAATGCCTATAGTAATCTGAAGTTGTCATATTCTTGAAACAATGAAGTCTAATTAATATGCAAAAAAAATCAGGGTCAAACTTGGTTGGAAATACCAAAAGACCCAAGAACCTTTTTGAATCTATATAATAATAATAGTTACATATATATGATTTGTCTAACACGGCATCATCATGTATGCCCGAGGTGATGTCCCTTCAAGATTCCTGAAACTTAGCCGCATTCATACATGATATACATGAGTATGTTTTTAGCATGTGGAGGCGTGGGGCAGGACACTTCAATGGCCTAAAAGCGTGAGGTTTAAGCCTTGTGACACACCTGTTTAAATGAGCACTTCAATAAAAATAATAAAACAATGATAGCGTAGATTTCAGAAAAGAATTAGGAATACTTATGGAAATTTTTTGATGTATTTCATATGGCGACAAAGAAGTTTTGTGTAAGTAGCATGGACTTTTAGAAAATCGTGAGGTATTTGTGTTGCAGAAGTGTCAGATTCCATTGTTCCATATCCTATGGTGTGACACTTCTGGGTTTTTTTTTTTTTTTTAGCACATTGACTAATTTTAGCAATTATGGCTTCTACACTTTCCCACATTTTGGCGAACATTTTGGCAAAACATTTTTCAAAACATGGGTTAGAAGTTTTGGAATGGGCTGATTTTTGGTGAGGATGATCTCTACGGTGAGGAGATCATCATCACCAAAAATCAGCCCATTCCAAAACTTCTAACCCCATCAAAAATGGTTTACAAAAAATGGACGGTCCCTGATTTTTCAACTTGTAAACATGGGGCTAGAAGTTTTGGAATGGGCTGATTTTTGGTGAGGATGATCTCCTCACCGTAGAGATCATCCTCACCAAAAATCAGCCCATTCCAAAACTTCTAACCCATGGAGGACAAAAATGATTGGCTAAAATGTTTGGTGCTGAACGGGACCCATATATATATATATATATATATATGATAGGAGCCTTATATGTATGAGACACAATATGAAATTATGTGAAAGAGTGTTCAAACAAAGATTATGACAAAAACCAAAGATATTGGAGGTCGAAATTGGTTTTATGCTTAGGTCGAAATTGGTTTTATGCTTGGGAGTTTAACTGTCATGGCAATCTTTCTATTTAGATAGATGATGGAGAAGTTTGTGTTGAAGAGGAAGAATCTCCAAATGATTTTTACTAATTTAGAGGAATCATGTGAAAAAAAAAATATATCTAGCAAGATAATTGTGTTTTTTTTATTAAGTGGATATATGGACATAATTAACAGATGTAAGAGAGAGAGAGAGAGAGAGTCTTTGAGTCTGTATCTGTGCTCTAGTTAAAGCTGAAATAACTGTTCATATTCAAGAATAAATCATTTCGTATAAGTTATTTGCAGATGATGTAGTTTTAGTTGAAAAAGATAAGATAAGGTTTTCAATGTAAAACTAGTAACTTTGTGGAGCTGCTTTAGAATTCAAGGGCTTGCAAATAAATACGCCTAAGAAGAAATATTATGGGAATGAATGGAGAAAAAACATCAGTTCCGGATGGATTCTCATTGGCTTTTTCTAAGTTCTGTTGGGAAATCTTGGGTGACCATTTGATGCTAGTAGTTAATTGACTTCCAAGAGAGCAATTTTTTTAGACAATTGCTCCAACAGCACCTCTAAGGCTATGATTCCCAAGAAAATGGGTGTTGAGGATATTAAAGACATTAGGCCAATAAGCTTGTGCGGGGTTCTCAAATACTTGCTCCTATTAGGGCTGTCAATGGATCAGATCAGACCCGAAATCTGATCTGTTTTGATCCGATAACTTTGGGTCTGGATCGATGTCTTGGATTCCAATAAGGTTTTGATTTGATATTTTATTTGATCGGATCTGGATAAACCATGTCCCGGTCCAATAATATGTTAGAAAGTATATAAATTATATTATATGTTTGTTGAGATGTATGAAGTTTAGTTAGATTTTGTATATAAAATTGGGTTCAGCCCGATCCTATTGTTAATGGATCGGATGTGGATCTTAATATTGAGTTCCGATAAGGGTCCGATCTGATACTTATCGGAACAGTTCTGGATCTGATCCGGACCTGATCCATTGACAACCCTACCTCCAATGTGTAGATATATTAATAATTTATTTATACATATTTAAAAATAAGAATATGGTAAATAATTGACTATAATACTTAATAGCAATAATTTTGCATATTACGGTGTATATGATGCTATTATTCTTATTTCTATTTAAATAAACTTGTTTTCCATCATGGGGCTCTCAAATACTTGGTCCAATATGTGATAAAACGTTGATTTTTATTTTTTTACATTACATATAGTTGTTTATTGTATTTTGACAAGTGTACTCATAATGTTTTTTTTTTTAATAATCATTTTGTACAGTTTCAATGAAAATTTCCTCACTATTTCTTTCATTTCTACAACATTTCCAGAAAAATTGAATTAATTTCCACACCGATCAAAATATTTCCATTTCCTGGCTGATCGAAATTTAGTACCTTTCCTATTACTCCTTTTGGTCAAGGGGCTTGGAAGGAGTAAAAATAGAAATTTTATAAATTGAATTCAGAAACTTTTGTAGTCTTTATAATGCAATACGTCGGATTTTAATAGAATGGGCTTTTAGTTGGAGTTTCAAAACGTCATATCTGAGGACTGTTTTATGTAATTGTGTTTGGTTTTTTTCTGGAGGCCTAGGCAATCGTACTTAGGTTATGGCTCATTTTCTTGCATATTCTTTTTTTGTAATGCTTTTTTCCTTCTTTTTTTTTTTTGATAAATAAAATTTTATTAATAAAGTCTTCTTTTTTCCCATTTTTGTGATTCTATCTTTAATATAAAACAATTCTGCTTGTCGACACGATTGACCACCCGGGATGTGGTTCTCTGAATGTTGATAGTGGTATTTCCAAGTCCCAAAGGCAAGGCAAGGATTTGATTAGAGCTTGATGAACCTGATTACTGACAAGACACTACAATAGAAACTTAAATTTCACATTGTACTCATTTTTCTTGTAAGCCATCCATTTATTCCTTCATTTTCCATGCAGACTTGGTACTATCAAATAAACTTGTCGTATACGATCTCGAAAATCAGGTCGTCGGATGGACTGATTACAACTGTGAGTTACGCTCATTTTTTTAAATGATTTATTCAGTTATTCAAATAATATAGTTAAGGTGTCAGGTCATGACTCAAGAGTGGCAACATTTTGATCTCCACATAATCATTTGTGAGAGATCTCCCTCACCCTCTCTTCTTTATTACATGCTATTGTGAGTTGCAACTTGACAAAATTATTGTCCATACATGGATCCTTGAAATAGTAGTGTTAGATGTGAGTGTAATATATATGTTTGTCAACAAATGTACCGACCTATTACTGGAATTTCAGATACATTTGAAATGTTTTTTATTTTCAGAGATAATTGGTGTGTGGTTTGATGTCCTACTAATGTGAAAATGGGATTGGGTTCAACTTGAATTGTATTTCTTGGTATTCCAAATTTGTTTGTTTATTTTTATTTATGGTTAGCTAACCATACGTATAGAGTCCCTACTATTACTAAGGAGAAAATTGTACAATAAAGTATCCGTATTACATCTGGTGTCAGTTTCCCACTGTCATCTGATACTCTATAATCCGAAGATAGCCTAAACCTGCTAATGTTGAGTTTAGGCTTAATTATATTATTGTGCTTTCATCATGATCTTTTTCTCTTTCTTTGTGTGTGTGTGTGTGCGTGTGTACAAGTACAACACACCAAAAGTGTGTGTGCGTGTGTACAAGTACAATACACCAAAAGTGAAAGCAGGAATTCTTCTATGTTAAATCTAGTAGGATTATTCCATTTCTTGAGAACTATAACTTTACTTTTGACAATTTCTGATTGATTTCAGGCTCTTCAAGTGTTAAACTACAGGATGAACCGTCTGGAACAGTTTATGTAATTGGTGCTCATGATCTTTCCTCTGCTAGCAGTCTTGATATGGGGAGGGTTATACTATTGTTGTTACTAACTGCCAAGTTGCACAGTTTGTTTTTTTGAATTGTTGCAACTATTTGGTTTACACAATCCTCATTGAATATGTTGTATATCACAAACTTTTTTTATTTTAGAAGTGTGCTTGCTAGTCTAGTGCATGCCTTAGTGTTCTTTGATTGTGTTTTTCGCCATTTTTTTAATATTTGGTGTCCTTGGTTTCAGCCTCTTTTAAGGTGCCTTTCACTTACGGAAAATAGAGATGCATAATCTTGTTTACCTACACATGAAACACTAGAATTATGTTCATGTAAAACTACCTCGCATTGGATCCTGACTAAATCATGGGTTTCGAACATTTGCCTTAATTTATTATATAGTTTCTCGAAGGCATCACGTCAGGTACCCCTGTATCTGTATCAGACTCTTGACACGTGTTCATGTCAATGTTTCATTGGATAGAAATTGTTGGTGTCTTCCTTGATTACATTGATTCCTTACCCGAAGGATAGTATTATTGATAACATACTCTTATAGTTACATGGTAGGAAATTGCATCGAATTACTACCTATTGTTTAGATTTTTTCTTTTTCTTATCTATTTAGATGAATATGTTAGAAGATTAGGGTTAAGGAGAGGAGGAGGAAAATAGATAAGAGAATGAGTTAGTCACTCCCAATAGGGTTCGACCTCGTTTTTATATTAAAAATGTGGTTGATCGTGTGGACATAAGTATTGGGTCCACACAACATTAAATACAAACTCTAACACTCCTCTTTAAGTTAAAGCATACAAATTTGACACAAATTTGACATGCCTAACTTAGTAGAAAAAGTAATAAAGGAACTCCTAAACAATGGTTTTGTGAGAATATTTTCCAACTGATTTTTTGATTTGATGTAGATATTTTTTTAGTAGTCTATCATATCATGGATAAAGTGGCAATCAACTTCAATCAACTTGGTTCTTTCGTGGAATATTGGATTACTAACTATATAACTAACAATTTGGTTAAATATATAGGTGGAGACACCAAAATTTAAACAGGTCCTCCATGCAAAGTGCTTAAAAAATACATAAAAATTGGGATGGATTTAAAATATCCAAATCCTCAAAAAGATTTTTATTTTTTGAATAAATAACCAATGGCCCCCTCTCGTTTGGCCCATGAGTTAGGAACCTATCCTTCCTCTAAATCACTACCACCTCACCTCTCAACTCAACCCAATCCTACGCATAACCTAACCCAATTAAATTCAATTCAACACCTAAGCCCAATGATTACATCTAATCACCATAAGAGATCAATGATCATCAAAAAGGGATACATGTCACCATCACAACCCACCTCCTTAATCCATCTACCAACCTTACATATTTCTCTAAAAAGTTAATCTACTCACATTTCAACCCATACCCATGTCATAACCTACTCCCATCGTTCTTTCTAAATCCCTCATCACTAGCTATACCCCACACATTTTTTCCCTAATAAACTCACTTAACACATACTCCACACATCTTTGACACATGTCACCATCTCCTCCACCCTTCCTAAAAAATCAATAATCACCTTCTTACACCACCATTTTTCTAAATAAAACATACTCTAGCCAATTCACTTTACACGCAACCCAAATGGATTGAAAGATCCAACCTATTTTTTTGTTTTTTTAATCGATAAAGATAAATTTATTGAAAAAAGAGAGCGAGGGGGTCAAGGTGACTAACCCAAGAACAAAAAAAAAACAACAAGAAAAGAAAAACATCACAAGGAAGAATAAAAACAAACAACACGCGGTGGACGAGTTACTCTCACGAGAAAATCTTCAAAGAATACTCCCTTAAATTCCTTATGGAGTTTGCTCCAAGAGTACAAGAGCTCCATAATAGAAATAATGAATCCTTCCGTTGAAGAACATTTCCCTTCAAAGATGCACCGATTACGCTCCGTCCAGACACTACAACAAATAGTAAATGGAGATAAGAACCATATAACCGTTTCAAAGTCGAGAATGAAGCTCCCCACGCCAACCACAATTCCAAAACCAACTTGACTGAACGAGGAAAACAGCCCACTACCCCCAAATAAAGACAAAAAATGAGATCACATGTGATGTGTCACCCGACAATTAATGAATAAGTGATCCACCGATTCTGCCTGGATCCTGTACATACAACATTGGTTTGGTGAAATAAAATATCTTCTGATCAACTGGTCCAATGCTGCAAGTATCCCTAAAGCCGCCAACCAGACAAAGACTGATATCTTGGGAGGTACCTTACCACCCCAGACAAAAGCATGAGGGAAAGCCGCTGTACTACTTGGAGCAATGCTGTCATACATGGATTTAATCGTGAATTTTCCATTCCGGGTTCTAACCCACCATCTCTTGTCTTCTGAGGAATTCTACACATAGTTGTTCTCCACCCTAAGAATCAGTCTCCCTAGTCTATCCACCTCCCAATTATTGAAAGTTCTTCTAAATCTAAAGTCCCAGTTAAGCATGTCATTTTTGAAACTCTTGAATGCAAATACAACTTGATTCTTTTTCAGGGATAAGTCCAAAAGATCTGGAAAATAGTCCTTGAGAGGGCCGTTCCCACACCATCAGTCTTCCCTAAACCTCACCTTGGTCCCGCTCCCAACTTTACATTTTACTTTGCTCTTAAATACCGTTAATCTTCTAAGGATGTCTTTCCACACTCCGTACCCCAAAGAAATCCACTTCCACATATACCTTCCCCTTAACCTCAAGTTTCATATATCCCACCTATAAACCCCATGCCATTATATGTCTTCCCACACTTTCACCTCATTTTACCCCTAAAAATCTCCTCCAAAGTCCTATAAAACCCTCTACTCTCAACACAATCTCACTCATGACTTGAACTTTCTATCAAACCTCACTCTCTATCAACTCTCAACTCTCTCTCAATTCACTCTCAACTCCCTTTCTCATAACCTTTACACTCATACCCTTCAATTACTGAGAGTCCTACACATCTAAGATCAAGGCAAATAAGCTCATCACTTGAAGGTCAAGAAGAAGACTCAAATAAGAAGAAGAACAAGGTAGAGTGTGGACAATAAAAACAACAAAAAAAACCTTTCTCTCCCCTCCATAATTCCCCCTTCTACTTCTCCCATCTCCTTTCTTTTGTTTCTATTTTTATTTTAGATCGACTTTAAAATGTAATGCAAACCCTCCTTTACTTCTGATAGAATGGACTTCGGCTCAGTCGAAAGGGTGGGGGTTAAAAACCTTTTTACAAAATATATCTAAAAAACTTCAATGCTAATGCACACACCACAAAAATATTTCAAGACCAAGGTCTTGGGCCATTTTCTTATGAAAATAGGCCCTTAAACAAAAGGTCTTTATTTTTCAAGATTTTCCAAGGCATGGACTATGATAAGACACCTTCCTCAATAAGGAAGACCTCCTTGGTTTAAATTGAAATCGAAGTCTCTCGCACTCGAGGGTACAAAATCGATTTTTTCAATTTTTATTTTACAAAAATTGACCGAATTTGAGGTTACCACCAAAGGTGGAAGGAATAAGGTGTCTAACACCTTCCCTATTCCCTAATATGGACCCCCTTACCTAGATCTTAAGTGGATTAATAGTCCTTATCTGTACCAGAGTTGTTAACAAAAAATAATTTTTCAAAACTATTTTTCAGGTACCCATTCACACCATTTTCTAAAAAAGAATGGTGGCTACTCCAAATCCAAGTAGGAGAGATCTTCAGACTTGAAAATCTCATGTCTACAGCTTGACGACTCCGTTGGGGAATAGTAGGTCCGACTGATCATTTTTTTTAATTATATATGTATCTTCATTTGTTTGTTTTTCCTACTAATGTTTGTTATGTTTCTTTTTATTTCTCATGTTAGGGGAGAATGCATATAATATTTACTTACTTTATGTTTTTTTTTTTTGTACAAATAAGTTGTAAAGATGAATATGCTTTTCAAAATGCACATGCACAGAAGCTTCACAACCCCCTATACGATCACCCCCTCCCTTGTTCAAAAGTTAACCCCAAATGTCGGTACTCTTATGTCCCTCAAGATCGTTAGCAACAGATTGAGTATCCAAGAATTTAAAATTGTTTTTAAGTTGTTTGTTAAAATTAGATTGGATTTAAAGTACAAAGATTTCTGGATTAACGTTGTATATGTGGTTCGACCTTTACTTGTCAAGGTTTTTTTTTTTTTCTTATTTTATCATCATCTATAACTTGAACAAATTGGTGTCGTTGCCAAGGATAACGGTATAATCCAACATCTTTTATCTGAAAATCCGATTTAATTTTCTATCGATCAAAATTTTATTTTAAAAAATTTTGAAAAAAATATCACTAGATTCCTAAGTCAATACGAACAAAATCTTAAAATTTGAGCTAATTTCATCAGAATTTTACCGTGGTGCCTTAGTCAACTGAAACACCACGGTCAAACCTCAAGATTCACATTTCAAAATTTTACAAAATCTTTCTTCGGACTTCTAGATCTCAATGAACATATAATTTTTCTAGAATTCTAACTTTGATGTTTCTTCTATTTTCAGCTGAAGGATTTACAAGCAGTAACGTGGTTAAAAAGTTTTATTTCACCACTCGATTCCGATTCTTTGACGAAGAAACAAAGACTTTTTTTTATTTTTTGTTTAGATTAGATTTGTAGTAGGATTTTATTTTAAAAGTTTTAATTTTCTTTTTAGAATTTAATTTTAATTAATTTGAGAAGGCTTGAACTGTAATAGAATTAGGAGAGGACGACAGTGCGACGTAACTGTCTCGATACCTCAGGTTCGTTCATCGAGTTTGGTGTCAGTGGCCCAAGTCGACTCAATTCGATCATTTCCCGTCTAGAACGGCAGGTAAGACTCGAAACCCCCACAACTCTTGTAAGTGGGTTTTTGTATTGATTTTGAGTGAGTTAATTACACACTTCTGATTGCACAATAGTAAAAAGGGCATCCTTACGAGGATGATACAAACAACATAAGAATCGGATTTCATCACCGAGTTCATGTCCTATTAGGAGATTAATTCACATAAGCCCAAAATTAATTAAAATTTGGTTAGACTTTACCATTGGTCCCATCGAGCTCAATGGGCAAAGCTAACATGAGTTGCATCAATTGCACTTCTTCATTAGAGTTAGTGCCTAAGCAAAATCATGTCCCTTTGTACTCTGTTGTACTAGGGGATAAATTACATCTATTCTAGACGAAGGGGTGATTAAGAGTACCCTTGCTCAGCATTGCACACCACCTCTCATCTGAAAATTGCACTCGCTAAGTTTGATTTCAAAGAACTGGGTTGGAGGCTTAAGTTATCCCTTTGAAATAGTTATGAGCTATCTAATTTAATAGAAACTGTAAACACCCCATTGGGAAACTGTAAACGATTCCCAATGATAGATGTTTATTCCATTGCTTTATTTTGTTACCAGATATGTTTCAAAAATCCGGATGAGGTATCTTGAACTGACAAAAATGTAGAAACCACGCTACGCTAGGAAAATATAACTCCAAAAGCTTAGAAATCATCATTTTTCAGACAAAAAGAAGTTTCACGATAAAAATCACTAAAAATAATTAAATTACCAAAATATCCCTAACCTTAAAATATCCTTAGAGCCTACGTTACACTTAGGAAAACACATTCAAACACGTAAAATAACAAATCGAAATCAAATAAATTATTTTGCCAATTTTCACAGAATTCGACAAAATTACGAAAATGCCTCTCATAAAGTTCACGATCATTTCACACAAAAAACTTTATAAATGACACAAACCAATATTTTCATTGAATTCCTTACGAAAAATTGATTATAAAACATCCTGGAACATAAAAAACCGACTTAAAATCAAAAAGTCATTTCCGAAGGCAAAACGGTAATTTCACAATTTTCATAATTAAAATTTTTGAAATTAATAAATAAAACATTAAATAATGAAAGTGAAACATTAATGAAATTAATTTAAAATTTTGAACTAAAAAAATCGATCAATCAGGCTCTTAGGCAAAATTGTTGAGGGTTCGCAAGATATTTCTTTAAGGACCCCTTCATTTGGAAGTCCAAAGAATTAAAGATATCATAGAGGGTGGTTCTCCAAAAAATTAAAGTCAACCGAGCAAGACTAAAGTCAAGGTATTAAAAGTCAATCAAATAAGACTAAAATCAAAATTAAAGTCAATTAAGCAAGACTAAAGTCAAAATCTTAAAGTCAATCAAGTAAGACTAAGGTCAAGGTATTAAAGTTAATCAAATAAGACCAAAATTCAAAATCATAATAGAGTTCTAATTAAATAATAACTCTATTTAATAGAGTTCTAATTAAAGTATAACTCTACCTAAAACAATTCTAATTAAAATACAACTCTACCTAAAATAATTCTAAATAAAATACAACTCTAACTAAAAGAATTATAATCAAATACTAATTCTATCTAAATCAACCCTTAAAAAAATCTATAAATAGGGGTCCTCACACCCTATTTTCGTATCAAAACATAAACCCTAAGAGTAGTAGGTCTAAAAGCCCCCCTAGCCTCCCATAAACCCTAGTTTTGGAGTCCCAACTCCTTACCTAACATCCCTTCTTCGATTTTAGCCTAAAAAACACCTAAAAGCCCTTCAAAAACACTCCAAAATCCATAAAAAACTCGAAGAATCCAGATAAAAAAAGAGATACCTTACCTCGGAGATCAGAAATCAAATTCGGAGACAGAACGAAGCAAGGAGTACGATACAAGAAGTAGTTTTTGTCGGATCTGAGGGAACAAGGTTTTTACTATCGGAAAGGTATAATTTCTTTTTTTTTATTATCTAGGTTTTTTTAGCAATATAACTTATTTGAAAAATTAGTAGAGACCGGCTTTGGCTGGGCAGGGTTGGTACCTAACACCTTCCAACCCCGTAATGTGATCCCCGGATTTAGTTTTTTCTGTTCTAGATTAGTTCTTTATCCGTTTAGAGTCATTGATCGGTTCCTAAACCGTAATAACTAGGTGGCGACTCTCAAACCTCAAGGGTCAAAAGCAGTTCCGCGCACCCTGCGGATCGAGAGCGCTTTCAGAAACTCATAAAATACTGTGTGAATTTCTCCCTATTTTCTGTACGAGTCTATAGTATATTTATTAAACAAAAGTATATACAAAACCTCAAATAGATTTGCATCATCATGGAGTTCAGGAAAGAATCATAGACCCCATGCATCTTATGTGATAATTATGGTCATTCTCTCGAGTGTTGTCCGAGTCTGCCAATTGTTCATGTTATGCATGTCAATAAACGTAATTCTCAAAATTCTTATTGGATGCCGATACCTAGTTCGTTCGACCAACCATATCACATAAGCAATTGGTTTCCCTCGAATACCATATCTTGTCAGAACAAGTTCACTCAGGGTAGTCACTTTGGTAATCATAATGATTTTTATATGCTTGACACCTCGATGATGAATTCAACCATAATTCCCCAACAACCCTATGATTCTCAACAATTCTTTGAATATAAAATTATAAAGTCAGAGTCAACATTCGATTACTCATATTTGTCCTATCATTCATCTTCGTCATTAAAGTCCATGATAACTGAGTTGTTAAATCAACAACAACAGTTCCAGGACATTGGTCAAGCCTTAGTCAAAATGGATACTCAATTGAGCCATCTAACACTATCTTTAGAAGGAGGGAAATTTGATCAATTCAAAAATGAGGATATCTCAATTCTAGAAAATCCATCATTCTTCCAAAATAACATTAATGACTAGTTCCACTCTTTTGAGGATTTTAATGATTTTCTATCAATAACTGATAATTCCTTCTCAATTGAAGTTCAATCACAAACCAATGAATTATAGTTTTAACCAAAGTAATGGTGGAAGTCTAACTAGGTCAGCTCATTGTGTCCTTAGAAGAAAGAGAGACTAGCTAGTTTTCAAATGAGATAATCCCCGAGAGTCAAGTTGTGTTTCAAATTCCCAATGAGCAAGATCATCATACAAATTTGGTTAAGGAAATTGATCCACCATCAGAGGAAAATGTTGTCCAGGAGGAATCAATAAGCAATTCTGATTTGTTAATCATACTAATTCTAACCATTTCCAATCCAATTTCGTATCACATCCAACCTATCATTTCACAAGATTGTAAAGATCCTTCCTATCTTTCAACTTTCATTCTCTTAGAGAATATGATGGTTAAAACTGTTTTAAAAAGGTGATGACACTAAAAATTGAGGACAAACAAGAGATGTTGATCATTTTCATGTCCTAACGATGGTCCAAATTTGTCTCCTATCATTTGAGGTAAGATCGTCGTGTCTGTCAAATTAGATGTTAGAAAAATTCTTAGAAATAAGACCTTTTGATATGTACGACTAAGGACGTTAAACTAAGCGCTTCTTGAGAGGCAATTCATGTGTTTTTTTGTTTTTGAGTAGTATCTATAGGATTTCTTTTCTTGTAATTTTAGGCTTCTACGTAAACTTTAATCTCCATTCTTTGTCTCAATTTGAACTCACCAAAAATGGGTACAATGGTTGAAAACTTTGAATAATATTATTAGAAAATTTATTTTCCACTTTGAAAATTTCCTGAAAATTTTATTTTCTTGGAATTTTCAAATGAAGAAATTTACTTTCCTAAAAAAATCACACTTAAAAACCCTCAAACCCTACTTTATTTCTCTTCTTCCCTAAGCTAACTCTCAACTAAACCAATCAACCAGCGTTACTAGCACTACAAACTGATAAGCAATTGTTGATTGAGAAGTAAAGATAGATATTGACCTATATTGAAGATAAGAAGGCACGTGCGAGTGCTCGAACCATTAAGAGTTCAGATTCAGATTAAAATGTCTTTCTTAGATTAGGATTTATTTCGTTCTTAGATTATGATGTTTTTAATTAGTGTAGATGCCCCATTTTTGCATCCGCCTAACTTGGCGATCTATCACCCGATTGCTGTGGACTTCTAATGTCGAGGGCAAAGAACTCGAAAGCTTATGAAAGGCCTTCTTCCAATTTCCTATGTTTTCCTCCCAGTTTTTCTAATTCTACTTTTTTTTCTTCTTGCCATGCGACATAGAATTACGCACACTTAGGACCGCTAAATCATACACTCGATTTAACAAGTACGCATGATTAGGTTTGTCGCGCATTTTGATAACTTAGAGATATTGCAACACTAGGAAAAGGAGATCCTAAGACTTAGAAACAATTACATTGGAACTAAAAGAAATCTCACGCCAAAATTCAAAAAAAAATTGACAAAAATTGATAAAATGACAAAAATACCCCTCATGAATTTTGAACCTTCGAAAAATCTCAAAAGTACCTTCATTGCCTTTATAATATGATTTTGAGTCTAACGGGATCCAAATTGACAAAAACATAGAAATTTACAAAAAAAATACAAAAATGATCAAAATACCCTTAATGCTTGATTTAGAAACCTCATACTAAGGAAAATCGAAAATTTTCACGTGAAACGATAGAAAGTTCAAAAATCTCTAACTTCAATAAAACAACCAACTTGAAAACTTTTAAATTAAAATTAAAAGTCAACTGATCAACTAAAATCAAGATTAAAAAATACTTAATCAATTGAATTCAAGTTAAGATTTAATCGACCGATCAAATCGAAATTAAAAATTCAAACAATCAATTGCTTCAAAAAATTTAAAATCAAATTGAAATTGAAGTCCAATCAAGTCGAAATTAAAATTAAATTGATTAATCAAAATAAAATTTCATCAATCAATCAAATTAAAACTCATTTCAAAATTCAAATTGCAATTTAATTGACTAATCAAAATTCGAACTAAAATTTAATTGACTAATTAAAATTGAAACTAAAATCAATGAACCAATCAAATCAGAACTTTAACATTGAAAATCAAAATAAATATTTAATTACATTGAAAATCGAGAAAAATAAAATAAAATTTGATCAATCGCCACTTAGTCTAAGGAGAACTATCATGTTGTGAGTAGCGTGGAATCACCACTCTCATTCTTTTAAAAGAAAAGTGGAAAGAGGAAAACGTGAAAAGAAGAAAATTTTGGAAACCAAAAAATTAGAAAAAATGTTTTTTTATTAAGGCTACTTCTCACGTATTTTGGGGCCTAAAAAAAAAACTCTCCCTCTCTCCCTACCTCCCTCTCTTAATCACGCAAACTCAACCCTCTTTTTCCTTCATACTCATAACTTCTCTCTACTAACGCCTTCATTCACACTCCCAGCCTTCTCAATTCTGCTTTCTTCTTCAGCTCAATCTAACAGAGCCACAACTTCTTTCCTTTCTTCTTCAACCCACTCCAACAGACCCACGATAGCCCATCTTCTCTATTCTTCAACCCACTGCAATAGAGCTCACTCCAACAGACCCACAACAACCCTTCTCTATCTCTATCTCAACCACATTCCTCACATCATTGTTGATATCTTCATCATATCACAAGTAACACCTTCATCTCAACCACGTCTCCTACCTCCATCTTCTTCACGTTAGCACCACTATTAACGTCTCTATCGCACCGAACCTCTCTTGTCCATCCTCATCAACCCTACTCACCTCAAGACCTCATCTCCCTTTACAGCCTCTCACAATTGCCTCACCCATCACTCGACCTCTCACAGTAGCCTTACCCATATTTCAACCTCTTCCTTTCCAAAATGTCATAATAGCAACCACATACAGGCTTCCTCACTTCTTCTTCTTCTCACAATAGCCACATACAGCCCTATTCTCCTTTTCAATGCCTCTCACGTCGCTTCAAGTCTTGTTTGAAGGAATCGCGCATCGCAACCACCATTCGATCATAAGTGTAAGTTGAATTTTATTTTGTGTATCTTCTTATTCTTCTTTCTTCTTTTTCTTTTTTGTTTTCTTCTTTTTCTTTTGTTAATGACCATCCTACCTTCATTAACATGCTTATAACGTTTACCGTGTATTCATGACTTTTCGAACTCGAGAATTTTGAACATATATATGATTTTTTTCACTGATTTGCCCCGTGTCCATATTTTCTATACTCAAGAATTTCACACATATATATATGAATTTTAATTATCTGATTTGCCATGTGGCTATGATGTTTTGATTTAAACATCTTGCACATGTAGATGAATTTTGATTATCTAATTTGCCATGTGCCCATGATGTTTTGATTTAAGCATCTTGCATATGTAAATGAATTTTGATTCGTTGATTTCCCATGTGTTTTTAATTTTTTTTTATTTGAAAATGTTGAATATATATGTGAATGGAGGATTCGTTATTTTGTCATGTGTCCCTATTGTTTGATCTTAAAATTTTACATATGTGTCCCCAATTTGGTGATTTCAAGTGATATTGAGTTTTGCCGAGTCATTGAGTTATCATGTATTCATAATTTTCAAATTTTGAAGATTTCACATTCATAATTGCTATGTTGGGAATTTCATTTTTGGACTTTCTAATTTGAAAATTTCATCATTCTCTATTTTGGAAAAATTCATATTCATAAGTTTTCAATTTAGAAATTTCACGTTTGTGATTTTCCAATTTAGGAGTTTTGCATTTTATTTTATTTTTTTACAGAAATTTTATGTTCATGTAAATTTATGACTTTCTAATTCGGATGTTTCACATGTCTGTTTTGAAAATTTCATATTTGTAAATTTTTAATTTAAGGACTTGTCGCATATTAGTAATTTTCTATTTTGAAATTTTATTTTTATAAATTTTCAATTTGAGAATTCATCACATATTCTTAAATTTCTAATGTAGGAAATAATAAATTTCTAATTGAGAAACTTCATAAGTTGTCGATTTAGTAGTTTCCCATTCATGATTCTCTAACTTAAAATTTTTTCACAATTTTCTATTTTTGTTGATTGGGAAAATATTTATGTATATGACTTTTTAATTGCAATATTGCCATGTGGATTTTAAAATATGGGCTGAAATTAAGGTTTTTCAAAATTTTCATTTTTTGCAAAATTCGATGAATCATATAAATATTTGGGAGAATTTTAGCTGTAAGATTCGTTTAGTAAATCTGATATAAATTGATGATGATTAGACCCTAATTTAACTTTAGTCTTTGTTGGTTGTAAGATGATTTTGGATCGTAGTAGAGATCGATCATCTCAATTGGGCGGATTCGGTGCCTAACACCTTCCGAAATCCATAATCTGATCCCTTACACATTTCTTTTACTCATGGACCAATCTAATCTATTTTGGAGTTATATGTGGTTCCTAGACCTAAACTAGGTAGCGACTCCCAATTCTTAGAAAATTCCCAACTTACCAATTGAACCATATTCGCGATTTAGTGAAAAATGGTCAATACAACTTCAGTTAGGTTGTTTTTTAAATTCTTAAATAGGATATCTTTTATGCAAAACTGTCTCGGCAACTATCATTGTTGTAACTTCGAATCTTTTCAGAGTAGTTATAAAAAAGTTTGCACAGTAATGCTCAATCCGTTTCAGGTGTGATTTAACATTTTTTTTCTCTTTCCTTACTACTTGCATATTGAGGATAATATTTTATTTAGGTTTTGAGGTATTAGTTTAGCTCACAAGTACATTGCAGTTCATTGCTAGTTTAGTTTCATATTTTTAGAAAAAAAAAATTGAAAAAAACAAAAAAATATTTGGCACTTTTAAAATATTTTCTTCAAAATATTTGTATGTACTATTTACATATGAATTTCAAATCTCAAGCTTACATCCTAATTTTTTATCATAAGTTCTTTTTGGTTATTCCAGATTAAGAAAATCAAAAGAATATTTTGAAAATTTTACGACACTTTTGATTAAGTTACTGTAAAAATAAAATTTTATGGAACAAGAGTTGACCCTCTTTTCTATCTAGAATGTTAAGGGAAACCAATTCTAGTGAACTACGACCTCATTGTCCTTTAGTTGACTGGTTAGAAGAAAAACAGAATTAGAGTTAATATGACTTGAACAACAACCATAAGATTAGACTGGATACCTTGAAAAGGGCTACCTACTTTTTATAAAAAAAATAACACTAGAAAAATAATGATGTGTGAAAAAGTGAAAAAAAAAATAAAAAGTAAGATATGAGAAATATCAAATCAAAACAAAAAATACTAGAACTGTAAAAAGAAAAGAGTCCAATGAAACCAAATAGTTCAGTATGGTGAAAGTTGTCAATTGTAAAAACGTGAGTAAACTAGAACATCATAGACAAAGTCCCTTTGAGGTATTAAAGTGAACATCCACACCTCTCACAATCCCAGATAAGATGCTTAGTTTCGAGTAAGAAATGAGGTATAACTAACAATTCTTAGTAGTTAGGAGGTGAAATCTTGTTACGGAAAAGAAGTTGTTTTTTCAAAGAAAAATCAGAAATATTACACAAATATTCAAGTTACTCTTGAAATTTTTCAAAGAGAGGAATGAAAATTAGAACTTTGTTTAAATGTAAAGAACATGTGACTAATTTGTGAAATGCCATTATGTTTTCATTACATACATCAATTTTGATTTTGATATTTTATAAAATGTTTGAACTTTGTGGATATATTATTTACAAACCCTCATAAGTCAAACTTGTCCACTAGGGGTAACCTAGGGGTTTAAAAGCTTGTTGTATCCGCTAAATGCAATCGTATAAGCTACGAACGTGGTCTGTACTTTAAGTGTTTACTTTACTTTTGCTTAGGATTAGCAAAATCTAGGTTTTGGGGGTGTGATCAGGGTCTAGAAAGTGGTTTCTAGAGCCTTTATTACATGAACTTTAAGGATAAATTACACATTAAATACCCTCATTAGATATAATGCATGGTTAGTCCATATTTATCATTGATTTTTCATTAAATAATGTAGATTTGAATTAATTGATGTTATTTTCGTGTAACAGGAGAAATTCATAAAATTTCAAGACGAATCAGAAAAATTCCAAGTTACCATTGTGATATAGGATCCAAAATAATATCAATGACCAAAATTCAAGTCATTTGGGCCCACTTGGATCACGAAACCTTGGTCAACATGAGCACCATGGTAATATCGGTGAGTCAAACCTTGAAATTTGTGCAAAATATTTTTGGCTAAATATATTTTGTATTGAAGTAGGGTTTTTGAGTTATTGTAATTTCGAAAAAATTTTGAAATCCTAAAAGCCCTAGAAACCCTAATCCGATATCTATAAATAGGATACTAGATTAGAGTTTAAAGGAGATCTGTAAAATAGGGAGCTCTGTATATTGAGAGAATTAGAAGAATAGTAGTTTTTATATCCTATTTTTCTTAATTTTTGCAGAAGTTGTAATCGAAGAACCCTTGTCGATTTTAAGTCAAGAAGCAATAAAGATTTATATTCCTTTCATCACTCTTCTTTTCTCTACATGATGTCTATTTTATTTATTGTTCTTGTAATGATAATCGACTAACTTCTCCATTAGATCGGTTGAAGAAGCTGGAGCAAAACTTTATCAGTGTTTTCATTGTTCTCATAATTGCTTCATAGTTTTATTGTGATGGTTATTAGGGAATTATTATTGGGTTAAATATTGATTGTTTCTTAAAGTTTTGATGATTCATTCTTTGATAAGTTCAAAATGAATCATGCTTCACAGAGAACAATTAATACTTGTCTAATAATCTTGGCATAATTTATTACATATTTTCAATCTCATTTCTGAAATAAATGTTTGATTTCCGATTCACAAGCATTAGCTTTGTTTAGTGGATCGAGATAAATAGAGAATAAAAAATCATTGATAAAGCTTGTGAAGGTGGAACCAATTGATCTACACTTCTTCATCGTATTCTAAACATTTTTCTTTAGTAATTTATTTTAGATAATTCCATCTCGAAAACTATTTTTAATCGTTTACTAAAATTATATTGAATTTAAAGTAAAAAAATTTATGGATTAACATTGTCTCTGTGGTTCGACCTTTGCTTGACAAGGTTCTTTCTTTTGTTCTTATTTTATCATCATCTAGAGCTCGAACAAGAAGGCCATGTAAGATTATTAGCATTTTACGCATTTCTCCAACTGAAATTGGGATGATTACGTAAATTCAAATTGTATGTTTCAGAATATAGGGAACTGAAAAGCCTTTTATGATGACTTTCTCTTTCAAATAGAATGTGAAGAATCTAAGTATTACTACATCTAAGGTAGTATTGGTGTAGAGTAAGGTTGCACACACCTCATCGAATTTCTTGAGGTGTCGGTAAGGGCTTTCAGAGTCTAAGTTATAGAATTTAAGAAGTAATTGAATTACCCATGGTTTCAAGTCAAAGAATCCTGTATTAATAGGAAAAATTATACAAAGAGTGTTCGTTACTGTAGGTTGCAAATATTCCCTTAAAGATTTTGGCACATCATTTTGAATTTCGTTGTCATCATGATTACTTTCCAAATCAGCCATATTTTTATCATTTTTCGGATTATTTTTAATCAAGTTTTGATTTTAAGCAAAAACTACCAATTCAGTCCTTTGTAAGCGATTTGTTTGATCCCACTCCAAAAAGGTTATGCAACTAACAAAGACAAAAATAAAAAACTATCTCCAAAATTAGTTAAAGGAATCACACAGGAAAAAAAAAACACACACACACAACCTAGCAACTAATAGAATTCTAGTAACTACACTGCTTCTAACTGGGTGAAATTGTGCAATAAGCCTTCCAACTCAGATTTCTAACCTAAAATTGGCCAGTTTGGTCAATTCTGGAAAGAACGATGTTAAAAGCATACTTACAATTACCGTACTTGACACTGAAACTAGACACCAATTAAAGATCAAGAAAAATTATTGGACCAACTCGAAGTAAGACTTCTTCTAATGAACGTGAAAGCTGGTCTTTAATTACACAAATTTTAATTAGGATTGTTGAGTGATGTGAGTAAATTTTTATTAAACCTGAAGGGAAAGAGTTGGTGATGAAATCCAACCCCCTATCTTGTTGTATGTCGTCCCCGTAGGGATGTCCTCTAATCTAAAGATATCGATGCATTCGATGTGAACATTTGATAACCAGAGAAAAACAATATAATAACACACTAACAAGAAGGCGTGGGTAGGGGTGCAACTTAATTCGATTCAAACCGAAAACCGAACCAAATCGTGGAATTTGGATTGGTTCGGTTCGGTTTAGATTTATTTCGGTTCGATTTCGAATTTTAAAAATAAAAAATCGATGAATACGGTTCGGTTCTCGGTTCAGACAATATAAAAAACAAAACCAATATTTATTTAAAATAAAATATTAATTTAATATATATTTGATTTTTTTTTTATAAATAAAAAACCGAACCGTCATCTCTTTTTGTCGTCTCCTGCAACTCTCGTCTCTCTATCGGTATCTCTCGTCTCTGTGACAATCGCCAGCGGATGCCATCTGCTAAAAACTTAAAACCCCTCATCTCTCTCTCGTCTCGTCTCTGCGAGTGGCAAACCCTCATCTCTCTATCGTCTTTGCGACCAGCTGGCAGCGGGTGATCTTCTCTTTCTCTGCGACTACGACCTGCAACAGGTTCCTCTCTCTCTCTCTCTCTCTCTCTCTCTCTCTCTCTCTCTCTCTCTGCGGCTACTATTTACGATCAAACCATGGAATCAAACCAAATCAAATCGAAGTAAGATCGATTTAGGTTGGTTCGATTATAAAATAAATCGGTTCGATTCTGATTCTCGTATGATGAAATCGATCTTGATCAATTCGATTCTGATTTTACTTAACTCAAATCAAATTGCACCCGTAAGCATGGGTGTCAAAAGATACTTACCTCTCGTTGTTGAGTCATAATGATGGCGACCATCCATTTAGAGCCGCTGTCAAATATGGATTTTATAATAAGAGAGCGTCGTGGGTTAGTGTTGTGAATGCCCGGGGGGTTAGGTCTGACCAAAGTCCGCAAGAAATTAAAAAAGTACCAATAGGCGGTCCCATCACGAAAGACCTGTTGAGTGTTGGCAAGTAAGGGGGGGTTTTCACGTGTAGGGTAGGTCTGAAAATCCGAAATTAAAAAGTACCAATAGGCGGTCCTATCAAGAAAGACCTGTTGAGTGTTGGCAAGTAGGATTTTTATTTTTCACATCTCTAAAGATGGCATTGCAATAACATGGATAGGGACAAAGTTAATGCTCTGGAAAGCCTTTATAATTTAAAGGGAGTTGATATCGCCATATGGGCAGTCATTGATATGGTCAGGTTTCTATATCATTAATGACTTCCTTCAAGCCTTATTATTACATACCAAAGTTCGGAGTTGCCAATAAGGGCTATTCTATTTATGTAGAGGGGTAGGGGACTGATGTGGAATGTGTAGTTTTGGGGTCTGTGATAACTAAAATGGTAGTTGTTATCCATGGGAGGTGCAACAGAGGTTTTGTAATATAGAAAAAACGTGATATTCCAACGGTATTTGCAACATTAGTGATTTGTTGCTTAAACAACCAGCAAATTGTAAGGTACGTACTACACTTTCTTACACCCTTTTAACATTTTTTTTTTTTTGGATTGCTCGACTCAACCAAGTCATAATATGAAAAGGGTCAAAAGTGGAAATTTTATGTCTTGCATCACGTCAATTTTTGTGTATCCTTGTAAAATACTACTGAAAATAAAAGGGATTCAGTTCATTGGGACTCCCAATTCCCACTAAATTGTGTTGAGCGATTGTATTGTTTGGGGGCTCGGCTCATACCCATAATTAAGGGTCTCACGTGACCTAATTATTACTTGAATTGACTCGGCATACAAGTAACGTGGGGGCTTAGTGCAAGTCAAACTCAAATGAGTCATATTTATTTATTAGAAGCTTAACTGGATAAAATAATATAATCGAGAGGCTTAACCAAATCCAATTTGTCAAGCTAAATAGAAAAATACCAATTCAATCAAAATACTTTTATTACACAATAAGATGTATTTTTATTTAAATCAAAAACTCGGTCGAGTCACAAGACTTCGTCGAATCAAGTTTATTCCCCAAGATTTTGATTAAGTAGTGTACCTTGTTGAGCCAGTTAAATCGCTCAAGCCAATTTTTGTTAGTTGAGTCGGCTTGACAACTGAGGTTGGGGACTAATTTCGTGTCCAACTCAACCGAGTCTAGGCACTCTATTGAGTTAAGTGAGCAAATTTATTATTCGATTTCTGACTCACCGAATTAAGAGACATACTTGGAGATTTAGTTTAAGCCCAATTTGTCAGAAAATATGGTTAATTAGTATACTTGGAATGTTCAATTTACACCTAAACTGTGAGGTATAATTGTTAATTCCTTTTAGGGGGCCCAATCTAAGTAGAATCAAGGACTTGGACTTAGGATTGCATAAAAAAATATTTTCAAAAGAATGGTATTAAAAATTATTTTCTTTAAGGTTTACAGTAAGGTACAAAAAATGTTTTTGGTTTCCTTTCAATTTTATAAGGAAAAAAGATAATTTTATGAACTTTTGTTATTAAAAAGATTATATTCTATGAACTTTGTGATATCTACTTGTTTAAAATTTTAAAGTTCGATTCAACGAATTGAACCTTACTCTCAAAAGGGAACAGGGCAAAAGGCAAGGTACGGTAAGGTTCGTTCAACGAACCAAGCCTTGCTCATCAATTCAACAAATTGATAAGGCAGAGTAGGGTAAGGTCGGTTCAACAAACTAGACCTTACTCTTTGATTCAACAAATTGGCAGGGCAATGTTAGAGTGAGATTGATTCAACGAACCATACCTTATTCTTTAATTCAACGAATCAACAAGGCAAAGACACTAGTTTGATGGGTTGTTTTATTATTTATTAAAGTTTTATATCATTCTGGGATCTAAGTCTAATCTGGGATTTCGGTCGATCATTTTATTATTTATCTAAGTCTTGGATTGTTCTAGGATTCAAATCTGATCTGGGATTTCGGTCGATTCTTCTATCATTTATCAAAGTCTTGACTCATTCAAAAAGTCAATTTTGAATTACAAGATAAGCGATTCTATTATTGAAACATATACTTATCATGGACGCTTAACCAAGTGGAATATCAAATTTGCGAAAAATAAGGAAGAAAATAAGCTTGAAGGATCAAGAACATTACTAGTTCAAAAATCAAAGATGGTGCACACTCAAGTCGAAAGTATTTCTTGAAAGCAAATCTCGATACATCAATCTCCATCTTCGAGGGGAAACTCTGTGGAGGGATAAAAATTGGTTTTGCCCAGACCATTCGTTCACACCATCAACACATATCTCGAGACGGACACGTGGAGTTATTTTAGGTCGGGTGCTAAAGAACTAAAAAAGTAGGAAGGTCGAGAGCAAGTTAAGGTTAGCATAAAGCTAGGGGTAAAAGAAATACAGGAACAAGAAGATATAAGATCAAGAGATTTTGGGGTCAAAACCAAAAGACCCAAGACCAGGGAAAGTAGACCCAAGGCTAAAGTCGAAATCAAAAGACCCAAGGTCAGGATTGGTAAACGCAAGGTTAATATCGGTAGACGCAAGGTTAGGATCGAGGGAATTTTCTCTCGAATGATGTGTTATGATAAATCATGTCAAATCCCTTATTTGACGGGATTTGAGCATGATTTTGGAAAGATTTCATTGTTCAAATTTGATCAAGTCAAAAAATATTTCAATTAAGAAAGATTTCTTAATTTGGATAAGAGGTAAGAAGGACAATTGTTATTGAACTAGAATTAGAATTTCTTTCCTTAAGTGAAAAGGTTTTTCTATTTAAAGAGGGCAAAGGTCATTGTATAGGGAGATGGAACAAAAGAGGAAGAATGGGGAGAGATCGAGGAGAGATCATGTAATTGTGTGATTTATAGTAAAACAACTCCCTAACCTATGGACGTAAGTACATTTGTCGAACCACGTAAAAAATCATCATATTCTTTATTTTTCATATTTTTTCTATTATTTTGTGAGTTTAAGAATGGGATTGTGACTACAATCAATTTATCACAAATTTGACCTTTACAAAAATCGTTAATTTTTTGCCCAAAACTTATCATTATGCCTAGAAGACAATGTTGAATTGATTAAAAATAACTTACTTTTGAGATTTAAGAGCTTGAAATGATATATTTTTTGAACAAAAATTTATATATATAAAAAAAAAAAAGATCTTTGGCTAAAGGTTGAAGCTGAGAGCGTTTAGGAAATTTTTGTTAGTCTGTGAGTGTTGGCCGAGGTTAACGGGCGTACGTAATCAGTTTGAAAAACGTGGAGAGGTATCACAATATTCAACAAAGCATGTAGAGCTATGTACAAATCACCTTTAACGATAGAAATAGAAGATGTTTTATTTTAATTATAATAATAAAATTGTTTCACCTATTCCTGTCGAATAAAAAGCCGCGTGGGACGCATGTGTTATTTAACTAGTAACATTGCTTACTTAGATAGAGATATTATACATTTTTTTTTTTTTTTTTTTGTCGTGCTGGAGTGACCACAAATTTGACCTCATATCGCACATCGAACCATAGATGCTTTTTCACTCGTATCTTGAGGAAAAGCATCTGTCGTTTTCAATCTTGAGGTCACTTCAGCATTCTTCTTTTCAGTAATGAAATTTTTTTTAAAAATAATATAAAAAATGCTTTTAGATAGGTGAACGGATTGGTCCATAGATTAATAACATTAATCATAAAGTTTTTTTTTTAAATATTATTAAAAATAATAATAAATAATAGGGTTTTATTTAATAAATAATTGGGTGATTTAGCCACACACGCACACACACACTTACTTACTTTTGGTCAGTAATGAGGAGATCAAATTGATAACTAACGTGCCCCCTTGTCCTAAATTTTGTCCCTCAAGCCAATAACCCTTAAACCTCATATTCAACCCTATCTTCTTTAGTGTATTTCTGAAAACATTACTTGTTAAGGATGACTGGTTTTGGAGAGAAAATCTCGATTGAAGAAGATTGGTTTAGAGGTTGAAGATGAAGGTTTAAAAACATAAGAGAGTCTAATATTGATGTCTAAGTAATTTTAGTAAAAACATTTAACATGAATATTTCTAAACTAATTTTTCAATTGGGGAAGGAAATTCCATTAAAGTAACTTGATAAATATCATGAATTCCAAGTTTAAAAAAAAAAAAAATTCATCCATGGAACTCAGAGGAGACCTTAAAACTCCACAATATTATTTAACATAATGAGAACAAATCATCACACACACAAAACCAAAAAAACAAAAAAAACACGGAGTTGGATTTTACAAAAATTCCAATTCTACACACCGCTTGAGAGCCAGGAGAAAGGAGGATGGATTCCCCAGACACACTAATAAAAAGCCGGGGCCACCTTTCCGATCCTAAATCAAATAACAATCCCCCCCACTCCTCCCCACTTTTCTTTTCTTTTCATTTCTGCAGAAAGGGAAACCATCAGTACACACTACTACAATGAAAAAAGAGAAATTAAGAAGAATAGCAATCATAATAATAAGATAATCCCAACCAATAATAACTCCTCCTTCACTTTCCAGCCTAGCCTCTTCTACGGAGTCAGCGAGCCTTTCTCCTCCTTTCTGGCAACAAACCTGGGTAGAGTCAGCAGTGTGTTCACACGTGCGACGCCTTCAAATAATTCCTGCTTTGAGGCTTCTTCATCATCTAGCAGAATCTCGGTACTTCGTACGGTTCCTGATCGATCCAACTCAGCTAGTCCCAATGGGACCTCCTCATCGTCGTTGTCGTCATTGTCGTCTATTGATGCTGGCTGTTCTTCAGATTTGGGATGGTTTAGATTGGACTTTAGAAAGAGACAGACCACAGCGCAGTCATCGACCTTGGAGGTTGGGTATTTCAACCTCCAGGCTCGCACGGCTGACTCCACCAGGACTCGTGATGCGGTGGACCATGTCGGAGCTGAGCCTACTATGTCAACCACTTCCTTGTTTGATAGCACATCCCATACCTGCTAAGAAACCGAGTCAAAAATGTATATATCATTGAGTGATCCAGGCTCACTTGAGCGTGATCTTACACAGCAAAGATCACCAAACACCTGTCAGTCCAACTATGATAACTGCATAATGATTGCAACTCAGAATGAATGATTTGGTGATAATAGCATTTGAAAATGACTATTCAGTATTCAGTGCTCAATGTCAATTAAAATAAACGAAAAGAAGCCAAACGTCAATCCTAAATAAAACCAAAGGCAGGTCCTGTAAATAGCTGACTCTTCTGATTAAGGGTTTGTCAAACTTTAAATGGAAGCATTATAATCGTGTCCTAAAAAACCTAGCCAAAACCTGATCCATTTATTAACCAGTAAGGGTCTTGACGAAATTAGTAAGTCAATACCTAGGTCACCTGCATTCGAGCCCATTTCAAGGAGATAGAGAATAGAAGGAACAGAGAGGAGGGCTATTGACTTTGTGTAAAATAAAGAGTGGGGAGAGAATAAGGTAGATTGAATCTTCAAAGAATACTTCTCTTCCATCTGCCTAGTTTTCCTGTTTTGGTTTTCTAGTTGTATCTTTGTCGACGACCACTTATAAAAATATGTCTTCATCTATCAAAAAAACAAAACGAAGGTACATTTTGTGTGTGTGTGTGTGTGTGTGTGTGGTGAGAGAGAGAGGACCATGGAAGAAACTAAAACAATACCATATGACATCAAAGAAATAAAGTTTTATGCATTTAGAAGAGAATTTTTCTTCAAGTAGAATTAAAGGCTAAACTATTCTTATTTAATTGTCCATTGTGAATCACAGAATTTACGTGGATAATGAACTTGAAAAGAACTAAAAGTAAGTAAAATTTTCAGTTCTCTTACCCCATCTGTAGCCAACACTATAAACTCATCCTTCTCATTGAGGCGTCGATATGAAATATCAGGCACAGAGATTAAACCATATTTCTTGAGGCAGAAATCTCCAAAAGCTCGGGCCATCGCCAGGCCAGGGGAGTCATTGTTTGGCAGCCAAACTCGAGCGACCTCCGGTTCATCCTGAAGAGCGAAAACGCGCCCTCTACATCGCTTGATCCGCTCTGCTTCCTCTAATAAGATTAAGCGGAGGAAAAAGAGTTAAAACACTTCAGAAATATTTTTTCATATTTGATACGTACTGCACAACAGCAATTTGAACATAAGATTGTAGTTGTCGCACTTAACCAAACCACATGAATCAACATTTCTTTATCTTCACTCTCATTGGTACTTCAATAAATTTTGAATAATGACATGAGATTAATCATGACATGCTTAATGTTATGATGTCACATCCTACAACGCAGGCATTGATGTGACATATAGTAACTTTACTATACCCGATTGGCCATCAAAAATTGCTGGAAAACAAATTATTCTTTTTGATAAATTCTAATATCAAGTTTAAGGCACTAACAAAGGTGAGAAGATGGAAAAAAAAAGTGGATGTAGGTAGTAAGAAAAAATAAAAAGGGGATGTGCATTGACTAAAAATATGGTTCAAGAGAAAGTTGAATGGTGGATTCATGCTGTTGAACTAATATTTGGGCTGAAATGTAGAAGATAATGATTACAATATCATATTCTTATATAATGTGTCTTGCAAGGAGATCAAATTGCATTACCTTAACAGAGGAGCTTTGATATCAGTGTCCGTTATTTGTACAGCTTATATAAGGTCACATGATCTCAACACAAAATTCATATATGAAGAAAAGAAAAAAAAAATTAATTTAACAAATAACTAAATACATGAGTCATTCATATTTGCCAGAGAAAAAAAAACGAAGTGCTTGAAAGAGTGTAAGAAATAGAAATAGGAATAGGTTTAGGCCCCTAAAAATTATACCTAACGAAGGGAATGGGAAACGAGTTGGAAATATTAGGAGAAACGAGATAGGAAATGATTTTGAAACCAAAGCAATGGGTGTCGTCTGTCCCGACTCCGGAGAACTCGCAAGTTACAAAAATACAGCATCCCCTGGTTCCCTCTCCAATGAATCTCCAACTGCCTCATTTGAAGGACTAATGGCGCTTGGCAAATTCTTATCATTTATTTATGGAAATACTTTAGCCAAAATGGGAGCCACTGCATATACATGAAATCCAAACTTTGGCTCGAACTCACTTATGTAGTACTACTGCAGGAAAAAATAGATCTAGATGCTATGGATCTAGTTACTTTGGTTTGTCTAAATCATTGTTAGTCTAAGAAATCTTTTAATAGTGCCTATACTGACCGAACAATTGTCTAGCTATAAATTAGGCCAATTGACTTTAATTCTTTATGAGATCAATCCACAACCAATCAATAAACAATGATAGTGAAGAAACCCTAGTTATCAAAAAAAAAGATAGTGAAGAATCCCTTGTTGAATAGGCATGACACATTTTTGTACCAAAATAGGCATGACATATCCATCATGTTCAACCCCACAGGCCACAATAAAGGACACAAATATGGCTGAATACTTGCATGAGTTTAGACCACTTTAGAATTCCTAGAAAGAAAAAGAAGCTCCAAAAAAAACCTGAAGTGTATAGAATATAAAATAAATTCAAATGCATCCTGATTGCAGTTTTTGGTGGGCAATGTTTCCAGTTGCATTCCTCATGTTTTTCCCACGCATGGGGAGTGTAATATTTTGTGTTTGAGTCTGAAGCCGACACATGTTTCCATGTCAAAAGAGGCACTTTATAATAGTGAGAAAGCATGTGGAGAACAATAATGAAAAATTGGAGAGAAAATCTGTTAAATATGCATAACGTGGAAAAAAAAATTATGCCACAAATTAGAAGTTAAGGTAGACGTTTGTCTCAATATAAATGATCTTGTGCATATGGATTTTATTCAATGTGTTCCAAGTTTCGAACATAGTCAAGTTGGATTTTAATCGAACTTTCAGTTTCAAGTTCCTCTTGTTAGAGTTCCCACAATTAAGAAAGCTATAATTACTCAAATTTTCAAAAGGAAGAGGAACTTGAGAAAGGATGAATGAGAAAATGATGGGAAGAAAACGAGATATACATCTCCCTATTGTATGTCTTAAAAAAAACGACCCAAGACTCTTGACGGGTGGAAAATTCTAGTGTATAAGCCTGCATCACATTTCCCAATTACATTCCAATCTATATCCCTGCTTATTTGAACTGCTCCCTATTCTCCAAACAATCACGTCACATAAATCTCCACCGTAAATATGTCATGCCTCCCAAGTCCCATCAGAACACATGATTTCTTCCTTTGGTGTACAATAATCATATTTTATCAAATTTCGTTTTCACTCTATTGGATTAAATTTTATTTCTAAATTAAAAGATTATATTTCAGGTAACTATTTGTGTTTGCGCCTGACAGCATAGCCTAATCTTTTAGGAACTCTTTAACCTTTTTAGGGCAGGTGACCAGTTGTTATTTTCAGTGGCGAAAAGTGCAGATACAGAGAACATAAGGGACGACAAAACAATAATATTTTCAGATGCATGCGAGAAATCAACCACATTAAGAGGGAAAGGAGATATACCTGGTAGATTTGGTTTGAGGTCTACAGTCAACTGAACTGCAATAAGAGAGTCATCCTGGTCCCTTGTCCCCAGTACGGCTCTTGAGTCCCCAATGTTTCCAATAATAAGATCCTGACCCTACACAACAATAGTGAAGGTATTTATGATTGACAAAACAATAAATGCAACCTAACAAAATCAAGTATAAAAATAACACTAACATTTTCCTTACCAACATAGTAAGATTTTAAGCCTTACCAAGGGTAGTTTTTCTCAAATGGATTACCACATTGGCAATCCAACACCGCAGCCCTCTAGATTCCATGGAAAAACTCAGATCCAAATATACATACATACAAACAGTGTTCGGTAGACAAACTGTAGACAAAGTATTGTCGTATATAACTAAAAAGTTCCGGAATAGGCTGATTTTTTGTGAGGTATGATCTCTATGGTGTGGAGATCATCCTCACAAAACGTCAGCCCATTCCGAAACTTCTAACCCCATGAAAAGTGGTTTACAAACTAACGGTAAAAATTGATGGTCAACAATTCTTCTACTTGTAAACTAGGGTTAGAAATTTCAGAATGGGCTCTTTTTTTAGGATTATTTCCTCACTATAGAGATCACCTCACGTAAAATTAGGCCATTCCTAAACTTTTAGCCCATATAGGACAAAACACTTTGTCTACAAATCCCGACCTTATATATATCTTTTCAACTTGATCCAAGGTTTTGAAAATGGACGGCTACCGAACTTCCACCTAACTTCCAAATTTAAAATTAAAATTCAATAGTGAAGAATAACCTTTTTTTGGAATTTTATCTTTTCAAAGTTCATAGAATTTTCTACTCTACAACCCTGAAGCATCGGATCATGGTTTTGGATGGCTACAAGTTGAGCCCAAGGACCCTTAAAGGCTGGTTGGACTCTAAAAATAATTACCTGTTTGACCATGGTAACAGCAGTTGTCCCACTGCAGAAGCAATCGATATATGGGTACATTTTCAGTTCCTTATCCATAACTTGGAAAGCCTTCAGAAATGATTCTTTCAGTGTCAGAAAGACCTCTGAGTGCTTCTCCTTTTCTTCAAGACCCATGAGGACCCCAGATTCCTCATCGGCACATAAAGAGGCAGTTTCTTCAGAGTTCATGCTTCCCATTGCGCTGCTACAGTTCTCCTTCAACGCATCGTCACTGTCTAAGTTTACTTCCCAGTGAGCACTGAGTTTCAGAGGAAGAGAGTCCCTTACTCTCCTTGCAACCATATGGCCAAATGGACCATGGCCATCAAAAACCCCACAGAAGACTGTGTCTGTTCTTGAACCGAAATTCTGGATATACAAAAACATCATTTTCTGAGGTAACTGGTTTGTTTGTATTCGTGGTATGGCAAAAACATGGGGAAAGTGATGATTCAATATTTGAAACTAAAGATGGCAGGTGATGATAACTGAAGCCAAGTTATATATTAGAATCCTCTCATCTAAAAGATTAAACCAAAAGAAAAATAAACAAAAAAGAACAGATGACTAATTCCTGTATTAGCAGAAACCCTGAAACATTGACATAAGATTACAATGCAACCTGGAAAGAAATAGTGAAAAACAGAAGCAAAACCATAACATAGAAACCTAGTAAGAAACTTAAAATGCACGAAATGATTTGCAGGAATAGCCTGAGTAACATTCTTAGGAAAGAGAAAGGAAGAGAGACAAGTTTTCATTACTTGATATCAGAATCATATTGATGAAAGCAACAGAGAAACAAAGGAAGACGTCAGGTTTGTCGACTGAAAAAAATATGTTTGATGGAAAGTCAGAAAGATACCACAGAACCCAGGGAGAAGTTTGGAAACTGCTATCAATTTATTAGCAAATGGCATTCCCAGGACTGTAAAGCAGTATCTCCTAAATATTTGAAAAATGTATCACTGTACATGACAAAGAAGACATGCCATTCATACTAAGAAGTAACAAATAATAAACAGATAATATGCTAAAACATTAAAACATCAAAACCCACGATTGAGATGTAAAGGTAAGAGAAGTAAACTACCAGCTCATATAAGTCAAAAGGTACAGTTCACCCTTTAACATTTGTTCAAATAAAAGGGCAGGGGAGCTATCTCCAATCAATCATAAAATTCTCTGAGTTTTTTGATAAATTTGGAAAAAATCACTGAATGACTAGCCAATTAAATCAGTGAATTGGCAAATTAATCAGCAATTTGCCAATTTATTGCCCAATAGAACAAAAAATTTACCCTTTAACCTCAATATTTTATCTTTTTCAACCTTTAAATCTAAAGAACAAGATGATTTTTTGGGGAAGAAACTCAAAAAATTATCATTCAAATAAACCCAAAAACTTCCTGAAATTCTCCCAAATTTTTTTGAAACTTTTCCGGATTTATCTGAATTAACCAATCTAACTCCCCTAACCCAATAATAACTTTATTAATTGGGTTGAAACTCCCCAATTCTACTAAAACTATAAGCAAAATACCATAGAAAATATACAATTTGAACATACTGAAGAACCCAATAGAAGAATTTAACATAGAAAATAATCCATACGAAATGGTAAAGATTGCACATTGAGATGAGAATGAAGCAAACCTCCCAGACGATCATGGCATCCTGGTTGGTCCCTTTCTTGCCTTGTTGAGTAAACAGCGAAGCAACTTCGCTGGCTCCATTCAAGAACATCCTACCAGGAATTCTGAGTAGTTGTTCTTCCCTTTTGGAATCAAAAGAAGAGCTATGCAACCCTTTCTTCTTCTTTGTGTTCCTCCTCTGTTTCTTGGCCCCCGTCGAGGTAGACGGAGAATAGGGGAGTGAACTCCTCCCATCCACCGTTAAGCAGGAACCCATCCTAAGGGCCCTGATAATGTTAAGTATGCACTCCAGACCAACAAGACTGTTACAGCCCCTATTTTTCAACAGATGGTTCTGTTAGAAACAAATCCAGAATTTCCCCCCTTTTGTTCTCCTAATTATCCAAAATTTCCCCCTATTCCCCCTTAAAACATTAAATCAGATCGAATCTGATCCCATTGGTTAGCAAGCTTTTAATCCATAATGCAAAGAAAGGGAGATTCTGAAGAACACTAAACCATAATCGATTCGAAAAGTCACTTTTTTATTCCCTTATTAACTGCCTTTTAGTCTCCAAAAATAGAAATTTATAAAAGCATCTATAAAGAACAGATCTGAATTCTCAAAAGTCCTCTCTTTCTTACTAATTTGAACCTCTTTTTTAACGCAGAGAAAAATCTGAAGAGAGAATCAAAATCGATTGATGAACCAATAGATTCGAGAACTGAAATTCAATCCAAGCAACTGAAATTCTGTTGAAGAATAAACTGGTGTCGATCCCAAAAACAACAAAATTCTTCAATCTCGATTCTCTACCTGTTCCCCCAATTTGTTTTCTCAAGAATTGAGCTTCAATTCTCCACCAGAGTCTCACTTACTTCAATTCTCACAGATCTTGATGTTAGCTCACGAGATCCAGCGTGGATTCTCAGCAAGAACTACTTCCCAGCCAGAAATCCACGAAAAAAAATAATAAACAAATCGAAATTAATCCTTCAACTTCAAACAGAATCGAAACACAGATTGATTAATTGGTAGAGAAAGAGAGAGAGAGCGATCAGTAATAGATTTCGCATGCAGAGAGACCTTACGACTTGCTAAAACAGGAGATCTTCAAATGGATCGATTACGGATTTCTCTGCAAATTCTCCACCATTATCGATTGCTTCCAATTCTCAGGTCGAATCGAAAATCGATACTTCGATGGATCAAAACGTCTTGTTGTTTTAGATTTTATAGAAATCAGACAGAAAGAGAGAGAGAGAAGAAGAAGAAGAAGAGCTAAATAATAACGGAGATCTCTCGCTTTCAAATCTTTGGATTCTTGACCCGATCCATCCAGATTCCATTTCCATGGCTCCGTTTTTTCTCTTTCTTTTTTATTTTATTTTATTTTAAGGTAAATTATACTTTGACCCCTGTAATTTATTATAATTCTATGCTAACCCCCTAACATTTTGACATTTACACTTACTTCCTCTTTTACATACGGTGTTAAAGTTGAGATGTTATTTTACCCTCTCAGTTTATTTATTTTTTTATAAAAAAATATTTGAATTTTAAACTATAAAAATGTTCTTGAATAAGCATTCACAAATCATAAAAAAATTCATTTTTTCACAAAAATAGTTTTGTTCATAGAAAAAAATAATATTTAAAAAAATAAAAAATAATTTTTATAGAAAAAAGAAATTCAATTTTTAACCGTTCGATTGACGACAAGTAGACGGAAGGTGGATAAGTGAACCCGTTAGATAAGTTTAAAAGAGGTAAGTGTAATTGTCAAAATATTAGGGAGTTAACAAAAAAGTATATCAAATTATAGAGGGTGAAAATATAATTTACCTTTTATTTTACTAAGGTGATTGAGACATACCCTCTATGTTTTAGTGGATATTTGAGATACCCTGTTGACATGCCCCCCTAGACTTAGAGGTCTACTCATAGTACTTAAGCTATGAAAAATAATAAACAGCCCAAAAAGGCATTAATATGTACTCAACTGATGTGGAACAGTCCAATATATGCACTTTCCACATCAGATAGTATATTAGAGGGTTTTTTTTTTTTTTTTTTAAATAGTTAGTTTAATGTGATTTTTATGAAAAATGACCTCAACTGTCTAAATCTTCAACATCTCAATCGAATACCTGTGACATTTTTTTTTATTGAAATTCATCTTTTCCATCATTTTCAATTTACACTTTACCGTATTGAAGAAAAAGCTCTTAATTTTTCTACCCATATGTTACAACCTGAAAGAGATAGACTAAACTTTTCGCACCACTAATATCTAACTATATTTAGTGTATTTATTGGAGTCGTACCATTTAATATTTTTATTTCTTGAGTTCAAATTTTACAAAAAGTGATTAGGGGGCTCAAAAAGAAAGACACCGACATCAGTGGAAGGGACGAATGGACAATCTAGAGTGAAAACG
This sequence comes from Akebia trifoliata, assembly GCF_017979445.1. Lineage (NCBI taxonomy): Eukaryota > Viridiplantae > Streptophyta > Magnoliopsida > Ranunculales > Lardizabalaceae > Akebia > Akebia trifoliata. Next base: position 36,200,706 of record NC_141382.1, on the reverse strand, counting down.
TCAAATATTGGATCATCGTGAACATCATTAGCAGAGCAATAGAATCATATGTAACGATCTCAAAGAAATATGGGTTTTAGTTTTCAACACCTTTAAGTGTATTGATTTTGTTCGTATCACCAAAATCCCATTGTCTTCTACTTCTTTCGAAATCCTATCATGTTCTTGAGGTTTGAAAGTGAAGTAGATGTAAAAATATTTATAAGATGGAAAAAAAAAATCCTTAATAACTTAGTAAGGAAAGTTTCTTGACCGCATCGCCTTGTGGCATTGAAAAACATGATTCGATACCACAAAGATGTAAAGGACGAAATTCTAAGAACTTCGAAAGAAAGATTTTGATAAAAGAAAAAAAGATTTGTTTTTTATTGTTAAATTTTAATTTAAAATTTGAGAGTTTGATAACCATCCATTTTCAACACCTTTTGATCGAGCTCAAAAAAAAAAAAAAAAAATATATATATATATATATATATATGGGGGCGGTTCAAGGGCCATCTGAGAAAACATATAAGAAACCTTTCGTTTTTCAAAATAAGGGTTAGAGGTTTTGGATTGAGCTGATTTTTTGCAAGGATGGTCACTATGATGAGAAGATCATCCTCACAAAAAATCAGCTCAATCAGAAACTTCTAAATCCATCAAAAGTGATTACAAATTAGTGATAAAAAGTGATAAAAAATCGACGGTCCACATTCTAAATCACTTTTAATAGGGTTAGAAGTTTCAGATTGAGCTGATTTTTTTTGTGGATGATCTTCCCATCATAGAGATCATCCTCACAAAAAATCAGCTCAATCCAAAACTTCTAACTCATATTTTAAAATTTTATTAAAAACGAAAGGTTTCTTACATGTTTTCTCAGATGGCCCTTGAACCTGACCCTATATATATATATATATATATAATCTAAGTTTTTCCATGAAATCTAGAAGCATGTGGTATTGGACTGCCAATGTAATAATCCACGTGGGTGAATGACATTTAGTAAGATTTGAAATCTTACTAAGTTAGTCAAGTTAGTCGGACTCTTAAAAGATTATATGAATGATTTGGGATAGAATTGTAAAGGAGTTTTTACTATATGATGGAAGCAATTGTGGCATTTAAGTCATTTTGCATTATACTATAAGATTTGATTGAGGTCAAGGGATATCTCAGATTTTCACCAAAACGTGAAGGGTATGTATATAATTTATTTTTTACAATCCGCTCTTTACTTTCTTATTATACGGTTAGGTGAAGCGTGAAGGCAATTTAATGTCAAAGTCATTACAAGTGATGAATGTCCTCGAGATTCTCTACAATATTGTCAAATCTACAGTTGAAATTTCGCTAAGCATTAATTTCTCTTTCTCTTATGGGAACATCTTTCCATCTCAGCCGTACATTCATTTTAGGCCGTCCTAGACATTTGGAACATAAAGCCTACATTCTTTTTGTGTGAATTTTGCACTAAAATGTTTCAAAGATCAGTCCTTGCATTTTCTTTTTTATTTTATTGTATTTTTTATCTCTTCTTTTCTTTACTTTCTGAACCCCCCCTCTCAAAGTGCACCCCTTAGTAAGAGATTATTGAGAAAAAAATACTTGATTGTTATGTTTTTGTTTAAAAAATATCAAAAATATTTGTTATTTTACATTGGAGATGTTGACAATGGACGACGGTGACAAAATGTCATTTCTTGGTGTGCAATGATAACTCAAGAGAATATAAGTCGTATACATCCAAAGAAAAAATAATAATTTTGATAATATATACAGGAGTTTTCTCATGCCTAGTGCACAACATCCTCTTTGGATTAAATGGGTAAAAGATAAAAAATAATAAACTTAGAAGAGTCTTATTAAAAATGGGTAGGAGAGAAAAAATAATAAAGGTGAAGGAGTGTATATTATTGAAAGACTAGTGTTCGTTTGCACCTACGTCACATGCATCGTCTTTGGAATTAGGGGTAAAAGAGAAAAATAATTTAGTTTGACAAAAAAGGTAAAAGAGAAAAGATAGTAAAATTGGGGGGATATTGTTAAAAACGAATGGGAGGAGAAAAGAAAAAATACTAAAATTGAAGGGGGTCAAGAGGAATTAGATGGATAGTGTGGACCTACTCAAAAATTATAGTTGAAGGGAATGTTTGTCCCCCATAATTGTAGATGGAGTGGGACCTATAGTTGTAATTTATTATATAAACTAAAGTTCACTCGTGCCTATAACACAAACATCCTCTTTGGGATTAAGGGGGTAAAAGTAGGAAAAAAAAAAAAAGGTAGGGGATATTATTTAAAAAAATTTGAGATTAAAAGATAAAAAATGAAAAATAATAAAGTGAGTTAAAAGAGTAAAAAAAGAAAATATAGTAAAGTTAAAATAGGTGAGTAGGAAAGGCAATAAAGTGGATCTCACAAAAACTATAATTAGATGGGATTTTTATCCTAACCGGATAAAGTGGACCCCACAATTTTGTTTTCTTATATAAAAGTTGAAGGGTGTCAAGAGGAATGAGGTGGATCATGTGGACCACGCTCCAAACCTATAGTTGGAGGGGATGTTTATCTCCTATAATTGTAGATGGAGTGGGACCTACAATTGTATTTTATTATAAAAATGGGATAAAGTTGAAAGATTTTCTTAAAAATAGGGAAAAAGATGAAAGACAATGAATGAGATTGTGTAAACTCTACTCATTTGTCTCAATCTTTATATCCCGCAAAATTGTAATTACAGACTAGTAAGATATAAAAGAGTATGACCCATCATTATATTTTATTATAAAGATATGGATAAAATGACGAAAAAATCCGTTCGACATTAAACTTCTTGTTGAAAGTTAAAAGTGTTTATCCAAAATGCATCTACAAAAAGTTAAAAGAGGAGGTTGAAATTTAAAACAAATTGTATATTTTCATCCAAGAAGCACTTCCTCACGATGGAAACACGGAAAATACTTCTGAAAAATTATCCCAAAACACTATTGTAGTTTGTACTAGCACACTCACAAATGATTATCTTCAATGTCATATCACTTTTATTATATTTGTCTATTTTTTTTATGGATGATAAAGATTTCCTATTATAATGAAAGAAGAGGTAGTATTCTTGATCCAAATTCACATTAGTGATCTTTTGTTTAATTACAAAATATCATTAAATAAAAATTTTAATATTATGTTGGCAAGTAAAAAAATGTGCAAGTTTTGAGGAATCCTTACTTACCACGCTCGTTCCCTTCCCTAGTATGAAACTATCAATTAATTGGAGTTCAAAACTTTTGAATACATGTTAGATTTAATTTGTAAAAGAAATAAATAATTATTTTATAATTTTTTCGAAAGTATTCCATTAGAAAATACCTTCATCTTCTACCCAAGAGCATCTCCAACCATGACTCAAAATTTTACTCAAATTTTAGCAAAAAAATTAAGTAAAAACTTCATTTAATATGGAGCTCCTCCAATGGAAATCTTCAGTTTTTACTCAAATCTTTTGTAAAAATTCACATCTTATCCCCAATACACATTTATTTCATTTTTCATCAAAATTTGTTTCTCCCACTTATCTTTCCTCTAGTTTCCCTCTTAATTTTTCATACCCTCTAAAAATTTCCCTCTCAATTCTCCTTTTCCTCTAAATTTTTTCCTCCCTACTCCAAAATCTATTTTCCTATCAATTTTTCCTTCCCTAATCCATTTTCCTATCAATAAAGTTATTAGAATTTCCAACATTTTACCCATTAAAATATAGAATATTATACTAATTAATTAAACAACTATTAAAATGATAGATAAAATAATGCAAGATAAAACTAAACCTAAAATATTCAAGACCTATTATTTTCATTTCAAGTAATAATTTATTGTTGAAGATATTCGTAGTAGGATCTCTGCATAGGAGTTAAGTTGATCGTGTAGTCCATCGATATGATTTTATGATCCTTATTTCTCTATTCTCTTTCATTTATCATCGTTATTTTTAATCTTACTCTGATGATCTACAATCTTTTGTTGTTCCCGTTTCATATTTTGAAGGGACATATTTACCAAAGTATCTACAAGTTTTTTTTTTTTTTTTTTTTGCTACCAAACCGTCATATTTGACTTCATTGATTGTTTTCTTCATTCATGTTTCTTTCTCGGCCTTATTACTAATGGGCCGTTTTAATTTATCTCTTAAAGACTAATGATTTATATCCAAATCTGAGTTAAAGAGATATTAAAGTACTTGGAGTTGGAGGGAGAAGAAGCTTGGATGGTAGATTTCTTGCAATGTGTTCTAGTTTCATCTCATTTATAGTATGATACATTTGTTTAGCCTCACCGATCTAAAAATAAATAGATAAAATTAACATTTAAAATTTGAAATAAATACCTTATCCACTTCTCCAATTCCACTTTGTTTTCTCATTTGCACTTGATCATAAAAACAAAAAAAATTGTTCATCGTCTTTTCAATTAAAGACCAACAATGAAATAATGAAATACTTGTTATATTTTGTTCAACATTCGATTGGAAAGAAAAGTTAATATGAATACGATCCCAAAGCACTGACATGGTTTGAGTATTACCTACAGTTGGATCTTGGGAGACGATCGACCAAGCTCTACAAAGTGCTTCATCTTTCACCACACTAAAGAATTTACCACAAATCCGTCCACTTTGAAAAATTATTTCTTCTCTATTTGATTTATCCAAATTTGGAGAATCCTCAAACATTGAATATTCATAATCCATTACTTAAAAATACAATTAACATAATAAAGAAAAGATAAAGATAAAAAAGTAAACTTATAAAATATAGAATTTCAAACTAAAATAAAATGGGAGAATGATGTGTGAGACGAGAAGTTATAAAAAAAAAAAATGTGTGAGGAGTAAAGAGTAAGGGTGTTTTATATATATAAAAAAATTATTGTTTTGTCATTGTCACTTTCTTTTATTATTTTTGGCCTCAAAAAGAGACGCTGGAGATTTGAGTTTTACTATTTGAATTAATGTTTGGGTAAAACTCAGAGAGGTAAAAAGTCGGTTTCACTCATATTTTGAATCTGAGGTACAGATGGCCTAATAATAATTATGCGACTTCATGATAGTGAAGATGGATCATATAGTTGTTATTGATTTGTGTTTTACTGAAATGATGAACGGATCGTGTTCAGATGGTTTGGATCCTCAAGTTTTGGTCCATTTTTTTAAACCATCCTACTAATTCGGAATTCGGTGTTCCTCATTTAACATTAAGCCAATTCAGATCCTGTCGTGAGCAATACCTAAAAGGCCTGTCAATGGGTCGGATCATACCCGAATTCTGATCTAATAAATAACTTTGGGTCTTGATATGGATTCCAATAAAATCTGATCTAATAAGGTTCAATATCTTATCGGATCGTTTCTAGATCAATCATATCTCAATCCGATAAATTGTAAGAAAGTATATAATTATATACTATATTTTGATTATATATGTGAAATTATTCAAATTCTGTATATCAAATCGAGGTTGACCTAATCCCGACTCAATCTGATGTTATTGGATCCTAATATTGAGATTGATAAAACCCAATCCGATAAGAGTTATAATTTTATCCAATCCTTTTCAGATTAATACCAAATCAACCTGAATCCGGATCCGAATCCAAATCCAATAGGGATTAGAGCAATATTGATTGAGGCTGACTACGTGTCGTGTCCATCATGATTTTTCTTTTTAAGATACGTATCCCCACAAAATACGGAACTATTCTTTGTTTTAACACTTTTTAAGCCCTTATCCATTGTGGATTTGAGCCCTATTCCAATCATTTATATACCATTATCCTTTTAGGATAACTATTACCTATATTTACTAAAATGCCCTCATTATTTTGTCAACGAGTCGGATCAGATCCGAAATCAGATCAAATAACTTTGGATATGAATGGAGAATTTGAGTTTCATTAGATATCCGTTTAAATAATGTATTGGATCGGTTTTGGATCAACCATGCCCTAATCCAAGAGCCTCGCTAACTCTCCCCCTGTGGACAGCACGTGGCTTCAATGTTTGGTTTTTTCCTCAATATGTGAGATACCTCCTTATGTTTTCAAGTTAAGAGATGGCCTCCTTATGTTTTTTTTTTTTTTATATATATATATATATATATATATATATATATATATATATATATATATAATAAATTAATAAAAATGAATTTAATGCTTCATCATTATCATTGTATAGGTTGTGATCATCGTCACCATCACAGATGTTCTCATCATCACCAATATCATTTTCATCATAATTATTTCCATCATCATTGTTACCACCACCACGACCTTTTTCATCATCGTCATCACTACTATCATTTAATTGTTGCAATCATCGTCATCATCATATTATTCAAAAGATCGAAGATACTGATTTTGGGAAGAAAATCAACGATCTTGATCATTTTTTATTAATATTTGAGGCCAAGGGCATGTTACCAAATTGAAAATATAGGGTGGAAAAGAAGGATGTTTGGGTCGTTTTCATTAGTCTATAAAATAATATCTAGGTCAAGGAGCATGTCACCAATTTGAAAACATTAGAGCAATTTCAATGTAAATAACCATGCAAGTTAGGCATAATTGGTAGGCATTTTATTACGGAGAGTCATTTTGCCTATTCAAGGGGTTTGCATTCCAATCGTACTATACTCTTCATAAATATTTTAATATTTTTTAAAAATTCTACACAAAAATTCAACTACAATAAAAAGACTCCCAACTGTCATCATTTTTTTTATCGCCAACAGGTAGAGAGAGAAAGCGAGAATATCACACTCTTTTTTTGCCTCTCACTCTTTCTCTCTCTCCAAAAAATTTCAAAGTAAAGAGTCTAATGCAGATGTGTTGGAGTGGCTTCAAAGACTTCTAGCATTCCAAAGTGGCAGTTGGGAAAGGATGCAGAGCCTTATTCTTTTGAAGTTGCTCTAAGGAGATGTTACATATAAAATGATCCACTCTCGTACTGTACTTGACTTGACCGGAAAGCCTAATTGATTGAGTTGAGTTAACTCGGTAACCAAGGTCAACTAGTTGAACCTAAGTATGTATATTTATATTTAGGGGATTTTTGACCCGACTAGGTAGCTAATAGAGTTGAGTTGAATTTACTCAGTAACCTAGGCCAACTTGTTGAACCTAAGTATCTATATTTCTATATAGGGGATTTTAGTAATACCCATGGCAAGATTGGTGATTGCAAAGTTAGGTTTAACCTTGACTGAAAGTCAACACATTTTTGTTGATAACAGTAAAAATTGGAGTTAATTCAAAACCCCAAACACCAATCTTGGAATTAATACAAAATTAGAGTTTTCAAACATTATTAAATCAAAATTTGAATAAGATAAAAGATTCATCATTAATTCATAAAAATAGGAATGTTGACTTCATGTCAAAGATAAACTAATCTTGCATTTTACAAGAGATAAACCCAATAACACTCATTTTGCAAGAAGTATTACTAAACTTCCCTTCTATTTAATGGGTATATAAGCTTTTAAGTTGTTTGTGAATTATTTGCATATTTTTAGTAAGAATGGCGATCTAGTCAGCTAGCCATGTATGAATGTTTCTACACAAGTATATGATGTTTTAGGAGTCGTATATTAAATATAGTTTGAAGGTCATAATAGGCCAATATTCCTCGATTTTATTTAGATTTGTGGTTCTTAAGCCCGCATGCAACATGATAAGGTGCATTGCAAAGCATTAAATAGGACAACTCTAATAAATACCATGCAATTTATTTGAAATTGTCTATTAAGTCATTTGTAGTTATGACTTTCTTTTTCTTTAGGATTACAAAACTATAATCTTATTTGATATGAAAAATATGTTAGAGGTGACAAGTCATGTTCCTCTCTCCCACCTTTTCCAAAGTCACAATCTTCAATTATTGAAAATATGTTCATATCTAATTATATTGTCTTCCTCTCGTTTCTCTTAACCTTCGATTTTAATATTTTCTAATTGGGGTTGCAATTGTTTTTATCATACATTATGAATTTGGTTTATTTAGGCGTCCATGTGAGCTCCTCCATTGTAGCATACAACTAAATTATTCTTATTGAGAGTTCTAGTAACATAAGAAGTTGGTTTTGTTCTAGGATTGTGCAGCAATCAACTCTACATCTATACAAGAGGTCGATGACGTATGAAATCAAGTGAACTTCTCCAAATTATGATATCGTCTTATCTCTTCCACTCCTTTGTCTTTGTGATAATGTGGTATTTTCTAGGATTTCTATTTTATGTTCCATGAATCTAAGGCATGGTTATTGTGGATGGATAAAATCGTCTACCATCTGAAAATGGGCACGTGATATCATTTGAAGAGAACTTTATCTTTTTAAGGAAAAATCTCAATTTAAAAGGATTCTTTTCATTTTATGTAATTACTAATTTGAATAAGGGATAATAGGGTCAATTGTAATTTAAGTAGGATTATGATTCTTTTTAGGCCTTGAGACCATTATAAAATAAGAGGAGGGAGTAAATGAGAAAGAGGGAAACCGAAGTGAAGATGTTATGTAATAAAAACTCAATTTATAGTGAAACGGCTCCCCAAGCTCATGAATGTAAGCACGTTTGTCGAATCACGTAAAAAATCCCATATGTTCTTTTTTTCATATTTTTTTTATTATTCTATGAATTTAATGATAAAATTCGAATCGAGGTCGATTCATCACAAATCAATCTCCACAGTTATCATTGTTATTGTTCTAATAACATTGACATGGAATGGTGATTTGGTCAACAGTCAATGGTGACGTAAAATGACTCTAGTCTTATTCTCCCGTTGTACATAACAAATATGCCTAGAACCCTATATGACATATGGTTTGTATCCATATATGTAGCATGGTCCGTTAGATTTGAATTCACTATTCACCATTCTAGAATTAACACATACATAATCCAAATCATGCAAGTTTCAAGTCAATTATAATGTTAACAAATTCAAAAAACAAATATTTGAAGATATCGTCGAGAAGAAAACCACATAGGCTTAATAGAATATTTGTTTCTTTTATATATATACATAATACATGATGAATGTAGCTTCGTGATTTTCGTCATTACGACGGTCACATCTACTAAAGATTGGAGTCGCCACCATTCAAGTTTGAAGTGGGTGTGAATGATCACCCGATGTACATTTTGCGGAAAGTGACATTTTTGGGTGTTAGTGACTCGCAACAGATAAAGGTTGATCAAACTTAGAGATTCGGGTAAGCGACTCGATTGGAGAAAAGGGAAGGTGTTAGGCACCCTTTTCTCCCCACCATGTGGCAGTAACCTCAAATAACTCGATCATTTTATTTTTTAAAAGAAAGTGAAAAATGTGCCACGTGGGTGCATTTGTTCCCTAAGTAGGGATTTAATTTTGGCTTGATCATAGGGTCATTTCATTGATAGAAATGACCCTTACGAACCTTTAGCCTTGGGGTCCACTCATTTAAAATAAAAATAAAGGAGAAGGAGGGGATATTAGAAGAGGGAGAAGGAGAGGATAGAGAGAGGGGGGTGTACTTCGAACCCACCTTGTACTCTTGATCTTCTTTTCTTGAATTCTCTTGAGTTCTTAGTGGAGTAGGAGAGAATATGTATGTATTTATTTTAAGGTTATAGTGAGAGTAGAGGAGAGATGAGTTGAGATTATATTTTTTTCTAGTAAGACTTGGTAACCATTTTTGGGAGGAGGGGAGGGGTATTTATAGGTGTTGGGAGAGTATTTGGGGGTATAATGGGGTGAGAAGTTGAAAAGATGGATAATGACATAGGTTTTAAAGGTGGGGGGTATGAAATTAGGAGTTGGGAGAGGGGTAATTATGTAATGAAAATAAATGGGTTGTGTTTTGATCCAAATGGTTTGGATCTTACCCAAACCATTTGGGTGGAGTGTTTGGTGAGGTGAGAAGATGGGTGTTTAAGAGGGTAGTTGGTTGATTGAGTGGTGTTTGATTTTAAGAGAATGGAGGGTGTAAGAGGGTGGTTGGGAGGTTGAAGGAGATGGTGACATGTGGCATGATGTGTGGATGTTAGAGATTTAGATTTAATTGATGGGAGAGGTTGAGTGTTTGATTTGAGAAGATGGGTGTAGGTTTATGTTGTAGAGATGGATTTATAGGAAATGATGATGGTAGATTAGGGAGAGGTATGATGAGGGTAGGTTAGGGGAGGTGTGGGTTGATGTGTTTGATTTGAGAGAATAGGGATTAGGGAGTTATGAGGGTAGGTTAGGGGAGTGTGGGTTGATGGATTTGATTTGAGAGAATAGAGATTAGGGAGTTATGAGGGTAGGTTAGGGGAGTGTGGGTTGATGGGTTTGATTTGAGAGAATATGGATTAGGGAGTTATGAGGGTAGGTTATGGGAGGGTGTGGGTTGATGTGATTTTTTTAGAGAGAAGGTGATGCGGGTAGTTAATTTTTTGGAGAAAAGTGATGGGTAGTTGGTTTGATGAGGGAGGAGAGAAGGGATGATGACATGTGTCACTTTTTGATGGTAAAAGAGTGATTGGTTGATGTGGGTTATGGTTTATGGGTTAAGGTTGTGGGTTAGATATGAATTGGATATGGGTTTGGGCTTAGAGGTATTGGACTTGGATTTTAAGAAATGTTAGGGATTTTTTGAATTGGGTTAGGGTCATTTTGGATTGGATTTTTTCGTGTGGATAGGTTTTAGGTTTTTAGATGGTGTGGGATTGGATTTAGGTTAGGGGATGATGTGAGAAATTGGTTTTTGGAGAATTGAGGGTTCGTAGGCCATTGGTGGGCTTAGGTTTTTGGATTTGGAGATGGAGCGGTGAAGGGATATAGGAGGTGGTAGGCGTCCCAAGTCTCATTTTTTTATTTTTATTGATTTTTTTTGTGATTTTTGAACTCCTTGATTTGATTAGAAATGCCACGTGTTGGCAAATCGGACTTTTTAGGCCCGTTGAAGGATTTTATCGATTTTTTTGGATATAAGTGTGGAGCGGTGAAGGTTGGGTCATCATGGGATGGGTTCGATCCCTTTGGCGGGTCCCTTAGACCATTGGGTGGTCTTGGGGGCCTTGGTTCAATGAAATTGTCAATTTTTAGTGATTCGGGCCTTTGAGGCCCGTTGGTCCATTTATTTGGAAAATCGATATTTTGAATGGGACGGGGTAAATGGGAGCATGCCAAATCCTTTTAGTGGACCTACTAACCCATTGAGAGGTGTTAGAGGTTTTGATTCTAGCGAAGATGTCATGTTTCGATGATTCGGGCCATCGAGGCCCGTTGGCCAATTTTATTGAAACATTGTTATTTTTGGGCCCTTTCGAATATGGGCCCGTTCAAATTGGGGTGTCTACAATGAAGATGGAAGATGAAGAGGTATAATCAAAATTCTCAAATATATATATATATAGGGTCGGGATCCAAAGATGCACAAATTTACTCATAAAACAACAAATCTACTCAATCGTCGGATTAAAAGATGATCTAACGGCTTATGTTATAAACTAAAGAAACATATGCACGTGTTTCTAATAAACCACTTAAAAGTTTCATTATTTGTAAATACCTCTGTAGATACGTGGATTTCGCCATTACGACGGCCACCTCTATTAAGGATTGGAGTAGCCACCATTCATTTTGTAAGTGAGTGTGAATGGTCACCCGATGCACATTTTTGAAAAATGACATTTTTGACACGTAGTGACTCGCGATGGATAAGGTACGGATTAAATCTTAAGATTCGGGGTAAGCGGCTCGGTTGGAGAAAAGGGAAAGTGTTAGGCACCCTTTTCTACCCGCCAAGTGGCGATAACCTCAACTCAACTCGGTCATTTTGATTGAAAATACAAGAATAAAAATGAAGTGCCACGTATTGATAATGTGTACCCTAAGTAGGGATTTATTTTTGGCTTAATTATAAGATCATCCAATTGAAGGGGATGATCCTTATAAATCTTTGCCTTGAGAACCATTCATCTTAAGTCTATCTAAAATAAAATAAAGAGAGGAGGGGATAATAGAAGAGGGAGGAGGAGAGGGTAGAGAGAGAGAATTGCCTTGAATCCACCTTGAAACTTCAAAGTTGTTTTTATTTTTTTCATTCTTCTTCCCCTTCTATGTCTTTTAAGGTTCTAGTACTTTATCAAAATGTAACTTTTTTTTAATATATAAAATAAGAGAGTAGAGAATAGATGATGAGAGAATTGAGAGTAGAGAGTAGAGTGATTTTTTGTGAGACTTGGTAAGAGATTTTTATAGTGAGAGTTGGGGGCCCTTGGTAAGATTTTTTTTTAGTGAGAGTGGTTAAGAGATTTTTTGTAGTGAGAGTTGTGAGCCTTTTTTTGGAAAGAGGAGGAGGGTATTTATAGATGTTGAGGGGTTATTTTAGGAATATAATGGAGTAAAGTAGGGGAGAGTAGAGAATGACATATGTTTTAAAGGTGGGGGGTATGAAATTAGGAGTTGAGAGAAGGGTAATTATGTAATGAGGGTAAATCAGTTGTGTTTTGATCCAAATGGTTTGGATATTATCCAAACCATTTGAGTGGAGTGTTTGGTGAGGTGAGATGATGGGTGTTTAAGAGGGTGGTTGATTGATTAAGTGGTGTTTGGTTTAAGAGAATGGAGGGTGTAAGAGGGTGGTTGGGAGGGTGAGGGGAATGGTGACATGTGGCAAGATGTGTGGAGGTTAGGGGTTTAGATTTTATTGATGGGAGATATTGAATGTTTGACTTGAAAGAATGGGTGTAGGTTTAGGTTGTAGAAATAGGTTTATAGGAAATGATGATGGTAGATTAGGGGGAGGTGTGGGTTGATGCGTTTGATTTGAGATAATAGGGGTTAGGGAATTATGAGGGTAGGTTAGGGGAGGGTGTGGGTTGATATATTTGATTTGAGAGAATGGAGGTTTATAGGGAGTAATGAGGGTCGGTTAGGGGAGGGTGTGGGTTGATGTGATTTTTTAAAGAAAAAGTGATGTAAATAATTAATATTTTAAAGAAAGGTGATGGGGTGGGTGATTTGATGAGGGAGGTGAGAGGGGGTGATGACATGTGTCACCTTTTGATGATAAAAGAGTGATTGGTTGATGTGGGTTGTGGTTTATGGGTTAGGGTTGTGGGTTAGATGTGAATTGGATATGGGTTTGGGCTTAGGGGCATTGAGTTTGGGTTTTAGGAATGTTATAAGTATTTTGAGATGGGGTAGGGTTTGTTTTAGGGTAGGGTTGGGTATGTTGGAAATATTTTGGAGTTTAAGTTATGTGGAGTTAAGTTTAAGTTAAGGGATAAGGTGAGAGATTGATTTTAGAGAGATGAAGGTTAGTAGGCCGTAAATGGGCTTAGAGTATTTTTGGTTTCGGCGATAGAGCGGTAAGGGTAGAGGAAATGATAGGTGTCCCAAGTCTCTTTCTTAATTTTGTTCATTTTTTTGAGGTTTTGAAAACCATTGGTTTGATCAAAATGCCCCGTGTTGACAAATCAGGCTTTTTAGGCCCATTGATGAACTTTATTGAAAATCGGGTATTTCTTGATACAAGAGTGGAGCGGTGGAGGTTGGGAAGGTGTAGGGTAGGTCAAATCCTTTTGATAGGTCCATTAAACCATTAGGAAGTCTCAGGGGCCTCGATTCGATTAAAATGTCATATTTCGATTGATTTGGGCTTTTGAGGCCCGTTGACAATTTTTATTGAAAAATCTGTATTTTGGGCCCTTTCAAGTAGGGGCCCAATCAAATTGAGGTGTCTACAACCTCCTCGCACCCATTTCATCTTCTTCGCCGTCGTTTTTCACTGTGAGGACATCATTGATGCAAGAGAACCATCCTTCCAAAGATCTCCAACAATGTTTATTACAAGATTCACTAAACTAGAGTCAAGGGACATGTGATAGTCATCATAGATATGTAGTTAGTTAGCTATCATCTCCCTGTAGTACAAGATCTTAGCTTCCTAAGAGAAAATGAGCAAAATTTGACCAACAACTCTATGACGTGAGAGCAAAATCTTTGAATCTTTTGGGGGTTTGAAGTTTGTTAGTTATTTATATCAGATTAAAACTTTAATTTCCTGTAAAACCCAGAAATCTAACCCAGATCTTAGATTTTCAGGTTCGATTGATTTTTGGATCAATCTTCATAGTATTTGTATTTATGGAAGGGGAATAACAAGTTAGAGTTTTTTGCATTCTAATGAATCTGATTTTCATTTTTATGATGTTTTGAATCATTAAATTAGTCTCTTTTTGTTTTATTAGATTTTAGATCTATTTCTTTCTCTCTAGGACTTCTAGGGCATCAATGACGTTCTCATAGTCAAGAACAGTAGTGAAGAAGATGAAATGGGTGGGGGAGGTATTTACAAATAATGAAACTTTCAAGTGATTTATTAGAAGCACGTGCACATGTTTCTCTATTTTATAACATGAACCGTTTGATCATCTTTTAGTCCAACGACTGAGTAGATTTATTACTTTATGAGTAGATTTGTGTGTCTTTAGATCCCGACCCATATATAAGCTCTAGTGACCCATGAAACTCGTGAGAAAACACATGATCTTGATCATATAAACACAAAATCCAACAGTCAAGATTCTTATCTATTCCTAAAATATAGATCAATATATATAGTGTATTATCAATTTGGTTCACCAAAACCCAATGACAAAATTCAACATATTCGAACGGTTAGGCTTGCAAATTGGGTTAGTATGTGATTCATTGTATTCATGAATCCAATATTTATGAATCATATCACAAACTAGTTCATGGTTTGGTCTAGTAGGAGTTTGTATCATGAAAATTTTGTAATGATGCTACTGATATCGGATCCATATGAAATATTGACATTTGATAGTAGAGCAATTTCAAGGAAACAAGAAAAAAAAAAAAGGTATATGTGCATTACTCATTCCACTATGGATACGAGTTAACCATACTTTCTCCAAAGGGAAATAGACAAAATGCTAGTAAGGAATATATCCGGTCGTGTCGATTTTGTCAAAGTTAGCACATGTAGTCACTAATATCATGCTATTACAAAGAGAATATGATGCAAATGACGTGATGGAGAATTGAGAATATGTCCCAAATGATGACTGAGAGTCAATAAAATTATATATGAAGTTCAACCACGTGCGAAGATTATAACCAATAGAATTATATTCATTTAATATGTGAAATTTAAAGAAAATTTAGCTTATAAATATCTCGAAGAGCTTGGAAAAAAATATCACTTTTGAGGGAGGCATATTTGAAACAACTTATAATTGATAGCAACCCGACCTAGCAATTTTTTTTCGGATGGGAAAATCAAGTCAATTTTAACATTTGGTTTTGATTAAATTCAATTTAATTTACATAATATAGATATATATGTAGTATATATAAAAGAAATTTATAGTATACTTTATACATATGAACATGTTATTTATTGGATCCCTATTGGATTGGCATATAGGTAGATCCACTATGTGAAAACTGAAATTTTTGAGGCGCCAATGCCCACAAGTTTTAGAAATCAAATTTCGATGGCCCACGGCTGTTGAAAATTTTTATGTTCCTCAATTCGATGGCTTAGAGACATCAAATTTCTCCCATCCTCAATTAATTTGATGGTTTTAGTCTGTTGAAAACAAAATTTTGACACCTTAATCCACCAAATATAGGCTTTTTCATATTGTGATCCATAACCGATTGAATAAGTTATTCAATTAAATATTTTGTTGAATAAAGTCCACATCAGCACCCAAATCCTGAATTTGATCCATCAAAGTAGATTGGATCTTGGGTTTGATATGATCCATTAACAACTCTAATCTTACCTACTTTGTGTTATTAGCCATAGACTTTTACCAACCTACCCACTTTTTTGGGGAGTGACATCTATAACACCTTTTCATCTAGCTCCTTGTAGCGTGTTTTGATGCTTCAAATAATGCCACATTGACGACGAGATAGTAAAATCACTCAATTTAAATTTAGAAGTTTATTTTAATATTAATTACTATTTAATAAAATAAATATTTATTAGATTCAATATAAAAAAATAGATTTATTTGTTTTTAAAGTTTTTCGGGTTAAATTGGATTTTTTTTTTTTTAAGTTGAAGGGTATTTTTATATTTTGTATTCTAGAGAGAGTGTGGAACTTAGGATTTTATCTCCTAAAATATAGTAGTCTCACATAGAAAAAATATAATACTCACCTTGAGGTTATATGAGATCTCTCAAATAACTAATTTAATTATGTATTTTAGATATTACATTTCACCGTTTAGGAGGCTTTTTCTATTTGCTAAATCAAACATCAAGATTTGATCTCGACTGTTGGATGATCATAGTTGGTGTAGGATTTGACAATTAGTCATTGGGGTTTGACAACAGGTCAAAATGCTTTTGACCAAGTTCCAATGGGTGTTTTCTTGGTTCATGAAAACACATCCTATGACCATCAGATCAGATCTAGAGAGATCCAAGCCATCCAATCATGACTACTGAGACAATTAATCATGATGGCTATTTGAATGTATAAAAAAAGATCTATAAACACAAATCAAGACACAATTTTCTAATCTTTCTCCAAAATACATAATTTTTAATTCCTTCTTTCTACTTTAATTTTCTGGTATTTATTCGATTGAGTTATCAAGGTAATTCTTCATTTTTACAAGACGATGGATTGTAATTAATAGATTGGGTTTATTGTATCCTAAAAACGTCTCGTTGGAAATCTTTTAGCAAACTTAAGTTTTATTTGAGTTAGGAGTGAATTATGTTTTCAAGGAAATTATCTTGTGCCTCGAGTTCAACAACTCTTGTTTTATTTTATTTTATTGTTATTGTCAGATTCAAGAACTTTCATTTAATTTTCCAACAGTTTAGAAACTTTCATGTTTTCACGTTTTAGCATATTTTATGTTTTCACGTTGGAAATGATTTTATGTTTTCACGTTTTAGTATATATTTTTTTTAATTTTCAAATCTGATATAGGCCATGAAACCCAAAGGGTTGAGGTGTTGTTTTCTTAAAACGTGACACTCTCTCAACTGTATAAAAAGTGAAGAGGATCCCTTTCAACTATTTCAAAAAAAGTTTGCTCAAAGACTTTTTGCACACAACACTCTCAGGATTGGGATAGACCAATCACATTAACCCCGCGACATCCTCAACTTACAAAACTACATTTCTTAGGCTGCATGTGTCATGCAGTGGAGAGCAAGAAACATATGAGAAAAAAGCCTATAAGCCGAAAGCCACACAACTTTTTCAACATGGGGAGAGTAAGCTTATTTTTAGTTAAGGGTAAACGTAGGTGAAAACCCATTTTTCATGCAAAAGATTTCTATTTTTCACATGTTTGATTGATTTTTGTTATGGAAAATGATTTTTTTACAATCTTTGAAAAGTCCAACAAAGTATGAATTTTATGTTTCCATCATACCCATGAAAAAAAATGAAATTCACCCATAATTTTTATCTCCTAATCTCTTAATCTCCTATCTTCTTCTTTTTCTTTTTCACCACCACCACCATCACCACCATTGGTGCATTGCTAACGTCTTCATCGTCTCCTCTAGCTGCTGCGCTATTTCCATTGGCCAAAATCCCCCTTTTCTCTTCTTCTTCTAATTCCTCCTCCCTCTATCTCTGCCTCCAACCCATTCACCTCCACCACTTCTATCTTCTTCTCTTTCTCCTCTGTCTCCACTATCGACCCCCCACCCCCCCTCTCTCTCCTCGCTTTTCTGATTAAATTTTTTTTTTCATGTCCTTTTTCTCCATTTCTTATCAAACACCTCATCTTTATTTTTCCACCCCACACATTTTCCCATGGACTTCAAAATTCATGGAAATTGGATTTCCATTCAATCAAACTGGCCCTAAGTGAATTTTCTTGATACATCAATTTTTATTCATAGTATATCAAATAGATGAATTATATATTACCCATCAAATATGATTAATTAGATACTAAAGTCATCTTCTAGCATTTCTTAAAAAAAAAAAAAAAAAGAGGGACAAATAGTGAGAGAGAGAGAGAGAGAGAGAGAACAAATTTGATTTAAAAAATTCTTATATGCAAAGTCCTTTCATTTTTGGAATTAAAATATGTTAAGAGAATTGCATAGAAGCATTCTAATAAGGTGAATTGAGATGCACCAAATAAAGAAGATCATGTAAATAAGAAAAAGGGGTGTGTTATAAGTAAAATTTGGTGTCCTAATAAAATTATCTTATTTAAAGGATTAAAAGTACTGCCTATAGTTGCTTTCTCTCTCTCTTGGTTCCTCGATCAACTCTCTCTCTTACTCTCTGTCTCTCTCGATCTCCTCGATCTTGGTTTATGAGGTAAGAATCTTTCCCACTCATCTCTTATCCAATCATTTGTTCTTCCGTACACTAGCGATCGATTTCTCCCTCTTTATCTTTTTTTTTTTAATTTTTTCACAAAAGTTTTCAATAGATCTGTTCTTATTGATTGACTTTGTGACAAAAGATCGTTTTTTTTATTAGTTATCCCCTTTGATCTGTTCTTTTTCATGGGTTCTTTGTCAATCTTTGATCTACACATGCATGTTTTGGGGTTTCATTTTTCTCGGGTCAATTAGGTTTTTTTAGTGTTAGGTAAAAAGAGGTTTTTTGTTGGTTATTCGAGATCAAAATAATCCGAAGATGATGATTTTGAGATAAAACTATATTTTTTTTTTTAAACTAAATTTTTGGATAGACACAGGTGTAATTTGAGAATTTTTATGTTATTTTGAGATAAAAATACACATCCTTTTTACTAAATTCTAGATAGACAGGTGTAATTTGAGACTTTTAATGTGATTTTGAGATAAAAAATATATCTTTTTTTTTAAACTAAATTTTAGATAGAAAGGTGTAATTTGAGTCTTTTAAGGTGATTTCGAGATTATCTATAGTAAATTTTGAATAGATATACGTGTAATTTGAGACTTTTAATGCATGATTTATTGAGAATTGGTTCCTCTGTGCAGCTCGAAGGAGAAACCCACTCTCGGGTATGTTGTGTTCTCTTTTGCTTCATTGATTTCTCCATGTATTTTTTGCCATATATTTGATGTTGAATCTATCTTTTTATGCGACCTTCATTATACTGCAAGACTTAGTTGTTCATTGAATATACTTCTAAATTTTAAGGGACTATACTTAAAAAGTATTTAATAAATTAAGAATATATTTATTTGACTTGTCCGAGTTGACTCATGATTGGTTGGGTTTTTTCAACTCAATGGATATCTGAATTGAGTTTTAGTCAGGTTTTCCAAGTTTTGCAAACATAGGTCTAGAAATATGTTACCTGGTTTGTCAGTTCACTCGGTTCAAATTAGGGTTTGTAGTTCGTGGTTAGCATTTCGCCACTCTAGAGTGAACCTGGTTTGTAGAGGGCATTTGTGCTACTCTCAGAGAAGAAGACCTAGTCAAGGGGGTATTGCATCAGTTTGAAAACACAGGAGTATCTTTGATATTGAGCAAAATTGGAGGGATATGTTGTTCTCAAAATAGGGGTATCTCTAATATTGACTAGAACCTGTATACAGATTTGCTGCTTTCCGCAACCCTATTACGAACCGAACTGTGAACCAGTTTACTTCATACCGGTTCGTGGTTTGACATAATAGGAACGAATCCGGTTATCTTGGCGATTGACTATCTTGCATCAACTGTTCTAGAATACCAATACGTATCTAAAGTGCCAACTTAGCTAAGTTAGTAAGGCATGTGGAGTGGTGTTCCCACAAAAACAAGGATAAACAATAGAAACTAGGAAGAAGTGAGTAGAAACGATGCTAGTTTGAGAACTATAAGGGAAAATATTTCTCTCTTGAGAGGAAAAGCTTTTTTTTTTTTTTTTTTTTCGAACTTTAGCAATTCCAAAAGTATAGCATAATCAAACTTGGGAGTTTTTGGCTTTTATACCTCTTACAACTAGGGGTGTCAATGGGTCGGTTCCGGTTCGGTTGCTATGATATTTGGAACCATAACTTTTATATTTTATCGGTTCCAGTTCTTGTCGGTTCCGGTTCCGGTTTTAAAATAAGTGAAACCGGAACCGAAACCATAAAAAATCACGGGTACCCATCGGTTCCGATTCTCAAGAATCGAATGAGAAAAATTATTTCAAAATCATTATAACAAAAAATTCCTTCTAAAAAATAACATATTATTTATAAAGTATCAACTTAATAATTATTTATTCCACTAAAATGATGATTTAATGACTTTTATTTTCAAATATTAAAATGTATTTACTTTACAAGTAATAAATTTAAAAAGAAATGACTCATCTTAAACTCAAATATTTAGGTTATATGAAATTTGAAGAACTTTATATCATATATGTTAATTTTAAAATATCAGATTACTTTGAATCATGTATAATGTAAAAATAAATGACAAAATAAATCGGTTCCGGGTACCCATCGGATAGAACCTAATGGTTCTAGTTCCTATCAGTTCGGTTCCATATTAGACCCGATTCTAATCGGTTCCAATAAAAAGGGAACCGGAACCGGGGTTTTCGATTTCGGTTCCGAGTAAATGGGTACTCATTGACACCCCTACTTACAACCGAAGACCAAATTACCCCCACACTTATAACTGCAACTCTACTTATTTTAATTGGATTACTCATAATACTTACTTTTACATAACAAATAATGTCCAAAATAGCTATATAGTACTTATTAAAAAAATAGCACTATATGATGGGGACATCAAATCTTGAAGAGTAGATTTTAGTTTTTATTTAGATTTATGTTTTAGGACTTTAATTTTATATTTTTTGGGCTTATTTTGATGTTTTATTGGCCCATGGTTTTAGTATAATATTTAGGGGCAATTTAATAATTTTAGTTTGTCTTTTATTTAAGTTTATTATGGTTGAAAAATTAGGAGAGAGGAAGTTACGAAATTTGGTTATTTATTGGTATTTCAGTTTGATTAGGACTCCTAGATTTATTTTCTTTATATACATTGTATTAGAGTTTATTTTTAATGAAGAAGATTTGATGAATAAAGAATGAGTTTTTTTTTATGTAGTGAAGTGAGTACTCCAGCATTCTTGGTGTGATTCCAAGGTTCTATCTTTCTATTCATTTTTTTTTTCTTTTAATCTTTATTTTTTCTTTTTATGATTTTATTTTAGTTTCTTGATTCTTGATTCTTGAGATCCATTTTATTCTACCCATCCTTTCCTTACCCTACAAACTTTTAACTCTTTTCATCTAGCCTTGTATTTTTGGTCTTTAGGATTGTGGCCACACTTGCTAAAATGGCCATACTTGCTAAAGTTCATAATTAAACTACCATATCCTACCCAAATCCTTAATCCAATC
The DNA here is from genome assembly GCF_017979445.1 of Akebia trifoliata. Lineage (NCBI taxonomy): Eukaryota > Viridiplantae > Streptophyta > Magnoliopsida > Ranunculales > Lardizabalaceae > Akebia > Akebia trifoliata. The sequence goes on along the minus strand of NC_141382.1, from coordinate 36,179,340 downwards.
CTAAAACCAAATTCCCAAAACCCATATTTTCTTATCTTTACTCATCGTCTTGTGTCAAATTTGGTATCAGAGACTAGGTTAAGGCAACACTAATTAGCAAATCACGTTGATAAGAGATGGACTCAACAGAGATGCTCTCAGAGGAGCTGAAAAATATGTTGTCAAAACTACATTGAACGCGCCACTCTTGGGTATATTTTTGCATTGTTCGTGACCGTATTATAAAGGAAAGTGAAGAGCATAGGCAATCAAGTGATCCATGGTATGAGTTCAGACAAGAGAACTTGTGTTCCAAGTGCAATCATTTTGTACATTTTAAATCGTAGTATTTGAACATGAATAATGAAGCAAATGTGACAAAAATCCATGCATCTAAACACAAGACAAGTAATGAAGAAATCTATGAGCTTGATTTAAGCGAGATTGAGATTGACAAATGTGAGGCATCATTATTGGATCTTGAAGAAGAGTCAATGTCTGAAAAATTTGAACAATTGAAAAACAAAATTATTGAGTCGTTACATCATTTATTGCTTACACAAGTTTTGTCCCACAGAAAAGAAAAGGTAGATGATATTTGGGATAAATCAATGAGTTGCATTATGCATGGAGCATTTCAGAGTGTCAGCTTTAGTTCTTGCCAGAAAATAAGAGTTCAATGAATTTTTACTTGGTTTGATGATATATATTAAAACATGGACGGTGCATTGATTGAGAAGCAAGTTAGGATCGTATTGCACATGGATTACACAGACTTCTTTTGCTGGGGAATTACCACAATTTTATTTCACCAGTGTTGAGGGGAATTGATGGGGACATCAAATCTTGAAGAGTAGATTTTAATTTTTATTTTAAGGCTTTAATTTTATGTTTTTTGGGCTTATTTTGATGTTTTATTGGCTCATGGTCTCAGTATAATATTTAAGAGCAATTTAATAATTTTAGTTTATTTTTTATTTAAGTTTATTAGGGTGAAAAATTAGAAGAGAGAAAGTTACGAAAATTTGGTTATTTATTTGGTGTTTTAGTTTGATTAGGACTCTTAGATTTATTTTCTTTATATAGATTGCATTAGGATTTTTTTTTAATGAAGAAGATTTGATGAATAAAGAGTGAGTTTTTTCCATGAAGTAAACTGAATTCTCCACCATTCTTGATGTGATTCCAAGAAACCCTTGGTGTGATTCCAAGGTTCTATCTTTCTATCATTTCTTTTTTTTTTCGGTCTAATCTTTATTTTTTATTTTTTATGATTGTCTTTTTGTTTCTTAATTCTTGAAATCCCTTTCTTGATTCTTGATTTTTGAAATCCATTTTATTCTACCTATCCTCTCCTTACCCTACAAACTTTTAACCCGTTTCATCTAGTCTTGTATTTTTGGTCATTGGGATTGTGGTCATACTTGTAAAAGTTCATAATTAAATTACCATATCCTACTCAAATCCTAAATCAAATTCCCTAAACCCCCATATTTTCTTATCTCCCCTCATCGTCTTGCATCACTATAGTATTGGAATTTAAATCATGTAAAATAGTGAGCCTCCAAATAACACCAATAGATTCACGAGGATCTGAAAGTGCACTAAACACTTTCTCTAAAATGACAAACCAGTTGCAGCCATGAGTTATGAGTTATTTATTTATTAAGTAATTAATTTTTGAATCAGAGAAAATGTTACTTAGTTGTCATGGCAAAGTTATTTTGAAACTTCCTCTAGAAGGAGGTGCTGAGATGTCGGGTGCCTGAACTTGTTTGAGCTGACACCTAAGCTTTGTTCTTTCTATGTTGGCGGTACTAATTGATCGGAGATGAACCATGTGACTTGGCTAGGTATATAATGTATGATAGATTGGAGATTGGCTATGTCCTATCATACCTTTTTTTTTTGTTTATTGCCTATTCTCATCCAATTTTATGCTCCTAACTAGTTCACAATTGCTGTTTATTTTATTTCATTTCTGTAAATACAGTGGTACGCGGATTAAGACCCGCAAACGGAATATAGCAGCTCCTTTGGACCCTGCAACATTTGCAGATGCAGTGGTCCAGATATATCTGGATAATGCTGGTGATCTTGTAAGTTACCTATGTATATTCAATTCTGTAACCCTAGTTTAGTTCCCAGTTGTGATGAATATTCATGTTAGAATGACTTTCAATTGAAGTTGCATGGTTTCTTTACCCATTAAGGAGACCGTGCAATTAGAGCAAATCTTTGTATGGAATATCAAATTGGATGGTTTCTTTAATGGGTAAAGTGCTGATGCTGGAATGTGTCGGGTTCCAAAAACTCCAGATTTTGGTGCAACAAGTCTGTATTCCTTTTTCATGCACTGTTTAAATGAACATTTATACCACAGACTTCTAATTTTTTCCAATAGAAAGTTTCTTTGAGGCCAATGTAATTTTAGTACATTCACTTTTCGCTTTCCTATAGGCAAACTATGGTATCCCATCGTATAATTCATGGATTAAGCGCCTAAGAGAGATGAGCTTGCTTGCTGGGAAAATTAAGAAGGACAAATTTTTTTCAATAGTTTTTGTATGAAGCGGGGTCTTGATCCCAGGTCTTTGGTATCACTGCACACAGAATTTGCCACTCCAAAAAATTTTCTGATATTTTTTTTTGGATTCCACATGCTTTTAACATGTGGAATCCAATTAGTATCACTGCACACAGAATTTGCCACTCCACTGAGGTGGCATCTTATAAGAAGGGTAAAGTTAGAAATGTACACATGTAAAAATGTAGGAATCACCCCAATAGGTGATAAACTAGGTTTAGATGGTTTTGTCAGATACAACAAGGTTACAGCTCCAATTAAAATGGCTCTGCTAATTGAAAGTTCTAAAAGAGTGAGAGGAAGACCAAAAAGATCATGGATTGAGGTTGTGAGAGTGGATATATTGATCATTTTATGAAAATTATTATTTCTTCTTCATGATCTGAGTATATTGTCTAATCTATGTATCCTCTTTTCTAGGGATATGGGACTTGACAATTCATACATATGTTGATTCTGACAGAAGCCTTATCAATATAAGTGCCATTATGAATGGGCATAAACCTTGTCTTTTTAGATGATTGGCATTTGATTATTTTATTCTATCTGTAATCATGTTTGGTATGGTATCAGGTAGACTTCATTTTTAGCATGTTTAATTGGTGAGGTCCTAAACACTCACAGAAAGAATTACAAGGTCGTCCTCTGTGTGACATAAGGAGATGGTTGCTGATCATTGACCTTTGGGAGTGGTTTTGGTTTAAAACAACATTTTGTAGCTCGGTCATCTTGAAATGCTTGACCAAGGATTTGCTATTTGCAGGAACTTGTTGCTAAGAGCATCGAATCTTCAAACCTTAACTTCTCAAGATACGGTGACACTTTTTTCGAGGCAAGTATTCTTGACACATTGATAATGCTTTTTAAGCTTTTGTTTTTGGTATTTTATTTGAATTAAATCATTTCCAAATGCTTTGTATCTATTTTGCCTCTATAGTTTGTAAGATTTTTCTTTGTAATAAGTAGAGAAACTAAATTCTAGACATCTTTATTGTGTAAGTTTAAATATAAGTTTAGTGTTTTAAAGCAAATTTACTTATTAGAAAAGACAAGTTTTAATGAGAAACTTTGGATTATTTATTTCCAAATGCCAACTTAAGCGTGTGATGGATTTTAATAAAAATGATGGATTGCATAAATCATTGGTTTTATTGAATGGTGTATATGGCAGAGATTACCTTTGTTGGGCCGCCCAGGGGGGTGGGGAGTTGAAGATTCTTTTGCAATTTTTTTGGTAACTCTCGAGTGATGGTGATTTATTGCGCACTGTTTCCTGATCATCTAGAACATCAATCGGTCCTCCCTTGGTGATTAACTAACAAGCTGGTCGACATCTTAGATTTACGGCTTACAGAAGATCTTTTCTGTATAGAAATATTCCTTATTTTATAAATGAGAAGCCAATCTCTTTGGTAGTGTAAGTTGATGTAGGACTGCAATAATAACCTTGGTGCTCCAGAGATTGACAGAGAAAACAAGTATCTTTTTCAGATGGGCTCATGAGATGATGACAGCACCACCCCCCCCCCCCCCCCCCCCCCCACCCTTCTCTCTTTCCCTTTTTGATAGGTAAATTTGTGTGTACCAAGAAAGGATGTTGCCCTAGTTTTTTCTTTTGATAAATTGCTTCCTATTTGTTTAATATGTGTGGAATAGTACAGGTGTCTTTAATATGAAGAATATTTGCTCTTTGAGAGATTTGATGAGATTTAGGTGATTTGCTTGAGGGAGGTTCTTTATTTAATTTGAGAGTACGTTCTAGTATGGAATCGATGTTATTGTGGACTTGACTGAAATTTTCTTACCAAAGAATTGTGGTCAAGATCATCTAGTATTGATCAAGATTTATTAGAAGTTAGCTTATTTATCTTACCACCAAGAAGTTAGATATCGACATACTACATGTGTAGTGATCATAATTGGTCAGTTCATGCATTCATTTGAGGAGGTGAGTCTCAATTCATTCAATCATTCATTAAAGTATCTCAAGTTGTATATGGTGAGGTATTTTACCTTTTTGGAACTGACACTTGTTATCTCATCTAAATGGTGCATTAGATACTCCTCGATGAAGTGCTTTGTGTTTGGATATTGTAATATAGTAAGATGAAAGGTGGGTGGGTGTGGGTGGTGGGGAGGAGGGATTTCAAATGCCTCTAGGGACCTATTAAAAGATCTTCGCAGCGACTTAGATCATTATTCTTTGAACCAAGTGCCAGCTCCAAAACATCATTGAATGAATCTCAGGTGAAGAAATCCAGCAAAGGGTATTCCACTGATAAGTCAAAGTGATTCTTATTTTATGACTACAAAGTGTTTTTGTTTCGGTACTTCATTGGCCTATCCAATGGGGCTAAATTTGACATCTAATACTGACCATCAATCTAAAGGTTGGTGTATGAACTGTGTCAAATTGACAGACTTTTGATGGAATCCTAGGGCATTTGTGGAGACTATTTCCAGGAGTATTCTGCAATTCCTACTAACCTTGTGTGTGTGTGTGTGTGTGTTGGTGTTGGGGGGTTGAAATGCTTCTAGTGACCGTGTTATGAGAGGATTGGAAAATCTGAGCAGTAGCTCATCAGTATTCTTCAAACCACCTAGTGAGTGCTAGTTCAATAACATAGCTGAATTAGTCTCAGGTGAAGAAATCTAGCAACAGTGGTGAGTTGTGGAGTCAACTGATAGGGGGTGTTTCAAAATGTGAGAACATAGTCATCCATCTATCCAATCAAGCAATTGGGGGAGAGGAGGGGGGGGGGGGGTGACAAGGACTATCCTTTAGATGGTTTTGAGGTGTCAGAGCTGTTTTTGGGGATCTAGTTTGAAGTTGAAGGAGTGCTACCTCCTATACTTTTCTTTTCCAATAACATCCTTAGTTGTTGTCTTATAGTGATTTAGGTAAGGGGTATTTTGGTACTTTTGGAATTTAAATGTTTGTTTTTATTGAAAAGGGCAAGGGTAATTTGGTGTTTGGATATTAAATGTTTTTAAACACATAAAAATACCACTAATATTTTTGACATTTACAGAAGTGTCCTTACACAAGTACCAAAATACCCTTAACGTCCCAATGAAGATTTTTCTTCATTCTAGATTAAATAAATCTACTTGCTATTTAATATATCAAGTAATGATGTAAATTTAAAAAGTTAAGCATGTAGATGAATCTCTTTATAGCCGTCCAACTGTACATATTTTCCATGCAACTTTAAATATTTATTGAACCCTTGGAATTTTCTTTTACTAATTATACTTGACATATCACTTGACCTGCCAATTACCTTTCAGATTTTTACATATTTTCTTTTTTAGTGGATAGGTCTAATTTATTCTGTAACTACAGGTAATTTTCATAGGTGGACGGACTCAACCTGGTACAACAAAGTCTGATGAAGGGGAGCGCCACACTTACTCTGTTATAGATTGTGAGCCAAAACGTGAAGCTATTTTGCCATCTGTACTCTACATACAGAAGATCTTGCGTCGGAGGCCCTTTCTCATAAAGAATCTCGAAAATGTCATGCGAAGATTCTTGCAATCATTGGAGCTTTTTGAGGAGAATGAGAGGAAGAAACTCGCAATATTCACAGCTCTTACATTCTCTCAGAAATTATCGGGTCTTCCTCCAGAGACGGTTCTCCAGCCGCTACTCAAGGATAATCTTGTGGCCAAGGGTTTAGTGCTTTCATTCATAACTGACTTTTTCAAGGAATATCTGATCGACAACAGTCTTGATGATCTGATTTCACTTCTGAAGCGGGGTAAAATGGAGGACAATCTCCTTGACTTCTTTCCCTCCTCCAAGCGCTCCGCTGAAGGTTTCTCTGAGCATTTCACGTGGGTGTTTCTTTCAAGGATATTAATGCAATTATTATTACAGGGAATCTCTAAAAAATAATCTGATCTATCTAAATATACACATGAACTTTAGCAATGTGGGAAGCTACGATCACATACTTTATAACTTATTTATTTATGATGGTTTTTTAAAGGTTCCTTTCTTTTTAATGAATTTCTTTTACCCTTAAAAAGATTCTTTCGGTATGTTGATGTTTCACGGTGCCAAAACCCATCATGTTTGAGTGGTAGCTTGAACAGTTATCTCGGTTCTTTCCTGAGATATTTCAGCATGACTCGCTTTGAGGAACTACCAATGAGTCTCTTGGTCTGAGGAAAACTTGAATATTTCTTACAAGATAATTTAGCCTTATTTTCTGAATGGTGGTTAATAATTTGTTTATTTTATGGATTGATAACATCACTGTCATCATCTATGCCTTAATCCCAAATATTGGTGTGTGCAACATCCTATTTCACCATTCAACTGTCTTGCCCCATATATTCAAGATTTGCGTATTATGCTGTCTATAGTTTAAAGTTTTGTACTGTTTCGGTGGAACATTTTCAATTCAGCCGAGACTAGAATGAAACATTGAATGTTTCGGTCTAGACCATCTCAGTTTTCTCCTGACTTTACTGAAACATTGTCTCAAGACAAGATTTTAAATTTTAAACTTCGACATCATCTGATATTGCTCTCATATAATAGTGAATTATTGTCTTTAATGATATTTGGCCATTTGAAAATCTCCTCCAAAGTTCAATTCTTTTTTTCCCCCTTATTTCTTTTTCTCTCCAGATCATGACAGATCATGAAAAGACACTAGTATTAGTTCTCTCTTTCTTTCCGTTTTTTTTTTTTGATAAATAAAGAGGATTCCATCAATAATGGACAGAGATACAAACAACGAACACTAACCCACTCACCACAAGACCACGCGAACAATGATATACTGGTTTTGTTTCAGAGGGCTTATCTGAATTTTAAGTGAGGCTTATTCTTGTCTGATTTCTGTTGGTCAGCAAGGAAGGGTTGGTAGCTTTGGTGGAATACAATGAGAAGAAGATATTTGAGGTCAAACTTAAGGAGATGAAATCTGCTTTAACAACCCAGATAGCAGAGGAGGCTGATATATCTGAAGTCATAGAAACTGTTAAGCAGCGTGTTAAGGATGCTAATTTACCTGACATGGAGGTTGTGCGGATTTTATGGGGTGTTCTAATGGATGCTGTTCAGTGGTCAGGGAAAAATCAGCAGCAGAATGCCAATGCAGCACTTCGTCAGGTACATGTTAGGCATATTTTGCCATTTTTTCTTTCATAGAACCATCTATATATTGATATTTTTTTACTTTTTATTTAGATTCTGAACTCTAGGTTGCTGTTTTACATATTACTGCAATCTGCTTTGCAACGATTACTTTAATAAGTTTGGTTGAGCTACCATTCATTATATAATGCCACATATCCACAAGTAATGGATTTTCTTTGTTTGTGCTAACCTTGAGATGCCCATCCTTCAAACTTTTATTGTACATCACTTGTACAAATTTGGTATGTTCTTTTGGTCCAAGCAATTCTTCTTCTAGTAATTACTTTAATAAGTTTTTCACTTCTTAGTATGTACCCTTGTCAGTATAAAAAACATACATATGTAATAAACTATATACAAAGATTTAAAATTTTAAATATGCAATTCACTTGAATATTTGATGACTAAATTGTTCGGTTAAGGGCGTTCTAGTTTCACTCGCATCGCAAGGAGGTGCAAGTAAGATTGAATACTTTGTACAATCTTGTTGTGTATACTAAAACACAATTATCATTGGGTTTTTTAATATCGTCAGTCAGATAAACTGAGAATCTTAGTTGAGTGATCCTTTCACAGGCTTCCACTCATTGACTCAGAGCTTCCATAGCTACAACTATTGGTTTCCATGTGAAGGGGGTGTAATAGGACCAATCAAAGAAAACACCCTAATCTTACAACTATAAAGATCTCCAAATTTCATAATGAGCCTTGTCTAGAAGCCAACCGTACTTTTCTGAAAGACAGAACTATAAGTAAGGACTCTATTAATTAGGGTTCCCCAGATATCTAAACTTTGGCATGCCCGCCCTAAATTTGGTACCAAAAGAATTTATTGCAAATGAAGCAAAATTCCTTTCTTTTCTAGAAACTACTGAATTTCTTGATGTCAAACAAGATAGAATAATTTTTTTTATAAGATAGAATATAAGTAAAGGGTTTGCAATGGCAATTTAATAACAACAAAAGCTTCACGAGCGAAGGAAATGGCCAATTCCTTTATTGTTGATGGAGTTCTTTTACACTTTGGTATGTTGTTAGCTTGACCGTGCTGCTGTACAAACCCAACATGTCCTTATTTATTTATTTTTATTTAGGGGTTGGGGGGGGGGGGGGGGGGGGGGGGTTGTCTTGTAATGATATTGGGTTGGAAAGATACGTCGTAGCATTTAGTGTCGATGCATATGGAAATTTCATGTTTCATCAATGATATTCCAATTCTGTTTATATGCATCTTTGTCCCAACCCAAATTCTTCGTAGTTTTCTCTTTTATGTTGTCCATCACCTGATAAATGAAATTCATCATCAGATCTCCTCAGAATTGCAACAAAGGGCTTTGTGGTATTCAATGCAAGTGCCACTTTAGGGGGAAAAAAACTTATGTTTCAATATTACTGACTTTACAATTTCTCATTCTTGCTTATTGTCTTACCTAGTGATTGTCTGACAGATGAACTTTCTTTAGAATGGCTATTAAAAAATTGGTCACCTTGCCTTCTTCAATGCAAAAGAATGTGTAGGCAACTTTCTTGTATTTTCAAGCATCAAATAGATGAAATGCGAGGGGTCCAATATAGCCTATTCCACTTCTCAAATCAATTTCTATATCACCAACTTTTAGTTATCCTCATTATCTGTGTTGACTTACACTACATATTCATTCCCAATTCTCCCTTCACAAAATCTGAAAAAACAAATGAACAAATTGGTAATTCTTAATAGCATCAGATGCATCAACAAACCTCAAAAAAGAGAGATGCCCCTACAGATTGTATAATGAAAAATTTATCAAAGTTCAGTTATGGTTGTCTTTCCAATCCTGAGTGTTACTAATAATGGAATATTATGTTTATTTTATTTATTAGTGACTATTATCATGTGTACCTTATTCCCATGCTTCCATGTGAGATATTCTTACTTACTCTACTTGGTCTCTACTAACTGCTCTTAGCAAATTTCTAACAAATACAGAATGAACGTATAAATAGTAAATCCATGACAAAAAGTTGTTTTGAATGTATAGACAACGAAGAAATATAGGTAGATATGAGTTGTACAGGTGTTTACGTTTGAAGCTGAGTAAATATTTGATTAATAGAATGTGTTGGACCATCATGTTGGAAGAAATCCTAAAGCGTGACTGAATAAAAAACTGGATGAGCATTAGAGCACGATCACAATATCTCTCAAGTTGGGAAAATTGGGGAAGCTTTGATAACTTTGATAGTTCAATATGCCTAGCAAATCCGTTTCACTGTGATAAGGTATCGATGCCAATACCAGAGACAGCATGGATACTTCTATTGGTCTGTATGCTAATTCTCCCGTTTCCTATTAACCTAATTTTTATTAACTCACTGAAAATTTTCTTATTTGTCTTGTCAACTGAAATGTGCAAGTAGTATATTATAACAAGTTTTTTTTTTTTTTCCCCGTAAAGATGTTTGGTATCCACATGTGGATAGCAAACTCATGTAATAGAAGAGTGGACATTGCAGCACTCACCATGACAGATCTAATTAAAATGAGATGCTGTGGTTTTGAACAGGTGAAAACATGGGCAAAACTTTTGAGTACCTTTTGTACGAGTGGAAAGTTGGAGATAGAACTGATGTACCAGGTTCAGATCCAATGCTATGAGATGCCAAACTAATGAAGTTATTCCCCGAAATTGTGAGATCTCTCTACGACCAGGATGTGCTTGCAGAAGATACAATTCTCCTCTGGTTCCGTAAAGGAACAAACCCAAAGGGCAGGTATGCAAGTTTTTTGCTCTTATCATCCTCGAATATCAGAACAAAAGCTCTATTGATCTTTTAATCCCTTCTAATAAAGATTATTTGATAATGATTGTTAAGTAATCCTGTTCTTGCTGGTTGAAAAACTATGATACTTTACACAATCGATCAATGACAGCCCCGTGCACTACCACACTTATAGTAGTTGTGTTGTGTGCCTCACCGTCGAAAGTTTCTACCCTTTGGGTTTCATTTAGAAGGTTTGCTAGACATAGTCAGCCCATGGGATGACTTAACCACCCAACTGATCGTATTAAATTTGGAGAGATTCTATCGCCTCACCAAATTTTGCTAACGCCACCCCTATTCATACATAAATCACTAAAGCATTAGCACATCTTGTTGAGTGTATTTTTTGCTCTACTCTTAAGTTGTATAATACCCCGTTAAGCCCTGTGGCCCTCTTAGATTCATAGTTAACAGATCGGTCTTTTTGGAGTAGTTGGTTTGTTAACACATCTTGGGGTGGCGTTGGAAAAAGTTGGTGTGGAAATAGCTCTCTAGATTTGGATGGAAAGAAATTTAAGGGCGGCAATGTAAAGAAAATTTCCATCTAATTCGGACGATTAGAAATTAAAATCATGTGATTGAGCTTATTTTTTGGTCAATAATAAGATCTTATGTGGTCCTCGGATTGGACTGTAGTGGTTTATAATAATAGCTTGCCAGTTGTGTACCTAAACTATGTTTCACTGGACCATGTTAGGGTGGGGACAGTTGCCGATGCTTCTCTTTTCAATTGAGAAAAGATTCCAAGAACATAACGAATACATATCTTCTGGAATTCCCACAAAACTCACTAAATCCCTCAGGAAACGCTTTCGGTTTCCAGCAAGGAGGAGAGCTTTCTCTTATCTACTTGAAAATATTATAATCATTGTCAAAGCCTTACCCAAAAAAAAGTGGGGTTGGAGCGAAGGAAAAAAAATCTTGTTCCTACATTCGATTCTGTCTAAAGCTTCAACTTCTTTTCAATTCTAGTGTGTGCATATCCCTTCTTACCACCTCAATTCATGTTCTAAAACCTTGAACTCACACATTCCTTCTATTCGGGGTTGTAGTTGGCCTTATAGGAAAATAAATTTTCTTTTCTTTTCTTTTCTTTTCTTTTCTTGAATGTATTTTAGGGTAAAAGATTATCTAATTATTCTCCTGTTGTTGACAAAATGTTGGCAGGCAAAGCTTTGTTAAAGCACTGGAGCCATTTGTAAATTGGCTGGAGGAAGCTGAAGAAGAAGAGGAATAACAATTGAAGATGATACTATTTATATGATCTATTATGAAACTAGTGACATCTATTTCTAAATTATCAACTATATATTTACCTCCCTATCCTGTGTTGTAGTGTGCTTGCTACTCGTGCAGATTTATGATTTTAATTCGCCACATCAATGATTATGAGAATGGTCAAAGTTTTATCACTTGCAATAAACTAGTCTTTGAACAGTCTTGAATGCATGCAGTTTTGTGTGGGGGCACGTGCGCGAGCTCACGAGTATGTAATGTTCAGAGCATATTTTGTTTGTGAAAGGTTTTTTTACTATGGGGCTCACCATTATACATTTGACATGTCAGGACATGTTGGTTGCCTAGAAAGAATACCACTGCTAAATAATGTATGCGGATCTGTATTGACCAGCATTGAGATGTACAATATTAATATGTACCAAAGTAACAGAGTTGGGATTTGGTAATTATTCGGGCGGCAGGGGCTTTCAATTCAATGAATTTGGAAAAATTCAAGAAAGTTTCATAAAATAATTAGGAAAATTTGAGAGATTATACAAATTTTCATTCTTACCAAAACCGACCATCTTCAACTCTCTGGAAATCTTATCTTCTTGATGTTTGAAGGTTGAAAAAAATAAAAATTTTGAAGGTGGTGGTGGTTAAAAAAATGTTACCATATTCCATGACTATCGAGGAATTGTCGGCGAAGCATTAATTCAAAAAATTTATGACTGAAATAAACAAGGGTTAGCTCGCACTTGCTAATTTGTTGTATTTTTTTTTTTTTTCCTTCTCACTATTCTTGATTGGGTATTCTCTTTAAACTTGACTGGTCATTGGACCCCAAATAGGATCATTTGATTCTAATTTTTAGGTTTTAGGAAATGCTTTAGAGAGAGAAAAGACAATATATTTATTTTTGTTTTATTTAGAAAGAATTGCTAATGAGTCTTATGCTGCATACCTTGAGGTGTATGCGTCACATTTTAGGCTGTTTTAAGTTTCTTGTAGCAAAAACACCAACTATTATTCAATGCAAATCTCATTGCCTTATTGCATGATTTTAAGGGCCACACCTCCTCAAGGATGGTGATAACTTCAAGGTGCCTAGCATTGGCATGTCATTGCCATTACAGAAGGGGCTTGTATAGAGGCACATATGGTGCATTTGTTGGAGCCAAACATTTTCCATATTAACATATTAAGATTTTAAGCCTTACTAAGGGTCATTTTGCTCAAATGGATTACCACATCAGCAATCCAATACCACAGCACTCTTTAAGTTTCATTGGAAAAAAAACTCATTAAAAAAAAATTCAAAACTAAAAATTGATATTTAAATAACATTTTCCGAAAATTTATTTTTCAAATTTCATAGAATTTTTCCCTCTATAACCCCTAAAGCATCGGATTATATTTTCTCGATGTCACAAGATGAGTCCAAGGGTGAAATCCTTACAAACTTGGTCGGACACTTTGTTGGATCGCACTAAAGAGAGAGAAAAAGTTGGCCAATTGAGAGTTCCTAGCCATCTAATGAATCCTTTTCTTTTGGATGATCAGAAAAGAATGGGAAACAGTGAGTGAATGAAATCCTTGATAGCCTTGGTAGAAAAATTCACTAACTGATGTTAATCCAAAAAGGAAAAAAAAAATGACTTCTTTGATATTGGTGCTTCAACATAGATAAAACCCACAGAATATAATCTTGGTGCTTCAACAAATGTGAATGGTTCTGTTCAATAGAAATAGAAAACTTTCTAGATGGACAGATACCATTACTACAAACAGTAAATACTTTCTCAAATTTTTTTTTTTTCAAAAAAGGAGAAACCAGTTGGCCTTCACTGTCACTGGTTGAAGACAAAGATGATAATTAATCAAGCTTGTTCAAAACAAAAATTCACCACCCTTGGTGGGTATTCATCGCTCTCTACTGATGTCGGATTCAAACTATCTTCTTCTGCCAGAGCCGATCAAGTGCACTCATTGTCAGCATCCCCCTGTAAAACAATCATCGAATCATCATCATCATTGAAACAGATACTGAAAACATAAAAGAGTCGTGATAATCTGATTCTCTTTTTTGTATGCTCCCTTCACAGAACCGTAGATCCTTTGCTTCGGGATACACAAAACAAAGATTTATGGTTCTATGAACTGCCATGTCAGAGAGCATACAAAAAAGAGTGTTAGATTATCACGATTCAAGATAAAATTACTTTCCATCAGCTTAACTCACATATAAACAAATTATCAAACATCCCTAAGAATAAATAATTTGCTTAAGAAAAATAAAATACAAAATTGACCAAGTCCACTAATCAAAACTGTCTCAAAATTTGCAGTCAAATTGATGGTTTGATGAATAAATAACAAGCTTTTTGTTTCTAATGCTGGTGCAGAAGAACTTTATGTCGCAATGGACATATTCTGTTGTTCTTAGATTTTCAAGTACTGAGGTCTACTTGACATATCCCTATTAATACCAATAACCACTTAAAAATCACAATAAACACTTCCACAGGGAGAGACACAGAGAGTTGAAATAGAGAAAATACCATATCATCATCACGTACCAAACACCTTCAGTTTTTTTTTTTTTTTTTGATAGGCACCAAACACCTCCAGTTCAACAAATACCCTGCAAATGAAGTACGAAGGAGTCAACAAGCAACCAAATGATAAATAAGACTATAAGTTAAGAGTGTATTCAGGAGCATGAAATAAACACAAAGATATAAACCTTTTCTAATGCGAAGGAAAGGTCTTGTGATCGCTCTCCATGTCTTGTCCCAATTCTTGTATATCATCATTATCTGACACATTATTAAATAAAAAATAAGACGATCTATATGTCATAATTCATACAATATAAATGCTTTAAAGTGACTTTATCTTACAAAGAGAATTTCACTTACCCTGGATAATAGATTCAATCCTCTTTCTATTTGAATTTGTAGGACATATTCGCTTGTCGTGTCCCAATTTTTGACATAATCCACACTTTCTTTTCTTTTTCTGTTGGCTCAACTCAATACTACTTCTCAATCTACCCGTAGTATAAATCTTTTCTTTTCCCTTCTCATCCTTCCTCCTACCCTTTGTTTGCAAGATATTCGGGTCCAAAAGTAACAACCGAGATACGTTATTACTGCATTTTCCATCTGAACTTTCGGGTACAGCCATTTCTTCAAATCGAATTTCGCAAATTTGTTTGGATAGTTCATTTAAGCTATTCATGAAGATTGTGTATGCCTTCATTGAAGGTGATGCAAAACATGCCAATTTAGTAGCTTGTTGACACATATTGCCAAATCTCAATGTTTCTAACGGTTCTTTCTCATCACTTGTCATTTGTGAATCCATCAACCTAAATTTGTTAGCACCTTGTCTCCATCTTTTAAGAATAAAGTGTGGCGGTATATCATCGATGTCTAGACGGAAAAACACCTTTAGAAAATGTCGACAAAGTATTCCAACAAACTCAAATTTTCGGCATTCGCATGTACCCTCGTAACTATCTAAATTGAACTTCAGCAGAAATTCCTCGGGCTCGCCAAACTTAGTTTTCACTAAATACGTGTGATATCCATCATTGATTTCTCTTTCTTCAACTTTAAATCGGGGCACCTGGACCCATTCTTCCTTGAATTTCTCAAACATATTTCTGGTATACACTGTTGCAGCATGTTTTAGAATCAACTCGTTGTCATTGACACATCGATTCTTGTGCTCTGACTCAAAATCTTCACTTCTCTCATTTTTTACAAGTTTCTTCAATGCTTGTTCATAATTGATAACAAATTCTTTGAGATTTGTTGTCGATGTAACGAACCCATTGAAGAATGCATTAATGCTTTCGCTGCGCCAAGTGGTATTCATACCAGCGAAAAAAGTGGTTCGATTATAAACAGGCACCCAAGACTCCCGTAATTGAAACAGTTGTTGAAGCCAATCATTTCCTTCCAATCCATTCTCTAGAATCACACTCTTCCACTGCTTTTCGAACTCCTCCCCTGTGTATGTTGACCAAATACACTTCTCTATTTTACCTCTAAAACCAAAATTTTCAAAGTATTTATAAGACAACTTTTCGGCAAATTTCTTCTTAATGTGCCAAATACAGAGACGATGGCGGGTGTTGGGAAAAACTTTAGCAATCGCATTATTCATTGCTAAATCTTGATTGATAATAAATGATATTGGATGACGTCCTCCCATAGCTTGAAGCCAAATCTGAAACAACCATAAGAAGGTAGCCTCTGTCTCATCTAGAAGAAGGGCGCACCCAAATTGTACAGGCTGGTAATGGTGATTTATTCCAGTAAATGGAACAAAAGGCATATCGTACTTCTTAATCCGATAAGTTGTATCAAATGTCACTACATCACCAAAATATTCATATGTCAATCTTGACCTAGCATCCACCCAAAAAAAATTTGTTGCCTTTCCCTTGTCATCACATTGAATCGCATAAAAAAATTGAGGATTTTCGATTTGTTTTTTCCTGAAATAGTTGAGCATTGATTGTACATCTCCTCCTTCCAGCTTCTTATGCTTAACATTCCTCAAGTGACTATAACAGTCCATATCATCAAAACCAATCGGATCCCCACCAAGAATTGTTGACACTTTACCAATTTGAATATTTTCTCTTTGCAACGTTTCATTTAAATCTTTAGCTACTTTCGGGAAACAATGATTTGATCTCAACTTCATTTTCCTCGCTGATGTGATTACCTTGTGATTATGGTCATCGTTGAAAATCGACACTTTCCATTTTGAGGTCCATTTATCATCTTTTACAATGCGCATGGATGCCTCACATCCACATTTAATAGTTGAAAAACTTCTTCTACTTATCTTCTCCCCACTTTCAGTCTCAACTGTTACCGCCTCTTCTTTTGCTTTTGAGTTATATTTCCCTTGGTGTGTGCAAACATATGTTACTCCGGTCACCTCATCTGAACCTCGTCGAGCCCTAGAAGTAGTTCGAATACGAATGGAAAACCCCTCCTGATGCCCGTACTCTGCATAATACCTTTTTGCTTCCTCAATTGAATCAAAGAGCATCCCCACATACAGTGCATTTAACTTTTTAGCAGCTTTGTTGGGACTCTGACAACCAACGTATTCCCCATTATCCACTTGAATTGTAGATGATGATCCCACAGTTTCATCGATAGGCACTCTCTCACACATGTCAATGCCAATTGTATCCATGAATATAACTGCTATGATACAAATATCACATGGTCATACACTACTAAAATGAATGCAAAATGTTTCCTAGGATAACCTTCTCTATAACGGTGTCCTATCCCATTCAGGGATGTATAATCTCTCTTAAAATCAATAGTGAAGCGGTTATTTCCATTTTTCCTAAAATTTCGACAACATCTCCCCATAGTTCTCCAATTACATGACTTAGACTATGGCTAAACATGCCATCTAATCTAAGTATGTACCCAGAGAACAAGAGGAACACTCTCGAAATTTTACTTAAATGAAAACAAACACTTCTGTTATTGATTGTATTAAAGATTATTAATTCCGAAATTATCCAAAATTGGGACAAGTCAATAATCAATAGCAGACAAGTACTCCTCATCACAAAGAAGTGATGAGGCATGCAATTGTCACCCAATGATTCTTGAATGAGAGATCAAAGTTTTAATTAATGCATGTATATGCATGATGATATATACAATGAAGAATACTTGGTAAATAATGGTTCACCAAAAGAAGATAAAAGATTAAGTAATTGCAATTAAGGAACTATTAAATCTTCGTCAATTCCAAGTGTTCAGACCTAAGTTTACCTTGCCCATTGTACAGCAAAAATGATAAGTGACATCATGCTTAAAAACATTGATAGATGCTAACTAATTACAATACTTGAAACTAAATATTTACCCAGACAAGTTAAGTATATTTTTAACAGAGGAGCATTATTAAAAATGGTCAAATGTGACCTCTAGGCTCTAATGAACAAGTAAACAGACTCAATGTCAGACTACATTGTCGGTTTGACGACTTTTCAAAACTTGTGTTAATAATTCAATCCACCAACTGTTCTTCACAGGCCTAAAGTTGAAACTTGGGATTGGATCCATTCCTCAGTTTGTTGACATATTGCAATGCATCTTTGAGGTTGGGGTTGAAGTCCAGCTTATCCAAACTACATAAAAAATTAAGTAGAACTAAGAAACAGAAGTGTTTATTGTTTATGGACCTCTTCTAATGTACAAGTCTGAATGTGTTTATGTATACTTCTGTCCATTCTCCTAACTAACCAATCTCCACCAAATCATTTTTCTACAGAATCTTAACTCTAGAAAACCTAGAATCTCAACTCTTGATTATTCGATCATAAGAAATCGATGGAAAAGTTCGAATTTCAAAAAAAAAAAACAACAATAAAAACGCAACATTTGTGAGAAACAATCCGAAAAAAATTCAAAAGTGCATGAATAACTATAGATGAATGAGAGAACAGATATATATAGAGGGATAAAAGTTAGGGCTTATTCTACATTCAGTTGCAGAGTACGGATGAGAGAGATTACCTCTCCGTCAATGTCTGAAACGATCGATTGAACCTTGGAGAAGAATATCTTCGACCGGACTCTCGAAGAGAGAGAATCGAAAAGTTGGTTTGAGAGAGAGAGAGAGAAGAAAGAAGAAGGATCCGTCTATTTCTTTTCTTTCTTTTTTATTTTTTTCTTTTGTGTGCGCGTGTGGTTTTGGGCAGGGCATAAAATGGGTCGAACTTTATCCGAAATTCAAGTCATCCGAATCCGAATTTAACGGTTTCGTTACTTCAAATATATCCAATTAAAAAATGAGTCGGATGTGGGTTGATGTCCAATGACCCAGTCGGATACGAATTCAGTTCTAGATTAGACTAAATCCGAATAATATATTACTTTGAAAATTATATTTTTATGTTTTTTAAGATACCTTTCTTCTATTATTTTAATATAATATGAATTCTTATAAAATATAAAATAATTATAATGGTCAAATAGAATAGCAAAACAACTAAAAAAGAAATATAGCAAACAAATAAAAAAGTTGAACAGTTCGAAATTATTCAACCCGATCGGATCGCATCAAGTAATTCAGTCAAGCTGAATCTGGATACAGGTTTTAGCGAAAGCAAAATGGCTTGACCCATTCATGGGTAGGGATGGCAATCTTAACATGACTCGAAAATGACACAAAATTAATGAATTTAAGTCAAGCCTAATTGGGTTTGGGGCATAATAGTGTCAACCCGTCTAACACAATTATTCAATGGGTAGGATTTGAGTTAGGGGAGTCTACCCGCTTAACCTGTTTTGACACATTTAGTTATTCTGTCATTAACATGTAATTTTAAATATATTAACAATTATTTAATAAAATTTTAAATTATCCCTTTTTTACTAGAATTTCCTAGAACCTTTTCATAATATATATTTTTTTTCATTTTCTATATAATATAGAAGGTGTTTTCAGATATTTTTCAAATAATTAATAGTTAAGCTTTTAGTTTGGGAAAGAAAAAACACTTTCCTTATTAAGTTATTTGTATTTTTTTTAATATGTTTTTTCATTGTAATCTAGAGGCATGTAGTGTTTGATTCCTAATATGGTGATCCATGTAGGCAAAACAACCCTTAGTAAGATTTAAGATCTTACTAAGTAAGATTAGTATGTATATGTCATAATGAAATACACTTTGCTTAGCAAATAATAATAATAATAATGAAAAACACTTCCTAAATTAGTAAAGAAGTTTTCTGACTACATCACCTTATGACATCAAAAAACATGATCTCATACTAAATGGTTGTAAAGGATAAAATTACATGAACTTTGAAAAAAAAAATCAAAAGAAAGTTATTTTCACCATTGGACTTAGTTTATGGTCATGTGACTTTATTTTTATTAATTATATTTTATTTTTGGTGGTGGAAATGTAACTTATTTTTTCTAATAATGATTAGAATTTTATTGAACATGTTATAAATGGTTTGGGTCATGTACACCTATTTATAAATGGGTTGGATTTGGGTTTAATTTTTTGACACAATTATTAAATGGGTCAGGTTTGGTAAACTTTCATAATACCTTTACCTCAACCCAACCCGACCCGACCCATTGCCACCCCTAGTGTTGGGGGAGGATCGATACAAATTTGAAAAGTTTAACTAAAGGGTTGTTTGAAGTCGTGTTGTCACAATCTGGATTGTTGGATGTATCCAGATTCAACGACTCCAACTTGTATGCTATTTCGTTGGTCACATAATAGGCATTCAATTCCTTCCCATATATGTATAGAGTCGTGCTGGAGTGACGTTAAAATTTACAACGATTCACATATTGCCGATGTTGACGTGTGTGCATATAACCATACATCCTTTTCACTCATATCTCAATCAAAAGCATCTATGGTTTCATACACACATCCACATCAACAATGTGTGAAATGATGTAAATTTTAATGTCATTTAAGCATTTTTCATATGTATACTAGCAGATGCTTGTGCCTACGGCACAGATCATTCATTTTGGGCATGTATTCCTTACGCGTAATTAGATAACGAGTTTTAAAGCAAAACTCTAAAAATGTCTCTTAAATAAAAAATGAATACTATATTTAAATTTTCTAATCATTTAAACACGTAACTAATTATAAAATAATTAAAAAATTAAACCAAAGGCAACCAAAACCATTAATAAACAATATGATCCTTACATTTTCATGATCCCAAAAACCACATTAGATGATTTTCTTCAAGTACAAAAAATATCCTTTTATTTATATTATTCAAAATCACCTTAGGGGTTAAAAAAATTATAGATAAAAAAAAAAAAAAAAATTGTGGGTTTACATTATTTTTATTTTTATTTTTCGGATTGTTTATTATTAACTCAGTTATACTTTCACCTTGTTCCCCAGTCCTAACTAAAGCAAAACAATCATTGGTTTGATTTATTTTATGTTTTCAAGTTAAAGCTAATACTATCAGATTATGACTATTTTGCTATTGGTATTCAAGAAGCACATACCTTTTTTTGTTTTTCTTGATGGGATTGGGACAGTGGGCCTGACTAGTAAGGGCATGGCAACTAGCCTCTTAGAACACTATATCTCATCCAAATCCCCCAGGTACATGCAATACCCTACAAACCACACATGCAGGTAAGGTAAAGGTAAGTAGGGAAAACCCTTGTAGGTGGCCAAATAAAAGGGATTGAACTCAAGACCTCTCCCTTTTTGGAGGGATGCCTTGGCCATTGCGCCTAACGCTTGTTGGTTAAAGAACATACCTATTTGTTATTGAAGATATATATCAAATGAGAGATGCATGTAACTATTAGTTATAAGAGAGAGAGAGAGAGAGAGTATAACAGTTGGGATGTTATAAATTCCCCAGAGATAAGTATCCTTACGAAAATGTATAAGGAAATCTACTATTTTCTTCAAATCCCAATGGTTATGTTGATGGAAAACCTCAAGGTTAAAAAAAGTCATTTCTCACAATAGTGATGAGTATGTAAGAATGAAAAGGAAAAAACTAATCTAACAAATCTTACTTGGGAAGGCAAGGCACTTAGGCCAAAATCTAAAATTTTCAAATTTCCTCTTAGGTCCTTTGAATGAGAAGCAAAGCAATTGTAAGGACTATGGTCTAAAATGTCATTTTGATTCAATATTTCGATTTTTAAAATAAAGATTGAAACAACACCAAAACATTACGAAACATTTGCTACATTCAAAACATTAAGGTGTTGTTTGTTAAACTGAAAAAAATAAGTGCTGAATAGCATTAAGCGCTGAATTTAAGTGTTGAAAAAGTTGTTTGTTTAGATGTTGAATCATATTTGTTATACATTGCTAAAGCTGGTAAATTGTCTTTGTTACCCTTACAATCATATTATACATTGTTTGTATGTTTCAAATGCCTATTTCTTATCAAACACAATAAAATATATTATTTCTTATAAAATTAAAATACAATTCATTTTTAAATAATAAATAATACTAAAATCTTCAATTTATAAATAATAATTTCTATTTATAAAAGCCCACAAATTTCAAATTAAAAATAATAATGTCATACAAGTCACCAAAATTGAAGTCAACATTAAAATAACTTAATTTTGGATGAATTATTTTCGATGGAAATGAAGGATGTGTAATTATAAAAGCACCCTATGAATTAATAAGGGCAACCCACATCATAGCCAATTTGTTTTTTGTGTTTTTTTTTTTTGTTTTATATGGGTTAAAGTTTTTGGAATGAGCAAAATTTTAGTGAGGATGGTCTATATAGTCTAAAGATCACCCTCACCAAAAATCAGCCCATTTTGAAACTTCTAACTCGTCAAAAATAGTTTTCAAAAAAAAAAAAAAATGGACGATTTATGGTTCCTGAACTTATTTCGATAGGGTTAGAAGTTTCAGGATGTGCTGATTTTTGGTGAGGATGATCTCCTCATTATAGAGATTATCCACATCAAAAATCAACTTATTCCAAAACTTTTAACCCATATAAGACAAAATAATTTAGTCTTGGTGTGGGTTTATTAATTTGTAGGATGCTTATATACTAATGAGGAGATCATTCTCACAAAAAATCAACTCATTCCAAAACTTTTAACCCATATAAAACAAAATAATTTAGCCATGGTGTGGGTTTATTAATTTGTGGGGTGCTTATATACTTATCCATGAGATATAAGAGGTAATATCCTTTTAAGAATAAGGGTATACTTGTCCAAGCTCAAAAAAACGAAGGGCATACTTATCCGTGTCGAAAAAAGTGAAGTGTTTACCGTTTCAGCACTTTTTTTCAGCATCAAACTAGTGCTAAATTTTTTTCACTTATTTTTAGCAATAAGCGCTGAAAATATAGAGTAAACAAACGCGCTATTTTGACAAAAAGTACTGAATTTAATTTTTTTTAACAATAAACGCTGAAAAATAGCACAAACAAACATAGCCTAAATTGTTCTTTTTAAAAAATTCTTTCATAGAAGACTGTGTTCTAGGGGCATATCATTAATTTGATAACATAGGGTTTCTCAAATATTTATAAAAATATAGGGTCTTTTATCTAAATAACCCTTGTCTTCCATAGAAGACTAAATTCAAGGGCATGGGTTTGATGAGTACAACAGTTGTAGCCTTTGTTTAATTCAGAAAAGAGGGGGAAAAACACTTTGAAGAAGAAGACGAATGGGGATTTGGTAATAAATTTGACGACGTAAGTGTTACTCTGATGAATCGACGATCTCTTCCAAGTTCCTCTCTCTCTCCCTTCCTTCATTCCTTCTTCTTCTACCCCCTTTTCATTTATTTTCTTTGGTTTTCTAGAAACCATCAAAATTATGATTGTTTTCGATTTCAATCATGTTTCCTCTTGTGATTTCAAAAACCCAAAATGTTTTGTACAAAACGTTACGAAACAAACCGAGATTTTGAACCATGTTAAGGACTTCTAAAGTAAATGCACAATAGATTTCCAAGTAATTTATATTATGTAATAGGCTTCATGCCCAACAACAATAATAATCTTCCAGTCCATTTGAGAAAACATCAACCAAGTCTATAGTGGGTACACATTTTAGTAAAAATGAATAAATAAATACCAAAATGGATCTACAACTTTTTTGATAAATATTTCAAAACATTTTCGGTGTAATAATTTTTTTTTCTCGTACATGATAGTTCTGATTCTTGCCCAAAGTTAGTATCAATCTTGGTGTATCTTAAATCCCTAGATTTGTGCTTGAAATGCTGAAAGTGACTCGATATGTGTGTGCGAATCCGATTTTGAAATCGCTTCCTAGTTCTATGGTCTATGAATTGAAAATGATTCTAAATAGATAAGAAACACAAGTCTATGAAGAAATTATAGGTACGAGGATTAGAAGGTGTTAGGCATCAATCTCGCTCGACGAAAGTCGACCTCTACTATTCTCAAAGACTTACATTATGAGAACGACCTAAATTTATAATAAAGATTAAAAAAATTACCTATTTTACTTGGGTGATTGTGACGATTAATTCTCTCAAAGACTGGCAGTAAGCATTCATCATGTGAATATTCTTGATTTGTATCCGCTTCCAGATGTGTTCCCAAAGTCTGAGATGAGAATTTCTTCTTTTAAATATGACCATTTTTTTGGGGGGGGGGGGTTTTAGGGTTTTTAAGTGTTTTTATGTTGAAATCAAGGCTTAGGGATTAGGTATTGAGTTGAGACTTCATATTTAGGATTTTTGGGGAGTTATAAAGAGTTTTTGACCTCTATTTTCTAGGATTTCTCAAGATCTACGAGATTTGATGGTAAAGTCCTATTTTAAAGAGTTTTATTTATAAATTTTGAGTTAGATTAGGTTTCTTAGAGATAAAGTCTATCTCTAACTAATCTTCAAGTGGTTTAGATAAAATTTCAATTGATTTTTTAACTTACGAAGACTGAATTTTTTAAATTTTGGAGAACCCCTCATTGAAGGTTTTTTATTAAATTATTTTGAATTCTTTGAGACCCCTAGTTGAGGGTTCTTTAATTAAATGTCAGGTGGACCCCACTTGAATAAATGGATTGGCACTTGAAATTGAGCCCATGGGCTTAATTAATTGTATTTACTTATTCAAAATTTTTAATTTAATTTATTAAGAATTTAATTATTAATTTTATATTTTCGAATTTTAAAGTTGGAACATTATTATTTTGCCCTCAAAGAGGGTTTTTGCATTGGGACATCGTTTTTTGACATTTTGAGATGTTTCAAAATCAATTTTTCGTAAGGAATTCAATTAGAATATTGATTTGCATTATTTATGATTTTTTGGTGTGAAATAGGTGTGGGCATCATGAATTTGATAATTTTGACATTTTTTAAAAATTGGAGAAATAATTTATTTGGTTTTAAGTTGTTTAATGTGTTCAAAAGAGTCTTCCTAAGCGTAATATGGGTTCTAGGGTGTTTTGACGACAAAGGTATTTTGGTACTTTGGTCAATTTTTTACAAAAATTTCTTTTAGTTTTAAAATGATGATTTATATGTTTCAGGTAATATTTTCTTAGCGTAATATGGTTTCTAAGATTTAGAAGTTTTGGAATGAGCTGATTTTTGGTGAGGATGATCTCTTTACCATATAAATCATCCTCACAAAAAATCAATGCATTTCAAAACTTCTAATCTCTATTTTGAAAAATGTTTGACATAATATTTGGCTCTTTTTAGGGCCTCCGAACGCTTCCATATATATATATATATATATATATATATATATATATATATATATATATATAGAATGGTTTGGAGATACAAAATGACTTGTGCAAATCAGGACTAATGTAAATTGATTCAAACTAACACCTTTAATTGGGGTAAGAAGTTTCGGAATGGGTTCACTTTTGGTGAGGATGGTCTTCTTAATATAAAGATCATCCTCACAAAATATCAGCCAATTCTAAAACTTCTAAACCCAATTTGTAAGTTGAAGAATCAGGGATTATTAGTTTGTAAACCACTTTAGATGGTATTAGAGTTTTGGAATGGGCTAATTTTTTTTTAGGATGATCTTGTAGACACCCCATTTTTGCATCCGCCTGACTTTGTGATCTGTCACCCGATTGTTGTGGATTTCTAATGATGAGCGCAAAGAACTTGAAAACTTGTGAGAGGCCTTCTTCCTATTCTCTCTATCTTCTAATTCCACTTTCTTCTTTTTTCCTTTCAACGTGACATAGAATTACACTCGTTTAGATCACTACACCATATACTTGATTTAGTAAGCAAGCACAGTTAGGTTCGCTATACATTTTGGTAACTCGAAATTGTCTCTACACCATCATTTCCCCATTTTGTCTTTTCTCCAAGCATCCCACTCTCACATTAATTACTCCCTCAAATCTCTCATATAACTTACCCATCACCCCCACACAACTCATTCACGTCATACATCCCATCTCCAATAACCATCAAACCAAATCCCACCAATCAACCTTACATATGGCAACATCTCACCCAAGATCAAACTAACAACCTTCTACATTCTTTAGACTCTTTTAACTCTTCCATCCCCTTTGAGTTTCATATGACTAACCAACACCCCCTATGATTTATTTTTTCTTCTTAATGAATCTAGGAGTTGAACACCTATAAATTGGATGACTAAGAAGAGGAAAGGACAAAAAAAAATTATTTGGAGAATTCTTTCTCTAACTCTCTCTAATTCTCTCATCTCTCTCTCTCTAAGCTCTTCTCAAATGCATCAAGTATAGAGAGACCTTGCTATAAAAATTGATTTTGCAATAAAAAGTACATAATTCATACCTTCCTCTTGTGTGAAAACCATGGGTTTTTGGTGTGTTATTTTCCTTTTGAATATATAATTTATTTTGAGTTGATGTCATTCTCCTTAAGAGCTTGCCTATATATTTTGTTTGCTTGGACAATATTTAAAATGTTTTTTTAAGGAAAAAAGTGGGCAGAACAACTCCTTGTTTCATCACTTTGTTTAAAAAATAGAACATGTTCAATTGATTTGAATGAAGAAGAAGATTTGTTTGTCAGTTGTTTTGAACGAAGAAGATGATTTGTTTGTATGTGTGATCAATACATATAGGTTAATTAAATGTGATAGCACATAATAATGACTGTAGAAGGTAAAATAGGTATTATGCACATGGCTACATTTTTGTGGATCCCTCTTTGCTACATTTTTGTGGGGGATAAGCGTTCCCTTCAACTATGGTTGTCTTTCCTTTTCTCCTCATTCAATTGTATTATCTTTCCTCTCTCTTGCCCCATTTGATAATGTCCTTCTAACTTTATATCCTTTAACTTTACCATCTATCGTCTTTTACCTCTGTAATCCGAAGAGAATGCCTGTGTATACTGCTATGAAAATAGACTGCAAAACACCTCTTTTATATCTAGATCAAGATCGTCAGGGAGGAAACTCAACAACTTTCTATCTCGAGGCTCATAGGTTGAATACCAATAGAATAGTGAGGCAAAGTGATAATAGTATGACACTCATCCCTTTCCTTTCCCAAGCTTTATGACATAGGGGTATCTCTAATATTTACTAAAATATAAAGAACTATCTCTTAAGTCAACTCTTTTATCAGAAGTCTAGCTAAAATTCTTATTTTTAGATGAGAGAAGTTCCAATAGTCTTCCCCTTCTTAAATTGACACCTCCAAAACTTATCAATTAGTATTCAAAGTTTTCCAAATTTTCAAACCCAACTTTTGAAAATAATATATAGATAAAATATATTATTATTTTAACAATTAAATAAATGCAAGTGTGCTCTTGACTTGCTTTATAGGTTTGAATATTTAAAGTCATAAGGATTAAAAAAAATCGTAGAAATGATGAGTTTTAGGAAGAAAAATCAAGGATTTTTTACTAAATGTTGAAATATAGTAATATTCATTCATCTCATGCCAAAGATTAGGATTTTGACAAGAATCGATTTGATAACTTATCAAATGGATTTTGGATCAACCATCTCTCAATCTAATAATGTCTTTGAAATATATAAATGATGTATATTTATAAATCAGTGAGTTTGCTCTCACATCATACCTTTTAAGTCTTTATATCTCCCTTCGCATAAAGTGATTATATACTATTTAACACATATAACACATGTCTTATAACTTTCTTGTCCCATCGGTGTCAATTAGGTACCAATTCAAATCAAAACCCGATCCAATTCCATTGGATCAAGTAGTATTCCACCCACCTACCGAAATTGAGTCCGACTTTGAAGAGGTTGGGTCGGTTCAAAATTCTGGAAGAACCCTTCTCGTAATATGACACGTGGTTTTTTAATTAACGTTTTTTTTATAAAATTTAGAATTATCTCTGAAGATACCACGTGTAATGCAAAGGAGAGGTTGTATCGAAATTTTGATGAGAGAAACTACTTCAAAGTTTTTTCCCCACCTTCACTAACCTCTAAACTCTTTGACATCTTCACCAAACTTACATATCAGTCTTGAAAGTTTTTCAACATTTTCAAACCCAAATTTCCAAAAATTATTATTTTAATAATTAATACGAGCTTGAATTGAAGAAGAGGAGGAGGAGAGAGTCTTGGAATCCGAAGCTATATGTATATATATGTCGGCCATTAATCCTCTATTTAGCTTCTTCGTCTCAACCAGAACAGCAACAGCAGTTGCGAGAGCAAAGCGAGGAGGTTCTCTGTTCTTGACTTCTTCTTCTTCTTCGATCCCCAAATTCACAAATCGCTACGATCGCGGATTCTTCCGCATCTTCTCGTCTTCTTCTTCGTCACAATCCTTCGCAACCACGGATTCTACTTCGATGGGAGAAGTTACAGATTCTGCTATGGATGTTGTTCAGAAGCGTCTCATGTTCGAAGACGAGTTAGTTTCATTTTTCTTACAATTCTCTCTAATTTGTTGTTTGATTTCTTTCCTTTTGATATGATCTTTCTTCTGTTTTTATTTTTTATTTTTATTTTATTTGTGGAAATCTTAATTTTCTCTTTCAGATAATTTAATTTTTCTTTCCTATCAAATTTTTTTTTTTTTTTTTTAAATTTTTCTTGATTGATGTTTTTTTTTTTTTTTTTTGTGTTGTTGTATGTTTTTTTTTTATTGTTGTTGTATGTTGTATGTTTTCATTTTTATTGCAATTGAATAATCTATATGTTAATTCTATAGTTTTTGTTCTGTTTTTTTTTTTTTGGTCAATTATTTATCGAAATCTTAATTGCTTGAAATGTTTTGAGACTCGAATTGTAGAAAAGTGATTGACTTCATTTGATTTATTTTGGAGTTATTTCATTTTCCTGACTGATTCCTTATGTTGTTTTGTGTTTGGTTCATTGAATTTGAATCATCCATATGTAATTCCCTACTATTGCAGATTCTCTTAATGAATATCGCTCAGGTGTTTGTGTTTATTTGTATGATACAATAGTTGATTGGGGCACAATTACCATATGTTTTCTTTCATCCATGAGTGTTAGAATTCAACCCATACAAACTAATTGGGATAAGGCTTTGATGATAATGTATGAATGCTCAAAGAAATAGATGGATCCATCTCTCAAATTTAGAAATAAATTTAAACTAACAAGCTTGTAGATTTTAGATCCATGAGAATATCAACATCTATTCTCTAGGCTAAATGTGTGTATCTTTCGTCATTTGAGTTCATCGGAATCGAGCTTTTGCCTAAGCATGAATATAATTCGGTGGAATTCTTTCCTTTTCACCAATGATTACTCCTTGCTCTTGAATGGCCTTTTACCTCCCCTCTATCACCATGTGATACAATTGGCTTGCATGATTTACACCAATATGATGGGGGGACATCACTATTTATTGATGGAGGGAGAAGGCCAAGAATTTCCTTTTTATTATGCTTCATAACCCATCAATGAAGCCTTTCCAATTACAACTCTTATCTAATGCTTCGGATGAGTGATATTGTTGGGTTATGTCTTTTATTCTTGATATATGAAGAGTTGTCTTGAATTCAACCCCGATATTGGACCCATTTGGTTTGGATTTGGATCTGACCCGTTTACCTTCTTTGTATCCCTAAGTATATAAAGGGTAAGAGATGAAATCCTAAAAAGGTTAGAGAGATATACGAGAGGCAGAGAAGTTGTAACCTTGTTCTTGAACTAATTGATGAAGCACTAGTGAAAAAGAGTTAACAAACTCTTTGTCCCTTTTCTATGGTGTTAAGTATTGCTTATCTATGACGAGTTAAGGATGAACAAAAGTTCTTAATATAGTCCATAGCTTTATTAGGTGGTGTGTAATAGTCATAGAACACACTTGATGGACTTACCTATGTGAATGTGGAAGTAGAGCCGCTTCCTATGAATACTATGGGCAAGTATTATAAAGCATTCATGAAAAATCAAGATTCAACAGATGGTCAAAAAGTGTCAAACCATAAGAATTTGATCGGTCCTAGAAAGAAAGATATGTATGATATGATAGTTAACTTACACGAAAAGGGAAATGATTAAATAACTTAGTTACACCAAGTCCCTGTGAGTTCTATCTATATATACTAAATGTCTATTAAGTCCAAAAGACATCGACATTAGGTCCGGTATTTCACCTTGTATGAGCAGTGCTTCCTTTTCTTCTTACTATGAATCTGTGGGGGATTATTGTAAAATTTATAGTTTATTTATATTTCTTGAGGATAAGGTTTGAACTCAAGAAATTTCTTTATTGGGGGAAACATAAACTAAAAAGAGTTTTTTCCTTTTTTTTTCTTTTCTTGTATAAGTTGAAAGTCAAAGATTCTCTTTTTGCTTTTTAGTTATGAGAGTAGTAAAGACAACTCTTTAAATCTTTAGTCTCACATCGAATAAATACAAGAATAGTTTTCAACTTATATATGATCCCTTTCT
The DNA here is from genome assembly GCF_017979445.1 of Akebia trifoliata. Taxonomy (NCBI): domain Eukaryota; kingdom Viridiplantae; phylum Streptophyta; class Magnoliopsida; order Ranunculales; family Lardizabalaceae; genus Akebia; species Akebia trifoliata. The sequence goes on along the minus strand of NC_141382.1, from coordinate 36,149,156 downwards.
CACTATTGTTTGAGTGTGAGAGAGAAAGAGACTGGGCCTCGCTCGCACATGGAGGCCCAAAACACTGTGGGACTGCAGCCCATTATGTTTGGGGCCAACCCGTCAGAAAACCTTAGTGCGCGTGTACGCATGCGATTGTAGTGAAAAAGATTGATACAACCAATAATCCAGCATATTTAATGACTAAGGTCATCCCACGTATCAAGTATAGGGGCAGCCTGGACTTGATAGGTGTTTGCAGTTCTTGAGGCCCTAATGGGGTGTGGAGGAAGCGGGTGGTCTTTTTTTTGGAATTGAAGCCAAGGTTGAGATTTGTTGGGTTATGTTTTCTATTTTTGATACAAGAAGAGTTGTCATGAATTCAACCCGGATATTGGACCCTTCTGGTTTGGATTTGGATCCGACCCGTTTACCTTCTTTGTAACCCTAAAAAGGTTTGGATTTGGGTTAGAAGTTTCAGAATGGGCTGATTTTTTGTGAGGGTGATCACTATGGTGAGGAGATCATCCTCACAAAAAATCAGCCCATTCCGAAACTTCTAACCCCATCAAAAGTGGTTTACAAGAATTGGATGGTCCATGACTCTTCAACTTGTAAACTCGGGTTAGAAGTTTCAGAATGGGCTGATTTTTGGTGAGGATGATCTCCTCACCAAAGAGACCATCCTCACAAAAAAATCAGCCCATTCCAAAACTTCTAACCCATATATTGAGAAATGTTTGGCACAATGTTTAGTTTTGTATTTGTCCCTTTATATATATGCATGTTAAATAGATAGAGTGTTGTTTCATATTAAAAAACCGTCATTAAGTTATCTTTTAATGAAGAAACCTCTTATATGCATGCATGTTGTTTCGCATTTATGATTATTTATTTATTTATTGGGTTGAGGAAGCCCTTCACAAGCTGTTTTCTTTAATAAGGGAGTCTCCTTATATAAATGTATGCATGTGGTTTCGATGTTATGAAACGATTATTTTCTCCATTTTGTTGTACTTTTACGGTACAGCTCAACAAAATGTCAAAGCCAGATGTGCCATAATTTCTTACTATTCTTTTCGGGAAAATTCCTATATGCACTAATGGGTATGGGCTCTAAGGTGGAATCTCCATGAGTTGACAATGTGTACCTATACCCAATGCTATAATTCGCACCATCACACCTTTTACTCCACCCCATAATCGATACTTATTGTAGTGAAAAAAATAGAAATCAATCCACTCATGCAATCACATCATTGATTCTTCCATTTTTTCTCAAATATCTTATTAAATGTCTGGTGGTTTATATCATTAGGATCAACGAAGGGTTTGCCACTATCTCAATCATTTAATTCATAACAGATTCCATAAAATGCATGTTAAAATTATTTTCCATATATAGTATATGTATAATATTGAAATAATATGCAATCAAAAACTCACCAACTGACATTTTACTTGTTTTCCCAAATATTAAAATGATAGGAGATGTGGAAATACATGGAGATGGCAATCTTGTGAAAACTCATATGATCTCTGATATTTAAAATTTCTGAACTTGTTCAAATTTTATACAAGAAAAATGATTGAATTTTTTTTTAATAAAAACTTGATTGAAAAATGTGCCCTCCCTTACTGTTAATGAGCAAAACTGGAAAAAACTTATCCAATTTTCTATCAATGTCATGGCTCAAAATTTTGTACCATTTTGGAATGTCTCGGAGAAACATTTTGGTTTTGACCGAGATCCAAATGAAACATTGACTTCGAAACATTCAATGTAAAATGTTTTGTATTGTCTTGGAATGTTTTAGTTGAGACCGTTTTGTTTTTTCTCCTAAGCGAAACATTGCATTGAAACAATATTTTAAACATTGATCAATGGTACTACTGCCTCAAATCCTTTTGAACCGCTAATTCTAGTAAAGGGTTTTCTATGTGTGCAAGCATAGTCACCAGTCGGGGTTCGGGAATAAGTTGGTAATGGGAAATTTGGAGAAACCAAGAGAAAAAAAAAAAAAACAGGTCTAGGGTTAGGGTTGTGTAATTGTTCCTACTACGTTGTATTCTCATAATATATCATCAAATTTCATATTAAACAGCAATATTACCAAATCCCATATTAATATCGTCCATACATCCACAAAAAGTAATCACAGGTCAGCAACATATTCAAGGTTTATATTGTTGAAAATATATAATAATAAAAAAATTACAATTATGAATCCAAGTTAGGATCATCAATTGAAAAAAAATCATCAAATTCAATGTTATTCTCATTTGCATCTCTCATTCTTTGATGCTTCATTGGTAAGTGGTCACCATCATCTTATCAATGTCATCTCCTCTTACTAGTGCATCATATGAGACTAGATATGGGAAGGTTGAAATTTTATCTAGGCTACCATCTCCCAGATTACTAAAACAATGCTTAAATACCTATTTTTTCCTTTTTCCTGATTTAATTGCTAAGTTCATGATTTAAGTGTGAAGTTCGTAAAAGTTGAGACTTATTAAAACGTCGTGATTAAATAATGATTTAATTGATAAAGGAAAAAATCATGATTTAATTGCAACTTGTTCAATAAGTTGCAAAATTGGATGACTATGAGTGTAAGTGCTTGTGGTGGAGGAGGAGGGAGGAGGGAGGGGGGTGATTTAAATGATAATCTTTTTTATCTCGTTATTGCAGTGTTAAAAGTTGGTTCTTTGGTGGCGGATTTTAGATTGATGGGTTATCATTTTCCATAGTGAATTTCTTTTTCTTATTATTGTTTTCATTAAACTAGGGTGTAAACTCGGTTAATAGTGGTCCAGTTATTTCTACATCTCTATTGCAAGTAATAGAAGCATCTCTTGAATTGTTTGGTGATTGATCTTTGATAGTTTTACTTATATTATGTGTCATCTTTATTTGGCTTCTTTTGGACTAATGATTTTAAATGGAATTTCGTTTTATGGGGTTGCTACCATACTAAACAACTAATACACTACTCACATTACTTTTGGTGTTTCAGTTTCTTTTTAATCGTATTTTGACTTTGTTTCGTTCCTTTGAAATCATATTTGTCCCAAATATTTTATGTACCTTGCCTTCCTCAGTATGCTGTTTTTCTTTTTGGGCATTTGCAAATTGTTCTTCCTTCAAAGCTGTAAGACTTGAATCTGTTAACTACGAGCTTCAATATTTTCCTTCTTTTATCTTCATTGCTGGATTGCATGGGATTGTTAACATTTTATACTCTGATGTTGTGCAGATGTATTTTAGTGGATGAGAATGACAATGTTGTTGGGCATGATTCTAAATACAACTGTAAGTGAGAATTTTTCATATTGGAAAGATCAGTTTGACCATTTAGACCACTTTTATCATTATCATCATCATCATAATTTTACTTGTATTGTAAAAATTAATGGGTACTTGTACCCAATGTTTAGAAAATCGAAATTTGATGTGAACTTGGTCCTTTCTCAATTGAATTCAATTGTTTGCTTTTCAAATATTAGTGACCACGTGATTATGTGGAGAAGAGGTGCAAGTTACTGATTTATGAAGAAAATCTAATTTGAATTAAATAAGGTCCAGATGAAGTAAAAAAGATTACTTTACCCAATTGATCAAAAATTGCTGATTTGATGACTGCAGTCTGATTTGAAATGGAACTGTTACACACTTCTTTACCCTAAATTTTTTTTTTTTCAGTTATTTTTGGATAATTTCTACTTCTCGTATATGATGACACTGATATGTTCTCTCCTTGATGACAACTATTTACTTGTTCTCTTCATTGCCCATCTGGTCTGCTCTTGCCCAGGTCATTTGATGGAAAAGATAGAAGCTGAAAATTTGCTGCACAGAGCGTTTAGTGTTTTTCTGTTCAACTCCAAATACGAGTTACTTCTTCAGGTATGTCAGTACTTATATATCTTGAACATGGGAAGTGTACTAGATGTCTTATTTTTGAAGTATAATAGAATACCATATTGTTATTTTCAACTTAGTCCATTTGATGGGACTGTCTGTCCAATTAAATTTGAAGGTTCTATTTGATCATATTATTTTGAATGCTCAACATTGAACTACATAAACAATTTGACCAATGCTCAATTGGGGATGTAATTATAGTATAAGTTTGTGTTTCCATCTTTCATTTATCAGTAGCCTAAGGACTATTTTATTTTCAATTATAAGCTCTTGCTGGAGCATTGAGTGAAGGTTTAGTTAAAGATTATGGGTGTGTTTATCTATAAACTAATTCAGTTATATCTGCATGTGTTGAATGTCTATTATGAAGATGGTGTTGCAATTTAGAAGGGAGGAAAAAAAAAGAACGAGAAAAGATGAGACAAATGAAGGATTTTGTGGCTGCATAGTATTAAATTTTGACATATTTCTTCGAAAAATTACCATTTCCACCAGATTTGACATCGAACGTAGCCAAGAATTTTTCTTTTTATACATTTTTTGGTGGAAATTCTATTCATTCTGCAACATACTTTGATGAATATAAATTTTGACCAAAATAATCACATTTCATGCTCAAAAATGCAAAAGTCGGAGCAAATATTTTGATAAACAGCAAAAAAAATTTGACCAAAATATTCATATTTTAAAAAATTATAAAAATCACAAAAAAATACTAATTGCTTGTAGAAAGAAATTTTAAATTACACATATTATTCATTTATAAATGAATTTTATTAGTTTGGAATCGATATATCATAGCACTTCATATAAGCATCATATACGGTTGACCATGTTCTAGTTAGTTGGGCATGTAAGTTTATTAATATGTTAAAAATGACAAAATATAATAATAAACGAATGTGATAATAATTTATTCATTTAAGCAAATTTTTAAATATTAAGGAGTATTTAGTTGGGCATCTAAGTTTATTAATACGTTAAAAATGAAAAATACAATAATACACAAATGTGATAATAACTTATTCATTTAAGCAAATTTTTACATATTAAGGAGTGTGTATTTAATTGGATATTATTATTCTCATTCCTCAATATTTTGTCATTTGCATGGAATTTATATTAATTTCCACACTAATCGAATACTTGTATGAAATATTTTCATTTTCGGGCTGACCAAAATAAACATTGAATCTAAAATTTAATCTCCTCCCGAAAGAAAGAATTCCATCCTCTAATTGTTGTAAAGGGGGATGGATAGAGGAACAAGTATGATAGGCACCCTGAGTTTACCAATCTCAGTGACCAGCTCCTAAGAGTTCCCACCCTATCTTGTGTAGATGTAAATTAATTTATCCTTGTCAACACTTCCCACAGCGTGGTTTTGTATGATAAGAAAATATAAGAATTGAGAAATCTGTGGAGTTCATTCCATTTGGTGAGAGAAATATATTGAAATGCTATCATTCCGCTTCAGGTATAAAATATTGAATTTTTTTTTTTTAAAGAGAAGCTGATATATACCAAAAATAGTTGAAAATTTTAAATAAACTAAGATCGAAAAAAGTGTCTTAGCATGTATCCAACACATTAGTATTGCAAAATGTCCTTTTTGCATATCACCAATAAGTTTAGCACCTTCATTGGAAAGCTCTACCTCATGAAATTGCTACCGCTACCTAATGAATGTCTATATAACAATAGGAAGTATGATTTATAGACAATAGATATGGACTCGTTTTCTGAACATATTTTGGTCTCATCTAAGATTTGTGCTTACTTTTGAGAGGGTCTTGATACTAACATGTTGTATACCTATTTCCTGAACAGCAACGGTCTGCAACAAAGGTAACATTCCCTTTGGTGTGGACAAACACATGTTGCAGTCATCCTCTTTATCGTGATTCTGAGCTCATAGAGGAGAACATCCTTGGTATTTATTTGTGTTTCACATTAATAAATGTCCCAACTTTCTCTTTCCACATTTGTTTTTCTCAGTAAATTTGTTAATGATTCCTGTGCAGGGGTGAGGAATGCTGCACAAAGGAAGTTGCTTGATGAACTGGGTATTCCTGCAGAAGATGTGCCAGTTGATGAGTTCATCCCTCTTGGACGCATACTATACAAGGCCCCGTCCGATGGCATATGGGGGGAGCATGAATGTAATAACAACTCAATTTTGATCTCAAAACCTAGGTTACGTACGATTGTGCAGGAAAATGGTTTTTCTCAGGAAAAATTGTTGTGTTTCTTTTTTTGGTCTGTGTGTGTGTGTGGGGGGGGTTTCAGTTGTATGATTGCACATTTGCACGCTAAGATCATTTTTCCCGATCACATGATTTTCCCATCTTGGTGGGAAAATGAATTTCTCGTTAGAGCAGGAAAATCTTAATGTTATTATCTCACAATTACCCTCACCTCCAAAACTAAAAACCCTCTTTTTGTCATTTTCCTAGGTGCAATCAAATAGTGGAAAAAACATTTTATAAGGGAATCTGTATGCTCAGGAAATTGATTTTCCCGAGAAAATGCTTTACCCTGCACAGTCATGCACACCACCCTCATTTAAGTATTTCCATTTCGAGTTATTTTAACCAGTCATTTGATCTTGTATTTAATTTGCAGTGGATTACCTACTATTCATTGTCCAAGACGTTAAATTTCATCCAAACCCCGATGAAGTTGCTGATGTTAAGTACGTCAATAGGGAGGATTTGAAAGAGTTACTGAGGAAAGCAGATGCTGGTGAAGGAGGTCTGAAGCTATCCCCTTGGTTCAGATTAGTTGTGGAAAATTTCTTGTTCAAGTGGTGGGACCATCTTGAACATGGAACACTTGAGGAAGTCACTGACATGAAAACCATCCACAAATTGACTTAGTACCCTGCAATAAGGATCGTGTTGTAGTAGGAACTTTTCTTCAATAAATCGTCGAACGAGGGTAATAGTCGCTCGGCAGGTGTGTATCCATCCTTGCACAATTTAGTGTTTTGTTTCGTTATTGAGTGAACAAAGGTTTAAAGTCTTGTTGCTATGTTAGATTGATGTGTTATAGACCGGGATTTGGGACAATAAGGGGTTCCGAGGTTCCATAAAAAAATTGTGTGGTAGCATTGCAACTGTTAGACAATCAGTCTTTGTTAATTCTTACTGTTCTCTAGTCTCAGGTTTTCTTTCTCTCAGGAACAAACTCAACTGAGTTGATTCTCTCAAGTCGTCTCGTCTGGGATGAGTCAAACCTATTAAATTGGTTTGAGGTGTATTTTAAAAGTACACATTTTTAATTAATTAATATTAATATTTACTTATACAAACTACATTAATAGTTTCCTAATTACAACAACATATTTACTTATACAAACTACATCAAACACAAACATCTACATTCTTAAAATGAATTTATTTATAATAAAAATAATACCTAAAACTAGTTGCTTGGCCGTGTTTTCAAAATATTAGTGGACGAGTCATTGAGATGGATCGTTCCATCAGAATGGATATCTCCTTTCGTTCTCTGTGACTGAGTTAACTCATCAGCGTAGGACAAGTTTTAAAACCATGGTCAAGGGAAGAGGGTGGAAAGATTGCTAATAACCTCACTTCTGTTTTTCATCTTTTGTGTGTGGCTATGCAAAAAAGCTTCCTTCAAGAAACTTCACTTAAAATGCAAGGTTTTAGAGAACATCTTTCTTTAAGTATATATTTGCAAATTTAGAGAAGTAAAAGGAAGGAAATGCCAATAGCTTATAAAGGACCTAACCATTTCCTCTCTCTCTCTCTCTCTCCTTTTCAAAGGTAGTTCTTTACCATATTTCCTCTTTTTTCTTTTTTAATTTTCTTTTCCTTCAATTTGCTCTTTTTTCAAAGAATTCAAATCAACCCAAGAATTTGGTTTGATCCTTTTTTTAGGGTGGAAATGAAGATAAAATTTTGTGCATGCACAGGTATTCGTCTCTCTCTCTCTCTCTCTCTCTCTCTCTCTCTCTCTCTAGGGTCAAGTTCAAGGGCCATATGAGAAAACATATGTAAAAACTTTCGTTTTTAATAAAATTCTAAAATATGGGTTAAAATTTTTGGATTGAGCTGATTTTTTGTGAGGATGATCTCTATGATGGGAAGATCATCCAAAAAAAAAAAAATCAGCCCAATCTGAAACTTCTAACCCCATTAAAAGTAATTTAGAATGTGGACCGTCGATTTTTTACCAATTTTTATCACTAATTTGTAAATCACTTTTAATGGATTTAGAAGTTTCTGATTGAGATTTTTTGTGAGGATGATCTTTTCATCATAGTGACCATCCATGCAAAAAATCAGCTCAATCCAAAACCTCTAACTCTTATTTTGAAAAACGAAAGTTTTTTCATATGTTTTCTCATATGGCCCTTGAACCGCCCCCATATATATATATATATATATATATATATGTGTGTGTGTGTGTGTGTGTGTGTGTGATTTTATTTGAAAGAGATTTACCAACTCATGGATAAGTTTTGTCAAAATTAGAAAATGGCATGTTTTTAGGATGATTTAGACACATGGTTTTAAAACTCATTTTGATGTCTTGTTTGAGGTCCATGAACGAGACCAAGTCGTGTTGGACAAGTTTTCCGATGCGTTTGAGTCGTCTTGTTCAACAATGAGACAAATGAATTATGGTTTTATATCTCGTCCTATATGTTTTACTTGTCTATCCATCTTGTTGGTGGACGATACTGAGATGTATCAGATGAGTTGTCTCAATCTCGAATGAGACTTAAAAACCATGTTTAGACATAAGTCCGCACATCATTTTTAGATACTCTCCGTATATTATCAAATGGATGACTTAACCTTGACCTTTTTTCTTTTCTTATTGATTGTAAAATGACTTAAATACCCCCATCTTCAACCTTTAGCTAAAAACCTTGGGTTTTCTTTCCCAAAATCAGTCATCTTATGCTAATTAGGTAAACAAACTATTTTCACATATTCAGCCTTAAGATTTTATCGATTTAAACCTTAATTATATAACAAGTATGTTTACATTACAATTTAATGGGGGTCGAGAAGGTGAAACCCTAAGTCACCATAACGAAGTGCAATTAGTAGGTTAAAATAGAAGTTATAAAAATAATTATTTTTTAAGTATTGCGTGCAACTAACAAGTAGTGGTGTGCAACTAGTCAGTCCTATTATATAAAGTTCTTCAATTTTTTTTATATAAAGTATGCATTGGAGCTTAGCTCTTCTAGAAGTTCATTACATGTATAGAAGAATAATTTTAATTTTTGAAAAAAAAAATCATTTTTTTGTACAATGATGCGAAATATTTCTCATTCTACTCTTAATAATCGGAATTGACAAGTACTCATTTTTCCTAATAGCCCTGATTCCAACTCCTATTCCACTTATTTTATAATTGGAACCAAAACCACCAAGAATCAGAACTAAAAACATATAATGAATCTTGTTCTAAGTACCTTTGAGATTCGACCCATTGATACTAGGGGTGCAACTTGGTTCGGTTTGATTCGATTTAAGGTCAAATTGGAACCGAACCAACATAGGTCGGTTCCACTAAATAAGAATCAGAATTGAATCAAAATCCATTGGAACCAAACCAACCCAAACCAAATTAAAGTCAATTTGATTTGGCTCAATTCTACGGATTGCCAATATTCTATAAATTGTAAGTAATATTTTTTAATGAAAAAATAAACATAAAATTCATACAATAAATCATAAATCTATTCATAAAAACTCATTAATTTAGCAATAAAAGATCACTAATTTATATCCTGGCTCTTAAAATAATTCATAATAATTATTATATACATATAGATTTATTTATTGCATAGGGATTCGATTCTTGATTTGGTTTGGTTCTATACAAATTTGATCTGAGAATCAAACCAAATTGATCGGTTCTTCATTTTCGTTACCCGGAATCGAACCACAACTTGTTCCAAACCACCCTAGAGCTAGCGGTTTGATTTGGTTTGGTTATCGGTTTGAACCGGAACAAGTTGCACCCCTAATTGATACTACTACCTGGTGCAGGATCTGGATCTGGATCTGAGAACTCCAAACTCTCTGCTAACATCAACATCGATGTTTGTGAAGAGTACGCGAATGCCTTTCGAACAGAATCCTACAATGAATTCTGGGCACGTGTCCTTGCCTTAACCCATAGAGATACTGCCACGTCTACATCAGTGGAGTCCACTACAGCTGCTCGGCTCCCATCCTACAGACTCTTTGCCGAGCACCTCTTGGATCCCGACCAACCAACAGTCACCAAAATCTTGAACTCGGCTAAGTTGGAAAACCACTCTCTCCTCTCCGACTACTTTTCAAATACAGCCGATGCTTCTCTCCTATGCGGCCTGTTATTGAAAGACATTGATCAAACACGTCGTTCTTACCACCTTCTCAAAACCACCCTCAACTCCCTTGAAACTACCAAATCATCACCGGAAAACCACTTTCCAGCGATCTTCAAACAACTCACCAAATTTTCTAATTCATTAAACCCATTTGCCACATCAGCTTCATCATCCCGTCGTTTTCACTCCGTTCAAGCCACGTGTGTTGGCTTGCTTAAACAGCTCAAATTGAGCTGGAAGAAAGCTCGAGCCAGGCATCGGCTCATCAAAAGCTTAAAAAGCAGCTCAGCTATAGTTCTTCTAGTCTTAACGACTTCATTAGTGGTAATTTTGACAACCCACACATTGGTGACGTTGATAGCAATGCCGGGCTTCGTAATGGCTTCGCTTAAGAAGCTGACTTCATCAAGGAGACTAACTCGGGCTTCGGCTCAGCTTGACACTGCAGTGAGAGGAACATACATATTGAACAGGGATTTGGATACTATAAGCCGGCTTGTAGGCCGATTACATGACGAGGTTGAGCACATACGAACAATGGTTCGGTTCTCACTTGAGCGACAAGATGATGGGCTCCAGCCAAGTAGAGAAGTGTGGCGCCAGCTAAAGAAAAACGACTCAAGCTTTAGCCAGCAATTGGACGACTTGGAGGAGCACTTGTACTTATGCTTCATGACTATAAATAGGGCTCGGAGCCTTGTAATGAAGGAGGTCTTGGGTTGACCCGGATCTAGTATCCAACTCCACACTAGTATTTATTTATTTACTTGGTTTTTCCATCTTAATTTTCTTAACTTTTGAATTAAATTGTTATTCTTAAAGAACCACTGGTCAGGATCTGGTTGAATTGGAACCAGTTCCAATCCAACATAGGATTAAATTTAGAATCGATCCGATACTCTTATTGAATTAGGTCCTTATCAGATCATATTTTCTTATTGGTCTCAACATTTAGATCCAATAACAATTGGATTAGTTTAAGATTTGATCAAAATATAGATTATAGATAACATCACAAAATTTATAATACCTTATATGTTTTCACAGATAATACGTAGCGGGTCACTATTCGATCCCGAACAAATCCGATAAGTTATCAAATCAGATCTTTATTTGGATACCCAAATCCTTGAACTTCCCAAGCTATCGAATCAGAAATTGGGTTTTGATTTTGAATCATTTAAATTTCAAAGCCCTAGTCATGGATTATGTTTTTCAAGCTTTGATTCCCTCTGTCGCCATTTTTGGTTATCAGACAGATTAACTAATGGGGGGTGTCAGTTCATTACGGAGTTTGAGATGCACGTAGATCAGACTGATCACTCAAGAAAGAAAAAACAATCATTGATTCAATGATTTATTGATTAATTTCCATACATGAGAAATAGTGAATCATTAACTAGAATAGAAAAATTCTTACATTGGATAATATATTATAGTTGAACAATACTAAGAACACACACACACAAAAACAAGTCACAGATTAAATATGAAACCCAACCCCAACCCAACAAGTAGGAAGATGCATGCAGGTCAGGACTAAGGAGGACTTCAATTGGGCTCCAGCAGAAACACATAAATCGTAAAGATCTATTCGTGGCACACTTAATAGAATGATTTGTTGGAAAAGTACAACATACCAAAACCCGTTGGATGATTTGTTGAAGAAACTGCCATATTCTCATAAGCAAATTCCACATTGTAGGACCTACAAAAATGAAGGAGAAAGCATGTTTGATAAAAGATGAAGCTGATCTTAAACCACATGAATCACTATTAATAAAGAAAATTAATATTGAAGGGGCTTAGGAACCCTAATGAGAGTAATCAATCTAACATTCAATAGCATATATCCCTTCATCTTTAATACAATTTCCCCTAACTTTGTAGATTCAAGACCTCTCTACTGCTTATGAGTTTGATTTGAGACATAGTAAGCATTCATTCTAGAATATTCCAAAAATATGAAACTGGACTAGTCATGTAAGACCAGCCAAGCACTAACATTCAACAAATATCAAGGTCCCATGGAAGAAATTGAACAAATAACAAATAAATAAATATGAACCACCTAAAACCTTTTTTAACGATCAAAACAAGAATAATGAACATTTTGAAACTAATGGGAAGCACCAAAAACAAAGACACTATTATATGGGCAACAACTTGGAATCGCCATTCACTATCAGATGAATGAACCCAAATCAGTTCAACAAAATAGCAAATCCAAGATGACAAATTTCTCAATATGTAAAATTATATTAAAAAGCAGGAGAATTCAGGAAAACATATATATATATATATATAACACTTCTACTAAACCAGTAAGATTCCCTCCCTCCCTAACCCGGAAGGCGTAGAAAGGAAGTTACCATCCCACCCTCAATTTTGACTACCATACCTGGAGCACTCACCTTTTTCCAAGATACCAACAGAACTCCAAGACAACAAATGTATCACAAGGTGATAAAAATCCACCAAATAAAACCACCTCATTTATTCAGAACTCGACAAACAAGAATTCGACAGTTTTCAACTCCAGATTTATAAAAGAAAACCTTAAAGAAACCAACACACCCTGGAATTAATATTCAATTAAGTGGTAAAGGAAAAAAAAAATGATTTTCTTCCATTAGTACAATTTTTTCAGTGAATTTTTTACTTCACTCAAATTCAATTTTCTTCCAATTCAGTGACTTTTTTTTTATGAATATCAACTTTCCAACTGTTTTTTTTGTTTTCCAGATAAGTTATAATTTTATACGAAAAAGGGAAAAAAATTACAAGATTGAGAAACATAATTCCCCAAATACAAATATTATACTGACACCAGCCTTTTATGAAGAATTGGCTACACCCGTAGCTTTCCTAAAACTAAGAGAAAAGAAATACATTACCACTTTTTTTTTAATAACAACTTTGAATCCATGACCTCAAAGTTGTATTGCAATTTGTCAATCAATTGAGCAATGGATCCAAGCTCAATACATGCTCAATCTTCAGCCACTACTAAGTCCTCCAATTTCCACCCGAAAAAATTGTGTTTCCTGATACCCCTTCCACTTCTAAAGGCCCCAAGAAACTTTAAACATATGATGACCTCGAAGAAGATATTAGATCACCACCTCATATGAATCCACCATCCAATGGGTCCAAAAAAAAGGATGTTGACAGAATCTTAATCTAAAATCATAAGTAGGATTCAAATCAAAAGCAGATCCATAAAGTTGTCCTTTTTGAGTTAAAAATATATAGAATAACATTCATATATATATACACACAGCGAATATGCTTAACTACATGATAAACTCATAAAAAAATAGCAAGGTTTTCTACAAACACTCACAAATAATGATACAATCTACAAAGAACATTCTTAACTCATTTCCAAAAGAAAAAAAAGCTTAAAAACAAACTCAAATCATGTTTCACATTTTTTTAATAAGCAACCAGGTTAGTAGTTAGTAATTATTGGGTGTTGAACCCAGTTTGTGGTATCAACACCCAAGACTTTACCAACTCAGGAAGCAACATTCATCATGTATCTTTAATTCATCATCAAACCAAACAAGTTTCTATATCTAATCCACAGATTATTGTTTCAAAATTGTGTGCATTGACATGCATTCTCTCATCCATGTTAGGTAATCAAGGCAAACACCAAATTCTTTTTGTAGTGTTTGAAGTTTAGGAAAAACAACAAAATAATAGGTGTTTAACGTTTACCTGATTGCCAATGCCAGGAGAAGAAACAACATTCAACCATTTTGGTTGTGTCGCTCAAATCGACTACCACAGTACCCGATCTATTAAAAAAGAACCATGTTTACAAGGAGCCAAAGCCATACAAACCACTTTAAGCTAGAGCCAAACTACAAACCTTATCCCATCTTGCACGGGGTATTAATAAAATTCCCTCTTTTATAAGTCTTAAAGAATGGTATTCTTTTTTATATGCCTTCAAGAATAGCATTCTTGGAAGCATGATTTGAATAGATTTATAACCCCCACGGATATTCACAATAAAACAAGTCCAACCACTCTGTTTGAAGAGTTTGCATATTGACCAAGAGACTATTGCCCAGATGAAGTGGTATGAGAGAAGAACATGGACTTACCTTTTACCAAAAATTGGGGGAGTGGGGAAGGACCTAATATGATCACTTGATTAGGAGCCCCAAGTTGAGGTACCAATGAGGGCTAGGATTGAGTCATGTGGCCTCCACCCAAAGTTTAAAATCTCATTTTGATGAAATTTTTTCATCAGGTGAAAAGTTGAAACAGTTTCAACTGAAACATTCTGATATTGTTCTAGTTGAAACCGAATGTTCTGTCGAAACATTCCAAAATGGCATGAACCTTTTAACAATGGCTCCACTTGCTGAAAGAAAGGACTTCAATCTAAAACTAATGACAATCATATAGCATAGCCAACCCAATCTCCCAACTTGAGACTTACATCTCACTCCTCTTCCATATTTGAGAACCCAATCCACCTATCTACAATAAGAATATCCAAATTTTCCTCACGTAAAAAATTGCATGACATCCTTCCTAAAACAAGTCTTCACATGTCAAAATACCCTTCCCTTTGACGACTCTTTTGAACAACAAATCAGGTTAGCACCAATACCAGTAAAGTTATAGTTATTATAAAAAAAACCATGTGAAATACTTAAAGTTTCCTTCCAGTGAAAACATGCACCATTTGTTAATTTCATGAGTGCATAGCAACAAAAAACTTGTGTTTTTTTTTTTTTTGAAAAAGTCTCGTTTGAAACTTCAACGATTAAAAGAATAAAAAAGCTGCCTTATTCAAGAAAGAAATGTTCTTACGTTTTAAACTCATTTTTTTACGTTTTAAACACGTTTTTTTTTATTTCTAATAATAAAACCACATTTTTTGTAGGTCTATGATTTATTTCCATAGTTTTACGGTTGTTTATGATTTGATTCATAAATGTTGTTTAATATGGGATTTTGATATTAATGTCTTGATGTTATGATAATTTTTTCAAAAGTTCCTTATTCTACTCAAAAGATTCGTTGATGGTCAAACTTATTTTAGCATCATAGAATTTATAATTATGTGGAAACATGTTATCATCCATATATATGTATATAAGGGGGGCATTTGGCTGACAATCTTAGGATGACAAAACACTGACTAAATTTTTGTCCTATGTGGCTTAAAAGTTTTGGATTGAGCTGATTTTTTGTGAGGATGATCTCTATGGTAAGGAGATCATCCTCACCAAAAATCAGCCCAATCTAAATCTTCTAACCCCATCAAAATTATTTTAGAATTGTGAACCATCAATTTTTTACCAAAAATTTGTAAACCACTTTGGATGGACTTAGAAGTTTCAGATTGGGCTGATTTTTGGTGAGGATGATATCCTCACCATAGCGATCATCCTCACAAAAAATCAGCTCAATCCGAAACTTTTAAGCCACATAGGACAAAAATTTTGTCAGCATTTTGTTAGCCGAACGCTCCCCATATTTATATATATATATATATATCAACAGTATTTTTTTTTTAATCAAAAATATATTGAAAACGTAGAATAAATATCTGATGTATTATATGTATTACATTTTTTTATAATTTCTAATATTTTATTTTTTATATTTATATCATTTTTTTCTGTTTTGTTCTCGTTTCTTTCACATTTTTTCCAAGTTTTCCCTTGCCTTTTTAAACCTGTATTCCAACTTGATGACTATGCATGAACGAATGCTCCCTCCTCATAGACTTAAGGTTTTTAATCGCATTGCAACTACGAACAATAATTACAAAGTCGGGGGTTCAAGAATAATTCAGCAAAGATAAACTTTGGTAAAAACCACAAAAGTTATCAAAGTTGGTAAGACATTGGAAAATTTAAAAGGATAAAAATATGAATTATCAAACAAGTTTTGATCTTTAAAGCCAGTACTAAACTCTATGAAACCTGTGTTTCTTCATCTTATCTCGGCCGTTTGTTGGATGGAGAGGCTCAAACGTTGTTCGAGGTTATAAATTATAGAAAATCAATATTGATCCCAAAGAAATCGGTAATGATTCGTAGGAAGCCTGTGTTTTTCCTCCCACCGAAGTAGTATATTTGATAGAAAGTCTCAAACATTGTTCAAGATTAGAAATGCTATAAAATCAGTACTAATCCCTAAGAAATTAGTACTGATATCAAGGAAATGTGCTTCTAATTAATCTCTTATGTTTGGAGGGAAAGAGATTACCCTAAGAAAATTAGTACTCATATCGCAGATTAACAAAATAGCAATTAAAGAAAACAATTTGCGTCACATGGTACAGAACATTCACCCCACCCCTATAATTACCACTTGCAAAAATGACAACCTCAAGATCCACAACTTTACTATTTACTAGGTCTCCGACAAGTCTAGCAATAGCTTGTGAAACACCAAAACATCGAGAGACCAGTTAAGCCAACAAGAAAGGATGCAAGGTCACCCCGAAACTTTTCTTTTTCTAATAAATGAAAGCAATTTTATAGAAAGAAGGACGAGATGACCTCCAAAAAGTTTATGACAATGGATTAGTTACTACCGTTACAAACCAGACGCCATCTAAAAATATCCTCAAAAAGGACATCTCTGAACTCCGTAAACAAGTTACACCAGGAAAAAAAAAAAAAGTAAAACAAAAGATACTAATGATGTCCTCATGCAAAGAGTGCTCTTTACCTTAAAAAATCCTCCAATTTCTAATATTCTGTAGACCCCAACAAAGTGTAAAGGGAACTAGCTACCACCAATTGATTTGGAATAATTGAAGGACTGAACTTGGGACACACCAATTGATTTGGAAAAGAGAGAGAGTGGTTCCAAACCTTTCAGGCAAATCACAATGAATAAGGAGATGATCCATCAATTTCCTCCTGGATTTACACATGAAAGAATAATCGACAGAGATGATACCCCTAACTAACCCCTAACTAGGAAATGATATGGTGTTAGAAGTTTATTCAAAGACATTGTCCACACAAAGAAAGCCAGTTTTGAAGGAATCCTAGGAGCCTAAATCACAAAAGCAGAAAAATTAGGATCGCCGCAACTCTCAAGGGTGAAATAAAAAAAAATACAGAAAACTTACCATTCCAAGTCCAAATCCTACAATCTTTTGCCTGATGAGCGCGATTTGAGGGATGCAATCATTGAAACATCCCCTGAATCCGAAATCCCAAACGAATCCCTTCCATCTAGAGCCATAAAACTAGATACTGGCAAACCTTTCTTAGAGGATATCAAAAATAATCTCAGAACAACCACGTGCAATGGGTGTCACTGCACCATCAGTCCTAGAACCGTGCACGATTCCATCTTCTCACCTTGAATCGAACATGCTTGTGAAACTTATAAGACAATTTACAAATACCCTTCCAAATGCTGCAAACAAAGGACAACCCCAAATCTCCCCAGCCATTTTCCCAATAAAGCTGACTTCATCAGCTTCTTCCTACCTTGAAATTGAACATACTTGTGAAACTCGGAAGACAATTCACAAATACCCTTCCAAAGCTGCAACCAAAGGACAAGCTATACATCTGTCTCTCTCATCCCAGTGGACTCACACCATACTTGACTTTTATAACTTTCCTCCACAGACAATCAAATTCAACCTCAAGTCTCCACGGCCATTACCCTTCCAAAGCTGAATTCATCAGCTTCTTCCTAAAACACTCTCTCTCTCTCTGGGAAATGCCAATCGTTGGAAATCTTAAATAGGCCTTGGTACAATTTGGCTCTATACGATATTCAATCTTATTCAACCTCAAATCTCCACAGCCATTTCCCCAACAATCGAACATACTTGTGAAACTCGGAAGACAATTTACAAATGCCCTTCCAAACGCTGCAATCAAAGGACAAGCTATTTGGCTGTCTCTGTCGTCCCATTGGCCTCTCGCGGTACTTGGCCTTAATAACTATCCCCCACAATCTTGTTCAACCCAAATCTCCACAGAAATTTCCCCAACAAAGCTAAATTCATCAGCTTCAACTCCTAAATCATGACCACCTTTCTCCATTGGAGGACAAACCAACTCACTTAACTAAATGAGATGCAGATGTAACATCTCTATATCCATTTAAGGTTGATTTTAGGTTTCAAAGTTTTATCAGGGGAAAATAGATCCATCACTTCTCAGACCATCTAGAGGGAAAGCTACAGGGTCATCTAAAACTGTCACACTAAAATTCTATTGGTGTTCGCACATTTAAAGTTGTATGAACCACCTATCTCTGCTTGACATATGCCAATTGCCAAGCAAGATGATCAAGTAATGTACTCTTCTATGTCAGCAACAGCATTCTTCAGTATAAAAGAAATAGCTAACAGATATCCAGGTGATGCATTATGTTGGACTCCACAAAAACATTACACAAAAATTATACATCTCTTCAACAAGAATTCATTTTTAAGCAAAAAAATAATAATAATAACTATTTTTCATAGTGTGTTGATACTTACAGTTGTTAGGTTTCTTTTAGATAGCGGAAAGACAAATAATGTTCAGTAAATCTTGGTAAAGAACTGATGATTCTACAAACATTCAATCTGTTACCAAAATGACAGTTCAATAACAACCAAAAGACTATTTGAGGATACAAGGAAGGATACAGATGTAGAAAATATTCCTTAAGCCTGAATTACTTCTTACTGCAAAGTTATGTCAACAAAGCAAGTCAAAAACACATTCACAAAAATAATCCGTTCCCTCAAAACAAAAGCATAATTACAGAGAAAGAGGAATAAAATACTTACCACACAGTAAAGGATTTCACTTCTTATGATGATGAGGTATGATAACACCCTTTTGCAGTGTAGTCAGTACTCTGTATTTCATCAGGATGCTCGACATCATTTGGTCTGTACACTTTGTCTGGTCTGACATACTTGCTGCCAGAAGATACATCGTCATAGTTCTCCTCATACCGACTATCTGATTCTGAAGGATCATATCTGTCCTTAAACCTATTTTGTGTCACAGACTCTGATCTCCGATTCCCATATGTTATCCCTCTGTGTCTGTCTTTACTTTCTGACATCCGATCATGCCTCCCCTCACTTAAGTCACTGGAGGGATTTGATGTAGAAGAGAAAGATCTGCTGTAATGATCTTTAGACCTGTGAGAAGAAATAGAACCATTTTTGTCATACTTGTTCCTACTCACTTCCATCTCATCTCGGCCCCTTCGATACCGATGTCGATCATGCGATCCATGACTTCTATGACTTTCTGGGCTTCTAGGTCTATATTCTCGATCTTGTTTTTCCTTCCTAACACCTCTCTGGTGATCTTCTAGAGGCCCATGACGACCATGAGATTCTCGTCTCTGCTGCT
Organism: Akebia trifoliata; assembly: GCF_017979445.1. NCBI lineage: Eukaryota > Viridiplantae > Streptophyta > Magnoliopsida > Ranunculales > Lardizabalaceae > Akebia > Akebia trifoliata. Next base: position 36,129,511 of record NC_141382.1, on the reverse strand, counting down.
GAGTTGAATTCTTTAAGCCACTGCTCATACTTGGGTGATCTTTCAGAGGAGTATCCTTGAATTCTGTAACCATGTTATTATTGTTAAAACGTAACTGTTTCATGTAACTGTGTCCCTGCCCTTTGCTCGGTTCAGATGAGATACATTCATTTCCTTTGAACTCATCATCTGTTGTCATGCCACTAAAATAAACAGATCCAGGTGGAAACGCCGAACCCTCTGCAGACCCTTTCACAAAGCATCCAATACCACCCGCCTGCTTGATTTCCTCCATGTGCTCCTCAATTATATCCCGCATTACCTTCAAGCAAAACACAAGAAATAAAAATAACAATCATTTCTGAGAAAGGTTGATTTGGAGTTGAAGAAAAACTAGAAAGGAGCCACAAAATATGTTGCAGTGCAATTCAAATAGTTCAGTAAGGACAAACAATAAGCATCAATAGGACTTAACTTCAAAACAAAGAGAATTTTCAGCAAAACAAAATGTCTGGAATTCAATAATCAAGTTGCTTCCCTACCTCTGTTGTTGTTCGCTTCACCTTCTTGCCACGATATGACATTCTTCGTCGTTTGTAATCCCTTTCCTCCGCCAATAACTCCTCTCTTGTTTTAACCTTATTTGAGTCCTGCAAATTAATTAACACCAAAAATAGGATGAGGAGTTGAGGTAAACCACGTAACAAACAAAATATACTGTCAAACAAGAACATTTATAAGGTAGAATGCTACTAAAACATGTTAGGCTTTTAATTATAATAAAAATAAAAATAAAAGACATGTTAGGCTTTCATCTACAAAAGCATCATGTTCTACCCTATACTACATTCTCCTCCAGCAATGGATCTTAAGTTGACCAAACCTAAAAGCACCCTAAGTATTGAAAGATAAATTGAGTTTACATAACTCAATCGGGTTGACTTGGTAGAAACATGAAATACTTGGTAGAAGCAAGAGTCAGCTCAGTCAGACAGTAAATCACTTGCATACTCCTTGTTTTTCTAATAAAGCAAAATAGCTCCTTTTTTCTAATATATATATATATATATATATATATATATATATTAAAGAAATCTACAAAATTAGGAATTAGAGTTCCACATATAGAAAGAGGTTCTGTTTTCCCCACTTCATGCTAAGGAGTCCGCAACATCAGTCTCACTTTCTTGATTTGTCCAAGAAAATGATGGTCCATTCTCCAAGTAACTCCCTATTTATATGTGCAAGTAACCAAGTTCACCTTTCTATCCATCTGATACCATTGAAAAAGGATCCTTTAACCTCCAAAGGTCCTTTGGCATCATCATTAAATACTTGAAGATCTTGAAAAAGGGCTTTGATCTCCAGTAAAATTACAGCATTCAAACACACAGCCTTAGGAAAGTAAGGCATTGAGTAAAGTTTTGTGATTTATTCTCTCTCTAATTGTGGGCTATCCATGTGTCACAGCCTTGATCCCATGCTTCTGGGCCCACACTGCTCCACAAATCCTAGTAGTCCCTCGTGTTTCTTCTGAATTTCATCTTAGTAGGTCACATCATCTCGTCCTTTAACTCATCAGCTATGTAACAAGGACATTACATTTTTCTGATTTTTTCGTGTTGAACACCTATCTACACCCCATATACTCATCCGAACACATTATCGGACCCTTTACTGCGGTGCTTTTCCATTTATTAAAAAAAAAAACCCTCCTAAAACATAATGGTGCTATCCAACCTCCATGCACTAATTTATTAAGTTGTTAAACACAACCATGTTTTGGTATTGGAAATCTACTTCTGCTAAGTTACAGTGTATTGAAAGTTTTCTTTAACTTTTTCATATTCTACTTCCCTTCCATTCTTTTCCTATTTTACAAAAAACAGAAGCCAATGAGCCAAATATAGCTAAATCATCATATTGTAATACATAAGTACGATTGTGGCATGTTTGGAACACCGTCACATGTCCATGATTCAGTGTGTTACATAGGTCATCATTCACAAAAATAAACTCATGATAATTCAACATACGTGATTACGTGATCGTTGCCAAAGGAGCCCATCATGCTCAAGAATAGGTCTATAGTTAGAACGTTTCCTTCGCTCCTCATCAGCTCTCATTGTCATATATGAATGTTCAGTTAATCTACAGAACAAAGAAACTTTGTAAGATAGCAGGGAGTTGGAAGTGGATAAATAATTAGATGTTTTAAAAGGAAGTCAACAATGCATATTCAAAGTAAATGGCATTAATCATTTTTGATAGTTAGCATCATTCATTATACCAAAGAACTTTTGAAGCATCTCAAGTTAATCAAATAATGAAGTAAAATATTTACATAGAAGGCACTAGCATAAGCAAGGCTAGAACTTTTTTCCAGACTTGAAAACCATGGTATTTAAGTTCAACATATTTCTATGAAATATTCAGAAATAATTATACTTCCATGGAGACCAAGGGAAACAATACATGAATTTTTTCCATTCCCACAAATTATTTTCCTAATTTGTCTATAGGAAAATACACAAATAACTAATAAAAATAAACAACAAATGAAAATAAATAAGTAATAAAAAAGGTTTGTCTCTTACAGATATGACGTTCACTTTGAGTATCTAGGTCAAATAGGTGAGTCTCCTTGAATGGTAGATGTTACAAGGAAGAAAACAATTTGCGGCGCTGACTAGATACAAGGAATATCGTTTGGTCAGGATCAAATTTGAAAGTTCCTAACAGCTAGAAAAGGCATTGGTTGAGCAAAATCATAAAGGAACCTAGCAGATCTGGGAATGCTAGGTCCCTATGGAGGAAAGCCTCTCTGCTAGAAGAACCAAAACAGTAGAGTTGCTAGAAAATGAAAATGGAGGTTCATTAAATACACAATTTCACTTCAAAGAAAAAGGAATTGTTTCTTCACCCAGCATTGTCCCAAACAAATCTCAATCAGAAAAATTAGGATGGGGGCTTCACAATGGCAAGGAAAAATAAAGCGTCCTACTCTGCAAGATCTGATGAGTAATCATTATGCGGCAAGGCTTCAATTGGAATTATCTAGGGTGTTCAAACACTTCACTTTATTCCTGGGAGGACATAAAAAGGTCCAAAAAAAGAAGGGAGAGTTTGGTGCTCTTGAACGTATAATCGTAAGTAGAGGCAAAAAGCAATCTTTGGAAAATGTTGGAAAAACTTCCTAGAAGTTGCAAAGGTTATAAGAGCACAACCTTCTCAATCATTGGCAATGGGCCTACACGCTATTAGGTATTTTAGATGCTTGACTGAGCATCACTGAAGGTAAAAGATTTTTCACATCTGCCTTTGTTCCAACTTCATGCACTTTATACACCACGGCTTTGGTATTTTACCAGGTCTTTCACCAGCACCACCTTGTCCAGCAACATGCCATCCAGTTCTAGATCCAAATCCAGATGCAGATAAAGGGAAAAAAAAAGGATCGAGAGGCAAAGGAAGCATCCGAGTATACCATCCGCCTCCGGCGGTTCTTCCCTTTTGGCTCGGCGGAGCTGAGCTGGGTTCCACTCGGTAGGAAATGCATAGGAAGTCCACGCAGCAAACCGAGGCCCTGCATGCGCCGGACCGCCGACAAATAATAGGTACCATGGTTTTACTACTATTTCACCAAAATCATGGGACGCAAAACTTCCAACTAAGACTAATAAAAAAATTTCCTTTTATCATATTTCCCTCTCATATCCCTTCCAAAAATTTATTTTCTATCTGATAGTTGCATTGGTGCTTTTCTTTCACCCAATACACTTGTTTTCCCCTAACCTTTGCTTGCACCATGTCACATAATTAACTTCAATCAATATTAAGGGGGTCTTACCGAAAAAAAAAAAATTACTAGAGAGGTTCAGAATGGAGTACTCTCTTGGCAAAACACTTCCCTTGTTAAGTTCCAGACCAGATTTCAATAGCCCCATCTGCCAAGTTCCTGATAGCGGAATATATTATTTTGATGCCTATCAATTTTGGGAAAACTCCAAATCATTTAGTTGAAGTCGATTCAGACCACTAAAAAACTTGGATGTATATCTGAAAAGTTGCACTCTTTGTTCTTGGCCAGGAAGAGAAAGAGCATTGTGGTATCCTACTTGGAGATGGCTGCAAACACCAAAGTCCTCCAGGATTACATAGGGAACAAGGCCAATGAGAACCTTGGTGAATCCCTAGTGTCAGCCCTATCTATTGTTTGCCCTCTAGACACTTTTTAATTGGTTTGCACTATCATGAGAAGGTCATAAGCGATACACTCTAAAATCTTTGATAGGAAATTATGTGAAAGAAGCACTCATGGAAAAGTAAAGGGTTTCAATGCAAGCTCAAGAAGGTTAAGAGCTCCATGTTCAATGTCATCTGGAACTGAAAACAGGTTGATGAGGGAGGAAATAGATAAAATGATGGAGGGAAGGGATTCTCATAGCAGAATTGTGTTATGGTCATTGAACGCTATAATGCCTTATATCCATCCGGATTTCAAGCAAGGAAAAAATGGATCAAATAGCAGATCAGGAAGAGATGAGAAAGCACAACTAAAGAAAGTTAGCAAGAGAGATAAAAGGACTTGAAAGTCAGTCATTTCTAGTGGTGCAACAACCTAGATAAACTTTGGCAGGGAGAGTATCAACAATAAGGCACGAAGACCAAGATCACCAAAAAGCAACAGATGTGATACCACATAGTAATTATTCATGAGACAAAGTTAGTGGCGTGGCGAAAGCATGTGAATCAATAGATTCGAAAGGAATTGAGAGATTGTATTCAATGGAACACACAAAACCAATTTGAATCAATAGATGCAAGCTTGGAAAAGAAAGAAAAATCAGAAAAATAAATTGAAACAAGAGAAATAGCTAAATTCAAAATTTATTGAATGAATTGTTATCTCAAAATTCATATATGAAGTTCCTTATATAGATGACTTTATCATAACAACTTAGAAACCTTCTAAAATACTAAAAAGTAACTTTCTAATCTAACTATAACCTACTAACAACTTTCTAAACATATTATAACCCAATTTAGAAACTTTTAAGTACTTCTAATTATAACTTAAACAAAAAAACACGAATTTAGACAAACATAGAAACTAAAGAAGGAATAATAGTCCTAAAGTAACAATAAAATAGAAATCCTACTAGAACTAAAAAATAAAAATCATACTAGAACTAGAAAATAGAAACGAATGCTACTAGAACTAAGAAACTACTTAAGACTCTAAGTGTGTGTTTGGTAACACTTCTGAAGTTTGAATGGAGGTGGTCCACATTTAAAATTCAGACTTCAAAAGTTCTATTACCGTTTGTTTCGATTCAGATTTCAGAATTAAGAACCAAAATTCAGAAGTTTTGGTTAAGTAATGTGGGGATGCTGGATGAAACTTCTGAATTCTGAATTTGTTTTTTATTCATAAAATACCCTCCTCAAAACATTGATTTTTATCACTTATCCATTCTTTATATAAACCCTAAACCCTTAGTTTTAACTTTTCTACCTCTCCATTCTCTTCTACATCTCCATCTTTTACAACAGTGTTGTCAAGGTCTCTCCCCTTTCTCTCGTTACGTGTTCAAAAATCCTATATTTTTCACTCTAAAATTAACACAGTAAGATCTCTCTCTATCTTTGATCTACCACTTTCATCCATTAATGGACATCTATTTTTCTTCTAATATCATATGTTTTATATGTGTAATTTCGATCATATGCTTATAATTTAAAAATCTCTAGAGTTTTTTGAATGTATAGGGTTTAGGTTTTGTTGATTTTGGTGTTTCAAGAAAAAACGATTGAGATTATTAGGGTAGTTGTCTTGTTCTTGGACGACTTTTAAAACCATAGGATACTAGTGTCTATTCTAGGAATAGCTCAGAATTATCTATTCCATAGATGATGAAGAGGTGATTAGGTAGCTCACATCTCAATCCAATTGGATAGTGCTTGCACATCAAAAATTATTTTTGAATGTCGTCTATATTTTTTACCATAGGCAAACAAATGGTTCAATAGGATAATTAGGATCTGACAAATTTTCTCTTTTTTAATGAAAATTTTCAAAGAGTTTAAAAGTTATTTTTTGATACTTTTGAGGGAGGTGGTTGGGTGTGTAGCATTTCAAATGCTTAGTTATTGGGGTATTTTTGAGCATTTGAATTATTGTTTCTTCATTTCAACCTCCTTTCTTTATTGCTTCAATGAAATTTTCTCTTACAAAAATCTAATAGACTCCGAACCATTAGAAGATCCATCATATGATATAATGAAATATTCTCACCGCAAGCACCAATTGATATGATCACTTTACGTGATCAGATTGCAAGTCAACTAGAAAATGCATGACGGTTTATTGTTTGAGTATTACCTTGTTGGAATATAATTTTTCAAGTATGAATTCAATTTGAAAACAATACTTTTGGGATGTTTGATTTATTAGAAATTGAAATTAAATGTGTGGATGGTTTAATTATGCATAACATGTTATGCTTTTCAGTTAATAATTTCTTAGAATTACAAAAGGGTAATATTGTCAAAATGACCATTATGTTTTAAAATTATGTTTGTAACCAGAAAGTTTTAAAAATGATAAACAAACAACTTTTCCAGAATCAGATTTCAAAAAATAGAAATTAGACTTCAGACTTCAGAAGTGTTACCAAGCATACCCTAACTAGAATTGTAGATGTCCTACATTAAGCCCCCATTTTTGAAAAGACCTCGCTTCCGAGTTCAGCTCATATAAAGAAACTCCATCGTCAGGAAAGATGTACATGTCTTCCGGTAAGTCCACAACATAAGCATTATCGTTGATTTCTTGAGGATGCAGAGTGGACCTATCTTCTTCAACTTAATCTTGTTATAGATGCCCCTTGGAAAACCATTCCTACTAAGGTAGACCATCACCAAATCTCCTTCATAGGGTTTGAAACACTTATGCTTATACTCCAATAAACACTCTACAGTAAACAACCAATCAAGGAAAATCTTGATGTGGAGAAGGCCATTGAATTGTGGGATGTCCGTCTTAAGCCAGTATTCAAGTTAATGGATTTGGGTGGGATAAGGATCGACTTCATCCAGAAAATCAAAAATATTGTTGAATGTTGATTTTTGGTGGGTATTAGGTGTTGGAAAAAAAAAATTGGAAAGGTGTAGTAGGATGGAGAAGGGTATGGAAGAGTTGAGCAAGCATGTAGGAGTGTTGTAGAGGTGGGGCCGTAAGGTGGAGGAGTTGGAGGGTTATGTGAGGATTGCAACATGGTTGAATTAGCCCAATTGTGGGTTTGGTCGTGTGTTTTGGGGTTGGGAAAGGGGATTATTGGAAGGGTTTTGAGGAGATGGTGGCAGAGGATAGGGTTTAGGATTTAGGGTTTAAGGGAACATGTGATGCAATTTGGGTAAGATTGAAATTCTAGGCAGGATTTTGAAAATTGGTAGATTTAGTCTCACTAATTGATACCCTAGGGACTAAATTTTGAGGGGAAATGAGGGAAGAATGGTAGGAATCCTTGAAGTCTTCATCTCCAAAGATTTTCTTACATTTCTCTTTCTCAATGGAGTTGAAATTGTGCCTTGAACAAGGGACTCCAACATAACCATAATTTTGTCAATGATTTTGTCTTCAAACTTCACGATTGGGCTTCCAGTTCAGTTTTAGTGATGAGTTCTCCTCCACCAACCATGAATGTGAATCGTAGAAAAAGCTCTAATAACACTTGACATAACGGAAGTGTGTGAATCAATAGATTCAAAATGAATTGAGAGATTGTGTTCAATGGAACACATAAAACTAATTTGAATCAATAGATTCAAGCTTGGAAAAGAAGGGAAGACTAGTAAAATAAATTTAAACAAGAGAAATAGCTAAATTCAAAATTTATTGAAAGAATTGTTGTCTCAAAATTCGATGTGAAGCTCCTTATATAATCAACTTCATCATAACAACTTAGAAATCTTCTAAATACTAAAAATTAACTTTCTAATCTAACTATAGCATAATAAAAACTTTCTAAACCTATTATAACTCAATTTGGACTCTTCTAAGCACTTCTAATTATAACATAAACAAAACAAAAAAAATGAATTTAAACAAAAATAGAAAATAAACAAGGAATATTAATCCTAAAGTAACAATAAAATAGAAATCCTACCATAACTAAAAAATAGAAATCATACTAGAACTAGAAAATAGAAACAAATCCTACTAAAACTAGAAAATACAAACAAATCCCATTAGAATTAGGAAATTACTGAAAACTCTTACTAGAATTATAGATGTCCTACATCAATTAGAGAATAAAAAAAAACACAACACTGAAAAGACATTTGGAAAATGATGGATAAGGATTGGTGTTTTCCAAGTCAAGGAAAAAAAGTGGACTCACGGTCGTGTGGGGATAAGAAAGTCATTTAGGATTGGTGTCTTCCAGCTCTAAGGGAAGATAAGAAAGTCATTTAGTAGGAGCATGGTTCAAAGTTTTGACCATTTCGCAATGATTCGGTGGAACATTCTAGTTTGGGCCGTGATCAAAACGAAACATTGACATTGAAGCATTTAATGTTTGAGGAATACTTCAAGCTATCTCAAAATGTTTTAGGTTGAGAGCATTTTGATTTTGACAGAAACGTTACATCAAAACAAGATTTTAAACGCGGAGTAAGAGCATGGGGAAAGTGACCGGCTGATAGCTCATAGGTGATTACAAGAGACTACGAACGCCCAAGTGGAAAAGAATGATCCCATTTCCAAGAGGAACTAAATGATGTTGCAGATTTTGAAATGTCCTCAATGTTTGGTGGGAAATGCTAATGCCATTAAATTCTCCCATGAAAAGAAGGATGGTCCAAGATCACTAGAAGCATGAAGGATTTTAGGAATTGGGTCAACAAAAATAGTTGTATCGACTTTCCTTAGAAATGCGACAAATAAACCTGGTCCAACAATCACAAGAATCCAATTCTCTGCAAGCTAGATAGATGTGTGAACAATGGGGTAGGGAAGACTTCCTAGAAATAGTATGGACCAACTTCCAATCACATGCCATTATTGTTGGATTATGAGGGATTAGTGGGAAAACCAAGTCCTTTTCGGTTAGATAATATCTGGTTTAAATCTCACAACCAAGGTGGTTAAAAGCGTTGAGCAAGGCCTAGGCAGTGGACCCCCTCGGGGCCCAGGCGGAGCTTAAGCGATAAAAAAAATTAATGTTTCAATTTTTTTATATGTAGTAAAGGCCATACAAATAAGCGCAAAAAATAGTGTAAATGTCATTACCAAGAAAATATTAAGTTACCAACTACTAAGCAAACTTGTATGTCAACACAACTAATATGTAAGAAAAGTGAAAACAATGTAACTGCAAATATTGAAGTAATTTGATGTCGTTCATCTTTATTGTTATAATAAGATAAGGCTGAATAGGTGTTTGTTGACGCCAAAATTTGGAAGATGAAAAATGTCCACAACTTTACATCTAAGTTATTATTATCAAGGTTACCTTTGTCAAAATGAATAAAATTACGATCCCATGATCCTATAACCACATTTGTTAGTTTTTTACTTTTTTTTAAATAATAGAAATATCCTTTTATTATGTTATCTTTAAAATAACCTTAGTTAATACTTTAAATTACAACAAAGACCTTTACAATATATTAAATGATAAAAGATGAAAATATAAGATTATCTATTTAAAATTAAAAAATGGTTTTTTGAAGAAATTTTAATCATTCATAAATCCTAAGGTTTGCAATTTATGTACATTTGCACATGCTACCTACTAGTTTTTTTAATCTGTAACACCTCACAAATTAGCTAAACATTTGAGACACCATTTATATTTAAATTTGTATAAATACCCTTTAAAACACAATTTATACAAAATTATCATTTTAACCCCAATTTTTGAAACCCCGTTTTAAACGGGTAAGGCCTAGGCGCTTGGATGGTCTAGGTGGGTAAAGAGGGGCCTAGGCAGGGCATACTACATAGGCGTAGCAGAGCTCCCAACTTTGATGAAAAAGTTCAAAGAATGGTGGGACTAGTTCACACATAATGGAAGGTCTTGGGTATAGTTATGTTTGAAGCTAAAGGCCTCAAAAGGAAAGAAAAAAACTATTTTCAACTTTGGAAGGGTGGACACAACATTTGATACAATTGTTGAGGACATTGCGTAGGTAAACAAAAAAAAAAGTAAGCGGGGATCATCACTATAGAAAAAAGTTATTGAAGGACAACCTAAAAGCTAATTATCAAAAATTGGTCCAACTCATAAGAAACCAGTTGGAGACAAAATTAGAGAGTAAGATGACTCAAAAAAGTAGATAACCTCATGATGTCTTTCCATGGGGTGGCCAATGCTAGAAGATGATTTTATTTCCACATTTATTTATTTTTCAGGATAGGTAGAATGTGGGGTTTTAATCCCAGGTATGTGGTATTACAAGGTTTAAAATGTTGTCTCATTTCGGGTTGTATTGTACGAAACATTTCAGTTTTTCAACCCTACGAGATGAAACGATGTTAAAATTGAAACACTCGGTGTTTCGGATTTTCAATTCCGCTTTTGCTTGTAAACATACAGAGAAAGAAAGACAGACAGCTAGAGATATCACATACCTAGGTCGCCTAACAGAGTTTGGGCTTTGGAGGACCTCCACAGGTTGTTCTTCCCTTCCTCGTCTTCTTCTCTTCTCTTCAGTCTTCTCTTATCCCATTTCTTCTCTTTTTTTCCCAAATGGGTAAGAACAGAAACAAGAGAAGAAGAACCTACGTTTTGAAATTGACTGATGCCCTTGACCTCAGTCTCCTCTCAAAGAACAAAGGGTTTAGGAGGTCCCCTTCATATTTCAAGAAATATTTGGGAAACCCCTACATTTTCAAACTAATAAAATGCCCCTTGACTTGGGTCTTCTTTGAAAGATAATTTTTTTATGTCTCGAATGTTTCGCAAGTGTTTCAGTATCGTTTCGATTTTTGATAAAAGAGAAACATTGATACGAAACGAGATCTTAAACCATAGGTTTTACCACAGATGAACTTTACCACCCCCATTGAGGTGGCGCCTTCAATGCCAAAAGAATCTTTAACAAGTTTTCTCAACTAAACGAGTCAATGCTACAAGGAAAAAAGGGAGATTAGATGGTGGGAATATGAGACTGAAAACCTATATAAAGAATTGACTTCCTATAGACCAACCTTAGATGGTTGACCATTTGAGCATCTTACTCGATTTCTAGGTAATGGTTTTGAAACCCCATTTGAAGAAGTAGAAATCTTACTCGCAATCAAGGAATCAAATGACAATGAAGCCTCAAAGGCCTGAGGGATTTTCTCTAGTTTCCTTTAAATGCTATGGGGAGATAATAGGAAGTGACTTTTGATAGTAGTACAAGATTTCCACAATCAAGGATGGTTGGATAATCCTTCCAAAACCGCTTTCCAAATAGACAAGAAGTTGAGAACATCATGGATTTGAAACCCATCAACCTGATGACGAGTGCATATAAGATTACTATGAAACAATTGTCATCTAGAATTAGAAAAGCCATTTGTTCTATAAAAAAAATTCATTTGTTCTTTCATGCCCCAAGAAGAAGGGGCTTTTGTAAGGAATGGATGGTGGTCTAGTTGCCAATGAATAAATTAATCTTGGAAGTAAGGAAAAGACTCTGGTGTGGTTTATAACTTGGAGAAAGCATATGACCATGTTAAGCATGGTTTGCCAGACTCTCTCTTGGGAAGAATGGGTTTCGATCTAAAATACAGATGTTGGATTCGAAAATGTGTCTTTGGTCTCATACATGGTGTTGGTCACTGGATTTCCAATCGGTTACTTTAGAAGCCCTTGGGACCTTACAACAAAAAGACACCCCGCACCCCACCCCACTTCCTCTTCATTATAGTGGAGGAGATACTTGGTAAATGATACTAAGCACAATGAATATTTGGTCTACTGTGGGGATTTAAGATAGAGAATCACAATGTTAGTATCTCCCATTTCTGAAAATGTTTTGATTTGTGAAAGCTAGAAACTGATTCCTGATCATGTCTTTAACACTCGCTGAAAGGATGCAATCTTAAAAATTTGAGGTATTTAACAACAGCCACCAGTCAGGACCAAACCATCAGATAGTAATATATATTGGCAGTAATACTTAAAAAATTTAGAGGCAAGTGACAAGATGTTACCGCTCCAATAGTGAAAGTGGGATTTGAACCCAGGTCGGTGGTGGTACTAACAAGAAGAGGTTAGTGGCATGATTTTCTGCTGAGGCCCCTAAGGAGACAAATTAAAGTATAAACTTGTGCATATGCACACATGTTCAAGTTCCAATATGATTTTCAAAACCATTAAATCTGACAGACATAGAACACACTATCCATTTGCAAGTACCAGCTGTGATGATTCGAATATAAATAACAGTAAATATATGCATGATCACTAAACAAACAGATATACGACAGATTATCTCCCACAAGTAGATAAAGGGCTATAAATTCATGTTATTTGTTCATATATCTAAGAGAGAATCAGACAATCCTAAAACAGAACAAACATGCAGGCAAAGAAAATAAATGTGAGAACTAGAGGAGGCATACAGCTGAGATTTGGAAAGCGACCCAACAAGCCGTAAACCCTTGATTTTTTCCTCGAGCAAGGATCGTTCATGCAATGCAGCAACTGCCGCTGCAACTTGTGACACAAAAACTACGCCACTCCCATTCATATTTGATCCAACGAACTCACAGCCCATATTACTATCACTGAGATCTAAATTTCCATACCCTTCTTTTGAAGCATTGGATCCTTCACTTGCTTCCGTCTTTTTCTGCTCTAAAGGAAATAATAATAAACTGGAAGCAACATTTAATATACAATTCTTAAGCATATTAACAGAAAAGAACTTCCCATTTGCCTCCCCATACAAAACAGAAAGTTGTGACGCCAACCAAGTCACAACTTCAAATAAAATTGGACATTTGAATCTTAAAGACATAGGATTCAGATCCCCATCCCCCTCATTCGAGTCTCTACTCAGAAGAAAATTTCTAGAACGATAAGCTTCCTGTGAAATTGCTTTCAAACAGAGCTTCAACAGTAGAAATATGTGATCCCTCATATGCACATCAATCAGAATACCATAATTAGGCGAATTCGAAATTATCCATTTTAGTGAATCTGATTCTTCAACCATTTGTAAGCACAAAACCACTCGAAGAACCTTTATCGAATATAAATACGGATAATCATTCCATAACTCAATTTCACTTTTCAAAGCCAATAAATCTGAGGGAAGAATCCCAAAACACTCTTTCGGAAAAACCCTAGTTTCTCTAATACTACTACAGATGAAATTAGCACACTGGGCAGATAAAACACCTGGAAGTGTAAATGTCCTTTTAGTACTATCTTGCTCAGAAGAACAAACAACACCAGGGCAATCCCTGTAAAAGAAATTTGACTCAAAATCTCCATAATCATCGATTGAAAAGCAGAGATCAGCATCAGATTCTGGGAGAGATTGAACGAAACGGTTTTCTTTCCGCAATTCATCTTCGGATTTAAGAGAATTGGGATAATGGAGAGATTCAAGAATGCCGAGATCAATAATTCGAGGGGATGAAGGGCAACAGAGGGAATGATGAAATAGGGATTCTGGTGGCATTTGGTGGCGAGAATCGAAAGGGCAAGAACAGAAATCTCCATTAGGTTTGGGGCGATTTTCAGAATGGAGAAGATTGGAGATGGAGTTTATGGTTTTGTTGGCGAGATCGATCACGTCTTTCAATATTGAAAACGTGGAGAGGAGATCGGGATTTGAAGGAGGAACTGAGATGAGAGAAGAGGAAGGTTTGGGAGGAAGAGATTGAGGGTTTGGGGGAAGAGAGTAAGAGAAATTAGGGTTAGGGTAAGCGTTTGAATTTGGGGGAAAATAAGTGGAAGAAGGATTGAAGTATGGATTCGGAGGATTCATGGCGATTGGCGACTGAGCTGAGGAGAGAGTAAGGAACGAGAGATGCTTTGAAATTTGAACAAAAGGTTTTAAACTTTTAATCTGGGGGAGAGTGGGTTGAGTTGAGACCTGAGACCAAACTTTTACTTATTACATTCCATTTTAAACATTATAAAGCCCTGGCTCAAAGAGAGCTGCTGCTATTGGTACCCATTTTTACTTATTACACCCTAATTACTGTAAACTATTTGTCATACTCTAATTAAAGATGAAAACACACTTTTCAAACGTTTGCAAAGATTTGGCTTAACTTATAATTTCAACACTACAAACCATTATAACAGTCTGTACAAATAATTTAAGCAGTTGTTTACAATTATTATTTGGCTCATACAAAATCATCAATCTAAAAAAATAGAAATCTAGCAACAAAAAAAGAGAGATCTTTCACATTATTCTCAATTTTTTTAAATTGGAGTGAAATAAGTAGAAATTAGGGCGCCAATAGCAACTCTCAGTTTAAATTATTATTTCAACATCACAAAAATTATAGGGTAAAGTTGTATTACCCCTTGTAAGATAGGTGAAATTACCAGTAAATTCATTGATTATGAAAGTGACGAAGAATTCACTTGAAATGCATGATTTGGGAATAAAAATGAACAATGTACTAAATCGAAATTTGGACATAACTTGCATGAGTTTTGGGAAAATCAACCCCAAAAAAAGTTATTTTATTGGCAACCCCAGCTTTTACTTATACTCAATTATTCACTCATTTGCTTCATTTTTAATTGGGTGTAGTAAGTAAAGGTAGGAGTGTCAATAGCAGTTCTCTTATTTTTAAAGGTATTTTAGAAATGCTCCCCTATAAAATTGGTGATATTAGATTTAACCCCTTGCAAAATGCAAGATTAGGCTTATCCCCCTTGATTGTAAGTTAATGTTGTTTTTTCTTGATGATTTAATAGTGAAATTTCAATATTTTCCATTTTTTATTTTGTAATTAAAGTGTTTAAAAAGCATTTTTTTAGAAAAAATCATCAAGAAAACGCGATGTTGACTTACGATCAAAGGGTAAGTCTAATCTTACATTTTGCAAAGGGGTAAAAGCTAATATCACCAATTTTATTGGCGGTATTTCTAAAATACCCTATCTTTACTGTTATAATGCAATAAGGCGGATCAGAAGTGGTTGGATACCATATAATGTAAAACACAGGAAAATGTTGTATTTACATTGATTTATGGAGCTTTGCGGTATACCAAGCAAGGCCTTAGATTTTTATTTAGGATTTTATGTGAGCCTGATTCCCATTGTAAACAATCGTTGAAGTTGCTTGAATGTGTCATAATGCTTTGTAATGTTGAAGTAATAACTTGAACAAACTTTTGTGATGTTTTGAATGATGTGTTTTAATCTTTAATTAGGGTGTGATAAATAATTTAAGAACAGGTCTGTTAACTTGTACCCTTAATACACATTGGAAATAAGCATTAAAGGGTATTTTTGATGTATAAAAAACTTTTGAGGGTATTTTTTTGGGGTATTTAATGCACTTAAATGAGTGCCCATATGGCACATGTTAACAAAAAAAAAACACTTTAAGAGGTTGGGGTATAATGAATAATATATGAGGTGTCCATAGTAGTTTTCTTTTAAAATTATAGAAATGTCTTTTTTTTTTCACTATGTAATCTTAAATATTCTCTAACTAATGCTTCAAAATTAAAAATAAGGTCTTATATATTTATTTAAAAAGAAATTTAAATAAGGGTAGGATCAAGAGCCAACGTGTTTCGTCTTATATAGGTTAGAAGTTTGGGGATGGCCTAAGTTTTGTATGTATGATCTCTATAGAGACCCCAATTTGAAGGGGACCCACTTGAAAATGGCTCAAACAAGTCATATTTTTGTGAAAAAAAACATCAACAAACCTAAGGGTCAAATCTTCAAAATGCAGTATTTTTATTATAATCAAAGGTCTTAAGGGTCTCAATAATCCTATAGACCCACAATAAGACTTATCTAAACCCCTTCATTTTTCTCAACCTATCATCATTCTAACAATAACCTAATCAAGTCCAACTTAACCTATAAGCCCAATGGACCTAAAACATTACCAATCTTAAGCCCAAGCCTTTACTTTAGCCCAAATCCATACCCATGTCCATGATCATAACCAATCATGATTCATATAATCAATGATCATTAATGAGGGACACTGGTCACCACCACAACCCATCTCCCAAAATCATTCTACCCAACCTCATTATCACCTTTAAAAGTTACACAATCCATATCACAACTCACACCCTATGTCATAACCTAACCCCATCACATTTTCCTCAAAACACTTCATAAGTCACTCCATACCCCAATTTCTTTAATCAACTTACCTAACCCACTCACCTCATACCATTGGACACATGTTACCATCTCCTCCACCCTTCTAAAATATCTACAATTACCCCATTAACACAGTCATTCTTTCAACTAACACTCACACCCATTAACCTCACCTAACACTCAACTCATATGAGTGAAAGATCTAATTCATTTGAGTCTAAACACAACCCATTTGAATAATTTACCACTTTTACCATTTACCAACCTTAAATCTCAATCAAAATCCTCTAAATCTCAAGTCATTAACTTACATCTTCTATCTTAAACCATCCTACCCCTAAAAGTAACCTTCAACTCCTATAAAAATCCTTCTCACCCTTTGAAAAACACATACTTAAATCATTTTTCTCGAGTCTGTTACTATCTTTCATTTTCTATCTTTGACCATCCTACCCCTAAATTTCTCTCTCACCTCTCTCAATCCCTTTAAAGAACCTCTCAACTCACAACTTCAATACCCACGACTATCAATCCCAAAGTTCATCCCTTTCAAATCTTCACATTATAAACATCTCAATCCATATCAATCTCTACACTAAAATAATTTCTACTTAATCCTTAATGTCTCAACACTTCAAGATCAAGATCAAAAGGACCCCTTCGAGGATTAAGAAGAAAATCCAAAAAAAGAAGAAGAATAAAAAAAAGGAAAGAAAGATAAAGTAAACACTTCAAGTTGGGTTTAAAGTAGGATTTTCATTTTAAGTCCCCCTCTCCATATACCTCTCCTATCTCCCCCCCTCATTTCCTTAACTTTTGTTTTAGAAAGCCATGGTATGTAATGAATACTCTCCCCTACCTCCTATAGATCGGACTTCGATTCAGTCGAAAGTGTAGAGGTTGCAACTACTTTTAAAAAATGTTTTAAACCCTCAAACACTTGGTGCATATACTACCACAAGACTTGTTTTGAGTCTCAAGGTAATTGGGCCTCTCTTCATTCAATGAGAGTGAGTCCACAATCGAGAAGTTGACATTTTTCAAAACTTGTTCCTTCAAGGAAAAAATATGAAAGGATCTATTTTCTTAATGAGATGACCCTCACGTTTTAGGTTGATATCAAAAATCCCTCGCATTTGAGGGCACAAAACCGTTGTTTAATCGAATTTTTTATTTTTTTTTATTTCATTAAAATGATCGCGTTGTTAAGATTACCATCATTTGATGAAAAGAGACAGGTGCCTAACACATTCCTCTCTCTCTCTAATCGAACCCTTACCTAGATCTTAGGTAGATCGATGTCCTAATCCGTAAAAGAGTTATTACGATGCCAAAACGACAACTTTTTCTATAAAAAATATTATGGATGACCAGTCACACCATTTTCTAAAAAAGAATGGTGGCAACTTCGAATCCATGTAGAAGTGATATTCAGATTCGAAAATCATGTATTTGCAATCTCTACGGTGGGAAGATCGTCCTTGCAAAAAATCAGTCCATTCTAAAACTTATAATCTCAATAAAAAATGGTTTACAAAAAAAAATTGACAGTTCATAATTCTTCAACTTGTAAATTAGGGTTAAAAGTTTCAGAATGAGTTGATTTTTTGTGAGGATGATCTATTTAAAACTTCTAAGCTATATAAGACAAAACATATTGGCCATCTAATTGACTCTTGCCTCTTTATCCTAATCTTTAAATATAATAGGAGATAAAATATTTTAAATTAGGTGTATTACTTGAAACACTTTTTTTTACTCGTCAAATATTTGAGTTGAGATAATGAGAATATTTAGGAAATTAAGTTCTTTTAAAAAAATTAACGACAAAGGGGTTAGAAACTAGAATTTTCTTTTGAAAGATATATCATATACTGAGAGTCTGAGACACTTCAAAATTCATTCAAAGACATGAAAACTCAGTAGTGTTTAGAGATAATTGATTAAGTTTATAAATGTATCCCATGGTTTTTGCTTTAAATTCGATTTGTTTCGATCCAAATATCCATCAAAGTGAATCAACTCAAATCAGTCAAATAAATATATTAAATTTATCAATAAATAATGATATTATTCTTTGGGTGATTTACCAAAACTTGCACTAAAATTTGGAAAAATCTCATTTCAATGTACTATTCATTTTACTTTTAAAACTGGTAATTTCTAAATTTAAAATGACTAAGCTACTGAGATGGAAATTTTCTCAAAATTTTTAATTACTAAGAGAATTTCCTTCCTTTTTTTATTTTTCCAACAAAATATATATAAGGTTTTTTTACCAAAACATAGGTTGAAAATAAGAAAATATCCATTTCAATGCATTATTCATTTTATAACTCAAAGCGAATAAGGTTTTTTAGAAACGGTCATGTAGACCTTGTTGCACCCTAAAGTGAGGTAGATATAGAGAATTCGAGTAGAAGAGGAAGAGAGAGAGTTATAGAGTAAAAGAGAGAAATCATAGCCCCTTGGCCCAACCCTTCCCATAATGGCTTCACGTCCTTTTTATATGGAGAGAAAGGTAAGAGAGATATCCAGTGGTTATTCTTGTCGTCTCTCTTTTTCTCAAGGCGTTTGTGGCCTATCCCTTCTAGATATGAGGTAAGATCATGTCAGTGTAGTAGTTGTGATTTGTCTTTTTAAAGTCCGAGGTAGAGTCATGATCAAGGTCTAGAAAGTTGTTTCTAGAGCCTTAATTACATAGACTTTATCATTAAATCAAATACTAAACCTTCTAATTGTATAGTTCATTGTTAGTCCATAATAATTCTTGTTGTCAATTTAATTATGTAATTCAGAACTAATTACTGTTATTTACGTGTAATAGGAATTATTCGCAAAGTTTCAAAATGAATCAGGAAAATTTGAAGTTACCACTATAATCCAAGATCCAAAACAAGACCGTTAACCAAAATTCGAGTCAATTGACCAAATCTTTACCGCGACGCCATAGTCAACGACAGTGGCGAGGTCAACAAAGAAAGTCAAGCTTCAAAATTTGTATTGAAACTTGGCGGTTGAAAGACATTCGTATTGAAATAGGACTTTGGTATTTTTATAATCACGAAATGTTTCGAAACCCTAATTATCCAAGAAACCCTAATCTGGTTTCTTTATAAATAGAAGACTAAACTAAAGGACAATGCATCTTCGAGATCTCCAATCTCCCTCGGAGGGATCTCTCATCTTCTTGGAGATCAACTTCTCTCTTTTTATTCTTTTAGTTTTAGGTTTTTATTTTTTATTTCTTAGTCTTATGAAATTTGTAAGGACCTCTACTGATTTCATGTCAAAAAGTAATAAAGATAATTTCTTTCTCTCATCTCTTTTTCTTTTCATATTTTCTTTACTTTATTATTCTTGCGATGACTATTGGTTAAATCTTTGTTAGATCAATTGAGGAAGCCTGAGCAAGATTTATCAGTGTTTTACTGTTCTCGTAATGACTTAATAGTTTTATTGAAATAACGTAAGTATTTATTATTAGGTTCAATATTAAATATTTTCAAAATTTTGATGGTATTTTTCTTTGATAAGTTCAAGAAGAACCATGCTTTACAGAGGATAGTTAATGTTTATCTAATAATCTCGACATAAATTATTACATACTTTGGATCTCGTTTTTATTATAATTGTTCAATCTTCTGATCCACAAATATTAGGTTTGTTTAGTGGATCAAGATAAAAAGAGAATTAAAATTCATTGATAAAGCTTGTGAAGGTGGATCCAATTGACCTACACTTCTGTTTCGTATTTTTAAGTTTTTATTTTAGTAGTTTATTTTAGATAAATCTCTCTCAAAAATTATTTTTAATATATTACATAAACTTGAATTGGATTGAAAAAAAAAATACTTTAGATTAACGTTGTCTATGTGGTTTAACCCTTGCTTGTCAAGTTTTTTTTTTTGTTCTTTATTTTATCTACAGCTCGAACAAATCACACTTTAGCATTTATTTCATACGACCTATCTCATTGGATGTGAGTTAAAGTCAAACCCTTGGCAATGTCAGGGGTCTGCTAATGAGGCGTCGTCAGGATCCTACAACATATTAGGGTCCCTGGTATATGGGGCTTGGCGCCTTTTATTTATAGATAGTCTTATGAGGACACTATGCTCAAGGTGTCAGGTTGTTTCTATATTTGTACCCCCATTCTTGAACCCTTTGATGACGACACGTGGCGTTTAATCACTCCTATCTGCAATAGTCCCTTACGCATCGTGTGAGTTTGCCCAAGGCTCTTTATGGTCACATGGAGCATATCCTGAAATCTTTTGATGATCACTTGTGGTTAATTAGAACAACATATGACGCCATTTATGAATCTACGTGGCTTATTTCAATGCCATGGGCACGCTCCATAAGTGATATTAACAAAATGTTTCATGGTTTGTGCAAGGGAACATGTAGTACCTTATTGGTTTGTGCAAGGGAATATGTGGAGCCTTTTTGGTTTGTGCACGACGACAACAAAGTATGACGCCTACACATGTGCCATTGTCAATAATTTTAGGTGAGAAGAGGTGAGAGAACATGGCACTCCTTAACTCTCATTGCGCCTCATGTGATGTCTGTAACAACATATTTTTTGGAGTTGCGAAGAGGCGCACAATGCCTTTGAATTGTTTTATATATGATATAATTTTTGTAAAATATTAGGTGGGGCATGATGCTTCTAAATAAGACACGCGTTGTCCTTTTGAGTTGTGAGGAGGTGCACGACACCTTTGAATAAGACACGTGTGGTCTCATTACGTTGTGAAGAGGTGCACGACACCTTCGAATAAGACATGTGTGGCCATTGAGTTGTGAGGAGGTGCACAATGCCTTTAAATATAATACACACTATGTATTAAGTATGTAAGGAAGCACATAACACCATAGTTTTAGATATACATGGGGTATTTACTTTATGAAATGTTTATGTACTAAAATATTGAGCTCCAGTCCCCAAATAAAAGCTTGGGTTTATATGAGCAATCTTAATATTTTACTTCAAAAGATAAGTGTGACGCCCAAAATTCTTAGCGCATAGATATGACTTACAACACCTTATGTATGTAGCCTTAGAATTTGATGAGACATTACTATTATAGATGCGTGATTTTCGATTACAAGTACCACATCTACTAAGGTTTGGAGTCACCACCATTCATATTGTAAGTAAGTGTAAATGGTCACCCGGAATATACATTTTTAAAATAATACCATTTTTGGCGTTTAGTGACTCGATGGATAAGATACCAATCTAACCTTGAAATCGATGTAAACGGCTCGATTGGAGAAAAGGAAATGTGTTAGGCACATTTTTCTCCCCGCCAAGTAGCGATAACCTCAACACAACTCGATCATTTTGATTAAAATGTAAAACAAAGAAAAATGTCACGTGTCAGTGACTTGTACCCTAAGTAGGGATTCATATTCGGCCTTAGCTTGTAATGATCATCTCATCTCATCTCATCGAAGGAGATGATCCTAGAGGGCATTAGTCTTGAACACAACCGATGTTTGAAAAGTGTTGGCTAAGGTCCTGGATCCATTCTCATGGGTTGAGAAGGACCCGAATTCTAATTGCCTCAAAACAGTTTAGGGATTAAAACCAATTTTGTTTTAAAAAGGATTACAACCCTTATAATTTCGATCGAACCGAAATCCAATCTACTGGAGATAAAGGAGGGGGAGCATTACATCCTAGAAGCTTTCTAAAATAATAAAAAAAAGGGAGGGGGATAGTAGAAAAGGGATATAGAGAGAGGAGAGAGAGAGGGGGTGTATTTCTTTGAACCCACCTTGAAGTTTCAAAGTTGTTTTTCTTTTCTTCATTCTTCTTCTTCTTCTTCTTCTTCTATGTCTTATTGAGTTGAGTCATTAGTAACTTATGATAATGTAAATTTTTTAGAGTATATGAGAGTAGTAGAAGAAGACAGTTTAGAGAAGATTTTTTTTTTGTATGAGACTTGGTAGGGGAGAATTGGCCTTTTTGGAAGGAGATGTGGGATATTTATAGGTGTTGAGAGAATATTTTAGGGATATAATAGGGTGAATTATTAGGAGAGTAGAGAATGACATAGATTTTAAAAGTGAGGGATATGAAATTTATGGTTGGAATGAGGGTAATTATGTAATGAAGGTAAGTGGGTTGTATTTTGATCCAAATGGTTTGGATCTTACCCAATCCATTTGGGTAGAGTGTTTGGTGAAATGAGATGAGTGATGTGAGATAAAGAGAATGGGGGTGTAACGAGTTAGGTATTAGATTATGTGTTAAGTTGGTTGAAGAGGTGGGGTGCTTAGATTAAGAGAATGGATTGTGTAATGGGTTAGGTGTTTGGATTTTTGGGAAGGTTAAGGGGATGATGACATGTGGCAAAAAAGAATGAAAGATGGGTTGATTAGATGAGTTGATTGGGGAGAAGGAGTGTTAGATTGGTGATGAAAGATATGGGTTTTGTTTGTGAGAATGATTTTGTAAGAAATGATGAGGGGAGGTGTGGGATGTGATATGAATTGGTAAAGTGTTTAGAGAAAGGTGATGGGTTAGGGTGTAAGGGATATGGGTTGTGATGGGTGTGGTTGGTTGTGTTAGAGAAGGGTGATGGGAGTAGGTAGTTAAAGGGTATGGGTTGAGGTGTTTTTTTTTAGAAAAGTGATGTGGATAGATAGATGATTAGAGAAAGGTGATAAAGGTAGGTAGTTTGATGAAGGAGATGATAAAGGAGGATGACATGTGTCATCTTTTATATAAAAAAAAAGGGTGATTGATTGATGTGGGTTGTGGGTTATGGATTTGGGCTTTGGAGTATTGGGCTTGGGTTTTAGAAAGGGTTTTGGATTTTAGGAATTGATTAGGGTCATTTTGGATTGGATTTTTGATAATAGGTATGTTTTAGGTTTTTAGGTGATGTGGGATTAAATTTAGGTAAGAGGGTTAAGGTGAGAAATGCATTTTGTGAGTGTTGAGGGTTCATGGGCTTAGGATAATTTAATTTGGGAGCAAAGTGGTGAAGGTTATGGAGAGTGATAGGTATCCCAAGTCTCATTTTACATTTATTTATCTTTTTAAGGATTTTAGGGATCATCGAATTGATCAAAATGCCACGTGCTGGCAAATTGGGCTTTTTATGCTCGTTGGCGACTTTTATTGAAAATCGAGTATTTTTGGTATTGGAAGCGGAGCGGTGAAGGTGGAGGTACATCAATTCTTTTTTGTAGGTCTTTTAGACCCTTAAGGGGTCTTAAGAACCTTGGTCCAATCAAAATGTCATTTTTTCATGATTTGAGCCTTTGAGGCCCGTTGGTAAATTTTGTTGAAAAATCGGTATTTTTGGACCCTTTCGAATAGGGGCTCATTCAAATTGGGGTGTCTACAACTATTAACTTCTATAAGTATCATAAGTTACACCAAGAATGGGACCTACTTGATAGACGAGAGGCATGGCATTTCTTTCCTCCAACCTTTCAACCATGAAGAACATCTTTAGTTGCAAAGACCATTTCTTTGATCATGCTTCTTTTACTCGATTTGACAAACCTTTTTTCCAAACACAATTGAAAGTTTTTCCTATGAAGGCGATGCGAGTGACATGATTCATCATCCATCTTCAACAATATACTTCCCCTTTGCTTGCAACGAATTCTCCACTTCGCAAATGAACTTAGTCTCATATGCCTATCTTTCTGACTTTATGGGGAGAGTTGGTAGCCGCCTCTTTGAATGATAATTGCAAATCCAAATTGCCAGATTGTGTGGGTTTGGTTGATGCCTTGACTACGTCAAGGAAATTGAAAGTTGAACGAGATACTAAGGGTTTGTTAATGTTAATGTCGCGTTGGACTAGTCAGAGTCATCTTGTAGATGGATTGGTTGAAGGCCTCCCGTCTTCGAAACACATCATCAATTTTGTAAACAAGCGTGCCAAAAATGACTACCCTCGACGTGCTAATTTCACCGATTGGATCCATCATTTTTGCGTTTTTTTATACCAAAGATGGTTTCATACAAGGATCCAGTTGGAATGATCCCTACAACATTGCTGCTTTGTTGGAGCTTTGGTGTTTCGTCATATGATCGAGTATTATCCTTCCGAGACCGCCATGCCGGCGATGCACATCTCCCCCAATCGCATATCTTCAAAAGATTCATAGCAATCTATTGCATTATTCCTGAATCGCCTTACATACGCGTTGAGATTCTCATCACTATTCTGTTGAAGTCGATCAAGGTCCGCCAATGCCACCTGTTCGCATACATGAAAGAATTTATGATGGAAATTGTTCTCGAGATGCCTCTAGGTAGGCATTTATCCTGCTACTAAATTGTTGCATCACATGTATGCTAGACCCGTTAGTATTTTGAGAATTCCATGTGCCATAGATCATTGTTGCTTCATGTTCTTCGAAAAACTCTAAGAAACGGTATATGTGCTCCAGCGCATTACCTTTCCCATCATACAAAGGGAATGTGGGCATATGACATATCCTTTGGGTAAGGTTTGTACTATATAAAGCTACGGAATATGGCGGATGATGTTCATACATGTCTCTTTCTTTAGAGTTCTACTCCTTATCAAGTCATCAACAATCACATAACTAGATAGTTTGTCGACTTGATGAATTAGGACTTCCAGTTCTATGTTCAAAGTTGCTCGCACAACCTCTAGTGATGTGGTTACTTTAATTGGTGGTTGTCGTGTGAAAGAGTTGAAGGCATCTTATGGCTCAACCACTTTATCATGTGTTGGTAATTCGTTTGGCAACTCTTGATCCGATTTGCCCATGTGTTGTAATCTTTGCTAAAATTTCCATTTTTTTTTGCAAACCCGCGAAGGATTTCCCCAAATGGCTCCATAACCGCTAAAATTGCCATGTGACTTTCTTCTGGAGGCATCGACGTGACACTTGTGTTCAATGTTTGGTCACGTACTTCTTTTTGAATAGTTTCTTCATTAACTTTTCCTTCACGTGATGGTCTTGATTGGCTTCTAGTCCTCATTTTGTCGCATTATGTCTAGTTTTTCCCCAGTGGAATTGCCAAATGTAATTCAAAGTGCATAAGGTCTTTTATATTAATTAAATCAGAGATATTACAAAGACTTCAAGGCCCCACTAAGCCTACTGCAAATGTGTAGACCTTGTTGCACCCAAAGTGAGGTAGATACAAAGAGTTCGAGTAGAAGAGGAAGGGAAAGAGTTATGGAGTAAAAGGGAGAAATCATAGCCCCTGGGTCCAACCCCTCCCATAATGGATTTGCATCCTTTTTATATTGAGAGAAGGGTAGGAGAGATATCCAGTGGTTATTCCTTGTCGACTTTTTTTTTCTGTCAAATCGTTTATGGCATGTCCCTTCTAGATATGAGGTAAGATTATATGAGTGTAGCAGTTGTGACTTGTCTCTTTCAAGTCCGAAGTAGAGTCACACTTCAACATTTACTTCATACGACCTATCTCATTAGATGTGAAGGGGTTTGCTAATGACGGCATCGCTAGGCTCCTATGACATGTTAGGTTCCATGGCATATGGGGCTTGGCCCCTTCTATTTATAGATCATCCTATGAGGACACTATGCTCAAGGTGTCAGGTTTCTATATTTAATTTGTACCCCCATTCTCCCCCTTGATGGCATCGTCATCACTCCTATCTATATATTTTAATTCCAAAATTGCCAATTTTTGAAAATTTACCATTTTCAGTCTCTAAAATAAAACAGTAAATATTTTCCCAACTTCAAAAAAAAAGTTTTTTTTTCAAAATTTTAATAATAATATATATTTATTTTTTGCTTTTGCATCAAAACCGTCCAAGTTTCAATCCGACCCAGTATCTTTTTTCGAGTTGCCTCGGCCAAGTGAGAGACTTGACTCAGCCGAGTTTTCGAATCACTTGCCTAATTTTACAATGTCAGAGTTTAAACATCACGTGTCAGCTATTCACACAGCCTTGTCGCCACTTCTCATGCATGCCCACTGACATCTTCACTTCGTCTCCTAAATGCCCCAAAACCAGCACAAACAAAGAAAAACCATGGAAGCCCATTTTAGCAGACCACGCCGGCGCACGTTAGCAACCACCCCTCCTCCTCCTCCTCCTCATGTTGAGGACGACGACCTCCTCATACTAAAACCAGTCGCATGGTTCATAAACTGCTTCTTCTCCCTCTCTTCACCCGTATCCCTCAACCGTATTGATGAGCACACAGACATGGCTTCAAGCCATGTCGCAGAAGGTGTTGGTGGTCTCTTATTTCGAAAACTCGGGTTCGGGTTTATTGGTGCGGTTAATATGTTTTGTGTTCTTGTTGGTTTAATGGTTGTTTCTGTAATATTCGGAGTTGGGTTGGTTCGGTTATGGGTGGAAGAACCCATTTTTGTTGAAGAACCATTGCATTTCGATTACACCAATGTTCATCCGACTGCAGTTTTCTCAATGGGTAGTGGGTTAGAAGGGATGATGATGAAGAAGAAGAAGAGAATGGTTCCAATGGGTCATACTATATATGTTTCTCTTGTGCTGGTGATGCCAGAGTCTGATTATAACCAACAGATTGGTATCTTTCAGGTACAAATACAATGTCGTCTCTTTGAACTATTTATTCTGGATTTATCTAAGAAAATATATCCGACCCGACCCGGACCATTCATGATTTGGGTTCGATATCCACCCTCACCGGACGCCAGCTTCGGTTCCAATTCTCAAATTAATGAAACCGGAATTGAAACTCCTTAAATGATTCCGGTTGTTGGTTTCTATTGGATTTTACTGGTTTGCGTTCACAATCGGTTCGGTTTGGTTCCATGAGATCCAATTGTGATCGGTCCCAATAGAATGGGATCCAAAACCGGGCCGGTTCTGGTTAAATGGGTACCCTTGGCTAATTGTGTGCCCATAATTCTTCAAGTTAATCATGCATCATACTTGTTTTCTTGTTCTATAGCACCATATAATTTTGAAATAGATGATGTTGGTTAGTTTTCAAAATCTATAAATCAAAGCTCTTGTCAACAAAGCATTATGCACATTTAGAATTATTTATGATTATATACTTATCAAAAATACTCTAATGCTCAAGTTAGAAAGTAATCTAGCAATCTATTTTTAGCAAAATTTGGATGAATCCCTTATGTTAGTTCTTCTATTATTTATCTTTAACAAGTTTATTTATTCTTGGGGCTTCACTAATTAGGTTTATACACAGCATTTTACATGATTTTTTTCCTTGATGTCATTCAATATCTATTAATTGATTTTCTATGATATTAGGATGAAGATTATAAAATAGAGTCATGATAAATGTATGTGCCAAAACATATGCAGTCTATATGCGACTGACATGGCAAAGGCACAAAACCATAGACGAATGTCTTGTCTTAACATTCTTAATTGACAAGCAGAACGTAAGCATCCTGTGAAAATACGAAATAATAAAGATAACACAATCACACAAAATACAAAGATTTACGTAATTCGACAATATGCCTATGTCCAAGGATCAGATCAAGAACAATCACTATTTTTTGTTGAGTTTTACAGTCTTAGAGATCTCTAATTTTATAAAACAAGAGATGTCAAAACATGTAAATCTCCCCAAAATAAAAAACCCTTAAGAAAATATTATATGATTACCCTTTTTGTATCCCTCAAAAATTTGGGACCCCCGACAAGGGCACTTCCCCCTGCACCCCCGCAACTCTATGTAACACAACATAATACAAGACATTCATTCACACAACACATCCAATATTACAAAAACTAGTCTCACCCATTTAATTCACAGCCATGCTTGAACTTATTGTTGGGTTGAACTTTCTCTTGAGTAGTCTTCATCATCAACCGCCCAACTATGCCCACTCCCCAACAAATTAAGTATCTCTATATTAAGTTGTTCATGTAAGATCTAGATTATTATATGTTCATACCTTATATCAGCAGATTTACTTTTTATCTTTTAGCAAGTCTATTTATTATTGGGATTCTCCATTAGTGGGGATCAATCACCATGGTTTGCATAATTTTTATCACTTTCTATATCTGTAAAATGATTTTCGCTTTGGATCATTCGACGTAATTGTCAATGATATTCCAATTGACTTCTGCAAACGGGTTCATGCTACACATCTTATCATTCATATCAAGACCTCAAGTCAAGGTACTACAAGTAATTCCTTTCCCATCGGTGACATTGTGGACAAAAGTTAACTTGGTAATTGATGCAAGACAAAGGGAACAACCTGTTAAGAAAAATAGAAACAATGGAGAACGAAAAAGAAAGAAACAAGATGCTGTCACACACAGAAACACAAGGATTTTACGTGATTCCCTCAAAATTGAGGTATGTCCATGGATCACACCGATTCCACTATGAAGAGAAACCTTGGAGTTACAAATTACACCCTTTCACCGAAAAAAGAAATATTTACCCTAGGAAAAATAACTAAGGTTGCACATAATACCTTGGGCAAATTTCCTTCCTCTAGATGCTCGATTGACAAACACTGTGTTAAATGATGAACAATTGACTGGTGTATAAACTAAGAGTTGATTGATTAGGCAGCTGGACTTGCTCGCAACTGTGGAAAGGATCAAACACTACATTCCCAAGGATAAATCTCTCAACTCTAGAATCCACCAATAGAATTGCTTTAAAGAATAAATTATTCAAAAGCTCCCCTTCATTCTTTCATTGCATTCAATGTATATAAAGAAAGCCTTACATGACAAGGACACCCAAATATACTCAGGGACACTTTAGGTAATTTTAAAAAATACATGGGGTAATTAGGGAATGAACAACTCAACAACTAGAAACTCAAGGCCATAATAAATGGTTCAACTCTAGAGCCTTTTTTTTTTTTTTTTTTTTTCTTTCCTTATCTTGGGTATCCCCACTCTTCAGGTGAGACTAATCCCACTATCACATGCACCAATCCCTCGGAAAAGTCCTACATCCAACTGGTTGAGTCGAGGGTCAACCAGACCCTGGAGGTGTCCCCAAGGAATTCATTGCTTCGTGTGTTTCAAACACTTGGCCCACCCTTCCTAAGGAGTTATCAATTGCTCGGCTTGTCACTAGCTATACCGTAATAAATTATTTAATTCTTAAATTAAACTACAATAAATGGTTCACGATTCAACATTGACTAAAAACACTCTGATAAAACCTCTAATTAGCCTTCAAGGTGCTGAAAATTGTAGGAGAATATGATGAGACGCTTTCCTACACAACTTAAACTCCCAAAAGAACCTAAAATGGTCTTGTTGCTAGACTTAAGGTTTGGCCCATTCTAAGGGTTCTAATATTTTAAATGGTTTGGTCCACGATTGGCATTTAACTCCATACCAAATGGTGGTTATACACGGTAGTACTAGAAGTAGGGACATAAATGGGTCAGTTCCAGCTCAGATATCAAATTATCGATGTAACCAGAGCATAGGACCTATTATGTAAGATGGTTTCAGTTTCTATTAGCTCAGGTCAAATATGTAGACATGGATGTAGCATAGTCGTTTCAATTTTTGTTGGTTATCAGCTAATGGGATAATATTAACATTTTTCTTATGAAAAGTTCAGCATAACCAATGTTCCATTTGTCAGAAACAATGACCAATGAAAGATAAGTTTTAGTCAAATGTAAACAAGTAACGTATTATTGACTTAGATGCTCAAGCCTAAACTTGAAGTTACCTAAGACGTGGGTGTGTATTGATCATTAGATATATCTTTAGGATGCATTGACACCTGATAAGAGTCTTGAACAAAGTGATTTGATGTGTACATGCGTGTGTGCATGTATGTCGTTTGTATAAACACACCATTTGTCAAGTGACATGTGAGCCTGCATAAATTGGACATGATCATGAGTATGTTATGTGATCCACCTTTAAAGTTATAGTCCTTGTTTCAGATCTTTGATGATTTAGAGGGAAAAACAAAGCATATGACCCTGCCATAGGTTGAGGGTGAGTCGCCTATGCATTTTTCCTTTCAAGTATCAGAGTTTGGAGGAGGCATATCGATCATAGCTTAATAATTTGATATTTCAAATATTCTCACTTTTATTTGTCAAAATGGGTAAAGTCGAATAAGGTGTAGTCATGCAGAGGAAGAACAAAGAATCACTTCACTTACATAACATAGCTTACGCTTACCAGTCTACTAAAATAGGGGCGACAGAGAACACTCTCTTCAAAGAAGTGGGTTGCGCTTCACCACAGGCACTAAATGGGCGGAAAAATGGAGAAAGCTCCTCAACAAACTACTGAATAGTAGGGGAAGCTCATCCCTCGCTTCTTCCCTTGCTTGTGCTTAGTCCCACTCTTCCTTCTTCTGCTTCTTCTGCTAGCTATATTCTTTCTTCTCCTTCTGCTATTACTTATTCGTCTTATTCTTACTTAATAATAACTATTGCATTTACTCCTAACTCTTGGTATTCTTTATTCTCTGCTACTGATTCAAAGTGTAATACTGTAAAAAGTAACAAGAATACAGCATACTTTGGTTCCCTCTAAGTCTTCCTTTCGCTTGCCTAATTGCTTTGTTGCCTTTGTGCCAGGGTTCATAAGGATCATACATGTTTCCTAGGGATCAGTAGAGATTTCACCGGGATACATTATTTTTTGGAATCCCTTGGAATATCCTTCCATCTCAGCTGTTTGTTTGATTGAGAGGTTCAAACGACGTTCAGAGCTACTATTGTCCTTGTATATAAGATTGATACTAACAAGTATTTAGTGGGTCACCTCACGTGTCTCCCCAAGTATAAAGAAACTGAAGGAAATTGAGGAGAAAATATTTAAGCCTAATTTTCCCCCCTGTTATCTGGACATTTATCTTAATTTATGCAAGTAAATGCATGATCAAAAGTTTTGTAGTGGTATCCTCATTTTTTATGGATTGAATTTTTCTCGAAGCCCCATCGAATTTCCCTCATAATTTGTCTCCAATTCTAAGAATTGATTGCTAACTATAATTATGATAAAAAAAATAAAAATAAAACAAGCATGTTTGGCTTAATGTGTGCCTTTGTTGCATTCTTTGATCGATTAAAATTCAGTATTCACCAATTTAGTTATGCATTTATCAGGTTTCGGCCGAGGTTATATCGACCAAAGGAAACGTTATAGCAAAGTCGAGCCAGCCGTGCATGTTACGCTTTGAAAGCCTCCCAGTCCACTTAATGCATACATTTGTTAAGGGGATACCTCTCCTACTAGGAATTTCAGGTGAAACCCAAAAGATAACTGTTAATATTTTGAAGCACAGAGAGGGGTATGAAGCGACTGATGCAATTCAAGCAAAATTACAACCGAGGGCTGGAACTTCAGCTCTACCACAGCTATACTCAGCCGAGATCCTTGTAATTTCTAAGCTCCCTTGGACAA
Source organism: Akebia trifoliata (assembly GCF_017979445.1). Taxonomy (NCBI): domain Eukaryota; kingdom Viridiplantae; phylum Streptophyta; class Magnoliopsida; order Ranunculales; family Lardizabalaceae; genus Akebia; species Akebia trifoliata. The sequence goes on along the minus strand of NC_141382.1, from coordinate 36,097,825 downwards.
AAGAAATAGTTTACTCTTGGAAATGGACATTTTACGTGTGGACTTCATTGTACGTTTACTTAACACTCTTGATCATTCTTGGATGCTGTTTTCCACGTTTTCTCTTCCCAACAAGGGCAATGGGCGTCGGTGTACATAATCAGAGAAATCAGGCTACGAAAGGAGTTAAGGATCGGCAAACTAGAGCGAGAGAGAATAGAGATGTATCAGACTTTTTGAGGAAAAGGCCACGGAATGGACATAAGAAGAAGACAGTAGTTCGAAAAGAAGTTTTATCAGAAGAAGTTGGTTCCTCTGATTCGAGTGTTACCATTACAAGGGAAGAAGTGAGCACTGTTGCTTTGGGTGTGAGAAGCGAGATCGTTGAAGATTTTGAGGGGTTCACAGATGTAGAGTCAGTTTGCTTGAGTAGTTCAGTTGATTGAGCTGATATTTTGTAAGATCTCAGAATTTTTTTTTTTTTTTTTGTTGTTTCATTGCTAAGTCATAGTTTTAGAGCGTAAGAACTAGACTCTACTTGAATTCCCATCAAGTCTAATAGACTGTTTTCTTTTGCCAAAGAAGTGAACATTGTATTAATATAAGAAAATTACAAGAATTCAGGGCGTGTACTTGGGTAATTGCAGTTTTGATAATCTGAAATTAGGGAGGTTCATAAACTCCAATAAATCTTCTTTTAACAATTGAAGGAAGATATTATATTAGGGAGTCCACAATTGAAGTTTCTTAAAACCTTCTATATCTCCCTCATCCGATATTCTATTTACGATGAATATGAAAATATATTAGGAGCAATGAAAATCAATGAAGAATCTGAGTTGCAAGTTTGATGCCATTATTCGTCGATGCATCGAAGAATTTCAAGAAAGCAGTAGCTAGACCTCTCTCACCACCCAAATGTGGGTTTCCAATGCATGAACCATCTATGTTAAACTTCAATCAACCAGACCCTGATTGTAACCATCTAACATTGGGAATTTTTGGACATCTCACACTTATAATGGGATATTTAAGTCTTATATCGATCAAATTTTCACGGGCACCTATTCTTTTCTGTGGTTTGGGCAGAATATGCAATTCCGGCCATGCATTTATCAAATATATGTAGCTCTTGATATTCTCTCTTCAGGGTTATCCCACAGCAAAGTTCCTTAAAATGTGAGCTCATGAGATCAAATAAATAACATCATAACCAGTAGGCAGTTCTCAAGGATGAAAATGTCAAATTTGATTAATTTTATTGATTGCTTTTCAAAATAATTATGCCCTTTTTTTCACAAATTCTTGGCAATGAGATTCAGGTGATTGGTTAACAATCTTCCTAGAAAGAAACAAAAATTCCGACGACTACAATGCGATTGCTTGAGGGTAGCATTCACTAACCTCCATATGCAAATCCCTCCATGCGTGTTTGCATTTTTCCAACTTTGTGAGCATGCGAGTTAGAAATGCTTCTGCCCATGCCTCATTCTTTCCTCCCATGCTCAGATCGTAAGGCACTGAGAAGCTGTTCAAGCATAATAGGGAATGTAGGCTAATTAGATTATACATCTATGAAAATTTTAAAGCATTAACAATTCTATTCTATAAAAAATTAATCAGTAATGGAAATTTAATAACGAGGGGAAAACCCCGCAAAAGGTTAAGCATCTCCATAAATTCTACAAAATCCTCAAAACGGATCCATCAAACTCAAAAAAGAAGAATGGAAAGATATAGCAGACCTAACAAGTGTCATCATGTGTCTTTATATGTACTTGAGGCTGTATATACTATATAATACAAATGACATACACATATATCTGTGCATATATGCATACATTCCAATTGCGTATTCATACCATCTCGGTATGTCTCAGGCAAGAGATAACGGTTTTGTTCAAATGCAGATATTTCTCCCCAGTTATTAATTTTAATTCAACATGATATCACTTCAAAACATAAAAGGAAAGAGCACCAATCCATCAGCATAAAAAGGAACATCACCTCATTAGTTCTTCTTGTTGAGTTCCATTACTAGATATACCATTTCTGCAAGAATTAGTCATTGAAATGCTCTTAGTTCCAGACTTGATGAACACTATGAGCCACTTTTAAAGTAATAATAAGGAACTAACAAACCTGCATATTGAAATCTTGAAGAGGTGAAGCGATTTGGTGGACAGATTGTAAATGGCATCCGTAATATGCTCCTTACCAAACAAGTACACTACTGGATAACCAAGAAGCCATCTGAAAACCAACAAAATAAAGGAAATTTTTACATTTCATATTTTGAGAAAATATTCAAAAAATAATAATAATAAAAGCTTACAACCTCACTCTGAACTCATGGACTGCCAAGTTATCAATCCACACCATTCAGTTGGTGTGGTTCTAGGACCCTTGGTTGTGGGAGAATTCCTTTATGGAACTGTTCCCAATTCTCTATTCATTGATAGACCTCAAAGGGCACATTTTGAGGGGATTTTATGAAGGGTGAAGTGAGAGTAAGATACTGGATCTTAGGTTTGAGAAGGAATCTCAATGACCATGAATGTTTTGTTCCAGTCTCGGCTGAAATTGGAATGCCTCGGATGAAACATTCTAAAGCGGTACGAAACTTTAAAACATGGCAATAGGAGGACGTAGAGAATAAACCCATTAGTCCGGATCGAAATGATTGAGAAGAGAAATAGAACCGGGTATAAAACCATTGACAAGAAAATGCTTAATCGGATCACAGAATTCCATTTGAATGAAATGTGGTTGAAGCTAGTCCAATGATGCAGGTAAATGATTCTTAGCTAAATTAACAATAATTAATTCATAGAAGTGCAAAAACAGATAAAACATTTACATAGATCTCACTAAAGAGAGTTGATGAAAATGACATGAAACAATAAGAAGCATCAGACTTTGCACAAGCATGGCATTGCACCATACAAATGGGTCATCACATCCAAGGTTTAAAATCTTGTACCCACTGCCACAAAATTTGGCAAATTTCTCCAAAAAATCAGAAAAATTCTCCGAATAACTGATCAGCCAATTAAATGGGCAAATCAACAAATTAATTGGCATGTTACC